>NC_064672.1:5458061-6822576 GCF_023278565.1 Colletotrichum lupini
ACTTCGCCCATACGATATGCACCATCCAACCCTTCACTTCTCTTTGTTTCTATTCTAATTATTTCTCTTACATAACATTTTGTTTTTACGAATAGCAAGACCGACGTCGTGCACTAATGACGGCACGAGGAAGGATGATGGCGGATGGGATGGTGATGGGTTGGAGACGGACCGGTTGCGTTTGGTGGCGGTCTCTCGAGGTGTTTGCGAGGCCGGGCTGGCTGCCTTTGGCTGCCTGATTACTCAAAGATGGTCCTGAGAGACACGACGAGGGGGTATTAGACACCTTGGCTAATCTAGTTTTTGGCGCCCGCTGGAATGCCGTCGGTTGAATAAAAGTGGCTTGGAAGTTCACTCGTACTCCACGTGTCGCGCCTCGTGCCGCGCCTTTGCATTGACGATTAAAAAGACAGGTCCGTCCGCTTTGTGACCTTTCGGACTCTTTCGATGTTGAGACACGTCTGATTCAGGATCTTGACTGTATCTGCCTTCACTCTTCTTCAGAGGGGAGAACATCGGGAAACCAGCCGTAGGAACTAAAGTCGACCGTGAACTCGCCCATTGCCGTCCGCGAGACCTCGACATCCTCGGCTTGTAGGGCTTCGGCTTGGTTTCGAGCACCTGACGGCTGGGAGCTAATGAGAGATGTGATGTTAGATGCGTTATGTACGTAAGTGAGCGTGAGTGCGATGGTGCGAAAACGGTTTGTAGGAGTGGGCAGTGAGGTGGATGTACCGTGGCGAAATGGTTCCTTTGGCGTTGATGACGCGCTGCCATGGGACGTTTTCGTTGTTGAAGCGGGATGCTGGGTCTGTGGGGAGGTGTTTGAGGCAGATGCCTACTTGACGGGGGCGTTCGGCTTTGGGGTGTTGTTAGTTGTTACCTGACAGGTTTTCTACATAAATGTCGCGTATAGTGCATGAATCGTGAGAGGGATGAAATTTGATGAATGGGGTTCCGGGTGAAGAGAGGGGGAGAGTGCAGGGGCGGAGTGAGGGAAGGAAGGACTCACGGGTTCCGACGAGTCTGGCGATGTGGCCGTAGGTTGTGACTTTGCCGACGGGGATTTCTTGCACTGCGGTGTAGACTGCATGGAAGAAGGCTTCCGCCTCTTCTGTGCGGGCCATTGTTGAGAAAGACTGTTGGTGGGCTGTGGAGATTGGGAGGTTGATGGTGGGAATCGGAGTGGTGATGAGATGAATGTGGACGATTTGGTGAAGATTGGTTTGGTGTTGTGCTGGACGTGAAGTCACTACTAACAATTATGCCTGGATTAGCGCGGGAATGCATTGGCCTGATTGGGCGGGAGATGGATTCACTTTTGTTGCTACTTCACCTCACCTCTCTCTGCAAGCGCTCCGCAGATTAAGGTAGGTAGCAGGCGCATCACTTACTCTTCCTCCAAGGTCAATAAGAATCATTGTGGTTTTCGAAATTGAATTTCATAGCCCACGGACTATATCTCCATGTTGTTTTAAGAAATACCCTCGGTGATTGCCTTTATCTTCTTGGTGTCTCGTGGTGTTGGTTCCTCCCAGCGACGACGTGCACCGCCAGCCAATTACATGATCCCCTGAGACGCAGCAAGATGTATGGGCAGAGCCTCCTGCCATCGCTCAACCCAGCTCAGCCTGCTTCTACACACCGACCTTACCCCTCCTTTCCATCTCTGATGTTGTTCACCGGGAGGTCAGAGTCAACATCGCCAAATTTCGCCAACGGTTGATCAGCCCGCCGCTTTTGATTCAAGCAGAAAGTCACCCTAACAGGCGAGTAGTCTTCCAACATCCTTCTTGTATACTAACTAACGTCGTTCAGACCTCCAGCATCGCGAGCGAATACCACAAACCATACGACGACCGACCATGTCCGATCAAGTAGGCTTCAGCTTCCAAGCCGACGTGGTGAACACGGCTTCTCTGGGACATGTCTTGACCGGGCGACTGCTCAAGGCCCTAAGCGATGGAGGTGTCGATACGTATGCCATGTGGGCAGCTGTACAACTGGGAAAGCGTATACCAGTCCAGGATCTGCACCAGAGCTCATTGTATGCCCACATTATGTCGAAGAAGACATATCAATCGGTCCTATCCAAAGCGCTCAGCATCGGTTGGGGCCACTCGGCACCTGTAGCAGATTTGGCTCGAACTGTTGCTGGGACCAATGCTATCATTCTGATTGGCGCCCTCTCAACGGGATGCCAAGCCTTTGCGGCCGCCCAGTGTCTATCTGAGGTGATGGCAATCTACGGACTTGAGGCTGATATGCTGCCGAGTGTCGATGTGCTCAAGGGTTTGGTCAACTACTTGGCCCCATTCACCCAAGACCTCGGCTTCTCAAAGGTTTTCCAGCATATAACGAATCTTGCAGAGCGCGCGATCAGACTGGAAAATAGAGCCGTAGTAGGGCAGAAAAGAAGTTCCAGCAGAGACGGAAATGACATCTCCGATTCTCTCAATCAGTTCATAGGCATGGGTAGCGCTGCTTCCCTAGCTGGCGCCCTCAAACAGCTCATTCACACATCTCAAAAGAAGCAGAGAGATTACATGACGCCCAAGATGCGCGGGTCATGGCTCCCAGCTTTTGCGAGCCATATACTGGGCATGGCTGTGGAGGTTCGTTACAATCAGAAGATTGTATGGGCTAGCGGTGGTGAGCATGGGCACATTCTCTTTCAACTTGGTGACGAGTCTACAGCCCACGACGCCCTTCAGTTATTCTCACAAGTCAGCGAAGTGATTGAAGACGACTACAACGAAGAAGGCGGTGAGCCCTTATTGAGGGTTGATTGTCTGATCGGAGAGGCCCTTGAAAGTCAGATCTACAAATGGCCGGAAATCGACAACGATGTCGCTAAATCTATTCGACATGCGATTAGATTTCTATCTTCTCACCTATTTGAGAGACTCGAAACCGGTTTTGACTCGCCCATGGACAGAACTTCCGGATATTCTATAAAAGTGCCATTCGATGGTATGAGGGCATTGGAGAAGGTTTTGAATGTAATGGGCATCGATGTCGACTTGGACGAAGAAGCCCCAGCGGTTTCCCCCAGTCTCAACCTGCGACACCCCGTCATCCTACGAATGACCAAGAACGAGGAGGCTGTCGTGGAGTCCCAAGGCCTTATCTTCCTTAACCCGATAAGTATAGAAGCGGTCGCTAAGAACTGTCGTATACATTCATCGGCCTTCTCCAATGAGTCAGGCGCTAGCGAAAGGCGAAGAAGAATCGATTTGAGGACGGGCAAAACTAAACGCGCCAAGAAACGCATCCCTCGATCCCCTTGTGCATGTAGGGCAGTCGGAAGGCTGATTTACTCTTTCGCGGCTACAGCCCTAGCGCTCATGTTTTGCACATTTGACGCCACGGAACTCAGAGTGGTGGAGGAAGTCATTGCGGGAGATATCATGACAAGCTGGATTCAACAAATCGTCGATGGTGGGTACATTTGGTTCCCACGTCAAGTCATTCCGGGAGATTTCACGACAAGCTGGAACCAAACACTCGAAGACAAAACGTCCATCTCTCCACCACCTTCACTCATTGATGAGAAAGAACCAGGCAGGGACAGAAACCCAAGACGCTCCGGCAAATTGATACCGCCGGACGAAGACATCTTCAATCACCTTGGGAAACTTGTTTGTTCTGATTATGCAATTAGATGGCTAAGTCCGACCGAAAACTCCACAGAAACAAATATCATTCTTGGGGTCTCGGGAAGAGCCTTCACCATCTACTACGCATGTATATTAGGAACTGACTGTTTTGATGTGTTTGGTAGAACCATCCGCATTCGGTCCGGTCGGGCATCAGTGGCCGGAGCGTTTCGCAATGTCATTGTAGAACGACTATATCCTGACAAGGAAGGCAACGGCTCTGATCTCACCAACGAGCTTGCAGAGGTTGTCTCCTTAGCGACCGGAACCACACTGGGACCTCATCACAGACCTCCAGAAAGTAGGATTGCCATGGATGTGATTATCCAAGAAGAGATCGTGTATGTCCAGTTGAAACTAGCAGGAAAGACGTCAGGACCAGTGAAAGTCTCCTTCCAGCGTTGTGTTTCTCGGTTCGCATCCTATTGGGCTGTTCCTAAATGCAATCATGAGAAAGATGGGCTGTATACTTTGGAAAATGACCAGGATGTGGTATTGAGTGGCTTTCAAGTGGCTTCTTTACGCCGACGAGACGCCGCAGAGGTGCTGGTGTACGCTTTATACGGGAATACGCTTGAACAGCTTCTTGTGTGTGGTTTGATGAAACGCGAGGTGGATAGGTGGGTAGGAACTCCTGTTGAAAGGCGTATTGTCACTAGGCGTTGTGTTGTTCAAGCTTCAGCTTGCCTCACGTGCTGCATTCGCTTGGCTCGCCAACCCGGTTATCTTCCGTGTATCGTAATGGGCGGTTGATAAGGAGCCAGTATCTTTCTGCGATGCGAATACTTTGTAATATCATGCACTCTAGGTTATTACAATCGCAATCGACGTTCGAAAAAGACAGAGAAGGCCGATCTCGCCTCTTGGTTGGATTATCATACTCATGGCAGATGTTTCCTCATGTCACAATTGTTTGGGAGCCAGATTGATTGAGCTGGTAGTGAAGAAAACTTTTCTATGGGGACGATACCGAGAAATATGTTGATGAAACATTACACTTCTTCTACATATACACGTACCATGAGCAGGGCTACAGACCAAGCCATTACCAGGATATACTCAGGGAGAGAGGCCAGGCTTTCCGCTGATTCTCTGTCGTGAAAAGGCTCGTCACTGGGCTAGGAACTCTGTATTTACCTACGTGCGACAACGAGTAATTCAAGGCAACTGTTGGTATCCCTATCACAGGGATATTGGTCGATTGGTTCGAACCGTGGTTTTGACGAAGTAGGTCAATTGACTAAGGTATATGATTCTGCTGCGTAGGTGTAGAAGGGAAGTTCCAACCGTAGGTTGGGCAGGCTGCGATAATCAGAAGTAGGGCCCGTAATTGGCCCCTGCGCGGGCTGCCGTACGTCGAGGTCGAATTGGACTTCCAATCCGACAGCAACATACAGCGGGCCTTAGATGACGGATCTCGGGAAAGTGTACATGCAAATTTGGCAGCTCTTATACCCGGATCCCCAGGTGACTATTGCCGTACGACCATGCTGGATCAACGAGTTCGGTTTCGGTGCAGAACATCCCGTCGACGGACCCGTCGTGATGATTGGAACCACTTAGATGCCATTAGACAGCTCCGACGTCGCATTGCCGACGCCGGACTTGGCCCGACGCCCCGCGTTCTCAACTCGACCTCTCCCCGGATCCACATTCATGGGGGCGGGCGGTACGACTCGGATACTGAATACGAGAAATCAGTTAAGAAAGCCGAAACAATCTCTTTTAAAACCCCCATTCCTCACACCTATTCAACTACGCAACCTTAAGTCTCAGATTCATCTCGCACATCAAATTTCGCTGAAAGTTTTGATCATGGAGTCATTCATAAAATCCAGGGAAACCCGACCTCAACTCCTTCAGAGCCTCTTAGCCGCTCTTCCTCCACTCGACAAGTCCCTCGAAGAGTTCCGCGACGTCGCAACTCTCTCAGATGGCTACAAAATTGATCTTCAAATTGTCCGCCCGCGCGGCGTAGACGAGTCGAACGCGGACCGGCCTCTCATTCTGCTCTGGCCAGGCGGTGGTTTCATCGTTGCCGGCGTCGAGCCGACGACCCGGCCCGCGCGGGAATTTGCGCTTGAGTTCGGCGCTGTGGTGGTCAACGCGACTTACCGTCTCGCGCCTGAAAATAAGTTTCCCAGGTCTGTCAAGGACGGTTGGGAGACTGCTGTATGGCTATCGAAGAATGCTGGTCGATTCGGCGCGGATCTTAGCAAGGGCTTTGTTGTTGGCGGGTGGTCTGCTGGTGCGAACATTGCTTCGGTTGTCAGCCAGAGGTCTGGTGTCGAGGGGCTGGGGATCACTGGCACGCTTCTGGGTATTCCGTTCCTGCTTGTCAAGGAGATTGTGCCGGAGAAATACGCCAAGGAGTGGGTTTCTCGAGAGACCAACGCTGAATGGAGCCCGACCTTTACTACCGCTGTTATCAACGATGTGTCGAAGGCGTTGCAGGCGGAGATCAAGTCGCCATGGTACTCGCCTTTCAACGATCCTGAGGCCATCCCTAAATCACCGAAGGCTTATATTCAGGTTGGCGATCGAGACCCGTTGAGGGATGATGGGTTGATTTATGCCAAAGTTTTGAAGGACAATGGGATTGAGTCAAGAGTTGATAACTATCCTGACTGGGGACACCAAGGCTGGACTATCTTTGCTCCCCAAGACCAGCCTGCGGAGCTAGGGCCGAATACGATGAAGGGAATGAGGTGGCTTTTGGGGAAGGAGTAGACTTCAACTTATAGAAGCGAAGTATCAGATCATCGTAGAAGGCTATGATAAGACTATAGAATGTGTGCTGGGCAACATAGATGAAAGTAATGCGATGTCAGATCAAATGCCTCTAGTTAGTGATGCCTTTAATTCTTTCAAGACAGATCGAGCTAGTCATTCTTCGCGGTGGATTGGTGTTATCATCTAGTAAATCACTATATGCTCCCAGCTTTGGGATGAAAGTCTGGGTTTCTTCTACTTCACTGAATTTGAGAGAACACCGTGCAGACATTGTGGGTTCCATAGGACCGGCAGGACCAAATGGGCGCCGTCCGTCTTTTGCATCGCAGCTGCAAGTTGAAGTATTCTTTAATTCAGTTCAGATATAGTTAGAGAATGATGCTCGCTTCTCTAAACTTCTCAAACGCCTCCAGCCAGCCCCGAACAGGATCTCTCTCTTCGGTGAATCCCACAGACCTCAACCTCTGCAAGCTAAGCTGTCGATCGAAAGACAACCAGTACCCAACGCTGTCAAGCTGGACACTTCCACCCCCAACGCCAGCAGTGACAGCTCTACCACAGCCCTGTTCTTCGAATATCTGCCTATGTTTCTTGACATACTCCCCAGGCTTCTCTGCATTGTCGTTTTCCCTCGGTCCAACACCAACCAGTCCGAACCAATCAGCGATCGATGGCCATAGGTCACTAAACTTGGTAGGCTGCTCTTTGTCGGCCATGTTGATGACCTTTGTACCGCACTTGTCCCCATGAAGTGAGGCGTGTATGGCGATGCGACCAAGAGTCCGAGAAGAGACGGGAGTGCAAAGGCTGTTGTACCCCGCCTGGTTTCCAGGGAATGAAACTTCAACATTGGACTCGGAGTTCTTGCTCACTCCGTGATTATAGGCGTAGAGGGATAGGTACTGCGCCCAGTGGAGTGCCAACGAGAAACCGGATCCATTCGGGGAGAATCCAACTACCGCGTCTGGGCATACTTCTGACCAGGTCCACGGCTTGCCATCGCTCGCCTTCGCGAGGATCTTACGCCACCAGGGGTACGCGACGGTCTTTGCGTAGTCTTCGGGGAGGTTGTCTGCCATTGATTCCTCCAAGGGGGGCTTGAAGGTACCGCCAGGTGTGTAAATCCCGTAGCCCTGAGTGATGATTGTCAGCTTATATCATGGTATGATGGGAGATGAGGAAAACTTACTCTGGTTCCGCCAGAGTAGACAAATGCCTTGAGGTTTGTCGACAACGTGGTCACCGCATCGACCACCGTCTGCATCATACTACAGTTGGTCTTGCACTCGGCAACATCATCCCCATCGCCCTGATAGAAGACTGTGATAACGGCCAGAATATTAGCTACATCCTCCAGTGAATGAAATTGTCAGACGGGATACAATTCTCACCGAAATAGAACACATGGGTGACGCCCTCGATCCCATCGACTTTGCCTCTGAGCTGCGAAGTCAGGTCTTCCAGCGTCCCAGTAAGGTTGACGTCAGAAGCGATTTGTAATCTGGGCCTGGTGGGCGACGCTGGTGGCCAGAAAGAGTCGGATTCCGACAGCGGTCTATTCATCACAGCCGTGACATTCTCGAAGGAGCCCTCTGAGGGGTAGTTAGAGAGCAGCTGCTCGACAGTCGCCCAGCCGAGCAGGCCAGAGGCGCCAAAGACGATAGCGTGAGTTGATTCTGACATTTTGCAGATATCGTGAGTGTCAGCTGTATGGAGAGTTGGAAGTGGAATGAAAGACGACGTCCAAGGTAGAACAAGGAACAGCTTCGATATATACTGTACGTGCAGTACTTAGTAGAGCCATCAAATTCCTTGGACTGGCAGGAGCGATCGATGCACGTGCATGCCTAGATCGTTCAGGGTCCAAGCCGATCTACTAGTCCGCTAGCAACCAATGAGAGTCGCACGTTACACACTGAGCCATGATGATTCATAGTGAGTTCTCAGAGTAACTAGAACATAGTTGTATCTAGTGTGCAAGCCGCCGGGTCTTGAAGTATCCGTTTTATAGAATTTGTGCAATCCGTGGGGTCGGGGAGCACGGCAACATTTCAATCTTCATCATAACGATCGAGGCGGAACTCTGTCCAGATACCTTCATCCAGCTCGCCAATCATGGAAGGGCCAGACTGCTCGATTCGCCTGCCCACTGATTTTCGATACGAGACGATTCTCTCCTCATCAATATCTCCGCAGGCAAAATTGAAAAAGAAAAAAGGATTGGAAGTATCGACTCTGGAAGTTGCTGAGTTTCGAGATGAGATCAAATAGCTGGGCGATAAGATCACCGAAATGAAGTCCGAACTTCTCATGGGTCGATACAGTGGCCAAGGTAAGTAAATGACTTTAATTGGGTATCGTAATGGCATTCATGTTCAACACCGTGCTAAGCATATCTCTGAAGTCCCATTCCGACTTAGAGCAAATCCGCATTTCAAAGCTGGGTTCAGGTAGGATGCATTAGGTCTGTAGAATCCGGGTGATTTGAACATCGGTCCTCTCCCCCACTCTCTCCCTCTCCTTGCCTCGCCTCCCATCTTCCCCATCAACTCCTCCTCAACCCCCCCAGCACCATATCGAGACGGCTTCTCTCACGGCATGGCCACCCAAATTCCACTCATGAAGAACAACGCACCGGCACAGACAAAGATGATGTGCGTAGAGGTATCAAGCGGCTCAGCAGGCGGGATGTTTGAAAACTGCAACACGGTGCGGATCGAGAAGTTGTTCGCAGCCTCCTGGATCGCCAGCGCCGTCAGGTTTCCGCAAGCCTCGTTCAGCGCGCGGTCCATGATGACGGTCGGCAGCTTGAGGATGGCGGTGTCGAGGACCTCGGCGTTGAACTGGTTCCCGTTGGGCGAGGCCTCGAAAAAGGTGGCGCGGTAGGTGCTGTTCGCGCCGACGGTGGAGAGGTTGGCGATGCGGGAGTACTCGCCGCATGACATGATGGTTGACTGGGCGGGTGTCGTGGGGTTTGTCTGGCGGACGACGACGGCGGGGCCTGGGGCCGGGACCTCGATTGCTTTACCGAAGGCGGCGGTGCTCATAAGAGAGACCGCCAGGAAGAGGTTGGTGAAGATTGAGTGCTGCATCTTGACTTTCGGTGGCACTTTTCCGCTTTGATGTCGAGCTTGAGCGAAAGGTGAGATGGAAGAAAAGATGGTATTGTATTATGAAAGGTAGACAAGGGTGGTGTCGAGAGAGCTTCAAGTTTAACTGAAAGGACCGCGACAGAAACCAGCCGATAAAGTTCAATGACAACCCAAAAGTTTAAAAGTGGCCGGCCACTGAGAAGTGAAGGAATACAACCCCAAAAGGAAAGAAGAGAGGAAAAAAGAAGGATGACTCGTTCAAAAATGAGGGAAGAGTGGCAGCAGACAACTAAAAAGAGAGGGATCAAGGAAGTCTGTGTCGTTATATGTGCCATAGTTGACATGGAGGGGAGCAGTGGGAGGGGGGGGACACACTTGGTAGGAGGGTGTTCTTGTCAGTGCAAGGGGCTGGAGCGTCTGAGACGAGATGACACATTTGGGATCTCAGATCAGACGGTCTGGTGTCTTGGGTGAAAGCCACGCCAGAGACTTGGGACGCCGCGGCTAGCTTATCTCTTCGTATATGATTGTGCACGTTCGAAGCCGTTGGATCCTTTGGCGGAATCGTTTTCTGTTCTGTCGAACTTGAGTTCGAGAACAGAGAGTTTCCATAGTCTCCAGTCTGCAATACGACCATCGAGAGAATAAGCTCAGCAAACGGGGCCATACTGAGAGTCCATGATCGCCAAGCAGGGTGTCTCACAATTCTCCTCCCCCAAGCACAGACCAATCAACCACAACAAAAGATTGTGGACGATGTGGTCCGGCTGTGGCCCCCTCCTGTTTGATCCTCCCTCTGGCACGACGGTCGATGTTTTTGGTCGCCACCAGCATGACGAGCCCGAGGCATCGAGCCAGTCGGACGTGAATTGGCCCTTATGGGCCGAGAAACCGACCACCGTCGTGTTACCAGGTATTTGCCTGGTCTAACGTCCGGCGTCATAAGACCCAGAACGACATTAATTGGAACTTGGCTTTGGCAGGTTTACTGGGGTGGCTAGGGCCACAGCTAATCGGGGGCTGCCTCACTGAAGGAAAACTCTCGTATGGTCGTCAAGTGTCATTATCGTTATTCGTCAACGGCTAATGCCATCCTGTCATTGCCGGCGTCTACGTGCCGCAACTCCCGTAAGCCTCCCGAGCCCTTGAACCGGGGGGTGGAATCTCGCTTCAAGTCCCAGACCCTTAACGCCTATCAAGCAAAGCCCCCAATGTTCCCTCTATGCCGCATCCCGTGCGAGTCTAGTCATCGTCGAGTATCGTAGACACAACCGACCTCCTGGCCTTCTTGCCCTTCCCCTGAACGGGCTTCTGCATCTTGCCGCCCAAGCCACCCAAACTCAACGGCTTCGGCTCAACGGGTATGACACCGCACTTGATACTCATACTCGCAAAGAAGCCGCCCACGGGCCGTAGTTCGTCCTGAAATACAGCAACGTTGGAAAACGCGCTGCACCGCTCCCCGCGAAACAGCTTGGCCTCGCATCCATCCGCCTTGTTTCCCATAAAGATGCCGCACTGCGCGGTGCCCGGTAGGTTGTAGCACTGCCCGTCCTTGGTCGTGAATGTCGGCTCCGTCGACGCGTTCTGCGGGAGCTCCATATCGACAAAGGACGCGCCGCGGCAGTTCTTGACGCCCGGCGAGCTGGGGAACAGCCGGACTGTGATCGGAACGGGCGGCTTTTGTTCTTGTGGTGGAGGGACAGTGGTGTTTGGCTGAGTAATGTCGACTTGGTCGGCTGTCGCGATGGGTTTCGGCGGTGCTGGTGGGGTGGGTGGGGGGTCGTCGCGGTCGACTACTTGAGGCATCGCGAGGGCTGTTGAGGCGAGCCATGCCGCTACGAGGGCGGCTCGTACAATCGGATTTGATGATATTCGCATGATTCTTGATGTGATACAATCAAAAAAGATCTTTGAAGTTGTAGAGATTAGAGACTAATCTTGCGCTCGGGAATCTGTCCCATCAAAAATTGGCGCACGCTGATGAGACGACGGCAAAGGCAGAACGCCAAGATGCATCAGCGGCGTTTCAGACCACCTCCCTACGCCAATCTGCACGGATACAATGCTGAAACACAGCTTTGAAGGCTTCAAAAGTCTCATAGATCTCAATTGAGAACATTATTTGATAGGGATAATGGGAAAAGATTGAATTAGAAGGTGTAACTAGGGCCTCTCCCCAATCCCTAGAACGGTATATGCAACAACACAACTTGGTATCTGGATCTATAATCTTTGAACAACAATCACTACACCTCATCAAGCACCATAACAAATGTGCGCGTCTTGGCCGCTTGATCAACTCTAACCGCTCTTAAGGACCGACTCAGCCGACGATCTCTGGCCATCACTCTTGCTCTCCGCATTCAGAATCGCACTCTCCACAGCCGCAGCAACCTCAATGTGGAAGAATGGCCGATTCATACCCTGCACAGCGGCAAGCTTGCCATCACCACGTCCCACAACCCTCGCAGCACCATCGTGACCCTTGCTCGTGGGAGAGATGACGTCCTCTTCCTCTTCGTCGCGGCTGCGCTGCGAGGTGACCCGGGGCTCGTGACCTGATCCAGAGTCCACGGGTGCGAAGCTGTAGATGGGCTTCCACCGTCCAAAGTTGCCCTCATCCTTGACGGAGGGGAATCCGAAGCCGGCGGCAGCGAGGGCGCGGCGGGTCCAGCGGTTGTTGACGTTGGCGAAGTGCCATTCGACGACCTCGGGCTCGGCGTAGTGGTCTAGAGCGTTGCGGACATCGATGAGGCCTTGGATTGAGGTTACATCGATGTTGTTAACAGCAGAGCAGTCTAGGATGATTGCGCGGACGATAGGGCGGGTATCGTCGAGGTCGATCTTGGCGCCGCGGCGCGGACCGGGGTCGTTCCAGGGGCGGTCCTATCGGGCGATTGTTAGATGAATGGTCAAGCGGGGTACAGAAGGTAGGTGAACTTACGCCGAGCTTCTCGTAGCGATCGAGAATTGTCCGTCTTGCGTGCTTCTGCACATAGGCGACCAGGGCATCCATGTAGTGAGCCTGGTTGGTGTAGTTGAAGCCCTCGCCGAACCGGTAAACAAAGACACCGGGGTACGGGGTCTGAACGTCGATGTTGGGGTTCGAGCCGTCATCCTTCTCGAGAGGGATGTAGCTCTCGCGGGCAGGAACATCGATAGCCTCGCCCCTCTCGTTGAAGGGAACGCCCTTGCCGGCGGTGTCCTTCGTGGCACGGTAGACCTTGACGCGTCCAAGGAAGTGACCCTTGGCCTTCGCGAGACGCACCAGGAGGAGGGCGGCAGATGCGCACATGGTCAGATAGATGCCGTTCTCAATGTTGGTGAAGATGGTGAGGAGAACGCCAGCGAAGAAGATGAAGACCTCAAGGGGCGACACCTCCCAGAACTGGTACACCACCTTAGGCGGCGTGATGAGGTCACCGACGGCGTGGATAATGAGACCGGCGAGGGTGGCCATGGGGATATAGAAGAAGACGGAGGTCAGGGCGTACAGGGCCAGGAGAACGATGACGGCAGTGAAGATACCGGCAAGGGGTGTGCGAACACCGGCCTTGGACTTGATGGCGGTACGGGAGAAGGATCCGGTGGCCGGGTAGGCGCCGAGGAAGGGTCCGAAGAGGTTCGTGAAGCCGACGGCGACGAGCTCCTGCGAGGGGTTGATGACGTAGTTGTTGACTCTTCCGAAGGACTTGGAAATGGCAATGTGCTCGATGATGAGGACGATGATGGTGACTGGCAAATCAGGGGCCACGGCACCAAGGAGCTCCGTGTCAATCTTAGGAGCGCCGGTGTGCTGGAAACCACTGGGGACCTTGCCCAAAATCTTGAACTTGGCCTTCTTGGCGTCCCAGTTGACGTGACGGTTGACGAGCCAGCTGATGAGGACGTATAAAAGAATGACAAACGCCATGCGGAGTGTCGACATGAAGAACCAGAACTTCTTGCGGTGGGGCTGCTTGTTCGACATGAAGTTGCAGAACGAGCGGATAGAGTATAGCAAAAACAAGGCCGTGAGACCCATCGCGGCGTCGAGTCTGGCGGTAGGCAGCGCCTTCAGGAAATCGATAATAACCTCGTACGTCGGGTTACGAGTGTTGACGCCCTGCAGACCGAGGAGGGCGGGAACTTGACCCGCGGCGATGCTGATGGCGGCACCGGTCATGAAGGAGGTGATGGCCACGAGCGGGATGAACTCGACGATCCATCCCAGGCGGACCAGACCGATGAACAGGAGGACGGCGCCGGAGATGACGGCCAGGGCTTGGGCGATTTGAGGGCCGTCGTATTGCGGGTGGGAGTCCTTGACGCGGAGCACGATGTTACCGACAAGTTGGGACATGACGGCGACGGTTCCGATTGTGATGTCCTTTGAGGTCGCAAAGGCCCAGTAGAGAATGAAACCGACAAAGGAGGTGTAAAGACCGTATTCGGGAGTCAATTGCGCGAGGAGGGCGTAGGCCATGCCTTGGGGGATGACGACGAAACCGACAGTGACACCTTTAGATGAATAGTTAGCTATCAAGGTATTCTGAGGTATTGGAATGAGATGGCAGATGGAATGGCATCACAAGGTCTCATTCAATGTGATATTTGAGCAAGCACCAGTGGCATCAAATGAAAAACATACCAGCAATGATGTCTCCCAGAAGCCAGGTAGCATTGTAGTGGAAGATCCACGACCAAAAGGGGAACAGGCTCTTGATGTAGTTCACAGCGCCGTGAACCGTGGGCCGGTGCTCGTACAGGAACTCGGCGACGGTAGGTTCCCTCTCCTCATACTGCTCGACGGAGCGGAACGAGGCGGCGGCGGATTGGACGGCCTCGGTAGGCTCGTTGCGGTACCGGGCATCGACGTCGATACCAAGGCCCTTGGCCAAGGTTCTTCCGACCTTGCTCGACATGGCGAAAGGCGCGTCCGGAAGTGACGGTCTGCCGTGTGTAATGTTCCCAAGAGATTGATCCGAAGTAGTTGTCCCAAGGTATAGGAAACACTTGGCAAAGGGAAGACAGGTCTTGGTGACGAAGAATTCAATGAGGTAGGAAACGCCAAATCTCAAAAGAGGAGGCGGACGAGTCAACTAATAAGGTTTCTGACCTGGACCGGGAGACGGGACGACACGAACGAGGCATATTGGTAAGGGCACGTCCGGGACCGGGGAACCTTATATGCTGCGGAACACAAGTCACCCCCAAGAAATCTCAAAAAACTGACAAGAACCCACGATGATGCTATCCCCCTCTTGGAAGCAAAGCTTGGCCGCGTCGCCAAGAAGCGTGGCTTCGGATCGTCCAGGCCTCGCCAAGGTGCCCTTCGATTGGAGCCCTGCGAATGTTGCACTCCCACATGCCGCCAAGGGTAGGGGTGTGGGAGTTGAAAGCCATTTTCTGACGACATAATCATTCTCTATGGCGTCGCATGGGATGTAGACACCCTCTCATTTTGATTTCCTCCATCTTGGTGAATTTGAGATATCGCAGAAAGCCTCTAGAAGGCATCCAGTCCCCTGGAACAGCCCATGTGCTTTGGAGTACCATCGCTATTTTGA
Source organism: Colletotrichum lupini (assembly GCF_023278565.1). Taxonomy (NCBI): domain Eukaryota; kingdom Fungi; phylum Ascomycota; class Sordariomycetes; order Glomerellales; family Glomerellaceae; genus Colletotrichum; species Colletotrichum lupini. Next base: position 5,473,098 of record NC_064672.1, read on the forward strand.
TATGTTGTGGCCCAGGCCGCACTGGGGGGAAACGGGGCGGACGGCGGGGTGGACCACCAGTTTCTCCCCGTATGCATATTGGACCGAGCTAATAAAGGGTCCTCTTCTTTCGTGGGACGAGCATGTCTGACTGACTGTTTTCCTGTAGGTACTTCCGCGTGTTGGAAATACGTACATGCACTCCAGGCCAGGGTGTGGAATGCTAGCCTTCGGTGCGACCACTCTCTCGGACGACTGTCTTGCCTGACCAAAGCTAATTATTCCAACCCAATTTGATGGTTTCTCCCTCGCCCGTGCCCGGCCGCCGGGGATGCTGACTCTCTCGGTTGGACGCGTGGGGGCGACGACGAGCAGGAGCAGGAGAGCTGTCAGAAAAGCAATGTTCCGCCGTCCCTAAGTCACTGCGCGGCCGGGATGGCCTTAATTCGGCATGTGCCATATGCAGCTGGGCTACTGCGCGGCTAACATGCGCAGACACACGCACACACGGCAGACCATAACTGGGATACTGGTACTAACATCTTGAATGGATGGACGTATATCTTCGCCTCCCAGACCACTCAAAAGCTGAGATCGGCTCTCCGTGTGATCATGCCGTCCTCTTCAGCCTTTTGCACATCGATCAGGGATCGACCGGTGGAGGACACGGCAGGTGGCACTGGGGCTGATCAGTAGAGGGTTGACTACTGGCGTTCCAGACCACCGGTGAGGGTATCGAGCGCGCGGGATGTTTGAGACGTTGGAAAGGCCGGACAAGGCGGCGGTAGTGAAGAGTAGTGCCAAAGCTATTAAGAGACTGCGGCCGAGAAGAGAAAGAAAAAGGAAACTAAATTGGCCTTTCTCCGCGGTATGCGGCGGGTAACACAAGTTCATATTCAGTGGCTTGCTTGAATACATGCAGGCTTACACTGGACAGGCGTTCCTGCTCGTGCCTTTTCTCTCTTTTCGATTTTCCCAGCATACCGGGTCAATGCTCCTCTCATTAAGCTTAAAAGCCAGACGGGTTTGTCGGTTACTGCTGTCAGGTTCGTCCGCGAGGCCGTGTCTAGCATAGTCGACGTCGTGTGTGGTCCAGATGTCCTGCCGAACACCCGAGATGGGAAAATCGACATCCTAATGGCACTCTTGGGGGAGCTCTGTCCACCATCACCACCACCATCTCTACCACCCTTTCTCTCACCCCCCGTATGGACGACAAGACGGCTGGACCGACCCCCAGAAGACAACAGGGAGGCTGGTCCCTGTTCCATCTGTTCTCTGGTTGTCTCCCCGGGGCTGAAAGTGAAGGGTGTGATATGGGGGAGGTGAGGATGCATGGGGGTGTGGTGTTGGAGAAAAAAAGAACGGGGCCCGGGAAGCATATTGGACGATGGTGTCGAGCACGCCATTCTTGGCGTAAATGAGACCAGCGTTAAAGGATCCTCCCGATTCCAAAGGGATCGCACCCGCGCCAAACAAACACAAACAGAACTTTGAAGAGTCTCCCGGCTTTCCCTCTCTTTATTATGCAGTACGCGAGTACTCTCGGTGACATTATCTTGATTTGGGGGCAAAGCCAGCTTGGCAAGTCTCTCCATGGTCCTGTACCGGAGGTTCGCGGTTGGCATGGTCCAATAGTAAGGTTTTCGCAGTAATCAATCTCTTGTCTTTCTCTTGACTCTTCGTTCGGTTCATCCCATTGCCTTCCATACACTGGCCCCTGGCCATGTTCTACGAGTTTGCGCCCGCGCCCAGACATCGAAGATTCACTCAGTGAACGCCTCAATGCTGGTGCCTTGAGCTTGGTGATGCTTGTTCAGTCTCGGCATCGCGGGAAGGCAACTCAGGCAGCCAGCCAAGAAGCTCAAGGCCGTCGGAAAGGAAATTGTTTACAGGGAAACCCCCCCCCCAAACCAGACTGAAAGTTAGAATGGCGTCTCTTGGTAAAGTCTTGGATTTCTCCACAAACAGCAACTTGATCACGCGATGTGGGAGGGGTTGTGAGCGAGGATCGGAGGCAAAAAACCGGGGGAATGAAGGCAAAAGCCAGAGCGTGTGCGGTCAATATTCGGCCTTTGACATGTCTTGGAAGCTATCATATTGAGTTCGTCAGACGGCAGAGTTTTCGCTGTTCCAAGTGACTGCCGAAAGTGATATGTCGGCCAAAACTTGCGCTTTAGGAGGGACTATTACTATTACGAGACCGAATCGAGGCAACGCAATGGAACAGCGCGGGATGTAGCGTGATTTTCTGCGTCCCAGCTGAACGGGAGAGACTCATGCTAGACATGCATGCTGCCCGACGAATGTCTCTAGACAAATGCCTGATCGAGAAACAACCTGCTCAATCGTGCCAACAGAAGCGAGCTTTAGACTGTGGTGTCTCTCTCGTCTGCTTCGTTGTGCGTGTCTGCATGGATGTCCCTGGCGTACGGCTGAGAGGGTCGATCATATGGCATGTCCTCGACTTGCCTCAATGGCAGATCGTTGGCCAGCGATCTTCGCGGCTGAGAGTCACGACGGCATCATTGCACAGGCTGGGCGCCGTCAATCGTGACGGAAGTGGCCCAGAACACAATCGATCTTCATTATTCCTCATCGCGCTTCGAGCGGCCTTTCCCTTTGGTTACGGGGAGTGACGGATGGATTGGACATCACAGGCGAATCTATGAATGTCGCCATACGCTTGTGTCCGCCGAGCTTCGGGTAATTCTATCCCGGAAATACAATGTTTCTCGCGCCTCACCCTCACAAGAGCCATCTCGATCAGGGGTGTTCACCGATGAGGCCTGGAGTACGGGAAGCTTGGAGTAAGCTTGGAGTGAAAGTCATAACAGGGGAGCTTTGAACTCTTTCTGTATTACTACCTAGAGGGAAAGATGCACGCTTTATGTTTCTAGCAGACGTAAGCTGCGTGCATTTCAAGGCCCAATTTCCATTCCACATCCCGCGACACCGTCAAATACCAGAACATAATGATCCTGGAGTCTTTCGAAGCATTATTCGTGACATTCAGGCAGCTGGCTCGAGATGTTTCTGATCATCCTTTCATCGGATCAGTCAAAGGACTCATTGAATGATGGGAGTATCCGCGGAGGCCTCGATTCGTCCCAACATCACAGCAGTTCGAACGCGACGGAATCGCCGTCACATCCAGCCTTTGTAAGATTGGTCTCACTTAGGGCTCTTGGGTTCTGTTGGAAAGTGCTTCCAGACTGTACCGCAGCAATGAAACAGAAGAACCAGGACGCGCTACCGGATTGTGCCGAGAACGAATACCCGCGATGGTATGCACATGCAAACACTGCAGAGGCATGGGACCCTCCTTGGTGGAAATCCCATGGCTCTGGTCCCGTCGGTGCACCGCATCATGTACGGGGGCACTTGTGGGACAGAGACGGGCAGAGAGGCCGCTCGCTTGCCAGAGTCTTTGAAGGCTACCCAGCCATTCTTCGCTCACCGTAGGCGGCGTTCAGGCAGGCTCTGAAGGCCTGGCCTCCTGCTCAAATATGCCAAGGGACCGCCTCGGTGTTTCCTGAGCACGTCATCGCCAGTCGGGCGAAGTAGGCCGAGTCCGCTCTGTTTTAGAGCGAAGAGTCCCCAAAAAGCGCCAGGGTCTTCGTGATGACAACTTACTATGGTACTTTCAATTTCGGATGATACTCTATAATCCTGTAGTCAGCAATTTCGGAATCACTTTCCGGATGTCTGTTGGATGAGGCCGTCCGTTACCCGCTTCCGCCGGTCTTGGCGGAGCCGGCCCGAGGCCGGTCTCCGCCCTTGTACCCGGAGCCTCGGTCTCCGAGGGATCGGCCATCCTTCGTACCCCAGCTCCCACTTTCCATAGAGTTGTGAACCCTGCGATCCTCATCAGTGCATAGAGCGATCTTCCATGAACGTAGAACAAGGCAGGCACGCCCGTAGCTAACGACATACTCAATCATGTTATTCCAACCCCGACACCTCCGTATCGGCGTTGACGTCGGCGGAACAAACACGGATGGCGTGGTCCTCGATCCCTCGCGGGCCTCTGAGCCCGATAAGGGTATCATCGCGTGGCACAAGTCACCAACAACGACGAACCCTAGCGAAGGCATCAATAACGCTATTGTCACAATGTTCGAATCCACCAAGATCGATCCGAGTGAGATCGCCAGCGTGACCATCGGCACGACACACTTCGTCAACGCTCTCATCGAGAGGGATGCCGCTCGCCTGGCCCCGGTTGCTGTGATCAGGCTAACGAGCCAGTTCTCTAAGCACGATCCGCCCTGTCTGGATTGGCCGGAAGATTTACGCGACCTAATTTTGGGCTACTATGCTCTGTGCAAGGGTGGTCTAGAAGTAGATGGCACTCTGATTGCGGATATAGACACTGAGGAAATCAAAGCGCAATGTGCTGTAATTCGAGAAAGGGGCATTAAGAATGTAGTCGTAAACGGCATCTTCAGCCCCATCGACACCATCGAACGACAAGAAGAACGAGTTGCCGACATCATCCGATCAGAGATTTCTGGCTGTACCGTAACCTGCTCCAAAGACGTGGCCAACCTAGGCTTCCAGGAGCGAGAAAACGCAGCCATTCTCAACGCGACGGTGTTGAACTTTGCTCGCAGGACGATCAAATCATTCCAGGAGCCTATGAGCAGGCTAGGCATCAACTGCCCAGTCTTCATCTCTCAGAATGACGGTACAATCCTTTCAGGCGAGATGGCTGCCAACCTACCCATCCGGACATTCTCCAGCGGCCCGACCAACAGCATGCGAGGAGCTGCCTTCCTGGTGCAGGATCACAAACTTAGCAATCGTGCCGTTATGGTAGTCGATATTGGAGGTACGACTACCGATGTAGGTCTACTGCAGGCCAACGGTTTCCCACGTCAACAAGCCGCCTACAGTGAATTCGCCGGAGTCCGCCTCAACTTCTCCTGCCCAGATGTTAAGAGTATCGGCCTAGGTGGAGGTTCCATAGTCCGGAAAGGCGTCGAGAAGCTTACCGTTGGACCAGACAGTGTTGGCTATAGGATCAGAACAGAGGCTATCGTCTTTGGAGGATGCACTCTAACCGCTACGGACTGTACCGTCCTCGTCAGCTCATCGTCGCCTGCCACCCCCATCGGAGACGCTAGTTTGGTCCAGAGCGCCCTCGATGCCCAAGGCGTAACCCAATTCTCCGCCATCGTCAAGCAAAAGCTCGAAAAGGTGATCGATACGATGAAAACCTCGCCCGAAGACATACCTGTTCTCCTAGTCGGCGGCGGCGCCCTGATTGCGCCTTACGAGCTAAGGGGGGCTAGCGAGTTGCTAAAGCCTGAGTGGGCGGGCGTCGCCAACGCGATCGGCGCAGCCATTGCACGTGTCAGTGCCACCGTTGACACGGTCAAGTCGACAGAGTCCAGATCGATCCAAGAGATCTTGGTTGGAGTGGAGGAAGAGGCCAGGGGAAAGGCCGTTGATGCGGGTGCGGTTCCTTCGTCTGTTCATATCGTGGATGTGGATACGATACCCCTGGCTGTAAGTGCTCCCGGGAGTCTGGGATACGTGGGACCATGTCGGCTGACAGATGTAGTACATTGCCAACAAGTCGCGCTTCATTGTGCGTGCTGCCGGTGACTTCGACTTCTCTCGGACAGATCTTTCATCTTTACTGCAAAGCAGTGAGGATGAACGTCAGGATGCTGAAGTCTCGACCAACCGAGTCGTAAAGACTACCACATTTCAGACCAAGGAAGAGATCGATGTCTTGACTTACAAGCCTCTTGTCAGAGATCGAGTCTGGTACATCAGCGAGACCGACCTAGACTGGATCAGCATCGGATGCTACATCCTCGGCACAGGCGGAGGGGGCTCTCCCTACTCCCAGCAACTCATCCTCCGCGAGAAGCTGCGCAAAGGTGCAGTCGTCAGAGTTGTTAATCCCCACGACATACCCGACGATGCCCTCGTCGGGTGCGGAGGCTATGCGGGGTCCCCGACCGTCGCCATCGAAAAGAAGTCTGCCGACGAAATGCAAGAGGCCCAGGAAGAGATGTACAAGCATTTGGGCACGCCCGCCACGCATATGATCTCCGTCGAGATTGGCGGCGCAAACGGCCTGCAGAGCATGATGATCGGCTCTAGCACGAACATGAACGTCCCGGCAGTCGATGGCGACTGGATGGGCCGGGCATACCCGACAAAGTGGCAGACGACGCCGGTGGTCTTCAACGAACGGAGTCCCATCTGGACGCCAGTGACTATGAGTGACGGGAACGGCAGCATCGTCACGATGTCCCGGGCGTCATCTGATAAGCAGGTTGAGCGGGTCATGCGTGCGGCTCTGGCGGAGATGGGCTCGCAGGTGGCTGTCGCTGACCCGCCAGTGACGGGAGCCGAGACCAAGAGGTGGGTGGTGGAACATACCATTTCTCAGTCGTGGCGAATCGGCCGAGCTGTTGCCATGGCGAGAAAGCTCAACTGTGTCGATAATGTTGCGGAGACCATCGTTGAGGAATGTGGCGGTCACGGCTCAGCCAAGGTTCTCTTCAAGGGCAAGATCGTGGGCGTCGAAAGGGTGCTCAGGAAAGGTCACGTCTATAGAGAGCTGGTTATCGAAGGTGCCGATATGTCAGGCCTCGCCGGTCAGGCCTCGTCGGTTAAGGGATAGCTTAGGGGGGCATAAAGAGGGGGACCAAGCAACAAAGGAGCAGCTCAGGCATATATAGAGCGCTAGTAGTACACCTCGAGGGAAGGGCAGATTTCAGTAATTCCTCTTTTAGACCCTAACAACAGTTGGCCTCTGTGAGCTTCTTCCCTATGTCGCACACCTATTAACACGATATCTCTTCATCAGAAGAGCCAGGGCAAGAGCCAAAGAAGGAACAGTTCACAGGATTCGTCAAGATCCCATTCAAGAATGAGAACATTGCTGCAATCAAGGCTTCCTCTGCGAAATCCGGGCCACAGGAAGCTGGGACAGAGATGCAGGAAGATGTCTTGGCCATCGTGCCAGATCTTATCGCGGTTATCGACGCGCAAAACGGCGAAGCCATTGGAACCCCAGAGTACAGGTACGGACTTTTGGTCACTGTCTTGGGTATCGCGGCTAGTGATCGCTGGACTGGCTCTACAAGGGGCCTTGAGATCGGGGGGCCTGAGGCTTTTGGATTCTCTCACCTCGAGTATCATCCGCTGGGTAGCTTCGTGAAGCCTCAGAGTGTTATTGATGAGTTTAACGTTTGAGATCCAGGGATGAGATACTCGAATAATACCAGTAAAGTAGCATCAAAAACACTCTCCTTTTCATAGAAGAACACAGGGCTAGTCGCGACCCTCACCTAAGCTCGCAGCTCGCGGTCTCGAGTAAGCTGTAGGCATGGACTGGTATCAGGGATAGCTTTGCTCAATCACCTGGCTGTGACACGAACCTCTCCCAAAGTTTCTGCGGAGCGCTGTGCCCGGATCACATTAGGATCTGCCATCTCGTTCGTTTGGCCTCCGACGGCATAGTCAAACACCAAGGCACTGGTGAAAAAGAGGAACGTTTCAAAAGCACAGAGAGATCGGACAATCTGTCTGCACGGCCTGAGTCGTTTCTGTGGTCGAAAGTGACGCCAAGTTCCCGGAGACTAGGATATGCTCTAGGCCACTGTGGCAAGGCCAGCTCAGCTCCGAAGCACTCTTCCAATGCAAGGAGACCCGTTTAAATAGTATCCTGTATCAGAGAGCAAGGTCGGTGACATTCTCGAAAGCCAATAAGAACGGTCATCATTACGATCAGCATAAGGCAGGCCGACCAAGCGGGCAGACAGGTACTACTATGTAGCAGCAAACTCAGCTGTAGTTCGTCCAATTCGCATGCCTTCTACTCAGAGCTTCTCGAAGCCGAAATGCGACAACTGGCTCTCGAAGAAGGTAGCACTCAGCCATCTTGCCGGCGAACAAGCAGGGTGGCGGCCGTCAACCCGCTCCCACGGACCAAAGCATCCTGACTCGGGAGAGAAACAAATAATGAGAACCGCCCATTTTCAGTATACGAAATGGAAAAAAGGTTCGTTTCCAATGTGAAACGGTTGGATTCGCGAAGAGATAGACCTGCCAATGCCTGCCTCCCGCCCCATTGTTTGAGTTTTTCTTGCAACTGTCGGGTCCAAGCGGGCTTTCGATCAATGCGACGACGGGACCGAGACCACGTTATTCGATTGCCGCGTGCGACCTCAACTTATTGAAGCATCTTTGAAGCTAAGAGATTCAATGCAACCATCAAAATGAAGAGAGAGTTTACACTATCTAGTCCATGACAAGTCCTACTGCGGGGTTGGAATCGCGGTGCACGATGGCCGGTTTTCGCCGTTTACGCCATGATGCCCAATGGCCGCCTCAAGCTGGCATGAGCGGTATGCAGGACGTTCTCAGCAGAGCTCGAAGGAAACTCTACTGAACTTGAGACCAACTTTAGCTTTGACGTTTCGTCACGTGTTGGCCGGAACAGCCATTTACTACTTGTATGATAAGGTACGATGGGGAATTTCCAACGCGGTTGTCGCTGCAGACTTTAGACTTCATTCGTCGAGGTAGCAAACACATCATCAACCAGGACTCACGATGTGGAGCGAGTTGTGGTCTTTCCATGGCGCCGCGGCGTTGTTTCGCTGGTGGCTTATGCCAGACACCCACCTGCCTTCGCTGTCTCACGCAGCCTCACATGCAGCTCACGACGCGGTACAAGCTGCATCGAACTGGGTTTCCGGCTCATCCTCTGCAGACTTGACGAACTCAGCCGCAGTTGAGGCATTGGATGATTTCGATGCCTTGAAGTATGTTGATCCTCTCATCGGCTCGAGGAATGGTGGCAACGTCTTCGTGGGTGCGACACTCCCCTATGGCATGGCAAAGGCATCTGCGGATACGAACAGTAGCTCGAATCAAGGCGGCTTCACTCTGGATGGGAACCCGGTCACCGGCTTTTCGACAATGCACGATTCTGGTACCGGCGGACAACCTTCCCTCGGAAACTTTCCTCTATTCGCGTACACAACTTGCCCGAGCGGAGTCATCAACTGGTGCACATTTCCGAAGAAGTCAAGAGCGAAGTACGGCTACTTCAACGAAAAAGACGTAATGGCAAAGCCAGGACTCTTCAACATCACCCTTAAAACCGGTATCAGGGTAGAAATGACGACGACTGAGCGAGCATCTCTTATAAGATTCAACTTCCCTCAAGCAGGACAGCCTCTTATTCTCCAAGACCTCTCAGATCTCGGCGACACGAGGCAAGACAACGCAACTATCAATGTGGACGCGAAATCCGGACGCATCACAGGCAACGCGCGTTTCCAACCGAGTTTTGGTAGCGGCACCTTTGTCCTTCACTTTTGCACCGACTTTAATGGCGCTGAGATTCTTGACACGGGTATCTTTGCAGACAGTCGCGCGAGCACAGAAGTCAAGAACATGACTATCTCGCGGTCAATCAACGGGTACCCCTTACCCGGCGGCGCTTTTGTGCGGTTCAAGTCTGCGGATCAGCCTATCACCGCGCGTGTTGCGACAAGCTTTATCAGTGAGCAGCGGGCGTGCGAACATGCTGAGGGTGAAATTGCGGATTACAACTTTGAGCGGGTGTCGGGTGAAGCAACAGCAATATGGCGTCGCAAGCTCAGTCCCATCAAGATCAACACTGATCGCGTGAACGAGTCATTTGCGAGGAACTTCTATAGCGGCATCTATCGGACCATGGTCAATCCGCAAAACTACACCGGCGAGAATCCCTTATGGAAAAGCGATGAGCCTTACTGGGACTCATTTTACTGTCTGTGGGATTCGTTCCGCTCTCAGATCCCATTTCTGGTGATCATCGATCCAACTTCGGTCGCGCAAATGATCCGGTCTCTCATCGACACATATGTTCACCTCGGCTGGCTTCCGGACTGCCGTATGAGCTTGTGCAAGGGCCTCACTCAAGGAGGATCCAACGCGGACAACGTTCTAGCAGACGCCTATTTGAAGAACATCACTGAAGGCATTGACTGGGAACTGGGCTATGAAGCAGTGAAGAAGGACGCAGATGAAGAACCGTTTGACTGGAGCGTCAACGGCCGCGGCGGCATGGATAGCTGGAAGAAATTGGGTTACATCCCTGTGCAAGATTTCGACGTCAAGGGATTCGGAACACTAACGAGGAGCGTCTCACGAACACTCGAGTACAGCTATAACGACTTCTGCATCGCCTCCATGGCTGACCGGATGGGACATGGGGACGATCGGGAGAAGTATCTTTCCTCGAGTAGCAACTGGCGCAATTTGTACAAGCAGGACCAGAAATCAGCTTTCTTCAACGGCACCGACACAGGGTTCAGAGGATTCTTCGAGCCCAAGTTCCTTAACCAGACTTGGGCATACCAGAATCCGCTCAACTGCAGTAATCTAGACGGCCAAAGCTCCTGTTCCCTACAGAACAACGGCCCAGAAACATTTGAGAGTAGTCTTTGGGAATATGGCTTGTAAGTTGACATGGAATGCGATTGGCAATGGGAACCTCTAGTAACTAACCTCGATAGCTTTGTTCCTCACGACCAAGGAACGCTCATCAACACTCTTGGAGGTCCGGACGCCTTTGTTCGGAGGCTCAACTTCTTGCATGACCAGAACATCACCTACATTGGCAACGAGCCAGCCTTCCTCACAGTCTTCCAGTACCATTACGCCGGTCGTCCAGCTCTCTCAGCAAGACGAGCCCACTTCTACATCCCTTCATTCTTTTCACCTGACCCAGCCGGGCTTCCCGGTAACGATGATAGCGGGGCCATGGGATCATTCCTGGCCTTCTCCATGATGGGTCTCTTCCCAAACCCCGGGCAAGATGTGTATCTGATCATTCCACCCTTCTTTGAGAGCCTCGAAATCACGCACCCGCAAACAGGCAGGACGGCCAAGGTCCGCAACATCAATTTTGACCCGACCTACCGCAACATCTACATCCAAAAGGCGACTCTGAATGGCCAGCCTTACAGAAAAAGCTGGGTTGATCACAAGTTCTTCACTGAGGGTCAGGAGCTGGTGCTTACTCTTGGCCGGCGTGAGAGTGACTGGGGAACGAGAGTCCAGGATCTCCCGCCAAGTCTGGGTCCGTATCAGGGATTCAACCGCACCTTCCCTTCCAATCGCACCGATACGAGAATTGTAGATACTGGGATCATAGATACGACGTATAAGAGCGAGTTTGGGCATACAGGGGCGGACTTGAACGTTTAGGGAGGCGGACGAGTAATTGACAAAGGTGATCACTATAGACTTTTTGCTTCATTCGGGCAGTTGGAATACCTTTTCTCTCATTGTTTGACATATTCTGGATGGAAGCGAAATGCCATCTATTTTTTTCTGAATTCAATATCAAATACAGATATCAACAATCTGCCTATCTTCGGTCACTTTTACCTAGCCTCATCCGCCAAAGTGCGCCCCCTCTCGCCTCAAACGCCACATTCCGTAACTTCAAATTCGGGTACATCATCCGCTACGCCCAGGTGATTGCCTTCTGTCCGTACACTTCCCTCTTCTCCGTTGGGATGTCATCAAACAACGACGCCTTAATGAGAGCTTTGCCCGGAATCGCCTTTGTTGTGGTCTTAACAGGACTGCCAGATACGTCAGTACAGGGATGGGCAGGTCACCTAAGTCGTTGATAGCTTTACCTTCCACACTTTCCGCAAAAGCATCGCTGGAAACGTAATGTCAGAGACGGTTTCTACTTTATTAGAGGAGGAGTTTCAACTCACCTGAATGGTGTTTCCAGAATCGGTGTTTGAGTCCTGGTATTCTTTGAGCGTGTTTTGGCTATCATCGATCTCCCATTCACCATCGTCGACAAATAGGTTCATGGAGAAGGCTACATGTTTCCATTACAGTCAGTTTAGAAAATATAAAGATGTCAAATTCTAACGTACGGCCACCAGCGCGTTTGCAGTTTGAACTGAAATTTTCTATCGTGTCAACTTGTGTCCCCCGATTGGCAGCTGTGGAGGCAATGCGAATGGTGGAGTTACCAATGACAGATAACGATGTTATCCGGCTTCTTATTGACTGTGACCTTCACCGAACCACAGTTACAATGACCTTGATACGGCGCCATACCGATTTACTTGGGAATGCACTTTGCGTTTAGTAGAGATGAACGTTGGATGCGCACGGGATTAAGGCGTGGGGAAGTCGTCGTCAAAACTGAGATGTTTTTCGTAAAGTGTCCCACCCAAGCTACAACCACCTTTTTCCATCAGATGATGACGAATCGAGTAGACTTACGTCAGGGATCACTTGCTTTAATATGTCAAGTATTTCCTGAAGTCTAACCTGGTCGGAGTTAGGGGAATGTTGGTTTTCCTAGTTCCGGAAAGCAAGGGAGCTTAAATTCCTAGTTCCGAAGCGGATCTCAATGTGGGGGAAGAGGGGTTATGATATCGCACGGCGGGCCCTTAATCGAGCAGTTAGCCGCGTGCCGTTGCGTCCGTTACGTTATATTACATAATAGGGATAGTAATCGCATCTCACGAAGTACCCGTTACGTACTAAATTACGTATCTATTTTAAATATCGTATATATAGACCTTTTCTTTTTGTTTATTTCTATTTTAATACTTAAGCTACTTTTATTATACTCCGTATATTTATTATTATATATTATAACTCGTAATAATTATAAACCTAGCTCTTAATTAAGACCTTATATTATAATAACGTACTTATTAATACGATTTCTACGATTTTTTGAAAATAATTAACTTATTTATACTTACTTTAGCCTAAGCTAAACTAATTAGTTATAATAATTAAATTAAATAGTTTAACGTACTTTATATTATAAATAAGGGCGTTAGGGTTTAGAAATACGTTAACTTAAATACTTTAAACTCCGATACATTCCTTAACCCCTTTATAATACTTATTTTACTCTCTAAATTTAAATAATTAGTTATAACTTATAATAAAAAAGAATTACGAGCTTATTAAGCCCGTTATAAAGCATTTAAAAATAACTAAAAAAACTAAAAAATCCTTTATTAATAGTTTCTAAATATAATTTTTAATATAAACCTTTTGACTTTTTTAAATACGAGTAATTTATAGGACTAAGCCGGATTTCTTTTTATAAAACTAATTATATTACTTATTTTACGTAACTAAATCTATCCCTATATTATATTTATAAAAAGGATTTATATATTTAAAAGTATTTAAAAATAATAAGAGCTCGATACTAAATATAAATAACTTATAACTTATAAACGTAATATTATTAATACGTATATTAAAGTCCTTATTTAGTAATTAGTAAAATTAGTTAATACTATATTATATAAATACGTATTTTAGAAAGCTACTAAAAATAGTACTAAGTTTAGTATATAATAAATCGTTAAATATTTAAAATAAGAATTTACGCCCCCCGAACTAATAATAAAGAATATAGTTCGAGAGGAATATTAATAAGCCCTTAATAAAACGAGGACTAAAATTAACTCTTAACGCTAATATAAGGAGTAGTAGTCTACTTATTTCTAAGTTAAAACGTATAATATTCTAAAAATTAGTAAAAAATCGCTATATTCGACTTCTTAATTATAGTTAAGTTTAGACTTAACCCTATATAGGGCTAACGTATATATAAAACCTTTAGTAAATCAATAGCTTTTAAAATAAGAATTAATATACCGGCGTCGCAAATTAATATACTAGCGTCGCTCTTATACTAGCGTCGCTATTTTATTTTTTAATTAGTTTAAAAAAAGTTTATTAATATAATTAGATTTTACTAAATACTTATAAAATATCCTAAGCCTTTATTCTTTTAGTCCCTTTATACTTAAGTTATATTATTAAGCCTCGAAATTTAACTTATAATATTTATTTATAATAGTTTTTATAATTAAAGTTAGAAACGTTCCCTAAGGCTAATTTTAAAATAATACCCCTACTAAGAAACTTCCCCCTCTATAAAAACGACTATTAATTAATTATAGCCTCTTATTATTATTTAGTTAATTATTATTATTTCCTTTTTTAAAAAATAGCTACCTTAGTATTAGTTAATTTTATAAAATTAATAATTTTAAAAAGTAGTACGACCTTATTACCGAGCTCTTAGTTAGTATATTATAAAATATATAACTTTTTATAAACAATTATTTTAATATAAAGCTTATATTATACTTTACTTATTATTTTTTTAAAAGAATAATAAAAACCTAGTAAACTACCTTTTTACGACTTTTTTTAAAATATAACCCCTCTCCCCTTAGCGAATAGTCTTAATAACCTTTTTATTTTATAATAAAGTAGTTTAGTAATACTTTTTAGCTTATTAAATAAGTTATTAAAACTATTTAATAACTAATAATAGTACTATTTTAATAATAAAAATATATTCGTTAATAATAATAAATATAGGGTCCTTAAGTTAATTTATTACCTTATTTATCCCTATAACTATTTTTTACTTGAAGCAAAGCGTCTTTTTAAACTATAACCTCTTATTATATTCTAAATAACTAATCCTCCTCTCTTTTTATAACTAAAATCCTAAACTTATTAATTTTTAATAATTTAAAATAAACTTATAATACCCTTTTTAACCGAATTAATAACTTTATAAAAGTTAATAAATCTAGTATTATAAAGTAGAATAAGTATAAAGCTCGAGGCCGAATTATTTAATATACTTTTTAATATAATCGTTTTAACGAGCCTAAGCTTATATAAAATATTAATATTTAATAATATAAGTCTCGTAGATATAGTTATAAATAAAAAGTTATTACTAAAGCTTAAGAAGAGGATAAGTAGTTATTATATTATTATTTAGACCTTTAGTATAATTAATATAATTATAGCCCTAGTTTTAAAGCTTTTATATACTTTTTATATTATAAGCTTATTAAAATAATTAAAGATGTTATTAAAACTATAAACTAACGAGTTAAGATTCGGGCTCGCGATATATATATTATTATTTAAGAGTAGTTCTTAAAGTCTTTATTTATTTAATAAGATATTTATAATACTAGGGCTTATATAAACTAAGAAAAACTAGTTAAATACTTATTAATTATAGCGTTAATTAAGTTATTTAATAAGTAAGATATCCTATATATAGTAAAATAAGTAAATAACGAGCTAAACCGCCTTATTAACGTTATTTAAACCTTTTTTTACTATTTTTAAATATAAAAGCAATTCCCTAAGGTAATTAGCTTTAATAATACTTATAATACTAATCGCTTTAAGCTCCCTCTTTTCTAAGCTACTAAATAGACTTATTTTAGATTTATTTATAACGCTACGTTTAGCTTTATTAATAATAAGAAACTAAAGGGTTTTTAGTTTTTTTTAATAAGTATCCGCTAATTTATAAACTAATATTTAATCCGTTACCTTACTATTATTATTATAAACTACGATAAATAAATAAAAGCTATACTAAACGAGTAGTTCCCGGACGTTTAGTAATAACTTTATATTTACTACATTAACTTTAACGTTATACTCAGGGCTAAGTAAAAGTAGGTTAAGGACCATAGCTATAATAATAATAGTAATAAGTTTAATAATAAAGAATATTAATTATTAATATAAATAATAACTACGCTAAGTAATAAGAATAAGGCTTATATTAATATACTTATTAATAAGCCCCCCCCTTATATATATTATAAGGTCCTTATAATATAAAAACTTATTATTTTTATTAACATTAAGTATATTTTTAAAAAAGCCTAAACTAAGCTTTATAAAGAGTTTAATAACTAGTACCTAATTTTTTAGTATTTTTACGTAATATACTTATTTTTAAGAGTATAATAAGCCCGTTACTTTATTTAAAAATACTAAAACTTTAGTACTTATATTACTTTTAGTACTAAGTTAAGTAATAATAATATTAAGGGTTATTTTTTAAATAATCTTAGTTACTTATATTAGCTTATTGACGTTATATAAGATATGATTAATAATTAAGAGCTATATTTTTATTAAACTTATATAAAGGACGAGGTATTTATAAGCTAGGAGTATATAAGTACTTGTTTTAAGTACTTAAATAAACTTTAAATAATATATTTTTTTAAAATATTTTATTTTAATTAGGATATAAAGCTAGTTTATAAAAAAGGTAATATTATTTAATAAAAAGCTATTTTTAAACCCCCTCGGATCCTATAATTTAAACTATATTATTTTAATTAAGCTAAGTATCTTATATTATTATAAAATCTATTTTAAAATATTAAATTTAGCTACTTTTAATAAATAGGAAGTATATTCTTAATAACGTTTTTAAAAAACGTTTTTTTTAAATCCATATTATTAAATCCTTAACCCTAAGATTATTATATCCCTCTATAATAAGCTAAAGAATATAGTATAGCTTATTTTATTATAACTAGCCTTATTTAAAAAAGGCTAGTTAGTTAGGTCAGCTCGTACTACTTATAATAATTAAAGTATAAGTAATAAAAAGCGAGGCTACTTATTTAAAAATAAGAATTAGTTAACGCTAACTAGGCTTATAAAATAAATAAATTAGTTAAGTTAAAGTTAAATATTAAGCTTATTTTAATAATAAATAAGGAGCTAGTTTAGTATTTTTAATAAGAGGAGGATAATAAGGAATTATATAAATAAATAGCTAATATAGCTTAGTATTTAAAAGAAACGGAGCTAATAAGAAGTAGTTTATAATAATAATAAATTATTATAACTACGTTAAAAAAGGTAGTTAGGCGGACGTTATTATAATTCACTTTTTATATATTTTAGGTATATAGTAAAAAAAGGCCTTATTTATTTAAAATTTATAAAAGCTTATATTACTAACTGATTTAAAATTTATAAATCTTAAATAAGTAATATAATAATTCTAAACGGGTACGTAGGTTATAGTAATATTCTTATTTTTAAAAATCTTAAACTAGAGCTTAAGTTAGAGAGAATAATAAGAATAGCTATATTAATATAGTCATCCTTACTACTTTTATAAAAAGGTATTATTTTTTTAAACTAATTAGAAAGTAAAATAGTAACGCTAGTATAAGAGCAACGCTAGTATATTAATTTATAACGCCGGTATATTAATTCCCTTTAAAATATATATAAGGACCCTTAAAGAAATTACGTATATATTTAGCTTAGTAACTTAAGATATATATACTAAGTAACTTTTAAGTTAAAGAGGGGCTTATTCTATTTTTACTAAACGCTCTAACTTAGTTAATAATATAAATAATAAGGGTAATATTATATACTTTTATAATTACGCATATTTATAGCGCCCTATAGTATATTAAAAATTAAAATAAATACTTATAAACTAAAACGCTAATAAGTTATGAATACGAATACTAAAGAGCTATATAGAGGAAGTCCTTGCTATTATTAAATTAAGTAAATAAAAATTATTTTATAATAAGTTTAAAAAAGCTAGTTAGTTAAGGAATAATAAAACCTCTAGGAAACCTAGGTTTTTAAATAGATTTTCTAACTAACCTATAGTAAGCTTATTAATAAATTAAAACGAGGGCTACGTAGTTATTATATTTATAAAAAGTTAAGACTTAGAAATAAACGTAATTCTTAATACTTTTATAAGTAGTACTTATTCCCTTTTTTAAAGTATAATAATAAATAGCTATAGAGTAATATATTTAGTTAATAATAAGAGCTTATTTAAACGTAAGAGTTACGTATTATTAAATAATAAAAACTATATTAAATTAGGAACTATTATACTACTTATTATTATATATAGTACTCGTATTATAAAGGGTATTTTAAATAGACTTAAAAAAAAAGAACTTATAATCTAAAGCTTTGGAATATTACTTATATTAAGGGATTTTATATTAATATAGTCTTAGAGACTTTATTAAATAGAAGCGTACTCTAATACTATAATTTAGATTATATTTTATAATAAGGAATACTTTATAGAAATATTATTAAACAATAGCTTATTTAAAAAAATAATCTAGTCTTTTTTAAATATAAGCTCCTTTAATCCTATCCTTTTTTAATAAACTTTAAGCGTATTTTATAAAGCTTAGTTAGTATTATATTACTAATTAGCTATAGAAAATTCTATCATTTATATTAACGTACTTATAAAAGGTCTAATAGTGCGCTCTTTTAGTACTTTAAAATAAGTTATTTTAAACCTAATACTCTTTATTAATTACTATATAAAACTCGAAGTATAGGTATTAAACCTCTATTATAAATTAAATATAAAATATATATATTATTTAATATTAAAATAGTAATTTTAAAAGGACTATTTTTAAAAAAAGCCTTATAACTATAGTACTATATATACTAAGATCTCTTCTACTTCGAACTATTTCTTAGTAAATAATAATATATACTTATAACTTTTAATAAATATAATAAGTAGCTTAGGGGGTTCTTTTTGAAAATTAAAATAAATAAAAAAGTACTTTTCGTATTATAGAGCCTCAAAATAACGATTTATTATTAAAAAGGGACTCTAATTTACTTTTTTAAAAATAATAATAAAACCGCTCTCTTAATTATAAACGTTAAACGCGTATATAAAACGTAATATAGCGAGCTAAGAATTAGAATAGAACTTTTACTTTTATATATAAAAAAACCTATAAATAACGCTAAAGAAATAAGTTAATTTATAATTATTAAAGCTCGTAAAATACGCTTTTTCATAAACCTCCTTACGAATCTATAGGACGAAATAATATTAATAATAATTTTTATTTATAATATTACCCTATATAAGGCTAATAAAAAAAATTCGCTTATTATAATAAAAATTAACTAATAAAAGCGGTATTAACGTTAGTAATAAACGGGTTATTAAATATAAGATTCTAAATTAGTTACCCCGTATTTTAGTAACCTCTACGTATATAATTATTAAGTATACTTTTTTTATAAAAATTATAAGAGGAGTATATATTAAAAAGAGTTTAAAATACTTCCCCGCGAGTATATAAAATACTTAGTTAAATATGTACTAAAAATATATAACTTATATAAGGTCTAAATACTTATACTTAAGTAAGTATTTATTATAAAACATATTAAGTTTAATAAAGAAGTCTTTTATAATCTTATATATAAAGAAAAAGCTATTATAAATAAGTAAATAAATTTAGTAATTTAAGAAATATAAAAACTCTTTAATACTAACGATAAATTAGTTCGAGTACTTAGGGAAATAGATCTAGACTTCGAAAATACTAGTACTTAAAATAACTTTATAATTAAGGATAGTATTATTATTAAATTTTTAACTATTTAGGACGCTAAGTAATTAATAAACGTATTTTAAGATACGGTTAATAAAGTTAAAAAGGCTAATATAGTCTTATTATTATTACTAACCCCTAAAATAATTCCCTTATACGAGCTTAGGAATAAGGATAAAAAAAGGAATATAATAACCGGGTTATAAATAGCTTTACGTAGTTTATAATCCTCTTTATAAACGCTTATATATATTATAAAAGTTCTTAAGCTTTTAATTTTTAATAACTTTTAATAAAATACTAAAGTATATAATAAACGAGGTACTAATTACGAAAAAGTAATTCTTAATACTAAAATTAACGTTAATAAGGAACCCTTATAATAAACCTCTATTATTATATAAAAACAGAGCTTATAAAAACTATCTTATTAAGTACTAAATAAAGCTTTATTAAGTCTTAAACGTTTGAACTAGGCTTATAAACCTCTATAACGCTTCGATAATAGTATTTTTATAACGCTCTTATATTTAAATATAAAGAATAATAATTATTATAACCGTTTTTAAAATTACCTTTTCTCTATTTTTATATTTAATTAATAAAAAGCTATAAAAAAAAGTAATATAAAATATATAATACTTTATTAAATAGTAAAAAGAGTAGTTTATAGGACCTACTTAGAGCGCTCTAGAGGAGTTTAAAAACCACGACTTATTAAATTAATTTTTAAAGCTTACTAAAGAAGTTTAATAATATTAAATATCTTTTATTATAATTATAAAAGCTACTTAAAAATACTATAAATATAAAAATAAAAAAGCTAAGGGATATTAGTATATAAAAAGAGGTCGACCGTAATCCTAAATAAGGGATCCTATTTTTATTAAAATAAGTATATATTTATAAATACGACGTTAATAACGAGGTTAGTAAAATAAAAGTACGTATATATATAAAGGAGGATATCCCCCCGACGGAGCAATCCGCCGGGGCCGTACTATGTATTATATATTAGGGAAAACTGGGTATAATGCGCTTTATACCTAATTACTAATTAAAACAGTAATTAACCGACTTAACTATTATCTCCCTTTTATTAATAGCTCTTAACCTTTTACCGCCCGCCTATAGGGCGAGCTTTACTTATTCTAATGCGCATAGGACCTCTTAGTACTAGCCCGCGTAAGTAGCTAAGTCTAATATAATCTATTCTTTTATATAAGTTCTCGTCGAGGTAGTATTTTAACTAGCTAACCTCTTAACTAGTTATTTAACTAGCTATTTAGGTAGTAGTTTATATATTAATAGGTTTATTTAGTAAATTTATTTAATAGATTTATTTAGTAAATTTATTTAGTAGATTTATTTAGTAAATTTATTTAGTTTAAATAGAGAGTAGTTTTGGGCAATATTAAAAGTAATAAGAATAGAAAGAATCTTTGCGAGCTATAGTATAATAAAGTAGTAAATATTAGCTTATTTAGCCCTTTTTTTAAAAACTTCTACGTTATTATTAAAGTTTAGAACCTCTATAGTTAAAGAAGGCTATTTTTAACTATTACGGCCGACTATTATAGCTAATTATTACGGCCGACCTTTATTATTAACCTTTTTAACTAGCGCTATTACTAAAGAGGGTAGCTTACTTATCCCGAATTAAATAGTAGTTTTTATATCAAAATTATTATATTACGTTAAGCGCGTGCTTAGGATATATTACGCGTATTATATAATTAAAAAGTATATTATATCGTATAATTTTTTTTAAAAGCGTAATCCCGTTAAGGTTAATCTTTTGTACTTATCAAGCTAGAAAACAAAATACTATATAAAGGAGGATATATAACTACTTAACTTTTTATAAAATACGTATACTTCGACGCTCGTTATAAAGGCCTTTAAGCTTATAATAATAATAGCTATTTAATTTAACCTTAAAATAAACTAATATAATATAATTAATATATTCCTTAACGCGCTTCTTAAGAACGAAAAGCTAGTAATTATTAAACTTTTAGAGAAATATAAAGTTATTAATAAAGTAAATAAGCTCTAATACGCTCTATATAGCCTTTAAAACTCGCTAATTCTTTAGTTCTAAACTTTTATTTTTATACTTCGTAATATAAATATAATATATAGCTACGAGGAGATTTATATTTACTAAACTATAAATAGGAAAATAATATTAGTATTTTACGTTAACGACTTTATTATTTTATATTATTAAAATAATTAAAAAATAGCTTAGAGAATCGTTAATAATATAAAAGAATATATTAACCTTAAAAAAATAGACTAATTAATTACTTCTTTAGAATATAGATTTTATAAAACCGTACTACTTATAAAGTTTATTTTATTTATAATATATATATTAAGCGAGTTACTAAGTACTTTAACTTTATAAATTTACTATATTTAATTACCCCTCTTCTTTAAAAAGAGTTTAAACTAAACGAGGGGTAAGTAATAAAAAAGGAAATAAAAAGCTACTAAGAAAAAGTCGGGAGTATATTTTATATAGCTATTATAATTAAACTAAACGTTATTTTTATTTACTCGTAGTTATTATAGTTCTTAATTAACCTAAATATAACTTATATTAAAATAATTAATTACTATATTTAATATTTTTATAAAATAAAGTATTTTATACTTTACTATAGTAATATACTAAGTACGTAATTATTATTTTTAATTAGAAATACTAGCTTTATAAATAATAAAGTAATACGACGATTATCTTAGGGATATATAATATTCCTTTTTAATAACCTAATTTAATAAAAATTAGTATACTAAGTAACGGTTACGACGTTAACTACTAAAGCTAAGCTTTTTTATTTTAAAGAAACTATAAAAGAGACTATAGCTTTAAAATACCTTTTTAAAGATATTATCCTTAATTTAAGAAAAGTATAGTTAATTAATTACGATAATTAATAAATAATTCGATTTATTATAACAAAAAGAGAAAGAATAGCTACTTAACTTTACTATATTAATATATAAAATATATAGCTAAAATAAGAGTATACTAAAAATAAGTTTAAGGTTACTTATATATTAATAAAGAATATATTAATAAATAGACTTATTAAAACCCTTTTATAAGCTAAGTTTAAATATTTCTATATACTTCTTAACCTTTATAATATATAAAAAGCTATTATAAATAGCTAAAATAGTTAAACATAATTAATTTAAGCTATATTTAAAAAAACTTAATACTTAAAAATAGATAATAAATAGAACTTAGAGTATAGCCTAAAGGCCTAAAATAAATAAAATAAAAACCTTTTATAGCCTAAAGGCTTAAATTCTTAAAATAACTTTATTTTATAGAGTATATATATATAAAAATAAGACCCGGGCTTATATTTATTATTTAAACTCTTAGTTTATAAAGTATATAATTACTAAGAGTATAGTATTATTCAAAAAGAAAGTTAGTATATATATTAAAAAATGCGCTTTTTATATCTAAAAGTTTATAAAACTAAGAGTAATAGGGGTAGCGGAGGGCGTAAGAGCTAGAATAATTATTAAATTAATAATTTAAAATATAGAAATAAGTAATATAATAAAAAGTTAGTTATAAATAATTATAATAAGTATAAAAGAGGACCGGGAGTATATATTAAAAAAGTCCTTTATATAAAAGCTAATATAGTTCTTATATATTTTAATATTATTTTTTATTTAGTTTATAATACTATAAAGCTTATTAATATCTTATCAAAACTATAATTAAGAGTACGCTTTTTAATAATAAAAAAGGATAATATATTTATAAAAAAAAAGCACTATTTATAATAGCCTTAATAAAAGCCTAGGCTATTAGCTATAAAATAATTAGTATATTAATATACTTCTTAACTAAATAACCGTTAAAATAGTATATATATTAGCTACTATTCCTTATAAAATAATAATTACTATCCTTAGGGTTAGTATATTAAAAAGCTATTTAAAAATAAAATATATATTAGATCTCTCGTTCTTTAAGAGCCTCTTTTTTAAACTTTTTAAGGACTAAATATACGTTAAATAGGCCTAGAATAATAAAAAGACCTATACTTATTACGGGGAGTACTTTAGTTTCTTAGCGTTCTCTTTTATTTTTTATTACCTTTTTAAAAAGAGCTAATTTTACGTTTTTTAAACTTTAAAATAATATTAAATATAAACTCTTAAAATAATAAGTATATAATATACTTTTCTTAAAAAGCTTATTATCTAAACTAGTTTTATTCTTATTTTCAAATTTTAAGGGGGGGATAAATAAAAGCTCGTTAAAGCTCTTATTATTACTATTTATTTTATTATTATTTTTATTATAATTATTAAAAAGAGCTTTAAACTTAATAAAGTTTTTAATATTTTAATTAGTAATCTTAATATTTTTTTAACTAAGGAAAGAGAGCTTAATAACTAAGCTTTAATAAGTAAATAAGAAATTATAAAAGGAGGTAATAACTTAAAAAGGCTTATTAATATTATTACTTATCTAAACTCTTAATAAATTATATAATACGTATATAAGAGGTATTATAAAAATTATATAAAACTTATTATTATTTTTAAATATATTAAATATTTATATTTAAAATAAAATTAATAAATAATTCGATAGTATAAGCGCGCGCGCGTAGTAAATAGGGGTACTTATAATAATTATAAAAAGTTTAAAAAAAAAATTTACCTAAACGACGCTACGAGAATTTAAATACATATAAAGTAGCTAAGTAGCCTCGCTCTTAGTAATTTATATACTAAAAATAATATAATACGTACTATTCTAAGTTAGGATTCTATTTATTTTACATAAAAGGATATATTTATAATAAATATAGTTTAAAAAACGCGTATCCCTTATATTTATTTTTCTTTTATTTATATTTAACTAAATTAGGCTTTTATAAAGGTATTTAAAAATTCTATTTTAAATATAATAGCTCTTTAATAATAATAATTAAGGGGTATATTACGTAATAAGGATAGTAATCGTATCTTACGAAGTGCCTATTATATACTAAATTACGTATCTATTTTAGATATCGTATATATAGACCTTTTCTTTATATTTATTTTTATTTTAATAATTAAGCTACTTTTACTACACTCCGTATGCCTATTACTACGTGCTATAACTCGTGACACGTTGCGATTGTTCGAGATCACGCACGGTCATGCTGTTGGACATGCTTCACTTGCAGACCTTGGCTGAGGGAATTTTCACCGCCTTTTGATGCTGTAGAACCCCACTACTCTTGTACGACGGGCAGATAATCGGGAAGCGGTAGGTAATCCATTCAGCTTTCATTATGCGGCGATGCCTCAGAACAGCTTCCTACTGCGGCCAAAGGTGCTCAGGTCCAGTCGCTCCACTTGGATCCCTTCCAGTACACAGCTCCATCATGCTCAAACTGCGGCCCTTCGGCCTCGACAATGTGACCCAGCTCGCATTGATCGAACTGCACACGCGTCTGCTGGATGTAGTAGTCGTCAAAGCGCGGTGCGAGGGCTTCGAGTAGACTACCGACGTTTCCTGTAGGGTGTAGGGCCTTCCATGGCTGCGAGCATGTCGTGCCCTTGCAAGACTTGAGAACGAAGAGTAGGGAGTCGAGTCTGGGTAGGACCTTCTTGAGAGGATAGCCGAGAATGGTTGCGCCTGCAGCATGGACGGCCTCGTCGGCGTGCAAGAGGTTATGAAGCTGGCCGGGGTCCGTCTAGATTGGGCAAATTATTAGCACATACGCTCTACTTCTTCACATGCAGGATGCCAACCACGGAATTAAACAAACTTACAGTCATATCATACAGCTCATGCTCGTTAGTGCACCAAACAGAGTAGTAGAGGTTGTAGCCCTCCCCAACAACCCTCAGCGCCTTGTACGTGTTGTTAAAGATGCGCTTCGTGTCATCGCCATTGAAGCCGAACTTGCTCTCAGTGATTGCCCAGCCCCAGTACTCAACATTAACGTGCTCGCGAGTCAGGGGGGACTCCGTCAGGTCCTTTGTCGAGAGCGGGATCGGGGCTCCATCAAAGTCGGCTCTCAACGGGGCACCCGCGAGCGACAGGATGGTGGGAACGAGGTCAACGTGGGCCGTTACGGCTTCAGTCACGCCTCCCTTGGGAACACCAGGTCCACGAACGATGAGTGGAATGTTGATATCTTCCTCGTATCCACACTCCTTGCCGGGCTGCAGCCGGTGCTGACTAATGTGGTAGCCGTTGTCCGTCGTGTAGAAGATGTAGGTGTTGTCCAGGATGCCATGCTTTTCCAATCTCTCCACGAGACCGTCGACAAGCTCATCAACTGCTTGTAGGGCACGTAGACGTCCTTGATAGTGCTTATCGTTGTATGCCACGTTCTCATCCGTGAGCTTGGGCTGGCGACGAACCCAGTCGGCGCCCGAAGGCTTGTCAGGGTTAAAGTTTTCTGTTCTCGGAACCTTGGCATCCTCAAAGAGGTGCTCATGCCTCTTAGCAGCTAACGGGATGCTGACCCTGAACTTGTCATCAGAGACGGGCACATCGTCGTCTGGGCCCTTGACTGGGAGAAGGATACTGGAGTTGACATTGCTGTGAGGTGCGATGGGAGCAATGCCAAGGAAGAAGGGCTTGCCGGCATCCACAGCTTCATCCAGGAACCCGTAGGCCTTCTCGGCGACTAGATCCGTCGAGTACTCGCCGAGATGGTTGACCGGCTTCTCATGGTCACGCTGGAAGGTGGCGTTGTAGTAGTCATAGGTGTTAGGGTCCAGGAGGAAATCCTGAAACCAAGTCAGCAGTGAAGATTGGTTGACTAGTAAAGCAGGACACTCACAGAGGAGTTCCAGCCCTTCAAGTGCGGGCTGTCATAGTTCCAAACAGTATGGGCATTGAACATTTTACCCGTGTAATAGGTGCTGTATCCGGCCTTTTGTAGCCAAATGGGGAGATAGTTCTCATTGTGGCCATTTTTCACAAAAATGGGGAAACCACCTGCAAAACCAATTAGTGTATGCTCATAAGCCATGTCTTCTGTCAGTCAGATAACTGGACGAGCGAATCTCTTACCATATGGTGGGTTGAGGTCAGTGACGTTGGTGTTATGAGCCAATTTGCCAGTCCACAAACTCGCACGCGACGGGCAGCAAACTGCCGTCGTGCAGAAATGTTTCTTGTACAGTGTGCCTTCTTCAATAAGCCGTTTCTGAATCAGCGGGATGTACTCCAAAGAGTTCATGTGCAGGTCCTGATCATCGGTCAAGACGAAGACAATGTTTGGCCGTGAAGACGGCGATATGGCATCCCGGGCGGGGCCGACGAGAGGTGTCTGAGCATCGCCTTGTGCCGCAACACTGCAGCTGAGGAACAAAGCCGCCGAAGCCAACGTTGACGTCGTGAGCTGCATTGCGATTCAATTCGATTGAGGCTTGTCGCTCAATTGATCATTCCATTGGAAATGGCATTGGAAATGGCATTGGAAATGGGAAGCAAATGTCATCGTGCAGCCTCCAAGGACAAGACTTTAAAAGTTTGGCTCTTAGATAAGCCGCATGCCCGTCTTCCGGCGTTGCAAACCAGGCTCGCCGGATGGGCGAAGAGTCCTCCGTGCGCGAGTTCCGATGACGTGCTCCGTCCCCAGCATCGCAACAGACGGGTTATCCACACCCTTCACCGAAAGCGGAGAAACAGGATCACAGTCACAACGACGCTGTCGAAATGAACGTTGCTCGTAATGTCGACAGGATTATTGCGGCCGAGGAAAGAATCGCGTGCTGAATTTCGCATTACCGACGAAGACAAGTAAGCACCTAGTCGTAGATAGCGTCTCCACTGAGGGTAAGGTACAAGTTCGATGCTTCTAGTTATGTCAAAACGAGTCTAGTGACTGATTTTGATCTGTGATATTCCTAAATAACTAAATCCAATCCATTACTAGGCCTGGATTTGAAGGTTGCCACGGTCGTCGTGAACGATAACCACGTTGGACTGCAACCTATTGAAGTCAACAGCCACAATGCTGCCTCCGGTCATACTCGCATCAATAAATTCTCCTTTGCGGTAGCTGCCAACTGTCAAGTAGTAGGTGTTGAGAGGCTGAATTTGGTATCGTACATTGGGTTCGGGAACGAAAGCAGCCAAAGGTCCATCCTGGCCATTGCCAGTCCTGGAAACTCCAAGACCGATTAGGTAGTTTCCTGACATGACATTCAGATCAGTTTTATGCATAGCTTGACCTCCAATATTCGGAATAAGAGAACTAACCCTGCTTAGCTTTGGCAAAAGTAAAATCATTGCCGGTTTGGATTTCAAAGGCATTCGAGAAGGCGCTGTTAGGAAGAGGATTGTTGCTGAATTGCGGTGCGTCTCCAGCGACAATAAGCTGCAGAGTGCTGCCTGGGACGGCGGCCCCGTCATTCTTGACAGAACCGAGGGTTACATCTTTTTCGCCGCTCACGTTGACCTGAACACCCGATGAAGGGCTGCCCTGGGAAGTTGCAACAACAGCAGAGTACTGGCCGGAGAATGTAAAGTTCGTCCGGGAGCCTCTGGGGGTGTTTCCAGTCGCAAAGACGTTGGACCAAATTTGGCCCTGGACTCTGCCAGTAACCACTGGTGGCTTGTTGAAGAGAACATACTGCTGCTGAGAGCCAGACTGGTTCTGGACCGTGATGCTGTACTTGACCATTTTGAAAGACGGTGGAAAGTTGGGCCTGAATAGAATGGGAATAGAGCAAATAGTCCGAAGGTATCTGTGCTTTGCTCTTGTTCCTGACAGGACCCTGGAATTGAGGGTGATCCCATCCAGTCTTTATGTCCTTGAGTCCGTTCCAGCTGTGGCCATGCAAACTATGGTTCAAAGTTACTCATTCGACTACAGCTCAGCTGTGTATAATTCAATCCCAAAGAGGAATGAACTCTGACTATTGATGTCTGTTCGAGTCCGCTCCTGAACCCGACATTACATGTACATGTACGCTTCCGTGTTTACATGCAGGGCAGGCGGAAAGAAGCTAGTCTTGTTGCGTCGCTGCCACCCCATCTATCAGTTTTGCTGTCCTAGGAACTGAGTGGGATAATTGATTGAGACTCTTTCATAACTTGTTGTCGTGTGTGAAGTCAAGATATTGTCCCAGCTGAGTGGACCGCACGTGGACAGCAAGATGTTAACCAGCCGCAGTCATTGATCAAAACTTAACCTTTCCTATCTCGGGTGAGGGAATATCCCGAGACCAAATGCTAAGCTGAGTTGTCTCACAAAATATGTACATATCACAATTCCCATGGAACAAATGTGATGAAAGTCAGCCAGCTAGCCGCTCAAGCTAGGCTTATCCAACGGACTGGGTTCCAGACTGCGATCTGGGCCATGTTACCTGGGCCCCGGAACGCGACTATTGAAGCGGGGAAATGTAATGGACGTTTAGTCTAGCGTGATTGTCAACAAGGAATTACATGAAGGACACATTTTGCGAACGGCCACCGCGTACCTCGTCCAATCCTGCGGGGAGAAACGCTTGGGCCCGCGTTCAATCAATCTTGGGCGACCTGCAGGTGTCGCAATACTTGACGGACTCAACCTCAGCCAGCCTCTTGACAGACTAAGACACCTTCAGCTCAAATGAAGATGTGCTCGATGTCTTGCCTTGCGTCAGCCTCGGACGCTGATGACGGGGATTGGCTCGCACTATTTTACCCAGATCAGCTCATGCTATCACACTTTTCAGGGACATGAACGGTCTGCATTAATGGAGGTCTTGTGTTTGTAGCTTTTATCGCACTACACCTTCCATACCCCTCATCAGGCTTGGGCACTTAATAGTGGCACAGGTGGCTACCTAGCTGGAGCTGCACCAGGATGATCACACTAATGCGATCACAGCGAAATCGATACGGCGCAAAAGCATGACAAACACAGGCAGTGGTGCAGAACTATAAAGCCCATATGCCTCTCTACTGCCTCCAGTTACACACAATCGTCGAGAAGCTTTTATCTTCAAAATTGATAGACAATATTTTAATTTTCCCGCCTCACAAGCACCCAAGTCACTTCTATCCCAACGTTTTCGCATGATCACATTTACTTGCATCTGCACACATACCCTGGCTTGGAACCGAAGCTCAATGAATTCATGTAGCCCGTGATTTTCGGCCAACTCTATGATCTCTTGCTTGGAGGCACAATAAATTTTGTCTTCATCCCATTGCGAATGTTGTCATACTGAGAAGTCGGGTACCACAGCAAGTTCTGCGACTTCTCATGTTTGCCCATCCCCTTCGCCATACTGCGAACCAGACTCTCATCACCCGCCTTATCGCCCGTAGCCTCCCAGAACATAGCACCACCTAGTTTCTTCTTCTTGATATAAGCCTGCTTGTACTTTGCGCTTCTTATATTGTCAAATGTCACCAGCTCTCGCGTCGCGTTGTTGTATGAGTACGTGGCCTTGACTGCACTGTCCCAATGGACCGTCGCACCGGGCCTAGGGAGGTCTTTGTAGAGGTAGATTCCAGCTTGGCCGAGCGCACCATTCGGTAGTCCGCTGTACGATTTCCCCAAACCCTTTGTGTTGCCGAAGGCGCGACCGTAGAGGGGCATGCCTAAGTTGATCTTGGCAGGAGAGATCCCTCCTTCTTCAATGTAGTCCTCGAAGGCCCTCTCGACGCTCGCCTTGGTGCTTTGCGGGTTTCGCTTGCTGCGGAAGACATTGGACTGGTGGCCTGTGACGTTCTCCCAGGCACCGGCAAAATCAAATGCCATGAGTGACCAGAAGTCGAGAGACTTGTCCATCTCTTGGAAGTCAAATGCTTTGTAGTTTTGAGGACCTGCTGGTGCAGGAAAGCCTAGAGTGAAGTGATATCCGCCTGCATTGCCCTTCGAAAAGTCGTCCAAGCCTGTGCGAAGTTCGGACAGGAGCTTTACGCAATTTTGATTCTTTTCAGTAGTGTTTGGGTACTCGTAGTCGATGTCGATGCCATCCATCCCAAAGTCTGCCATAAGATTGATGGCGGAGGAAACAAAGGTTGCGCGGCGAAATTTGTCGGCAGCGACGGGTTCGAATTTGGGTGACCAGTTGTAGCCGCCTATGGATAGTATGACTTTCATGTTGCGGTTGGCCATTTTCTTCAGGTAGAGCTGTTTAACCAGGCCGTCAGCGTTATGGCCAGGCTCTGTGGTGCTTTCGTTGCCAAAAGGCTTTCCAGTGTCGGCCCATGGATCTGATGAGACGCTAGACAGGGACGTGGATCAGGATCGGAACTCAAGGTCGAAAGAAGACGCGAGACTTACACTGTTCCGTTCGATGTTATATCTGCGAAAGCGTATAGCACATGCGTAATGTCTTCTATAGGAAGGCTATCGGGGTGGTAGCCCGCACCATAAATCCCCCAATTCGTTACGTATAAGAGATTCCGATGACCCTGCTTTGCGGTGGAGTCGTTTCCACAAGGCCGGCCGCTCAAGGGGCTAGCGAGGGCATGCGTCACAGTAAGAGCTGCTATAAAAAGTTGAAGTACCATCATGGCGCGATCATGGGGTCGACGGAGTGTTGTTCATTCCGCTAGGGAATAGCGATGAATGAAAAGAAGCTCCGGACGCCCAGTCCCCTTCTGGGCTCTTTTTGGGCAATAAAGTAAAAGATTGGAGACATGACTGCCAAGAGATGGAAGCTTTCGATGTTGAGACGACGCGTCGTTCATCTCCCCAAGCTTTCGGCCGCAGGGGACAGCTCTGTGAGAAAATTTCACCTCCAGGCCAATGCCATGGAGTGCATTGCTAACCTTATGATTTTGGGGTGGGCAGCTCAGTCCTGCCGCCATCAACCAGGTTCGTGGCAAGGCTTGGGAACTCGAGATGGACCGGTCAAATGCTGCCATTGGGCAGCATTAGTCCATGTACGAACGACTAGGCAAAGCTTCTTTCACGCCTGCCTCTGGATCGCTTCTGCAGAAGCCGAAGAAGAATAGGGGTATCCATCGTCGCAGTGTTCCAGCCCCCCAAAGCTTGTTCGCCTCCTTGAAGATTGACGGGACCCATCGGCCTCCAGCCCAACGAGCATATATGCGCTCAATACGTTGGCTGAGGTTGTCCGATTTCAAACTCCAGTGCATCATGGTTTCGAATTGGCGTTGTCATCTTTTCTTTTAACAGAACTTCTCTTGTTCGGTGAAGTGCTGCTGTAGTCTGCACTGAGTTCAAAACGAGCCTCGCACTCAGAAGACGAGATTTTTTGTCCACATCAGTAACCGATCAAGACCTAAACAGAAAGTGTAATTTAGTTTACTATGTTCAGGTCGCAGTTCGAAAGGAGAAACGTTAGGCTCAATTATAAACGGGGTTGAATTGGATGTAACCTCGCAAAGATGGACAACGTTGGGAGACGGATCCCAGCTTTATGCGGGGAAGCGGGGTCAACTCCGAGCCTTCAATCATCTCCAACTGCTTTCTAAGCTGTCGGGGGAGGGAGGCCATTCGATCTCACCCCCTTGAGTCTCGACGGCGTTGGCCCCCTGTTCTTTTCTCCACACAAGTGCCGACCACGCGGTCGACTCGCGCGGGCCATTGTGTGTTTTGGAGCCGAACTTCTCCTCTTTTCATCCTCCTCACGGCCGACGACTCCAACTAGCCAAGCGAGATTTGAGTGCGAGACTCTACAGCCAGCCTCATCCGGAGGCTCGAGGTTTCCACCATGGCGAAGAGAACATGGTCTGATGCCAATGACAACATGGAGTTTATGACGGTAGGATAAACAGTTCTTGTCTACGGTTTGCAGATCCCACACTGATACTTTAGACCTGTGAAGTTGATGACGGCCGGAAACGGGGAGCAGTCTTTTCCGCAAATTTCCCGAAAGATCAAGGCTTGTGCAGCCTGTAGAAAGCACAAGGTATGCAAAGGCGATCATCATCTGGATCGAAGGGTTGAAAGAGCCTCAAGTCTAACCAAGCTCCCAGATCAAATGTCTAATGGACGAGAGCGGACCACCATGTCGGCGATGTTCCGAAAGAAATCTGGGTTGTGTTTTGGGCAAGAACCTGCAGAGCATCATCGACGAGAAAACACAGTAAGACCCCAGCGAAGACCTAAAGAGAGATGAGGCGTTGAGTCGACTTACCATTTAAAGGTACAACGAAGCAGTCTTACAAGATATTGAGAACCTGCACAACACGTTGAGAGAAGTCACCAAGAAGATGGGGCTACCTGAGCTAGCGGCACTACAGAGTTCAACGCTTCAGAAAGCAGCTGAGTCCCCGTCACAGCAGAGCCGGTCTGGCCCCGGGCTGGCTGCCAACGCAACCCGTTTCGGCGTGGCCGGGCAGGACAACCACGGTCCCTCGTGCGACAACTCCCCCAAGATATCCCCAGAAGACGAAAACCTCCCCCACGTACCGATCCACTCACTCTACGCTCTTACAAAGCTGAGGGCGCTCAGATCGCCAGACGCCCCGGAGGGCCATTCCAGCCCGGCCCAAGATGACTTCATTGCCCGAGGTGCCCTGCGCCTAGACGATGCCGAACGCCTTTTCCGTCTCTACCGAGATCGTCTCGATGCTTTCATGTATGGCGTGGGTTGCAAGTACCAACAACTGGATGAGTTGCGTCGCAAAAGCCCTATACTGGCTGCGGCGACCCTGACTGTTGCCGCGCTGCATGATCCACAAGCAAACAGCCTGTATGGTATCTGCAGCTCGGAGTTCAGGAGGCTTACAGAGAGATCAATGTTTGATCGGCGAGTGAACCGTGACTACCTCCGCGCCATGTGCGTGGCATCGTACTGGCTCTCTGACATGTCTTGGATGTTGTCTGGGTATGCAATCAGGAGAGCGGCGGAATGTAATCTACACAACAGCTACACCCGCGCCATACAAGAGAAGAGCGAGGAGGCTGCCGATGGGGCACGGTTGTGGTATATATTGAACATTTGCGACCAACATCTTGCCACCTTGTATGGGAGGCCGGCGATTGTGCAGGAGGACTCGTCCATGCAACAATGGGAGAGCTTTCTCCGATCACCGATATCGACTGAGGAGGACAAGCGCCTCGCAAGTCAAGTTGCCCTCCTGGGCATTATTGGTAGCATACGAGAGCTATTCGGGCCTGACAAGGGTCAACCGACGCCACGAGCCTACGTCCACCAAATCACTCACTTCAACAAGGAGCTCGACCACTGGATCAAACATTGGTCTGGAACGCTATCAGGTGCGTCAGTCCTTTGCTGAATATTCTGACGATGATTGTACTAATTCACCATAGAACAATATCAACACATAGGCCGCTTCCCTCGCAAAGGGGCTCTCCTACACTTCCACTTCGCCAAACTCCATCTTTATTCTCACATCTTCCGGGGCCTCTCTGGAGACAGCCCGATACCGCACCACTTTCTCGACTGCGCCGCAACAGCTATCTCAGTAGCGACATCAACCATTGACTTCATCATCACCGACCCGGACGTCGCCGCAGGGGTAGTGGGCATGCCCTCGTACCTGCACTGCATGACGGCATTTGCCTGCATGTTTCTCATCAAGGTGGCAGTCAAGTATGGCGGAGACTTGTTCGAGCCGGACCGCGTCTGGAACCTGACCACGAGCCTCGTGCGGCACTTCCGATCTCTACCAGCTGGTCAGTGGCATTTAGCTAATCTCATGGCGCCTGGTCTCGAGCGCATGGCTAGGACGTTGAAATCTGGCCGTGGAGATACATCAGCGCAGGTATTAAATACGCAACCGGTCAACGGGGACCAGTCACAAGTCATCGATCCCCAGCTCGCTGGTGGTAGTGCTGATGGGACTCTCATGGGCCCAGAGGGAGAGTTTTTCTTTGACTATGACATGAGTTTTGGTCTGTCCCCAGTATTCCAGTTCGACATGACATCGCTAAACGCGGATGGTGCAACAATTGGTGGTCAAGATTTCGCAAACGTGGAGTATCAGATGGGAAGACCTGGTTCATGATCACCAAAGAAAACGGGCTTCGTAGCTATCACTTGTTTCCCAAAGTCTCTCATTCGTACGTTTGTAATTATCTACATACCCTGAATACTCCTGGGTCGGTACTCGCTCTCCAGATATTTCAGTTCCTCCTCTGTCAGCTTTACCTTGAGCGCCCCTATCGTCTCTTTGATCCTCTTCTCGGAACTCAAGCCAACGATTGGCCAACCTCCCTGCTGCAGCACCCACGCAGTTGATACAAGGGCCATGCTGACACCCTTCTTCTTCGCAATCTCCTCGACCCGGTTTACGATATCCAGGTTCGCATCCGCAAACCACGCCTGCGTCTTCTTATCTGTCTGACTACGCAGCGAGGTTCCTTCATCATTCTCTTTGGCGAGGGGCTTCGCCAGCAGTCCGCGAGCAATCGGTGACCATGGAATCACACCGACACCGCTTGCTCGGCAGAACGGCAGCATTTCCCGCTCCTCTTCGCGGTAGAGAAGGTTGTAGAATGGTTGCATTGAGACGAACTCTGTCCAGCCGTTGGACCGGGCGATGTACTGCAGGCGGGCAAACTCCCATGTATACATGGACGAGGCGCCAATGTAGCGGACTTTGCCGGACTGGACGACGTCGTGGAGAGCTCGCATGATTTCCTCGGGAGGTGTTTCGCGGTCGAGGCGGTGGATCTGAAGAACATCTACGGGTTATCAGCATCTGGCACGTTTCTCGTTGGGCTACTCGTAATAGTCTTACCGATGTAATCCGTGCCAAGACGTTCAAGACACTGGTCGACGGCATGGAAGACGTGTTTCCTGCTCAGACCCATCTGATTCACGAGTGGACCATCATTGACGCTGGCGGGCCTGGAGTCATCGTCTGGAACGGGGTTGAAGATTTTGGAGAGAATGACGACTTTTTGGCGTGGAATGTTGAACTTCTTCAGAGCCTTGCCGATGATCACCTCGGACTTTCCGTTTGAATATGTGTCTGCCGTGTCCCAAGTATTGATGCCGTTGTCATATGCTGCCTTCAAGATCTGGAGTCCCTCTTCTTCATCAAGGATCCATGGTGAGCCCTCCCATTTGGAGGAACCAAAGGTCATGCATCCGAGGATGATTTTGGAGACCTTCAGGCCTGTATTGCCGAGTCTACGTGATGACTATTAGCTTTTCAAACATAGCTTCAATGCTTATGATAGTCGGCTCTAGTGAGCAGGGGGCAATTTCATGACAATTTATGAGCGATTGTGCTTGGGATCATTGCGGTACTGACCTCACGTATTCCATGTTACATGTAATGACCCCAAATTGTCTTTGGATAGGTCTGTCAATTCGGCTTGATTGAGATTGATTGCGCTGGCAGTTGGCGCTCTGTAGCAATTCTCAACCAATTCATACGGATCCCCGAGGGTTTGTTTTGTACCATCACGTCATTTCACCTCACTCTTCGGCATCACTTCATCGGCTTTCAGCTCTGTCGCCGGGATCCCTCAGCACCCCCACCACCTCCGACTGCGCGATGCCCCTCTTACTCAGTGCGGGGAAGCCCCCGGACGGAGATCCACCGGTGGGATGATCGGCATACTCACCGATGCCCGGATTAGACGACCTGCATCGGCGAGCTGTCCGACCTACATGTTCTGAAGTCTGACCTTCGCGTGTGGCAGCATATCCGTTCCTCAGTCATCGGATATGTTCGGTAAATGTCCAGGCGACAGAGGTATGAGGAGAAGCTCCGACAACGTACCCATGCGTGCAAACTGTACCCCTCATGACGGCACAGCGAAATCGGATCAGTTAAAGCCGAGGGGCACGCGATCGCGTCTCTTTTGTGACGAGACGCGTGAAGATTCCCTGACGATAGAACTTTGCTTCCACAAGACCTTCTCTAGAGAGTTGCATACCAAAAGTTGAGCCAAAATGTTAAACGAAATCCTCGTAACTGGCGCCGCAGGCTTCGTTGGCCAGGCCCTAGTCTCTGCCCTCATCAAGTCCGACCTCTCAGCAACCCTTACAATCACAGATGTAATCGAGCCCCCCATCCCCGCCGACGTGGCAGGGGAAAGCAACAAGATCAACTCCTTGAAAGCCGACCTCACCGACCCGGCAGCAGTGAGCTCTCTGCTCTCGAGGCAGTTCTCAGCTGTCTACCTCCTGCACGGCCTCATGTCCGGCGGGGCGGAAGCGAACCTCGACCTAGGCCTCAAAGTCAATCTCGATTCCGTCCGAGCCGTCCTCGATCACCTCCGGAATGATTACCCCGGCACCACGGTCGTCTTTACTAGTTCGTGCGCAGTCTACGGCCCGCGTCAGCCTGTTATCGAGAGCGAGACTGTCCCGAAGCCGCGGACATCGTACGGCACCGAGAAGCTTATTATCGAGTTGCTAGTGGAGGACTTCTCGCGGCGTGGGCTCATCGACGGCCGCATTGTGCGACTTCCTACAGTCACAGTGCGACCTGGCGCGCCTTCTGCTGCGGCATCGAGTTTCGCGTCAGGTATTGTTCGTGAGACTCTGAAGGGCATCAAAAATGTGTTGCCTGTTAGCCGTGATCTCGAAGTCTGGGTCTGTAGCCCCGCTACGGTGGTGAAGAACCTTGTCAAGGTCAAGGATGTGCCGAAAGAGAAGTTTGGGGAATCGAGAGTCGTTAACTTACCTGGTATCACCGTTACGGTGCAGGAGATTCTTGATGCGGTAGAGAAGGTTGGTGGCAAAGAATCATTGGCACTCATCGAAGAAAAGAAGGATGCCGCCATCTTGGCTATTGTAGAGACATGGGCTGCTCGGTTTGATGTGAGCAGGGCGTATGGCTTGGGTCTGGAACCTGATGGTACGATTTTGGAGGCCGTTGAGGCATTTGCGAAGACTCTTCAGGCATAATCTCCCCATAGAGCGACCAACCTAATAATCATGCAATCAACCATTACCTTCCCAACTCTAATCCGCATGATGCTCGTGTGCGACTCTATCGGCTATCCTAGTCATTGGCAAAGTGCTAACAAGTACTTTGAGTGCCTAAATGTATCACGCCATACGGTTTGAAGACATAAGAAGTGTCATGATTTGCTCCACTTGCCTCAGTGGTTTCAAACTACATCGACCCAATCCTCAGTTTCCTCAACATCTTGCTACCATTCGCATCTCACGGTTATGATCATGAAAGGACTGATGTATTATTGCCATGGTATCTATGCTGGCCTGTTCACAGCCTAGAGCTTTGATCTTGGCCTTCTCACAGGCTTCTTTTGCCGCGCTCTATGCTCAGAAACTACCAAATGGTCAATATCTAGAGTGTTCACCATCGCGGGCGCAGCTTGACTGAGGCTGGTAATGCCACAAAGTCTCATCGAAGTCTCTAACTCGTCTTTCAGAACTAATGCGCGTTCAATGGTCAGCTTATACCCGAATAGATCAGATGACAAGCAACGAGGACTTACTTTGAGAGAGATGCTCTACACCATCTTGACCATACACGAGAGAGTACAAGAACGGTCGCCCGATGCCCACAGCTGTAGCTCCGAGGGCGATTGCTTTGAGGATATCCGAGCCGCGCTCGAAACCGCCATCGATGTAGACTTCGAGCTTCTCGAAAATTTCGGGACACTGTTCTCGGAGCTCTAGCAGAACTAGGATAGAGGCTTGCGATCTTTTGTCCAACCATTGTCAGTGTGTCTGCCCATCTCCAGTGATAGCTCGAGATTCAAAACTTACCCATCCAGAGATCGACCACCATGGTTGCTCAGGAAGACTGCTTCAACCCCGTACTCAACCGCTAACCTGACATCATCGGCAGTTTGAACACCCTTGAGGACGATTGGTACTCCGCTAGCCTCTCTGATCCAGGTTAGATCCTCCCATGTAATCGACTTGTCGATGTATTGCGCCATTAAGCGGCCGAGTCCGCTGCCTTTCTTGTCCTTGCTACTTTCAGCGCCGCTAATGGCTGCTCGGATCGTTCCTGCTTGAGCTGCACGCTCGTCTGCCTCTCTCTTTCCAGGGACGGGGGCATCGACGGTCACGAAGATTGCTTTTATGCCCAGTGCACGTGCCGATCGGAGGATCTCGATCGTCTTGTGACGTTCTGAGTTGATGTAAAGCTGGAAGAAGAAGGGCTGTGACGGCGGCGCGGCGGATACGATAGACTTAAGGGTGTAGGATGCATTGCTCGAAATCTAATGCCCTTGATTAGCTGCGGCACCTATCGGCTGCTTTCTGTTGGATACTCACACATTGAATAATTCCTTCATTTGCTGCACCGCGACTGAGAGCCAGCTCGCCATCTGGATGCACAAGCTTTGCCATCGCGGCAGGCGAGATGAAGAACGGGGCCGAGCTTTCGAATCCAAGAATGTTCGTCTTCATATCAATATGCGAGACATTTCTTAGAATCCTTGGCCGGATCATAATTCTTCTTGTGAGTTGCTTATTGTTTCGGTGTGTGATCAGATCGGTAGCCGCAGATGAGTAGAAGGCCCATGTCTTTGGCGTCAGCGCTTTCGAGGCCACAACTTCTAGATCTGGCGCACCGATAATGGACTCTAGAGGCGGGATGGTGTCTTCGTCGGCAGAAGAGTGCTTCGAAGTCTCGGCGGGGGCAGATAATGTGCCGTTAACACCCTCTGGTTGCGATGCTGCTGCAGGCACGTCTGGAGTGGCATCTTTCAGTATGCCGATGAACTTCTCGTCTGGTAGCTCCTCCAGGATATCTGGTGCGTGGACTTCATCGAATATCTTTGTGGCATTTGAGCCAGCGCACTTTAGAAGAACTGACAAGTGCTCATTCGTCAGTTTCCCAAAGACCTAGACTAGCAGGTTGTGCCAGACTCACCCGACGGACCTCCCGGATGCTCGTTGATGAAGTCTGTGATATCCCAGACTTTGGAGTGTACTGCTATCCAGCAGTCCGACTTGGTGTTGTGCTTGCTGAGATCAGTCACACTTATCGTGGCTCTCTCACTCTCCTCTGGCTTTGTCGTCATTGTGTTTCGAAAATTGCTGGCATTCGGACTCGCTTCTCGCCGGTTTACAAACACATTCCGAAAGTCTACTAGTAACAAGGCGCCTGAGATCCCTTTTGCGAGAGGGTGTTTGGTCAAGTACGTTGAAAATGGTGTAGCCTGATGTTTAGATCCCATTTACCAATTCCCAAAGTTGCCACAGCCACCGTCAAACCCTATTAACCTCTACACCGCGTTTGTCTGAGACCTAATGGCATCTCGGATCGCCTCACAGATCGCGACATCCCCGTCATTCCGGCCGGTGCTTTGCCACCCCTGTAAGCTCCGCACGCTCGTTCCCCATGTTTCGGCATTCTCGCCGATGTGGATAGCGGGTAAGCGACCATCGCCGGGAGGATTTGATTCTCGCTCGTAACCACATGACTTCTTACGAATCCTCAAACATGTTCGCTACTACTGGTCCACTGGATGAAGGTTTTCCATGCAGGTAGGAAAGAGCAAGCTGGTTGCGTGATCGGAGCAGAAGCCGTGTGGGATGTGATTCTTCGCCATAAGCTGGCCGAGGAAGTCTCTCCGCGACTATCTCCGCATCTCAGAATTGGAGTCGAATATTAGGAGGGGTTGATTTTCCCGACCAAAAGTGAAGTGGCACGCATCCCACTCCTCATACTCAATTACGTCCCAAGATCACGAGTATCATCTTTCTGCTGGATCTAGCTTGTGTTGTATCATTTCCTTCTCCTCACGCTTGCAAACACCTTCACAATGCCTTCCAGCACCATCGCACCCAAGTCAAAGCCCCTCCCGCCAGGGGTCTACACCCCCGTTGTCACAATCTACAAAGCCGGCGATCCTCTGCAACCCGTAGACCATGACGCACTTTACAAGCAATGTCAAGCCTTAGTCCGCGCTGGTATGCACGGTCTCGTCTACCTCGGGACCAACGGCGAACTCGTTCTTCTGACAGCAGACGAGCGCAAGGCTATTCTCCAAACAGCGGTGCGCGCTGTCAAAGACCTTGGAAAGCCTGACTACCCTATTGTAGCTGGCATATCTGCAGAATCTACCCGCGAAGCCGTCCTCAACGCCAAAGATGCCGGCGCAGCAGGCGCAAGCTTTGGACTTTTGCTCCCGCCCAGTTACTGGGCTAAAGCCCTATCAAGTGACGCGATATTGGGATTTTACCGAGATGTTGCGGATAACTCTCCTATTCCGATTGTCATCTACAATTTCCCTGGCGTCACGTCTGGCGTGGATCTCGATTCCGACCAGATTACTGCTCTCGCGTCGCATCCCAACATCGTGGCTGTGAAGCTGACCTGCGGTAACGTCGGCAAGGTGACTCGCTTGACCAGCAAGTTTACACATGAGCAATTTGGTGTTTTTGGTGGCAGCAGCGACTACCTTCTTCCAACGCTACAGGCTGGAGGAAGTGGCTGCGTAACGGGCATGGGAAACATCTTTCCCGGTTCAACGTCAGCAGTGTACGACCTGTGGAAGGATGGGAAGGCTGATGAGTCCCTGAAACTGCAATATGATGTGGCAAACGCGGAATGGGCTTGTAAGAAGGGTATTGCCTTGACAAAATACGGTGCCTGGCACTTCTTTGGTCGCGATATCGGGCTCACCGACGAGTCATCGTGGGAGATGAGGCGGCCGTATCTTCCACTCGGTGACGCAACTAAGATATGGGCTTTAGAAACACTTGGTGTACTCGGAGAGACGGAAAAGCAAAGGTCGTGGAGCAAATAGTCGCTTTAGCAATAGATCATTGATCAGATTTCGTTAAGTTCAATGGATTACTAAGGTACCTCAACTAAGATCGTTCAGCACGTGTTCGCTACAGTGACGAGCATCGAGTAACACATGTTTAATCTCGTTTTGCAAGTCAAGAAGTATTACTCCATCATGTTTCCCAGGTCGTCCTCTTAGAGGTGAATAAAGTTGAGACGAATTCTCTACAAAGCATGAAGTGCAGCCATTAATCATGAAGCATAACGATCGTGATTTTCAAAGCCACCCTTAGGCCTCAGCCATGTGAAGCTATGCTTGATCTACCCAACCCTCTATATCGCCTATTCTAACATATTTGATATACTGGCGATGGAATGTAAAAGCAACATGCACACTTTCCTTCTCAACAAAGATGCTAGGATAGCTCAACTCCCGATTCGTCTTCTCGATGGAATTGTTCGTCATGCAAAACCCATCGCCTTCCTCAAGGACCTTCTCCTTCCATGTCAATCCATCGTCGCTGGACACAGCAACCGTAAGCGTTTTACGCGGGGTTCCCCAAATTGCATTTTTGCCATTCACCGAAGCTTGATTCGGTCTCTTGTCATCTTCGGGTGTGATGTCGTCATAAAGGCCCTCTCGCTTGGCCATGTCAGGCTCGGCGAAGGAGCGGTTGAATACGATGGCCAGTTTACCTGATGCTAGCCGTGCGGCGCAGATACCGCTGTTGGGATTCGGAAGAGATGTCGGCTTGAAGGAGCCCAGTTCAGGCCATCTGGCGATGTTGAACGGTAGACATTGTCTGCCCACCGACTGCGAAAGAATGCTACATATTCAGAACCTTCGCTCTTTGGTGCGATGATATTCATATGGACAGAGCCAATGCTATTGGGCACCACATTCTCTATCCATGTTTGACCCTCGTCTTTGGAGTAGAACACCGCAGAGATATCATTGTTCCCAATCCACCTCTGACCTGGTGTTGATCTGCAGTGGAAAACTGGAAGGACCCAAGTATCATCCCCGAGAACGACGAGAGGTTGGCGCACAAAAGCCCCGGTGACACCTTTCAGGGAATAGTGGGGCGATGACCACGTCTTGCCATTGTCGCTTGAAGTGCGGGCCATTACGATGGCCCCATCTTGGTTGCCCGCATCTTGAGAGGTGTGGAAGAGCCAGATATCTCCCGTCTTGGGTGCTCGGAAAAGCACCGGGTTCTGGCAGCTGCGGTTGGTGTCAGAAGATATCTTCTGAGGCGTCGACCAGGAAGTTGTTCCAGGCTCTTGACGAGATAGCCAGATGCTAATATCCGGGAGTCCCTCCTGGGAGCCCCCGAACCAGACGCATAGTAGGGTCTTGTCGGGCAGTTGGAGTAGGTTGGATGCATGGGACTGAACCGTTGCCGCGGGGATGGCAGCAGTCTGCAGGTTTGGGGACATGGTAGGCCTAGTTGTGTGGGTGGTTTGGCAAGAGTTTGGGAGATCGAAGTTTGTCTAACCCGATAATAGAAAGCTGGCCGAAGAGTGTCCGAACGGGTAGGTTGTCTAGTATCGATCCAGCCATCAAGTCTGGTATTATCACCCTGTAGAGCCAGGTTCTGTCTACATGTATTTCTTGAGTCGAACCACGTTTGCCAATTACGCCTCGACATGCACCTCTCCTCCCACCCTTCTCCGCAATCAACCACTTTCGCCCGCCGGCGAGATTTCCGGCCCCGCAATTCATAACCTCCCGGGAAGCCCCCGTCCATGCTCCGTGTCGCAGGCGTTTGGAGAGTTCTGGGCTAGGACAAGTCTCCGAATTTCCTATTCCGTCTAAGGGTAACAAAACAACGCTCACAGCCACGAGAATGGCAGCTTAGGGTATTGTCGGTCTTCCTGAAAACGGGGCAAGCCAGAGATTGAACGGGCGACGATCAATCACTGTCAAATAGCAACACGATGCAACCCGATGACACCTCATGACTACGGCCTTCTCCCCGATGATTGTATTGGTTGATTTCCCAATAGACACCCCATGCATACATGGCTCGAGAAATGCTGTGGATTACGCGGGGTAATTCGGCTCTTGGAACTGCTCCCCATGGGGGAAGGTGAGTGCTAGGGCCAGTTCGTGAATTGGCACCAGGGTCGAGTCAGTTTATCCGGGTATATGATACAGTTGCAACCTTCTTGTGAACTTGATCTCGGACCAACAGAGAGCCAACAGTACAGAATTGCTGGCCCGCCGAACTCAGCTTCTTGCAACACGATACCTAACCCCTATCGACCTTCGCCGGAATACTCTCTTCGACAATGGGTGGTGGAACATCACTATGGGCTTCCCCCGACTGGAAGAAGGATCCAAAGGAGATCTTTAACTCTAAGCTTCTGCTGTTAGGAATCACAATAGCCTTTGCGGGATGTTCATACGGTTTTGACCAGGGAAATATCGGGGGCATCATGACGTTTCCATCCTTCCGGCGTGCCTTTGGGTTTGACGCAATAAGCGAAGAAGAAGCAAACACGAGCGGTAAAGCCATTCCCTCTTATCGCTATGTTTGTCGTTTGTTGGAACCACTGCTGACGGAAACACAATCCAGAGGGCAATATAGCAGCTATGCGTAAGTAAACCTCAACCGATATTTGATTTTACACATCAGTTCTAACAGGGCATCTTCAGTCGCTGCCGGCGGGACTGCCGGTGCTTTGCTAGC
Organism: Colletotrichum lupini; assembly: GCF_023278565.1. Taxonomy (NCBI): domain Eukaryota; kingdom Fungi; phylum Ascomycota; class Sordariomycetes; order Glomerellales; family Glomerellaceae; genus Colletotrichum; species Colletotrichum lupini. The sequence goes on from NC_064672.1 coordinate 5,516,648, forward strand.
AGCGCCTCTGTCCGATTTCCTTGGTAGGAAGAAGGCCGTCACATCAATGGCCGCTCTATTTCTTATAGGCTGCTCCATGCAAGAAGTTCCCAACCTGGATGTTCTTTACGCTGGAAGACTCCTAGCTGGTGTAGCCATCGGTGCGACCTCAATGGTAAGTACTCTTGTTGCAACCCTATCGAGACTTCGGCGATGAGGCTAATGCACAACTTTCAGTTGGCTCCCCAGTACCTGGCAGAAAACTCCCCAAAGTCGATCAGAGGCTCCCTTACTACATCGTACAACTTGATGATCATCTTGGCACTTGCGATTGCCTTTTGGGTCAACTACGCAGTCAGCCTTTGGCCCAATCAGGACCCCGACAACAACAAGGCTTGGCAGCTGGCTCTTGGCATTCAGTTGATTCCAGGCTTCTTCCTCTTCACTCTTATCTGGTGTAAGTCCTCACGATAATACAGCACCTCACAAGTTGGACCAAAAAGACTAACGTGACCATTCACAAAGTCGTCGTCGAGACCCCACGAGCCCTCATTTCGAAAGGGAAACAAGAGCGCGGACTTAAGAACCTGTGCAAGCTGAGAGGCCTGCCTGCCGAACACCCTTACGTACACCAAGAGTATCTGGAAATTCTGGCCCAGTCGGAAGCCGAGCAAAGCCAAGCCAAGGGTATGATAAAAAACAGGGCATGAAAACACGCATGCGGAAGAACAAAGTTGACCCCTACTCTTAGGTCATGGCTATGTGGTGGTTGTAAAAGACATCGTCACCAACGCCAGCAATCGGCGGCGACTTTTCCTTGCCGTCATGCTGTTCCTGTTCCACAAGCTTACAGGTAGGACCACTCCGCTGCCCTTTAGGTCATAGTATGCGGGTAAGCTGACAGTGTGCAACTTTAGGCACTGACTCCCTGAACTACTTTGCGCCCCAAATCTTCGCCATGATTGGAGTACCTAAAGGCTCGAGTTCTCTTTTGACGACTGGCGTCTACGGTGTTGTCAAGCTTGCAACAACCATAATCTACGTTACTGTCATTGTTGACCGTGTTGGACGTCGTCTTCCACTCATGATCGGAGCAACCATTCAGGCTACAGCTATGCTCTACATTGGTCTCTTTCTCCGCTTTTCCGATGTTCAGCCTGGAAGTGGAACGACTCCAGGTGGCATTGTGGGCATTATCATGTGAGTTGCTTGAAGCGCACAGTCTCAAAGAGATTTTCGTCTAATACAAGACCAGGATTTATCTCTACGCTTTCGGCTGGTCTTTCGGGCACTCAGTAGCACCATACGTCGTAGCCGCTGAGATCTTCCCCGCGCGAGTTCGATCGGTCTGCATGTCCTGCTGCCTCTTCACAAACTGGATCGTCAACTACGGTATCACCTCGGCCACACCACACATGCTGAGTACCATGAAGTACGGCACGTTCTTGTTCTTTTCCATCATGACGTACATTGGTGCCATTTTCGTCTTTTTCTGTCTGCCCGAGCTCAAGGGCCGAAGCATCGGATCCATGGATGATCTCTTTGCTCACTCATTATGGACCATGTTCAAGCGCGCCTATCCTACCGAGGACGAGAAGGTTAGGCACGATGTTCAGGAGCAATTGCAGCACGAGGAAGACAAAGTTGTTTCGCATGTAACAATGATTGAGGATAATGGTAGGCGTGCTTAAGAGACTAGCGACTGCTGTATGATTGGGAATCCGGAGCGCAATTTGATATACAGACAGAAAACGATGTTGCTCTAAGAATTATATAAGTCATGTTTGATACGAAGCAAATCTAAAAGCAGGATTCTCTCTAATGCCTCATGGGCTACGAGAAGCCTTCCACAGCTCAACCAAGTAGTCGAACCTCAGGCAGTGACAGTTGGAAGACGCCTGATCTCGCATATTTTTCAGACTCAACAAATCCTGATTCTCTCTAAAAATAACATTCGGCGATGACGTACATGTATGGTCCTTCGGCAGACTCCTTTACAGAAGTCACATCCACTGCAACACACTAAGATAAGAATGCAGCTTCCCTTTGTTTGAGTGTGACATCGCAACGATGACCAACCGGACTAATCAGCCAAACATTGCGCATGTCCATCACATCATCGGTCATGTCGTCAGCTAGTCTTATGCCTCGACATTCGCGGAAAGAAACTGCCACAGCGAGTCGTAACTCCATGCGAGCCAAATGTGCTCCAATACAAACCCGAGTCCCAGCTCCCCAAGGAGACAATGATCGCCTCTGCTCCTTCGTCAATCTCTCAGTCAGAAACCGAGTCTCGTCGAATCTACGCAGGTATCAGCTTGATCTGCCAATTTGATGGGTTCACGGCACAGTCCACGCATCTTACCTCTCAGGGTCTGGAAAAACATTGGGGTTACGGTGGAGCGTGTACGCCTGCGTCTCTACAACTATGCCACCAGGAATGAAGAATCCACCCAGCGTCACACCACCCGGAGGTACAGACCTAGGTAGGTTACCTGCAACCGCCCCGTACACGCGCAACGTCTCTTCGATGACGGCGTTGAGAAGCGGCAGTTTCTCGAGAACGGCGTCGGTGATCTCGTCGTCTCTGAGGTTGTGAAGCTCCGCTTCGAGATTTTGACGGAGGGTCGGTCTCTTCAGCACCACCCAGACTAGGTAGGTAAGTGTAATAGAGGTGGTATCGGACCCTGCCACGATGAGGTTCGTCGCCTCTGACTGCAACTTTTCCGGAGTCAGGCTGTACTCGATTTTTTCATCACACGCAGCTTGCATGTTACTGAATAGGTTTACAGAATGCCCATTGCCCTTTTGGCTGCTGGTGGCCATACTAGCATATTCGCCGATGATGTGCCCCGCGTTTGCAAGCTCCTTGGGGTACTGAAAGGGTAGATATTGGGCGAGATAGAATAGCCAGGGCACTTCGCGTCGAAACATTGAAGCTGTGAAGAGCATTTCCAACGCGCGGATGTAGGAGCTTTTCTAATAGAATTCAGCGTTACGTCCAACCAAGATTTGTTAAACTGACCTCGCCGAGTTCTAGTGTCTTGAAAGACTCGCCAAAAGACAAGTGGGCAATAACGTCCGTCGTCATGAGCATCCACCACTTGAGAATATCGGCTTTACCCTTCAAAGCATCCGCCCGAATACGGTCTACGGCTAATTCAACCTTCTCTCGAATAACTAACTCCCAATTCTCGCGCAGCGAGAGGCTCGTAAAGGCTTTTATCGGATTAGAAGTCCAATTCGACCGCGGCATACAGCCGACTGCGCAGGGGCCAATTAGGGGCCCTATTTACGATTATCGTAGCCAGCCTAACCTACGGTTAGAACCTCCTTTTTATACCTACGCAGATATTTATATAGTTTAATTAATCTCTTTATTAACTACGGTTCGAACTAATTACCCTATAATAAGAATACTAATACTAATTAATAATTAAACTTTATTATTATAGATCGGTAAGGTATCTCGCTATATAAAAAAGACGACTTCTTAATACTATACGGGATAAGAGATTCGTACTAATTAACCTTATAAAAATAAATAAAAAAGGAGGCGATTCTTAAATATTATATAGAATTAAGTAATCGTAGCCCTTTATTACTTACGAGAGGTCGACGTTTATTACGTTAAACTACGTTAATTAACGGAACTACTTAAGTAACTAGCCTTTTACCGTCGCCCTAAGTAGCTTTTTTACTAAACGACTTTTCTATAGCCGGCCCGCGATTAAAAATTAACTAGTTAAATTAGTAAAAATACGGTATAAAAGAGCACTGTGCGATTAAAAAAAGGGATTTTTAAATATAAATATTCTTACTTAGTAATAAAAGTAACTTTATAAGAGTTATTAAGCTAAGAGATCTATAGTATATAGGAAAGTTTATTACTACGAGGACCTTATAAGTATAACCTTAAGCTTACGATCTAAACGACCTCTTCGTAGCTCCCTTAACTACCCCCCGGGTATTATTTAGGAATATAGTATAAGGGACGGTTTAATAAGGGAGGAGGGGATTTAGAGGTCCTAATAGTATCGAGCTAAGAGTATTATAGATCTTAAAGATTAACTTAGGAAGAAGGCGGCTACTCTAAAGTAGTCCTACGACCTCCTATTAGAGTTATTATTAACCTAAAAAAAGGCTAAAAAAAACGAAGATCTAAGGGGAAAAGAAAAGAATCCTCTAGAGGGCTACTAAAGGGCTTTTTTTTTATACTAGCTCCCGGTACGAGATTACTAATTTCGAAAAATTAACTAAAGAAGCTATTTAGAAATTATAGAGAGTACGAGGCTTAGGAAGCTAGAAGTATACAGGATAGTAGAAATTAGTAACTAATAAAGATCCCGAGACTAATTACTATATCTTTTTACGGTAATATAAACGTCTGCCGCTACTATTATTAAAAAGAACTATTAAAACCTACCCTTTTTTACTAAACGAAAAGGAGGATCTTAATAAGTATAATAGCTAGTAATCTAAAAAGGTAATAATAATCGTTAAAAATAATAAAAATAAGAGTAGTAGCGAGACGGTAAGAAGAAGTAGGAATCTCTTAGACCTTAATAAATTCGTTAAGTAGTAAAAGCACGGATTTACTACGACCCGCGCGCGGATTAGATATATCCCTATTAAGATTAAATACGCTAGCGACTACTAATATAAATATAAACTAGAATACGACTCTTAGCGAGTTAAGGTAAAGAAGAAGAGGACGAAACCTAATCCTAAATAGAATCCTAATCCTTTATAAGTAGGTAAATATTAACCCGGATTATTAGGGGACGTAAATATATAGAATTGCGGATTAGCCTAACGGTAAGTAAATTAACGTAGTATTAATCTATTTAACTAAGGTTTATAAGAAAAAGGGGCTATAGGGGTAACCCCTATTTTATAAAATCGTAAACGACCTTAGCTATTAATTAGATAAATAGTTCGCGAGCGCAAGCCTAGGAATTATAAAAATAGTTAATAAATTCCTCTATAGGCGAGGGGTATTACTAGCGTAATTATAATCGCGAGAGCTATACGAAATACTAATAGTAATAATTATAGAGGAGGAATTCGTACTATAGAACTAAGTATAGGTTAATAGAGCGTTTAATCGCTTTAACGAATTTAGAAAAAGGGTAAACGACCCAGATTTCCTTTTTATAATTACTAACGGAAATTTATCGTTATAAAAGGATATACCGGGGTAAAATATAGTATTAGAAGTACGATAATTAATAATTCTACTTATTTCGATCTATAACTCGTTACTACTATTAATACGAAATTCGGCGCCGATCGGCTAATAAGAAAGGAGGTAAACGACCCGAAGTTATTAATAGTACGTAGCGACGCAAGGATTATATATAAATACTAAAAATTTAGTAGTAAATACGAGGTAATTTATAGACTTTAAAAAGATCTTTTTAAAAGAGAAATTGTACTCTAGGGGGAAGTATAAGGTCTTATAAAAAACCCTAACGATGTTTTACGATTATTATAAAAAAGTTAAAATTAGGGAATACTAGTACTATTTAGTAATTAATATCGTACTCGTAAGTAAAGCCTTTAATTATTATTATAAAGCGGTATATAATCTCGATCGAAACGACTTTTTTAATATAATTAACGTAATCCGAAGCCGCTTCGAAACCTATAATAAGAACCTAGAGCTCCTATCTAAGCTACGAGCGATTTCTTTTATATTTATAGTTAGGATAATAGAGGGTAAATTATGAATAGAGATCTTTAAAGAGCTTATTAATTAAATCGATAAGCTAGCGAAAACCTAGCTAAATAAGGGGATAAACGAGCGGAAAGTCGGATATTTTTATATTATAGTTTAGCGTATATTAGAAATAAAAATCACCCTATACTAAGTACTTAAAAACTACGAGACGCTCTACTTAAGGCTAAGATTTAGTTTTAATATTAAAGCGAGAATACCGCGCTAAACCTACTTCTAAGTATATAACGGCCCTTATTAATAATATTAAGTCGATCGAACGTATAATAAGAAAGGAAAAGAGGCTAGATACGGCAATCGCTAGTAAAGAGGCCTAGATTCGTCGAATAAGTAGAGATTTAACTCACGGGCAGGGTAATAAAAAAAGTAATATTATATTTATAAAAAGGATAGATATTAGTTAAGTAACTACTCTAAAAAAGAGCGTACTAAATTATACGAATAATATAAAAAGTTAAGGGTAGTAAATAGTAAAACTAGCCCTCGTCGGTTTAACTAATTCCTTATTATATATAAAAAAAGATCTAGAGGTATAGAACCTAGTAACGGTAGCTAAAGTAGTAACTTAAAGTATATACCCCTTATAAGAGATTTAGAAAATAAGGAAGATCTTACCCCCTATACTAACGAATTAGATTATAACGAAATCGACGATATTAACTACTCTTTTTTCGCCCCGTTAACCTTTAGAGGATATACGAGGCTAAACGAATAGAGGGTAGCGGAAGCTCTTAATAAGTAGGCTTTTATTTATAAATAGTAAGAGAAGGTCCCTTAGATAACGGATATAGAGGCGGCTAAAAGGGCAAATCTAATAGGGCCAAAGCCTATTATTTTAATAATTAAAAAGAAGACGCTATCTCTCTTAATATTTAAAAAAAAGGAATATAATACTAAGTATATTTAGGGGTAGCTAGAGGGGTCCTTTTTATACTACTTAGATACCTTAAATACTAAGCTCGTATAAGTATTCTATACGAGCGAAAAGTACGGCCTAGATAATTTCTATAGGATTATCCTAAATACTAGGGTATCGTAATAGTTAACTAAAAGAAAAGGGTAATTCTAAGTACTATAAAAGATCGTATTAATAACGCTTAATATATTAATAATAAGTATTACGAGGATTAGTTTCGGCCTAGGTAAGGAAATCGTTACCCTAAGTATAGTAAAAGTAGAGACGTACTTCGGAACGATAACTTTCTATATTTTACTTATTAATACCCCATTTCTCCTATATTTAAAAGATATAGATTAACTAGGCATTATATTCGATAATACGAAGAATAAAATCTTTAGTAATAAGCACTTTAAAATAGTCGAACGATAATAGGGGCATGCGTTTATAAAGCTTACTAACGACACGAAGTTAATTAATTACCTAACGGAAAGTAAGCTTAGAAAACTATACTAAAAATTTAGGCACCCGTCGGTTATAAGGCTATATAACCTCCTAAAGTAATTAAATAATAATAATATTAAAATAGGGGCGCTAGAGTAGTTAATAAAAGTATATTACTAATACTAAATAAATACGCAGAGCCTACGTAGATTTAAGTTTAAATTGCGTAATAAGCTTAACTTTAACTAAGAAATCGTCGTTAATATCTTCTATTTAAATAGTCGGCTAGTACTATATATAATCGACGTAGCTATATCTTTTTAAGTAGGGCAATTCCTCTGGGATCTATAAGTAAAGATAGTATAGGTAGCTTTACGAAAAAGCTAGATCGATATATATTAAGGACCGCTAAATAGTATTAGAACCGACGCTAGTACTAGCTTTAAGTCGGTAGAATTTAGGGATAATACGACGGCCTACGGTATATAGCTAAAAGTCGTACCCGTCAAAGCGTACTATAGTATTAAAAAGGTAGAAAGGGCACACTAGTAATTAAAAAGGGCGTTTAGAATTATTAAAGAGGAAAATCCGGATTCTACTAACGACGAATGCCTCTAAATAGTACTTAAATACTTTAATAATACTATAGGGCCTAACGGACTTATACTAACGCTATTAATATTTAGAGTATATCTAAGAACGACCTTAGCCTCGCTACCGTTACTAAGTATAAGCTAACGAGCCCGAGTAGTTAAAAAAATAATATAAGTACTGCGCAAGGTAAGTATAAAAAAGTAAATTAACGAGGTAATTACTACGCGTAATAGGCCCAATATAGGGGATAATCTAGATATGCCGCTAAATTCGGATATACGAGTATAGCGCGAAATTACTTAATAATAGACTAGGCTATATAAATTAATTTCCGTTAACGAGCGCTTTTATATAGTTATGAGAGATCGCGACTAGCTACTTAAAGTATTAATTATAGTAGTTAGACCGTACTATATAGATCTTAACGAGGTAATTTCTAACCTATAAAAAGAAAAAGAGCTAGGGGAAACTATATAACCCGCGGTAGAAGCATAGGAAATTATCCTCGATAAAATCGTCGTAGTAGTACTAATAGACGATAAGGAAAAGGAAATTACTAAAAGGGTACTAATACTACCGGCGAGACGTTATAAAAGACTATAATAATAAGCCCTAACGCGGTAATTTATTACTAATAACGAGGTAATTAATACTTTTTATATAGTAAAAAAGAAAGCCGATTTCGAGCTAGCGGTTAAACTACGTAAAGAAGGCATAATTATAATTATTAAAAAGCCGTATAAGGGATTAGATTTTATTAAAATAGATACTCTTTACGATCGAGGGGTCTATTAATTTATCCTATACGACTTAGAAAAATATATAAACCTCCGTATATTTAAATTACGAATAGTTCGTAAGATTAAAGGGAAAGGAATACCCTAGCCGTACGAGAAGTCTAGATACGTAATTTAGGGGTACGGCGACGTTAAAAAGGCGACGCTGCTTATATAATCGCCTACTATATAGCGCTATAGCTAACGATTAATAATAGTACTAATAATATCGCTACGGAAAAAGGGATACGAGATTTAGAGCCGTAATATTACCTAGGCCTATACCTAATCGGCCATAGGGCTTACAAGGAGAACCCTAGCCTATTTACTAAAGGAAATAGCTAGTAAGTACTTAGAAAGTACGATTATTAAAGTACTTAAGCTACTATATAGGCTCGCAGAATCGGGCACTTATTAGTAAGCTACTTATTACGACTTTTATATTAATTAACTATTAATAGTTACCTTTATGTACGACCCGTGCTTACTAGTCATAGAGTACGAAAGCGACTAATTTAGGATCGTTAGAATATAAACCGACGATATATTAGGCCTATTTAATATTAACTTTATAAAAAAAGAGGATAAAGAGCTCTAAAAAGCAAGCTTCGTAGCGAAGCTAAAAGAGGTCCTTATAATAAATACCCCCCTAGTATTTAATAGCGGGATCTTTATAATCAAAAAGAAAACCGTCGCTTTTTAATAAAAGGGGTAGGGCGAGAAGATTAACCTCGTTAATCTAAACGTAACTAATATTAAGAAGCGGTATAAGGCTAAGCTTATGTAAAGGGTATATATTATAAGTATTTATTAGCCTAAGGCGACTTTTAACTACGCTAGAGTAGTATAAGTTATAAATCTAACTAAACGAGACGTCGAAGTACTTAATAAGCGGCTTAAGTAGTAGTAAACGAATCTCGATCGAGGTCTCGTTTACTACCCGATCGACTTTATAATAAGTAAGCTCTACGTCTTTATTAATAAGTTATTTACGAATAATAATAACCTTATTTCGTAATTAGGGTATATTATTATCCTAGCTAACGAGAGTATAGGTAAGAGCGAATTTATTATATACGGTAATATAATCTATTACTTATTAATTAAAAATAAGCGGGTAATAAGAAGTATACTAGCGTCGGAGGTTTATAATATAGTTAATAGCGTTAACCTCTCCTATACGATTTTAATAATACTAAAGAAAATTACTAATCGAATTAGCCTTTTATTTATTCTAATAGTTATTTATATAAATTCTTACTCGCTATATAAATGCCTTGTTAAATTAGGAACGACGAAAGAAAAGAGGCTTATAATCGATATTATAGCCCTTAAGTAATTATATAAAAAGCGCGAAATACTTAAGATCCGTTAGATTAATAATAAAGATAACCTCGTAAATACTTTTATAAAAATAGTACTAAATAAGGGATTAGAGTAATTTATAAGTAGTAGAAAAGTCACTATATAAATAAAGGGATAGGTTATATAAAAAGAGTAGAGAAAAGGGGGAAAAAGAGACGACTTAGTAAACGGGCCCGAGGTCGAATTATACTTCTAACCGTAGTAGTTAAATCGATAAAAAAAAGAGAAAGTTAGTATCGGATTAGAAGTCTAATTCGACCGCGGTATATAGCCGACTACGTAGGGGCTAATTAGGGGCCCTATTTACGATTATTATAACTAGCCTAACCTATAGTTAGAACCTCTTTTTTATACCTACGTAGATATTTATATAGTTCAATTGATCTCTTCGTTAACTACGGTTCGAACTAACTACCCTGTAATAGGGATACTAACAGTTTTAGAAAACAGCCTGCGCCTCACAGCATGCTCCTTGGGATCGGTGATGAAGACAATGCCTGGCTCACGCCCATCTATGACCTCAGAGTACCATGGCCCTTTGGTGAAGCCAGAGCCAATCTTGTGAATTGCAGTAAACGACTCGGGGTCCGCGATTGCGACTTCATTGGGCGAGATTCGCACAAATGATCCGTACTTCTGGTGGAGAGAGTGTACGTAGTGCATTCGACGACCTACGAGCACATGGAATTTTAGAGTATAGTTGACGAAGCAAGTATGCCACGGGCCAGGTACATGACTGATCGAGCAGGTCAGTCCTCTGAGAAGAACCTGTTCGAAAAACCATTAGCATATTTTGAGTCGAGAGAACCGCCCCACCCAAACAGATGAGGTAGCTTCCTACTGACATAGGCGGAGAAGACCATGCAAAGGGCGGCGATGATGTAGCCAGCATTTGCAGAATTGAGAAGCGACATGGCGGATCTTATAGATATGGTGCTATGATCAATCTTGCCGGTATGAATATAGGCTTCTAAATCAATGTACAGAAATCAATTGCTAAATGCACTTGTCAATCGGAGGAACGGGTTAGAGAAGCAGGTTATGGGGATGGGCTAGAATCAATCATTGAATTGTAGTCAGTGAGACGGCTTCTCTGCGGCGTGTCTCCTTGTTGTTGATTACTCAACACCTAATACCGAGGATACACAATGGACTATGACAGCTCATATGTGAGCGAAGCAGGCGGATGAGGATAGATTTCTGGTCAGAAACGCCGCCGGACGCTATTTGTCAGACGCCCGACTTGATTTCGTGACAGGTCTTCTACGTCATCTCGGCCAGAACACCAAAGGCCTCCACATGTAGCGTTGCCCAGTTCTGAGGGCGTTGAGTCTGACTTCTTCTACCATATTTTGTTTCACTGATTATTAAACCATATGTTCTCTGATTTCTCAACTGCGTGCTCGACGACTGATACTATCCGATATTTAGAATCAAAGGGCAAATGGAAATGATACTATACGCTTTCTCTACCTAAACCACTCTGCTCCGCATTTCTATCGAGATATGTGCAGCAAGTAGGTAGTAGCTCGAATCGAATGGGATAGGGGTCTTATGTTTGATAACGATTAGAATTTGATACGATTAGTAATTAAATTCCTCGGAGTTGCTTATAATCAGACTTTGAGAGCATATTGCTCCTCAGCCAGGTTGACGCACTAGCTATGGATTTCTCCTGTGCGTGCTATTGCTACTGAAAATATGCTGGTCACATCGAAAGCTCTGATTGTTGATCTGCAAGGGTCTTGAATCAGCGAATAGAGAATAAGTGAAAAGGCCCACATCCACACAACTCATCTACTCATCAAGACTATCATTCTTCGGTATTATAACTTAGCCATTGGTGAAAGCAGACAAATAGTGCTACGGATGAATATACGATGGGTAGAAAAGACGACTATTTAGCACCATTCGCCTCGTATAGCTGGGCAGACCCCTCTCTAATTCAGGCGGTATAAGATTAAGCGAAGGAGGAAGAGATAAGAAGTAAGAATGAGAAGTCTAAATTCAAATTTCACAATAATCCAAAGCATCGCTCGTAAGATTTCTGGACGCTTTTTCACATTCCATGCTCGAGCACATGGGGCTTCATACCTCTTTGAGGGCAAAGTTTACCAGACACAAACTAATTTGAAAACTAATAAAAGATAGCATTGGTGTTAGTAAGGTTAGTACATCGTGCGATCAGTTCGAATCGACATCGGCGCGGACCAGCTGACGGAACTCGTCGGAGGCAAGCAAGAAATCATACACCAATCTTGCCTCTCATACAAAACCGATAGGGGCAAATCACCCCCATGTTCGGTCATCCTACCATACTAGCATCACATTCATCTCTGGGAGCCGGTTGCGAAAAGATTACGAATTTTCAGATTCAGCATTCACGCAACGTGTTAAAGCAGTAAATGTGTTGTTATTCAATTCCTATGCGCCCCCTGAGCCTTAAAAATGTAATGAAATACATTCGATAGGCTTTCAACTGAGCGTTGAGATCGATGTTACAACAATCGACTGTTGCCAAATCCTTTTTCTCCTACTGGAAAGCCTTCTTCTCTATGTGATAGCTAAGTGACTAATATCCCAGAAGTTACTCGGGTGGCATGGGCCTGTCCAGTTGAAGGTGGACGTTCTAGCTGCCCCACGCCTCAAGATCTCAGCAGCTGCCGAGGGACTTGAGCTGCCATCCGGAAGGGGGGTTCTGGGTGCTGATAAAGCTCAGCCCGCAGCTGGTCGTCGCATCGATGAACCAGTTACGACCGTTGACGGTGATGTGGCCCTGTCCGCCCTTGGGTATGCAGGCAGTGCCAAGCTGAAAGCTGTTGCCATCGAGAAGCTGGACTTTGCAGTTGGCGAGGACAACCGCAGCCTGGGCGGCAATGGCGAGGATAGTATAGGTCTTCATATCTGACAATCTCATCAGCTGTTTGCTCGCGTATAGGTGTAGTGTTGCTCACTGATAGGTAATTGGTCGCTAATGAAGACGGTTCAAGTTGGTATGAGGAAGCTTCTTAGAAAACTGATTCAATTGTGCGGTGTGCTGGAGGAAACAAACAGTCTATGGACTCAAAGGAATCCTCTGAATTTATACATCTCAGTAGTGGTTAGGAAGGTCGGAGTTCATTGTCGGATTTGTGAGAGACAGCGGAGCGAGACCGACTCAACCAAGCTCACAGAGTGTGTGGTCTATGACATGTCTGATTGTCATAGTAACTCATTTTACGGAGTAAACGTATTAGGAAGAATGTCAGAAATCTCACGGTCAGCAACAGGCGTACGATGTGAGCCGTCACTTGGTTGTATAGTATTGACTAAACCATTCTTCGTGATGGGAAGAAAGTGTGGGTCCTGCGTGACGGCCCACACCGTACGACTGGTATTGACTGGGAGAATTACAACATTCGTCCCAATACGTTAACTCCGTAAAATGACTAGTCATAAGAAGCAAACATGATGAGTAGTCGGATAAGTCCTTAGAGAGCCTAAGTTCCTACACCCTTTATACAGTAGGTAATTGAGTTCATTTTAAAGTTGTCAGGTGTTTGGGGATGTCGTGCGACCTCTCTCAGGTTCGTATGATAGCTTCTCTGATGCCGGACCCGACGGATGAGAGACTTGAATACACGTCAAGGGAATTGGTAATCCAGAGCGGATGAATTACATACTTTCCCGATGCTCTAGGCTTACCTATTTGGACCCTGCTGCGACGTGCCATTTCACGTAACTTACCCGGCTCCGACCTCTCGTGGAGCAAAAGCCCTATAGCCGTATGGAATCGATGACAAACCCAAAATAGCCAATCTGATACAGAGTGCAATTGCCCAAATATTCCACCGTTCAAATGTCATTATCAAATAGCGCCGTTCAGTGATGTGCTAAGTGAGGTAGACACTTAGCCCAGGCTTAGGTTGGCCAGTGGCTGAAGAATTGGCTAGGCTATCCGCAACTAACGTTTGTCATCCGCAAAAGTCTAGAATGGGACGGGCCGGTCAATATGTCAACTCGTTCCACCAGCATGTACAAAAGGCTAAGGGAAGCCTTGGTCTCACTTTCAGCTGTGTCTCAGCAAACCACATGACATAAAACAACTAGTCGGCTCGCGTCACTTAGAATTACTCACATCTGTATCTTCCAATGCCTGCCACTGAGCTTACGGATATAGCAGCAGTCAAAGATGCCATCGGTCCTATCGATCCTAACAAACCGGTCTACATGCTCAATATTTTGAAGTTTCGCCCCGTCGCTATTTACGACCCTACCGCTCCAGCCGATTTCCACTCTCTCCCCGCTTGTAGCGGTCAAGATGCGTGGCAACAACGTTACGTGCCTGCTTTTTTCGCCCTTCCTACAATGAATGGCACTCGTGTCCCATTCTCCGGCAAAATGGTTGGGAAGGTGCTAGGGCTGGAGGACGATGATTGGGATGAAGTGGCTCTTGTGCAATACGAGAATATTGGAGTTTTCAGAGACACAATTGCGAGCGAAGAGTACAAGCGACTTGTAGTGCCGCACCGAGTTGCCGCTCTGGCTGATGCGCGATTGTTTGCGTTTGAGTTTTCAGGTTCTCTTTGAGTAGAGCTGACTCTTTGGCTAATTACGGAAAGCATTCCGCAATTCTTTCCAGCGACGTATTCCGACCTGTCAGCCCTTGGCTCGAGTCATGCACCTCGGCAGTTGGCTGATAGCTAAAGATAGCGAAGGGGGGGAAGCACCCTGGAGTTTTGATAAGATATAATCAGAAAAGAGATAAGTCTGTCAAGTTGAATCAGCGAATAAGAATTCCTACAAAGACTCAAGATGTTTAACTCCGTTGTGAGGGGCCGATGGCGCTCGTCCATGGCGGGGAAAGACATTAATACCGACAAATTTGGTGCTAGGACTGATCAGGCAAGCATCCCAGTAATAACTGGATGGAAACTTCCGTTGCTTCTCCCCGTAATCCACTCACCGTGCTTGGGCCGCTGAAAGAGTCCCTCTTTTTCCTCCTTGACATCAAGATTCCCCCCACGTGTTTGTTGTCTGTTACGCCCAACACGCCGGAGTTGGATCATAGCAACGTTGCTTGCCTGTTATAATGGAAGGTCAACCCGAGGCCGTCATGTCTTTACAATTTCAATCAGAAACGCGGCGACGAAAGGGCTCCAAACACGACAAAACGGGATGTCTGACCTGCCGATATCGGTAAGCCCGCCTCACCGATAACCCTATCGCGGGACCCCTCATTCTGATAAGTATTCTTGGAACATTAGGAGGAAGAAGTGCGTCGAGAACACGTTTCCAATCTGTGGAACATGCTCCAGGTTGAATCTGAAATGCGTGCGATCGACGGCTCGCGATGTAGTCCCGACTACCTGGGTCGAACAGAAGAAGAGCACACTGCAGGCAACTCAGGCGCTACGACCGTCGACGAGAGATAACTCGCATCAACCATTATCGTCATGTTTTCCGTTGCTTGCTTCACCTCCGGGCGTGGACCAGGGCGAACCGCCTCAGAAGCGACAAGTAATGCGATACTACATTACAGTGCTGAGCCATTTTTTGACTGCAAGCGAGCAGTTCAACTCGTTCCTATCTGGTTCGTTACTCTCTGAATGAATTGGATGCACTTCCATATGGCTCGATGGGCTGCAACTGACACTTAGAATCTTTCAGAGTTCCTACCAATGGCTATGGAATCGAGTGTGCTTTACGATGCACTGGTCGCTTTTGCTTCTGGTCACTTGTCACTCACGAATGAGTCATATCGGGTCTCTGCCTTAGAAGCTCACTCGACAGCAATCACCAACCTCGCCACAGCCCTCGCTAAACCACAACATGAAATCACATGGTACGAAATCAAAGCAGCAACATGCTTGGCCTTTGTCATAGGTGAGGTATGCGTAGGAGATAACGACGGGTGGTGTGCCCACCTCAACGGTGCCAAGCTCATCATCGAGTCCGCCGTGGTCAATCCAAGCTCAGGGACGACCTTGCGAGGACCTGAAGTCTTCAAACGGAGCTCCGAGGGTCAGTGGATTCTTCGAAACTTTGCGTATCACGACATGATTGGGAGTGTGACCATGCGGAGGAGGCCGCTGCTAGACTGCAGTTATCTGGATGGCATCACAGACGTTGTCGACACCTACCTAGGCGTCGCCACAGATCTTTTACGCCATGTAGCTACTTTGAGTAGCATCGATGAAGAGACCAGACTCGATGTTGCTCTGGGGGCTGAGGAGATAACCAGAAGAAAGAAGTTGTTCCATGCCACCTGCGAAGGAGTCGAGCAAGAGCTGCAAGACTGGCGATGTAGGCCAGATGCCGCTCCAGAACTTGCTGCTCTGGCGCATGCATTTAGGAGCGCTGTCCTTATTGTGCTATTCCGACTGATACGGAGTCGCCTGAGTTCAGAGGAAGAGTCCACTCAAGGAGCAAGCTCTGAAGCCATGACAGAGGAGATGCTACCGACAAAGATGCGGACGCAGGTGTCTAACATCCTGAGGCACGTCTCAGATATTCCGGTCGGGTCACATACCGAGTCGGCAATACTCTTTCCTCTCTTCCTTGCTGGCGGCGAGGCGACTGAGGACGAACACATGGATGCTGTTCGTGTTCGGTTGCAGATGACGTTGCAGAAACGACGATTCCAGAATATTTCTCGTTCTTTGATAATACTAGAAGATTTATGGCAAAGGCGGCAAAACTCAGGTTTGACAGATGAAGCAGACTGGACTGACATCTTGGACGAGACTGGGGAACATCTTCTCTTGACTTAGGGCCGGTTATCGGTACAATTCACAAGAGTCTACTAAAATGACGGAAATGCACAAACAAAGGCTAGCTACATTGAGCGTCAGGTCGGCGACCACGTATAACCCATGCTCAGCAAGCGATGCTGAACCAATAATCTTCAAGCTCACGACTAGATCTACAGAGACCAACAAGATCGGAACCGGTCCTTACCCCGCCTTAGGCCGATGCAAAGCCTCCACACACGCCAGATACGCCATGCAGATACGCCTTGAGCCCATATGATACCGTATCAGATAGTCAGCCTCCAATATTGACCAGCTTTCAGATCAGAGCAACGATAACGATACAAGGTAA
Organism: Colletotrichum lupini; assembly: GCF_023278565.1. NCBI lineage: Eukaryota > Fungi > Ascomycota > Sordariomycetes > Glomerellales > Glomerellaceae > Colletotrichum > Colletotrichum lupini. Next base: position 5,533,527 of record NC_064672.1, read on the forward strand.
CATGCTTAGGACTAGGTATATCTCTAGCCCACCTCCCGCATATGGTCACAAAGCTTATCACCTCTAGTGTCTCTGCTCTCAACCTCGCGAACCCTCGAGTATTACGTCTATCTTGTTCTGTCCACTTGACCGGCTGTGACAAATACTTTTGAGATGGCTACTGCGTCGCAAAAGATGGCAAAGACAGCCGCCAAGCTTGGTCCAGAATTCGTATCAACACTCAACCCCGTCGTGAACGGGATTCCATCTGCCAGTGCAGTCCTCCACCGCTCACTGAAAAGCGCGCCGCCACATGTGGTATCAGCAAAGGGCAAACATCTAACATTTTCTGATGGCCGAACCATCTTGGATTCAACATGCGGCGCAGCAGTAGCATGCATAGGATCGAACAATGAACGAGTCAAGAAAGCCATGGTTGAGCAAATTGACAAGTTTGCCTATTGCAACTCCATGTTCTTTGGCCACGAGATTGGGGAGAAGCTTGCTGATGAACTCATTGACGGCACAGGCGGTGCCATGTCGAAAGCGTACATCATGTGCTCAGGTATACTCTCAACCCCTTTGAGAGGAAATGATAACAAACACTTGAGACTAACGCTCCTAGGCTCTGAGGCTACGGAATCCGCAATGAAGATGGCACGACAGTATTTTATGGAATTGTCTCCTCAGCAGCCAAAGCGGATCAATTTCATTGCCAGAGAAGGATCATACCATGGTACAACTCTTGGTTCGCTGTCAATGAGCGGGCATGTCGCGCGGCGGAGTCTCTTCCTCGATATGCTGCTTCCGAACATATACAGAGTGTCAGCTTGCAACCCGTACCGCGGTATGAGCGAGGGTCAGACCGAGCAGGAATACGTCAGTCAATTGGCCGATGAGCTGGACCAGAAATTCCAAGAGCTTGGCCCCGATTCGGTATGCGCATTTGTCGCAGAGCCTGTTGTTGGTGCAGTAGGTAGTCCTCTAATGTCTCAACTATTATAACCTCGTTTTAATATTCATTCCCGCAGACTCTGGGTTGTATTCCAGCTCTGCCTGGATATTTCAGGGCTATTAGAAAGGTCTGCGACAAGTATGGCGCCCTACTTATCTTGGATGGTAAGAACACCGAGCCTAAGGCGCACGTCTAAAACATTTTGTACCAAATAAACACTGACATTCGCGAAGAGGTCATGTCCGGCATGGGTCGCTGCGGCTCTCTACATGCGTGGCAACAAGAGGGAGTTATCCCTGATATCCAGACACTTGCTAAAGGTCTCGGCGGCGGTTACGCGCCCATGGCTGGAATGCTCATCAATCACCGTGTGTCTGATGCTCTCAATAACGGAAGCGGGTAAGATCTCTACAGACTTCTCCTGCATAATTATCATTCAAGGTTGACGTATCACCATTCAGCTCATTTTCACACGGACATACTTATCAGGGCCATCCTGTTGGAGGCGCTGCTGCTCTCGAAGTCCAGCGAATCATCCGGGAAGAGGATCTCGTCGCAAACGTTCGAAAACAGGGCGCTCTGCTTGAGAAGCAGTTGCGGTACTACCTAGATGACCACCCTCATGTTGGCAACATCCGAGGCAAAGGCCTCTTTTGGGGGGTAAGTCTATGAGAGGCTATTCGCTCTTTGCTTTCTCGGGGCGCAAACTCACAAGCCTTTCTCCTGTAGATCGAGTTTGTCATGGACAGAATTACCAAAGAACCTTTCCCAAGATTTGAGGATATCGCGAACAAAACTCATCTTGTTGGATTCAACGACTTCAGCATCAGCTTGTATCCAGGGATGGGAACGAAAGATGGTGTTCTGGGCGATCACGTCCTTCTTGCGCCTGCATACACTAGTACAAGCGAAGAGATTGAGGAAATCGCGTCCAGAACTCGAGATACTGTCTTTCAGGTATTCGAGAGTATTGGGACTGCCACTCGTGGTTGAATATTTTTAAGCGCACTGTATGTAATCTTGGTGTTAGATGGTATTCAAGTTTCCCCTTCAAAACTGCCGAACTCAACCAAACGACATTATTAGAAGCCTGCAATTATTAAGTACGCTTTCACAAAAGTCCCTCGGGATGATAGGACCTGACGATCGCCACCCTAGTCGACATAGCAGATTCAAGCTAGCGGCAGCCTAGCCATCACACCTTGATGCGTCAGCAATCTTGTGCACCCTTTTCACGCCTTCCATTGTTTGTTTATTGAGCTTAGAGATCTCTGACTTCTTTGCCCGTGTTCCCGAAGCAAACATTTTCATTGCAAATTTGCTCAAAACGCACAAGTAGCCACCATGAGCATATATCCGAGGTGTGCTGGCGATGTGACCTTCAACACACTATCATCTAACGCGTTTTCCGAATGGCCGGAGTCCATCGCTGGCATAATATGCAAGACCCCGCCCGTCGGCCGCAACAGCGCCCCGCACTTTGCGGAATGCTGCTCCGGCACGGTCTACAACATCACGAGCCCGACGTCGTCCAACGACCAGGTGTACCCAGTCTCGTGCGCTACTTTATGTCAGATCAGTCCGGAGATGAATGCCGACAATCCGGATAACCCCTACGGGTTCAGCAACCACTTCATGTGTCTCACCGACGGCACAAGGGAGCCCTCATCCTGGGAGGTCGTCTGCGCCACGGTGACACCGCCAGGCGTGGCATGGCCTACGAGTTTTCCCAATACTCCTGTCCTCTCATGGAAGACTAGGTCTTGGACGACCGATATTTATTCGCGCATCAGCGAGGTTACGTCTGTCGTTGAAAGCCCGGCTACATCGCCAACCGCGACGGTAACGACAGATATCACAACATCCTCGTCGTCTCAAGAAGCTTCGATCTCAATGTCTGACTCAAGCGCGGCATCCACACCAATTACTACAGCTTCATCAACACATACGAGCGCAGCTGTGGCGACGCCAACAGGTAGCGGTGCCGCCGAAGGCAAGAGAGTGCATGCGAGTGACCTCACGTTGAGCATCCTGCTCCTTATAAGCGCCCTTTGTCGCGCTTAAACCCGTCGTCTCCAACGATTGAGTCAAGAAGGCTGCTGTCAAAGACTCTGAGCATGCATCCATCCGTCGCGACGGGCATTTCGTCGCCTATGTTGGATCTTTCTTGCGGGGATGACTCGCATTTCAAGCTTAACGTCAAGGACTAAGGCTGGGGTGGCCAGTCAACGTGTACTAAGTGGTAGTATGTAGTGGTCTGTGATCAATATGAGCGTATCTTTGGATAACCTTGTCCAGACGCCTAGGTGAAACCCGATGACACCCGGGATAGATTAAGTTGCCAAGCTTTGAGACAAGCATTCTTCTCGGTACAAAGACCATCTGTGCCAAGCTAATGCTCAGATGATCAACTTATTGCTTCACCGCTTGTTAACTCAAGTCCAGTTTGAGTTCATCCCCATGATCATGAATGAGAGATAGAAAGTGATATAGATTTCATGTACAATACTCCGAAGACATAACGTCATTTGGGTCTTCTAAATGAAGTCATTCCGCCTTGTAACTTCTCATAGACACACCCGACGGATTTAGCTCATCACATTGGCAGTACAACTCGACGTGAGCCACTCAAAATCCAAGAGTCTGTCCGGCCTCCTTGGTCACAGCAGCCTTCACATTGGCAGATCCAAGAAGAGAGTACGAGTAAGGAGGGCTGTTAGCATTCAATGTGCCAACTGATGCAGTGTTTTGGCTTTCACCACCAAGCACAACATCAATGGCAACAGCATACCTGTGGAGTAGGATCATTAGTCACGGAACACTGCCAGCTTAAGGTAGTCCAAAGTGGTTGAAGGCACTTACCCAATCTCCTTGCTAGACTCGCTAAATATGGCCTTCTTTCCGACATTCTCAAAGACGGAGCTCTGAATGAGAGCTTGTGCACTCATGCGAGTGTTGATGCCCGTATCCATGGTGTTGTAGAACTGGTTGTAAATATGGGCAGTTCCGAAACGCAAAAGGGGGCCACGACTGCGGACGTTGTAGAAGTGATTATTCGCATAAGTGACATGGAGGGTTCCCGTATCCTCGGCGGCATTACTGTCAGAGTGGCCAACAAGAGAGCCCTTGGAGTGGTCATGAAAGTACGTGTGGGAGATGGTGACCCAGTCAGCGGCGTGAGAGAGATCTGTCAACCCATCGTAGAAGTCCTTGTCGCCGTCGCGGGTGGCAGAAAGATCGCAGTGGTCTACCCATACGTTCTTGGATAGCTGGATGGTAATGGCGTCACCGTAGTCTGCTTCGACCTTGCTGATCTTCATGTTGCGGACGATAACATTCTTTTGTCCAAGAATAGTGAGGCCGATACCCTCGAGAGCTATAATCGAAAAACATTAGCTTTGAGGTGGTTCGAGTGAGTGGCGTCACTTACAGCTGCCCGTCTTTCCCACGATGGTTTTATCAGAGCCGACTTGGACTTTTGCCGCGCCGACAATGTTGCCTGAAACAATGACAATTCCTGGACCGGATGCAATCGCTGCGGCGGATAGTTGAGCAAGGTTCGTCACTGTAGTAGTGGTTCCTCCGGCGCCACCCTTGGTTCTAAATTTCACGGATTAGTTCAAATGTTCTGGACAACTTTGATATTGTCTACCTCACCCGCCATTCTGAGTGGCATAACCAATGTTTGCTGCATCCGTGATAGCAGCCCTCTTGTTCAGGAGACGGCCTTCAGGGTTCGTAGGAGTGGGCGAAGCCGATGCAGCGATAGCCAGAAAGGCCCAAGACGCAAAGCCAGTCAGCTTCATCGTGACAAGGATCAAGAGAGAAAAGGTGTATACAAGATGAGCAAGTTTCACGACTTCAGTGTAGCGATGGAAATTAAGCATAAGTTTTACGACACGCGGACGATGTTCGCTTATATGCCGATCGCTGGTAAATGCAGCGGCATGATGATATGACTTCTTAACTCCACAGCTCTCCTTATTTCTCCTCAACTCTGGGATTGATATGAGGCCAAGACATACATCAGGGGAGAACATCGAAGCCGACATCGTTTTCTTGGCATCGTGGCAATGTATTCCTCCAATGCTATGCATCCATAGGCTCTCAAGATGCCCTTCTAAGTGGAATGGCCGGGGATTTTCAATTTCCCCGAATGAGACGACATCGTCGCCTTTCTTAACCATGCTTCACGGAACCTAATCATGGCTGCTCAGTTGAAACGGAAACGTACCAAAAGCGTAACGGACGCAACGTGAAGTCTTTCCCCATTGGACCAGTAATCTATTCGGTTTTTTGTCCATGGTGGTGTCGTTCCCTGTTCACACGTCCAAAGGGATCGTTCTGCGGAGAAAATTGTTGTTGGAGGAAAATTGCCAGGGTCGGCCGCCCACTCGCCCAAGGCGAATGGCGGGATAACGCGTGGGGGTCCGAAGAAAACGTGATCATCTTCGGGGTGCTACACCACGTTGTCTCCACTCTGCCCCGGATTGATCGGGGCCAGCACGGCACACCGCATCGGTGGATCATAGTAGCGCCTATCTAGCGTTCGGTTCATCGTTCTTAATTCTCGGATTAAGACGATCAACGTATCTAGCGCCGACTATGAACCGAAAAGCAGACGAACGAATTCGGTAAGCATGTCGGCGACTAATAGAAGTTGAGCTGTCACCAGAATGGACTGCGATTCGGTTATGGGTGAGACATCCGGCAAAACTCCAACATGTGAGCCATTGGCTGGCATGATGGGCTTCTTTTGAACATGCAGAAGTCTTCACCTGGTGGTGTCTTAGAGCAAACGCAGTCCTCAACCTTCATTTCGGGCGAGGACACTTACACGGCTGAGACTCGCGGTGGTGGGCGTCTCGTACGAGATGGGGAAAGTACGCAAAAATAAAGACTCACGGCCGAATCTTGGTTCTTGGAAACTTTTTCTGCGTCGCATGTGGCAGCCTGCATGAAGCAGAAATCCAAAAGCCAAAATGGTTCGTCCTGCGTTCTAAAAACCATGGGCAATGCGTGTTCCCCATGTGAAGTCCCTCCCTGGTGTCGCTACCCTTGAGAATGGGCGGGAAGCAGATGCCCTGAGCACTCACGATCATGCTTAGTTCCAATCACAGTGGTCGGGAGTAGGATCTGTAGCCCATTTTAGATTGTCAAGGAAGCGCTGGTCTCAGTAATGAGGGCTACGACCCCTATCTCAATGCTCGTTCAAAGTTAACCGATTGGCTATTGAGGATTCACAGCATAGGGCTGGAGCAAAACGCCAAATCCTGTAAGAAAAGGAAAACAAGAACAAGCATTCAGCGGCAACAGGGCGGCACGATCCGGAATAGCCTGGACTGGACTATTCGAGCATGCCGCGTATGTTCAGGTTTCACGGCATCCCTCAACGCTTTTCTCTTTGTTCGAGGCTGGTGCGGGGGGGCCTCGACTCTATTTTAAAATTCATCTCAAATCTTTAGCTTGCTTGAGATGCACTTGCGACGGCGGGCGAAGTTGCTCCTCTGGACAGCATTTGGTATTTCATCGGAACCAAGATGCTTTCCCAATAAATTCACTATAGTCCCTGGAGAACATGGAGGCTTCTATAATATTGCAGATATGCTTGATGTTCCTTTTCAGTTTACTTTCAAGGCACCCTTTTCTCAACAAACAGCCTTCTGTTCGGTCATTTTGGGATCCGAATAATTGTCAGAGAAGACACTGTTGTTTCACCTTTTAGCTTTGTGCGTTTTGCTGGTAGGCTTTCCATCGCGAGTAAGGACGGCATTTTGAATGACTAGACTCCAGTAAAATCCAGGCTTAGCCAAGTTGTAAACACGACATCCAGAACTAACCTTCCCAACAAGCGCATTGAACCTCCGATTCTTCATGTATCTACATTCGCACTTACTGGACAGAGTTTTTATCCAGGCGCTCAAATGAATCTACCAGAATGAGATAAGATAGTCTGAGAGTCATCGCAAGATTAAAAGCTTAGCAGCTACCAGAAAGCATGAGCCACCCAGTCCGAGCCATTGTTTCGACATTCACAGTGATTTTCCTCCTTGGAACGAACGCAAGCCCTCTACCCTAACCCCAACATTATCCGTTTCGCCGGATCTCTCTTGGAACCTGCACTGGCCTGAAGGTGAACAGCCAATTGAAGAGCTGACGTTGTCACCTCGCCCCTGAGTACATAGACTCGAGCAAGATCGAAGGGAACTAACCGTACCCCCTCCCTTGAACCCTCGCCGGACTTTTCCCGAAAAGGCTGTTCGGTTCATTATTCATATAGATCAAGCTACCGATGCAGGTACAAATGTTCGATTGCCAAAATTTGAAAGACTCTGTGACCCATACATTTATTCTAGAAACATTTGAAAACGTGCTGTTTCTCAACTGGCGGTCTGGACCAGCCGTTAGAATTATCAGTGTTCTTGCATATTTGGAGCCTTTCAGCTGGGTTTAGGATTCCATGCAATCACAGGCATATGTGGCACATGAGGTGGTGAGGCTGATACTCAGGGGTACCACGTCTTTACCAAAGAGTTGAGCCAGGGTATGCCGACTTCTCCGAAGACTTGACTTTTCGAGCCCGCCCTCTCCAACCTCATCCTTTCACCCAACATGGGCGGCTGTTACGGATGCTTGCGTATTGAAAGAGAGTATCCTAGCAATCTTGATCGAGATCCGTAGATCATCATCCACTTTAGGGGAATTTTTCAAAGAACTCCAACTGGGTCGTTTTAATTCGGAAGGCTGTTGGCACTTTATCCAACCTCACTTCTGAAAAACCAGCCACACGACATTGACTCGGAAGAAAGTCACTGGATCGCGGTGCCAACTCATCGTGAACAGTGAGTGCCAAGAGGGGAGAACTTTTACCACCTGTTTGACATAACTCTCCTGCCACCGTTGTGTCCGCCTTGTCGCAGATGAGGCAGAGTGTCGTGGCATCAGTGGGGATGCTGCAGTCATCTGCAAAGACCTGACATGTTCAGGTCACAAGGCCAGCTATCTTGCGGAGGAGTAATTGGAGTGAAGGGATTCCATACCTCATACAGAATGCCGATACCGCTGGAACCTGGTCCGGGACTCTTCTCGTCACCCACTGGGACTCATCACGATGAGAGTCTGAAGGGCTTCTTGTCTGCCACACTTTGTCACGAAAAGGCTGGAGAAAGGGGGCCGGCGCCTGTCACCATCTTGGCACTCGCACGTCCAACCTCTCATAACAGCACTACCATCATTGCACACTACCATTGGTCTACCTATTGTCGCTGCATATGGACAGATGACAGCCTGGGGTTTACGGCGGATGGAGGGGGCGCACAGATGAGCGCGAAGGGGGCACTGGAGAGGTCAAAAAGCCATCGGATGTCCGACGTGGAACCGCGTAATACTCTACGTAGGTACTTGAACTCGCAACTTTTCGCAGCCGGCTAGAGAAGATTTCGGGTTCAGAGCTCCCACATGGAAGAGGACTGCATAGAACAAGGGTGTCCGAGCTTCCTTCGGTTGCGGTGAACGAGCTAAGCACATGGAATGCTAGACAACGAGTGCAAAATATTGATGGAGTTCCCACTCTTGGGGTCGTCAAACGACCTTCTTTTCGAGATTAAGCGGCGCGAGAAGGGTCTTCGAGCTTGAACGGCGAGATGCAAACGGAATGAAAATAGGAGCCGTGATTTCCTCGGCGTGTGGCACGGTGCAATCGTTGAACCTGGCAACCCGTAATTTTCACAGACTGATTGACGCCCAGACATCTAACGGAGCTGCCATTTGCACTAGAAGTCTAGTTTGCGACAGGTAAACTCTTTGAAAGTTGCCGTCATTTCTTCCGTCTCCCGCCGGCGGTCTGACAATCCAGCCGAACAGAAGAACAAACGGCCGCAGGTGCAAAATGATCGCCCAAGAGAGGAAGAGGCTCGCGAAAGAGGGTGGTAGGCATTGGGACTGGTATAGAGCCACACGGGGCACCGTCCCAGGTTCTTCGTTTGACTCCATCCAGTCTGCTTCTCATCCGAGCCACACCACCATCGGCTCTTCTCAACTCAACGTTCGTGTGAAAACTGCCCCATTTCGAATGACAAGGCCAAGAAAGCCATATCGCGCAATTTTCCTCTCGGACCCTTCGTTAAAGTTGGGCGATCATCTGTACCAAGGGTTAAAGGCCACCCGAAAGCCAAAGAAACCCAGTGGTGATGGTGGAGCGATGCGACGTTTCCAAACCCCAGACGATGGATCGTCGTGCTCGGTTCTGAACCCTTAACGATTCATTAGTACCGTCCGTCCCGACACCCGGTGACGCGCCGTATTTCCCAGCCCTCAATTCGTCTCATCCGGCGATGCCAGGGGCCTGGCGAGGAAAACTGGGCTACAGCCCCTCAGCTCATAGTTGGAGTTCTTATGGGTGTTCTGGAAGTGGCAGCTTAGCGTCTCCCGATCTTTCTGGGATCTAACTCCAGAGGCCACAATCGTGAAGCTGTCATACAAGGATACTGCAGTCGACGTGTCAAAGGTGGTGCACTAGCGCCTTGGGTCTCCTGAGTTTAAACGTCGATGATCCCAGCTCTGAGCCCATATTAACGCCCAGTTTTATACCTCTAGACCCCAACCACACAGACGCCGCAATGCCTCATTTGCCTCAAAATTGGACCTCGTTTCACCCCGTCCCTTCAGCTCCTACACACTTGGGTTGATGTGATCCCACCATTTTCAGTCTGATTTTGACGTCACCCGTCCGGGATCTCGGCTTCAACTTCCCCCCATATCCCTCGCTCTCGCCGGGGCACATCAGCAAGCCTTACCCGGCCGCGAGATTCGCGTGCATGAGATCGGCTCTGGGGTTATCCATGACTTCCGCCCTCCGCACTGCCCGGTGTGCCGACCACTCACGTCCGTGGGATCGGTGACCCCCGCGAGCTAGAGGCAGGCAGAGCACTCTGGAAGCACTTTGGGAGGACAATGGAGGCTCAACGGTCCCTTGTCGAACCTCCCCATCCCACCATTGCCCATTTCGCAATCCAATGTCCCCGCGGTCCTTGTCGAAACTAAGTCGGTGGCTGATCAGACGAAGGAAATCAAGGCCTAACTAAGCGAAAAATGCGGTGACGTCGAGGTAAAGAGAGGGCTGGTTGGGCATCCATTTGAGTTTGAGAGCAGAGGTATATTATGCCTTCGGACACCTTCGGAACACGGGTTCATGGTGCTCTTCAAACATCAAGCCCACTTGAAGACTAGACGACAAGACTCAAGCTTACTCGAGAGTCAAAACTCTCTCAAGAACGCTTTCACTACGGCGGACTTAACTATTCAAGTCCCCCCCGGCTCTATAATACTTCCTTCCTCGTCTCTGCGCTTGACACGCGACTTCGATCAAATCATGTCAGCCCAGCAGACAGGAACACTCAAGGCACCTGAGGGTGAACCCTCTCCAGTATCACCAGCAACAGCAGTCGATCCAAACTCCTTCTCTGACGACGAGAACCCAATCCAATCACCAAGATTTGTACCATCACACTCCCAACAACCTTCAAGAGGGGGCTCACGTTCAGTCCCTCTCCGTCGCACAAACACCCAGACACGGCAGAGGGAATCAGTAGACGACCCCTTGCCCACTGGTGTCTCTACAAAGTCCACCCGTCCACTGAAGGACAGCGCCCGTTTCGGGGACTACGACGACGATTCGGAAACGGATCGTTATTGGGGAACCAACGACCGTCATCCAGACTACAGCGGAGGTCGTGCACCTCGAACGCGCCCTCCCCGCGCGCACCTGAACCGTCCTCAACCGTACTTAAACTACGACCCCCAGACGGAAACCAAAGATTATTACGAGGAGACTCGCTCCTACGAGCCCGGTGACTACGGCGGCAGACCGCCCTCTCGCAGGATGTACGATGAGGAGATGGCGGGATACCCGCGCAGCGGTGTCGCTGTTCGCAGCACCAACGGCGAACAGGCTCGCATTGACTGGCACAACCTGTCCAGGGAAGAGAAGGCCCAGGTTATGCGTCTGCCTCTCACCCAGTGGATGAACTCGGACTTGAAGAACCACTTTGTCGCAAGCCTCGGCGAGCTTGTCGGCACTACCATGTTCTTGTTCTTCGCCTTCGCTGGCACAGAGGTTGCCAATATCAAGTCCGCTTCCAACAACTCCAGCAACCCTTCAGACAGCAACTCTACTACCGGAGCTTCCACGGGATTCAACACCGGCACTCTGCTCTATATCTCCATTATCTTCGGCTTTTCTCTCATGGTCAACGTCTGGGTCTTCTTCCGTATCAGTGGCGGCTTGTTCAACCCAGCTGTCACGCTCGGCATGCTCCTCGTCAAGGCTATCCCCGCATCCCGTGCTGCTTGCTTGTTCGTCGCTCAGATTTTGGGCGGCATGCTTGCATCAGTCATTGTCCGCTTTCTGTTCCCCGAGAACTTCAACGTTCGTACGACACTAGGCGGTGGTGCTTCACTGGTCCAGGGTGTTTTCATCGAAGCCATCTTGACGGCGGAGCTGGTTTTCACTATCTTTATGCTCGCCAAGGAGAAGCACAGAGCCACCTTCATTGCTCCTGTCGGTATTGGCCTGACGCTCTTCATCGCCGAATTGGTTGGTGTTCAGTTCACGGGTGGTTCGCTCAACCCGGCACGAAGCTTTGGACCCTGCGTCATCACGGCAACCTTCGACCCTGAACACTGGATTTACTGTAAGTTTTTTTTTTTTTGTATTTTTGACTTCTTCTCCCTCATGACTAGTGGAAAGCTAATCTTGGTTGTCTCAGGGGTCGGGCCTTTCCTTGGCACAATCATTGCTGTCGTCTTCTACAAGTTCATCAAGACCTTGGAGTATGAGATGGCCAACCCCGGTGCAGACGGTGACCCTGAGAATGATCCTACTCAGAACCCCGCAAAGCTGGCAGAATTACGCATGTCTCGCACAAAGTCTGCCAAGCAAGGTTGAAGCCAGACAATTAACGACAAAGAAACACGACAGAACCGGCACGATAATGAGGGAGAATTCGATGTGGATAATGATGATTTCTGATAATGATTTGCAACGTGTCGCCGGGAACTACTATCTCCTGGCAAAATGACGAGAACGTATTTTCTCATGATGAGAAACCAGAGTAAGGGGTGGTGCTTGACAGCTAAGACTCACTTCGTGCTGGGAAATGAACATAGATCTGGGTTTTCTCAAGAAACTACTTTTACGAAACAGTATGCTTTGGTTTCATAGCCTCGCAAATATATAGATTGCTATTGAATGTGGCTCATAACCGATTACTCAATTCTTCTAAGAACAACTTTTCCTCGGGTGTGATGAACATGTGTTCTGGCACAAGCACTTCACCAGGCCTCATAATCAGTACCGCATCTTCCCTCACTGTAGAATCACTCCTACTCCGCCCATCAGCCTCATCAGGTTTTGGTTCCTCTTTGCTTTCCACATCGCCCACATGACGCCTCCAAGGCACGCGGTGTAGCCGAACATCCTCGGGCGACCACCAATACTGTGGGAAGCGCCGCTGGATATTATTAATGAGTAATGCGACGACCAGCATCAAGGCACAGCCGAGGAGCACAATAGGCACCAAGAACCATCCCAAGTGTACGACACCGTCATCGACGACGGCGAGCAGTGCCGTCGCGCCAGCAGGGGGGTGAACCGTCTTCGTAAGCGCCATAACGGTCGTCGCCAAGGCGCACGACAAGGCTCCTCCCAGCCAGCGAATGGAATCAAAGTGCGGGCTCAGCTGGAACAGCTTGCAGATCGCTACCCCTACGATGGCGGAGAGGAGTTGACCGAGGACTGAGTTACGGGGCTGAGAGAGGGGCGATTCGATCGAGTAGAACTCTAAAACGGCGGCTGCGCCCTGTATCGGGAAGGGAGAACGAGTCAGCCAGTCTGTTACGTTACTGAGCGTCACTTCTTGGCCGGTGAGGTGCCGGTGTGCTGGTGTGGCAGTGGTCGGTCGGTGTCGTCACCCGAGAGGTTTATGAAACGGGATGAGGGAGTTGAGGTCCGAGCCTCTATTACCCATCACCCCCTGACGGTGCTGCTCCGTAATCATGCTCGGTGTGTGGAAGGTGGGGATACATGCAATGTGCGCAGATTTCGAGATGAAAGGGGGGATATACTTACAAAACTGCCCACAATAATGGGCGCACCATGGTCTCTGAAGGACGGTATCTGGCGGGAGACGATGGAGACTACGGCGACGCCGCAAAAGACGCCAATACAGGCCCAGAAGATCGAAACGAGATTGCCAACATTCTGTGGCTTCGACTTGCGGTAGCCAAAACAGTGAGAGATAGGGTATGGGAGATATTTCCAAGGAGGTGGCGGAACAAAGGGATTGAGGAATCGATCAATGTCGAAGTCCCAATTCCTTGGGTTGCAGCGCAACATCGGGTATTATGTGATCGTCGTTGCGCCAAGTCCGGGGTAGGACTGGATTGTATGGGGATGCGGAGCCACTATGCCAGGGGACAGAACATGAGTTGCCCTTTCAGAAGCATGCAGAGTCGGAGGGCTATTATTTTCTGCTTCTTTTCAGCAACCTTTCTTTCGTTCATTTGACAACTTGAACTTGAATGTACTTACGTATTCTTCGGCAATAGTTGTCGATGAGAATGCTAACTTCCGTTTGAAATGACAGCACAAGCCACGCACAGGCAGTGGTGGTATCGTGCAAAAAAAAAAAAAAACGTTACACAGCAGCGTGGTGAGAACAGACTGGACCAAACAAGGGACGAGTTGACAAGTGACAGCAACACGGCCCATTCACATTTCATCCAATTCGATCCCATCCCAAACCAGACACGGGATCTGGGGATCTTGCATCAGCTTTAACGGCCATTAGTGCCGCGGAGATTCAGCATCTACAACGACCGGCTGACTGTTCGCTTTGGTGTTGACTGGGGAGGCCCCACGTCATATTTAGTAACAGAAACTCCCAAAGAGGCTTAGATGCCGGGCCAGGCGGGCTGCCACCGGGCATATGTGGACCAAAAACGGCTTTTCAACGAGCTTGAGAGCTGGTGAAGCAGTGTTAAAAGCAAACTATTATCTAACAGATGGCAAGTCGCCCATAGGGTGACTGTCTTGGTCCATCCAGGTGAGCAGCCGTGCCGTCCTGGCGCGCTTTGCCCAGGTAGGCTCGGTAATGTCGCGGTATTCGGGAACAACGTTGTTCGGTGCGCAGGATTAGCGATTGTGACTCCCCTTTGCCGCTGTCAAAGCTGTCAAATCTCCGGAATCCCGGGACGGGTTACTACTGTCTCAGAGCTCCAGTCCAGAGGAGCTGACCACGTGGTACGCAGGAAGATGAGATTTGAGTCTCGCACTCAGTGAGATTTCTCCTGGGAGCTAAACTATGGGTGTGGGTCCAAGCCTGTCGCTCGCCGTTTGCAAGCCATGAACGCTATGGCGTGCTTCATATGTTCCCAGTTCTAACATTACTCTCGCTCATTATAAACCACAGAGGTGGGATGCCGACGTTACTAGATCTGGCCGCCTTGTCTTTTGATACCGGTACTCAAATACTGCTGTAGTCGCACATTGCGGGGTTGCTTTCAACAATGACTCTCTCACTTCTCTTCCCACATCGCCCAAGACGGCCCCAGCCGTTCTGCTGGAGCCGGCAGCTCCCAAACCTTATAGGGATCGAAATGACGTCCCGTCGCTAAGAAGCTTCGTGGCGTACAGGACAATATCACCACTTGTAACACGGTACACCCCTGTGGAGGTTGCACTGAAGCCGTTGGCATTTCAAGGAGACGCCACAACATTTCGCAACAACCAGGATTGTGCCTCCAAGAGATATCAGTCCAGGAATTGTTTGCTTCTTCCCTCGTTATCGCGGTTACAATTACAACCACCCGGTGATACTGACGCCGATATTCATGTTCGCACGAGGGCCCTGCAGCCTGGCAACAATAACCGATTTGCGAGTGATCGGCCAAGTCGAAAGCGAGGTCCAAGCACAGCTAGTCACCTGATGTTTATCCTGGAGACGTTGGTGGCCCTGCTACACCCCGTCGATTCTCTGCCCGCGATCGATGGACGCAAAAGTTGGCAAACTCTCAACGAGTGCTCGCGGCAAAGTCGGTTGCAACCTGGATTCCGGAGTGAAGTTACATTCATAGTAGTTTCAGGACATTCCCATGCTCTGCGAATCTAGTTGATGCGGTGAACCTTGTGACAGCGAGTCACTCGCCAACTGTCGTTGCGATTGTGAAACCGTTCAAATGCGTTTTCACATCTATTTTCAGATTTGATGCTATAGAGCTTCATGATGACAAATTAAGATACCCCGTGGTCGAGGACCTCGCGCGGACGCAAAGGTGAGTCTTCTCGGCGACTATATAGAGGGTGTCACTTGGCAATCGAAAGTGGAAAGCGATCACATGGGAGTTTATTGCGTGTTATGTTCCATCTGATTGAGCTCTAATCTCAGGAACATATTGATTTTGTTCATTCATGGTAATTAAATTCAACTCCCTCTCGCATTGGGAATATGTTAACCCGAAAGTTGGAAAGGCTGATGTTCTGGAATTGATGATATACCATTATAAACCAGGGCTAACATTTCCAACAAAACTACATGTAAGTCGACCCACCCCCTTTTGGCCACCCCCCCCTTTTGGCCACCCCATTTCTCCATCCCAGCCACCGCATTAAAACCCTACCCACGATTTTCAAGCCACTATAATAATTACAAAAATCGTCTAAATGCAATTCTTTTTTGCATACTTATTTATTAATATATAATAGTCTCGTATACCGAAAATGAAGTTATTCGGGCTCTTAAGGCTATTAGAAGAGGTCTTTTAGTTAATCGGGCCTTGATTAAGTTCGGAGTTCTAAGGTTAACTCTTCGTAACCGTAAGAGAGGCTACTAGACGAGGGTAATAATATTCATAGACCTCTAGAGGCTTCCTTTATAGTAAGAAGACTAACTAGCTTAGTAAGTTCGTATTTAGTATAATCTAGGCGTTATACTAACTTACGAATAGCTTATAGAATTCGCTAAGCGAGTTCTAAGATCCTAGGGGGATATAAATCTTTTTAAAAAGAGATAGATAGACGCTTTCTTAAGGAGGAACTTATTAATTAAGGTCTAGAGAAGTCGTACTATCGATTTAAGGCGTCTAAATAGGGCTATTACTAATATAATTAAGTTATAGTTTAGATTACTTAATATACTAAAGATTAGCGATATTAAATAGGCTAATAAGTATAATATAAATAAGATTAGTATCCTAGAGGGTAAGGGATTTAATAGCCTAGTTTTAGGTAAGGTAGAGACTATAATAATACGAAAAAAAGAGCTTAGTTCGCGTACTTAGGTATTTATTATTAAGTATATTTTTACTAATAGTCGAGCTATTAAATTACTAATTATATATAAGGGAAAGTTAGTATAGTAGTAGTGGTTTTAACTTAAACTTAACCCTTATACTAGTTAGGAGTTTATAGTAATAGATAATAGCTAGACGACTAATAAGACTGCCCTTAAGTAGTTAAAAATAGTGTTCTTATTATAGACTAAGACCCCCCCCTTAGGGGGCTTAGCATACTTAATAAGCCTCGACTATTAGTTCTAGATAGCTATAGGAGTTATACAACGATAGAATTTATATAGGAATACTATAAAAATAACGTCTACTTACTATTCTTATTACTATACACTTCTGATATCCTCTAGCTGTTAGATATAGCTATTTTTAAACCTATTAAGTCTAAGTATAAGAAGGAGCTTAGTAAGGAGGACATAGTAAATAATTTTACTATCGTTAGAAAGCGGTACTTCTTAAGCTGCTATTAAAAAGCTCGTTTAGCTAGTCTAACGTCGTTAAATATACGAAGTAAGTAAAAAGTAACTAGACTATATCCCCCTAATATGGCCAGACTACTTATTAATCTAATAGTCCTACCTAACCTAGTTATACTAACTAAAAAGACCGTAGATACTGGGTAAGTAACTAGTAATACTAAAAAAGCTATTAACTAGGTATTAGCGGCGTCTATTATTAACTAGTTAATACCTAAAAAGGCTAGCGAGCTCTGCGATTAGTTAAAGTTATTTATAGAGCTTAGTCTAGGCTATAATACTTAATAACTACTATTTAGAAAAGTAAAAAAGGTATTTAGTAAGTAGGCCTACTATCTAATAGCATCTTAGTACTATATTCGAGTTCTAAAAGCTAAAGTTAACTAATTAAGGCCGCGGAAAAAGAAGAGTATACTAATAGACCTAAATACTAAGTTCGCGAATATCTAGGATATATAGAGAGCTTAGGAGGACTCTAGCGACCGTCTAGTTAGTCCTAGTCGACTCGCAGGGGTCGAATTACCTAGGGAGAATAATAACTATATTATTGTGGTAGTAAAAGATAGTTAATTAATTAAGTGTAGTTAGTGGCGATGTTTTGATACTATGTTTTGATAGGGTGGCCAAAAGGGGGTGGGTCGACTTACTATCTTGGTAACGCAATCCTGGTACTTTGTGCTACTGCAACTCGAAGTAAGGTATAACAACACGAAATCACGAGCAAGGCGCAAATTCAGAGTACTTCAAGCAGGTATTTCTTCGAATGCCCATGATTGACTGAGATATGAGGGGCTTGATTTATGAAGCAGCGATTTCTGCTTACATTTTGGGTGCGATTCTAGGCGACCAAGATAAGTCGTTCACCCCTTATAAAATAACGTCAATGGAATGATTTTCCAGATTTCAAGACCGATCTAGCTCACCGAAGCACCAGTTTTTTCTAAGGTTTCACAGCCAACAGTCGTCTGAAGGGGCATCTGAGGAGGTAGTCCTCAGCAGCACTGCACTCAGTTGCCATGAAGAGGATCGACTTTGTGATGATATGATTGTACCATTGGTACATTCACCCGTCCACCTGGAGTCCCCCATCGAGACTATTTAAAGTATGTTGGCTGATATCAACGTAGCCCGGTATTAGCATTGCCACTGTCTTTCTTAATACACATGTGTTGATCTCAATTTACAGAGAGTCAAGGGCTTGATAACACGACAGTAAACTCAATCCTATGTACATGTAGGTATGTCGTCCTTTCTTGCTTCTGATTGAACAGTCCCAATTCTCGGTGCCTTCATTCAAGGCAAGACCTGGAGGAGAAACAAGCCATTGAACGATTCGACGGCAACATACCTTCATTTCAATCATCGGATGTATAAGGAATCCTTATGGCTACTTTCTGTATTTGAGTACCTTAGTCGACCTTCGCTGTGAGGTTGTATGAAAAAGACTGGGTCCATGTCATCTGCTTGCAGATTCGGCTGGGAGAAATCTCCTGCGTAGGAGCAAGCATTGGCAGGTCGTTGTGATGTCTGAAAAGCCATATTGACGACGCTTCGATGTATAGTGCGGCACTACCCTTCCGTGCAACTACTGCGCAGCTATCACGACACCTCAGTTACTTATGAGTTAGCACTAGGTAGTCGCATTTCATACCTAGAAGAAATTGCTAGATTAAGTCTCAAAAAGCTTTTCGAATGTATTTTACAGTAGTAAGCTGTAGGTCTCAGCCCCTCTGGGGAGCTTTTGCCCCGGAATGCAGCGGCCAGACGCCAGCCCGGATGCGCCAACACGGACATCAGCGCGTCATCAAGCAGCCCTATGCGGCTGCGATCACCGATGAGACAGTGACATGATGGTGATTCATGGTGCTCAAACCACTTTCCCATATAAGCAATCAGAAGCAAGAGAGGCCCAAGAGTTTTATCCAGTGACAGACGGATGAAATCATTCGATTCTGACGGGCGCCAATGATTTGCAAGCGAACTCCGACCGGTGTGGTGATGCGAAATTGGTTTTTAGTATCATCTCGCCCCAAGGTCTTGCTTGTTGGGTCTCAAACTTACTCGCCTTCTGTCAACTCTCGGGACTACAAATCAACAAGAGCTCTCAGAGTCCCTGCAATCATGGACACCATCAAGGTTAGTACTCATTAGATCGACCCTGTTTATTGAACTACCTCAGGATTAACAAGATCGTCAGAACACTATCGCCGAGAACTTCGGTGGAGCAGCCTCAAAGCTGGGAACTCACCAATTCAGCTTGGATGAATGTCCCGACCAGTCAGGCAAGGTAGCCGTCGTCACCGGCGGCAGCGAAGGCATCGGCTATGGGGTCACGTACACTCTCCTCAAGCACAACATCTCTAAGATTTACATCCTCTCCGTCTCCAAGGACGTTGTTGACGGCGCCAAGGATGCCATCGCGAAAGACCTTGGTGCCGACAAGGCCGAGCGCACGAAATGGTTTCAGTGCGACATGGGTGACTGGAAGCGCGTCAAGGAGGTAGCCGAGAAGATCAAGAACGATACAGATCGTCTTGATATCTTGGTGAATAATGCCGCGAGGGGTATCATGACCTACCAGCTCACTGACTACGGCGTCGACCGTCACATGGCCGTAAATCACATGGGACATGTCATTCTTACGTCGCATTTATTGCCTCTCATCAAGCAGACGGCGGAGAAGGGTGACGTTGTGAGAATTGCGAACCAAGCTAGCAATGCGCATCAGGCTACCCCCAGCGACTGCAAGTTTGAGAGCCTGGAGGAGCTGAATACCGACCTGGGTCCCAACGGTCAGTATGGTCGGAGTAAGCTTGCAGGTATTCTGTACGCGAGGTACTTCAACCGAAAAGTGACGCAGAATGGGCATCCGAACGTTTTGATGAACGCAACTCATCCTGGGTTTGTGAGCACCAAGATGAGCAAGGAGGAGATTTTCGAGCCGTGAGTTACAATCTAAATGGTCACATAACCCAAAGCTTCGTATTGACGTAATGTAGGTACCCTCTTGGAGGCTACGCTATGGCGGTTGGAATGGAGCCTTTCAAGAAGTCACAATGGGAGGGTGCCGTGTCGATGGTATATGCGGCGGCCGCCACGAAGGAATCCGGCCAATACATATGCCCTCCAGCGATTCCTGAGCCGGGCAGTAAGCTTGCTCAGGACGACGCTCTGGCTGATCAACTGATGGAGTTGACCCGTCAAATCATCACTGAGAAGACTAAGACGTCCTCGGTGGATAAGGGATGTCCCATGGATGACTTGGTTCTACACTAAGTTCTAACTCGTATCGCTTCAGATACTGAGATCGCCCTCTAATGGTTAGATGTGAAGGGGAATAATTATTAATCTAATTATTGAAAATATAGCGCCCGCTATCGATGGAATAAAGATCCTTCCCTCCTCCTCTGGTTTACATCGCCCTCCAATCCAAATCCGCACCTAATCTCGTTCGGCGACCAGAGCATGCTATCTCTTGCGCGGGGGTATCTTCCTCCATCCGGACCCATTCCATCTCCAACATTCTGACCCATCACGCCGTATCCCAGCTTCAGCTTCTTCACGTCCTTGGGTACATCGCCTCTGTCTCTATCGGGACCTTCCCAATTGACCTTCTCCAACGCTGGGCCTCTCGTCGCCGCCACCACGCTGGAGAACCGCGTGTTCCTCAATACACCCCCATTCTCATTTACCGCGAACCCACCAGCAATCACGCCCATTATAGCTAGAAATATGGCGATGGAGTACACGATCCACAGGTCACGTTCATGGTAGCTGTACATGTTGGCCATGCGCGACTTCTGGCAGGGGAAACGATATGCTGAATGATTCCCGTCAACGCCGCCCTCGCGCAGCCCGCCCGAAACCTCATTCGGATGAGCAGCCCATACGACGGGAAGGAACTGCGGGGTCGAAAAGATGGAGAGAATGAGGTCTTCGTAGAATTCCTGCACCATATCCTGCAGATCAAAGACGGGAAAGTAGTTGTTGCGGGGGTCGAGGAGCTTCGTCTGGATGGCTTCCGTGTTAGCCATCGGATTTGCGGATTGCTTGTCGATCTGCACAGTGCCGTTCAGGAACTTGCGGAGCATAAAGCCCAGGGAATGGTACGCGGCGATGCGGCGGTATCTTTCAACATCTTGAGGGACGACGTAGTTTTCTTTCGGGGTCGCAGTGATGTTGTCTGCTGTGCCATCGTTCGCGTCGAGGCCGGGGATGTAGGTTGTATTGATGACAGGTATGGTGAAGTTGTGTTTCTTCATGTATGCTGACTGTGTAGTGTCGGTGTAGTTGAAGACGGCAGTGTACTCCGTTACATAGTGCTCGCATGCAAATATCTTGGGGACGTATTGCATTAGGTCATCCTCTTCCTTTGATGAAGCCGGATGGTCCGCGTCGGGCGGAACTACGTGACCAATCCAGATGACCGGCTCAGTGCGAAGAGCTCCCATGTGCTCAGGATACGGCGGCTTCATCTTTGGGATACCCCCAATCTCAACGTCCTTCATCTGCGTGGTGGAGTATTCTCCTCCGCTCGTGAAGGCGTAGTACGCGTACGTTCCTTCAGGAATGAGAATATCCGTTCCAAACGGCGGGGGAGCCTGCCCAGACTCTTGCGTAAGGTTCGTGGGTGTCGAGCCGATTCCCCTGGCCTGTTCGCTACACTTATACCCCGGGGCTGTGAAGTCTATCTCGAAAGTACAGTTCCAGCCCTTGCTGCACACCTCCGTTGAGGCGTTTTTACGCGCGACAACTTCCTGCAGGAAAGCTCCGAGAGTCGCGGTCTGCTGAAAGTTGGGACTTGGCCCGGTGTAGTAGTCAAACCAGCCCTCCGGCTCAGAGTCCGCCGGCTTGGTGGAGTTCCAGATGGACAGCGGCATCTCATAACGGCCGTCGATCTTGATGGGCTTTCGCCAGTCGTGAGTGTCCTCCCTTGCAAAATTCAGACTGCGAACAGCCGGGCAGGTAGTGTTTTGCAGAATGGTCTTGGGCTCAACAAGCAAAGTGTTGGCTGTGAGAATGACCACCAAGGGAGAAAGCCTATGACCTGTGTGAGCAGATTTCCTTCATAATTTCTCATCAACTTGGATTTTTGACTGCTTACCAGACGAACAGGGCCAAAGCAGCCGCCACCTTGGCACCCTTGAGAAACTCCAAGTTCACAAAAGCAATAACGTTCTCCGTAGCAGCGAACATGGAATCCAGCGCGGCAATACTCATAAACCTCGATCTCACAGTCGTCCAGATCCGCTGCTGGAATGCCGATATCACGGCGGCACCCAAACTCGCCTTGGCAGCGAAAGCCAGGATCGTGCCGTACCTAAGCATGCGCACCTGGTCGTCCGCTGGTTGGCCGTCCAGGGTGTGATAGTAGACATGGTGGCCGATGGCGCAGCCGATGCCGAGCAATAGCCACAGGTACATGTTCCATGATGAGTGCCAGTTGCAGTGGGGTCGTTTCATTCGAAATGGCTTGTTCCTGTCATTTGGCGGGCCTAGATAGTTCTCGGGGACGTAAGGCGGCGGTTTTGGGGGCTCGTGATCGTGATCATGCTCGTACTGCTGCTGTGCACCGGCTGGAGGTGAGCGATGCCCATCGTAGACAGATTCTTGCGCATTCTGCAGCAGGCCGGCACGGGCATCATGGCGCTGGTCTCCGCCGCCTCCGCTGCCGTGGTGGTGAAGCGCATCCGCTTCTCTTGGAGAATCATCAGGCGACTCCCGGCCGTGGAACGTGGGATCAGCGCCGTAATGCGCCGATCCGCTAAGCGAGCTCAGGTCGATGCCATGCGTGTCCATCGGGCCGCGTGTGGTCGTCTTCTGTGCCGTGGTGTCGTCCTCGGGCGTCGTCTCCGTGACATGGACGGATGGGCCGAACTTGTTCGGTGCGAATAATGATGTGAGCGGCACAGGTTTGCGAGGGATGGAGTTTGTTCGAGCGTGCCATCCCAGTTGCGGAGATGAAGTTGTTGACTCTGGTGACACGGGAGATACTACTTCTGATGCAGGTTGAGGAGCTTGATGAGGAGGTGGAGGTGAGCTTGGGGAGGATGGGATGGAGGATGCGCTAGTTCGCTGGCGCGCATCGAATCTGCCGAGGGGCTGCGGCAACGTCGTCATGTTCGCTGTCAAATGTCTGTCCGTATGGCTGGATGAGATCCAGCTGGAATTTCAGCCCCCCTTGATAGACTGGTCCCACGGGAGAGAAACAAGACACACAACCAGTCTCACACACACACCCAAATCGCCCATGCATGTGCCACCAGGCAACCACAAAAAGCAAGAGCCACGAAAGCTTTCGCGCGGTTGGCGTTCCCTTTAGTCGGTCGAGTCACGGGCCTCTTTTCTCCCTGGAATACAGTAAGCCTCGTGGCTGTGTCGTGAGTCCGCTTTTGCTGCTTGGCCACGCGAAGGAATCCCTTTCTGCAGTCTCCCGAAGGCGGAGTGGCGCGCGGGCGTGGTAGACACGGGATGGCTGATGCGTTTCGATCTTTGTTTTCGTACCAAGAACCGGTTCGTCCAGTCTCCTTCCCGTCAACTATGTTCCGGGGTCCCGGTAGTGTGGGTTCTTGTCGCTCCTCCGTATCCGAACGCTACCGCCGGATAGTTGTCGATCGGCGCGTATATCCGTTGCGCAATGGAGACCAAAACCTTACTTTACCAGAAGTTTTTTCTCTTCTCAAAGAATCACTGGCACGATCCATCTGAATTTTCGGGGACCAGTGGAGCATTTGCACACAGGGATGGGCATTTCTGAACCCTCATCAAACCCATGTCGGCCCTCCAGCCCCCTTTTCCCACGCAGTTGGGACCAGCCGCAACATTCTGGGCCATTCTGCTGACACCGATGGTATGGGACGCGCCAATGAGACGGCACAACAACTTTTGAGGGGGAAATCTTCCAGGTTTCAACAGTCTGACTGTTGGTCTTCTGCTTGAGGTCGCCATCTGATCGGATTTGCGACCAATAGTATGCCACCGTTGGAGAAGCTGAGCGAAGGATTCAACAGTCCCCGTTCCAGACTCTCTCGGTTGCGATGCAGGATACAGGTGGGTGGGCGGTGTCTGACTCGGCGACACTTGGTCCCCAAGAAGAGCTCAATCCCTTCCGATACTGCGGTATTAGCGGACCTGGGTCCGGAAAGAGTCAGAAGCACCCACAAAGGGTCCTTGGTCGTCCTCTCCATCGTCTATCGTTTGTGAGTGAAGGCTGTTTTTTGTCTTCGACATTATTCGAAAAGTCGATCAAACCAATGTGTCTTGAATGAAACGGACTCATCCTCTGCAGCGACTCGAGCACCCCCTCGCATCGCATTTCCGCGCGACGCCCGAAGCCTCTCGCCCCCAAGCTTCATCGAAAGCAGCTTTCATACTCGTAAAGATTGGCATTTTGATATCCTGGACTACAAGTGACTAGAAGTTTGTTGTCAATCATCGCCATTTACATATAAGTAACAATAACAACGGTGCCAGCTCAATATCGTGCCAGGATTCTTTAGTGCAGAACGCCGTCGAAAGACAAACCGCGGCGACCAACATACCCTGGGGCCATCTCCCGTTCTCAGTTAGTCTATTGGAAGCCCAAGCAGCCCATCCCTTATGAAATGATATCGGTCCACTATAGAGGGTCTGCTGAACCGCGCTTCAATGTTTTCACCACCATCACACGGTCAGCGATCAAGAGATTGGTTGGCCGCCTGATATCCCACAGAGATGCGACTGAACAATCAGACAATCCCAGAAGCAAACATGGCGATCCCTGACTGTAACAAAGATAGGGTTCGGTCCCGGAACGGGTTCGCTCGCCCCCAGCCATTGACGTCGAGAAGAACAGAAGGGCGTTCCCCGCACAAGATAGCGTGCTAGAAGTGTGCTGATAGGTATATCAACATGTGCAAGAGCCGTTCAATCTAGAAGACTTTGCAGCTGTAGATCTGTCGCATCGTCATCGCTTCTTCTGCGTGCACACGCCGCCGACAGAAAGTCGCGCCGCGCTACGCAACAGTGGCCATGTCTCCCCAAGATCAGATCTCCGAAATGCAAGGCACGAACGATACACTCGTTCTACCCTCATTGTACGGCAGCTTTGCGCTCTGTGCTTTAACTCTGCTGTCAATTTGGTATCTCGCGTCGTGGCACCGATTACGACATATCCCAGGTCCTTTCCTTAACTCTCTTTCGATTCTACCTATGCAGCATATGACAAGAGGTGGAAAATTGAGTTTCATGTTGAAAGATCTAGGAGACAAATATGGTAAGATTCTCAAGCGTGCGTCTCGATTCCGCCCAAGCTTACCATAGGCTCTTTAGGACCGCTAGTCCGCGTTGGCCCAAACGAAGTTTTGTTCGGCGATCCAGACACGTACCGCAAGATATCGGCGGTCAGGTCAGACTTCACCAAAGGTCCTTGGTACGCTCTCGCCAAGGTCGTGCCTGACTAGGATAGCCTGTTTTCGATGAGGGACGATGATCTAAGAAAGGAGTACAGAACCAAGCTGAGTCCTGGTGTATGTAGAAACGTACAACTCGCTAAGTAACATTGAAGCTGACTTCAACTAGTACGCCGGTAGAGAGAATGGCGGCTTTGAGCCTGGTGTTGACAGAATCGTCGCACAATTCGTCAACCTAGTTGAAACTAAATACATCTCGACGCCGAAGGAATTTCGACCCATAGAGTTCTCCCATAAATCTCAATACTTTGCCCTCGACGTCGTCAGCGAGCTTTCTTTCGGAGAAGCGCTAGGATTCCTCGCAAATGATGAGGATTTGTTTGGTTATGTGGCAACCAATGACCTCATCTTTCCGTATCTCGCCGTCATGCTCAATGTACCATGGGTGGGAATTTTCTTGCAGCAATGGCCGTTAAACAAGCTTCTACCCTTTTCCAGCGACGAGTTTGGCTTTGGTAAACTTATGGGGTAAGTCAAGAGACTTTATCCTGACTCTAGATGCGCTGCCTTCAAGCCATCAAGTGTCGACTAACTTGTGGCAGAATGGCCAAGAACCTGGCGGACAAGAAGTTAGCAGCCGCGTCGGATGAGAACAACATGGTCCAACAACACCTTCGCAACGGGGTAACTTACAAAGAGCTCTTGGCAGAGATCTTCCTGGAACTGTAAGCTTGGGTCTCAACGCAGCCTAAACACCTTGAGATAAACTGACAACCGGATAAAGAATCGCGGGCTCCGACTCTACCGCAACGGCAGTCCGCATGACTATGCTCTGTCTGCTCAACACGCCGTCATCGCTAAATGCACTACGCCGCGAGATGGACCAAGGCATTGCCCAAGGCCGCATTAGTTCTCCGATCCGCGACTCCGAGGCCCGCCAACTACCTTACTTGCAGGCCGTGATCAGAGAAGGCATACGCATGTACCCACCGTCAACGGGCCTCAACTATAAGCAAGTAGCCAAGGGAGGAACAGAGCTGCATGGGCAGTTCTTGCCAGAGGGGACGCAGATGGGTATCAACATTCAAAAGTTGATGAGATCCAAGGACACATTTGGTTGCGACGCGGATGTGTTTCGGCCAGAGCGCTGGCTGGAAGCCGCCGCTGAAGATGAAGACTGCTTTCGAGACATGTGTGGTGTCGTCGACCTAGCGTTCGGACATGGTCGGTTTCAGTGTCTTGGGAAGACTATCGCGGCTATGGAGTTGAACAAGATCTTCATTGAGGCGAGTTGGCGTCACCTTTGAATCCTCAATGTCTGACTTGAAGCGAGAAAGACTAATCGTGATCATGTAAAGCTATTCCGAAGGTTCGATTTCGCGGTGGTGACTCCTCAGGAGCCTCTCAAGCTCTATGATGCTGCTTTCTGGGTCACAACCAATTTCTGGTTACGAGTAGTACCGAGGCCGAGCGAATCTTCCTGATCTGACGTCAAATGCTTTCTAGAGGTTGTCACGATTTTAAGATATCTCGCTAGCATGCAATTGCGACGCCCAAGATACCCATGTGCCTTTTGTCACTGGAAATGTTGCACAAGAGTTGCTGGGGAAGGATAAATTCTGGATCAAACAACTGAGTGTTTAGATGCCGGAATCTCATAGAAAGCCATCTGAGGAGCGCGTATCCTACAGTATCGCAGAATGATTATTCGTGAAATAAGGTCACAGCCGTCGCTGTTTGTGCTGATGGACCTCATACGAGACTACATGTACTCTTCTTTGCTCCAAGACTCGGCGGTGAGAAGCTTGACGCTATACCCCAATATTTACACTTTCCCCTCACAAATCCCTGAACATCATCCATGGCACCGGAACAGAGTTTGGCGGCAATCCCGATGCATCCGCTGCCCTTATCGTCTCAATCCCTGAAGGCTCATTCGGGCACGATAAGATTATCGATACTAACATGGGTCCTGGCGGGAAACGTTCAGCGGTAACATTCTTGGCCAAGCTGCCAGAGTTCAACATGCGTCAGTCCGAGCATTGTACATAGAAAGTCTGGTTCGTGCGATTCAGTCTTCCATCGTATGTGCTCCAGCCAATAGTTCATCTGACATTCGTCATGTCAATGGCCGTAGTCAGAAACCCAATCCAGAACTTCGGGCCGCACCTGATAGGCCTCTCTCAAGCTCAAAAGTCCCCTTGGCAAAGACACTCGTTATCAGTGCAAAGAGAGAGATGGTGTCACTCACGGCACGCAATGGATCCTTCCAAAGGTACCTGAGAAGCCTCAGCGGGATCGGCTTCGGTGTCGTCTTCGGTGACATACGTGACTAGAGCACCCAAGCGCGGTCCCCTCAGAGCAGGGGGAAAGAGAGCTGTCATTGCGGGGAATATCCATTAACATTTGTTCCCCATGCCGCCCCACGCCAACACTCCAGTCATGGCAACGCGGCATGCCTCCTTGTGTGCCATCAGCTTATCCACGGCGAACAAAGCTACCCCGCCGGCATTGCTTGGCATACATCGAATTCTAGCACGAACAAGGCAGGTCGCTCACGTTCCCAAGCAGCTAAGCTCTCTCTTCCACGCCGTCTTACTGCTTGCCGTCGCATCATCGCTTGGATTGGGGTAGACAAAGCTCGAAGTTACCATGTCTCCCCCAGGAATCGGGTCAGCTTCTCCCCAAAGTACCGGGTCTTTGGAGAAAGATATGACGACGTGCGTTCTTACTGCCTTGCCCGCAGACAGCAGGTTCTTCCTAGCCTGCATATCGCCAATACCATCAGAGCAGGGCGAACAGCTCCAGAATGCCAAGCATTATTGCGGGAAAGTCTTGTTTAATGGCATCACCGGCCTTACCGATGACTGATGATTGCTGGGCATATTTTCTGCGATTCCATTGTGGACGGGCTGTCTGCGGGCGAGAGCTATAACTGCGCCTTCCCGTCACCCCTCCCGGAGGCCGAACTTCGGCAGAGACCTTCTTGTTCTCAACATTTCAATACAAAATTGAGCTAGATCTATGCCCATTACTCGATAGGATTTTGCCCATCATGCGTTGCAGTCAAGTCTCACTCGCCTTGACCTACGCGGCTCTCGCCTCGGCCTGCCAACGGGACTTCTTTGTCGAGAAGCGGCACACCCACCGCAAGCCCATCACGAAGCGCGCCGACGACGTGTGGCCTCCAGTGCTTACAGAGGAGGAGACTATCTTGGTCAATGCCTTTGACAATGTCACAGTCGACGAGTGGTCAGACTACTACGGTCACCAGGTCAAGCTTGCAGGACTCGGAAAGGAAGCGGCGCAGTGGACGGCAGATCGGTGGACAGAGAACGGTTTCAATGCGCAACTTAAGGAGTACCACGTCTACCTAAGCTATCCTGTTCATGCTTCACTGGATATCTCCTACCCCAATGGCACGACAAACAATGTCAGACTCGATGAGGATATTCTGGAGGAAGACGATGTGACGGGGAGGGAGGATAGACAGCCAACTTTCCACGGTTACTCTGCGTCAGGAAACGTGACCGGTGAATATGTCTACGTTGGGTGAGTGTTCCGCTGCCATACCATGTGTGTTGGGCCATGCTCATTATTCATGAAGACGCGGTTCCCAGGCAGACTTTGATCGCCTCGTTGAATTGGGAGTCGAGCTCGAAGGCAAGATCGCACTGGCCAGATACGGCGGGCTCTTCCGTGGCTTGAAGGTCAAGAATGCGCAAGATCACGGCATGATCGGCGCAGTTATTTTCACCGATCCCGGCGATGACGGAAACCAGACCGTTGCGAACGGTTACGAGGCGTATCCCCGTAAGTCTCCCGTTCCATCGAATCAGTACCTAAAAGCAGTGTGATAACCGTATAATGTGCAGACGGGCCTGCCAGAAATCCTAGTGCCGTCCAGAAAGGCTCCGTTCTGTTCCTCTCCACTCACCCGGGCGATCCAACCACCCCAGGCTACCCATCCCACGAGGGCGTCGAACGCGCAGACATTTCACCCGTCACGCCCAAAATTCCTTCCATACCAATCTCCTACGCATCTGCCGAGCCCCTGCTGCAGGCTCTTGATGGTTTCGGCGTGTCCGCAGAGGAAGTCAACCGGACTATCTGGGCGGGTGCGTTGAACGCCAACTACAGTTCAGGGCCAGCCCCGGGCGTCACCCTGCACCTGGACAACTTGATGGAAGGGAAGATCACGCCTATTTGGAACGTCATTGGCCAAATCAACGGCACCAACGCCGACGAGACGATTGTCATTGGGAACCATCGCGACACCTGGATGATCGGAGGCAACGGAGACCCCAACTCTGGATCCGCCATCTTGGTTGAGTTCACGAAAGCTGTCAACGTTCTTGTATCCAAGGGCTGGAAGCCCAAGAGGAACATGTAAGTCATTGACCCTCTAGCCGACGGGATGAATACAGACTCTGACTCTTTAGCGTGATCGCGTCCTGGGACGCCGAGGAGTACGGCCTCGTCGGCAGCACTGAATGGGTCGAGGATCATGTCGACTGGCTTACCGAGACAGCCGTGGCGTATCTGAATATTGATGTGGCAGTATCAGGCCCAAGGCCTGCCCTCGCAACCACACCTGAGCTGCAGACCGTCGGCACTGAGATCTTCAAGAAGATCATCTATCCCAACTTTGGCGGCTTCAACATCAGCCTCTACGACGCTTGGCTGGAGTCCTCTGAAGGAATAGTTGAGTCGTTGGGCAGCGGTAGTGACTTTACAGGCTTCTTGCACCGGGGTATCAACTCGGTGAGTACTTACTGAGGGCCAAGAGGCCGCTCTAGACCGCTTCAAAGTAACAACAGCTGACTTGTCCAAGCTCGACGTTGGTTCCAACAATGGCGCGACCGATCCAATCTGGCACTACCACTCCAATTACGACACCTACCACTGGATGGCCAACTTCGGCGACCCAGGCTTCCTCGTCCACGCCGCCATTGGCCAGTACCTCACGCTCCTCGCCTACCACCTCGCCGACGACGAGGTCCTCCCCATTGACGTGCCAAACTACGCCACCGAGCTTCGCGCATACCTCTCTGATCTGGAAGAGTACGCTGAATCCGAGGGCGCCGAGATCGATCTCTCCGAACTCTCTGACGCCATCGAGGTCTTTGCGACGCGGGCCGATGAGGTCAAGGCTTTGGAGCAGCTCGCTGTTACAACGGGCGACGCGGATCTGATCACCGTTGTGAACCACAAGTACCGCGACTTCCAGCGGGGATTCATCAGCCAGGGTGGTTTGCCTGATCGGGAGTTCTACAAGCACGTCATCACTGCTCCGGGCCTGGACACCGGATATGCTGCTGTTCTGTTCCCTGGCATCACTGAAGGCATCCAGTACGGCAAGGGTAACCTCACCGTCGCCGAGGAGTGGGTTTCAAAGACTGCTCGAGGCATCCTGCGGGCTGCCGATATTATCAAAACGTAATGTCTCGACGGACACCCGGTGGGTCTCGCCGTCTCCGGGCTCACGGCGCAGATCGGGCCCAGTTCTCCTGGCCTTTCTCCGACTTGCATATGACATGACGAAATGAAGTCTTAGCTAGAAGAATAATAATTAATCGTAAATCACTTCATTGGGCATAGTCTATACATGTAGAGTTTGATGGTAAGTTCTATTATTGAGATAGCCCTAATATTGAGGCTCGTGTGTGCATCATTCAAGATCTCCGTGTCAGGGTCGTAAGCACTATGTCACGGCTGTAATTCCTCAAGCCTGATGGTCATCAAATGTCATTCATTGAATCTCGAAACAGCCTAAACTCCAACCCGTCCTTTCCGAATCGATGAAACCGTGTAATCATTCCAACAACACACCCCTACTAAAAGGGTTATGTTGGATTCCCTAAGAAGCCTGGCCTCCAGGTCGCCGCTTCTCGATGTTAAGAACAATGTCAATGAAGCTGCGCTTGAGTGGACTCTTCTTCCTAGCAGCCAGCAATTGCGCAGTCTTGAGGATGTTCTTGATCTGCCGGCCATTGAGCTTCAGTTCAGACAACTCGACGATATCCTCATCAGAAACCTCGCTCTTGAGCGTCGCCCCCTGCAAGAAGTTGCGCCAGATCTGGCGACGCGATTCTGGAGTGAGATCAGGGTACTCTAGCGAAACATGAATGCGCGACTGGAACGCCAGGTCGATGTTGTCGACGCGGTTGGTCGTCATGAAGAGAATACCCTCGTAGTACTCGAGCGTCCTCAGGAAAATGGAGACGACCTTGTTGCGCTCAAGGTCGTGCGTAGAGCGTGCCTCGAGGAAGACGTCGCACTCATCCAGGAGCAGGATCGCGTTCCATCGCGCCACAAGCTCGAGGATACGCGAGAGGCCATGCTCCACCTCCCATGGCTGCGAGCCCAGATCGCCCGAGCTGAGGGTATGCAACGGGACGCGGAGGTTCTCGGCGACAGCCTCTGCCGTCAGGGTCTTGCCGACACCAGGCGGACCCGAAAGAAGGCAGATGATGCCTTTACCCTTGCCGGAAATGACATCGTCAAAAGTAGACCCATCAAGTTGCGACTCGGAGAAGGCGAGAATCAGTTCCTTCTGATCCTCGGGTAGGACGAGCTTATCAAAGGCGTTTGTGTTCCAGGTAATTTCGGTGACTTGCTCAACGAAGAAGTCGAGCCACTTCTTCAGCTTGAGGGAGTAACCCCTCGTCCGCGACCGCGCCAGCATCTGGTGGTAGGGAGTCAGCTTGAGGTTGCCGTCCTTGCCCAGTCCATGCTGACGCTTCCATGCCGAAAGTGCTTCCATGTCCTTTGCGTTCCAGTCGTCAACGTAGCGGTTGCGGTAGGGGCTGAAGCGGTTGAATGAGTTGATATCAACGACGATGCGGCCTTCGACCTGGACGGGCACCTCGTTGCCCTCGCTGTCCCAGGTGATGGCAGTGCCTGAGTACTGCTTGTAGTTGTGGCCAGCCAGCTCCTCAAAGATCTTGCCGCGCTGGATAAGGCTGGTGCGCAGCTTCTCCTTTTGGGCGTGGAATGCCCAAGGATAGGCATTGAGGCCGGTGATCTTCTTGGTGCCGAGGAATTCGGAGATGTTGATGCGCTCACCGTAGCGGCCGAACTCCTTGCCGCCGTAGTCAACACAGTCGGCGCGCAGCTGGAGGAACTTTCCGCAGTTATTCTCCATATACTCGGTCTCCTCGAGCTCAAAGGCAGATAGAGGGCCCTTGTGAGCCGAGAGGATGATGGCACCGGGCTGGAAGATCATCCACAGATGCTCGAATGTGATAACGCCCTTTGCAACGTAATCCTCGAATGCCTTGATGGTGTTACCAATTTCGTACTGGAGGATGTCGTGCAGGATAGTGAGATGCTCCTTGGTGTGTGCATCCAGGTCCTTCTTGCCCATGTACTTGCGAAATTCTGTCCAGCGATGCACAAAGGGGCGGAAGGGAGCGTCGAACTCGAGGCGTTCTAGCTCGCAAGCGACGCCAGTGTAGCCATCCAGGATCACACCCAATGCCTTCTTCAACCAAGGGCTCTGGATGACGATGGAGTCGGCCTCAAGCTTCTTCCGGCTATCGTTGCTCTTGATGTTGCGCACCACGACGGCGTACTGCTCAGTCTCCTCGTTCTCGGCGGCTTCCTGCACGTCTTCCGGGTACTTGTCTACCCATGTCCAGTTGCCGTCGCTGTCTTTGGCGGACTTGTAGATATTCTTGGTAGAGGCAATTGAGCCGAAGGGAGCCAGAGGCTTTTTGGGCTTCTCCTCCTCGTCCTCTTTCTTCTCCTCGCTATTGGTCTCTGCTGACGTCTCGTCTTCCTCAATGGTCTCACCGTTTGTGGTTTCGCCGTTTGACTCTTTGCCATTTGTAGTCGACGTGCCATTCGTCTGTTCTGAGGCTGGGGTCTTGGTCTCCTTGGCCGATTCGTCGACCATCTTAAGGCCGAGGGCCGCCGCTGCCGCTGCTGTTGTGCGTGCCATTGTGAATACTCTATTGTTAAGTTACAACGGGAGAAAGAGATACTGATGAATTCAATTTTAATCACGACTTGAGGTTGGTCTTCCGCACATATTTATCTCCATTGCGACACCTTCAGAATGTTACGCGTGCAAAGTGTAAGAAGTCTTTCTTTTGCCATTTCGTCAAACCTGACAGCAAAGCACCAGGCACCACGGCATCGTGCTCTAGTGGCTGCCTCAACAGGGGTCGAATCGGTTGATGCCTTTGATGCGCATGGCATGTGGCAGTGACTCACCCCTGTTCACGGCCCATGGGCTGCCGACTGCGAAACGCAGACGTCTCTGTATGGAACAGAGAGCATGTTGCTGCCTACAATGGGCGGTCCGCCCTAGAAGCGTTGATCGAACGAAGAGGCCAATTTTTGCGGGAGATGTAAGCACTAGAGCGAGATGGGATCCCGCGTTTGCAAGGCAGAAGAGCCGCCATGGCACAAAGTTTGTTGTCAGGATTCAGGCCGCCACAACTGGCCGTCTTGCTCATTCGCCGATCTGTGGCAAACAAAATGTTTTTGGTGAATAGACGGTTAACGGTGTTTCAATGTGCAAAAAGGTTGAGCTTCTACCCAAAAGTCAGAACAACGGTGAGGTGATTCAGTCAACCTACAGAGGCCTCACGAAGGATTCTAGAACAGACCTAGACAACGCTAAAGTCGCGTCAACTCCTGCAGGCAGACGAGCACTGCCTACAGCCCCGATTCTTTCGAGCATTTCTGTTCGCTTCAAGCGAGACGGAGACGGGAAGCACCGATCGCTTGTTCAACCCCTGAAAGGGCTGAGCATCATAGCGTTACAGCGCCACATAAGCAAACAGAATAGCGGGGGAACGAGGCCACTGATAGGGCTAGGATTATTGATTGAGACACGTGTATCCGTAGCGCGTCCAGTGTTTCCTGTAAGCCTTGCTTGTATCCTGTTCCAGCCACGGCTCTCACATGTGGTGAATAGTGCTGCTAACTTCGAGGCTCGCAACAAACAAGCTACATTATTGCGCATTGTCTTCCAATGATACTATATTGAATTCAGTCTGCTTCAGCTATCCCCGTGTATGTACAATTTTCAACTGAGAAAGAGAAACAAAGCCCGAACACAAGCTATAAGTACTGTAAGTATGTACAGAGAACTCAAAACGCTAACCGCTAGCACTTTACTGACCGATCCCAGGCTCCTCAGTTCCTCACGCAGAACCTCCTTGATTCTACTTCCAGCTAGTACTGACCGTGACCGCAGTAGAACAGCTTTGAGGCACAGTGTAGGATCGGTTCGGATCGCTCTCCCATGTCGCGGTCCCATCCGACGCCACATTGATGAACTTGTACTCGAAAGTCGTCCCGGCCGGCAGCGAGACAGTGTAGGTCCACAAGTTATTCGAGCTGGTGTACTGCGCCGCCGAAAGCGCCGGGGCCGATGCCACATTCCAGTTGCCGAGTGCAGCAATGGAACCCGCGACCTTGATTGTCTGGCCTGGAACCGTTTTCACAATTTCATTGAAAGTAACAGCCACAGTACTGGCGATCGCGCAAGTGCCGCTCGTAGCTGTCGCCGCGGCGCTGGTCGTGCGTGTCGAGGACGGCGAAGTGCTTCCCCCACCGCCAATGGCGATGTCGGCGCACGTGAGGTAGACCTGGCCGGTCTGGAACGAGTTCCAGCGCAGCGACAGCAGAGTGTGGTTGGAGACATAGTCGGGAATCTTGATCTTCTTGGTGACTGTGTAGCCGCCGGCGATAGAGGTGTAGCAAGACCCCAGCGCGTTATTGTCGACGCCCTGGCACCCGCGTCGGCTGCTCGCCTGGAACGCGTTGCAGGTGAACCAGTCGTTCCGCCAGCACGCCTGACCGGAGGTGCAATCTGGGCTATAGTCGCAGCTCTGGCCTGAGACATCGGTGCACTTGAGGGTGCCGGCCTGGAAGCAGTTCTCGGCGGCCTGCTTCTCGTCGTCGGTGGGGAGGTATCCGGGTGTGATGAACTTGTCGACGATGGACTGGTCTTGGCAGATGCGGTAGCTGAACATGCCGCCGTGGTCGCCATTGTTGTCGACGCACCACTGGACATCGACGGTCTGGCCACGAGTGTAGGTCGCGACAACATTGCTGCCCCAGTTGCTTCCGGGCTGGTTATAGTCGACGCTGACGCGAGCATTGTAGCCGCAGGGACCGCTTCGTCCGACGGTGGCGGCCGTGAGGTCCGGCCAAGCCGAGACGGGCTCCCGGATAGTGCACTCGGGGCAGGAATCTATGCCGGCCTGCCGATGGTCCGTTAGCTCAATGCCGGAGCAGTCTTCGATACTACTTTTGGGTTCTTACCTCATGCCCGAGACGAGTGCGGCTAGACGGGATCGTCAGATATCCATGTCCATAAACAGAGGAGATGAAGGTGGCAACTGCCAAGGTCGTGGATGACTTCATGTTGAATGGCTTGCAGGCGTCCTGTGAGAGGTTCGACCGTTCAAGATATCAACCTACAGCTACTTCCAGAAGGGATGCTCTATGTCTCTCACAACATCAGTCTGAGAGGAGTCATCTTGGCTTTATATGCCAAATTTCACATTTGGTATCCCACATCGTCGCAGCTCATAGCACACTCACATGCTTCTATAATGCTACTAGACATCTCACGATCTAACTTGCCCTTGCTGCTCCCACCGGCACACATCACATCAAGCAACGCCGAAGTACCTCCAACCGAGACGGCCCTACCCGTAAACGTTTCCCCGGACCTAAACTCGACCTGGAAGTCCGGAGCATCTCCAAAATATTATGCAGGCGATGGCGGGGTAGCAAAGTTCTGTTAGTGTCGGCTGTCATATCTCCAACTGGCAACCACCGCGGGGTGAGTAGGCCCGCTGTGTGGCTAGCCACCCGAACGCCTACCTGCAATGGTTCACCTATGTAGACTTTGCATGCGCCCAACCCCACGGTCCCTGATGTAGCACATGCAACACAAGAGAGTTCCTGGTCTTAGCATGGTCGATGACACCCTACGCCCACGTTCAAGGCGGAGTTGTGCGGAGTCTTGAGGAGTTGAGGTAGCATTCCGCCCTATACATCAGATGATGGGTCACGACGACCTCAAAATTGAATAGAAGGCCCGAAGCTGGAGGTCCTTCTCAGATCATGGCATGCACTCTGGTAAATTTCAAGCTCTATCGCTATCACATATACTGCCGAAAAACGCCCGGCTCCTGCATACAGGTCATCGATCGCAGGCCAACTCATCTTACTATTGGTGGCTTAATCAGGTAATACTTCTATGCTTGTGAGGAGTCGTGTTCTGCAAACATGTTTCCTGTCTGTTCCTGAATGATCAATCAGGTTCCTGTTAGTGTCGTAATTCTTGCATCGCATAGCTTTGCATAGCTTTGGACGTTCTGGAAATAGGGCCATGCTGGTTGTGCTTCACCACATACGATTTGAAAGCACATGCACTTCAATAACACCGGAGTTTCAACTACGTTAGTTTATTTCGACCGTCAATAGCACACATATTTCGGACTGATAGCGTCGCTATCATACATGTAGTTATGGGAGTAGCTATCAACATCTCATATGACGGCTAACATCGGTTAGGTAGTTTGAATAATTGCAATAAGACCAGTATGACATTACTTGCTCTCCGGAAACTTGGGCCTGGTTTACGGACGTAAGTGGCATCGTGAGCGAAATTGTTAATGTTCAATTCTTTTGAAGGAGATCAAGTCATTCAATTTATTAAGCCTCCTCAAACAATTCGATATTTTGTTGTTCCGGTTCTAATCATAGTTCCTGTTACGCTCATGTGTAACTTGATGATTCCACAACTCCTGCTCATATCTGTCGAGTACGAAGTAAAGGTCAAGCCCTCCATTTCAGGTCATCTACCCCGCCTATACCTCTAGCTTTTATAACGGACCGACTTCATGGTGGTGGTGTTGAAGCGTGAGGTGCCATTGAGAAGTTGGTGTTGTGGCGGACCGATAGTCAATGTAGACAATAATGTGTGTTGACGCCTATGCTTCATCTGCTTGAAGCCACTGACGAGTCTTACCGCATTCCGATGGTATTCGTCCAGAGCCTTGTGACAAACGCTTTCGGGACTATTTAGGCATCCCGGAATTGCGTCTAGACTCTCAACAGGAAGGCACCGGCATCTCTAGCAATACCACTGAGCGGTCTAACTACTCTCGACGTATCTTACCTTTAACAATATCCGGATGTACTTTTGTAAAGATTATGTCGGGTTACAAGGACCTCTTCCGTCGCTGTGCCTATCTCAAGCTCTTCGTGCCGTTTGTGGACTTCGGCACTTGTCAATGCTGCCTGCATGATGCACTGGTAGTCACCATGGGCTGCCAAGCTCGTCAAAAGGATCACTGCCGGTGCTGTTCTTTCTTTGCGAGGCGCATAAATGCTCCTGTAGTATTTGCCGCTTTTTGCCACGTGCCAGGATGCGTTCAAGAGCCACATCGATCCAAGCTTGCATCCCTTCTTGGGAGGCGTGTCTTGTGTTCAGCAAGGCTCCGAAGCCTGATACTTGTTTTCCTCTACACCTCAACCTCATGGAAAACGTCGCCCTATCCCCTAGGTTTCAAACATTATCATTAGATGAAGTCGAAGTTATCACTTTGGCCCTTTTCGACTGCAAATTGTTCAAATCTCACCCCTAGAATCTAGTACTTTGAGTAT
Organism: Colletotrichum lupini; assembly: GCF_023278565.1. Classification (NCBI taxonomy): domain Eukaryota; kingdom Fungi; phylum Ascomycota; class Sordariomycetes; order Glomerellales; family Glomerellaceae; genus Colletotrichum; species Colletotrichum lupini. The sequence continues at coordinate 5,571,314 of NC_064672.1, forward strand.
CTTACAAACAATAGATGAGAAAGTACCCACCCACCTCTAGCAAAGCCGCGGGTAAAAGCCGCGAATACTCCATGTTGTATGAAACGCTACGTCATGCGATGCATCAATTTGCGCTTTAATATAGATCACTTGGCGACGGCGTCTCTCATCGCGAAAGTCCCAATCTTCATAACAAACCTAATTACGGGAAGGGAGAATCATCAATCTAGTTGGCTTTCAGCACAGACACGTATGCGGTATCTACATATTGACTGTTCTGCCGAGGAGCGAGACCGCGGCTTGAACGCAGCTTAGACTTTCTTTGGGACTATGCGACATCCGTGTTCGGGGCGAGATCACTGGCTGGCTGGTGTGTTTGCTCACTGCTTACATTTCGCCGCGGCTTCCCTGCTTTGAATGATGCTGATGGGAGCGAGATCCCAGAATCCCGCTGCCCGTATTTTGAGTTCACCTACTTCCACTGACCCGCAGTATCGAATAATAGCGATTATTGGGGACACAGCTGTGAGGTTTCCGAGATCTATCTCATCGTGCCAAGTTGTCAACCGAGCGTTTTCGCTCCCATCATCCCAAAATGGGCATGATGGTGATCCGAACTGCCCTGTACGGGCATGTTTGATATTCTCGAACCTAATTGATACATCCTAACCTGAAGTTTTCAAAATGAAGCATTCAGTAGAAGTGTATCACATCAAATTCTGCAGCAAGTACATGTCTGCTGTTTTCTGCCATGGGCGGCAGGTCGGGAACTCATTGTGATTGGAAGCTATTCTAACAAGGACAAATACTCTCCCAGCCCGATGACGTGTAGAGTTTCTGTTGGTGCGTTTCCGTAATCCATGAAGCCTCCATGGCAACAAAAGGTCCAGCATTGCCCCTTATCAAGTTAATCTGAATGTCACTCTCGAAATGGCCGGTGTCCCAGTAGCCCGCTGTCTAACGCCTTTAGCACCTGTGCATCTGAACTTCTAAAGCCGTTAGAAGAGTGCCCGACCGTTGGGCCGCCATGCTTTCAACTAGTGGAATTTTGAGACAAGCCACTGGAATACGAGCTCTGGCGATCGTTCGTAGCCTCCAAGTCACTTTCCTATCGCCAAAGAGCTTGATCTCTGGTATCATCTCTGGAGCGCGATGTCGCTGAGCGATTCATGTCATTGCCGCCTTAGCCGGTATATACTTATCCGCGCTCCTGGCAATCTTCCGTCAGCATGAGGCGCCCGGAGCTGATATAGAAATTGCCTTCAAATTGCAGTGCTAGGTGGTTAATTAACCTAGTCCAGCGCACGTACTTAAGGCCGTCGATGTTAATGGTGGAACCGGCGCCGGTCCGGCAAATGTCAATTGATTCCTGGTTCTCGGGTCAGTCCTGATCGAAAAGCAAAAACAACGAGGTTCGAGTCATTGTCTCCTGGTAAAATGGGTCTTCGGCCGCGGTTTATCAGGGACCCATCCACGCGCGGCACGCCCACATTACGACTGGGAGTCCAAACAAGCACGGACAAGGCGATCGACAATCTGCTCGCGAGGAAAAGCCTCAGGGATGTATCAAAAGATTTGCGCAGGCTTTTTCTGCCAGTCTTTGGGGGCAATCGAGGGCAGCCGTGGAGCCCATGATGCCCATGCAAAATTGTCTCTGGGGTTCGCTTATGACAGAGCAGGGGTGTTTTCTCGGGATGCTGCCAGGTCCGGTTCTGCGCATACATCTAACGCCTCACATCTGGTCGGGATTTCGGGGACTTAGGAATTGGCCGTAATTATGAATATGTAATAAACGATGGATTCTAGTTGGAATCTGTCACGAGATATGGATGTGGTTAATGCTGCCCACATTGAGTAGGCCCGCTTTTTATAATAATTATGAGCCCAGCTCTTAGTTAAGACCCTATACTACGATAACGCACTTATTAATACGATTCCTACGATCTTTTTAAAATAACTAACTTACTTATACCTACTTTAGCCTAAGCTAAATTAACTAATTATAATAGTTAAATTAAATAGTTTAATATACTTTATATTATAAATAAGGGCGTTAGGGTTTAAAAATACGTCGACCTAAACGTTCTAAATTCTAACGTATTCTTTAACCCCTCTATAATACTTATTTTATTTTTTAAATTTAAATAATTAATAATAACTTATAATAAAAAAGAACTACGAGCTTATTAAGCCCGTTATAAAGCGTTTGAAAATAATTAAAAAAACTAAGAAATCCTTTATTAATAATTTTTAAATATAACTTTTAATACGAACCTTTCGACTTCTTTAAATATAAATAACTTATAGGACTAAGCTAGGTTTCTTTTTATAAAACTAACTATACTACTTATTTTATATAAATAAATCTATTTTTATATTATATTTATAAAGAGGATTTATATACTCAAGAGTATTTAGAAATAATAAGAGCTTAATATTAAATACAAATAACGTATATAATAAGCGAGCTGCCTAAATAAGCGAGCTACCTACCCAACTATAACTATTTTATTTTTTACTTTCTACCTTACGCAACGCTATAATATAACTATAATATTATAAACTAAAGAAACTTAGTTAAACTTAGTAATCTAAGCTATTAAAAAAACCTTAAAACTAAGTATTTAAGTAGTAACTAAGATCTACTTAGTCCTTCTTAAGACCTTAAGTACCCGTTTAAAAAATATACTTATATAATAAAATACTATACTAAACTTATAAAAATTAACTATATTTAAAAAAAAAAAGCTAGTTAAGTATATTCTTAACTTAGATTCCTAATCGTTTCCTCCTTATATTAGTAATATAAAAAATATAGCTAATTGATTACTCGCTAACTACGACGCGCCCCCTATTAAAAAGCGCTAGGCTTCTAACTTTATTAAGCGCTAATTATAGCTCCGAATACGATTTTTTTATAAATATAATTATAAAAGGGCCTAATACGAAGACCTAGACGCAATAAACGCGTAGTTTTACCTTATAATAAATATAATTATAAAATATAGTATTATAAAGTTTAATATTTATAACTTCGATAAAACTAGCTTTATAATAAGCTAAATTATATTTAGAATAGTCGTTACGAATATAAAAAGGCGTTTAAATACGAAAATAATATAGCTTAGTAATTATAAATAAGTTATAGTTATTTAAGCTATTAGCTTGTCGGGCTATAGCGTCTTATTATATATTATTATTATAAATAAATATTACCTCTCTACTTAATATATAGAATCCGGTTTATTACGTAATTAAGTTATTGTAATATTTAAAAATAGCTAGATAATAAATAAAAGAGGCCTAGATTAGGTAAAATACTTTAAAAAATATATAAAACTACGTATAAAAGGTCGATATTACCTCTTTATTATTAATAAATACGAAAGTCACTACTCTACGGATTTTAAGTTATATTATAAAGAGAATAATATTATTACCCTTTATATACCGGCTTATTTATCTTATTTATTATAGCCCTTAAATATTAAATATTTTAAGCCTTTAAAAACGGTATATAACTAAAAAATTAAGAAAAAAATATAATAAAGTAATACTTATATTATAAAAAAGGACTTCTTTTTTACGTTTTATAAAGTATTTACGTAAGCGATTATAAAAAAAAATATTTAAGGAGGATTTAGAAGAACTAGGCTTATATTTTTAAATATAAAGAGTATACTATCTAAGCTTAATATAAAGTTATATACTCCGACGCCTCTAAGATCCCTCTTAATAATACTACTAGCTTAGACTTTTTAAATACTAAATAATTTAATAAAAGTATTATTATAGTCGTAACTTATTAAAACTTAAATCGCCCGTTATTAAAATAGCTCCCTAACTTTAATTATTAAAGCTATTAAGTATTTATTAAAAGGGGCGCGAGGATTTATATACTAAATTACCTTATTAAAATTAGAGTATTAGATTTTTTAAGAAAAGAATAATTTACTTAGTTAATATAAAAGGGCTAAGAAAATACGTTTTAAATAAAAAAGAAGTCTTATAATAACTAATAAGGAAGACCTTTAGTTATAAAGAGAAGTAATAACTTAAATTAAGGAAGAAACGTATTCAAATAATAGTCGTTAACTAAGGACTAAGACGGGTTAATAATAATATAGCGTTTATAAAAATACTAATTATAATATGCGAATATATTAAATTACTAAAGAAATATCTAAAGAAGAGGATACTAAATAGTTTTAATTAAATTACTTTTCTAAGTACTACTTTTTAGTTATAAATATAATATAGTCGCAATTAGGTAAATAGCTCGCTTATCTAGGTAGCTCGCTTATTATATACGTTAACTTATAATTTATAAATATAATATTATTAATATATATATTAAAGTCCTTACTTAGTAATTAATAAAATTAGTTAATATCATACTATATAAATACGTATTTTAAAAAGTTATTAAAAATAGTACTAAGTTTAGTATATAGCGAATCGTTAGATATTTAAAATAGGAATTTATACCCCCCGAATTAGTAATAAAAATATAGTTCGAGAGGAATATTAATAAACCCTTAATAAAGCGAGGATTAGAATTAACCCCTAATACTAATATAAGGAGTAATAATTTACTTATTTCTAAGCTAAAACGTATAATATTTTGAAAATTATTAAAAAGATTACCGTACTTAACTTTTTAATTATAATTAAGTCTAAACTTAACTTTATATAAAGCTAACGTATATATAAAACCTTTAGTAAATTAATAACTTTTAAAATATATATAAGGACCCTTAAAGAGATTACGTATATATTTAGTTTAATAACCTAGGACGTATATACTAAGTAATCTTTAAGTTAAAGAGGGGCTTATTTTACTTTTATTAAACGATTTAACTTAGTTAATAATATAAATAATAAGAGTAATATTATATACTTTTATAATTACGTATACTTATAGTACTTTACGGCATATTAAAAATTAAAATAAGTACTTATAAACTAAAACGCTAATAAGTTATTAATACGAATACTAAGGAGCTATATAAAAGAAGTCCTTACCGCTATTAAATTAAATAAATAAAAATTACTCTATAATAAGCTTAAAAAAGCTAGTTAGCTAAAGAATAATAGAACCCCTAAGAAACCTAGGTTTTTAAAAAGATTTTCTAATTAACTTATAGTAAGCTTATTAATAAACTAAAACGAGGGCTACGTGATTATTATACTTATAAAGAGTTAGGACTTAGAAATAAATATAATTTTTAATATTTTTATAAGTAGTACTTTACTTTTTCTTTTTAAAATATAGTAATAAATAGCTATAGAGTAATATATTTAATTAATAATAAGAGCTTATTTAAACCTAAGAGTTACGTATTACTAAGTAATAAAGACTACGTTAAATTAAAAACTATTATACTACTTATTATCCCCCCGATAGAGTAATTTGCCGGGGCCGTATTATATATTACGTATTAAAGAAAACTAGGTATATTACGCTCTATACCTAACTACTAATTAAAATTAACTAACTTAACCGTTATTTTCTTTTTATTAATAGCTCTTAACCTTCCCCCGCTTATTTAAAGGGCGAGCTATACTTATTTTAATATATATAAGACCTCCTAGTACTAGCCTATATAAGTAGCTAGATTCTATATTATATACTCCTTTTTATTAAAAGTTAGGGGGCCCCTTATATATTCCTTTACGTTTATAATATAGCTTATATTAAAAGGATTTTTAGCTCTATAAAGTATAATTTTTAAGCTAGCGTTAATATACCGGATTTTAATATTTATATTAGCCCGGCTATTTATAATATTCGTATTATTACTTAGCTAAATTCCGTACTACTAAAAAGTACTTTATTAATCCTCGGGCGTACTTATATTAACTACGATAGCTATAGCGTCGAGCTAGCCGAAGAGGGCGCTTAGCCCGAGAGGGGTAGACTTATTAATAAGTATCTTTAGCTTACTAATTACTAACTATATACTAGGAGTAGAGTAATAGTTTATATATTAATAGGTTTATTTAGTAGATTTATTTAGTAGATCTATTTTGTTTAAATAGAGAGTAGCTTTAGGCGATATTAGAAGCGATAAGGATAAAAAGAATTTTTACGAGCTCTAAGTAATAAATATTAGCCTATTTAGCCCTTTTTTTAAAAACTTTTACGTTACTATTAAAGTTTAGAACTTCTATAGTTAAGGGCCGCCTCTAATTATTATAGCCGATTATTATAACTAATTATTATAGCTAACTTTTATTATTAACCTTTTTAACTAGCGCTACTACGTAAAGGATAGCTTATTTATCCCAAATTATATAGCGGTTTTTATATTAAAATTATTATATTGCGTTAAGCGCGTACTTAGGGTATATTATGCGTATTATATAATTAAAAAGTATACCGTATTATATAATTTCTCTTAAAAGCGTAATCCCGTTAAGGTCGATCTTTTGTGCCTATAAAGCCGGAAAAAAACCACTATATACTACTTATTATTATATATAATACTCGTATTATAAAAGGCGTTTTAAATAGACTTAAAAAAAAGGGAACTTATAATTTAAAACTCTAAAACGTCGTTTATATTAAGGGATTTTATATTAATATAGTTTTAAAAACTTTACTAAATAAAAGCATATTTTAATACTACGGTTTAGATTATATTTTATAATGAAGAACGCTTTATAAGAGTATTATTAAAAAGTAGCTTATTTAAAAAAATAATTTAGTCTTTTTTAAATATAAGCTTTTCTAATCCTATCTTTTTTTTATAAACCTTAACCGTATTCTATAAAACCTAGTTAGTATTATATTACTAATTAGTTATAGATAATTCCGTTATTTATATTAACGTACTTATAAGAGGTCTAATAGCGCGCTCTTTTAGTACTTTAAAATAAGTTATCTCGGACCTAATACTTTTTATTAATTATTATATAAGACTTAAAATATGCGTATTAAACCTCTATTATAAATTAAGTATAAAGTATATATATTATTTAAAGCTAAAATAGTAATTTTAAGAGGGCTACTCTTAAAAAGAGCCTTATAGTTATAATACGGTATATACTAGGATCTTTTTTATTTCGAACTATTTCTTAGTAAATAATAATATATACTTATAGCTTTTAATAAATATAATAAGTAGCTTAGGGGTTTTTTTTAACAGAATTAAAATAGAAAAAGAAGTACTTTTCGTATTATAAAGCCTCGAGGTAGCGATTTATTATTAAAAAAGGACTTTAATTTACTTTTTTGAAAATAATAATAAAACCGCCCTCTTAACTATAAACGTTAAATACGTATATAAAATATAGTATAGTAAGCTAGGAATCGGAATAAAGCTTCTATTTTTATATATAAAAGAACCTATAGGTAATACTAAAAGAGTAAGTTAATTCGTAATTATTAAAACTTATAAAATATGCCTTTTTACGAACCTCTTTACGAATTTATAGGACGAAATACTATTAGTAATAATTTTTATTTATAATATTACTTTATAAGAGGCTAATAAAAGAGATTTGCTTATTATAATAAAAATTAATTAATAAAAGCGGTATTAACGCTAGTAATAAATAGGTTACTAAGTACGGGATTCTAAACCGGTTACCTCGTATCTTAGTAGTTTTTATATATATAATTATTAAGTATACCCTCTTTATAGGGATTATAAAAGGGGTATACGTTAAAAGGAGTTTAAATTACTTCTTTATAAGTATATAAAATACTTAATTAAATATATATTAAAAACGTATAACTTATATAAGGTCTCAGTACCTACGCTTAAGTAAGTATTTATTATAAAAAATATTAAGTTTAATAAAAAAGTTTTTTATAATCCCGTATATAAAGAGTAAGCTATTATAAGTAAGTAAGTAAATTTAATAATTCAAAAAATATAAGAACTTTTTAATATTAATAATAAGTTAGTTTAAGTACTTAGGAAAGTAGATCTAGACTTTAGAAATACTAATACTTAAAATAACTCTATAATTAAGGATAGTATTATTATTAGATTTTTAATTATTTAAGATATTAAGTAACTAATAAACGTATTTTAGGGTGCGGTTAATAAGGCTAAAGAGGTATTATAACTTAATACGTATAACAAGGCTAGGGCCTCGCCCTATAGGACCTATAGTAGCTACTATACTATATATATAAAAATACGGACTTAGGGTAACTCCTCTTAGGATAGAAAAACTATAGATAAATTACGTAACTATAATTATATAATAAAATAAAGAACGGATACTTATAAATAAGTAGGACGAACGATCGTAAATAAGTAAGACGGACGACTATTTAATAAATAGTTAAATAATAATAAATAGGAATATTATAAAAGATATATTTAAAAACGAGACTCATATATAATATAAACTTAAGCTAGGCTCGAGGATAGACTTTTTATAACTTTTTTAATAATTAACTTAGTATTAAATTTTATAATCGCTTTTAACTATTTTTATTAAAAACTCCTTTTAATAAGACTACAATTAATTACTAAAGCCTTATTTATTTTATAACTTATAAATATAGTTTTAGGGAAGCTATTTATAATTATAATACTATTTATTTAGTACTCGTAGCCTTAACTTTTACTAATATACTTATTATAACTAGTTAGTTATAATACTTTAATTACTTTTATTTAATAAGTTTACTCTTTGAAAAACTAATTAAATAATACGAATATATTAACCGTTAATAATAATAATACGGCGTAGCTTATTAAAGTAGTTATATTTATTATTTAGTAACTATATAATATAATACTTAAACTTAAGAATAAAAATAAGTAATTTTATACTTAGTTTATAGCGCCCTGACCTCTTTTAATACTTAGAACTAAGTATTTTAAACCGGAACTTTATAATAAGTTACTAAATACTCTTTGAAAATTCCTTATTTAAACTAGGGCTTATTTATATTACTATAGAACCTTTTTTATTATTAAAACTAATAAGGTTTATTATATAGCTTTATTTTTTAAAAAGGATACCCTTATTTAGTTCGAACCCTTTATAAAAAACTACTTTAAGAATAAACGTAATATTTAAAACGAAGATATTAAGAAGATCTTTAATAATTATAATAAGTTTAAAAAAAGACTTAAGGAAACTTTTAGTAACCCTAATAAAGAACGAATTACTAAACGAAGGTTTATAACCCTTATATAAAAAGGATTAGTTAGTAAATATATATTTAAATTTAAATAGATTATTTTTAAGCTCGATTAGGGTAGTAAAATATTTATAATAGCTTTTTATTATAGCTTAAAAAAAGAAGTTAAAAATAACCTCTTTTATTAGGACCGACTTAATAAACTCTATAATTATATTAATATAAAAGTTAAGATTAATAATCGACTTTACGAACGACGCCTCGAACGTAAAGGATAAAACGCTTAAAATAACCGATTTAAGCTTAATAATAAATATAAATATAAACTAATAATTATTATAACCGGGTACTATAGTAAATTAATAAATCTTAGCGTTACTAAAAGAAAATAACCTCGCTAAAAAAGATTTTAAATACTATAATTATAATAAGCTAGGATATATAGCTAGAGATTATTAATAACCTAAGCGTATTTAATACTAACTTATTTTAAAAAAACGAGCTAATATTATAAATAAAAAATTCCTTTATAAAGAACTCTTATAAATAGCTTATTACGATAATAATTATTTTATTTATTAAAATAGTAAGAAATAAATAGGATAGTACTTAAAGCGACCTAAGGATAAGGGACGATTCGGATACGATACTATATTATTTATTAGGACCTTAGTAATAATAAAAAAGAAAAAAGAATGTTTACTTATTAACCCCATATTCTTAAAGAAAATAATATTGAATATATTATTATACTCTCTTAAATTTATAAAAATATAAAAGAAAAGGCTAAGATAGACCCTATTATAAAAAATATACTTTATTTTTTTAAAGGACGAATTAAATAAAGACTCCTAGTTAATATAAAAGAATAACTCTTTAAATTTAAAAAAAGAGGACCTAATATGAAAAGAATTATAAATAGCCTCGTTTATATAATATAACAAAACTATATAAATTAAAAATAATTTATTAAATTTAAAAAAGAACTCGACTTAGATAAGATCCTAACTAAGTCTATTTATATAATGTAAAAAATAAACGGGAATAAAAAATTTATTTATAAAGTTAAAAAGTAACTTAAAAACCTCTTATATAAAAATATAATTAAAATAATTAAAAAACTAACTCTTAACTTCGGAATTATAAAAAAAAGAAAAATTAACTTTAACTTTAAAAAAGAAGATACTAAAATAAGAACTAGCTCCTTTTATTTTAATATAATAAAATTACTTTATAATTCGGACGAACTTCGTAATATTACTTAATAACGTATTTAAATAGAAATTAATTATAAAGTACTACCTAGCGTTAATAATACTAACTTTAAAAAAGACGACGACGAATTACGGTATAAATATATTTATTTATTTAAAGATAACTGAACCGTTTAGTTTTATAAAATTAAAAAAAATATAAAAGTTATAATAACCTCTTATATAAATAAAGACTACTCTTTATTGAACCCCGAAAATCCTTTTTATAAAGAATTATTTTAAGTAAAATACTTAGATAATAAATACTTTTAGTACTTCGTATATAAATAAAATAGTCGCTTCTATTTATAAAAACGTAATAATAAGCTTATTAAGAATATTTATATAAAAGACTAATTACTTAGCTAGACGCTACTAAGCTTTAATAATAATAATAAAATAATATTCGGCCTAGACCCTAACTTTTTTATAAAATACTTTAATAGCGAGTATATAAAATAAAAAGATTATAAATATAACTAATATTAAGTTTATTATATTAAAAAAGCTAAGGCCTAAAGAGAATAATAAGAACTACGTAAGTAAAGCGCTTAATAAAAGAAGCGTATAATAAAAAACCAAAAAAGCTAATTATAAAGGAACGATAAAAAGTAAAAATAAAAGAAAAGTTCTTATATATAACTAAATAATATAACGACGTATATTTATAAATTAATTTTAATATTTATAAATAAGGATTAAACTTTATTATTAATAGCGGCGTACAAGAAACCTATATCTTACTAAGAGTAATAAATAAACTTAATTTATTATAAATATAAAAAGATAACTTATATTAATTACGGATAATAAAAAGAGAACGAGTTAACTATAACTATAAATATATTAATTAAAAGACTATATACCTCTCGATATATATTAATAATTAATAAGAATAATTATAATATAATATTATAAAAATTAGAAATATTAATATTATCTTAGGAATTTTATAATTACGAAAGCATAATTTATAAATAAATTAGATTATTAACTAGGTCCTCTAAAAAATTTAATTACTAAATAACTTAAAAAAAAAAGGGGGTTTAAACGGATTTTTAAAAACTCCTAAAGAACGAGAATAAATATAATATATAGTTTTTATTAAGATAATAAAAAGCTCTAAGAAGTTTATAATTAGTATTAATAATTAGGGATCGTAATAACTCTAAATTATACTTAAAAAGTACTAAATATATATAAGACTATTTATAAAACTTAAAGAAATAGGATTATTAAAATATAGTAACTAGGATATAAAAATCGAACTTAAAAAAAGAACGTAACTTAAGTTCTTTTTAATATATTTAATAAATTAAGAAGAATAAGAATATTTTAATAAAGATATTAATAAAAGACTCGAGAAAGGTATTATAGCTAGCTAGTCGTAGTAAGTATATTAATAAAAGTTAAGGCTACGAGTACTAAATAAATAGTATTATAGTCGTAAATAGCTTCTTTAAAACTATATTTATAAGTTATAAAATAAGTAAAGCTTTAGTAATTAATCGTAATCTTATTAAAAGGGGTTCTTAATAAAAATAACTAAAAGCGATTATAAGATTTAATACTAAGTTAATTACTAAAGAGCTATAAGAAGTTTATTTTTAAGCTTAGCTTAAGTCTATATTATATATAAGTCTTATTTTTAAATATATTTTTTATTTATATATTTACTTAACGAGCCCCGTATTTTAAATATACGGGCTTTATATTTTAAAGAAACGGGGTCCGTATTCTTAGTATACGGACCTTTTTATTTCTTATTATTACGTAACTTATTTTATAGTTTTTTTATTTTATAAGAGTTACCTTATATCCTTATACTTTTATATATATAGTATATTATAACTACTATAAGCCTACGGGGTAGGCCCTAGTTTTAGTTATATATATTAAGTTATAATATTAAGTCTCTTTTTTAAAAGTCTAGTCCCGTAAATTTATAAATAGGTTATCTATTCCTAAGTTAAGGATTCGTTAAGTATATTGTCTTTAAAATATACTAATATAATATTAAGTCGTATTAAAAAACGTTTATTAAATAACTCTATTTTTAAGCTTCGTTTAGCTTATAATAACGTATTTAATTATTTTAGTTTTAATAACGTAATACTTTATACTTAATACTTCCGCGCGAAACGCGTATATTATATAGTTAAGGGGTTAAAAACTGATTAAGATTATAAAGATTTAAAGCGTTTTTATAATAGTTTTATTATTATATTAAGTCGTAAGTATTATTATAACCTTATTATTCGTAATTATTAATACTTTTATAATAAAGAGGCTAAGTAACTAGCGTTAAGATTTAAAATAAAAAGAGAAGGAGGTTAGTAATACCTTACTTAATTTTTATATAAAACTCGTTCGGACTTAATCCGAGATTATAAAAATAGCTAGCTATTTAGCCCGTATTTAAACTATTTAAGAAAAAGTAAAAGAGCGGTATATTAGAACCTTTACTTAAAGTATATAAGAGTTAAAAAAAGAGGATTATGTTCTTTTTATATTAAATACTTATAAGTAATAAGTAATAAGCGATTTTTAAGTAATAAGTATTTTTAATAATATTAATTAAACTTTTTTTAGGATTAGTAACGAGTTCGCTTCCCTAAGGCCGTTAATATCGGACACTAACGTTCTTAAATATTATAATAATCTTATAAAAGTTCTTAGGAATATTAGAGGTTCGTAATAAGTTCTTATATATTTCTTTCGTATTTATAGCCCTTTTATTTAATAAAATATTCTTTTTTATTATCTTTTATTTTATAATTAATAATTCTTTTAACTTCGTATTTTAGTTAGTTTAGTTTAATAATAATATAATCTTCTATATATAAACCTCTTAATATAAGCTTAAGTAATAAAATATAAAAAACGGAATAGTATTATATTATATTTAGTAATCTTAGCTCGTAATTAACTAATAAGACTTTTTTAATAATTTCGAAAGGTCTAAGTTTTTTATAATCTAATTTATTACTTAGTTATTTTATTTTAATATTATAATAAAAAAAATAAGTATTATCCCCCTTTTTTAAAAATAGTCCTCTAATTTTTAATCTATCCGCATTCTTTTTTATATACTATCGTACGAACTCGAGGTCTAATAAAGCTTATTTATAAATCTCTTTAAGTTTATTTACGTTTATTATAGCTTTTATAGCTTATAATCCTTATTATACTTCTCTATATATTATTAACTAAAATCCGTAGTTAAAATAAAATAGAAATTCTTTTATACTTTTACTAACTATATTATTATATATAAACTAGGCTATTAATAAAAGTATTACTTAATTATCCTAGTTATAGTTTATATAATAATAAAAGTATATTTTGAGGATCTAGTTAATCCTTTTTATTCATCTATTAGTTTATAAATAAAATAATATTAATAGTTTATAGTCTATACTAAGTTATAAAATTAGAAATTTCTAAAACTTTAAAATAAATAGCTTATTTTCATTAGAAATAATTTCTTTTAGTAAACCGTAGTTTAAAAATATAACTTTAATAAATATATATACTAGGTCTTTTATAGTACTAAATATTTTATAAAAAATAAAGTATACGAACTTAATAAGTCGATCGATTATAACTAAGGTACTATTGTATTATACTTTAGTAAATAGTTCTTTAAACTTTAGTAGTTTAATAATAAAGTCTTATATAATCGATTACTATGCTTTTATTAATAATTATAATAATTATAGTTCGTTATAAAGTTTATATAGGCTATTTTTATTTCTTTTATAAGTCGCGTAGTCCTTAATTACTTTTATAAATTTAGCGTATATAGCGGATTTATTATAATATTAATAAATCCGTTTTTACGTTTTAATAATTCTTTAATAACCGTATACCAGTATATTATAAATTTTTATAACAAGTTTAGGGGTTATTTTTTTAATCGGGCTAATATTAATCTTTTTAATTATTATAAAAAGCTTTGTAATTAATATAAGGCTACTGTCCTTTTTTTATTTAAGAATAACTTAGGTTTCTTTAAGAACCGCGACTTTATAGTTAAGTCTTTTATTAAGAGCGTTTACCCTACTATTTTCTAAACCTTTTTAATAAATAATTCGGAAATTAAATTCGGATAGGAATTCGCTTTATTTAACTTATCGTTTATTTAAGTTCTTATTTATTATAAAGTTTATAAAGTTCTTATAGTTTATATAAATTATAACTTCGTATTTAGTTCTAAATAACTATAATCTCTATTCTCGAAATACTTCGATAATAGCTATAAGTTCTTTATTATAGATTTACTAATTTCATTCTACTTTATAAAATATTTTAAAATAGAAATAATATCAGTAAAGCTTTTTTTATTCGTTTTATTATTTTAAAACCGTTTTTATAGCGAAGTTTAAGGCATTAGTTTTGATTTTAAAAAGTTTTTAAAGGTCTAGGATTATAATAATTAGTTTAAAAACGACTATATTTTTAACTTTAATAAATACCTCTTTATACTTAGGATCCTAAATAAATAGGGTATCTTTTTATATTAAGTTATTAAGAAGTTTAAGTATATTAATATAGTTTTTAAGGAATCGTTAATAAAAATTAATAAATCCTAAGAATCCTTATATATCCTTAACGTTTTATAATATAAGCTAGTCCCTAACTACTTCTATTTTTAATACTTATATATAAATTTATTTTAGTATAATAATATATCTAAGGAAGTCTACTTTTTATATATAAAACTCGTACTTAGAGGGTTTAGTATATAGCTTAGCGTTTTAAAACTTTTAGAATATTATATAAATATACTTTTTATATATTTTAAGGTTAGGAAAGAAAATAAAAATATTATTAATATAAATAATAATAAAGATATTAACGTACTCCTAGAGTACGTAGTTAATTATTATTTAAAAAGTTATTAGAGCGTTAATAAGTCTAAAGGGTATAATAAAGTATTTAAAGAGTCTTTTACGAGTTTAGAATACCGTTTTTTATTTGTTTCTTTTTTTAATCCGAATCTAGTTAAATACTTTTTTAAAATCTATAGTAGTAAATTAATTAGCTCTATAAAATAGATCTCTAAGCTTAGTAATAAGTAATAAGGGATAGTAATTTCTTTTTATAATTTTATTAAGTCTTTTATAATTAATAACTAGTTTTCGTTTTTTTATTCTTTTTTTTAATACGAAGAATAAGGGTAATTTTATAAAATAATTCGACGGTTAAATAAGTCTTTTTTTAAGTTTCTTATTAATATATTTGTTAAAATATTCCTATTTTTTTTAATTCATTAAATATATCAAAAAGAACCTAGGTTACGTTCCTTTTTTAAGTTCGATTTTTATATCCTAGCTACTATATTTTAATAATCTTATTTCTTTAGGTTTTATAAATAGTTTTATATATATTTAGTACTCTTTAGGTATAATTTAGAGTTATTATAATCCCTAATTATTAATATTAATTATAAACCTTTTAGAGCTTTTTACTATTTTAATAAAAACTATATATTATATTTATTTTCGTTTTTTAAGAGTTTTTAAAAATCCGTTTAAACCCTTTTTCTTTTTAAGTCGTTTAGTAATTAGATTTTCTTAGAGGACTTAGTTAGTAATTTAATTCATCCATAAGTTATACTTTCGTAACTACGAGATTTTTAAAATAACGTTAATATCTCTAATCTCCGTAATATTATATTATAATTATTCTTATTAATTATTAATATATATTAAGAAGTATACGGTCTCTTAATTAATATAATTATAATTATAATTAACTCGGTTTCTTTTTACCGTTTATAATTAATATAATTTATTCTTATATATTTATAATAAGTTAAGTTTATTTATTATTCTTAATAAAATATAGGCTTTTTATACGTTATTATTAATAATAGCGTCTAATCTTCGTTCGTAAATATTAAAGTTAATTTATAAGCATGCGTCGTTATATTATATAGTTATATATAAAAACTTTCTTTTTATTTTTACCGCTCGTCGTTCTTTCGTAATTAGCTTTTTTAGTTTTTTATTATTTATTTCTTTAAATAGGTTTTTTATTCGTATTTTTTTTAATCCTCTTTTTAGGCCTTAGTTTTTTTAATATAATAGATTTAGTATTAGTTATATTTATAGTCTTTTTATTTTATATATTCGCTATTAAAGTACTTTATAGGGAAGTTAGGGTCTAGTCTAAATATAGCTCTATTACTATTATTAAAGCTTAGTAACGTCTAACTAGGTAGTTAATTCTTTATATAAATATCCTTAATAGTTTTATTATCGTATTTTTATAAATAAAAACGACTATTTTACTTAAATATAAGATACTAAAAGTATTTATTATTTAGGCATTTTACTTAGAATAATTCTTTATAAAAGGGGTCTTTAGGGTTAAATAGAGAGTAATTTTTATTTGTATAGGGGGTTATTATAACTTTTTTATATTCTCTAGTTTTATAAAACTAAATAACTTAGTTATTTTTAAATAGATAAATATATTTATACCGTAGTTTATTATTGTTCTTTTTAGAGCTAGTATTATTAATATTAAGTAGTACTTTATAATCGATCTCTATTTAAGTACGTTATTAAGTAATATTACGAAGTTCGTCCGAATTATAAAGTAATTCTATTTTATTAAAATAAAAAGAACTAGTTCTTATTTCGATATTTCTTTTTTAATTTTAAAGTCGATTCCTTTTTCATTAGTAATTCCGAAATTAAGAGTCGGTTTTTTAAGTATTTTAATATTATTTTTACATACGAGGTCTTTAAGCTATTTTTAACTTTATAAATAAATTTCTTATTAGCGTTTACTTATTATATTATATAAATAGACTTAGTTAGTATTTTATTTAAATCAAGTTCTTTTTAAAACTTAATAAGTTATTTTTAGTTTATATTATTTCGTTATATTATATATACGAGGCTATTTATAATTCTTTTTATATTAGGTCCTCTTTTTTTAAGTTTAAGGAGCTACTCCTTTATATTAGTTAGGATTTTTTATTTAATTCGTTTTTTAAAGAGGTTAAGTATATTTTTCGTAATAGGGTCCGTTTTGCCCTTCTCTTTTATATTTTTATAAATTTAAGAGAATATAATAAGGTATTCGATATTATTCTTTTTAAAAATATAGGGTCGATAAGTAAGTATCCTTTCTTTTTTTATTACTACTACTAGAGTTTTAATAAGTAATAAGGTAAATTGTCTATTATTTTTAAGTTATTTAGGGTATTATCTTATTTATTCTTTACTATTTTAATAAGTAAGGTAGCCGTTATTATAATAAGCTATTTATAAGAGTTATTTATAAAGAACCTCTTTGTTTATAATATGAGCTCGCTTTTTTAGAATAAGTTAGTATTAAATATACTTAAGTTATTAGTAATCTCTAGCTATATGTCCTAGCCTATCGTAGTTATAGTATTTAAGGTCCTTTTTTTATCGAAGTTATTCTTTTTTAGTCATACTAAGGTCTATTAGTCCGCTATAGTACCCGGTTATAATAATTATTAGTTTATATTTATATTTATTATTAAGCTTAGATTAGTTATTTTAAGCGTCGTTCGTAAAGTTAATTATTAATCTTAATAATTATATTAATATAATTATAGAGTTTATTAAGCCGGTCTTATTAAGAAAGGTCGTTTTTAACTTCTTTTTTTAAACTACGATAAAAAGCTATTATAAATACTTTATTACCCTAATTAAGCTTAAAAATAATTTATTTAAATTTAAATATATACTTACTAACTAATCCCTTTTATATAAAGGTTATAAACCTTTATTTAGTAATTCGTTCTTTATCGGGGTTACTAAAGGTTTTTTTAAGTTTTTTTTTTAACTCGTTATAGTTATCGAAGATCTTTTTAGTATTTTCGTTTTAAATATTACGTTCGTTTTTAAAGTAGTCTTTTATAGAGGGTTCGAACTAAATAAGGGTATTTTTTTCAAAGAATAAAGCTATATAATAAACCTTATTAGCTTTAATAGTAAAAAAAGTTTTATAATAATATAAATAGGCCTTAGTTTAAATAAAAAATCCTTAAAAAGTATCTAGGGACCCGTTATAAAGTTCTAGTTTAAAGTACTTAGTTCTAAGTATTAAAAAAGGTCGGGGCGCTATAAGTTAAGTATAAAGTTACTTATTCTTATTTTTAAGTTTAAGTATTATATTATATAGTTATTAAATAGTAAGTATAGCTATTTTAATAAGCTACGCTATATTATTATTATTAATAATTAATATATTCGTATTATTTAGTTAGTTTTTTAAAAAGTAAACTTACTAAATAAGAATAATTAAAATATTATAATTAGCTAGTTATAATAAGTATATTAGTAAAAGTTAAGGCTATAAGTACTAAGTAAATAGTATCGTAATTATAAATAGCTTTTTTAAAACTATATCTATAAGTTATAAAATAAGTAAGGCTTTAGTAATTAATCGTAGTCTTATTAAAAGGGGTTTTTAATAAAAATAACTAAAAGCGATCGTAAGATTTAATATTAAGTTAATTACTAAAGAGCTATAAAAAGTCTATCCTTAAGCCTAGCTTAAGTTTATACTATATATAAGTCTTATTTTTAAATATATTTTTTATTTATATATTTACTTAACGGGCCCCGTATTTTAAATATACGGGCTCCGTATTTTAAAAAAACGGGGTCCGTATCTTTAATATACGGACCTTTTTATTTCTTATCGTTACGTAACTTATTTTACAATTCTTCCGTTTTATAAAAGTTATTTTATATTTTTATACTCTTATATATATAATATATTATAGCCGCTATAAGCCTACGGGGCAAGCCCTAGTCTTAGTTATGTATATTAAGTCGTAATAATATTATCCTTTTTTATTATTAAAAAGCGCACTTCTAACTATTGTTTTAATAAGATATTACTAAGCTCTATAATATCGTTTATTAAATAAATAATAATTAAAAAATATATAAAAACTATATTAGCTTTTATATAGAGGACTTTTTTAATACGTACCCCTAGTCCTCTTTTATACTTATTATAATTATTTATAACTAACTTTTTATTATACTACCCGCTTTTATATTCTAAATTATTAACTTAATAGTCGTTCTAGCTCTTATACCCCCTACTACCCCTATTACTCCTAGCTTTATAAATTTCGAAGTACGTAAGATATATTTCTTAGTATATATATTAACCCTCTTTTTTAATAACGCTATACTCTTAGTAATTATATACTTCGTAAATTAAAAGTTTAAATAATAAATATAAGCCTAGGTCTTATTTTTATATACGTATATTTTATAAAATAAGGTTATTTCATTTATTTTAGGCCTCCGGGCCGCACTCTAAGTTCTGTTTATTATCTATTTTTAAGTATTAAGTTTTTCTAAATATAGCCTAAATTAATTATTTTTAACTATTTAAGCTATTTATAATAGCCTTTTATATATCGTAAAGGTTAAGAAGTATATAGAAATATTTAAACTTAGCTCATAAAAGGTTTTTAATAAGTCTATTTACTAACATATTCTTTATTAATATATAAATAACTTTAAAACTATTTTTAGCATACTCTTATTTTAATTATATATTTTATATATTAATGTAATAACGTTAAATAGTTATTCTTTTTCTTTCCTTTATAATAAGTTAAATCGTTTATTAATTATCGTAGTTAACTAATTATATTTCTCTTAGGTTAAGGGTAATATTTTTAAAAAAGCGCTTTAGAACTATAGTCTTTTTTATTATTTTTTAAAATAAAAAAGCTTAGTTTTAGTAATTAATATTATAATTATTACTTAGCGTACTGATTTTTATTAAATTAGGTTATTAAAAGAAATATTATATATTTTTAAAATAATCGTCGTATTACCTCGTTATTTATAAAGCTAGTATTTCTAGTTAAAAATAATAATTATATACTTAATATACTACCGTAGTAGAGTATAAAATATTTTATTATATAGAGATATTAGATATAATAATTAATTATTTTAATATAAGTTACGCTTAGGTTAGTTAGGAACTATAATAATTACGAATAAGTAAAAGCGACATTTAGTTTAATTATAATAGTTATACAAAATATATTTTTAATCTTCTCTTAGTAGCTCTTTATTTTCTTTTTTATTACTTATCCCTCGTTTAATTTAAACTCTTTTTAAAAACGAGGGGTAGCTAAATATAGTAAATTTATAAGGTCGAAGCGCTTAGTAACTCGCTTAATATATATATTATAAATAAAATAAACTTTATAAATAGTACGGTTTTATAAAATCCGTACTCTAAAAAAGTAATTAATCGGTCTATTCTTTTTAAAATTAATATATTCTTTTATATTATTAACGATCCCCTAAGCCGCTTTTTAATTATTTTAATCATATAAAATAATAAAGTCGTTAACGTAAAATATTAATATTACTTTTTTATTTATAGTTTAGTAAATATAAATCTCCTCGTAGCTATATATTATATTTATATTATAGAATATAAAAATAAAAGTTTAGAACTAAAGAATTAATAAGTCTTAGAAGTTATATAGAGCGCATTAGAGTTTACTTATTTTATTAATAACTTTATATCTCTTTAAGAGTTTAATAATTACTAGCTTTTTATTCTTAAGAGGCGCGTTAAGGAATATATTAATAATATTATATTAGTCTATTTTAAAGTTAAATTAGGTAGTTATTATTATTATAAGCCTAAAGGCCTTTATAATAAGCGTCGAAGCGTACGTATTTTATAAGAGGTTAAGTAGTTATATATCCCCCCTTATATATATACGTACTTTTACCTTACTAACCTCGTTATTAATATCGTACTTATAAATATATACCTATTTTAATAAAAATAAGATCCCTTATTTAAAATTATAATTAACTTCTTTTTATATATTAATATCCCTTAGCTTTTTTATTTTTATATTTATAACGTCCCTAAGTAGCTTTTATAGTTATAATAAGAGATATTTAAGATTACTAAACTTTTTTAATAAGCTCTAAAAGTTAATTTTAATAAGTCGTAGTTTTTAAACTCCTCTAGAGCGCTCTAAATAAGTCTTATAAACTACTCTTTTTATTATTTAATAAAATATTATATATCTTATACTACTTTCTTTTATAGCTTTTTATTAATTAAGTATAAAAATAAAAAAAAGTAGTCTTAGAGATAGTTATAATAATTACTATTTCTTATATTTAAATATAAGAGCGTCGTAAAAGTATTACTATTAAAGCGTTATAAAGGTTTATAAGCCCGGTTTAAACGTCTAAGACTTAATAAAGCTTTACTTAGTACTTAATAAAGTAGTTTTTATATAGTGGTTTTTTTTTTCCGGCTTTATAAGTATAAAGGATCGACCTTAACGGGATTACGCTTTTAAAAGAAATTATATAATATAATATACTTTTTAATTATATAATACGCATAATATATCTTAAGTATACGCTTAACGTAATATAGTAATTTTGATATAAAAACTACTATTTAATTTAGGATAAGTAAGCTACCCTTTATATAGTAGCGCTAGTTAAAAAGGTTAATAGTAGAGGTCGGCCGTAATAATTAGAGGCGGCCTTTAATTATAGAGGTTTTAAACTTTAATAGCGACGTAGGGGTTTCTAGAGAAAGGGCTAAATAAGCTAATATTTACTACTCATACTAGAGCTCGTAAAGATTCTTTTTATCCGTATCGCTTTTAATATTACTTAAAGCTGCTCTCTATTTAAATTAAATAAATTTACTAAATAAATCTACTAGATAAATCTATTAAACAAATTTACTAAACAAATCTACTAAATAAACTTATTAATATATAAACTATTACCTAAATAGCTAGTTAAGTAACTAGTTAAGAAGTTAGCTAGTTAAAATACTACCTCGACGAGAACTTACTCTCTTAGTATATAATTAGTAATTCGTAAGCTAAAGATACTTGTTAATAAGTTTACCCCTCTTAAGCTAAGCGCCCTTAGCTAGCTCGATGCTATAGCTATTATAATTAATATAAGTACGCCCGAGGATTAGCGAAGTACTTTATAATAATATAAAATTCGGTTAAGTAATAATATAAACGCTATAAATAGCCGGGCCGGTATGGATATTAAGATTTAGTATATTAATACCGGCTTAGTTATAATAGTTATAATAAACGGGCTAGAAGTATATAGGATTAAGGTAATAAGCCGGCACCTTAAATAGCTCCTATAAGACCCCCCGGGTAATAATAATATTTATATAAAAGAATAGATTATACTAAACCTAGCTATTTATATAAGCTAGTACTAAGAAGTCTTATATACGTTAAAATAAATAAAGCTCGCTCTATAAGTAAGTAATAAAAAGTTAAGAGCTATTAATAAAAAGGAGATAATAGTTAAGTCGGTTAATTACTATTTTAGTTAGTAATTAGGTATAGAGCGTATTATACCTAGTTTTCCTTAATACGTAATATATAGTACGGCCCCGGTAGATTACTCCGTCGAGGGGAAAGTAGTTTTTATAAGCTCTATTTTTATATAATAATAAAAGTTTATTATAAAAGTTCTTTATTAACGTCGACTTTAGTATTAAAAATTACTTTTTTATAATTAGTACCTCGTTTACTACGTATTTTAACGTTTTACTAAGAACTATTAAGAATTAAAAACTTAAGAACTTCTATAATATATATAAGTACTTATAAAGAGGATTATAAATTACGTAAAGCTATTTATAACCCGGTTACTATATTCCCTTTTTTACCCCTACCCCTAAGCTTATATAAAGGGGTTATTTTAGGGGTTAATAATAATAATAAGACTATATTAGCCTCTTATTACGGCTAACTAGTCGTAATAAGTATATTAGTAGAAGTTAAGGCTACGAGTATTAAATAAATAGTATTATAATTATAAATAGCTTCCCTAAAACTATATTTATAAATTATAAAATAAATAAGGCTTTAGTAATTAATCGTAGTCTTATTAAAAGGGGTTCTTAATAAAAATAGCTAAAAATAATTATAAAATTTAATATTAAGTTAATTATTAAAAAAGCTATAAAAAGTCTTTCCTCGAGCCCGGCTTAAGTCTATACTATATATAAATCTCGTTTCTGAATATATCCTTTATAATATTCTTATTTATTATTATTTAATTATTTATTAAATAGTCGTTCGTCCTACTTATTTACGATCGTTTATTTTACTTATTTATAAGCGTTTGTTCTTTATTTTATTATATAATCATAGTTATATAACTTATTTATAGTTTTTTAATTTTAAAAAGAGTTACTCTAAGTCCGTACTTTTATATATATAGTATAGTAATTACTATAGGTCTTATAGGGCGAGGCCCTAGCCTTATTATACGTATTAAGTCGTAATATTAGCTTCTCCTCTTAAAAGTCTAGTCCTCTAGGCCTATAAGTAAGTCGTTTATTCCTAAGTTAGGGAATCGTTAAGTATTTTTTCAAAATATATTAATACGATATTAGGTCGAATTAAAAAATCGAAATTTTAAATAGCTATATCTTACCATAAATTATTATACATTATTTTTTTCTTTAGCGAGGGTATTAAAATAATACTTTATTTAAATTATTATTTATAAAATATTCGTTATTTAGTTCTTCTTAACTCTAATATCTACGGAATATATTATTATTTAAGTATTTTATATAATACTTTTACTAATACTATTTATATTTATAGGTATTATAGTTCTATTTTATTAGATCTAGCTAATTAAGTATAGTTAATTAATTAATAATAAAGTTTAATCGTTTTAATTATAAAAAAGAGGTAGAAAAATCGTAGTTTTATAAAAGAGCTACGGAGTTATAAAAAAAAGCTAAGGCTTATTAATAAGCTTAAGCTTAGTTAAACGAGTTATTATCGAAGTTAAAACGTCTTTATTTTTAAAAACGAATAGTATTTAAAAAGAGTTAAGTTATATTTAAAGAGTTTTTTAAGGATTTTAAAAATACTTCCTTAGCGGCCCGTAAAATATAGGCTAATAATATTTTTAAAATCGTTAATTAGGACGCTATAATAACTAAGAGTTTTAAATTTAATTTGAATTTTAATACTCCTCGAGAAATTATTAAGAATTCCGGAAGTTCGTAATAAGTTCTTATATATTTTTTTTATATTCGTGGTTTTTTTATTTAATAAAGAACTCTCGTATTTTATTCTTAACTCTATAGTTAATAATTTATTTAACTTCGTACTTTAGTTAGTTTAGTTTAATAATAATATAATTTTTTCCATACAAACTTTTTAATATAAGTTTAAGTAATAAAATATAAAAAACGGAATAGTATCGTGTTATATTTAGTAATCTTAATTTATAATTAACTAGTAAGATTTTCTTAATAATTTTAAAAGGTCTAAGTTTTTTATAATCTAATTTATTACTTAGTCGTTTCGTTTTAATATTATAATAAAGGAGATAGGTACTATCCCCCTTTTTTAAAAATAGTCCTCTAATCCTTAATCTATTTACGTTTTTTTTTTATATTATTATATAAACTTAAAGTCTATCGATACTTATTTATAAATTTCTTTAAGTTTATTTACGTTTATTATAGCTTTTATAGCTTATAGTTTTTATTATACTTCTTTATATATTATTAACTAAAATCCGTAGTTAAGTTAAAACGGAGATTCTTTTATACTTTTATTAATTATATTATTATATATAAACTAGGCTATTAATAAAAGTGCTACCTAATTATCCTAATCGTAGTTTATATAATAACGAAGGTATATTTTAAAGATTTAGTTAATCCTTTTTATCTATCTATTAGTTTATAAATGAAATAATATCGATAGTTTATAATCTATACTAAGTTACGAAATTAGAGATTTTTAAAACTTCGAAATAAATCGTTTATTTTTATTAAAAATAATTTCTTTTAATAAACCGTAGTTTAAAAATATAACTTTAATAAATACGTATACTAAGTCTTTTATAATACTAAATTCTTTATAAAAAATCTAGCACGTATAGCTTTAACGAGGTAATGCGGGATATTCTTATAAAGAATATAAAAAGTGAATATTCATATAGAAGCAAGAATATATGAATATAGGGGAAATAAGCGTATATAAAAGAGGTTTTTGTAGTAAAGAGAGTAATATAGTTGAATTACTATATGAGAAGTTGCTTGCTTAACGAAAGGTCTAGGTAGGCAAATACACGCCTACATATAGGCATAAAAACCTCCTACTAGAATATTCCATTGCTTATTAATTATGATATAATTAATAAGCGTATACGTAAGTGAATGCGTAATCGTAGTACGTAATTCCGCCTCGAGTAAATTCCAGATTATTCAGTTACCTTCCAGTACTTTCCATTGCTCACGTAAGCTTATATAAGCAGTATTGCTTACATAATCAATACCTATAATAATCTACAGAAATCGTAGATTAATATGGTATATAGTTTGCTTACGTAATATTGATAATAAGGCGAATAATAAGGTAAACAAAGTTACCTTCGTAACAAAAAATAAAGTATATAAACTTAGTAAGTTAATTAATTATAACTAAGATACTATTATACTATATTTTAGTAAATAGTTCTTTAAACTTTAGTAGTTTAATAATAAAGTCCTATATAATTAATTACTATACTTTTATTAGTAATTATAATAGTTATAGCTCATTATAAAGCTTATATAGGCTATTCTTACTTTTTTTATAAATTACGTAGTCTTTAATTACTTGTATAATTTTAGTACGTATAGCGGATTTATTATAATATTAATAAATCCGTTTTTATATTTTAATAATTCCTTAGTAACTATATACTAATATATTATAAATTTTTATAATAAGCTTAGAGGTTATTTTTTAATTAAGCTAATATTAATTCTTTTAGTTACTATAAAGAGCTTTATAATTAATATAAAGCTACCGTTCTTCTCTTATTTAAAAATAACTTATATCTTTTTAAGGACTGCGACTTCGTAATTAAGTCTTTTATTAAGAACGTTTATTTTACTATTTTCTAAACCTTTTTAATAAATAATTTAGAAATTATACTTAAACAGGAATTCGCTCTACTTAACTTATTATTTATTTAGGTTTCTATTTATTATAAAGTTTACGAGATTTTTATAGTTTATATAAACTATAGTTTTATATTTAGTTCTAAATAACTATAATTTCTATTTTTAAAATATTTTAATAATTATTATTAGTTCTCTATTATAAATTTACTAATTTAATTCTACTCCGTAAAATACTTTAAAATAAAAGTAATATAAATAAAACTTTTTTTATTTATTTCGTTCTTTTAAGACCGCTCTTATAATAAAGTTTAAGATATTAGTCATAATTTTAAAAGGTTTTTAAGGGTCCGGGATTATAATAACTAGTTTAGAAACGACTATATTCTTAACTTTAATAAATACTTCTTTATACTTAGGATTTTAAATAAAAAAAGTATTTCTTTATAATAAATTATTAAAAAGTCTAACTATATTAATATAGTTTTTAAAGAATTATTGATAAAAACTAACGCATTTTAAGAATCCTTATACGTTCTTAACGTTTTATAATATAGGCTAGTCCCTAACTATTTCTATTTTTAATATTTATATATAGATTCATTTTAGTATAATAATATATTTAAAAAAGTCTTTTTTTTATATATAGAACTTATATTTAGAGGGTTTAGTATATAGCTTAGCGTCTTAGAGTTTTTAAAATACTATATAAATATACTTTTTATATATTTCGAGGTCGGGGGAGAAGATAAGAATATTATTAATATAAATAATAATAAGAATATCGACGTACTCTTAGAGTACGTAATTAATTATTATTTAAAAAGTTACTAAAGTATTAATAAGTCCGAAGGGTATAACGAGGTACTTAAAAAGTCCTTTATAAGTTTAGAATACTATTTTCTATTTATTTCTTTTCTTAATCCGAATTTAATGAAATACTTTTTTAAAGTTTATAGTAATAAACTAATTAGCTCTGTAAAATAAATCTCTAAACTTAGTAATAAGTAATAAGGGATAGTAATTCTTTTTATAATTTCGTTAAGCTTTTTATAATTAATAACTAGTTTTCGTTTTTTTATTCCTTTTTTTAATACGAAAAATAAGGGTAATTTTATAAGAGAATTTAATAATTAAATAAGTCCTTTTATTATAACTTAATATATATAACTAAGACTAGGGCCTGCCCCGTAGGCTTATAGCGGCTATAATATACTATATATATAAAAATATAAGAATATAGGGTAACTCTTATAGAACGGAAAAACTATAAAATAAGTTATATAATAATAAAAAATAAAAAGGTCCGTATATTAAGGATACGGACCCCGTCTTTTTAAAATACAAAGCTTATATATTTAAAATACGGGGCCCGTTAAGTAAATATATAAATAAAAGATATATTTAGACATAAGACTTAAATATAGTATAGATTTAAGCTAGGCTTAAGAATAGACTTCTTATAGCTTTTTAATAATTAACTTAGTATTAAATCTTATAATCGCTTTTAGCTATTTTTATTAAGAACCCTTTTTAATAAGATTATAATTAATTACTAAAGCTTTACTTATTTTATAATTCATAAATAAAGCTTTAAAAAAGCTATTTACGATTATAATACTATTTACTTAGTACTTATAGCCTTAACGTTTATTAATATACTTACTATAACTAGCTAATTATAATATTTTAATTACTCTTATTTAGTAAGTTTATTCTTTAAAAAACTCACTAAATAATACGAATATATTAACTATTAATAATAATAGCACGGCGTAGCTTACTAAAATAGCCGTACTTATTATTTAGTAATTATATAATATAATACTTAAACTTAAAAATAAAAACGAGTAACTTTATATTTAGTTTATAACGCCCCGACCTTTTTTAATACTTAGAGCTAAGTACTCTAAATTAGAACCTTATAATAGGTCTTTAAATATTTTTCAAGGACTTTTTATTTAAACTAGGGCCTATTTACGCTACTATAAAACCTCTTTTATTATTAAAGTTAATAAAGTTTATTATATGGCTTTATTCTTTTAAAAAAATACCCTTACTTAGTTCGAACTTTTTATAAAAAACTATTTTAAAAACGAACGTAATATTTAAAATAAAAATATTAAAAAGATTTTTAATAATTATAATAAGTTTAAAAAAAGACTTAAGGAAACTTTTAGTAACCTTAATAAAGAACGAATTACTAAACGAAAGCTTATAACCTTTATATAGAAGGGATTAGTTAATAAATATATATTTAAATTTAAATAAATTACTTTTTAGCTCGATTAAGGTAATAAAGTACTTATAATAGCCTTTTATTATAGTTTGAAAAAAGAAGTTAAGGACGACCTCTTTTAATAAAACCGGCCTAATAAACTCTATAATTATATTAATATAATTATTAAGATTAATAATTAACTCTATAAATAACGCTTTAAATAAAAAGGGTAAAACGCCTAGAATAACCGATTTAAGCTTAATAATAAACGTAAATATAGATTAATAACTATTATAACTAGGTACTATAGCGGATTAATAAACCTTAATATTATTGAAAAAAATAACCTCAATAGAAAAAGGACTTTAAATACTATAACTATAATAAGCTAAGATATATAGTTAGAGACTACTAATAACTTAAGTATATTTAATACTAACCTATTTTAAAAAAGCGAGCTAATATTATAAGTAAAAAGGTTCTTTATAAATAACTCTTATAAATAGCTTATTATAATAATAGCTATTTTACTTACTAAAATAATAAAGAATAAATAGGATAGTGCCCTAAATAACCTAAAAATAATAAACGATCTACTTTATTACTTATTAAAACTCTAATAATAATAATAAAAGAAGAAAGGATACTCGCCTATTAACCCTATATTCTTAAAAAGAATAATATTAAATACCTTATTATACTTTTTTAGATTTATAAAAATATAAAAGAGAAGGGTAAAACGGACCTTATTATAAAAAATACGCTTAACCTCTTTGAAGGACGAATTAAGTAAAGACTCTTAGTTAATATAAAAAAGTAGCTTTTGAAATTTAAAAAAAAAGGACTTAATATAAAAAGAATTATAAATAGCCTCGTATATATAGTATAACGAGATAATATAAATTAAAAATAACTTATTAAGTTTTAAAAAGAACTCGATTTAAATAAAACACTAACTAAGTCTGTTTATATAATATAATAAGTAAATATTAAAAAGAAATTTATTTATAAAGTTAAAAAATAGCTTAAGGACCTCGTATATAAAAATAAGATTAAAGTACTTAAAAAACCGACTCTTAACTTTAGAATTATTAATAAAAAAAGAATTGATTTTAAAATTAAAAAAGAAGATATCGAAATAAGAACTAGTTCTTTTTATTTTAACGAAGTAGAATTACCTTATAATTTAGATAAACCTCATAACGTTACTTAATAACGTACTTAAATAAAAATTGATTATAAGGTACTATTTAACGTTAATAATACTAGCTCTAAAGAGGACGATAATAAATTATAATATAAATATATTTATTTATTTAAAAATAACTAAGTTATTTAGTTTTATAAAACTAAAGAACATAAGAAAGTTACGATAACCCCCTATATAAATAAAAATTACTTTCTATTTAACCCTAAAGACCCCTTTTATAAGGAATTATTCTAAGTAGAATACTTGGATAATAAATACTTTTAGTATTTTATATCTAAGTAAAATAGTTATTTTTACTTACGAAAATGCGATAATAAAACTATTAAAAATATCTATATAGAAGATTAACTACTTAGTTAGACGTTGCTAAGCTTCGATAATAATAATAGAGCTATATTCGGACTAGACCCTAACTTCCTTATAAAGTACTTTAATAATAAATATATAGAATAAGAAGACTATAAATACGATTAATACTAAATTTATTATATTAAAAAAGCTAAGGCTTAGAGAGAGTATTAAAAGAAATATAAATAAGAAACCCGTTTAAAAAAATAAATAATAAAAAGTTAAAAAAGCTAATTATAAAGGAACGACGAGAGGTAAAAATAAAAAAAAAGTTCTTATATATAACTATATAACGTAACGACGCATACTTACGAGTTAATTTTAATATTTATAAATAAAAATTAGACGCTATTATTAATAATAATATATAGAAAACCTATATTTTATTAAGAGTAGTAAATAAACTTAACTTATTATAAATATATAAGAATAAACTATACTAATTATAAATAATAAAAAGAGAACGAGTTAATTATAACTATAAATATATTAATTAAGAGACTATATACCTCTTAATATATATTAATAAGTAATAAAAATAATTATAATATAATATTATAGAGATTAAAAATATCGATATTATCTTAGGAATTTCGTAGTTATAAAAGCATAATTTATAAATAAATTAGATTACTAACTAGGTCTTTTAAAAAAATCTAGTTACTAAACGACTTAAAAAAGAAAAAAGGGTTTAAACGGATTTCTAAGAACTCTTAAAGAACGAGAATAAATACGATATATAGCTTTTATTAAAATAGTAAAAAGCTTTAAGAAGTTCGTAATTAGTACTAATAATTAGGGATTATAATAATTTTAAACTATACTTAAGGAGTACTAAATATATATAAAACTATTTATAAAACCTAAAAGAAATAGGACTATTAAAATATAATAACTAAGATATAAAAATCGAACTTAAAAAAGGAATATAACCTAGGTTCTTTTTAATATATTTAATAAATTAAAAAAATAAAAATATCTCGATAAATATATTAATAAGAAACTTAAGAAAGGACTTATTTAACCGTCGAATTCTTTTATAGGATTACCCTTATTTTTTATATTAAAAAAAGGAGTAAAGAAACGAAAACTAGTTATTAATTATAAAAAACTTAACGAAATTACGAAAAAGAATTACTATCCCTTATTACTTATTACTAAGCTTAGAGATCTATTTTACGGAGCTAACTAGTTTATTATTATAAATCTTAAAGAAGTATTTAACTAAATTCGGATTAAAAAAAGAGATAAATAAAAAATAGTATTTTAAACTCGTAAAGGACTTTTTAAATACTTTATTATACCCTTTAAACTTATTAGTACTCCAATAACTTTTTAAATAATAATTGACTACGTACTCCGGAAATATATTAATACTTTTATTATTATTTATATTAATAGTATTCTTATTTTCTCTCCTAACCTTAAAATATATAAAAAGTATATTGATATAATATTTTAAAAGCTTTAAGACGCTAAGCTATATACCGAACCCTCTAAATATAAGTTTTATATATAAAAAGTAAACTTTTTTAAATATACTATTATACTAAAATAAATTTATATATAACTATTAAAAATAAAAGTAGTTAGGGACTAGCCTATATTATAAAACGTTAAGGATATATAAAGATTCTTAGGATTTATTAATTTTTATTGATAATTCTTCAAAACCTATATTAATATAATTAGACCTGTTAATAACTTAATATAAAAAATACCCTATTCGTTTAGGATTTTAAATATAAAGAAGTATTTATTAAAATTAAAAATATAGTTATTTTTAAACTAGTTATTATAATTTTAAACCCTCGAAAACTTTTTAAAATCGAGACTAATATTTTAAACTTTATTATAAGAGCGGTCTTAGGATAATAAAATAAATAAAAAAAGCTTTATTTATATTACTTTTATTCTAAAGTATTTTATAAAATAGAATTAAATTAGTAAATGTATAATAAGGAACTTATAATTATTATCGAAGTATTTTAAAAATAGAGACTATAATTATTTAGAACTAAATACGAAGTTATAGTTTATATAAACTATAAGAACTTTATAAACTTTACGATAAATAAGAACTTAAATAAATAATAAGTTAAATAGAGCGAATTCTTATTCGAATTTAATTTCTAAATTATTTATTAAAAAGGTTTAAAAAATAGTAAGGTAAACGCTTTTAATAAAAGACCTAATTATAAAGTCGTAGTTCTTAAAAAAACCTAAGTTATTTTTAAATAAAAAAAGGACGGTAGCCTTATACTAATTATAAAGCTTTTTATAATAATTAAAAAGATTAATACTAGCCTAATTAAAAAAATAACCCCTAAACTTATTATAAAAATTTATAATATACTAGTATATAGTTACTAAGGAATTATTCAAATATAAAAACGGATTCGTTAGTATTATGATAAATTTATTATACGTATTAAAATTATAAAAATAATTAAAAACTACGCGACTTATAAAAAAAAATAAAAATAGCCCGTATAAACTTTATAGCGAACTATAATTATTATAATTATTAATAAAAGTATAATAATCGATTATATAGGACTTTATTATTAAATTACTAAAGTTTAAAGAACTATTTACTAAAGTATAGTACGATAGTATTTTAGTTATAGTTAATCGACTTACTAAGTTCGTATACTTTATTTTTTATAAAGAATTTAGTGTTATAAAAAACCTAGTATATATATTTATTAAGGTTATATTTTTAAACTACGGTTTATTAAAAGGAATTATTTTTAATAGAGATAAGCTATTTATTTCGAAGTTTTAAAAATCTCTAATTTCGTAACTTAGTATAAACTATAAACTATCGATATTATTTTATTTATAAACTAATAAATAAATAGAAAGGATTAACTAGATTTTTAAAATATGCCTTTGTTATTAGATAAGTTATAATTAAGATAATTAAATAGTACTTTTATTAATAGCCTAGTTCGTATATAATAATATAGTTAATAAAAGTATAAAAGAATCTCTATTTTATTTTAACTACGGATTTTAGTTAATAATATATAGAGAAATATGATAAGGACTATAAGCTATAAAAGCTATAATAAATATAAATAAACTTAAGGAGATCTATAAATAAGCCTTATTAGACCTCGAGTTTATATAATAATATATAAAAAAGAATATAAATAAATTAAGGATTAGAGGACTATTTTTAAAAAAGGGGGATAGTACTTATCTCTTTTATTATAATATTAAAATAAAATAACTAAGTAATAAATTAGATTATAAAAGACTTAGACCTTTCAAAATTATTAAAAAAGTCTTATTAGTTAATTACGAGCTAAGATTACTAAATATAATATAATACTATTCCGTTTTTTATATTTTATTACTCGAGCTTATATTAAGAGGTTTATATATAAGAAATTATATTATTATTAAACTAAACTAACTAAAATATAAAGTTAAAAAAATGATTAATTATAAAATAAAAGACAATAAAAAGAAATACCTTATTAAATAGAAGGGCTATAAATATAAAGAAAATATATAAGAACTTATTACGAACCTCTAATACTCTTAAGAACTTTTATAGGATTATTATAATACTTAAGAACGTTAGCGTTTAATATTAACGGCCTTAGAAAAGCGAACTTATTATTAATCCTAAAAAAAGTTTAGTTAATATTATTAAAAATACCTACTACTTAAAGATCGCTTATTATTTATTATTTATAAGTATTTAATATAAAAAGAACGCGATCCTCTTTTTTCAAGTTTTATATACTTTAAGTAAAAGTCTCAATATACTACTCTTTTACTTTTTTTTAAATAGTTTAAATATAGGCTAAATAGCTAGTTATTTTTATAATCTCAGACTAAATCCGAGCGAGCTTTATATAAAAATTAAGTAAAATATTACCAGCTTTTTTTTTTTTTTTTTAGATCTTAATATTAATTACTTAGCCTCTTTATTATAAAAATATTAATAACTATGAATAATAAAGCTATAACGATACTTATAACTTAACGTAATAATAAAACTATTATAAGGACGCTTTAGATTTTTATAATCTTAATAAGTCTTCGACCTCTTAACTATATAATATACGCATTTTGTACGGAAATATCAAGTATAAGGTATTACGTTATTAGAACTAAAACGATTAAATACGTTATTATAAACTAAATAAAGCTTAAAAATAAAATTATTTAATAAACGTTTTTTAATACAACCTAATATTATATTAGTATATTTTAAAAAAAATATACTTAACGAATCTTTAACTTAGGAATAGATAACTTACTTATAGGTTTACGGGACTAGACTTTTAAAAAAGAGATTTAATATTATAATTTAATATATATAACTAAAACTAAAGCCTACTCCGTGAGCTTATAGCGGCTATAATATATTATATATATAGGAATATAAAAATATAAAGTAATTCCCACGGAATAAAAGAACTATAAGATAAGTTATATAATAATAAAAAATAAAAAAGTTCGTATACTAAGAATACGGACCCCGTCTTTTTAGAATATAAAGCCCGTATATTTAAAATACGGGGCTCGTTAAGTAAATATATAAATAAAAAATATATTTAAAAATAAGACTTATATATAGTATAAACTTAAGCTAAGCTTAAAAATAGACTTTTTATAGCTTTTTAATAATTAACTTAATATTAGATCTTACGATCGCTTTTAGCTATTTTTATTAAGAACCCCTTTTAATAAAACTATAATTAATTACTAAAGCTTTACTTATTTTATAACTTATAAATATAGCTTTAGGGAAGCTATTTACGACTACAATACTATTTACTTAGTACTCGTAGCCTTAACTTTTACTAATATACTTATTACGACTAGCTAGCCGTAATAAATATATTTATAAAAAAAAGAGCGTTATTTATAATAGCCTTAGTAAGGGCCTAGGTTATTAATTATAAAACGACTAGTATATTAATATACCCCTTAGCTAAATAGCTATTAAAATAGTATATATACCGGCTATTACTTTTTATAAAATAATAATTACTATCCTTAAGGTCGGTATATTAAAGGGCTATTTTAAAATAAAGTAAGTATTAAATCTCTTATTCTTTAAGAGCCTCTTCTTTAAGCTTTTTAAGGACTAAGTATATATTAAATAGGCTTAAAATAATAAAAAGAACTAACGTATATAATAAGCGAGCTATTTAAATAAGCGAGCTACTTACCCGATCGCGACTATATTATATTCGTAACTAAAAAGTAGCACTTAGAAAAGTAATTTAATTAAAACTATTTAGTATCCTCTTTTTTAAATATTTCTTTAGTAATTTAATATATTTATATATTATAACTAGTATTTTTATAAACGCTATATCGTTATTAACCTATTTTAGTCCTTAGTTAATAACTACTATTTCGACGTATTTCTTTTTTAATTTAGGTTATTACCTCTCTTTATAACTAAAGTTCTTTTCCGTTAGCTATTATAAAACTTCTTTCTTATTTAAAACGTATTTTCTTAGCTTTTTTACGTTAGCTAAGTAGGTTATTCTCTTTTTAAAAGATTTAGTACTCCGATTTTAATAAAATAATTTAGTATATAAATCCTTATGCCCTTTTTAATAAATACTTAATAATTTTAATAATCGAAGTTAAGGAGCTATTTTAATAACGAGCGATTCGAGTTTTAATAAGTTACGACTATAATAATACTTTTATTAAGTTATTTAATATTTAAAAAGTCTAAGCTAGTAATATTATTAAAAAGGATCTTAGAAACATTAGAGTATATAACTTTACGTTAAGCTTAAATAGTATACTCTCTATACTTAAAAGCATAAGCCCGGCTCTTCTAAATCCTCTTTAAATATTTGTTTTTATAATTATTTATATAAATACCATATAAAACGTAGAGAAAAAGTCCTTTTTTATAATATAAGTATTACCCCGTTATATATTTTTTTAATTTCTCGGCCGTATACCGTTTTTAAAAGCCTAAAATATTTAATATCTAAGGGCTATAATAAATAAAATAAATAAGCCGGTATGTAAAGGGTAACGATATTATTCTCTTCATAATATAACTTAAAATCTATAGAGTAATAACTTTCGTATTTATTAATAATAAGGAGGTAATATTAACCTTTTATACGTAGTTTTATATACCCTTTAAAATACTTTACTTAATCTAAGCCTTTTTTATTTATTATTTAGCCGTTTTTAAACGTTACGATAACCTAATTATATAATAAACCGGATTTTATATACTAAGTAAAAAAATAATATTTACTTATAATAATAATATATAGCGGGACGCTATAGCCTAACGAGCTAATAGCCTAAATAACTATAACATATTTATAATTACTAAGCTATATTATTTTTATATTTAAATGCCTTTTTATACTCATAACGACTATTCTAAATATAATCAAGCTTATTATAAAGCTAGTCTTGTCGAAGTTATAAATATCGGACTTTATAATACTATATTTTATAATTATGTTTATTACGAAGTAAAACTACGTATTTATTATATTTAAGTCTTTATATTAAGCCCTCTTATAGTTATATTTATAAAAAAATCGTATCTAGAGCTATAGTTAGCGCTTAATAAAGTTAAAAGCTTAGCGCTTTTTAATAAGGGGCGCGTTATGGTTAGTAAGTAATTAATTAGCTATATCTTTTATATTACTAACATAAGGAGGAAACGATTAGGAATTTAGGTTAAGAATATACTTAACTAGCTTCTCTTTTTTAAACATAGTTAATTTCCGTAAGTTTAGTATAATATCTTATTATATAAATATACTTTTTAAACGGGTACTTAAGGTCCTAAGAGGGACTAAGTAAATCTTAAGTACTACTTGAATACTTAGTTTTAAGGTTTTTTTAATAGCTTAGATCGCTAAGTTTAACTAAGTTTCTTTAGTTTATAATATTATAGTTATATTATAGCGTTGCGTAAAGTAAAAAGTAGAAAATAAAATAGTTATAATTAGGTAGGTAGCTCGCTTATCTAGGCAGCTCGCTTATTATATACGTTATAAGAAGTATTATAGAAATTATATAAAACTTATTATCCCCCTAACAGAGCAATCCGCTAGGGCCGTACTATATATTACGTATTAAAGAAAACTAGGTATATTACGCTCTATACTTAATTACTAATTAAAATAGTTAACTAACTTAACCGTTATTTTCTTTTTATTAACTCTTAACTTTCCCTCGCCCGTTTAGAGGGCAAGTTATACTTATTTTAATATATATAAAACCTCTTAATACTAGCCCGCGTAAATCGCTAAATTTTATATTATATACTCTTTTTTATTAAAGGTTAGGGGGCCCCTTATATATTCCTTTATATTTATAATATAGCCCGTATTAAAAAGATTTCTAACTTTATAAAGTATAATTTTTAAGCTAATATTAATATATTA
Source organism: Colletotrichum lupini (assembly GCF_023278565.1). Taxonomy (NCBI): domain Eukaryota; kingdom Fungi; phylum Ascomycota; class Sordariomycetes; order Glomerellales; family Glomerellaceae; genus Colletotrichum; species Colletotrichum lupini. The sequence goes on from NC_064672.1 coordinate 5,608,830, forward strand.
AATTTTAATATCTATACTAGCCCGGCTATTTATAGCGTTCGTATTATTACTTAGCCGAATTCTATATTATTAAAAAGTACTTTACTAATTCTTAGGCATACTTATATTAATTATAATAGCTATAGCGTCGAGCTAGCCGAGGGCGCCTAGCCCGAGAGGGGTAGACTTATTAACGGGCATCTTTAATTAAGGCATGCGGCTTTCTTATCCCCCGTACTTATAAATGCCACTAACACTCTTCTGAGAGAGTTCTAGCCCACTAATTACTAACTATATACTAGGAGAGTAGGTTCTTATCGAGGTAGTATTTTAACTAGCTAACCTCTTAACTAGTTATTTAACTAGCTATTTAAGTAGTAGTTTATATATTAATAAGTTTACTTAGTAGATTTATTTAGTAAATTTGTTTAGTTTAAATAGATAGTAGCTTTGGGCAATATTAAAAGCGATAAGAATAAAAAAAATCTTTACGAGCTTTAGTACGTAAATATTAGCCTATTTAGCCCTTTTTCTAAAAACCTTTATATTATTATTAAAGTTTAGAACCTTTATAGTTAAGGGCTATTTTTAATTATTACGGCCGACTATTATAGCTAATTATTATAGCTAACCTCTATTATTAACTTTTCTAGCCGGCGCTACCGTAGGGCAGCTTATTTAGCCTAAATTATATAGTAGTTTTCGTATTAAAATTACTATATTACGTTAAGCGCATACTTAAGGCATATTATGCGTATTATACAATTAAAAAGTATACTATATTATATAATTTCCTTCAAAAGCGTAATCCTATTAAGGTCGATCTTTTACGCTTATAAAGCCGGAAAAAAACCACTATATAAAACTTATTATTATTTCTAAATATATTAAATATTTATATTCAAAATAAAATTAGTAAATGATTTAATAGCATAGGCGCGCGTGCGTAGTAAACGGGGGTACTTATAGTAATTACGAGAGGTTAAAAAAAAGAAAATAACTAAGTAATATTATAAAAATTTAGATATACGTAAAGTAGCTAAGTAGCCTTACTCTTAGTAATTTATATATTAAAAATAATAAAATATACGCTATTCTAAGTTAGGATTTTATTTACTTTAAATAAAGGGATATATTTATAATAAACGCGGTTTAAAAAATACGTATCCCTTATACCTATTTTTCTTTTATTTATATTTAATTAAATTAGGCCTTTATAAGGGTATTTAGAGATTCTATTTTAGGTATAATAGCTCCTTAGCGGTAGCGTCTAGGGGGTATGTCACGAGATATGGATGTGGTTAATACTACCCACATTAAGTAGGCCCGCTTTTTATAATAGTTATAAGCCCAGCTCCTATCCGCTATTGTTATAATAATTAAGTATTGTATTATTTATAAGTCGTATACTTATAAAGCGAGAGGCGGCCGTTCGAGTCTCTATATAGGTAGAGGTTTTTTTAACTAGTTTACTACTTATAGGGCTAAGGCTATTATTTATAGGGCTAAAGTATAGTATAGACGCCTATTATACGGATAACGGCTCTAGGCGTCTAGGGGGTGTATTACGAGATATAGATGTGGTTAATGCTGCCCACATTGAGTGGGCCCGCTTTTTGTGACAGAATCTGCATAGCAATGGTGTTTTGACAAATTTTCTATGTCTATCGATTACACTATGTTACTTCTATCATCTAGATCGTTTCTTCATACCATGTTATTGACCCTGTGCCGTCTATCATGGCCCGTAGTGTCTGGAATCGAGTGATTGTCACCCGTATCGTCGGGTCCGTTGTGTTGAATAACGTCCATCTCAAGGCTGTCGTCCTTGCCGACGATGTTCTCGGCCGAGCTGGCATAATTCTTTCGTGGCCCGGAACTGATTGTCTCGACGTTTGTTCCTCTGGTACCTTTCGTCCCCCTGCTGTTCTGCCTGTCTGGATTGGAGAGCCCAAGTGTAGATTTCGCCGCATGCCACGATCCCATGATGGCCGCGTCAAGCACCGGTAGTGAGGCCGTCACGATGCCCATGGATATGTCGAGCACCGTCCATCTCAAGATGATGGTGTAGTCCCAAAAAATGTCAGTTGACGTGAATGGCTGCAGCTGTTGCAACAGACCGCCAGTGACGGTCAGCCCTCCCGCAGCCCAGATGATGAAGAGTCTAATCTTCTTCCCTCTATCAATACGAATGCTCCACAAGATAATGATTGGTGTTGCGAGGAGGAGGACACTCTGCACCACGTGGATGATGCTGAGGACCTTCGCACTGAGGAACTGGTTTCCACACGTCGCTGGCTCTGCTAAGGCTCCTGCAAACTCTCTGTCCCAAACAGCTCGTGGCGGATTGCAAAGGAAGATGCTCCAGAACAAGGCAGCAATGACATACGCAACAACCGTGACGAGGAAAATATCCGCAAGAATTCTCCACGTCCTGTACGCCGTGTCGACGAGCCGTCTGATGAAGAGAGTGATGGATATCTTGATGATGCCGACCGTGGGGTAGTATAGAAGTCGGCAGATAGTAAGGTAGTAGGAGTAGAACTGGTAGTCGTCGTACGTGTTCTCCCAGGTGTGTGTGCCGCCTCCTGCGTCGACGACGACGAGGATCTGCAGTATCGGATATACCACTGCGAGAGTTGCTGCCGCTATGATAACCCAGTCGTCCCATCCGAACTTGGTTTGTGCTCCCCGTCCGCGAACCCAAAGTCTTCCTGCTGTTGGTACGATGATGGCGAGTAGGACAATAATCATTCCTGCGATGATGGCGCCCTGCTTAGACTCGTGGACGGCGTTCGCGGGCTCCTTTGCGGCGAAGAGGTAACCCAAACTAGGGTCGAGTGTCGTAACGCCATACTGTCGGTAGATACCCCTGATGATGTTGTAGTCCTTCGTGTTGTTTGGCGGTTTTCCAATCTTCGCTGAGGTCGTTGCGTTCGACATGGCGAAGGGTAGGGGGTTCGGACTGGAGGTCTGGGGCAGGTCGGACTCGTGGTAACGGATCACCCGTATGGGGAGGGGGGAGGCCGGGCCGCTTTATGATATGGATTCGATCAGATGGAAGGTAGCAACATGGCGGAGAATCTGATGTATCATGGTGCGCAGTCTAGGTTGGTTTCATATCGTGGTTATCAAGATCAGGTTCCTTGATGAGTGATGGCCTAGCCAGCGTTAACCCCATATGGTGTGGATTAAGTCCCGGGAACGTGGGATGGGCTGAAAGGTCGAAGACTCATAGACTCGCAGTCTATCCGTAGTACCTAGTAAGTATCATTACAAAAATTGCGCGACAACAGTGAACAGAGGGGAACAGTATTGGGAAAGACGAGCCGCTGTTTTGGCTCGTGTTCCACCTAGGCCCGCGATGGCCATCCAGCTCATAAATTAAGCGCAAGGTCAAGGTTGTCTTAGAGCGTGCAGCTGAAGTGGAGGGTGAGGCGATCTCGAGTCATGGCCCCTCCTTCACTCTATGCCGTCGGCAGCCTACCTTGCGACGCGAACGCCGGAAGGCCTGTGAGTTCGCGGCACAGGTCCAATGGTGAGCCCTGGGCGTCAAAGATCGGACAAGCCCAAAGCTGCAGTCAGAAACTCTGAAAAGAGGTTCCTCAGCGTTCCGGGGTTTTCCCCTTCTATAGCACGTCACGCCTCTGCCTTGTGCAGATGGACTGGCAAGGGGTGACTTGCGGGCAGAGGCTTGGCTTGCGATCGGTTGGGAAACTGGTCCGTCGAGGGGAACATTCTCTCTCCACGGTGTTGGACCCAGTCTTGCCCAGTTCCCCGAGATTGCGTTCAAAAGTTCGTTGCTCCAATATTTGCAATTCGGAGAGTCCTGTTTGGCTTGATCCGAACCAACACAGAAACGAATCAAGCTCCGGTCGTTTAGCGTATATTAACAGTATTCCTCGTTCGCAAGCCCTGCTTTAGAACCCGTTCTCGCCTTTTCTTTACTCGTCTGATGATGATGCGCGTTTGACCTGTTTGTGTGTTCCAGCCAGATAAATCTGTGCGCATCTAGCGCGCTCCTCTTCTCTGTTGTCTGGCGTGTGTCAAACTGCTTCAACGTCCCGCCAGCCACAGAAATCATGGTCCGATTTGCGGGTTTCTCCGCCCTCGCGCTGGCCGCATCAACGGTCACGGCCACCTCAAGTGCCGACAGTAGCTGCATCGGCGTCAACGCCGTCAGCTCCACGTGCAGACCTTCAGAGACGTTGCACAGTCGAGAATTCTTCTACGTCGGGGGCCAAAGCGCTCCAGACCCCACGGGCAACATCACCATCGGCCAGCTCTACGTCGAGAAGCTCACCCCCATCCTCACGCTACGCTCGACCCCCTTGGTCTTCATCCACGGTGGCGGCATTCCGGGAACCACATGGCTCAATACCCCTGACAATCGTCCCGGGTGGGCGACCTACTTCCTGAAGCAAGGCTACCAGGTTTACCTCGTCGATGCTAACAGCATCGGCCGATCCACGGCCAACAACGCCGCCAACTTCACCATGGCCGTAGGCATGTCGGCCGAGTTTGTCGAGATGGGCTTCACCGGCGTCAAGAACTACAACACCTACCCCCAGTCTCAGCTTCACACCCAGTGGCCCGGCACGGGTATGCGCGGCGATCCCTTCTTTGACCAGTTCCAGCAGAGCTTCATCCCATACACAACCAGCCAGGTCTCCCAAGAGCTAGCCATGCGCACCGCTGGGTGTGAGCTTCTTTCCCTCATTGGCGCACAGTCTTACCTCATCTCCCACTCCCTGGGCTCCAAGTTCGCTATCGGCATCTCCAATGATTGTCCCCAGCATCTCGCCGGAAACATCAATGTTGAGCCCTCCACGATCCCCTTTCGCGCGTACGGCTATGGTCTGACCAGTACTGCGGCTAATCCATGGGGTCTGACGAACACCCCTGTCGACTACGAGCCGGCAGTATCCAGCGCCGCGGAACTCAACGCCACTGTCGAATCTGTGGGTGAGCCGTCGTTAGCTCATCGTAACTGCTACCTTCAAAAGGAACCTGTCCGAAAACTTCCCAAGATCGCCAGCGTACCGTACCTGGCTTTGACGGGAGAGGCCAGTGTCCACATTACTTACGATCACTGTATCATCGATTATCTGAAGCAGGTGGGTGGCCAGCCGGAGTGGATCAAGCTTAGTGAAATTGGGATCAAGGGCAATGGCCACTTCATGCACCTTGAAAAGAACAATCTCGACATCGCTCCTTTGGTCCACAAATGGGTCAAGAAGCAGCAGCAATGGTGGTGGTGGTGATGATTGCGCAATGCTGTGCAGCGGCTGGACTGAAGAGGATGTGTTACCTATGTAAATAGCATAAGCATACCTGTACATACACGCAGTAATCGTAATCCGATACCCTTAACGTGCAAAGGCCGCTAGACTGTACTCCCGGACATTTAACTCGCCACACCACAAACCACAAACATATCGGATTCTAGTTAGAGCGGTCTCTGCCTGCCGGGCCAAGATTGACCGCGCATATAAGCGCAGAGTCAGATCATCTTCATTATTTATGCTGCCGCACTGCATATTGTGGATGTCTCAATATAAAGCTGTAAACTCTGCTAAGACGGCCCGCGGCTTCCCTACTATTTTTAGGTTCAGGACAAGGAAGTTTAACCACTGAAGTCTTTCCCCGGGAATAGCGAAGTTCCCGCTTTGGAACAACTCGATCCAAGTTCCTCGGCAGTTTGTGGACAGCAGGCCAACAGCTGTTTCATCGACAGCTACCATTTGCTGGCCTTGCGGCATCGAGTGTTTTGGCCCCCAGGAATGCTTCTCATGCCTAACTTCAGTTTTACAACAGCAATAAGAAGCACCTGTCTCGAATCGCATTACAATGTGAGCTGGTGATCTGATGGGCTGATGCTGGCGGTACAGGTACACAACAGTGGGAAACGCGTGTGTCAATACACCCGTGCCTGAGACAGGAAACAGTATTGAGGATTAAATTCGGTTGGCAACAATTGCTATCGAGTAGGGTGCGATTTCGTTAACCACATAATCTCCTTATGGGTAGTAATCTTCGGGAACATCGATAACACCGCTCATCCAGGTAGACCAGTCCTCAGGCTTAGTCTCATCCGCACCATACTTCAAGTGAGATATCAGTAGTCTGTATCCGCCCTTCAACATAGGTATTGGGACAGACGCTGTCTCGACGTCCCACAACCTTGGAACAGGCCAGGAGTCAAACAAGCTAGTCACAGGCGCATTGTTGTAGTTAACGTACAGGTTGCCCAATAACTCGGCGCCGGCGACTGTGCCGTTGACAGGCTGCGCTGTCTTGGTGTAGTTCAGAGGTCTATTCTGATTGAATCCATACCACGTGGGCTCGAAGTCTGTGTCAGCCCGAACGACGTCCAGCCTCTCAATCCGCACAGGCTGCATTCCGGCGTAGTAAAGGGTCAGCTCGGCGGGATCAATTTTGATGTAGTCATGAATACCGAAGCCGTCAGACGTGACAAGCTGTGGAGCTCCAAACACGGGATACTCGGTAACGGGTATGAGAACGTTAGACGGCACAGGATCGGTTCCCAAGCTTGGAGCAGCTGTGTAGTTATACCCGGCCCCTTGGTACGGAATAGAAAGCTTTTCATTATGGTCAGAGGAGATGGAGATGAAGCCTGAGTAGAAAGGGATCATGAAAGCTCGGAGGTTTTGCGGCGGGACGATCTCCACGGAAATAGTCTTGCTTTCACCAGGACCTAGAGTGACTATTGAACCTTCTGGGAAGTTGATAGTTGCTGCGAAAGGGAGAGAGGCTAGTCGTTGATAGACATTGCTGAAGAATCCGACCTGGTCGGAGACGTCCGGATTAGGGTAGCGAGCCATGCCAGGAGCTGGGGTGTGACCTAGGGTATACTTTGTGGCTTTGTCTGACGGGTTTGCAATATTGATAGAGTAGCTGGACCGGGCGACGATCTCATTGGGACCGAGATCAAACTGGCCAGGCGAGATGAATGAAGGATAGAAAATCGCGTTGTAGGCGTCGACCAAGCCGGATCCCTGATGAACAGGAGGCGAAACATCGTTACGGGTGGCGCGAGTTGTCGGCTTTGAGGTTGACTGGAGACGGTTGAGTATCTCGGTCACTGATTGTTCCGGAAATCGCGACTTCACGAGTGCGAGAACACCAGAAAGGTACGGCGTAGCCATTGAGGTGCCGCTAGCCAGCGCCCATCCTGATGCAGCAAGGGGCCAGGTCGGCAGAATTTGACCGCCAGGGGCACTGATCTGAGGCTTGAGGCTGGATCCCACACAGGTCCTGGAGAGAAAGGTTAGAATATCCCATTTTCCACTATCTTCCGACTTGGGAGCCTACCTGGACTACTAAAGTTGTTCATCTGGCCGCCCCACGCTTGTCGTGTGAGTTGGGGAACAGCAGTTTGAAACGTTACAGAGTATCCGCCTTTCAGAGATCCAACCTGAATCTTGTTGTTTGTCGTTATACCGAAGCTACGCGCAGCATTTGGCAAGGTTGCACTGAATCCCTCCAAAAATGGATTGTCAAGAACGTCCTTATCAGGATATGTCAGGATGTTGTTGAAGCCTGCGGTAGCTGCAACATCCTGAATCAAGGAAAGACCGCAAAGTCCACGTCGAACCACGATCACGTAGTTCTCCTTCGAACCAGTGACTTTGCTTGCAATGGCATCATAGTCCGCCGCCCGGCATCCGAAGTTGCCCTGGACGCCCCCATCGCCGACGTGCACCGCCATTAGCGTGCGGTTCAGGGGAAAGGGGTAAAGACTTCCATAACGAATGAGTTCGCCATTTGAATCAATCAGCTCAAACGTCTGGAAAAGAGTGTTTTCGATAGAGCCGACTGCAATGGCAGCAGGGCTGTTGGCAGGCGCGTTGACTGCAAAGGGGAGGTTGGCCCCGTCATTGCCCGCAGCAGCCACGACAGCAATGCCACTGTCCGTTAACTTCTGGATCAGGACGTGGTAAGGATCGTTTGGCGAGTTGCCGACCGAGGAAAAACCGCCGATAGACATGCTGATGATCTGGGCTCCATCGCTGGCGGCGCGCATCATTGCGGCCACGAGTACGTCGCTGCCAACGCCGCCGGAGCAGCCGAAGACGCGGTACATACCTAATGTTGCTTCAGGTGCGACGCCCACCATGTCTTTGAAGGTATCGTTGGAAGATGAATCCATGGTGATGATTCCTAATGCCGTCAGATCGGCCCTAACATCAAAAGTTAAACTGACAACTTACCTGAGACGTGACTGCCATGTCCACCCCCAACACACGCAGCCAGAGGATCTGCATCTTCAACTGGGGTACCGTATCCGTCGTACTCATCACCAACGAGATCATATCCGAACGAGATCTTGCATCCAGGTCCGAAACAGCCGCCGAGGGCAGGATGATAGTAGTCGACACCAGAGTCCAAGACGGCGATCTTAACTCCTTTTCCTTTGATACCAGCAGCGTGCACACGGTCAACTCCAGTCATTGTGTGAGGAACGTTGTAGTCCAAGTTATTCTCGGGAATCTGCTGTCTCTTTGCTAGCTTACGAGAAGTATGCACCGAGGAGGACGACTCCGAGCGACTTTCATAATCGATAGCAAGAAGGGGCCGTGGAATGAACTGGACTGGGGAGACGTTGATAACTTCAGGTAGGGACTTCAACACAGCGAGAGACTCATTGTTGTGAATGTTCATCGAGATGCCATAGAAAAGTTCATGATTGGTGTATTCGTATCGCACATCGAAGGAGGTCAAGGACGAGAGCGCACGCTTGAATGACACATGGGTGTGTTCGTCCGAACGGCGGCCGAGACTCATTGGATCGCGAAGCTCAACCACAAATGCATTCGGAATGAGCTCCGGTTTGGGTCTGAGATTGCCCTCAAAGGCAGCAGCTTGGCTCAAAGAGAGCGCTAAGCTGGCAAGAGCGAAGGGACGGTGCATTCTGGAAGAAGAAATACACCAACAGCAGCGAGTGATGTTCAGCGAGCATGCTGGGAACAAGATCTCATGACGGTAGGCTACCTGGATTCCGACAAGAGGCTTATATGTACATGCGATTACCTGGTATGAAGTTGATCTTCCTTAATACCGCGGATTCCGCGGCGTGGTAAGAGAACATTTGAGTCGATGCAGGGCAACGTCGCATTGCATCTTGGAGTTGTTCGTGATGTTATCAGACCCTGGTGTGTTCTCGTATTCCCGCTAAAGCACGGCAATTGCGGAATATGCTTAACACAATAGGCAGCTCAGTCCACCGCACGTTCACTAGGTATCTACGAATCGGCTCACTTCCAGATCATCACGGTGTCACAGCCCGGTACCACAATCTTCAATACCCAGGTGAAGAGAAGTATGATCTCGTATACGCGGAAGACCCTGAGATTGCGCGATCAGACCTGCCTGATACAGCAATCTGTTATCGCGTGATCTATGCAAGTGGCTGACATTCTGATCAAATATTCACAATCTTCGAGCGCCAAGGTTAAGGCAATTTAGGAGTTGTCACATCACAAGAGCACCACAACCCCGCGCAAGCCGATAGATCTACGCATCATCTTACGGAGATTTTGGTAGCAGTGACTTTCATTGCTGAGCAGCTCAAGCATTTGAGCATGAAAATACACGATTAACCATCCCGAACTTCTGAATGATGTACGCGGGTGCTAAGCATCGTGGAAAATGTGGTGGCTAGCCGCTTGTGGGAAATTATATAGCCAAAATGTCCTGTAACGGGATCGCCAATGTGTGTCTTGATGAGAACTGACTTTAGGCGACTCCTTCTCCGTCAAGATAGTCATAAGGGGCTAGAATTAGTAAGTTTGGCGTAAATACTAGTGTAAAGAACCCTAGACTTTGGTTTTCGCACTTCAATGCCTAATGCGAAGAACCACTTAGAAAAGTCCTTGTAAGTCTTTCGTCGAGTAAACCCTTTATCATAAACTAGATCCAATATCGCAACAAAGTCTCATGTCAACTTATGAGTGGAAGTCAATAGCTCATGCTACAGTATCAATGCCTTCAGAACAATATCAAAGTCTTTTTACCCCTAAAGTAGAAACAAAACGTAGGACGGACCTAGCCGGCTAGTGATAGTAGAGACGGGATAGAAGTTGGTGGTTTACTTTGTCGAGCATATATGGATCGCCCGAAATTTCCAGCCGAAAAATTCAATTTTTATACTATTGTAAATGCCTGATACCTTTTCGAACTGCCAATGGTTCACACAATTGACACTTTTTAATTGAATTTGACACTACTAAGTTCATTGGCTCTGCTTCCCCAGAGTAAACCAAGTTAAGTGTACATGAACAACACTCATTCGGAGATCCGTCGACACACTCTCCTTCTTGTAAGGTAGCAAAGGGGTGACAAGTACTAGGAAGACCATCCGTCATCGCTCGAAAACTTGTAAGAATAAGTACGATGAAAAATAATCTTCATTCGCAGCAAACGGACATTCATTAGTTTCAAAAGACTACAGCAGCCGTCATTACAGGGATGTAGAAATTCCATTCAGCCATGTCGATAACTCCATGCAATTGAGATGAAGTCTGTGAGACAGCTCTAGACAGGTATCATGAGCGACTAGTGGGATGGTCGTCTCGCAAAAAATGAAAGGATGGATAGAAAACAACCTTATCACGAGATAAAGGTAAGGCAGGAAACCTGAGGGAGGGTGCACAAGGATGCCCTGTATGAATTCAGATAGTCATTCCAATCTCCGCCAACTTCCTGTTACTTGTTGAGATAATCGCGATTCCAGGTGAATGCATTGAGGGCGGTGAGGTGACAATGCAAAGTAAAGTAGGGAAATGACGGAAACAAAGCATTCCAAGCAAGCTGGTCCCGGGACATTATCGAGCTCAGCCAACTTGGCAATCCACAAAGCCCCCTCCTCTCCCCTCGTCGAGAGCGGCTTCACAGCCCAGATGTAGGCACAGGCAAACAACTCCAGCTAGACCAAGAGCGAGCATCACTACCGAGGAATTGGCTGGAATGATTGGTGCGCATCTTCCACGAGCAACTTCGGTACTTGACTCCATTCCCCCGCACGAACCCCACAGCTCGAAGTCTTGGGGTTCACCGGAAACGAGCAAGTTTGTACGGCGGAGCTCGAGATAACATTGGCCCGGCTCCCGCAACCCCAATCTTATTTTCTTTCCATCTCGGCACAACCTTGTCGTCGACTCCCGCGACTCTAATCATCATCATCGGCCGTCGGTTGTTTGTTTGGAGCGCATACAGCTGCTGCGCAGCGGTACTCCCAGTCAGCGGCCGATTCGTGCTTCGCACCGTGGGACCTCCTCGTTGACATCTAAGCCGTGCTTTCCAACGATAATGTTTCTCCAGGCTTCTCCAGTCTGGGGGAGCTGAGCCAGGGTTAAGAAGGTTATGGGGAGTCGCCACATGGCCGAGGTAACCGAGAGGAAGCTCATGGCTCGGGCAAGGTCGCATCGTGCAGCTTGCCATGGTCATCGGCCCCAGCTCAATTACTCCTCTGGAACCAACCACATGGGTCAAGCAGTGAGGGACGCGATGTCCAATGCTACCTTATAAAAGGTGCTTTGCTTCTCGGTCCGACAAAGGTTGCCTTCCTATTCTCGCACATCTGTCTTCAGACGCGTCGCATCCCGCAGAGATCGTCGAGCCGTAGCAGCAGCCGTCATGATGCTCCGGTCCGCCCTCATCGCCGCCGTAGGCGTCCTCACTTGCGGATTTGCCTCTGCTCTTGAGACCTTCGAGCGCAACCTCATATTCCAGCCGCCTGACAACTACACGGACCCCCGCGTGCTGTACCCTCGCACAGTTCAGCTCAATGACGGTCGTCTCCTGGGAACTTGGGAGAACTACTCACCGGAGCCTCCTCTAGTCTGGTTCCCCATCTACGAGTCCCTAGACGGTGGCCTCACGTGGGAGGAAGTTGGCCAGGTTCACGACCAGGTCAACAACTGGGGCTTGCGTTACCAACCATTCCTGTACGAGCTCCGCGAGGACTTTGCAGGCTTCCCTGCTGGAACTGTGCTCCTGGCCGGTAACAGCATTCCCACCGACCTCAGCGAGACCCAAATCGACCTGTATGCTTCTCAGGACAAGGGCCGCACTTGGGAGTTTCTCTCCCACGTCGCCCGCGGTGGTCGTGCCATTCCCAACAACGAGGAGACTCCCGTCTGGGAGCCTTTCATTCTGTAAGTCATGAGCAACTCGAACCGCAATGCACTTAGTCTAGATTTGCTAACACCGACGGTAGCATCTTCGAGGATGACCTCATCCTTTACTACGCCGACCAGCGCTCGGCCGAGCACGGCCAGGAGATCTCCCACCAGACCACAAAAGACCTCAAGAACTGGTCCGCCGTCGTAACCGATGTCTCCTACCCAACATACACCGACCGCCCAGGCATGCCCTTCGTCACACAGCTCGCCAATGGCGACTACATGTACACCTTTGAATGGGGCGGCGCACCCATCATCCCGACCTACGCGTTCCCCATCTACTACCGTATCGCAAAGGACCCCCGCAAGTTCGCCGATGCCCCCGACATGTACATCAACAGCACCAATGGCGGTGTCTTCCCCATTAACAGCCCTAATGTTGTCTGGTCTCCCGTCGGTGGTTGCAACGGTACTATTGTCGTGTCAAGCAACAGCGCCCCTCTCTTCATCAACCGCCGCGGCGGCGACCCGAGCGCTTGGGTCGCATACGATTCTCCTGAGGCCGGTGCATACACCCGTAACCTGCGTATCATGGAAGAGGATCCTGACTACCTTCTCATTATGGGTGCCGGCGTCCTGCCTCCCAGCACCACTAACAAGGTTACCGTCAGCATGCTTAAGCTTACCGAGCTGTTGGGTCTCAAGCAGGCATGAGGGTTGCCAAAAGATTCATGTAAATAACAAAAGTTCGGGTCGGTCATTTGGAAGACATACCCTATGCTCACACAACAAGTACATACACGCAATGAACGCCATAATGAGACATTGGTAAATGATTGACATACATTTACAGCCCCTCCGGATGATGCTCGCGCTACCTTTACCGCTTCTTCGCACCGGGCATGTGTCTCCGATGAGCTCTCTGCCTCCTGGTGACGTAATTTACATACGGGATATTACCTCTTGGCGGACATCCAAATGTGTTTCTGCATGTAACTGAAATATGTTTGTGTTTTCAGAAGTGACATACAATGACGCTGTCTCCAAATTCGAAAACAACCGCTCGATCAGAGAGGGCGATCCTAAAGAAATCGGGAAAATTCGCAGACATGGACAAAGGAGTGCGGTGGTCTCACTCAGGTCCTGAGAATAACAGCGGAGAGACCAGCAACCTTGGTAAATTGTTCCGCCGTCCTCTAGCTTCATAGACCGGGCTTCGTATGGACGGAAGTTTCGATGTGTTCCTGGGTTGCCCCGGACATGCGGGCCGTTTGAAGTGGCGCAACTCCCCGCATGGGAAACCCTACCACGTCTTAGCCCGTCTTGGGAGACAAGGGACGAACAGGTGGTTAGCCGACAAACGCGGGGCTCATGAGCGGGGAAGAACTAACAGCTCAAGGTTCGAATGGAGATGCGGTGAAAGAGCCAATGTCTGCTACTCTCGACCAGTTCCCTCCCTGCTCTCCTATGTGTTCAAGCTTGACGGCCAGAGATGGTGCAAGATACATGCATGCACGTCATGTCCTATTGTCCAATCCCATACCCGTGGACTGGCGACGTTGCAGTCGTACAGTTGGGGTAAGAGAGGGGGAATTGAGATTGCAATGAGAGTGCTGCGCTGCCAGGTATTGCTCAGCCATTCAGATCCCAGCAATGCCGATGATCCCGCCGCTACGTGTAGTTCAAGGTTGGGGGATGGTGACATTTCCGGTCCGTCGCTTGTACAGGCCGGAACTTTGTTGTCTTTCGTCAAATAGCAACCAGTCCCTCGCGGCGTAGACCTGTCCCGTATCGTCTCAATTGATGTTGTATAGCTGCAGTTCAAGCACGATTTCGAGTGTGCTGCTGGTGTAACAATCAAGATGTTGCTGTCGCGTCTGAAGGCTCTTTCCCTGCTGGCCTTAGCTTGGCTTGATGGAGTCAATGCCAGAGCCATTGGGACGGATCTGAAGCTCCTCAATGGAAGGCAGCAAGACATTGTGAGTCTGTCTCGAAAGTGGCCTTGAAAATGACGAGAGTTTGGATGAGGCCTTACTTGGTGTTCTCATGAGGCGGCCAGAAAGGCGTTGACTAATATGACTAGGTGACATGGGACGACAAAAGCTTGTTTATCAATGGCGAGAGATTGATGATCTTCAGCGCCGAGTTCCATGCCTTCAGGTAGGCCGGTATCGTGACATGAAAATGCCGTCACATCACTGACAGTCGTTGGTAGAATGCCGGTTCCATCCCTATGGCTCGATATCCTCCAGAAGATCAAGGCAGCTGGTTACAATTCTGTCTCCTTCTACGTCAATTGGGGACTCTTGGAGGCAAAGCCAGGTGAGGTTCGCGCTGAGGGCATTTTCGCACTCGAGCCACTCTTCGAGGCCGCCGAGAAGGCTGGACTCTACCTCTTTGCTGTAGGTCACCCGACGAATGTCCTCCCAGAAATCTTACGACTAACACAGAACCAAGCGACCGGGACCGTATATTAATGCTGAAGTCACCGGAGGAGGTTTTCCCGGTTGGCTCCAGAGAGTCCAAGGAGCTCTCAGGACTGGCGACGAAGCTTACCTGAAGGCAACTGACAAGTATGACAACAAGCATCAACGCCAATGACATAAATGGTTGTTAACTAACATGCAAAGTTACACCGCCACCCTCGGAAGCATCATCGCCAAAGCCCAAATCACCAACGGAGGACCTGTCATTCTTTTCCAAATGGAGAACGAGTACAACGCTGCCGTCGACCCATACCCGTTCCCCGACTACGACTACTGGAAGTACGTCGACAATCAGTTCCGCAGTCACGGAGTTGTTGTGCCGTACGTCAATAATGAGGCCTGGCAGCTCGGTGCCATCACTGCGCTTACGCCCGCCAAGGTCGATATCTATGGACACGATGGGTATCCGCTGGGATTCGACTGCTGGAACCCCACGGTCTGGCCTGAGAATGGCCTGCCGACTGATTGGCTCACGACGAATAATGCTATCGCACCGACCACCCCGTATACGATCGTTGAGGTATGTGATCTCGAGTCGACATTGTCCAAGTTGGTAGACAATCTGACAGTCATTAGTTCCAAGGCGGTGGCTTCCAGCCATGGGGAGGTGCTGGATTCGAGTACTGCGCAGCCCTTCTCAACCATGAGTTTGAGCGTGTTCTGTACAAGAACAACTATGCCGTTGGAGTGACCATCTTCAACATCTACATGGTAAGTGTTTCGACAGGTTCTCCAAGTGTTCTTTGTTAATGAATCCGGCAGACTTGGGGTGGCACCAACTGGGGTAACCTCGGACACTCCGACGGCTACACCTCGTACGACTACGGTGCGCAGATCACCGAGGAACGTCTAGTCAACCGTGAGAAGTACAGCGAGACGAAGCTTCAATCCAACTTCCTTCACGTATCTCCTGCTTATCTCGTGGCCGATCGATTCAACGCCTCGCTTGAGTGGACCAACAACGACGCGATCACCGTGACCCCGGCAACAACGAACACCACCAAGTTCTACATCACGAGGTATGTCGATATTCCACATGTACCCTCAGCGTTTAGTCAGTCTTAACACATGGTGCGATAGACACACAAAGTATGACTCTCTTGAGACAACTGCCTATAAGCTGAAGGTCAAAACTGTCAAGTACGGTGAGCTTGAAGTTCCCCAGCTCAGCGATACCCTGTACTTGACCAGGCGCGACTCCAAGATCCACGTCAGCGACTATCCTGTGGGCGACAAGAATCTAGTCTACTCCACAGCTGAGATCTTTACATGGTAAGTAGTCAACTTCATTCGAGCATCCTCGACGCTTTTCCAACCTCTTAATAGGAAGAAGTATGCCGATAAGACCGTGCTGGTCGTCTACGGAGGTGCCGACGAGCACCATGAGCTGGCCATCGAAGGTGAACAAGTCGATATCACCGACGAGAACGTTATCGAGGGCTCAGATGTCACTATTGAGCAAAAAGACGGCTACACTGTGTTAGGCTGGGCTGTCTCGGACGAGCGAAAGGTTGTCCGCGTACACGAGGACGTTTATGTATACCTCCTGAGTAAGTTTTCACCCAATATCGTTGTGCCTTCTTATCTAACGAGACTTCTCCAGCGCGCAATGAGGCCTACAACTTCTGGGTTCCCCCCGCGGTCGGTGATTTCGGAACCTCTGATGTTATTGTCAAGGCTGGATATCTCGTCCGCAATGTTGCCGTTACCGGTGACTCCATCAGCTTTTCTGGTGACGTTAACAGCACGACCACCATCGAGATTATCGGTGGTGCCCCGTCGTCGCTGAAGAGTCTGAACTTCAACGGCAAGTCTCTTGACTTCAAGCAGAATGACCACGGAGCTGTGACCGCCAAGGTCGATTTCTCCACCCCTGAGATCAAACTTCCGTGCATCAGTCAGCTCAGCTGGAAGTATATCGATAGTTTGCCAGAGATCAAGTCAGACTACTCCGACGAGTTATGGACGGCCGCGGACCTTGAAAAGACGTACAATACCGCGAATCCTCTCAAGACTCCCACCAGCTTGTACGGTGGAGACTACGGCTACCACACCAGCTCGCTTCTCTATCGGGGTCACTTCACTGCCAACGGCGATGAAACGACTTTCAACATCACAACTCAAGGAGGTAACGCTTATGGTGCTTCAGTATGGCTGGACGATGAGTTCATCGGTTCTTGGGTCGGAAACGCTGTTTCTCCCGCCTATAACAGCACGTTCACCCTGCCTAAGTTGACCAAGGATAAAGACTACGTCTTCACAGTCGTTGTTGACCACATGGGTCTGAACGGCAACTGGGTCGTCGGCGAAGAGCAGCAGAAGAACCCCCGGGGCATCCTCAACTACAACCTTGCGGGTCACGAGCAATCTGATATCAAGTGGAAGATCACCGGCAACTTGGGCGGCGAGGACTACGCCGACAGCGAACGAGGCCCTCTCAATGAAGGCGGTCTCTTTATCGAGCGACAAGGATACCACTGGCCCCAACCTCCGTCGGCCTCTTGGGAAGATAGCAAGGGCCCCTCCGCGGGAATTGAAAAGGCCGGAATTGCCTACTACTCTGCCACTTTTGACCTCGACCTCCCCACTGGCTTCGACATCCCGCTCTCTCTGACTTTTGCCAACACCACAACCACGGCGTACCGCGCTCAGATCTTTGTGAACGGATACCAATTTGGCAAGTTTGTCCACCATGTCGGCCCGCAAGCTCGCTTCCCCATTCCTGAGGGCATTCTCAATTACCAGGGCTCCAACCATCTCGGCATCACGCTCTGGGCCATGGAGAAGGGCGGCGCCAAGGTTGAGGGGCTCAAGTGGGAAGTTGGCATGGTCAGCGCAACTGGGTTCGGAAAGGTGACGCCTGCGCCGCAGCCGAAGTGGGCTGAAAGAAAAGGAGCGTACTGAAGGGTCATGAATCACAAATCTGATATGCTCATGTACGGCATTTTATCTTGGCAGTTGATTGAATCCACAAGATTCTTCTTGACCCAAAGTAAAGTGTAGCTAGTCACCCAAAGGTACCAAGACTCATAACCTCAGGGTGTTGATAGGCTTAGCCCGCTCCTAGCAGTCCTGGGTTGCATCTTCTTTTCAAAAATGACCCTCGTGAATGACCACCTTCTAGAGATTCTGTTCACTATTGGAAGGTGCATTTGAACCTCAAAGCAAGCTTCACGATACCACGAAGCTTTCAAGCAACGCAACGCGGAAATTACATAGCTCAGACAACTTCAAGTCACTTTAGATGCACAAGATTTGATTTGGTTTAAGGTTTAATTATATGTTCATATCGTGACCAGCAAGATGATACGATATACATATTTGCACACAAAAGAACATAATTCGTCGCCAGCTAATGTTGGGACACCACTCTGTAACAAGTTCTTGAGCTACATCTAGACCGATACCAAAAGACCGGCCTACCATGTACACAAGTCTCCCAACTCGCCATATTTCGACGATGTTTGTGCTAGCAGCCGCTTACAACTTGGTGTTGACGCTCTGGACCGCACTCTGCGGGACGTTGAGAGCCTTGGCTGCCTTCTGACCACCGGAAACGTTGACTCCCTCCCACTTCCAGTTGCGGCAAGCGCCGGATCCGCAAAGAACCTGAACGTCGGTACCGGAAGACTTGATGTTACCAGTAATCTTGCTGACGGTAAGGTCGGTAATGGGGACACCGCTGGTGGGCTTGCCGGTAGGAGATCCGTTCTTGTAGTCCTGCTGAATCATGACGCCGTACTTGTTGATACCAGTCATGGTAATACCGGAGTAGACAACGTCCGAAACAGCGCCAGTCGCACCAGCAACGGTCTTAATTCTGACGCCGTTGTCCGAGTCGATAATCTTGGAGTTGAGGATGCGAACGGTCTTGACGACGTTGTTGGAGCGTCCACCAACGGATCCGATGGAGAGACCGTGACCGCCAATGCAAGTGCCGTCGACGAAAGTGATGTTGGTGCCGGAGTTGATAGCAAGGCAGTCATCCTGGTTCTTGACAGTGCAACCAGAGATGTAGATGCCGTTGGAAGAACCAACGTCGAAGCCGTCGGTGTTGTGGCCGCACTGGGAACCGCCGTCGCCGGCAGAGTCGTCAATCTTGACATCGTAGATGCCGAGGTTGGTGCAGGTGTTGATAGAGAAGGCCTGAACAGGGGTGTTGAGCACGTTAAGGCCGCGAATGTTGGAGTTTTGCAGAGAGTGGGCAGCGAAGAACTTGGGCTTCGTCTTGCCACCGTTGCTGCCCTTGCAATCCCACCAGCGCTGGCCGCCGCAGTCAATCACATGACCGGAGGCGCCGACGACGTTGACATTGGAGCCCGAAACGGAAATGAGGGGACCAGCCCACTCCTTGTATCCGAAGGTAGTCTTGCCTTGGAAGGTAACCTGTTGATTTGGTTAGTAAATCTGGCCGAGATGATAGCGGCCTATTGACCACAAGAGGTGATGTTCAAGAATCGACGTACGGTAGCACCTGACTTGAGGCCAGTCAAGTCAAGAGTGACTCCAGCGGGGACAGCGATATCCTTCAAGACAATGTTCGAGCAGCCAGCCTTGCCCTTCATGGCAGCGTTGGCGTCGGTGAAAGTGCAGCCGGACTGGCTAACAGGCGCAGCCAGGGCGGTGGCAGCCAGGCCAGCGAGAGCGAAGAAAGAAACCATGTTTAAAAGCAGAAATGTCGGTTGTGAAGTAGTTTGTTATGTCGGAGTGCCCTAGGGCGATAAGTACGAGAGAGTGAACGAAAAAAGAATGGACGAGCCAAAGCTCAAAGGATGGTAATGATCAGAGTAGAAGATCTTCTGGTAACAGTTCGAGAGATATCTCAACCAGCGCCAAGGCCGTGGGAACTGGTCGATTTATATCTCAAATGGAGGCGTTCTCAGCAGGGCTCTGCCAAGACTGTCAATCAAAGCTTGTGTTCACCGTGACATATCAAGAACAGGGGTGACCGC
Organism: Colletotrichum lupini; assembly: GCF_023278565.1. NCBI lineage: Eukaryota > Fungi > Ascomycota > Sordariomycetes > Glomerellales > Glomerellaceae > Colletotrichum > Colletotrichum lupini. The sequence continues at coordinate 5,628,393 of NC_064672.1, forward strand.
CGGCCGAGTCAGTCAAACATAAGACGGCTACCTAAACTTGGGGCAAACGCCAGCAAGGATCGCTATTATTGGACGCCCGAAGAACATTTCTTTCCTGGGAACGAAATACTGGCGTCATATTGAGCTCGCACTCACAGAGATTGCGTCTAGAAGGACTACTCAAATAAGCTTGTCTCGAATATAGTATATGGGCGATGATATTCTGCCAGCACCTGCCGATATCCCGCCCCCAAGTGTGGCTGCGACCGCCCCTGCCTCCGAGCCCGGAGGCCAGCTGCCCATACCCACCCACTTACCTACCTACTTACCTACCTACCTACCCACCTACAACCACCACTTCGTCGACCTCGCCGTCGCTGCCGCTGCCGCTGCCGCTAATTGAAGCTATTCCCAACGTCAATATGCCGCAAGAAGAGAATAATCGCGAAGTTAACGATCCCTTCGTCTACCAGCATGCCGTCGATTACGACGAATACGGCCACGTGGAGTACGACTGCCCACTTTACGGCTAGCGTTTCTCTACCCTGCCCGAGGCCAGAGCAGCACTTGACGAGACCTACGAGACGGCGGTCGCGATCGAAAGCAGCAACGCCTCGCAGAGTTAACCCACCCGAATAAGCGTCGCAAATCCTCGACCTCGTTCGAGCGAGTCAATTGGGCAGCTGGGCAATTAGGCCAATTAGGCCAATTTGACGGAATCGTCGACTTGGGCCAATTCGTCGACTTGGGCCAATACGTCGACTTGGGCTAACGCGTCGATTGCCGTACTTTTTACCAAAATAATTCAAGTTAATTACCGGCCTCTGATTGGCCTAGCCCATTCGAATGCTGACTACGTAGAGCCCAGCTTACGTATGTGCCCGAGACCGGCGGTCGTGTGGCGGCCGTAGCCACACTTGGTGGCAGAATAGCGGCAGCTGGTGGCAGAATATCATCGCCCTAGTATATCTGCTAGAGCTGTGGAGTGGTGTGTGGGAAGTTCGGAAGGAGCCTCAACGAGGGTTTGCCGAAAACCTTCATTCGCTTGATATAGATGGGGGCTATAGGCATTCGCGCAACGACGGAACCTGAGCTTCCCCAGGTTTGTGCCTTCCAACTCGAAAACCTTCTCCCTTCACCTGTTTGCTTCTGTCACATTTTTCTCGTGAAAGTGGAATTATTCTTACATCATACCCGGACACGTTGCGAAATGTGCCTCGTGCGTTGCGCATCTAACAGAGTTCAACGCCAGCTTGCTAGTCTGCAAGTCAGCTCCATAGCACAGAAAGTCTCACGGACCAAAAGGACGCAGTGGCCAGATGCTATGCAGTTTTCTTATCACGCATAGCAGCAATAAAACTGACTTTTCAAAAGGTGCTTCCATTTCGCGATAATAAACCTCATTCTGCCCACGCTCATTAGCGGGCGAAAGCACGACTCCATTCCCCCCCTCTTTGCTTTTACTCAATGACTTGGTGAGTTCGCCTCAAAAATCAACTTTCAGATTGTTTCTTGGCTCATTACTGATACCTTTGTTTACAAAGTCTTCCTGAGCGCATGCCACCACCTGATCCATCGTGTTTACCGTATCACTTGTTCTCTGAATGTTTTCCTCGTTTGCAGGCTAAGTCCGCGCAGATTGTCTGAGCAGAGCTTGAGTAAGGTGGAACGCAATCGGAATGCAGATTGGACCGGCGACAAACGATAATTCTCCAACCGTAAGCGCCGAGCAGAACAAATATCCCCCGAGAGATAACCCGGAGGCTAATAAGGTCATGTCCCACAACTGCTTTTGACCGCTCGGAAGGTTTACATCCAACATGTCAGATATCACAAAGGCTGCAGTGATTTCCCCTGAATGGCGGCAGCATGGAGACGGATTGCCACCTCACTATGCGAATTGCCTCATTCTGCTTTCTCTATTAAGTGGAATAGCCCCTCAGGCCACGGCAGAAATATGAGCGATCGTCAAGAATTGGGACTGTGAGCGGGTTTCATGCGAACCAGCAAGTGCGGAAAGCGCCGGGTTAACCAGGGTTCCCACGTTGAAAAGAAAAGTTTATGGTTTCTATCCACAACTCATGTGGCAGCCACAAAGCATTCGACTGCGGCAGACAAATGAGTCTCGGCTATCCGGGGAATACGATGGCCATCTTCCGAGACTCAAACGCCGATTCTGAGCCACCTTCACAGCTGTGCTGTTGCTGGAGCCAGGCAACGCGCGTAGACTTTGGCTAGTCGCAGTTTGCAAATATGAAACTCATGAAACAAAGACTTCACTCATCATATAAGCATTAGGTCCCATAGAGACTGGACGTCTGGATTGTGGACGGTAAGCTGTCCAAACCACCGAGCATTGCTCCAGAGTGCCGCGAGAAATTATTCCACTTAACAAATGTAGATCAGCACATCTAATAGAAAAACAAAAAGGTGCCAAAATTATTTCTGCTTCTTGTTTGTATGACGTAGATAATTGGCTTGTGTCTCATGTTATTTGTTTTAGTAAGGAGTTCGGTTGCCTCCCTTACCTTGTGCCCCTACTGGCAGAGAGCCAGCTCATCTCGGACGCTCTCCGGCAAATATCGCGATGCGGCAATTTGATGCCAATGAGTCAAAGCTTCCCATTCATCTACATCCAAATAGCATTTCATGGAGAGTTTCTTCTCATTGATGATATGGGACTTTCCACGTAATTTGTTGATATGTAGTTGAGGAGGCTGGATTATTCCTTGGTTGCCAAGAAGTAGTGGAAGTGCATCCATACAACTATTCAAGCATGGGCCTCCATATTTGAAGTAACATCGACCGGGATTATGTCTACCACAATTCAGTTGACTATGGACGAAAAGCTATGAACCGCATATGCTATCCGTGTTTTTATATGTGGCTGAAGACCTTATGCAGACTACATAGATGGTTCGGATGGCTTGTATTTCTATCCAATTCGGATGATTCCGTGAAGTCCCGCCGATCGACGCGGATGCCGCACCTCAGCGCTCCACCCCAAGTAAGCATCCGTAGAAGCCAAGGCTCAGACATGACCATAAACCAACTCAACATTTCAGCCCCATGCCAATTTCTCCCAACATCATAGACCGCCTCTCCATCGCCAACTTCCTGCCTGGCGCAGATCCTCCTCGGCTATCCGTATGTTCTCTTGCACTCCACCGTTCCCCATACCCTCCCTTGCCCTGATCTTTTCCAACAAAATCAGCCCCCAACTTCGCTTGCCGGCTCGCTGCCGGACCGCAAGACAAGCCAACTTCGTGGTGTCTGGCATTGTTGCCCGATAGCAGAAGAGTTTTACCACTTCTTGCGTAGATCTCTATCACAGAGGATGCGCGTTGCAAACTGCAGGACAGCAGAGGCCGTGAGGCACATGCCGGTGAAGATGATCAGGTGCTGATACTCTTCCGGCGTGCCTCGTCGGACGAAAGCGCCACCTATGGGCGTGCCGGTGAAGACTCCGATTGTGCTCCAGATGGAGAATGCGCCCAGCCGGGCACCGACTTTATCAGTTGGAGAGAGTCTGACGGTCACGGACGGTGTGACGCTGATAAATATTCCCGAGCAGAAGCCTACATTTGGATTAGCCGAGTTGGAACCCCGCAAGCTTGATGCATGCATAAATTAATGAGAAGAAAATACCGTATAAACAGGCAAAAGCTACAATCATGCTGACGCTGGTGGATAGAAGCCACAAGGTAAGGCAGAGTATGCCCGAAATTGCCGTCAGCGGATAGAGGAGGTTCAATCCACCAGTATGATCGGCTACGTATCCACCGCTAGGATTCGTCAGTGTGGAACTCATGATGGCACATTGGACGACTCAATAACTTACATCACTCGGCCGAAGAAGCTTGATCCGTTGATAAGCGGGAGAAGGTAGTTCCTCACCGCGGCTCCCGGGTGGTGAACCGCGATGTACGGCTCTGGTGAAGAGGTTAGCTGTATTCAATGAGGGCATCATCCGTCACCCCGCGGTCAAGAGGCATTGAGTAGGGACATCGAGTTCTGGATCGACAGCCTGCAACCTTGGAACGGTACAGTTGATGTCTGCCTTAAGCTTACACAATAACGCAAAGCCATATTGAGTCAGACTGTCCAAGCTTAAATGAACACGTACCTAAGTAGTAGAACGGTACGTAAAGCCCAAAGTTACCGACCACATTAGCAAGCGCCAGTGTAGAGTATCGGGGGTCGCGGAAGCCATTGAAGTCCACAATAGACCAGATGGATTTCACAGGCTTGCGTGGCAGCTTGGGCCGCGAGATGAGAATAGCGATCCCGTAGCATACTAGAGCAATCAGCGCAGCAATTCGCAAAGCCCAGCCGAAGCCGATACGTGGCACAAGATGAGAGAACATGATGGGTAGGCAGACTCCTCTCGCGCTGCTCCCGCTAGCGACAATACCAATGGCTAATGCGCGTCTTCTCGTAAAGTGCTGACTAGCGAGAGGCAAGGAGACCGCTGTACCAAACACGGCGGTTGATCCAAAGATGACGCCCTGTTGTTAACGTTAGATCGATCTCGGCACGTCGGGCAATAGTGACGGCACATACCTGAGTGAGGATGAATTGCCAAATGTGGCCTGGCTGGGCGAATGAGACGCCGACGCTGGAGACAATCGCCCCGACAGCCGCGACAGCGTAGAGGATGCTCGGGCTGTACGAATCGGCGAGACCACCGGCGACAGGCTGGATGAGGTTCATAAGACCAAGCTGGAGCGACCCGATGATCGCGATGACCGAGCTCGGGTACCCAGCCAGACTATGGCCGAGGTAGTAGTCCTGGAAGTACCCAAAGCTATTCATGTAGCCATAGGACACGAAGTAGACGAGAAACGAGCCGGCCACGGTGAGCCAGCCCGCGACGGTGTGCTCGTCGCCATCTTTGCGGTGGGCGGCGTCGTCGCCTCTACCTTCAACCTGTTCAGGGTCAGATCTGGTTTGCATCGTGATTGTAGGGGTTACCTGGGGTTACGAACAGCGCAGTGATGTGGTTGATCGTTAGAGTTGTGTTGTCGTGTGGTTCTTTCCCGGCGACCTTGAAGTTGTTGATGTGATGAGGAAAGGAGTCAAAGTCGCGCATCCCGGGTTGAGGTCTTGATTGTTATGAAATTTGGCCTCGGTCAGATTTTGTGCAGGGGTCTGATTCCTCTATCTTGACCACTGATAACGCCTCCCGGCCACATCGGCATTCAGCTAAAATGGTTCCATTCCCTTTTAGGGTACAGCCAACGTTAAGGTAGCTAGAGCTCCCTGCGATCATGTTAGCAGTAGTCTAAGTAACTCTCCACAGGTCATTCGTTGGTGTCAAAAACTTTGGAACTACCTGGGGATGCGTCGCGTCGAAGGGGAACATTCAAGGAGAGCCGACTGAACCAAGTCAAGATCCAGTGTCCCCAAGTTCCCAAACGGGTAGTTTGAAACTAAGTTCTCTCAGCTGTCTCTTTCGTCCCGATGTTCCAATGTTGTCTTCTTCACCTCATCTTCGCTTCCGCCGCCCATTGTCATTCCGTCTACAGTGCCAGACGTGTGATTAATTCCCCACAACGCCAAATAGCCAATAGCAACCACGGATCCCTTACACGGATTCCAGGCTCTGACGACCGAGTTAAAACGATCAGCGTCTTAGGGTCAAGCAAAGTAATTTGATCATGGTATTGGCCAATCAAGAAAGTGTTCATCCAAGTATCAATGTCATATGGGCGCATGAAAAACTCGATATGGCTTGGAATTCAATAAACTTCATTGTTCCATCCAGAGAAGCCGAGCTCCTGGAGTGGAAACGCCGCACGATGTTTGCGTTGTGTACACTGTTACCTCTTCATATGTGCTCATCAATCTCCTGCCCCAAAATGGTCGCGTATCCAGATGAAAGGTGCTTTCCCAACTACATGCGTCTGCAGCCAAAGCATAACGAGATCAAACATACTCTGCCGTCACCGTGTTGTACCGTTGATCTAGAAGGGGTTAACGTTCGTGTCAAGATGCCCAGTGAAAGGGAAACTCACTGTTGTAGAGCAATGTGTACGTGGTTGAGGCCGAAAGATAGACGGCTTCGATCTTACAATTCAGCTCGTAGTACCATTGGCCATCAAGTCCCTGGCGGCGGGAGAGCATGTGCTCGGGGATGTGTCCGACATCAGCCTCGACATGAACGAGCATTGCAACATTATCATCGCGAGCAACAGGCGCAATTCTCTGGTTGCGATCTGCGTAGATGTCCATCTTGATCTTCTTGATGCGGCCCTGACTGACCAGACCAGTCCACACGAACGATGTGTAGAAGGGTTCGTTTTCGGAGACGTTATCGCCGCGTTGAATGAACCACTCCATGGTGTACACTTTGTAGCAACCATCCAAGCCGCACCAGTGTCGCTTCTGTTCGAGATGCTTGTGAAGCTTGGCATCGTACTTGCTTCGCCACTCGGTGCCATAGTGCTTCCTGGCCTTGCGGTTCTGCACCTTGACCTGCGTAAGCTTGTCAGGAGATACTTGAGCTAGACCTTTCATGACAGCGCCTTGAACAACTGCCTGCCAAGCATTGGGTGGCTGCATGATCTGGATGCTCTTATCGATAGCGTTGCGCAAACGCTCCTTGAGATAGTTGGATGCGCCAAACCCACCGACAAGGAGAATAGCATGAATCGGCACATTGCTTGCTGTGATCTGGTCTTTGACAAGCTTGATGCACTCGAGAACAACGGGCTCGAAGATGGTTTGGAGATCTGATGCCTTCAAGGCGAAACGACCGCGGTTGATTCCCAGCTCTTTGTTGTTCGCCAGACCACCGACTGGAATGGTGTAGGTGTCGTCTGGAGCAGCGCCGAGCGTGAACTGTCGCTTGACCTGTGCACCGTTAGTCAAAGAGCTTTAGTCAAGATACCTGGTCAAAGAGTGATCAAAGTTATAAATAAGCTTGCCTTCTTTTCGAACTGTTCCATGGCCTCGGCCATGATCTCGTCGTCAAATCCGTCTTCTTTGCCCAGCTTAGCCTTCAGAAATTTGGCAAAGCGCATGTTGAGGAACGTCGAGCCGCACAGAGCACCAGATCCTGGAGCAGCCTCTTGGACCTCCAGAATAGGCTTTAGACTGGTAATTGTGTACGAGATCAAGTCCACAGTTCCTCCTCCAGCATCTACAACCACCACAGTGTCATCCACCTTGAGCCCATGTGGGTCCAGGCCATGTAAGGCATAGATGGCAGCAGCCTCGGGCTCAGAGACAAGATGGATGGGAGCAACAGTGTTGGTAACAGTGTTGAGGCCAGCAGCCCTTTGGCAGGCTTGCTTGGTCTTATCCTTGGCGAGATCTGACCAGATAGCGGGCACCGTGACAACAAATTCCAACGGTGTGGTGTTGACAACCTGTTCTCCGAGCTTCTCCTTCAAAGTGTAGACGAGATGATTGCCCAGGGCAGAAATGTAGTCCGTCACAAGCTTGTCGACATTGCGGCCACCTCGAGCCTCTGAGGAGACAGCTTGACCCATGCTTTGGAGAGAAGGATCGAGGTCACTGGAGTACATTAGCTCTGTTGTGTCTTATAACATCCGGACACATTATGCCAAGACCGAGTTTGATTGGGATTGAAGGCACTCACAGCTTGAACCACTCGACAACTTCATCTTGTGGTGCAGTAACGGGGATTGAAAAGCCCCATTGAACCTCGTCGCCGGCATATCGCAGCTTGGTAGGGACTTTGTCCGAAGATTCGCCCTCGCGGATGGTCTTGCTGATCGGCCAGGTAGTGATGGCAGTTCGTCGATCGGGACGTTGGGTTTCAGCCCACGCTACTCCTGAATAAGTGGTACCAAAGTCGATGCCGACAATGATCTTGCGCCCGCTGACGGACAGCTGCCCAAAGTCAAAGGCGTCCATGACTAGGCGATGTGTTGCTGCCGGGTGTTGCAGAAGGTATCAAAGCTGAGAAGCGATAACAAGTGTGTATGGATGTAGAAGGCAGATGCAAGTCGATGTTCGGCTGTCATCCACCAGAACAAATCAAAGTCTTGGGGTCGGTGTAGTGGAAGCCCTGTGTGTTTCCAAATGAAGCTGTATCCGAGTAGGCTTGACGGACCCGAGAAGAGGGTGAAGAAGATTTCAATTATTCAGGATGGCCTGGTCGCAGTAGAAAGAGGTGCAAAAAGGTAAGGAGGAAAACTTGAGGTGATAGGAAGGAGGGCGATGTCAGAAGCCGGGCCTCATCAAGCTTGATGGAAGCATGTGCTTGGGCAAGGTACGTAGAGGTCAGCAGGCGAAAGAAAATCTGCCTTGATGAAGCTTGGGTGGATGTGTTGAAGGGTGCAGGGCAGCAAGAGGCTCTGGCTGAACCTTCTTGGTCTTCACGTCCTTGACGGGGCGTTGCGCAAACGGGTAAGGAAGGAAGCTCCGATTTGCTTGTAGCTCCTTCCCTGGCCGATCAAGCTTTCTGAGGCAGGTACGAGTAGGTAAACTTCAGAGGTATCTATACCAGACTAAGGTAGACAAAAAAGCGAGGCACGAATAAGACTGCACATGAAAGAGAGCTATCAATCATTGAATCGAGTAATCAGCCCCCTGGAGAAACACTGCCTTATGCGTCAAGCTCATGCGGCTTCTGACTTCCATTGTCAGACACGTCTGGATGTATCGACATGTCGTAGGCCTAAGCGCCGAGATACTCGTCCGGCATGCCATGTAGCTCAGGCACCTTCATGAGGCACCTTTCGGTCCGTACTATGCCACTGTTTTTCCAAAGTGTTCAACCCTCACTGCCTCCCAGCATCACTCCAACGTGTTGAGCTGTTTCTGGCGAAGGTCAGGATGCCTGTTAAAGAAAGTGACTTTGATGGAGTGGATCGGTACTTCTGAGCACAACTAGGGTGTCAGCCTTAAAAGTACGTATTTCAGCAGTGCCCCACCCGCCGTTGTCCGCCCCCACTTGGCGGGGTTAATGAGCAGGCAGCTTCCAATGCAGCAACAGCCCTCCTTCACCGAAAGCTGCCTTGCTTCCTACTGATACCAAGACAAGCCCATGAGAGGCCGACTGCAAATCAAGCGCCAAATATGTTCGAGAGACTTGAGGGTGTTCTTTCAGGTTTCCTATTCTGGGCAGCCCTCTCAGCCCCAGGATTCATCACACAATAAGGTTCGATGTATGACCTTGAACTTTTGTCTTGGGCTGGGCACCACAGGCGGCATTTCGAGATATGCAAAGTACCTGGCCTGAGTACCCGACCTTGGATAAGGTAGGTTCCTCAAGACACTGGAATCTTCCTTGGTTTGTCCGTGCAACTTCCCTCAGGCCTCTCCTCCAGCAACATCCCATCCCTCCAAGTCATTCTTTTTTCTGATGCACAGGTAGACTCGGACCTCTCTTTTCATCCAAACATCTTGTTCATCGTTGCCATTTTCCAGGACTGCTTTTCGGCATGATGGAAGATCTCAGACAGGTAGACCCGGCTCTTCCGCAGCACCGCGAGGATCACAGCCCACCAATTTCGGACAAGAGACCCCTCGACGTTGATGCTGGTGTCATGATCCTCGACGACTCGAGACTTACCTACAGTCAAGCCCCGGGGAATCAAGCAACTGCCACAATAGACCCAGTCGGCCCACACGCGACTTCTGACACTGACAAAATGGGCTTCACCAAGGTCGAGATACCTGCTCCGGAGAACGGGGCTCAGAGCAGCGGACCCAGGCAAGCTCTACCCAAAGGCCTTGTTGCCACTCGTTTCAATCATTATCCCACCTCCAATTCTTCTCGTCATCCTCTATCGCCTTCTTCGACAGTAACATCATCTTCTTTTGTCGAATGCGACCTGATCGATCTTGGTGCTGACATTTCGTCGCCATCAAGAGAGTTTTCCGAGAAACATGTTATCCCCAATGCACGCGACGGCGGAGGCGAGGCAGATTCCAGTGATGACTCATTGCTACGCCGCGAAATCATGGAGCTGCGCTACAGGCTCAAGTCAACAACAGCTCGAGCTGAGATTGCCGAGGAGAAGGTAGAACGAGCAGAGCGGAGGATAGGCGAGATCAAGTCTACCGTAACCTCAACTATTACAGAGATCGAGAAAGACACGGCCCCTCTTTCGTCAAAAATCAATGAGCTCAGCACAGAGAACGCGGCTTTGAAAGAACAACTCAGAGATGCTCAATCTCACATATTTAGCCTTCAGCCCTACCGCAAGGAGCTCACTCGCGAGGAAGTTGGGCGCGTAAGTATCTCCCGAGACACCCAGCGAGAGTTGTCTGACAGGCCGATAGGAATACGATGATCTCGTCGAGGGAATCAGCGATTGGGTTTCCAAGTTCATGGATCCCTATCTGGATGACCATGAAAAGGGGGTTGAAGACCTGATGACGGCTACCCGTAGGAGGCCTAGCGACGCCCTCAAGTTGAAGCAGGTCATACACCAATATCCTGACCTAGTTCATGGCGCAGTCTTTCCAGAAACGGACGAAGACATTATTGTTGCAACTATCATGAGGTTCATCAACGAGAACATTTTCCAAAATATCATGTACGGCTCCATCGCCAACTACGTCGAAGTCCTCAGCTTCGTGGAAACAGCGCTTCAGAATCATGTCGACCCAAAGCGAGGTACCAGCATATTCTTGCAGGGTTACCATTGAACATCTGTATTGATAACTGATGCACCTTGCAGATCTCTTCGCGATACGAACTTGGACGGCAGAAGCATACAATGCAATCTTGAGCTCCCGCGACTTCAAGGGCTGCCGGGAAAAGAAATTGCGCGAGCTCACGATCGAACTTGCGAGCATTTTCAAAATCTTCTGTCGAAGAGACAAGATAGATGCATTTTTCAGGAGCTTCGAACAGATTTGCATTAAGCCCGCGATGCAACTCTACGAGAAGATTCAGGTCTCCACCAACCATTTCTACTTCGACATCAACCCATACATAGTTTGGGGTGGCGACGGCGAGATGCAAACTTCAACCGACTTTCTCGACAATTTGCAAGACCTCGACTGCAAGAACATAGTCCAGAACCGCAAGGCTTTCAATTTGACAATGATTGACCCCCAGCCTACTAAAAAGGAGTTATATCACCACCTGCTCAACGTTTGCACTCTTACGCCGGCACTATACATGCGACAGATTGGCTGCAGGGATGTCATCAAGGAACCTCAGCTTGTGCGACGCCAACGGATGCTGGTGGCGTGGGGACCGCAAGAAAAGCGTGACAGGTTCCAGGAGAATGGGGATCGTACGCTTTTGAGCCACCTCTATTACGCTAAAAGCGACCGCGAGAGGCAGGAAGCTGGTGGATGGACAAACTTCCGTTGGGGGGGCTAGGAGACCTAGGTATCTCACACTAATATCCTTCATTTGCTACACTAGTATCGGTGCAATGGCTTATTTGCTATATAAGGATTGCCGCAATATTCCCGAATTGCACATATTACGGGACCAGTTTGGCTGATCTACCTAATTGGAAAACATTAAGGACAGTAGAAGCAAATAATCTCTAGGTGCACTCTGTTAACTTAATAGTCCCCTATTGTCGGATTGGAAGTCCAATTCGACCGCGGCATACAGCCGACTGCGCAGGGGCTAATTGGGGGCCCTATTTACGATTATCGTAGCCAGCCCAACCTATAGTTAGAACCTCCTTTTTATACTTACGCAGATATTTATATAATTTAATTAATCTCTTTATTAACTACGGTTCGAATTAACTACCCTATAATAGGGATATTAATACTAATTAGTAATTAAATTTTATTATTATAAATTAGTAAGGTATCTCGTTACGTAAAAGAGACGACCTCTTAATATTATATAAAATAGGAAATTCGTACTAATTAACCTTATAGAAATAGACGAAAAAGGAGGCGATTCTCGAATGCCGTACGGAATTAAGTAATCGTAGCCCTTTATTACTTATAAGAGGTCGACGTTTACTATATTAAAATACGTTAATTAATAGAACTACTTAAGTAATTAGCTTTTTACCGTTACCCCGAGTAGCTTTTTTACTAAACGACTTTTCTATAGCTAGCCTATAATTAGAAATTAATTAGTTAAATTAGAAAAAGGAAATACTTATATAACGACTACTCGCTTAATTAATTAGCGTAACGAACGAGCTTAATAATATAGTATAAAAAAGTACTACGTAATTAAAAAAAGGGATCTCTAAACGTAAATATTCTTATTTAGTAATAAAAGTAACCCTATAAGAGTTATTAAGCTAAGAGATTTATAGTATATAAAAAAGTTTATTATTACGAGGATCTTATAAGTACGACTTTAAGCCCATAATCTAAATAACCTCTTTATAGCTCCCTTAACTACTTCCTAAGTATTATTTAAGAATATAGTATAGGGAACGGTTTAATAAGGGAAGAGGGGATTTAGAGGTTTTAATAATATTAAGTTAAGAGTATTACGGATCTTAGAGATTAACCTAAGAAAAAAGTAGTTATTTTAAAATAGTCCTACGACCTCTTACTAAAGTTATTATTAGCCTAAAAAAAGGCTAAAAGGACGAGGATTTAAGGGAAGGAAAAAGAATCTTTTAGAGGGCCGCTAAAGGGCTTCTTTTTATATTAGCTCCTAGCGCGAGATTATTAATTTTAAGAAATTAACTAAGTAATAAAAGGGATTATTAATAAGCAATAATTACCTAACCGTAATTAAGTTACAAAAAAGACTACTTAAAAAATATAAAATAGGGTATTAAGAGGCTATAAAAAATAAGATCTTTAAGGTATTTAACCCTATTGCGTACGAGCAATAAGTAGGTATTTTTAGTAAGTCTTTAAAATTTACGATTTTATAAAAAAGAGGGCTTAACTTCGTTAACTATACTTAACGGTTTATATAGTTCTTAATAGCCTATATAGCTCTTTTATAAGCCGCACGGCGTTTATTTTTAACTATTTTTATAGAATACTGCCCTAAAAGAGGTAGGTTAAAAAAAGAAGCTATTTAAAAATTATAAAAAGTATAAAGCTTAGGAAGCTAGAAGTATATAGGATAGCGGAAATTAGTAACTAATAAAGATCCTAAAACTAATTACTATATCTTCTTATAATAATATAAACGTCTACCGCTATTATTATAAAAAGGAATTATTAAAACTTACCCTTTTATATTAAATAAAAAGGAGGATCTTAGTAAGTATAATAGCTAGCGATTTAAAAGGGTAGTAATAATTATTAAAAATAGTAAAAATAAGAATAGTAGCGAGACGGCGAGAGGAAATAGGAATTTTTTAAACCTTAATAAATTCGTTAAGTAGTAAAAGTACGGATTTATTATAACTAGTGTGCGGATTAGATATATCCCTGTTAAGATTAAATACGCTAGCGACTATTAATATAAATATAAACTAAAGTACGACCCTTAGCGAGTTAGGGTAAAGAAAAAGAGGACGAAACCCGATTTTAAATAGAATCCTAATCCCTTATAAATAAGTAAATATTAACCCGGACTATTAGGGGACGTAAATATATAGAATCGTAAATTAGCCTAACGGCGAGTAAATTAATATAATATTAATCTATTTAACTAAGGTTTATAAGAAAAAGGGGCTATAGGGGTAACCCCTATTTTACGAGATCGTAAACGACCTTAGTTATTAACTAGACGAATAGTTTATAAGTATAAGCCTAGGAATTACGAAAGTAGTTAATAAATTCTTTTATAAGTAAGGGGTATTATTAGCGTAATTATAATTATAAGAGCTATATAAAATACTAGTAGCGATAATTATAAAGGAGGAATTCGTACTATAGAACTAAGTATAGGTTAATAGAGCGTATAATCGCTTTAATAAATTTAAAAAAAGGGTAAACGACCTAGATTTCCTTTTTATAATTACTAACGGAAATCTATTATCGTAAAAGGATATACCGGGGTAAAATATAGTACTAGAAGTACGATAATTAATAATTTTGTTTATTTTAATTTATAACTCGTTAACGTTACTAACGCGAAATTCGGCGCCGATTAGCTAATAAAAAAGGAGGTAAATAACCTAAAGTTATTAATAATACGTAGCGACGTAGGGATCGTATATAAATACCGAAAATCTAGTAGTAAATACGAGGTAATTTATAGACTTTAAAAAGATCTTTTTAAAAAAGAAATTATACTCTAGGGGGAAGTATAAGGTCTTATAAGAAACCCTAACGATATTTTATAATTATTACGAAAAAGTTAGAATTAGGGAATATTAGTACTATTCGGTATTTAATATCGTATTCGTAAGTAAAGCCTCTAATTATTATTACGAAGCGGTGCGTAATCTCGATCGAAACGACTTTTTTAGTATAATTAATATAATCCGAAGCTACTTCGAGACTTATAATAGGAACCTAAAGCTCTTATTTAAGTTACGAGCGATTTTTTTTATATTTATAGCTAGGATAATAGAAGGTAAATTGTGAGTAGAGATTTTTAAAAAGCTTATTAATCGAATTAATAAGCTAGTAAAAACTTAGTTAAATAAGGGGATAAATAAACGGAAAGTCGGATATTTTTATACCGTAGTTTAGCGTATATTAAAAATAAAAATAACCCTATACTAATTACTTAAAAACTATGAGACGCTCTGCTCGAAGTTAAGATCTAGCTTTAATATTAAAATAAAAATACCGTACTAAACCTATTTCTAAGTATATAACAGCCCTTATTAATAATATTAGGTCGATCGAATATATAATAAGAAAGGAAAAGAGGCTAGATATAGTAATCGCTAATAAGGAGGCCTAAATTCGTTAAATAAGTAGAGATTTAACTTACGAGTAGGGTAATAAAAGAGGTAATACTATATTTATAAAAAGGATAAATATTAGTTAAGTAACTACTCTAAGGAAGAGCGTGCTAAATTATATAAATAGTATAAAAAGTTAAGGGTAGTAAATAGTAAAACTAGCCCTCGTTAGTTTAACTAATTTTTTATTATTTATAAGAGTAAATCTAGGGGTACGGAACCTAGTGACGGTAGCTAAAGTAGCGGCTTAAAGTATATACCCCCTATAAGAGATTTAGAAAATAAAGAAGATCTTACCCCCTATATTAACGAATTAAATTATAACGAAATTAATAATATTAACTACTCTTTTTTTACCCCGTTAGCTTTTAGAGAATATATAAAGCTAAACGAATAGAAAGTAGTAAAAGCTTTTAATAAGTAGGCTTTTATTTATAAATAATAAGGGAAGGTCCCTTAGATAATAGATATAGAGGCGGCTAAAAAGGCGAATTTAATAGGGCTAAAGCCTATTCTCTTAATAATTAAAAAGAAGACACTATCTCTTTTAATATTAAAAAAAAAGGAATATAGTACTAAGTAAATTTAGGGGTAGCTAGAGGGGTCCTTTTTATACTACTTAGATCCCTCGAATACTAAGCTCGTATAAGTATTCTATACGAGCAAAAAGTACGACCTAAATAATTTCTATAAGATTATCCTAAATACTAAGGTATTATAATAGTTAATTAAAAAAAAAAGGTAATTCTAAGTATTATAGAAAATCGTATTAATAACGCTTAATACGTTAATAGCGAGTATTACGAGGATTAGTTTCGGCCTAGGTAAAGAAATCGTTACCCTAAGTATAATAAAAATAGAGACGTACTTCGGAACAATAATCTTTTATATTTTACTTATTAATACCCTATTTCTCCTATATTTAAAAAAATATAGATTAACGAAGTATTATATTTAATAATACGAAGAATAGAATCTCTAGCGGTAAGTATTTCGAAATAGTCAAACGATAATAGGGGTATACATTTATAAAGCTTACTAATAATACGAAGTTAATTAATTACTTAATAAAAAGTAAGCTTAGAAGATTATACTAAAGATTTAGGTACCCGTTAGTTACGAGGCTATATAACCTCTTAAAATAATTAGGTAATAATAATATCGAAATAGGGGCGCTAGAGTAGTTAATAAAAGTATATTACTAATACTAAATAAATGCGCAGAGCCTATATAAATTTAAGTTTAAATTACGTAATAAGCTTAATTTTTACTAAGAAATCGTTATTAATATCTTTTATTTAAATAGTCGGTTAGTACTATATATAATCGACGTAGCTATATCTTTCTTAGTAGGGCAATTCCTCCGGGATTTATAAGTAAAAATAGTATAAGTAGCCTTATAAAAAAGCTAAATCGATATATACTAAGGACCGCTAAATGGTATTAAAACCGACGCTAGTACTAGCTTTAAGTTAATAAAATTTAAGGATAATATAACGGCCTATAGTATATAGCTAAAAGTCGTACCCGTTAAAGCGTA
Source organism: Colletotrichum lupini (assembly GCF_023278565.1). Lineage (NCBI taxonomy): Eukaryota > Fungi > Ascomycota > Sordariomycetes > Glomerellales > Glomerellaceae > Colletotrichum > Colletotrichum lupini. Next base: position 5,644,653 of record NC_064672.1, read on the forward strand.
TTATAATATTAAAAAGGTAGAGAGGGCATACTAGTAGTTAAAAAGGGCGTTTAAAATTATTAAAAAGGAAAATCCGGATTTTACTAATAACGAATACCTCTAGATAGTACTTAAATACTATAATAATACTATAGGGCCTAACGGACTTATATTAACGCTATTAGTATTTAGAGTATATTTAAGAACGACCTTAGCCTCGCTACCGTCGCTAGGTATAAGCTAACGAGCCCGAATAGTTAAAAAAGTAATATAAGTACTACGCGAGGTAAGCGTAAAAAGGTAAGTTAATAAAGTAATTACTATACGTAATAGGCCCGATATAGAGGATAATTTAAATATACTACTAAATTTAGATATACGAGTATAGCGCGAAATTACTTAATAATAGGCTAGGCTATATAAGTTAATTTTTATTAACGAGCGCTCTTATATAGTCGCGAGAGATCGTAACTAGCTACTCGAAGTATTAATTATAGTAATTAAACCGTATTATATAGATTTTAACAAGGTAATTTCTAACTTATAAAAAAAAAAAGAGCTAGAGGAAACTATATAACCCGCGGTAAAAATATAAGAAATTATCCTTAATAAAATCGTCGTAGTAGTATTAATAGACAACGAGGAAGAGGAAATTATTAAAAGGGTACTAATACTACTAGCGAGACGTCGTAGAAAACTACGACGGTAAGCCCTAATACGGTAATTTATTATTAGTAATAAAGTAATTAATACTTTTTATATAGTAAAAGAGAAAGCCGATTTTAAGCTAACGGTTAAACTACGTAAAGAAGGCGTAATTATAATTACTAAAAAACTATATAAGGGATTAGATCTTATCGAAGTAGATACTCTTCGTAATTAAGGGGTCTATCGATTTATCCTATATAACCTAAAAAAATATATAAACCTCCGTATATTTAAATTACGAATAGTTCGTAAGATTAAAAAGAAAAGAATACCCTAGTTATACGAGAAGTCTAAATACGTAATTTAAAGGTACGGCGACGTTAAAAAGGCGACGCTATTTATATAATCGCTTATTATATAGCGCTATAGCTAACGATTAATAATAGTATTAATAATATCGCTACGGAAGAAAGGATACGAGATTTAGAGCCGTAATATTACTTAGGCCTATACCTAATCGGCTATAGGGCTCATAAGGAAAATCCTAGCTTATTTACTAAAAGAAATAGTTAGTAAGTACTTAAAAAGTATAATTATTAAAGTGCTTAAGCTACTATATGGGCTCGTAGAATTGGGTACTTATTAATAAGCTACTTATTACGATTTTTATATTAATTAATTATTAATAGTTATTTTTACGTACGACCCGTGCTTATTAATCGCGGAGTACGAAGGTAACTAATTTAGGATCGTTAGAATATAGATTAACGATATATTAGGCCTATTTAATATTAATTTTATAAAAAAAGAGGATAAGGAGCTCTAAAAAGCGGGCTTCGTAGCGAAGCTAAAAGAGGTCTTTATAATAAATACCCCCTTAGTATTTAATAGCGGGATTCTTATAATTAAAAAGGAAACCGTCGTTTTTTAATAAAAGGAGTAGGGTAAGAAAATTAACCTTGTTAATCCGAACGTAACTAATATTAAGAAGTGGTATAAGGCTAAGCTTATATAAGGGGTATATATTATAAGTATTTATTAGCCCGAGGTAACTTTTAATTATATTAAAGTAGCGTAGGTTATAGATCTAACTAAATAAGACGTTAAGGTACTTAATAAGCGGCTTAAGTAGTAATAACTAAATCTCGATTAAGGTCTCGTTTACTACTTAATTAACTTTACGATTAGTAAGTTCTACGTCTTTATTAATAGGTTATTTACGAATAATAACAACTTTACTTCGTAATTAGGGTATATTATTATCCTAGTTAACGAGAGTATAAGCCAGAGCGAATTTACTATATATAGTAATATAATTTACTACTCGTTAACTAAAAATAAGCGGGTAATGAGAAGTATATTAGTATTAGAAGTATATAGTATAGTTAATAGCGTTAACCTTTCTTATATAATTTTAACAACGCTAAAAAAGATTACCGATCGAATTAGCTTTTTACTTATTTTAATAATTATTTATACTAATTCTTACTCGCTATATAAATACTTTATTAAATTAAGAACGACGAAAGAAAAGAGGCTTATAATTAATATTATAACCCTTAAGTAATCGTACAAAAGGCGCAAAATACTTAAGATCCGTTAGATTAATAATAAAAATAACCTCGTAAACGCTTTTATAAAAGTAGTATTAAATAAGGGATTAGAGTAATTCGTAAGTAATAAAAAAGTTATTATATAAATAGAGGGATAGGTTATATAAAAAGAGTAGAGAAAAGAGGGAAAAGGAGACGACTTAGTAAACGGGCCCGAGGTCGAATTATATTTCTAACTATAGCAGTTAAATTAAAAAAAAAAAGAGAAAGTTAGTATTAAATTAGAAATTTAATTCGACCGCGGTATATAGCTAATTATATAGGGGCTAATTAGGGGCCTTATTTACGATTATTATAGCTAGCCTAACTTATAGTTAGAACCTCCTTTTTATACCTACGTAGATATTTATATAGTTCAATTAATCTCTTCGTCAACTACGGTTCGAACTAACTACTCTGTAATAGGGATACCAACACCTATATTGCTTCCTATGAGTGGTTCTTGTGGGGTGACATTGAATGAAGCATCACTGCTTGATTGAAGAGTCTTCATGAGGTGTTAAATCCATGTGGACAACAAGAGGCTATCACAAGAGCCCTCTCCGTGAGGCTTACGTGCAATGACCGGGTTCTTGGAGCCTGGTGTAGGCGTTATGGAAAGAGTTGCATGTCGAAGTTCCTATAAAGACAACCGATCGGTTCACTCCCTGGGTCTGAGGCTGAAGCAAGTATAAAGAATGCAAGTAAGAAATGTGCAAATGACTTTGTTCTGTCTTTCAAATGGGCTTAGGCAAGTAGGTGAACTGTTAGGTTGTTTGACTTTGATTCCAAAAACCGGCCGCCTTTGGTACCTGCGAAGTCTGCCCATTGACTTTGGTGGGGTTGAGCGAGGCTTAACAGTTGGCCGCTAAGGACGGGCAAAGGGCAGTGACATGCGCTAGCGAGTGGGTTCAGGCGATCTGTGGAGACGTTCAGGTACCCACGGTAGGTACATCTGCCTCCTCCAGAGGTACTTACATACATACGGTACGTACACATCGCTTCCCAAAGTGGAAGAAACATTCAAGGCAGGTTCGCCTCGGAGCTGTCTGACCATGGCATGAACCACTTGGACGCCAATCTGGAACTCCTCCCACCGTCAAGGTTCGCCAACGCCCCTCGTTCGGCCTCATCTGATACCCTTTCAGTTCGTTGCCTCATGCGCCCGCCGTCATCATTCATTCGGAACGCCCTCACAAGGTTGAGCCAAGCCGCGATACATCATATCCCGCCTGGCAAACCGCGAGAACCGCATTCCCCTTCTCCCAGGAGCCGCAAGACGTATGAGTGTAGGCCATTGAGCCTAGAGTCCGAGTCCCGGTTTCGTCTCCGAAGACACCTCAACGTTAGAGTCGCCATCTAACGTTCGTCTGGACTAGGTACCGTGGCCGGCTTCTAATACTTATCCTTTACTTTTGTTGTCAGTCGTTCTGCCCTGATAGGTACCCGGCTGCAAAACCGTCCAGCCGCACTGCGAACACGTTGCCTCGTGGCCTTTCTGCATCAGCTCTATGCTTGGACGGCGATGCAAGGTTAAAGGTCCGAGTTGAACTTCAAGCAGTCAGCAGGGACATCCCAGCTAGCTTGCCGCCCTTTCACCATGTTTCGATCTTTCAAGGGAAGATTGACTGGAGCATTTCAACACGATCCGCAAACCACGAACGGTTCATCAGAGTCCGAACCAAATACGTCCTTGCCCCCCTCTCAATGGTCCACTTCAGTGCGCGGGGAACGGCCAAACGATACCACGGAAGAGAGCCATTTCACCTCGTCTCTTAGATTCGACTCCCCTTCTCCAGAGTCGCACCCGAAGATCGCGTCTCGTCTTACTGCAATCCCTTCGACGTCTCATCTTTTGACTGCGGACTTTCTCGTTAACGGAACTCCAGAGCGCTCCATAGACGCTCCAAGATTATCAGCGGCGACACGAGTAGCTATTCCCGCAATCATAGCTCTGGAAGAGAGCTCGCCCCGGCAGCATACAGACGCATCAAGCGATTCATCGCCAAGATTCGTGCCACATGACGAAGAATTCCCCTTAACGAAGATGTTCGCTCCTCCAACCAGCGGACTACCACCAAGCTATCATTCCAGCGCCAATCCCTCTCTGGTGGAAGGCTTTGGCAGCGATGGGCTTGATCCCGCCCCGGCATACGATTGGGGGCTGGCTATGGATGTTGATGAATCAAACAACGCAAACAACGAGCAAGGCACATCAGCACGGCGTGCTCGTCACGATCAGCCCCGACCACCAGCCCTCTTACCAGAGGTTCCGCGTCGAGTCAACTACTACCGCGCTATAAGCGCTGATATTTTGGCAGACTTCGACTTCCCACTCCCGGTAGCCAAGTCGACAGCCACGGTTACAGAGGCTGCGATTCTATCCTCCTCTACTCCACCACCACAAAGGGGCTACCGACCAACACCAGCGTCTATTCTTGAGGATTTCGATATCTCTCCGTTTTCACCACAAACAACAGGCGGCAGCTCCAGTACCGCGGCTAGTACTCCACCAGTGTCATCGCCGCCCACACGGTCAAGATCAACGTCGAAGGTCCCGTCGCTGGCTTCGAACAACCCCTATGTTGAGCTTCTTGAGCAGAAGGAGCAAGCAATGACGGTTGCGTTTCTGCGCAGACAAGATTCAGGATCGGGATCTCGATCCACAGATCTCGGAGCTGATGATTTCAGGTAAATGCACCCTGAAGCTCGGTTGATACTCTTTATCAGCCTTCGTCAATGAATTCGGGATTGCGCAATTCAGCGTTAACACTTCTCGTTGTCAACATTCATGTTTCAGTTCAGCATTGCTGACGAGTCATAGTTTTGGCCAGAGATATCACAAGGCGGCAGACACAACAGATGTTATTGTTACAAGGCAAAGGCTACCAGCTAATGACCTGGGCGGTTCTCGAGAATGCCCGATTTGTGCGGAGACAAGAGATATCTCGTCATTTCCTGTCCTCAGTGTGACTCCAACATGTACTCACCCGCCAGAAGCGTGTCTGGAGTGCCTTCGAATGTCCATCAAATCAGATTTGAACAGCAAGTTATGGACCGACATTCAGTGCCCAGAATGCCGCGAGTTGCTAGAATACGTCGACATTCAGAAGTACGCAGACGAAGAGACATTTGCCCGGTAAACCCCCTTGGCCTCTCTTGGGTACAAAAACACTGACGTTTTCCAAGATACGAGGCTTTGGCTCTTCGCGCTGCCATGGCTGAGGCTGATAAGTTCATTTGGTGTACGGCAAATTGTGGCTCGGGCCAACTTCACGATACCGGCGCAGATCAGCCCATCGTGACATGTTTGCATTGCGGTCAACGATCTTGTTTTAGCCATAACGTAACATGGCACGAGAACCTGTCATGTCAAGAGCTTGATGCGCTGCTTCAAGACCCAGAAAATTTCCGCTCGCGCATCGAGATGGAGCATGATGAGTTTGACTCGGCGCGACAGGCGCAAGAGGCTGCCGATCGGGCAATGGCGCAGGGCCTAATGGCCGAACAACAAGCGGAGATCCAACAAAATGAGGCTAGAGAGCGTGCCGAAAGGGAAAGAGCCCGAAAGGCGGTAGCCCTGGCGAGGAAAGTTGCCGCTCGCCGAAAGGCGGAAGAAGAGCAAAGTCGAGTGACCGTAAACCGGACAACAAAGCCATGCCCTGGTTGTGGATGGGCCATTGAGAAGAACTCTGGATGGTAAGTGACCCTCTGTAACCTCGGAGCGACAGGTGAAGCTGACAGGAATTTGGTAGTTCGCACATGACTTGTAAGTGCCCTTGTTCTTGTGTCTCTCATGTTTGGTCCCCTGTCCAGTCCTTTTCACTTGCTTATCGCCGCGTTGTACCTGTCAAACTGAAGCCAACATCATCGCAGGCATTAAATGCCGCTACGAATTCTGTTGGGGCTGTTACTCTATCTGGGAACGGTCGCACAGCGTTCAATGCCGGGGCCTTGGGCTCCTAGTGTAGGCGAAAGTGAGCCACGGTGCTTGCAGCCAAGCAGATATCGGGAGGGAAATTCAAGAAACATCTAACCTAGAGACCGATTCCTAGGTTCCAAGTGCAAGCACGAGTTCTGCTACGAGTGCGGGGCGGATCATAAGCGTATTTTACTGCTTGACAACAGCATACATAGCGAGAGCTGCCGCTTCCATCCGACAAATCTTGTCGATTGACAGAAGGAGACGCGGAATTGTCCAGCTTTGATACCCGTAGTGGACGTTGGTAGGGGGCGTGTCTTCGAAGCAGGTAGAGAGGTAGAGGGCAGCTGCCAGTTGATCTACCAACAGCATTGAGTTGGACAAATGTGGAGTTCTGCATTTTCAGGATGCATTCAGGAAGATTGACAAGCTTCAGGTGGCGAGCAAGGAGTCTAAAGCATATTGGTTCCTCAAACCTAACCAATATTTGCGCACGTCAAGCTTTGCCATGAGTTGGGCTATTTCGGATGCACGGATAAGTTGTGAGTTGTGGTATTATTTTCTTCGATTTGCCTATCCTGTTCTACGCCGTATCCTCTGTAGGTGTTGTTTCTACAAACCTTTGTGTACAAAATTTGCAAAAATAAGATAATCGTCCAACATCCATCGAATCATGCTTTCTTCATTCGAGATTTGCCACCCTTTCCGTCATCAACTAATTGAAGAAAATGCACCGCTACAACCTGGCCCATGGAAACCATCAAAGATAAGAGGGCAGTAACCAACACCGTCATCTAAGCGGCCGTCAACTCGGCAATACGCCTCTCAATCTCAGGCACCTGCCGCAGCAAGACCTCCAGGTCCTCCTTCTCATCTTCGAGCTTCAGCCGGCGATCGGCGTCGAGCTTGGTGAAGACAAAGTTGCCCTGTCCGTCAAACTGGAGGATGCGGCTGTGGTACTTCCACAGACTGCGGCGATGGCTGACGGTCATGAGGGTGATACCCAGCGCCTTTGCGTTATCGTACATGACCTTTTCCGTCTCGAGGGTGACGCTGGAGGTGCACTCGTCGAGGATGGCGTAGCGGGGCCGGTGGTAGAATAACCGCGCCATAGCGACGCGCTGCTGCAGGCCGCCCGAGAGGACGTCGCGCCACTCGGCCTCGGCGTCCCAGCCCTCTGGGTAGAGTTCCGGGAGGTGCTCGAGGCCGAGGAGGGAGAGGATGGAGAGGAGGTCTGCGTCGGTGACGGATTTGGCGCGCATCTGGCGGAGGGAGTCTGGGTAGGTGATCTGTTGGCGGAGGGAGCCGCGGGAGAGGTAGGGGCGTTGCGGGATGTAGAAGATGTCGGAGAAGGGGGGCTTATGGACGGTGCCGCCGTAGACTGGCCAGAGACCGCCGAGGATGCGGAAGAGGGAGGATTTGCCGCAGCCGTTGGGGCCGACTACGAGGAGATGATCGCCTTGTTTTAGGGAGAAAGAGAGGGCTTTGATGAGGACGTCACCGTTGGGGGAGATGATAGGGCTGTTTTGGAGTGTTAGTCTGCATATGAGTTGGTTGTTGCAAAATGTATGACTTACACGTTGATGAATTGAATATCCTTGCTTTCGACGACGGTGCCGCGGCCCTTGAGGACGGCCTCGTTGTTCTCGGTGCCCGAGCTGGAGACGAGCTTCTTCTCGAAGCGGCCGGCGCGGATGTCGTTCATGACCTCGAGAAGGGAGTCGACGCGGGAGGTGTAACCTGCCAGCTCCATGATCTCGCGGTAGGAGAACATGATGCGACCAAACGCGTCAGAGGCCGACAGTAGCATGCGGCGGTTGGTGACGAAGCTTTCGGTGCGATCACCCATATTCATGGCGATGTGACCTGGCATCTTGACGAAGACCGGCACGGAGCAGAGCAGCAGGCCGAGAGCGCCCCAGAAGTATTTGATGACGAAGTCCTCCATGAAGCCGTGGTAGAAGCGGCGTCGGAGGATGTAGTTTACGTGCTTGATAAGGGTGAAGTAGCCCTTGTCGAGGGTGTCCTTTTCGGCCTCGTGGCCCGAGTAGAGGGCGACCTCTTCGGCGTGGTCGATGAGGCGCGAATGCTGAAAGCGGAACTCACCCTCGAGACGGGCCTCGTCGGCGACGTACTTGCCAAAGGGCGGGGTGAGGGCGCGCATTACGTTTGCGGAGAGTTGGACGAGGAGGGCCATTGAGACAACGCCTTCGCCGCCTACGCTACGTGAGAGCGAGTGTGTGTAGATTGTCTACTAGTCATTAGTCTTTGAGGTTGATAGAGGCAGTTTGAGGGGGAAGCTTGTACCATGTCCAGGACGGGTTTTGCGAGGTTGCTAAAGAGTTCGGCCAAGCTGTTTGAGAATTTGGCAACATCGACTGCAATGAGCTGGTCGGGGTTGTTTATCCGATCGTCAAGGGCAGAGATGCCGTAAAAGGTGAGCTTGGAGAGGTATTTGTCGTGAATATGCTGCGTCAACCGTGTCCGGTACTTGAGCGACAGCTCCGCTTGGTGGTAGGACAACTGCCACAACATATTAGCACGACTCCAACACGGGTGTATTCGAGCATGGAGTGAGCTCACCATTGAGTTTGTAAATGTCGCAGGGATAGCAATCAACATCCACCATACGATGCGCATCAAAAATTCTCGCCCGTTACCCTTGACCAAACTCTTGACAATAGCGCCGTCCATGGCCGCGACCTTAAGGCTGATCAACGTCCTGACAACAAGGAAGAAGGAATGGCTGATGAGCAGCCTAGCCTCCTTGCTCCGCCATCCAGGTATAACAATCTTGAGCAGGCGCAGCAGGGACCGGAAGAACTCGCGGTTGAGCTCGACCTTTTTGCGCTTCTTGGTCATGTCCTCGTCCGAGGGGGCGGCGACGGTGGCGCGGGACTCGCGGGCGGCGGCCTCGCGCGCGGAAGCGGCCTTCTGGTCCGAGATGGCGCGGCGGATGCGGTTCGCGAGGGCGACGAAGAGGGTGATCCAGACGGCGCGGGAGATGCGCGTGCGGTTTTGGAGGTAGAGCTGGGTGAGCTGGAGGGCGAGGTTGCGGACTGTGCGGTTTGAGGGGAGCCCGATGAGGGAGACTTTGGATTGGGCGGCCATTATGGGCGGTGGTTTCGGGGGTTGGTGTCTCTGCGCGCGCGCGCCGCTTGGTTATGGACGGCGATCCCGACTTCTTTTTCGTCTCGCGATGTCTTTCGGGGGGTATGAGGGTCGTGGTTGTGTTGCTTGTGAAGATGGACGAGATGCCGCGGCTACGTCACACCGGCGGCTGTGGTGGAACGTCCGTCGGTTGACGATGGGATTGTATCGTCAGCGCATTCGTCGCGGTATTTCGATCGAGGTCCGTCGGTCGTCAAGAGATCACGGGGGTATCGCGGGGGAGAATATCAAAGGTGTTCGCAGTCAGTCAGAAAGGGGAAGATAATGATGTTGACAACAGCCATGACTGGTTGTGGGTGCTTGGGGGTGAGTGTCACACGGCTGGTCCTTCGGACGAGGCTTTCGATTGGGGCACTTGGGGGGTAGCGGTAGGTAAGGTACCAAGCCCAGTCCCCTTCCGCTTCCAGATTCAGCAGCCAAAACGTTAAAATAACACTGGACCGCTTCGGTGGCTCGGGTCTTTGTTCTGATTTAGCACTGGGGTGATTTGAGCATTGGATTCCGCTGGGGAAAATGGGGGAAAGCTGGCGCTGTTGGACCTCTCTGTCCCTCGGCTCCCCGGAGTGACACGGTACATGGGTGCTGGAGAAGAGCGGCCCCGTAGCGGCGAACGGCGTGATTGGCCAACCCCGGAAAATGGCCCTTTGGCCCGTTCCCATGTGAATTGGCTGCCGATGGCATGTGATTTGTATTCTGCGGTTCTTTGGCTTTTGTGCCTGAGGCTCCATTATCTAATCAAATGTGGCTCAACTCTGGCGGACTCATCAGCCACATCGCGGGGCAACTCCTCCCGCAGCTTTTTTTTATTTTTGTCTGATTCTTTTTTTCTTCTAAGTCGGCTTGCCACCCCTCAACTTGAATGACTCCATCGCCATCATCCTAGCAAGACTAAATCGCAATACTCCCATACACCTATATCGCGACAACACGACACCGCCAAAATGTCCGACGACAACATTTCCATCTACGACGAGATAGAGATCGAAGACATGACCTTTGACGAGGACATGCAGATCTACCACTATCCGTGCCCCTGCGGCGACAAGTTCCAAATCGCCCTGGCCGACTTGCGCGACGAAGAGGACATTGCCGTGTGTCCCAGCTGCAGTCTCATGATTCGCGTCATCTTTGATAAGGTGCGTTTTCCCGTTTCTCTCGGTTTCTGTTCCATATGAAAACTTCACGTGGAAATAGGTGTATGACTAACATGTAATCGCGATTTGCAGGACGACCTCCCTGAGGACCCCGAAGATGAAGCTGAACCTGCCGTCGAGGAGGTATCCGCTCAGATTCCCGTTGCCGCTTGAAGAAGACCTATCTTCAGATTCCAAGATAAAATGCCGCGCCACGAAGCGATTATCTCGACTGCGCGAGATTCGACTGCGCGAGAAGTACTACAGATACTCGCGCCGCCAGCCAGCCTAGCACGTCGCCCAACCACAAGGTCCAGCGCAGAAACTACGAGCGCGGAATAAGCACACCACGTGAGCGGTATATACAAGCGCCCGAAGCTGATCCTCATTCATTGCGCATCAACACAACAGCAGATTGCCACTTGCGGGCTAAGGACCTGCACGGGAGGAAGCCTCCACGGTTGGACAAATACTCTAGCCGCCCGCGTATCACAAGACTTGGTTGCGTGACACGGCGCACGAAGGATTCTGCTCTCCTTCTTGCTACTATTTCCATTTCGCGGGAATGGAGGAGATTACATTGTGCCGCAGAGGTAACAGTGGAGGCAAACATTTTTCTTAATGAAAGATGCCACCGGGGCCTGTTCTTAGGACAAAAGTGGGACACTGGGCATCGTGCGGCGCCGCTGTTGGATGAACATGCGCTGATGGTATCGCACTTGAAAGTATTGGCTAGGCAGACCGAGGGACACGGCGGCCGCTACGGAAGTGGTGGGAGTTCAATACGAACGGCGCTACAGAGAAGCGCAGGGCCAAGAAGAGGGGAGGGATGGATCATCGTATACCATGATGGCAAATCTTTCAAGGTTCTCAGCTTACATTGTCTGTCCGGCTCCCGAATACACATGAGTGAATACACGGAAGGAACACTTCATATACCCCTCCAAATTCATTCCCGTCACCAGCCAGCAGGCGCCCTCTCGGGGGTCAGGTCAAAACTGGCTGGGTGGTGGAGTGGTTGAAGTCCACGAACAGCCTAATCGGTGAAGGCTCAAGAGGTCCCGAGTTCAAGTCGACAAAAATCCCAGCATGTGCACCCAGAGATGTAGCCCCCGTTCGCCACCGGGGGGGTGAACTCTTTTGTTAGTTCTTTCCTTTTTGTTTGTATAGTATATATGTATAAGGCACATGTGCTTGAGAAATGTTCCCCACGCAGTCTCTGCAGCGGCAAGGTTATATCTCAAAGGTGATGTGAATGAGCATAATATATGTGAAAGTATTTATTTGAAAATTAATTAGCAGTATTAATGCTATCTCATGATGACCGTACTTCATCATCGTATGCAAGATATCCAACGCCGTTGCTCCAAGCCGTTAAAAGGAGTCATAATACATGTCCAAAGCAAGTGCTGTTTTGCTTTCTCATGAATCCCGTGTCAAGTAAGTGTGTGTGTGTGTGTGTGTGCACCGCGCTTATCATCATTCAAGCGTAAACCCATTATTCCATCATGCTTTCCAAGTCCCGAATCTCAGGAAACTCCCTTTACAAAAGGAAGAAGCTGGCAATGCCAAAGGCAATCAGGCCAGCAGCAGAGCTCTGGACCTTGTCGGCGGCAGCGGTGGGCACGGTGACGGGGCCGGTGGTGGTGGCGTTGGGAGACGAGGTGAAGTACGTCTGGGTGAGGGTTGAGAGAGTAGCTGAGAGGTCATGTTAGTCCAATTGGTCTTTCATAATCAGGGCAAGGGGTGATAACTCACTGTTGATGATGGGAGGAATGACGGCGGTGATGGAAGGAATGGCAGAGTCGGTAATGGTAGGGAGAGTCTCGACGGGGTCGGTTCCGGTGGGGACGACGATGGCAGTCGTCACGGTGACGGGAGGGTCGCTGACGACGACCTGGGTGGTGGTGGTCAAGCCTCCTCCCGGGACGGTGGTGAGGCCCTCGGAGACGGTGGTGGTGCCCTCCGGGACGGTCACGGTGGTGGAGACCGAAGGCTCGGGGGAAGCGGTGACGGTGGTCAGGGGGACGGTCTCGGTCACGATGGCCGTGGCGGTGGGCTCAGGGAAGACCGGGAGGGTCACGGTGGCGGTGATGCCGTCGGTGATGACGATGGAGGTGAACTGGGCGGCGGCGAGGCCGGCAGCGGAGAGGATGGCGAAGGAGCGCATTTTGGCTTGTTGGTGGTATTTGGAGAGAAGAAGCTTAAAAGCCGTTGATGAGAGATCGGGAAGAGAAGCGACTGTTTTAGCTCGAAAGCTGAGGCTCTTGTTGATGAGATGAGGCGGGAAGTAAGAGTGAGATGTTCTGATTTTGTTGTTGCGGATGAAGAGCAAAAGAAGACTGTTGATATGAAAGAGACTGGATGGGAGATATATACTACGAGACGGGAGTGAGGGTCTGCGTGACGAGCAAAGCCCAGGCCGTACGACTAGGTACGACGTACACAGGACATTGTGTGCTACAGGCTACGAGTCGGTGACAGCAGTGATGCCAAGAATGGCGATTTTGCACGACATCATCTCGACGAGGGGTGCCGTGACGGCACCGTCACTGGGGATTCAAGAAAGCAGAGGGTTGGTAGCTTGGTTACCGGGGGTCGTATTGGTGGTGCGGTGGGCAAGCTGTATGCGGGGCGCCTGGGTGAAGCAGGGAAACCCGACCTACGACTTCTTTTGGGCCTTGAACAATTGTGCCGCCGACCTTGATCAGCCAGGCCTCGAACAGAGTCCCCGACCAGATTCTCAGACCAAACCACATCATTCATGTTCGCTTGCCTCCAGGCCTGTTGGTGCTAGATTCGGACTGGTCGCAGACATGGGTGGGATGAGAGTGGAAGCAACCGAACAAGGCGAGACAGGACAGGGTTCTCGTCCATCGACGGAGCCCGGGAAACCACAAGTGGACTCTGTGTGGGTTGCTCATCGGGAGGCACAAAGAGAAAGAAGGCTGGGATGACCGTGGTAAACTCTGATGGGTTGAAATGTGCATAGTGAAATGGCTGGGGATGGCTTCACTTGCAGCAAAGAGCAACAACGGCGAAGAGCGACAATGGCCACACAAAATGATGAGCCGCAGCACTAGACGTGTATGTTTCCCCCACCACCTCGATTTTCGTTTCATGTTGCTGCCATACCGTCCCATTGGCAGATGCAATGCCCATCAGCTTATTCTTTCCAGTGTCAGTAGTCACCGGAATTCAGGCTCTGTCGGTGGTGATATTCAAAGTCGCCCACAAAGCGGACTTCTGCCCTGATCCTGGGGTAACTCAACCGACTCAGATCCACCATCCGACCGTCTGTCCATCCGCCTTCGACATAGAACAAAAAAGAGGAGTGACGCTTGCCAACGGTTGCTAGTCTGCCGAGTTCCCGCAAACCTGCACACTCGTACAAGAAGCCTCTCGTCATCTCGGCCCAGGGTAGTGGTTGGGTGACGGAAGGCGCGCAAACATGAGAAATCAGGTAAGCATCCATTGTGCCATTTTGCTAGCATGTCCAGTATGCTGCAGCTGTCCCGGATTTTCCTGCCAGCAGAGAAAGGTGGTCGTACCGAAGGCCGGGGCCCAGGTTGTCCAGAAAGATGGGGGAAGACCAAGTTGGCGATAGTCTGCGTCCGATGCCGTGCTCTGTTGCGTCATACGTCGACGAGGGCCAGCGAGTGCTGCAGCTGGGAAAGGCGAGAAAGGCTTCCACAAAGAGGCACTGTAGCAACCGGAGACGCATCCCGCAGAACGGGGGCCAGGCTGCCAGTGGTAGCTGGGGATAGTCGGCGAGAATCGAGGCTGGCCCAGTGAAATGCTGCGGGAAAAAAGCAAAGGCGGCTGCAACGGCTCTCCCCTTGTGCCTGGATTGGCCGGGCCATTGCATGGCATTGGCAGGCCCTCGACGACCCCTCTCAAGAATAGAGATCTCTGGCCATGAATCACATCATGCCAACCGTGACCCGTTAGGGCCGAACAAGTCATCCAGTCAGACCCTTCCCTTCTAGCTCCCAGGGGCCAAGACTCTGGTTCTTTCGAGGAACATGGCAAACGGGAGTCGTGGTAGTAGCGGTGGTCGAATCCGAGGCCGAAGCCAATTCGATGGATGGGACGAACATGGCCAGTTCCTTGGAGTTGAAGGACTAGACTCCCTCAACTGCAACTGGGCATGGGGAACACCAGATGGCAGACGGTGACCAACGGTGAAAGATCCCGTCATGAGAAAAAGAAGGAGGCAGGGACCAGGGTGGAAAAGAGAGAAAGAGCAACGCGGCAGGGGTCCCTGCCAGGTTTTCCCATTCTACCGCATCCTCGCCTGCTTCCTCATCCAGTCACCTTCCTTCCCTCTTTCCCTCCACTCTCCAGAACGCGACTGCCCGTTTTTTTGACATCCGTCACCGCATCACCCCAGCCACTTGCCCTCCTGTGTCCTCCACAACCGTTGCAGCCAATCATCCAATCAAGCCACACAACGTTCGACCCACCAGCCACCACCCGCACGTTTCCCTGACGTTTGCTGTGCGACTTCAACGGCCCTTCGCGCCTTTTCGACTTCTCAAGCCACGCTATTGTTTCTTTCCGCGAATCAAGGAAACTCTCATACACCGTTGTGCATTCTCATCTGCATGTCGGTGGCCACGCATGGCCAAGGTAAGGTAAAGTAATCGTGCCTTTTGTCATACCTAATCTGTGCTGCTTGACAATTCACCTCACCCCCGAATCTCAATTCCCTGATTTTCCGTCAAGCCTTGCTTTCAGGCCGCAACCCAACGGCCACAGCTGAGCCCGAGTCTGTTCTCCCCCCCTCCATTCTCCAGTGTTGCGTCCCGTTCTTCTGGCTCCGTTCACAAACTCAGAGGAGTAGTGTACGGAGTAAGGTAGACCAGCCTCGCAGACAGCCCAGCTATCCGCAGTCCCCGAACAACCTACGCCGACGAGCCTCATGCCAAGTCCGGCACTAAACCTGCATGTCCCGGTCTTTGCTCAAAGCCATCCTCCACATCGTTCACGTCTGAGATTGAGAGAAGCTGTTTGCCATTGAACAGAAATCGTAATAATTGATATCAAATCTCGTCTTGCTTCCTTTTGCTTGGCTCTACATCAGGATGTGACGACATACCTAGATGCTACCATTACTCTTCCAGACTCTTGTCTATCCCGTGCACCTCGCTGCTCATGACGATTCAACATTGGCAAACAAAAAGTTGGGTGCACCCGGTACCGCGCCTTCGGCGTTGGGCGCGAGGCTCTCCTCCACAGCCCCGGTCACCAGATCAGTGCCCTTCTTGCCACCCTCCTCCACTGCAATAATCTTCACCTCGACCAGGTTGGCACTACGCTTGAGACCCTCAATCATGTCCACGAGCACGGCCTTCTCGTCAAATGCTAGCTTGCGCTCGAGGACAGCGCTCGCGGGCTCGCCCATCTGCAGACGTCTCTTGAGACCCTGAACGAACGGCATAGCCTTCTTCATCTCGCCCATCTTGGAGATCTTACCGTTGAGCGCCTTGTCATCCACTGACTTGGTCTCAGGGTTCCACATCTCCTTCAACAGGTCAATGTAGGCCTGCTGCCACTGCGGGAACTTTTCGCTCATAAAGATGGTGAGCTTCTTGGGCTTCTTGGGGTCAAACGACGTCTCCTTGCCCTTAGCCTTCTTCTTGAGCTGCAGGGACTCGGCAGAGTTGACGTTGGAAGCCGTCACCGAAATGTACTTTCTCGCCGCCGTAAGAGCCGCATCCGTCTCCGGAATCTCGGGGAATGTCGCCTGCTGGATAGATGTAGGCTTGCCGAGGATCTCAACCCAGACTGACTCGGACCAATGGGGCGCGATGACAGCGAGGAGAAGAGCCTGGAGCTCAATGTAGCGCAGGACCAAGTCGACGTGCATCTTGGACAAGGCACTGCTCTCGCGGTAGAAGGAAAGAGCGTTGTTGAAGCTGTTCACATGCGTCAGAAATGCAAGGCATTTTAGTAGGTATCTAAGCTTACTCGTAGAAAGCCGCCTTCAGGGCCAGCTTGTAGGCAGTCTCGGAGTACTGGTGGATGGCCTCCTTGGCAATAACGTTCATCTCGTTGTTGAATACCTTGTCGAAGAAGTTGTACTCGCCCGTACGGAGCTCGCTCTTGTTCTTGACGACATCGTCGCACCATTCTGCTGCTATTAGTATAATGATCGCAGTATGAAGAAACAAACATACCTCTGAGAGTGTGGAGACGGAGAATAGCCTGGTTAGCGACATCCTCCTCAAAGTTGCTGTCTCCGTTGGTGTCACCGGCATCGGCCAAACCGATACGGGCAGCGTCGGCACCAAACTTGCGAGCAACATCCTGCAGGGTCATGAAGTTACCGGTCGACTTGCTCATCTTCTCGCCGTTGAGCATCAGGTGACCGTTGGTACGGATACCCTTGGGCCAGTACTCGGGGCTGAAGATGGCGAGATGGATGTAGAGGAAGAAGGTCAAGTGGTTGCCAATCAGATCCTTTCCAGAGCTGCGAAGGTCGAGAGGGTAAAAGTACTCAAATGAGCGGCGCATGCTCTCAAGAGTCTCCTTGGGAATCTTGCACTCGGCGAGGAGCTTGTCGTCAAGCTCGCGGCGGCAGAAGACGTAGTCCCAAACCTCATCCTTCATCTGCTCGGGAGCAATGGCACCAGTACCCTGCTCTCTGCCAAAGATGTCCTTGTGGAGGTAGGGGGCAATGGTGTAGTATGCCATGTAGATGGTGCTGTCACTGAGAGACTCGACGAGGAACTGAGGGTCCCAAGGCAGCTTGGAACCAAGACCATATGATCTGGCACAAGCCCACTGGTTAAGCCAGTTGAGGACACCCTGGAAAGCGTTCTTGGTCTCAGGGCTGAATGTGTTCAGGCCCTTGCCATCGGTGTTCTCAACCCAGTCAAGGGCGGTCTTCTTCCAGGACTCTTCACCGTAGTCAAGGTACCACTGGTCCATCAGAGAGACGATGCAGTCATCTGCGGAACGACTGACGACCTTGCGCTCGGGCTCGGAGTAGACGAACGCGAGCCCCTGGTCAATGAGTGATTGGCGGACCTTCGGCTTGGCGGACTCGACAGACTCGCCCTTGAACTCGCCAATGTTCATGGTTCCCTTGTAGAAACCCTCAGAGTAAGCCGTCTCCTTAGCCTTGTCAAGCTGAACAGTGTCCTTGGGAGAGGCAATCTTCAACTGCTCGACCAAGGTCTTGGCAATCATGTCGCCGGAAGGAGTGTCGATGATGGAGATGATCTCAAGCTCAGCCCACCCCTGCTCGATGCCGTAGTAGGCGGCCTTCTTGCGGAGATCCATGGTCATGACCCAATCGGCAGGACTGTCCGAGGGAACGGATGTGACGACACCAGTACCTTTCTGCGAACTGTTAGAGATGTACTGCTCAATGCGAAAATAAGAATACGTACAGTGGGCAGGATAGACTCCATGGGAAGAACGCGAACGCCGTCCTTGTGGACGGAGAAGGGGGCGTTGACGCGAGTACCGATAAGGGCGGAACCGTCAATCTTGGCAGTCTCGTCAACAACTCCCTCGGCGAGGAAGAGACCTTGGTAGGCCATGTTGCGGGCGGCACGCTCAGTCATGACATAGTAGTCCTTCTCGGTAGCCTTGAAGACACCGTAGGTGATCTTGGGAGACACGAAAACGGCGTTCTGGCCGTACATCGTCTCGGGACGGAGGGTGGCGGGAATGAGGAAGACATTCGCATCGGCGGGAAGTTGAGACTTAAGGGCCTCCTCGGCCTTGGGGGCCCACTCGAGGACCTTCATCTTCAAGCCAGTGTACTCCTGGGGGCCAACTCCTTCGCCCTCAGCTCGGTCGTGATCCATGCAGGGCTGGCCATCCTTAATCGAGTAGATGGTGTATCTCTTGCCGAACTTGATCTTATTGAGCTCCTTGAGGCGGATCATCTGCCAGCGAACGAAAGCATCAAAGTACGGGTTAGCCTCGGTGGTGATGAATGATCTACGCCAGTCTGATATCGATTAGCTAAGTCGTTGCGATGACCATTCGACTTGGAACTGACCGATTCTGAAGCCAAGGCTTGTAAGATCCTCCTGAGCCAGAGGGGGGAAGAAGTCCAGCCAGTACGATGCGTCGGCAAAGAGGTGAATCTCTTGTCTCGGAATGCCCATGGCCTCCATGATTTGGAACTGTCTGTCTGTCAGTGATGTGCAACGTGGAACCGAGATAACCGATGCATACCTGGTACTTGGCCTTGATAGTCTTGGCATTGGCCTTGCTCTTCTTGGTGGAGAACTTGGTAATGTCTTCGCGGGCCTCCTTAGCATCAGTAGGCTTCTCGTCCACGACAACCTCCTCCTCCTTGTAGCCCTCGAAATCGCGGCCGAACCAGGCAACCTCGTTCTTGAGCTTATCGGCAACGGCCTTGATGGGCATACCGGTCGCGTGCCATCCCATAGGGAACAGGGCACGCTTCCCCTGCATACGAGCGACCTAGAACAATCCATTAGCTCCACCCCTATTGCATTATCGCGAGAGTTCTCTTACACCGGCGGCGAATTCGACCTTGCTCACGGAGAACAAGTGACCAGCGTGAAGACGACCGTTCATGTAGGGAAAGGCCATGCATCCCATCCTATTTACCCGTCAGCCTCCATTCCTCAATTCCTATCCAATTGCGCCATACCATTTGGGCTGTTGCTCGCGCAGCTCGGCGGCGGTAATGGAGTGCAGGGGAACCTCCTTGGTGGAGGGAGCGTCGACCTCGAAGATCTTGTCCTCGGACCACTTTCGCTGGTACTTCTTCTCAAGAGAGATCAAAAAGTCACGCTTCTCGGTTCCCTTGAGCTCCTTGGTCTTGGAAACCTGAAGGGCCTCGAGGGCCTTGGCAGCCTCGTTGGCCATGATTGCGGGTTCTCGTTCGATTCGGTCAGGAATTGTCGGGGAAGGCAAATACGCAAGGCCAATTCCAGGACCAATGCGTATTATATGATTCGACGGTGACTCTTGCGCCGGAAACTGAGAGTCACGCTCGATATCGCGTTGTCGCTGGTGCTCCTTCGAGATAGTCGCTGGCGAGGATACTGAGTCACAGATCCAAACGTGGGGGAGATTTCGTCGCAGCTCCGATGTTTTTTTCGAGGCTGTGCCCCGCGATGGCTTTGGTGGTTATGGCGGGGTACAGTCAGTGGTCACTCTCCGATGTTTGGAGTGCTGTGGCGGTTGAGTCCCTTGCGAAGTACGTACCGCTCTATTTCTGGTCGCTGGCCGCCTTGTAGGTGTGGCTGGTGCAGCCTGGGCACTCGCTCGTGGCGCGAAATGTGGCTGAGAAACATGGTGAGCTTCTCCAGTCGCGCAGAGACCTGTAGACATACCCTCGAGATCCGCCTTGTACATGTCATCCCCGGAACTACCTTCTGCAATTCAAGCCAATTAATCCACAACCAAAGCTCGAATACATCGAAGATGCTTCCTACGATCGTTCGGCGAGCGGCTGAAGCAGCTGGCTCTAAATTCACAGTCTTCACCAACCCGTATCGAACCAAAAAAGTCTGGCCTCCCAACTTCACGAACCTGTCCCCTCAGTCACAACTGCGATTTGAGAAGAAGTACAAGAGACGCCTAGCATTAGTTTATGCGCGACCGAGATGGAACAAGGCTGTCAAGCTTGCGCAGTTGGCAACTGTTATTGGTTCGTGAAGCCCTCATAGCGACTGCTTGCGCTCTATGCTAATTTGCTCTAGGATTCCTTGGCTGGACATTTTTCTTCTCCGAGCTCGAGTTCTTTGGCAAGGAATACAGGCCGTCAGAAGAGGTATATGGCTTTGTCGCTTCCAGTCCCGACTGATGCTAACTATTCCGTCTAGATCCGAAAGCGTGTGCGCGGTCTGTTTGGCACAATCGAGTCTGACAAGCGATACGAACGTCGCAGAGATGCGCCCGAAGCACCCGCTCCCATCGAGACCCCCAAATAGACAGATTCTCGGCCGACAACACTGTACCAGCATAGGGAGGAGTTTATGGCGTTTTGAATACCCGGCACAGAAGCCCATGTATAACATATTGTTCGAAAACAGAATCATGTTCCTCTCAGACAGGAGGCCGCCCACCTCACCGTCCATGCCAGACAAAGTTACCTCCCATACTCAGTCCGCCTCCCAGTCCGGCGCTGCGTCCTTCGTTTACAGGTCTCTTGGCCACAGTGCCTTGTGCGCGCACGCCAGAGACAATGCGATCTAGATTCGTCTCGATGACCACTCCTCCCACAATCATCTCGCCGAGCGTTGAGTGTAGCGTTTCGAAGTTGAAGATGAGATCAAGCTCGCAAACGTTCTCAAACAGCTTATCGAGCGCCTCGACGTAGACTTGGATCAAATCGATCAGGGCAAGTGGTGACTCTGTCGAGGTCGAGATGACAATGAAGTACAGGGTCGCGTAGTTACGGTATGTAACCAGGGAGGGAACGTCGTTCTCTTCTTCCGATGATGAATGTGAGGTGCCCGAGGCAGCGAGCAGGGGAGGGAGCGGGAGAAAGTTGCAAGACCCAGCCGGTCGATTCGATACGAGGGTGAATATTTCGGAAATCAGGCGCTGCTGCATGCTCGTTTCCTGAGTAAATGTGCAAGTCAGCGATGCCAGCTTTCGTTCAGTAGTGCATGCCCAAGCATACCAACTGTGTGTAGAACTTGGTCAACCGGGGCTGGCCCTGGCCATTGAAGACCAGAAAGGCGTTGATCATTGTGTTCTTCCTTGACTGAGCATCCCGAGTTGGCTGAAGTTGTCGATACCAGGGCGTGGGTTCGCCAGTGATGTCTATGTTCAATGCGACTGGGTGATAGTGTCCCGCTAGACACTACATGCGCTTCGCGGTGTTCTGGCTTTGGTGGGGTCAGACCGCTGCCAGCCGCCCAACCGTCTCCCACCAGCCAGCAGAGAGAAGCTCGAGGTGCACGGCTCGCAACTGCACATGACTTTCTGATGTAATCATATCTGCCCGGACCTCCTCCTGACCCAAGCTCGGTTCCTTCCCTTGAACGCGGATCGAAGCTGGTCCTGCAGCTTCCGTCACACCTGCAGCAAACGTGGGGAAGCAACGGAGCTGCCTTTGACCTGCCGTCTTTTACGAAGCAAATCAGTCACCTCTTCGATTCGCTAATCGACAACGACCACCCGAACTCATCTTCTTTCACTTACGCTGACCACTTGACGCTCCAATCCCTCAGCATCATCAAACTCAAATCTCTCCCAATCGCTTATCACCACCTACGCCCAGCTACCATGGCTCGCAACAGCATCACCAAGCTCACCGGCGCCGCCGCCCGCACCCTCCGTGCCTCCGCGCAAGCCCGCTTGGCCGTCCCGCGTCGTTCTGCCCTGCTTCTCGCAGCCTCAAAACCTACAGTGTCTGCCATTTCGGCTCGCAAGCTCTTCACAACTTCATCAATCGCCCATCGTGGCATTATGCCCGACACCGATGACCCTCAAGTCAAGGATACGCCCAAGGAGGAGGTCAAGATGAGCGTCGTCGAGCTTACAGATGCCGAGTACCACGAGCTGTCCGAGACCTACCTTGACAACATTGTCACTCGTCTCGAGGAGATAGCGGATGCTCGCGAGGGAGTCGATGTCGAGTATGCTGTAAGTTGACAGACTGAATCTAACTTTTCAGTCCTTGTATCCACTGTCGCCTTTTGCGAAGCTCGGGATTTGTGTCCCGTAACCAAGCAACGAATCACTAATTCTTACGGATGCAGGCTGGAGTTTTGACGGTTACTTTTCCGGAATCTGGCACCTACGTGATCAACAAGCAGCCCCCGAACAAGCAAATCTGGCTCTCATCGCCCGTGT
This sequence comes from Colletotrichum lupini, assembly GCF_023278565.1. Lineage (NCBI taxonomy): Eukaryota > Fungi > Ascomycota > Sordariomycetes > Glomerellales > Glomerellaceae > Colletotrichum > Colletotrichum lupini. The sequence continues at coordinate 5,666,903 of NC_064672.1, forward strand.
CCGGCCCCAAGCGCTACGACTGGGTCGTCGTCGGCGACTCGCAGAATGACAAGGAGGGTACTACTGCTGGAGCCTGGATCTACACCCGTGATGGCAGCAGCCTGGACGATGTCTTCCTCAAGGAGCTCGACATTGACTTCAGCATAGCTCCATCGACCTACGGCGAGAACCAGTCCTAGTTGGGCAAAAGTGGTCCAACAACCGAGGACGATGTTCACAAACTTTGATCTCATGCGAAGGCAGAGACCATTTCATTTCTTTTTCATATGGGCGTGAGCAAAGCATCAAGCTCCTGAGTGTATTCTACATGGCAACAGGGAGTTCGTAAGGTGGTTTCAGGGATGGGAGGCAAGTACGCTGCCCAAGGGGAGAAAGCGGTGCCGAAGGGTCGATATCTAGGCCTGTGTACACAAACTTCGTACAGCAAGTGCTCAATCGTGCAGTCCATCTCAGGATTGCATTGAGGCTAGCGAGTCCTGTATTGAACAGGGTCTCAATTGTGACCTAATAACGCGATGTGACTGAAGCTGCGTGAATGTTTTGGTATCCATATTGATCTATTTACGGTAGAAACATATTCCCGTTTACTTTCTCATCCACATTGGTTTGGCCGTAAGAATTGTCAGACCGCCCACCGTTGCCTTGCTCCAAAGCCCCTCACTCTCTTTGACGTATTACACCACTATTCATCATACTTCATGGCAACAGTGTCTTTTGCGGCGGGAGTCTTCCTCTCAGAGTCCAACTCTTTGGTAATAATGCTTAAGCGAAAGTATGGCTTAGCGAGGGTATCGTGGGTCTCATTTCCAATTTCGTTCATCAGACTCGGCGAGGCGCCATCCATTTCGCGCCCTCGTCCTCTTAGCAATTCCGGCAGGTGTCCCGTCTCCCCACCCTATTCTGGGGGAAGTTTGGTGTTACGCAGGCATTTCGTGTCGCTCAACGGGAGCAGGGAGTTCCACGGGCGGGCCTTCACGTGTCTCGGGCATCTCGTGTACCACACGCGGCGCCGGCAGTTCAACCGTCTCCCCCGTGTTCTGCGCCATCATCATAGCCGCGTCGTCGGGCTTCTCCGGATCCTCCATGACGGTGTCGAGCGCCTCATCGCGCGCGGCGAGCTTCCGGGCCCTCCTCCTGTTCCAGAACCAGACGAGGGCGACGACGAAGAAGACGAGGCCCGAGGTGGCGCCGACAGTGATGCCAATGATTTGTCCCGGGGCGAGGCCGGACTGCTGGAGTATGTTGTCCGGGAAGGGCGACGAGTCCGAGGTGGTGCCGCCCGTGGGCGTGGGCGTGAATGTGACTGTTCTCCCCCCTTCTGTGACGGTCACGGCGGTCGGGACCGTGAAGCCAGGACCGAACCTGGATGTTGGGAATGGGAGCGACATGCTGGGCCGCACAAATGTAAAGGACGGGAATGGCTGCGCCAGCTTGGAGAAACTGGTGTGGGTTGTTTGTTTAAAAAGTGGGAAGACGGAGGAGGATTCATCAGAAAGGATAACAAAGTGAAAAGCTAAGCTTTGCGAAACTTTTGCCCCAATCCTTTGCCGATTCCTTCTTTCCGGCATCCAAGAGAACGAGCTTCATGGTGTCATCGGCGCGGGAGGCGCAGACCTTTTTGATAAAGTCCCCATGTCAAGTCCGACGGCCATGGCGTAGATTCCCTGGCGTTCCTGGCGCCCGTCCCTTGATGGGGGTGTAGCATATGCAGGAGGAATAAGGTACAGGAGAGAGAGAGACAGCGAGGTGTGAGGTGAAGTGAGGTAAAGGTGCGCGATGGGCGTGTGGTGGTGGTCGAGCGCCGCACCGACTCCCGGGCGTTCTGGCGTAGTGTGAGACGAGGGGACCAACGTCAGATCGCAGAGGCCGTGTGTTCTTTTGATCTCCGGTTGATGTACGCCACTTTCCCTCCCACCCAATTTTCCAAGACATTTAAGAACCTCTGAGCCCCATCCTCAATATCCCACCCAGTCCCGGATACCCGACGTGCCCGGGGTGTGGACGAAATTGGCGCGTTTGGCCAAGGCAACGACTGCAGCCCAGCAGCTGCACTCTGCTCTGCGACTGCGACTGCGACGGATTCATCGTTTTCTGTCGGTGGACGTCGGTGGCAGATGGCGCGTTGAGAATGTTTCGGACTTTGACATACTGTTTACTTAGCTCTCTCGGCATCGGCGCAAAGCCCGAAGTTGAGATGGGGCGCGCGCACCCGCATCCGCACACTGTTCATTCCATCTTGTCTAGAGTTCGCTTGCTTGTTTGCCGTGTTGGAGTTCTTCCAGATACCGGTTTTTCTGGTTGGCTCTGCTTTTTCCTTCTGCCCTGCCCGCCACCGGCTATATCGGCCGGGGTTGGATGACTACAGACTTGCAGTTCTTAAAACCGATCTGTTTCTTCCTTCTCATGCAGGAGAGAAGCTCACTGTGTAGCTTATTGTGCACAAGGTTGATTTCATTGCATCAGTGGTCAGGAAATGGAGGATATTGTCCGGTACGTTTGTGCCTTGCTTCCTTGCCTCAACCTCTCAGCCTGCATGCACCTCGAGCACTGCTTGAGGGAAGGCCAGCCACTCTGACCAGTAATCTCCTAAATGCGCCGAGACGGAGCGGATGATCCACTGGCCAGCGTCTCCAAAGATCCAGTAACTGCGGCACCAGTGAAGGAGGACAGCGTAGAAGGCGAGGATGACGAGGGCTTCCGGGCGGCGCTGCTTAACGACGTCGATGAAGCCTGTTGTGACGCGGACTCCGAAGGCCATGACGGAGGCGGATTGATGCCTGGATTTCATGGCAATGCTGCGGTAGATGGAGTACGACTGCCGTAAAGACTCTGTTGCATCACGGCAGGCTTGGAGGGAGACGGGGCCGAGATCGGCTTGGTCGAGCATACTGTGAAGGATGTCGACTTCGGAGCGCTCGTTCGGGTCGGGCTTATTAGATTCCAGGAAGTCGACAAAGGGCTTGCAACCGGATTCGCGGATGATGTGCCAGGAACGGCCGGTGACGGTGCTAACGCCGCGGTGAAGATTGAGGTACCAGGCGAATTGGTCGAGAAATCCGTTGAAGTCGCTACGGTAGCTGCGGAGGGTATCGCAGAGGACCTGAGTTCCGAGGCAGGATGCGAAGAGGAACATTGGGATGCAGGTGTCATCGTCGATTTCCTCCTTGGCGTCGTTGAACAACATGAGAGCGCGGGTCTGGAGCTGGGTTGCCTCATGCTGGTAGAAATCAGCGCGTTGGGGATTCAGCTCGGCCATGTGCTGGGCAGAAAGACCAAGGAGGACGTCCATGAGGTAAGGGGCGTGGAGGGCAGCCTCGAGGTTCATGTCAACCAAGGGTTTCATAAATACGTCTGCGGCCATGAAGGTGCCCATACGGGTTTCCAGGTGGTGGAGGAGGCGCATGTGTTCGAGGGTAAAGAATTGGCCGTTAGGGGGGCTCGGTACGCCGCGGTCATCTTCGGTGCGCATGACAAAGTCGTTTACGACTGTGGTGATGGAAGGTGAGGTTGCAAAGGCAGCCGCTGTTGCGGCGGCGGAGGCGCCATTGCCATTGCTACCGGAGCTGCCCGCTGGGCTGGCGACGAGGGCGGCGGCTGCGGCTGCTCGCTTGGCGGCCGGGCCAGAGGAGACGGCGGAAGAGCGAGCCGATGCCGGAAGGGAGTCGAGGTAGGAGCAGTGTCGCTCAGCTGTTGCGCAGTTGACGCAGGTCGGGCGTGTTTCGTCGCATTTCACGTGGCGGCGCTTGCATTCTTTGCATCCGTTGCGAGATTTCCGGTGGGCTCGGCGGAGTTTGACGTCGCCTGCTGCTGCGGCCGATGCCGATGCTCCTCCCGGTGTACTGACGTCGCCGTTTGTCGAGCCGGTGCCGGGGGCGGGAGAGTTGCTGCGTGAGATGTCCATCATTCTCCAGGTACCTCGAGGTTGATTTGTCTCGGCCGGTGGGATGAAAGCGATGTGGAGGGTGGGTAGATTCAAGGTGAGTGGTTTGCCATGGGGCCTTTTCGACGTGTAGCAAAGCAGGTAAGACGTGGCGTCTGTGGCCGGCAAACGACGAGGGCCTTCCTTTTGTGTTGAAGAACGCGAAAGGAAATGACAATGGACGAGAGAAAGAAAAAAGGGAAGTGTTTGAATTCGAGGAATGATTTTGAGGGATGCGAACCCGAGGGAAGCTCAGCCTTTTTTTGGTGGGGGGAGGGGGAAAGAAAAGATGACCTACGAAGATACTCCGTAGCTTGAATGGATAAGCTCAGGTCAGTCCAGTTAAGGTAGGAACGGTACCTGGCACCACTTGGGAAGGTATACAGTACAGCGTGCCTACCTGCTCTAGAGACGAAGTACAGACTACAGGGAGTCACAAAAGTAAAGTAAGGAAGGCACTACTGAATATGCCTACCTTCCCACTAGTTTCGTACAGGGGTGCGGCATCTACCGCGCTCCAACATGACTTCAGCGGGTCCAAGGGCCACCGGTGGACGTTAATACGGGGAAGCAAGTTATGGAACTGAGGGAAGGGGCCATTAGGAGGGTCTGCTACAGGGGCTACTCTGCAGCTCAATGCACCCAGAAATTCCTAAACAGGACCTTTAGGGGAGCAATGGAAGGTCGATGGACGCTGCGCCAACCAAGTCCACGCGGCCCCCTTCCCCCTAAATCTTTATGATAGTGTGGACAGGTGCGCCCACCCACCTGCGTGCCTTCCTTAAAATGCCCACGCGGTTGTATTAGTAAACACCCTGTAAAACATCTCCGATCCAATGACATCGTCAAGGAAGCCAATTACGCCGGAAATGGCCCGGTTGAATGATCCAGACCCAGAGAAGCTAATCGTCAACACGATGAAATACATGTATTTAGTCCCTTTGACAAACATGGACATGTAGGAGTTGTTAGTCGGTTCGTCAAAGTGAGGAAATCATACACCAAGGATTTCGGGCCAACGGTTTGCACAACATTTTCCTCATTTGTCATTCTAGTGCGTCTAAAGTGCTAAATACTAAGCCAAGGCAGGACACCCGGCTTTCCGCGGTTGATACCTTAGCCCTCCGCCCATCGCTATTATTCTGGAAAATCCAGCGTTGTCTCCGCTGACCTGAATCGTTCAACTCCTCGGAACGATGATCGTGACATGGATCACTGGCCTTCAAACTCCGCCATGTCTCTCTGTCTTCCATTCCCAACAATTACACTAACAATACTCCGTAGGTGTGCGCTCACTGAGCATCTCCAATGCGAGCCTCCACACCCAATTTCCGCCGGACGAAAAATCAAAGAGAAGGAGGCACTCTAAATTCCTTCTCTATCGCATGGTCTTGCGCATAGAGCCGGGCTGATGCTGCTCACTCTCCACCGCCAAGTCATAGTTCTCCACATCCGAAGCCGACTGCGAACCGCCCTTGCGGATCTGGAACGCCGAAGGGAACCGGAACCCGAAGGCCACCATGACGAAGAACATGAGCGTGGCGTCGAAGACGTACAGGGTCCACTCGTGACGGAGCGGGTATCCGTCGCCGCCGAGGACGTACTCGATGAGACGGAAGATGGATCGGACCATGATGCACGCGCTGACAATGTAGAGCATCCACAGGCCCGACTTCCAAGGCGAGTGGCCCGCCAGGGACGCCTGGGTAGGGTTCTTTGCGAGGCGCGAGTGGAAGACGATGGCGGTGACCCAGAAGATGGCGAAGAGCACAATCTGTATGACAAGGCCGGCGACAATAAGGTTCTGTCCCATCTTTTGGCTGCCGTTCTTGACCATGAGACCGCCACCGCTGGCCTGGACGAGGAAGGAGAAGCAGTCGCCGGTGACGAAGATGCGGGTGAGCCAGTTGATGCGGACCACCGACAAGGACTCGCCGTGGACGCTGCGGATGATGCGGCCGAGGGTCATGTAGACGGATGCCGCGAAGAGGGCGGGCGCGATGAGGATCGTGAGGGATTGCATTACGTAGGGTCCGACTTCGCCGGTGCGGTCGCGTGCAATGGCTCTGCCTGCATATCCGATGATTTCGACTGGATAGGAGATTTCAATGTCAGCCCAGGGTCTTGATACAAGGTAACAATTGGAAGGTCGAAATTGGTCACGTACGGATACCGCCTATCACAAAGACGATGCAGAACCACGTCTTTGTCCTGGCAATCTTGTACGCGTGGAAGAGCGTCGCGAGGACGAAGAGGACCTCGAAGATGATGGCGGCGACCAGACTGGGCACATAGTGCCAGAGGTAGTAGCCGTTGTAGGACTCGAGGGTAGGCATCTTGTCAAAGTCTTGAGGATTGCCAGGAATCGGTTATCGGTAGTTGGTTTGTCCTCCACCTTTGCCCGTTCCCTGCCTGTTATTGTGGGCTGTGATTTTTTCGTGGTATTTGATCGCGAGATTAGACTTGCTTCAAATATTGGCGTCCGACGGAAAAGAAAGGACTGCTGATTTGCTGTTGTCGATGGAAATCTCGTCCTAGGACCTCGTTGGTGTTGACGTTGTTGCTGGATATGTTGCCAAGGGCCAAGGGGGTGTCTCGAAGTTGTAGTCCATCTTTATAGCGTCCCCAAGAATGGGAGATGGGGGCGGTTGGAACTTGAGTTTGCTGCTGCGGCCACCGTATACGCGAACTCTCGAATAAAGTCTCTTTGACGGCATCTCCATACGCGTTTGTCGTGAACAACAGGCAAAGAGTCTAGATGTGTCTGACTATCACCGTGTGAGATCCAAGCTTCGCTGGTATCCACAGGTGGGGTCTGAGTCTTCCCCATAAGGATGTATACGTGGATTAATTGAGTCGTGATTGGCTCGTGTGTCCCACTCCCCTGCTAGCTCTGTGGGTGGATCTCACTACATATTCCTTTCGGTCGACGAATCACGTCCCATCCCATACGCGTACAGAGATTTTGGCCGTGATGTTTTTGCAATCACAGAGGCTGAGGGAGGCATGCCGGGACTCGTCACCCCACCACCCCTCTGACATTCAATCTCTTCACATTTGTACGGATATCAGAGTGTGAAGTCCTACCCAATCCAACTTTCCGTCGTTCGTCTGATGCAGGGACAAAGCCACGCCGATAAGGAACATCCCGTTCGGCAAGCTTACGTACCTCACGCAACCCCCCTTCCAGTCTTTGGAAGAAGCTGCATTTACGTGTATTTTTCCCCAGCAAAACTTGCAACACAGTGACCAAACACGAGGAAACTCTGAGTGTGGCTTGGCCAACAGAAAAAGGTCCATCAAACAGCTCCACGGGAACGGCGGCGATCGTGGAGCCATGCATACTTCGTAAAATCACCTGGCCGTCAACCTTGTCTCTCCATTTACTCTGCGCAATCATTTCGCTCTTCGCATTCACAATTTTGACTTCTGCGCCATGACTTCTAGTGGTGTAGACGAACGGTAGTCTGTATAAATCAGGTTACCTTTGAGGCTTAGCCCGGAATCCGGCAACCGCTCAGCTGTTTTCGGACTTGACCGGGGTTTCGCTTTCGGTTCGTCTTGGCGTCTGCAGTGGATCTCTACCGTCGTTCCGCGCTGCCGGAACCTTTTTACGTTGGCCGCGCTGGCGATGGGAACAGCGGGAGGCGGGAACGTCCTGTCGGTATCGCGAACGAGGCAGACTGGGCGGCGGACTTGGCTCAACTTTGGATGTCGAGATAAGCCTTTGCGTCACTGCATTGTCAAACTCAATCGCTTGACCTGAACATGGGATGTTATACTGTTGTTCGCGAAGGCGTGGCTGTGGTCGCCTTGTTCGACATTGAGTTTTCTTGTCAATATCGGTGAATGCTACTGTCACCACGTGGTGCGCTGCCATTACAAGATGACGCAAAAGCACACGATATGTAGTCATCTTCTGTGTACATCGCGACTAGGATACTCGTTTTCGTTCCCAGGCGCCTGCATCTTTGAGAATCTTCACTCTTCAACGACTGTGCAAAATACACGGTAGATTCCGTGCAAGTTTCGGTCCACGCATGTGGATAGTGACGAGTTCTTGGTCGTTCCGCTGCAATGCTCTCCGAATCCGAGACAAACGCTGAAATGGGTATCGGCGGCTGATTTAAAAGTGTTGGACGGCAGTTCATTTCTATTTTAGGCCAATTGGAAAGTAATCTCCATAGCCTAGAATTTGTACTAGATTCTGTACAGAGTACTTGACAAAGTTTATCGTCACTTGATTGCTCACTAGCAGATACACGTATTTCTGGGGGCGGGTCCACTCCGAGACCCCAATACGTGGAACCCGGGTACTAGGGCCGCCAGACATTGCAAATCTTTATTTCCTCTATCAAGTCCCTTTTTTCATATTTGCTGACCTCAAAGACCTAGAGACTTGCTGACTCGACATTTTTCAGCATTTGACGTCTGTGGCCAACCGCTCATCATATCTTGCTGCAATTGTAGGATGCTAGTCTGTCAGACGAGCCAATGTGAGAAACACGTCCACAGCCCACTAGGTACGTTTATACATGCATTCCTCACTTTCTCTTGGTTGAAATACGGCCGAAGCGTACAAGCATGATTAGATTTTCAACGTCATACACGTATGCTGAATGACTCGGTGATGGCAGGAGAATCTGAAATCTTCAGTTGGGCCCCAAGTAAAAGGAAAACTCTTCACCTAGTGCGGATTTTTCGTTCTCTGTCATACTATCTCATTATGACAGGCCCATGAGTAGAACCTATACGTGTTGTGAGGGGACATGAGAATAGGTCGATCATAAGAACTTCGAAATTTGCGATGTGAATTTGTGCGAGGGTTTCAGCTCATAACAGTGCCCGGGCTCCAACCCAACCTTTAGCACAACCAGATTGGCAGTGTCCAAGGACAGCACTTCGGATTTAGTGATAGTTCGAACTCAATCTGGAGTATTCATCAATCTCTATCTTTGAGAAATGGGCTCTACGTGTAGGCTATCTGTCGTCTGCGGTGTTCCATGAATATTCTCGACTCGACTTCCCTTCCAGAGGTCAATCTACTTTGAGAGTAGCCAGATGACTAGGTATTTCAAGTGATTATTGTCTTTAAGAATTATTCACATGCATCCATCCTGGAGAAACCATACTAAATTACTTGAATCTCGCACAAGCTTTATATTAAACGTTCTAGACCAGGTAGTGCAACAATGGGTTAGGGAAGTTGACCCTACGACGGGACTAGCTAGTAGAGCAACTGTGATATCGAGTCTTGGGGGAATGAAGATGAACCCTGGAGAACCGTGGCCAGTGAAGGAGTAGGTACCTGAGCTTGGTCTTTGCTACTCTCAATGCTGTCCCTTCCTTCAAGGTCGCGAACCTCCCGCCAGTCCACGTGAGTCCCCACTATTTGGAAATCGCATGTGACAGAATGCTGAAACCACCATCTTCACGTGAGCAGGTCATCCAAAACGCATTTATGCAATTGGAAAACGACTTGCATGCAAAAAGAGAAAGTTTGAGAGCTGGAATACTGATGCTCTAAGGAGATACCTCTGAGCGTTTAAGCTCATCTCGCCCCATGTTATGAACTTACCCGATCCCGACGTCACTGTGCGTGTGGCAGCAGATCAACCCCGCCACACAGCAGGGATGTCGCGAGAACATGAAAAACAGAAAAAGCAATAAGCGAATGATGTCAGTACCTCCCTCACTATGGCTGCTGCCCGCCCAACTTTCCTTGACTTCTTCGATATCGAATAATTCCAAAACCTTGCAATAGTCCGCAAGCAAATCCTACCCAGGGACTGTCAGACCTGCACGACTCGCTACCGAAATCTGGCAAGTAATCGACAGCATCCCATCCTTCACCTTGTTCATTGCACTGTTTCGTCCCAACCGTACGGCACAGCACAGCGCAACTCCACACTTCATCCCACCTCAGCATTCCATTCCCCGAGCTCCAGCCTCAAGCGTCCAAAAGCTCCTCTTCGAGCAACCTCGCACGGCCACCGACGCCACACTTCACATAATGTCTCCCCCACCAACACCACCCGACGAGAAGCAGACGGAAGAGCAAAAGCAGACCCAAAAAGAAAAGGTTCTCGCCCAAGCGACCGCCAAGCTCGAAGAGGCACAGAAAGAGACCGAAGCCGCGCAGGCGCTCCGCGAGCGGGCCGAGGCGACCGAGGACCCGGGGGAGAAGAAGAAGATACTCGCCGAGGCGGCGGAGCACGAGAAAAAGGCACAGGGGTCGGCTAAGCAGTCAAAACGGCTGCAGAGCGGCGTGTGGCAGGGCGGCATCGGTGGCGCGGGCATCGGAGCCGGACTTGGTACGGGACTGGGCGCCGGGGTGGGTACGTTGGTGGGGGCTGTTGTCGGCGGTGTCACAGCTATCCCTACGACAGGGCTCGGGCTATTGGTTGGCGCTGGAACGGGTGCGATACACGGGCCTTGGTATAAACTGGAACAGGAGAAGAAGGAGGCTGAGGAGGCCGAGGCGAATGGGGAGGATGGGGAAGAGTCCGAGGATGGAGAAGGAGCTGAGAAGGCAGTCAAGGCCGGGTGAAACCTAGACCGCGGTCGTGTTTCCTCGTGTCTTGTCCTGTTTCTTTGGCGACGATACCATTTGATGAAGGCTGTATGATATACGGTTGCCAGCTTTTGCCTGTGGGATGCGATGGGTGATCATGGCTTACGACCGAAAACGACCATTGCATATAGCCTTGCTTTCAGTTTTCTTTTCCTTTCTGTTATTCTTCTTTCCATTATACCTAGCATAGCAACACGATCTTGGCTTCTTTTGGGGTTTAGATTTTCAAAAAGAGGTATAGGAAAACACGAACTATACGTATGGGCTTATGCGGACGACCGAGAAACTTCTTAACTTAGGTGTCAATACTTGCAGTGAAGTCCATAGCCTCATGCTATTCTCGGCAGCGAGATTGTTCATGCTATTGATTGGCTCCAGGCAAGTCACACATTAGGCGCAAGGTCTTGGTGATCAAGGACAGCTGAGGTTAGCAGCCTACTGAAGGACGTATCTCTGAACTCGAGCATTTTGGAGGTAGGCCAAATGATTGATCGCTGCTGAAATATGTTAAAGAGAGAATTCTTGTCGAGACGACGACAAGCTAAATCGATCCTTCGGCTCAAAAGGTCTATCCATAGGTATAAGGTAGCTTACGTTGCTCTAATCGTGTCATTTCGGGATTTGCAGAGTCCTGGTTTCAGTCGCGGACCGTCTTCCGTCATCGGGCTTAAGCTCTCTAACTCTTTGAGACGCGTATAGGCATCGAGAAGCCCTTCTTTTCTGCTTCCGCTGATGCCGAGTTCAGGCTATGAAGTATTGACGGGGTTTTCCACTTTGCTAGGCGCCACCGTACAAGTGGATAGTAAGGGTCAACTGCGCTCATTCCAAATATCAAGATGGGGCATTTAGGCTGTGATTCTGATTAAACCGGGATGAAGTGATCTAAATCTCAGTCCGGAAACGAAACGAAGGTATCGTGAATATCAAACACCTATTTTCGGCATCGCAGGATTTTCCATGGTCCTAGGTTCGGAGGGAGCTAGAGCAAAAGGAGGGATACCGATATATTCAGGGCTAGTCCACATGGCAAAGTCATACACATATACCACGTTTATCAGTCACCACTTGGCTAGCTTGGAATTGGTAATGGAGTTTAAAATTAGACGCGGGCAGCGTTCATCTCAGCATCGGGGCGGTGTTTGCTGGCAGCCTACAAGCGAGCTCAGCCCCCGGCTATTAACGACCTTAGCTTCTGCGATATGTGCCGCACACGCATAGGGCAGACGTCAATTCCACTGTCAGCACGTTCTTTGTCCACAGCTGCGCGGCAACGGACCACTCACGTCGCGTTCCTCGTTCGTCTGAGTGAGATTCTAGCGCCAACAAAGGATCTAGTGCCGGTTGGCAGCCCTCCGGGTAACCGCCGTCCCGGATCTGCGTGCCAGGCGGTACATGACAGATGAGGAAACTTCTTTCGGAGAGCTAGCGTTGTTCACGCGAAGGAAGCTGGGAGATGAGCTTCCCCCAGTCGGAGGAGGCGGGTCGTGTAGGTGGAAGAGGATGCTTCCGTAGGGCTGTACAATAACGCCGTCAGCTGGTCACGATGACCAAAGACCCAAAGCAATAGCATCGCACGACGCTGTAAATTATATATAATAAGAAGATGTCGCTGCCGGTTAGTGTATTGGTTCTCTCATCATCACACATTCGCACAAACAACCAAACCAACCTTCCAACTTTTCCTATCTTCTTTCCTATTTTTCTTTATTTCCTAGAGTCTTCTCTCTCGCTACGCATCCGAGTTCTACCTCTTACACATATCCAAAATCACGGATCCAGACAAAATGTTCTCCATCAAGACCTTCTCCACTGTCCTCCTGGCCGCCGCCGCCACCGTCTCCGCCGCTCCCACCAACACCGCCGGCACCAAGACCCCGACCCGCACCTACGAGCTCACAGGCGTCACCCACTCCGTCGTCGCCGGCCTCGGCGGCCTCCGCTTCGACCCGGACAACGTCGTCGCCGAGGTCGGTGACATCGTCGAGTGGCACTACCTGCCCCGCAACCACTCCGTCGCCGAGTCCAACTTTGGCAACCCGTGCAATCCCCTGGCCGACGGCTCCTCCTTCTTCTCCGGCTTCAACTTCTTCACTCCCGAGGGCCAGTCCGCCAACGTTTTCCAAATCGTCGTCGAGGACAAGAAGCCCATCTGGTACTACTGCGCCCAGAACGCCGGCCAGCACTGCAAGAACGGCATGGTCGGCGTCATCAACCAGAACTTTGACAGCCCCGACTTCACTCTCGCCAAGCACAAGGCTTTGGCTGCGCAGAAGGGCGATGCTGTCATTCCTCCTGTTCAGCAGGGTGGCTTTGTCATCCCCAACCCGAACCCCCTTGGAGGTTTCAAGCTCTAAACATATGGTCTATCGATGATTACGCCATTTGATTGTGGGAGCTATTGGGCTGTCATGGCGGTAATTGCATGTGCATTGAGCGGGTTGCATGGTACGGTCAAAAGGGAATTGCATCTGGTGGCATTAGATTTTGGAAAATTTGAGCTATCTTTTGTCTTACAACCTTCGATTCTTAGCTTACTTCAGATATATAACATTCTATAACACTCATTCACTCTCTGAATTCCATCAATCCCTGCGCATTCATGAACATCGAAAGCTTTTGAACACGAAATGCGGCTACCAAAAGATATTATACTGTGAGTATGGTTCCCCTAAGGTAGGTGGCATGTAACAAAAGTCGTAGACACCTCGTACAGTCGCTCATCACGGGGAACAAAATGAAGACAGGATGAAAGTGCCTCATAAGTAGGTCTAAGATGCTTTATGTTTATTCGACTTGGCAACCATCGCTAACTCCGCGATTATCCCCTGAAAGGTGTCAGCCGCTTGCATACGCTAGGCACTCTTGTTTATAAGCGACTTTGTTGGATAGATCAAGCCTATGAATACGACGGTATTATCGGGAAAAGAGCCGAACACGACGGGTAATTTGTGCGGGGTTCAAGACGATAGACAAACCACATATGAACGCTCAACCCCGCCCTAGGGTACCTTAATCACCCAAGATGGCATCAAAACCAGAACATTGAATTGGTGGAAGAAATGCAGTGAAATTGCTAAGAAATCGTTCTCGGGTTCGCCCACAATTATGCCACAAGCAGAACTCTGTGTATTGCCGACAGTGCGTAATCGCTAAGATGTACATTGGTTGAAAAAAAGACTTGATACAAAAGGCGACTTAACGCCCAGGGCTACTCAATCAAACTCGAAGTGCTGCGAGACAAGATTCGACATCTTCAGATTGATCACGTTCGTCTCAGATCTCTCAATGCGACTCTTCAGCCTCGTCTGGCTGTCAATCGTCACACTGGCGGCCCAAAGCCAGTCTCAGGAGGTCAACAAACCCTTCAACAACCCGATCCTCCCGGGTTGGAACTCTGATCCTAGCTGCACTTTTGTCAAGGAATATGATGACACGTTCTTCTGTACTGTCTCCTCATTTCTGGCTTTCCCGGGTGTTCCCGTATACGCCAGCAAGGACTTGGTAAATTGGAGACTTGTCAGCAATGCTTTGACGCGACCGGAGCAAGTGCCGGAACTCTACCGGAACTCGGGACAGAATGAGGGTATTTGGGCGTATACAATCAGGTTCCGCAACGGAACATTCTACCTCATCACATCGTACGTCTCTTGGTATGAAGGGTGGGGCCCCAAGATCTTACTCTTCACAACCACCGACCCATACGATGATGCCTCGTGGACGGGCCCCCTTCGCGTCGAGAATCCGGCAAACGATATTGACCCGGACATCTTTTGGGACAACAACAAGGTGTACATGTCGGTGGCTGCCGGTATCTACATTAGCGAAATCGATCTTTCGACGGGCGCGGCAAAGGAGCCTATCAAAGTCTGGAACGGCACCGGGGATCGCAACCCCGAGGGGCCGCACTTGTATCGCAAAGATGACTACTATCATCTGCTGATTGGAGAGGGCGGAACGGAAACAAATCACTCTGTAACGATTGCTCGAGCGAAAGAGTTGGCAGGACCGTACGAAGGAGCTCCGCACAACCCTATTCTAACGGCCAAGAATACCGACTTGTATTTTCAGACGGTGGGACACGCTGACCTCTTCCAAGACGCCTCCGGGAATTGGTGGGGTGTCGCGCTGGCAACTAGGTCAGGTCCCGAGTGGGAGATCTACCCAATGGGGCGCGAGACTGTTCTCTTTGCCGTCAAATGGGATGATGGGGGTTGGCCAGTACTCGACGAGGTACTTGGTGTTATGGATGGACCTTTGCCTCCCACGAACAGAGATATCCCCGGCAATGGTCATTGGATCAACGAACCTGACGTTGTCGACTTTACGCCGGGCTCGGAGATTCCTAGGCATTTTATCTTTTGGCGTCCACCAAAGACAGATCTGTTCAGAGTCTCACCGGAGGGGCATGCCAACACGCTGCAGATATCTCCTTCACCTGTCAACCTTTCAGCAACACCAGAATTTAACCCAGAACAAGATGGTCTCGGATTCATCGCACGCAAGCAGAGTGCTACGCTGTTCAACTACACCGTCGACGTCTCATTCCAGCCAAAAGTTGAAAACGAGGAAGCCGGCATTTCGGTCTTCTTGACCCAATTCCAGCACATAGATTTAGGCATTGTGAACTTGCCAGCTTGCTCCAACCAGTCGCTTGTTCCGAAGTTCCGATTCAAGGTCGAGGCCTCAGGAAAGCCCAACATCCCCGTTCCCGAGATAGCTCTCGTGACAGTGCCCAAAGCCTGGAGATCGGAGCCGATAAAGCTCTCCGTATCTGCTATCAGCGACTCAAAGTATGTTTTCGGGGCAGCTCCGGCTTCTCGCCCAGAAGAATATCTGGAAATTGGATCGGCGAATGCGTTGATCGTTTCTGGAGGCAGTGGCCCGTTCACCGGTAAGCCCCCTAACTCAGTCCATTGAAGTTCTGATGATTGACATGGGGATCCTGTAGGCACAATTGTCGGGGCGTATGCTACTAACAATGGCGGTGATGGGATGACGCCCGCATACTTTAGTCGGTGGAGGTACACTCCTGTGGCACAAAAGATTAACCACGATACTCTTGTACCGGCGACTTAGAAATGGGGGTTTGACATCAAAGCCATCACTTATCCTAGTCTGGCGAATAATCACGCATTCCACTTGCACTCGACAAAGAGATTCTTGCCAATATTACACTTGATCTTCAAGCCTTAAGCTCCCCTCGAATACTAAGTTCCAGTAGGAGTCCTATTGATTTGGGTAGTGTTAGTATCCCTATTACAGGGTAGTTAGTTCGAACCGTCGTTGACGAAGAGATTAATTAAACTATATAAATATCTACGTAGGTATAAGAAGGAGGTTCTAACCGTAAGTTAGGCTAGCTACGATAATTATAAATAAGGCCCCTAATTAGCCCCTACGTAGTCGGCTATACGCCGCGGTTAAATTAAACTTCTAATTTAATACTAACTTTCTCTTTTTTTTATTAATTTAACTACTACGGTTAAAAATATAATTCGACCTCGGGCCCGTTTACTAAGTCGTCTCCTTTTCCCCCTTTTTTCTACTTTTTTTATATAACCTATCCCTCTATTTATATAATAACTTTTCTACTACTTACGAATTACTCTAATCCCTTATTTAGTACTATTTTTATAAAAGCGTCTACGAGGTTATTTTTATTATTAATCTAACGGATCTTAAGTATCTCGCGCCTTTTATACGATTATTTAAAGGCTATAATATTAATTATAAGCCTCTTTTCCTTCGTCGTTCCCAATTTAATAAGGCATTCGTATAGCAAGTAAAAATCGGTATAAATAACCGTTAAAATAAATAAAAAGCTAATTTAATTAGTAATCTTCCTTAGCGTCGTTAAAATTATATAAGAGAGGTTAACGCCGTTAATTATACTATAAACCTCTAATACTAGCACACTTCTCGTTACTTACTTACTTTTAGTTAATAAGTAATAGATTATATTATTATATATAATAAATTCGCTCTTACTTATACTCTTATTAGCTAGGATAATAATATACCCTAATTATAAAATAAAGTCGTTATTATTTATAAATAACCTATTAATAAAAACGTAGAGCTTACTAATTATAAGGTCGATTAGGTAATAAACGAGACCTCGATCGAGATTCGTTTACTATTACTTAAGCTACTTATTAAGTACTTTAATATCTCGTTTAGTTAGATCTATAGCCTACGCTACTTTAACGTAATTAAAAGTCGCTTTAAATTAATAAATACTCGTAATATATACCCCTTGCGCAAGCTTAGCCTTATATTACTTTTTAATATTAGTTACGTTTAGATCGATAAGGTTAATCTTCTCGCCCTAACCCTTTTATTAAAAAATAACGGTTTCTTTTTTAATTATAAAAATCCTACTATTAAATACTAGAGGGGTATTTATTATAAAGACCTCTTTTAGCTTCGCTACGAAGCCCGCTTTTTAAAGCTCCTTATCCTCTTTTTTTATAAAGTTAATATTAAATAGGCCTAATATATTATCGGTCTATATTCTAACGATCCTAAATTAGTTACTTTTATACTCCGTAATTAATAAGTACGGGTCGTACGTAAAAATAACTATTAATAGTTAATTAATATAAAAATTATAATAAGTAGCCTATTAATAAGTACCCGATTCTACGAGCCTATATAGTAGCTTAAGTACTTTAATAATCGTACTTTCTAAGTACTTACTAACTATTTCCTTTAATAAATAGGCTAAGATTTTCCTTATAAGCCCTATAGCCAATTAAGTATAGGCCTAAGTAATATTACGGCTCTAAATCTTATATCCCTTCTTCTATAATAATACTATTAGTACTATTATTAATCGTTAGCTATAGCGCTATATAATAAGCGATTATATAAGTAGCGTCGCCTTTTTAACATCGCCGTACCCCTAAATTACGTATTTAGACTTCTTATATAGCTAGGGTATTCTTTTCCCTTTAATCTTACGAACTATTCGTAATTTAAATATATAGAGGTTTATATATTTTTCTAAGTTATATAAAATAAATTAATAAACCCCTCGATCGCAAAGAGTATCTACTTTAATAAAATCTAATCCCTTATACGGCTTTTTAGTAATTATAATTATGCCTTCTTTACGTAATTTAACCACTAGCTCGAAATCGGCTTTCTTTTTTACTATATAAAAAGTATTAATTACTTTATTATTAATAATAAATTACTACGTTAGGGCTTACTATCGTAGTCTTTTGCGACGTCTTATTAGTAGTATTAGTACCCTTTTAGTAATTTCCTCTTCCTCGTCGTTTATTAGTACTATTACGACAATTTTGTTAAGGATAATTTCCTATACCTCTACTACGGGTTATATAGTTTCCCCTAGCTCTTCTTCTTTTTATAAGTTGAAAATCACCTCGTTAGGATCTATATAATACGGTCTAATTACTATAATTAATACTTTAAGTAGCTAGTTACGATCTCTCGTAACTATATAAGAGCGCTTATTAATAGAAATTAACTTATATAGCCTAGCCTACTATTAGGTAATTTCGCGCTATACTTATATATCTAAATTTAGTAGTATATCTAGATTATTCCCTATATCGGGCCTATTACGCATAGTAATTACCTCGTTAACTTACTTTTTTATACTTACTTCGCGCAGTACCCGCATTATTTTTTTAACTACTTAGGCTCGTTAGCTTACGCTTAGTAATAGTAGCGAGGCTAAGGTCGTTTTTAAATATGCTCTAAATATTAATAGCGTTAGTATAAGTCAGTTAGGCCCTATAGTATCGTTATAGTATTTAAGTACTATCTAGAGGCATTTATTATTAATAAAATCCGGATTTTCCTTTTTAATAATTCTAAACGCCCTTTTTAATTATTAGTATGCCCTTTTTACTTTTCTAATACTATAATACGCTTTAATAAGTACGACTTTTAGCTATATACTATAGGCCGTCGTATTATCCCTAAATTTTACTAACTTAAAACTAGTACTAGCGTTAGTTCTAATACTGTCTAGCGGTCCTTAGTATATATCGATCTAGCTTTTTTATAGGGCTACCTATACTATTTTTATTTATAAATCCTAGAAGAATTGCCCTACTTAAAAAGATATAGCTACGTTAATTATATATAGTACTAGCTAACTATTTAAATAGAAAATATTAATAACGATTTCCTAGTTAAAGTTAAGCTTATTACGCAATTTAAATTTAAATTTACGTAGGCTCTGCGCATTTATTTAGCATTAGTAGCATACTTTTATTAACCACTCTAGCGCCCCTATTTCGATATTATTATTACCTAATTACTTTAAGAGGTTATATAGCCTCGTAACTAATAGGTACCCAAATCTCTAGTATAGTTTTCTAAGCTCACTTTCCGTTAAGTAATTAATTAACTTTATATTATTAATAAGCTTTATAAACGCATACTCCCATCGTCGTTTAACTATCTCGAAGTACTTACCGCTAGAGATTCTATTCTTTATATTATTAAATATAATACCTAGTCGATCTATATCTTTTAAATATAAGAGAAATAGGGTATTAACGGGTAAAATATAAAAAGTTATCGTTCTAAAATACGTCTCTACTTCTATTATACCCAGGGCGACGATTTCCTTACCTAAGCTAAAACTAATCCTCATAATACCCGTTATTAATATATTAAGCGTTATTAGCGCGATCTTTTATAATACTTAGAATTACCCTTTTCCTCTAGTTAACTATTATAATACACTAGTATTTAAGATAATCCTATAAAAATTATCTAAGCTATACCTTTCGCTCGTATAAAATACTTATACGAGCTTAGTATTTAAGGGATCTAAGTAGTATAAAAAGGGCCCCTCTAGCTACCCCTAGATTTACTTAGTACTATATTCCTTTTTTTTAAATATTAAGAGAGATAGCGTCTTCTCCTTAATTATTAAAAAAATAGGCTTCGGCCTTATTAAATTCGCCCTTTTAGCCGCCTCTATATCCGTTATTTAAAGGACCTTCCCTTACTATCCGTAAATAAAAGCCTACTTATTAAGAGCTTTTACTACTCTCTATTCGTTTAGCCTCGTATATCCTTTAGAAGCTAACGGGGTAAAAAAAAAGTAGTTAATATCGTTAATTTTATTATAATCTAATTCGTTAATATAGGAGGTAAGATCTTCTTTATTTTCCGAATCTCTTATAGGGAGTATATACTTTAGGCCGCTATTTTAACTACCGTTACTAAGTTCCGTGCCCCCGGATCTACCCTTATATATAACAAGGAATTAATTAAACCGACGAGGGCTAGTTTTATTATTTACTACCCTCAACTTTCTATACTATTTATATAATTTAGTACGCTCTTCCTTAGAGTAGTTACTTAATTAATATCTATCTTTTTTATAAATATAGTATTACCTCTTTTATTACTCTATTTATAAGTTAAATCTCTACTTATTTAACAAATCTAGGCCTCTTTATTAGTAATTACTATATCTAGCCTCTTTTCCTTTCCTATTATACGTTTAATCGACCTAATATTATTAATAAGGGCCGTCGTATACTTAGAAATAAGTTTAGTACGGCATTCTCGCCTTAATATTAAAACTAAATCTTAGCCTTAAGTAAAGTATCTCGTAATTTTCGGGTACCTAGTATAGGGTTATTTTTACCTCTAGTATATACTAAACTACGGTATAGAGATATCTAACTTTCTGCTTATTTATCCCCTTATTTAGCTAAGTTTTCGCTAGTTTATCAATTCGATCGATAAGCTCTTTAAGGATCTCTACTTATAATTTACCCTCTATTATCCTAGCTATAGATATAAAAAAAATCGCTCGTAACTTAAATAGGAGCTCTAAGTTCTTATTATAAGTCTTAAAGCGGCTTCGGATTACGTTAATTATACTAAAAAAGTCGTTTTAATCGAGATTACGTACCGCTTCGTAATAATAATTAGAGGCTTTACTTATAAGTACGATATTAATTACTAAATAGTACTAATACTCCCTAATTCCGACTTTTTTATAATAATTATAAAATATCGTTAGGGTTTCTTATAAGACCTTATACTTCCCCCTAGAATATAATTTCTCTTTTAAAAAGATCTTTTTAAAGTCTATAAATTACTTCGTATTTATTACTAGATTTTTAATATTTATATATAATCCCTACGTTACTACGTATTATTAATAACTTCGGGTCGTTTACCTCCTTTTTTACTAACCGATCGGCGCCGAATTTCGCGTTAGTAGCGGTAATAAGTTATAAATCGAAATAAGTAGAATTATTAATTATCGTACTTCTAGTACTATATTTTACCCCGGTATATCCTTTTATAATAATAAATTTCTATTAGTAATTATAAGGAGGAAATCTAGGTCGTTCACCCTTTTTCTAAATTTATTAAAGTAATTATACGCTCTATCGACCTATACTTAGTTCTATAGTACGAATTCCTCCTTTATAATTATTATTATTAATATTTCGTATAGCTCTCGTAATTATAATTACGCTAATAATACCCCTCGCTTATAGAAGAATCTATTAACTACTTTTGCAATTCTTAAGCTTACGCTTACGAACTATTTATTTAGTTAGTAATTAAGGTCGTTTACGATCTTATAAAATAGGGGTTGCCCCTATAGCCCCTTTTTCTTATAAACCTTAGTTAAATAGATTAATACTGCGTTAATTTACTTATTATTAAGCTAATCCGCGATTCTATATATCTACGTCCCCTAATAATCTAGGTTAATATTTACTTATTTATAAGGGATTAGGATTCTATTTAAGATCGGGTTTTATCCTCTTCTTCTTTACCCTAACTTACTAAAGGTCGTACTCTAGCTTATACTTATATTAATAGTCGCTAGTATATTTAATTTTAATAGGGATATATTTAATCCGCGCGCTAGTTATAATAAATCCGTACTTTTGCTACTTAACGAATTTATTAGGGTTTAGGAAATTCCCGCTTCCTCTTACCGTCTCGCTACTACTCTCGTTTCTACTATTTCTAACGATTACTACTACCTTTCTAAATCGCTAGCTATCGTACTTACTAAGATCCTCCTTTTTATTTAATATAAAAAAGTAAGTTTTAATAGCTCCTTTTTATAATAATAGTAGTAGACGTTTATATTACTATAAGAAAATATAGTAATTAGTCTCGGGATCTTTATTAGTTACCGATTTCTACTATCCCGTACACTTCTAGCCTCTTAAGCCTCGTGCTCTTTATAATCTCTAAATAGCTTCCTTCTTTAACCTACCTCTTCTAAAGTAGTATTTTATAAGAATAGTTAAAAATAAATACCGAGCGGCTCGTAAAGGAGCTATATAAGTTATTAAGAACCGTATAGGCCGTTAAGTATAGTTAATAAAATTAAGCCCTCCTTTTTATAAAATCGTAAATTTTAAGGACTTACTAAAAATGCCTACTTATTACTTATATATAGTAGGGTTAGATACCTTAAAGATCTTATTTTTTACGGCCTCTTAGTACCCTATTTTATATTTTTTAAATAGTCTTTTTCGTAGCTTAATTACGGTTAGGTAATTATCGCTTACTAATAATCCCTTTTATAACTTAGTTAATTTCTTAAAATTAATAATCTTACGCCGGGAGCTAGTATAAAAAGAAGCCCTTTAGTAGCCCTCTAGAGAATTCTTTTCTTTTCCCTTTAGATCCTCGTCTTTTTAGCCTTTTCTTAGGCTAATAATAACTCTAATAAGAGGTCGCAGGACTACTTTAGGGTAGCCGCCTTTTTCCTAAATTAATCTCCGAGATCCGTAATACTCTTAACTTAATACTATTAAGACCTCTAAATCCCCTCCTCCCTTATTAAACTATCCCCTATACTTTATTCTTAAATAATACCCGGGGGGTAATTAAGGGAGTTATAAAAAAGTCGTCTAGATCGCGGGCTTATAGTCGTACTTATAAGATCCTTATAGTAATAAACTTTTCTATATACTATAGATCTCTTAGCTTAATAACTCCTATAGGGTCACTTTTATTGCTAAGTAAGAATATTTATATTTAAAGATCCCCTTTTTTAATCGCATAGTACTTTTTTATATCGTATTATTAAACTTATTTATTACGCTAATTAATTAGGTAGGTAGTTATTACGTAAGTATTTCTTTTTACTAATTTAACTAGTTAATTTCTAATTACGGGCTGGCTACGGAAAAGTCGTTTAGTAAAAAAGCTACTCGGGGCGATAGTAAAAGGCTAGTTACTTAAGTAGTTCTGTTAATTAACGTATTTTAATATAATAAACGTCGACCTCTCGTAGGTAGTAAAGGGCTATAATTACTTAATTCCGTATAGTATTCGAAAATCGCTTCTTTTTTTATCTACTTCCATAAGGTTAATTAGTACGAATCTCCTATCCTATATAGTATTAAAAAGTCGTCTCTTTTATATAGCAAGATACCTTACTAATTTACGATAGTAAAATTTAACTACTAATTAATATTAGTATCCCTATTATAGGGTAGTTAGTTCGAACCGTTATTAATAAAAAGATTAATTAAACTATATAAATATCTACGTAGGTATAAGAAAGAGGTTCTAACCGTAAGTTAGGCTAGCTATAATAATCGTAAATAGGGCCCCTAATTAGCCCCTGCGCAGTTAGCCGTACGCCGCGGTCGAATTAGACTTCTAATCCGACAGGTAGGCGTTATAGCAGCGGCGGTAATCCGGAGGTATTTGCCGAAGTAAACGGCTTTGAAGTGGATACCAGCAGTAAGAGCCGGCCGAGACCTCCATATTTCCGGCTGTCTACTGTAAAGTAACACGTCATCAGAGGGGTCGCATCACTTCCATCATCATTAGAACTTTACCATCGCCACATAAGATACACATAATACCTCATCAACAAAACAACCTAGAGAACGCTGAGCCACAGTCATTTGGCATATTGTAACTCTAGTTCAACTTCGTGCTACTTGGCAACATGTCAAATGTGGACACATCAATCGGCACGCGTACCACGGGTGCCGCAGCCGACTTCGCAGCAAAGCACTCGGAAGAGCACCCATTGAAGCTCTACGGCGGCTGGTTCTGCCCCTTTGTCCAGCGATCATGGATCGTCCTCCACGAAAAACAGATTCCCCACCAGTACATCGAGATTAACCCGTACAAGAAGGATCCCGAGTTCCTAAAGATGAACCCTCGGGGGCTGGTCCCGACCTTGGCCGTTCCCGTGGATGTGAAGGGCAACGAGCAACGACCGCTCTACGACAGCACTGTGGTTTCCGAGTACCTTGAGGAAGCATATGCCGGGAACAACTATGGGCCGCACCTTCTCCCGGAGGCGGCGTATGATCGTGCGAGGTGCCGGTTGTGGATCGATCACATCAACTCTCGCGTCGTGCCGGCATTTTACAAATTTATTCAGCACACTCCAGAGAAGGAGTACAGCATCGAAAAAGCACGTGATGAGTTCTTGGGTCACATCAAAACTTTGACTGCACAGATGGATTCCGAAGGTCCCTGGTTCTTGGGAAAGACATTCAGTCTCGTGGACGTGATGATAGCCCCTTGGGCCATGCGTCTGTTCCTATTCGATCATTACAAGCCAGGAGGACTTGGGATCCCCTCTGAAGGGGAAGGCGGCGATGATGAAGCGGTATGGAAGAGGTGGAGGCAATGGTACGATGCTATCAAAGAGAGGCAAAGCGTAAAGGATACGCTAAGTGACGGTGATGCCTATATTGAGGTGTACAAACGGTACGCTGAGGACAAGACCAACTCGGGGGTGGGACAGGCAACAAGAGGTGGAGGAAAGTTGCCTTGAGGAGATCTCTCTGATCAATAGCGACTATACAACCCGCCACTATCTGCCCCATATGGTCAAGGTAGCCGGCGGTATTTGTATAGACCCCTCAACGGAGCGAATGCCGGGCTTATACCAATCCCTTGGTTTGGATTTTCCGACAATGCATCTCGACAATGCATCTGCAACTAGTCATTGACTGATCACTAGACCATTTCACTTAGTCAAAGGAATCAAGGGGTGCTCCGTGATAGGACCTAGGCCGAATCCCCGCGATGCTCGTATCACTCGGCGCATTTTTCGTACCTGCCACCCGTTGCCCCGACTTAGACTATCATCGGCCCCCTCTCCGACTCAACCCATCCGGATTCGAAACCGACCAGTCGCTCAAAGATCCGTCCACCCCCACAAACATGACCCAAAACAATCGGATTCCAAGGCCGGTTTTGGTTTCAGCGAACCTTCGTTCTAGCCCGTCATCACGGACCCCCGAGATGTGCCACCGGAAGCGCACACTGCATGCACACCTATCTTTGTCACCTCGTGACAGCCAGACATGAATGCCTGTGCTATCTTACCCCGCGTTGTTAAGCGGGGTATCGATAAGCTGGCATCGGAATCCACGTGGCTGTGTGTCTATTGAGTTTCCAAAGGAGTATACGCATTCTGACACTTCCGATGTCGTTGGGAGCGTCTGATGGATCAGCTATGCGTTGGTGTGTAGGAAAGGGAACTGGTACGGCTCACCAGGATGGACCACGATGTGCCACATGCCACATCATAAAGGCAATGCGTCCGCTCTAGTAGATACTATTGAGTTCAAGTCAGAATAATCATCATCACATCAGTAATTCTCACCATGAAGCCTTCATACTGCAAATCCTCCCTCACGGCAGGAAAGCCTGTTAGCCGCCATGTCACAACCGCATTCTCAAAGACGACTAGACCAAGGTCACTCTCTACAGCACCCCTAGTTGCAGACAAGGCGACTGGTATTGTCACACCTTCTACTTTGGCAGCTCTGCCCACACCAGTTCTCATGAGGTCTCTTTTGGTCTCTGCCATCTCCTCAAAGCCTATGCTCCTCGGCCCTTCACTCGCAGCGCTATCATTCTTCACAAGACCAAACAGAGGATTCTTCACAGATGTCGACAGAAACCCTGTTCTTCACTCTTTGCTCAAGAGCGTTTTTTACAAGCAGTTCTGTGCGGGAGAGACACCAAAGGAGACGCAAGAGACCATGCGGCACCTGAGATTTATGGGTTTCCGCGGTACAATCCTCACATACGCGAAAGAAACAATTTTTGATGCAAAGACGAACGTGGAGCACGGCTTGGGTATCGAGTCGGAGGATCTGACAAAGAGTGGTCTCGATTCTACCATCGAGTCCTGGAGGCAGGGTGTTTTGGAGACTGTCGATCTACTTGGTGATGGCGATCAACTTGCTCTCAAGTAAGCTAAAAATCACTTATACGCCTTATGATACCTGACGATTTGCTAACATTGCCAACTCGCAGACTTACAGGAGCCGGCCCTCGTGTCACAGAAGCTTTTGCCGCAAGGCAGCTGCCTCCCCAACAAATGATGCAAGCCCTCGAAGAAGTGAGCCAAAGATGCAAAGACCGTGGCGTGAGACTCCTCCTTGACGCCGAGTCTCAACACTTCCAATGGGGCATCTTCCTTGCAGGCATGGAACTGATGCGCAAATTCAACCGCGACGGCTACGCTACGATTTACAACACTTACCAGGCATATCTCAAGAGCACTCCGACCACCCTGGCCAAGCACCTGGAGATGGCCAACCAAGAAGGCTTCACGCACGGCCTGAAGCTAGTCAGAGGCGCCTACATGGGCTTCGACGAGCGGTCCCTGATTCACGACACAAAGAAGGATACTGATAACGCCTACAACAGCATCGCGCAGGGTGCCCTTAGGCGGCACATTGGAGAATATGGAGCCCCGGGCGGCAAGCCGTTCCCCTCGCTCAACCTCTTCCTGGCGAGTCACAACAAGGAGAGCGTGGTCACGGCGCACAAGCTCCACCAGCAGAGGCTAAAGGAAGGACTCCCGACGGTGCCGGTTGGTTTCGCGCAGCTGCAGGGCATGTCGGACGAGGTCAGCTTCTCGCTGCTGGCGCTCAAGGAGGAGGGGAGCCAAGACCCTTCGCCGCAGGTGTGGAAATGCTCGACGTGGGGCAGCATGGGCGAGTGCGTGGCGTATCTTTTGCGGAGGGCGGTGGAGAACCGGGATGCCGTTTCCAGGACGGTGGACGAGTATGCGGCGCTCAAGGCGGAGGTGGGCAGGAGACTGCGGTCTAGATTCTTCCGGTCTCGGACTGTTGGCTAAAGATAGCAAATCGATCTTTCTTCGTTAATCGTTAATCTTATCTGACATGTGTGGGTCTCTCGTGATATGTTCCGAGTAAAGAGACTCAGAGAGAGAGAGTGCCGTGACTCCGTGAGGTCGATGTTGTGTCGGATGGCCTCCCGTATATCAACCCCACTTGATTAGCTTCGTGGCGGGGAATCTCCCGTCCAGCGCCGGTGTGAGGGGTAGCTACTAGGACCAGGGTAGCTTTATCGCACTCGATTCACATCAAGATAGTAGGGGGAGGGGCATTTCTTCAGTTCAACTCAGAGCAGTCGGCCGAAAAAGGTATCGGACAAACAACAACTTCAACCAAGCGAGAATTAGCCCAGATTCCCCTCAACCCCCAGCCTCTCATCAGCCGGCAAACAGTACACATCTCACATTAGACCACAAGAGTCAACATGGAAGCATTCAAGGATGTCAAGCTGTGCATTTTGGGTTGTGGTAAGTTACTATCATATGAGATTGATCGTTCGAACTACCTATGCTAATCAACCGGTACATAGGTAACCTAGGGATTCCCATTCTGAAATCACTGCTGGAAGACAACACCCTCCCCATCACTCAATTCATCGCATGTGTTCGAAGCGAAAAGTCTGAAGAGGCCCTAAAGACACGCTTCTCCAGTGCAGGAGACAAGCTCGTGGTTTCAAGGGGCGACAACATTGCGGCCTTGCAAAAATCGGATGTTGTAGTGCTAGGAGTGGACCCCGCGGATGTCGAAGAAGTTCTGTCCAAGCCGGGTACGAAAGAGGCTTTGAAAGACAAGCTTCCGATCAGCGTAGCCGCCGGCTGGACTCGAGGCAAGCTAGAAGCTACGATATACGGAAGCGAAACGACATCCGAGAACACAGAGGACCGGGCTTGGGTCGTTCGGACGCTCCCCAACATTGCGGCTATGGTCTCTCAGTCCCTTACTGCGATCGAGATCTCGGAGCCATCAGTGCCAGCCAAGTACATGGAGCTCACCGAAGCCATCTTCAATAAGATTGGCAAGACGGTGAAGATTGCGCCGAAGCTGATGAACGCTACGACCGCCGTGGGAGGATCTACGCCAGCCTTCTTTGCAGTCATCGCAGATGCTCTCATCGATGCTTCCGTTGCCGTCGGTGTTCCAAGGGATCTTGCACAGACTATGATCTTCCAGTCCATGCTGGGTAGCGCGACACTCATGCAGAACGGTCTGCAACCAGGCAGCCTGAGAGATCAAGGAACATCACCGGAAGGGTGCACAATCGGAGGCCTGATGGTCTTGGAGGAAGGGGCTGTAAGAGGACACCTTGGAAAGGCTTTGAGAGAGGCTGTGACAGTCGCTCGTCTCATGGGTAGCGATCCTCACCCCAATGATACCAGGCATTAGTTCAGAGGTCGGACTACCTATTATACAAAAGTTGCATCTTCACACATCGCGATTCACGACTGAGAAATGTGATTGGCACTGCAGAATGCTTTCAATGCTATTATCTCTATTTTCTAACCAATTGCTATGTGTATGCTGAAAACCATTGCTGGAAGAAAGTTCGCAACTCCAAATTTGCCAAACACCCAATACCGAACGCCGGTATAATTCTCACACATCGCATCACGATCGTCGACGGCATGTGCTCCCGCGTCCGCGCAACTCGATTAGAGAACGGTAGCCTGCTTTGCCTCTCGTAATAGTCCAGCGCAATCAGATGAATCGGCGATGCCACGACTTGCGACAACACGGGAACCGTCAGCTGCGTGATTGTCGCCTTGGCATGTGGGGAAGACGTGACAGAGTCCGGGATTGCTGCCGATATCCAGTTCGGGAGCGTAAACGACCCAAAGATGGTGACAGCGTCTCTGACGAGGAACGTCGCCGTCGCGGCTCTGGGAAGCTTGCGTGGGGCCGCCGCCACCACTGCCTTTCCCACCTCGGGAGCGGCGCCGGAGGAGGAACCAAAGATCTCTGCGAAGCGGAGGTCCTTCCACACCCCGAGGGGTACGTTGACGAGAAACGTGGAGGCAAAGGTAGCTGTGCTCGCTGCGGCAGCTGCACCGTCGAACCTCTCGGCCACGGTGGTGGCGGCGTTGGCTGTGACGTAGGTTGCTGCGTACAGGGTCCAGACGATCCCGAGGGGCCGGGCGAAGAAGAAGCCGCGGGGTCGACGGATGGCGGAGCGTAGTTGGGCGTGGAGCCCTCGGATGAGGGGCCGCCCTGTTGTTGTCCGCTCGACTACCGCTCTGCAAACGGTTTTTGTTTAGTCAATGGAATTCCAAGGGTCCTGGGCAGATTTATCTTACCGATCTAGGATTGTGATTGCCGGAGAGATGAGGATTGCGGAGATGGTGCCAGCCGCGAGGTCACCCGCCAAGTTTCCCCAGACGGAACATGGTTCGTGGTCGTTGTGTTCCAGACCTTGTTGAGTCTCAAGCCGAGTCATTCTCACAAGCGTTTTGGGTAGGAGAGCGCAGACAGTCTTCCATGCTTGGTAGACGTGGCTAACGCCTTACTTATCTCTATTCTACACCCATTGCATACCCACAACTCCGCTAATTGAGACAGATGTGCTACGGATGGCCCGTGATAGATAGCCATTTCCTGGATTTAACAGCATTGTGACTGCTTCAAACTTGTCTTCCAAGTAAGTTGTGAAAGCTGAGCCCCACAACTAACGTTATCGATTTGTCTTCGCCATGACGCCGCATTTCCTAAAACTTATCAATCAGAACCCATGGCTGTAGCAGCGTAATCGGACTTGTCTCCGTGAAGCCATCGTCGACTACGTAGAACCACCATGTATCAAGATAGGACTCTAACCGCGATGGAGCACGGGAACAGACGCCGCCGGATGCAACTGTCAAAGACCCCCAACCTCCGATTTTGCGGGGAAATGCACCATGACTCCGCACCGGCGGGGGCCCTGCATGTAGATATCGGCAGGGCGTCCGCAACCCCTCCGCTCCGGGATCTACCCCCGTCCGATCTCGGCATGATTGTGAAGATGACATCGATTGTGATCTTGATTGGTTCACGATGCCATATAGCTATCGGGAGCTTGACCGGCCTAGTGCAGCAGCCATTGTCAAATAAGACGATGAGACTGCGAAGCTGTCATATGATCTCAAGCAGTATCAGCAAGCTCTCCTCATCAAAAGCACAGGTTCATCACCCATAATCACCCCATCGACACTCAAGACGAAATCTTCGTGTATCATTTTCTATCTTTGAGCTTTATACCCATACAATCAGTCAGAATGCAAGTCCACAGCGTCATGAGGTCTGCGAGACCAGTTGGATCTCTGAGATCAGGATTGCGCCCTACCACAGCCCCGGTCGCTCTTACACAAAGAAGGACGAAGGCGACTGCGCCATTCAGACTTCCCGACCCCAGAAACGAGCCCAACGTGAGTTTTAAACCGAATCTGAGGAGGTACGCTCAGGGATTGGCTAATGATCATTTTGCAGCCCACATACACAAAGAACTCTCCCGAGCGCGCAAAGCTCGAGGAGGCCCTCAAGAAGCTGCGCACCCAGCTGCCCGCCAAGAGCGACCTTTTCTTCGGCGGCCAGACCCAAGTCGCGGCCAAGTCTTTCGACACCGTTCTTCCCTCCGAGCACAAGACCAAGTTCTCCAACTTCCCCCTCGCATCCAAGGAGCAGGTTTCGTCAGCAATTGAGTCGGCGCTGGAGGCAAAGGAGAGCTGGCAGAACACCCCCTTCGTCGACCGGGCTGCCATCTTCCAAAAGGCGGCAGAGCTCGCCGTGACCAAATACCGCTATGAGCTCATCGCGGCGACCATGCTCGGCCAAGGCAAGAACATGTGGCAGGGAGAGATTGACGCGGCTGCCGAGTTGGCCGACTTCTTCAGACTCAACTGCAACTTCGCGGCAGAGATTCTTGAGAAGCAGCCCACCCGTGGTTCTGACGGCATGTGGAGGTATGTGGATCAAGCGATGATTTTCAATGAATTTGATACTGACAAAAACTTTTAGTCGCCTGGAATGGCGTCCTCTGGAGGGTTTTGTCTACGCCATCTCCCCCTTCAACTTCACTGCCATTGGCGGTAACCTCATTTCCGGCCCCGCGCTGATGGGCAACGTTGTCGTCTGGAAGCCTTCACCCAGCAACATCTACGCCAGCCAGATCCTCTACAACATCCTCCTTGAGGCTGGTCTGCCCCCCAACGTCATTCAGTTCGTCCCCGGTGACGCCGAGGAAGTCACTGACGTTGTCCTTAACCACCGCGAATTCGCCGGCCTCAACTTCGTCGGCTCCTCCGACGTCTTCCGCTCCCTGTACGCCAGAATCGGCGAGGGCATCGGCAAGAAGACCTACCGCGAGTTCCCCCGTGTCGTCGGCGAGACTAGCGGCAAGAACTTCCACCTCATCCACCCGACCGCTGACATCGAGCACGCCGTCAACCACACTATCCGCGGCGCCTTCGAGTACCAGGGCCAGAAGTGTTCCGCCACCTCCCGCGTCTACCTCCCTGAGTCTAAGGCCGAGGAGTTCATCTCCAGCTTGAAGTCCAAGGTCGAGGAGATTACTATTGGAAGCCCCGACGGCAAGCTAGATGCCTTCATGGGCCCCGTCATCCACGAACGCTCCTTCAACAAGATCAAGAACATTATCGACGAGAGCAATAAGGATTCTTCCCTTAAGCTGGTGGTCGGCGGCACCTACGACGGCTCCGACGGATACTACGTCAACCCCACTGTCTACGTGGCCGACTCTCCGGACCACCGCCTCTTCAACGAGGAGATCTTCGGCCCCGTCCTGGCCATCTCCACCTACCCCGATGCCGAGTGGTCCTCCACTCTGAAGAAGGTCGACCAGAGCGGAGGCGGCTTCGCCCTGACCGGCGCCGTGTTCGCTAACGACAGACGCGCCATCCGTGAGGCCGAGGATGCCCTGCGCTACTCTGCAGGCAACTTCTACATCAGTGAGTTTACCCATGTTCCCTTCCCCACCACTAACGTCAACGTGTATCCATTTGCTAACTCCAAACCCTCTCTCAGACTGCAAGACCACCGCTGCCCTGATCGGCCAGCAGTCCTTCGGCGGTGCCCGCGCCAGTGGCACCAACGACAAGGCAGGAAGCGCAGACGTCATGCGTCGCTTCGTCAGCCCCAGATTGATCAAGGAGGAGTTCTTCCCTCAGACAGAGTTCCTGTACCCTAGCAACAAATAAGTGCAGTGTGTGGGATACCGAATGGGTCGCGGTCACGGTTGCATGCAAAATGGCGCATTGTGTAATTTAGGGATAGTCAAAAAATGAAGAAATTTTACATCCACCCCATTTCTTGAACATCAAGAGTCCTGCCGCAAATTCGCAAATTGCGCAAAGTAGCGAAGCTACCCTTGTCAAACACCAACCTTGCATCTTAGTATCGTCCCGGACGCAAATGCTCTGATTCATTTGGTCAAGTACGGAGACTTGAAGCAACTATCGTCCCACTTGCCAGAGGTGAATTGCCTGGGCGGCGCCGAAGAATTGGTGGCCTTGGTTTGCTCCATTTCCTGTGGGTTTAAGAAGTGACGTAACATGCTGACTGAGTGTTACGGGAATCACCACAGCGGTAATTTGGTCTTACAGAATGGGAGTCACATACTTGCAAGTCTACTACCTACACAGTACATACATATCACGCGTCAGTTCTACCAGCGATAGGAAAACCAGGAATGTGTTCCTTGAAACCATGTGATATCGCTATCGCAAACCATACTCTCGTCTTTTACGTCTTGATCTCGTTGCCGAACATTACTACGCAATCATGAAAGCTTGTGGCTGGGCGGTAAGATGACCGGCTGGATGGCCGGCGTGTTGGTAAAGTTCCACCCGAGTCAGTTTGACCAATCAAGCGAAGGTTGACCACCGGGTCAGCTCCCGATGTCTCTTGGACAGATATCGGCTCACCATCCGCCTTGATAGCCCAGAAATAGAGCCACGCCTCTTGTGCCGCAAACAAGTTCCAGGCCATTCGAGTTGCCCGGCCGTGAACAGAGTAACACGGCATTGATTCCACCACGGCCACCACCCCGCTCGACGCGGCTACGCTAACCAACTACCCCATGATGGAGATGGTGCCATGAGTATCTCCAGTATCTTGGATCCGAAGCCGGGGCAAGGGCCCGAAGCCAGCCGGTCCTGGGAAAGATCACGGAAGGTCATATACGACTGCTTGAAGATATCATACTTCAATGGCTAGTAGTGCTGCTCAAGGGCCCTGTATTCACACTGAATCAACAGTGCTTTCATTCGCACAATCCCGTCCTTAATCTCCGCCTTAGCCTCCAACCATCATCATGGGTGTCAGTAAATCCGACCCAATCATCATTGTGGGCGCCGGTGCCTTTGGTCTATCTACGGCCTACCACCTGTCTTTGGCTGGCTACACGGACATTTCCGTTTTCGACAAGCACGAGCAAATACCTCCCAGGGACTCTGCGGCCAACGATATCAACAAGATCTTCAGGGCTGAGTACGAAGACCCTTTCTACACAAATCTCACTATAGTAAGTTAAACCCCAGTGAGCTGCCTTATCTACTAGGGAAAGCCTCTCTGACTTGCAACAGGAAGCTGCGAAAGCATGGCAAACGCCTCTTTTCGCACCCTCATTTCACCGGGTAGGGTTTCTTCACTGCGTCTCGGCCAACGCCCCTGAGCGGGCCGCCGAGACTCTGCACAGGTTCCAGAAGGCCTCAGAAGACCACCCCCTTCTCGCAAAGTACGTGGTGCCCATCAAGGGTGGCCAGGACATCAACTACAATGTCTGGCAGTACGGAGAAGGCCCGTGTTCCGGCTGGAAGGGCTACCTTAACAAGTTTGACGGATATGTCCACTCTGGCAATGCCCTGATCGCCCTTTACAACGCTACCCGGGTACGGGGCGTAAAGTTCTTCCTCGGGCAGCACGGTGGCGTACAGGAGATTGTGTACCAGAACACCGGTGCCGGCCGGAAGGCAACCGGCATTAGGACGCAGACTGGCAGTCAGATTTCGGCGAAGCTCGTGATTGTCGCTACTGGCGCGGCAGCGGCGAGACTTGTTCCAGAGTGCGGCAAGCAGGTCGTTGCCAAGTCTTGGTCTGTCGCTCACGTCGAGCTGACAGACGACGAGACGTCTGCGCTCCGTGGTATCCCCGTCACCTACGCGCGCGACCTCGGTTTCTACTTCGAGCCGGATCCGAAGACCAACCTGCTCAAGCTGTGCCCCATGGGCGGAGGATACGTCAACACGGATCCCAAGACGGGAATCTCACTCCCGCCGGCGTATGAGGAGAGCCAGTTTATGCCGCCGCACGATCAGGCCAAGGTGCGGCAGCTGCTGGCGGAAACGCTCCCGGCACTCAAGGACCGTCCGCTTATCAAGCAGACCATCTGCTGGTTTGCTGACACGGCTGATTCGGACTTCATCATCGATTACGTCCCTAAGTCGAGTGACTCCGTGGTGCTCATGTCTGGTGACTCGGGTCACGCCGCGAAGCTGATCCCGCTTGTGGGTGACTGGGTCAAGAACCTTTTGGAGGCTCCTGATAACAAGCAGCCGGTCGCAAGGTGGCGTTGGAAGGAACCTCAGGAGAAGGAGGCAGGGAAGTGGGGAGATACCGTTAGCTGGCGCCTCGGAAACACCGAGGAGTTTGCAAAGATCCGCCAGGCAAGGACGTCAAAGTTGTAGATTATCTATCCACATAGCATTGTCTTATCATTCATGAACCATGCTTATCCCAGAGGGTTCCCTTGACGTTTAATCTGATTCTGTAAAGAGCTGACAACACGGGGCTTACATCAGTCTTGTCTGTTGACAGTAAACAGACCGGATTCCTCTCCGAGTTGTCCGCCATAGTCGACAGGCCCCATCCTCGGAGTTCGATCCTGTGATAGTGAAAGAGAGATATCAAACTACAAGTATACTTAGGCCTTGAGAAGTTCGGACTAGCTACCGGGCATATTAGCTGTGCGACAGAGGTCACTTGGACTTATGGGCAAATATGAGCTTCGAAGCAAAAGCAAGTACATGTACATTCGGCAAGGTTCCAAAATGGGAGATAACGCCGCCATGAAATTGACAGGTCTTCTTGATCTACCAAATGCTATGTTCCACTATCGTCTGAGACATCCACTCTGAATCTTCCTGTTCAATAGAGTTGGCCATATCCAGTAATTGCGCCATAGTCAGCCCGCTATCATAAGCCATCTCATCCATGTTCCCCGGGATAGAAGAAGAGTAGCTCTCGTGCTGTGAGTGTTCCGAGGCCATGGCCGAGACCACCGTGTCTTGGGGACTCGTGTCATCCGGGGGCTGCGTTTGGCGTCCCTCGTCTACTAGAGTCGTCTGCTCAGAGGCCTGTGAAGGCCAAGGCGTAAGTCGCTGTAGCATGTTCTCAAGCTGCTGTAGTTCAGATTTGCGGTACTTGGCGATCCCGTTCCCGGCCATGATCATCTCGTCCAGAACGGAGTAGACTTTCTCCAGAGACGGGTCGAGGCACTCAAAGCATTGTGGGTCGATTGCGGGTCCTAGTAGTAGACTGCTAGCAGACACGAAACTGGCTTCCAAGTCGAATGGAAGAAATGTTTCTGCAGGATGCAAAGTTAGCCTGGTTTATGTAAAAGAACGTGATTTTCAATTGATCTTGGAGATGGTTTACCCAGCAAGCCCTGAGATTGCAAACAGTCTAGGATCGAAACCATTTGTTGAGAAGAATCGATACACATCTGAATCAAATTTCTGACCGTCTGCGAAGACCCCAATAGCTCTGTGCATTTACTCTGTGATTCAAAACGAATTTTCAGAAAACAGAAAAGCAGCGGTCTGGTTGCAAGAACAATGCACTTGTTAGTATCCCTATTACAGGGTAGTTGGTTCGAACCGTAGTTGACGAAGAGATCAATTGAACTATATGAATATCTGCGTAGTAGGTATAAAAAGGAGGTTCTAACCATAGGTTAGGCTAGCTATAATAATCGTAAATAGGGCCCCTAATTAGCCCCTGCGTAGTCGGCTATATACTACGGTCGAATTAGACTTCTAATCCGATACTAACTTTCTCTTTCTTTTATCGATTTAACTACTATAGTTAGAGGTATAATTCGACCTTAGGCCCGTCTACTAAGTCGTCTCCTTTTCCCCCTTTTCTTTACTCTTTTTATATAACCTATCCTTCTATTTATATAATAACTTTTCTATTACTTACGAATTGCTCTAATCCCTTATTTAGTACTACTTTTATAAAAGCGTTTACGAGGTTATTTTTATTATTAATTTAATAGATCTCGAGTATCTCGCGCTTTTTATACGATTACCTAAGGGCTATAATATTAATTATAAGCCTCTTTTCCTTCGTCGTTCCTAATTTAACGAGGTATTTATATAGTAAGTAGGAATTTATATAAATAACCGTTAGAATAGGTAAAAGGCTAATTCGATTAGTAATCTTCTTTAGCGTCGTTAAAATTGTATAAGAGAGGTTAACGTTATTAACTATATTATAGACCTCTAACGCTAATATACTTCTTATTACCCGCTTACTTTTAATTAACGAGTAGTAGATTATATTACCGTATATAGTAAATTCGCTCTTACTTATACTCTCGTTAACTAGGATAATAATATACCCTAATTACGAAGTAAGGTCGTTATTATTTATAAATAACCTATTAATAAAGACATAGAGCTTACTAATCGTAAGGTCGATTAGGTAATAAACGAGACCTTAATCGAGATTTATCTATTACTACTTAAGCCGCTTATTAAGTACCTCGACGTCTTATTTAGTTAGATTTATAGTTTACGCTACTTTAATATAATTAAAAATTGCCTCGGGCTAATAAATACTTATAATATATACCCCTTATACGAGCTTAGCTTTATACCGCTTTTTAACGTTAGTTATATTCGGATCGACGAGGTTAATCTTCTCGCCCTACTTTTTTTATTAAAAAATAACGGTTTCCTTTTTAATTATAAGAATCCTACTATTAAATACTAGGGGGGTATTTATTATAAGGACCTCTTTTAGCTTCGCTACAAAGCCCGCTTTTTAAAGCTCCTTATCCTCTTTTTTTTTATAAAGTTAATATTAAATAGGCTTAATATATTATCGGTCTATATTCTAACGATCCTAAATTAATCGCCTTTATACTCCGCAACTAGTAAGTACGGGTCGTACGTAAAGGTAATTATTAATAATTAATTAATATAAAAATCGTAGTAAGTAGCCTACTAATAAGTACCCGATTCTACGAGCCTATATAGTAGCTTAAGTACTTTAATAATCGTACTTTCTAAGTACTTACTAGCTATTTCCTTTAGTAAATAAGCTAGGATTTTCCTTATAAGCCCTATAGCCGATTAAGTATAGGCCTAAGTAATATTACGGCTCTAAATCTTATATCCCTTTTTCTATAATAATACTATTAGTACTATTATTAATCGTTAGCTATAGCGCTATATAGTAAGTAATTATATAAGTAGCGTCGCTTTTTTAACGTCGCCGTACCCCTAGATTATATATCTAAACTTCTCGTACGGCTAGGGTATTCTTTTCTTTTTAATCTTACGAACTATTCGTAATTTAAATATACGGAGGTTTATATATTTTTCTAAGTCGTATAGGATAAATCGATAGACCCCTCGATCGTAAAGAGTATTTATTTCGATAAGATCTAATCCCTTATACGGCTTTTTAGTAGTTATAATTATGCCTTTTTTATATAGTTTAACCGCTAGCTCGAAATCGGCTTTTTTTATTATTATATAAAAGGTATTAATTACCTCGTTATTAATAATAAATTGCCACGTTAGGGCTTACCGTCGTGGTTTTTTATAACGTTTTACTAGTAGTATTAGTACCCTTTTAGTAATTTCCTTTTCCTCGTCGTTTATTAATACTACTATAACGATTTTATTAAGGATAATTTCCTATGCCTCTGCTACGGGTTATATAGTTTCCCCTAGCTCTTTTTCTTTTTATAAGTTAGAAATTACCTCGTTAGGATTTATATAGTACGGTCTAACTATTATAATTAATACTTCGAGTAGCTAGTTATAATCTCTCGCGACTATATAAGAGTGCTCGTTAACGGAAATTAACTTATATAGCCTAGTTTACTATTAGGTAATTTCGCGCTATACTCGTATATCCGAATTTAGTAATATATTTAGATTATCCCCTATATCAGGCCTATTACGTATAGTAATTACCTCGTTAATTTACTTTTTTATACTTACTTCGCGCAGTGCCTATATTACTTTTTTAACTACTCGGGCTCGTTAGCTTATACTTAGTAATAGTAGCGAGGCTAAGGTCGTTCTTAAATATGCTCTAAATACTAATAGCGTTAATATAAGTCCGTTAGGCCCTATAGTATTATTATAGTATTTAAGTACTATCTAGAGGCATTCGTCGTTAGTAAAATCCGGATTTTCCTTTTTAATAATTCTAAACGCCCTTTTTAACTATTAGTATACCCTTTTTACTTTTCTAATACTATAGTGCGCTTTAACGGGTACGACTTTTAGCTATATACCGTAGGCTATTATATTATCCCTAAATTCTACCGACTTAAAACTAATACTAGCGTCGGTTCTAATACCGTCTAGCGGTCCTTAGTATATATCGATCTAGCTTTTTCGTAGGGCTACTTATACTATCTTTACTTATAAATCCCGGAGGAATTACCCTACTTAAAAAGATATAGCTACGTCGATTATATATAATACTAGCCGACTATTCAAATAGAAAATATTAACGACTATTTCCTAGTTAAAGTTAAGCTTATTACGCAATTTAAATTTAAATTTGCGTAGGCTTTGCGTATCTATTTAGTATTAATAATATACTTTCGTTAACTACTCTAGCGCCCCTATTTTAATATTATTACTACTTAATCACTTTGAGAGGTTATATAGCCTCGTAACTAACGGGTACCTAAATCTCTAGTATAGTTTTCTTAGCTCACTTTTTGTTAAGTAATTAATCGACTTCGTATCGTTAATAAGCTTTATAAACGTATACCCCTATCGTCGTTTAACTACTTTAAAGTGCTTACCGCTAGAGATTCTATTCTTCGTATTATCGAATATAATACTTAGTCGATCTATATCTTTTAAATATAAGAGAAATAGGGTATTAATAGGTAAAATATAGAAAGTTATCGTTCCGAAGTATATCTCTACTTTTACTATACTTAGGGCGACGATTTCCTTACCTAGGCCGAAACTAATCCTTATAATACCCGCCGTTAACGTATTAAGCGTTATTAGCACGATCTTTTATAGCGCCTAGAATTACCCTTTTCTTCTAGTTAACTATTATAATACCCTAGTATTTAGGATAATCTTATAGAAATTATTTAAGCCGTACCTTTCGCTCGTATAAAATACTTATACGAGCTTAGTATTCGAGGGATTTAAGTAGTATAAAAAGGACCCCTCTAGCTACCCCTAGATATACTTAGTATTATATTCTTTTTTTTTAAATATCGAGAGAGATAGCGTCTTTTCTTTAATTATTAAGATAATAGGCTTTAGCCCTATTAAATTCGCCCTTTTAGCTACTTCCGTATCCGTTATCTAAGGGACCTTCCCTTACTATCCGTAAATAAAAGCCTATTTATTAAGAGCTTTTACTACCCTTTATTCGTTTAGCCTCGTATATCTTTCAAAAACTAACGGGGTAAAAAAAAAGTAGTTAATATTATTAATATCGTTATAATCTAATTCGTTAGTATAGGGGGTAAGATCTTCTTTATTTTCTAAATCTTTTATAGGGGGTATATACTTTAGGCCGCTATTTTAATTACCGTTACTAAGTATAATAGATTCGGGATGCGGCCGGCGACAGGACGCCGATAACTTAGCGACCGGTATATAGATCTTATTATAAAAGAACTTTTTAAAAAGCAGAGCCTTTATAAAGGACTCTATAAGCTTTAGTCTTATAATATACTTATACTTATATTATAACCTCGCTAGTTAAGTATTTATAGCCTAATCTCTTATAATTCTAAAGCTTTTACTTCTATAAAGTAACTAATATAAGTAATAATAAATTATAGAAACGAACGGAACGTTAATAAAACGACGCCTAGCTATTAGTAAAGAGCCGTTAGCGCCGACGAGCTATAGCTATTTAGAGTCGACTACTTAACCCTATTCTATTTAAGAGAACGAGCCTACTATAGGGCGAGTCCTATTTAAATACTAGTATTTACGGAAGAGCTAGATAAAAAAGATAATCGGGGCAGATTACCCTTACGGGCTAGTTACCCCGTTAATACCCTAAAGACCCTATCCGTTATAAACGGGGCGTTTATTAGTAACCGATTGCTAAATATATAAGGTTAAGGCGCGTATAAAAGCGTAGGTAGTACTAAGATAGCTAGTTTAACAAACCCCATAGGCCTAATAATAACCTACTTCTATAAGACGATAAAAATAATAGTTAAAGATCGAAACTAAAAACGGCGTTAATACGAGGAGCTCGTTTAATAGCTTACTAAGCGGCTAGCGATGCGTCTAAGTCGACGAGAATACGAAAAGCCTCCTTTTTATAATTATAAACCAATTAAAAAAGAGTCTACGAGTACTTAGGTAGTAAACTAGATTATTATTATAAAAATAGGTAATAAGCTTCGCGTAAAAAGCACTATAAAATAGCATATTAAATGGGCCCTATTTAAGATATCCTTATTACTATAAACGTAATAGTATAATTACGAGAAGAGCCTCTAGGATCCCCTCTCTTAGGGCGACTTCTTAGCGTTTATTTACTAATAATATATAGACCCCGAGACTTAAAAACGGGAATACCGTAAAGAGCTAAGGATAAAGAGGCTAAAAGAGGGCTAGACCCCTACTTAGTTCCTCGCTAAGTAATTAGCGATCTATTATAACCTAAGTATAGAAGATATAAAAAATTCGAAAGTAAAAGTATATTAGTTCTTTTTTAAACTACTATCTTAACTATAGGACGATCTAATTCGTTATAAGGTCTTAATTAAGAGAGCACGCGATATAGCTTATAAAACTAATAAACTATAGTTATTAAATTAGTAAAAGGGCGGCGACTAGTCGTAAAAGGACGGTAAGAAGAGGCTATATCCGTTATTAAAATAACTACGTCGAATATCCCCCTTTTATAGAAAAAAGAGTAGGGAGAGCTCTAAGGGGCTAGGCTCTAGGGACTCGCTAAAAGTAATATCGCAAAAGCTATATAATAAGAATACTCGCGCCGAGCTATTATAAAAGCGTCGTAATAGCGATATTAAGTACTTTACGTATGATAAGATAGGCTATATATTTAGTAAGTACTAAAAAAATAAGTTAGGAGGTAGGGGCGACGATAAGCCGACGTACCCCCGATCGAAGCTAACGTTAGTAACCGTCTAATAAGTTATTACTAAGCTAAGAGTTATAGAAGTCGACTCGTTAAAAAACGAGTAGGTATAGGTAATATACTTAATACGCTTATACTAAGTATTAAGAGGGTACTAATAAGAATAATTACAAAGGGCAGGGCGATAGTTCTGCGAGGTATTACTAAAAGGCTAGTAGAAGTTAATATAAATATATGCTCCGAGATAGATATTATTAGCACTAGGCTCGTAACCTACTTAGGGTTAACCCCGGCTATTACTATAGCTCCCTCGTTAAGGGACTTTTAGGGTAAAGCTATAAACTAGGGGAAAGCTTACTAATTAACGCTCTTTTTTATCGATTACTATAAGTAGCTAAGGAAGATTTAGTAACTATTCGCCGTAGTTAATAAGGATAAAAAAATAGTAGACCTCTTATTATTATAACTATTAATAAGCTAGGAGGGTATTCGTATTAATATAGTAACGAATATATAGTTATACGAGCCTATCTTAGTCGCCGAACTAGAGGTAATAGCTCGCAATATTATTAAGAATTATAAGAGGGCGTATATATTATATATTACTATTATAAGAAGTATCGTGGGGGTAACGGAGACTAAACTACGAGGGGGTCTATTATTAGAACTTTAATTAGAAATAGAGACGTTCGACGAGTAGTTAATAAAGGGACCGTAATTATATAGCGGGGTAAAATACTCTATCGACTTAGTTCCGGGTACTAAACTACTATATAGTCCTATCTATCCGTTAAGTAAGAAATAACTTAATAAGCTTTATACGTATATTACTAAGAACCTAGCGAACGGTCGCATTATACCTTTAGTTAGTAAGGCTAGGGTACTAATCCTTTTCGTATTAAAAAAGGACGGTACGCTACGCCTCTACGTAAACTACCGCGGGCTAAATAGGGTAACCGTAAAAAATTAATACTTATTACTACTTATCGGCAAGCTCCTAAATAGGCTTCGCAGAGCGAAATAGATCTTAAAAATAAATATTAAGGATACCTACTACTATATCCGAATTAAAAAGGAAGACCGATAGAAAATAGCGTTCCAGAGCCGATACGGTTATTTTAAGTATATTATTATACTTTTCGGGCTAATAAACGCACCCGCGACGTTCTAGGTATATATTTACCGAGCGCTCGCCGACCTACTAGATATTTACTATATAGTATATATAGATAATCTAATAATCTACTTAATAATAAAAGAGTAGTATACGGAGGATATTAAGAAGGTCCTCTAACGTCTACGTTTATACGGGCTTTTTACTAAACTATTAAAGTGCTCGTTCTATTAAAAGAGGGTCGAGTTCTTAAGTTATATTATTATATTAAAAAGAATCGAGATTAACTCGTTATAAGTACGAACAATCGCCGACTAAAAGGCGCTAGAGTCTATTAAGGATATTTAAGTGTTCCTAGGGTTCTATAACTTCTATTAGAAGTTTATTACTAAATACTCGGGCATCGTTATACCAATAATAGTATTACTAAAAACAGAAAAGGGGTAGATAAAGGACTTTTAGTAAACTAAGGAAGTAAATGAGGTATTTAATTAGCTAAAGGTCGCTTTTACTTCGGCAACCGTACTTACGCACTAAAACCCATAACGTATTATATAAGTAAAAACCGACGCTTTAGTTAAAACTATCGTAGTAATCTTATCGTAATAGGCTAATAAAAAATAGCGACTCGTTATTTATTAGTTACGGAAGCTTATAAATACGGAGTAGCGATAAGCTACGGGCTAATAAGAACTACTTATTATAGTAAAAGGGCTAGAGCACTGGGCTTATTACTTCTAGGGCTTTTTATAAAAGTTTATAGTCCTAACGGACTACTAAGTACTTAAAAGAATAATCGGCGCACTAGCGCAGGACTTTTAGAAAAGGCTCGCGAAGTAAGTATATAAACTATTAATATTTAACTTTAATTTAGAATACCGGCTAGGGAAAACGAACCTAGCGGACGGTCTATTTAAAAAGCTAGACTATATAAAAGGGGAAGTACTTTATAAAAACGTCCTCTTTACGCTAGCCTAGAAGCTATGTCTTATTAGCGAACTACTACCCGACGTTTAGTAAAGGATAATTAGTTTAAAAGGATAAAATAATATTACTAAAGTATACGTTTAAGTAGTTAAGGCCTCCCTTTATAATCCTAGCTAGATATCGGCTAGCTCTAAGGATAGGGAATCCTCTCTCTTATATTAGTAGCGTATTATAAAGCGTACTAATAAAATAGTAATAGTTATTACTATAATAACTCGAGGTAAGAAAGTAAGAGAGTTATTAATAAACGCTCGTTAATAGTCCGGTAAGAATAAAAAGGAGTCGGATAGAGCTAGGGTTATTATATTAGAATAGCACATCCTATGCCCTGTTATAAAGGAGCTTATAAGGGGCAAAACGGTATTCGCTTCCTATCTCTTATTAAAAACTAAGGAGCTCGTTAAAAGACTATAGGCTAAAAACGAGTTCTATATATTATAATTAGCGAGAGTTCGTACTATAACTAGCGAGCTAAGAGTATATTTACTTAATAAATAGGGTATATTATTTTTTAAAAAAAGACTTATTATTCCTTAGGTAAAATCTCTTTAGATAGAGATCCTTTATTAATATTACGACGACTATAGGATAGGTTATATAAGAGCTACGAAAACTCTCGAGCTAATTTAAAAGAAGTTTTATTAAAAAGATATTTAACGAGATATCTAAAAATACGTTAAGAACTATAAGTATTATTTAGAAGTTATAACCCTAAGATATAAGCCGTACGGGTAGCTATAGTTATTACTACTACCCTTATACCTATTTTAAGAAATATTTATAGACTTTATTACGGGGCTATTACCGAGCGCTTATAGTAACGGTATAAAGTATAATAATATTATAATTATTATCTATTATATAATAAAGTTCGCAAAGTTCCTACCTATTATTAAAATACTTAACGTAATATAAATAGTAAGTATCCTATACCGGGAGGTCGAATATAAGTTTAGTATGCCTAAAGGTATTATTACGGATAGAGATAAGCTTTTTATAAGCGTATTTTAAAAAGAGTTCGCTAAGGAACGGGCGATACGTTACTAATTATCTATTGCGTACTACTTATAAACGGACGGCTAAATAGAGCGAACTTATTAAATATTAAAAAAGTATCTAAGGATTTATACTAAGGGCTCGCTAAATAAGTAAGTAGCGTAGCTAGAGGAGGCCGAGTTTATATATAATAATAGTTAATATTCTATTATAAAAGTATTCCCGTATATAGTACTATATAGCTACTACCCTAAGTATGTTAAATATATACCTAATTATAAAGCTATAGTTTAGGGGGTTTGGGAAAGGGTTTAGAAAATTAGGGAGATTAGGGCCTAGGCTACGTAAGCGTAAGCATAAGCCTCTAAGAGCTAAGTAGCTTATTATAATAAAAAACATATCCTAAAGGAGTTTAATCGCGGAGAGGTCGTTGGCCTATTAATAAAGAACATATAATTTAAAAATAATAAACTAGTACTGAGATATATTAAAATAGTAATAGCTAAAAGGGTAGGGAAATAGGCTTACCGAGTATATTTACTAAAGTAGTATTAGAGAATATATAATATTTTCCTAATTTCCTAGCTTAAGCTATAAGGAAATTACCGAACGGTCGGCGACTAAATAGTAAATCTCCCGGAGTTAGAGGATAAGTAAGACGTTTAAGAAGTTAAAAAAATCGTCGTAATATAAAGCGAGGGAGGAAACTTACGATATCTTATTAAATAGGCTAGGTAGCTTACTAAGTATAATACGTAAGAACTTATTAAGTATTTTAAAAGGGTAGCGGAAGTAGTTAATAAATTCGAACGTTATAAAAAAAGGGTATATATAAAATAGGATAATAAACGTTAAGTTCGCGGCAAAAGGT
This sequence comes from Colletotrichum lupini, assembly GCF_023278565.1. Lineage (NCBI taxonomy): Eukaryota > Fungi > Ascomycota > Sordariomycetes > Glomerellales > Glomerellaceae > Colletotrichum > Colletotrichum lupini. The sequence goes on from NC_064672.1 coordinate 5,711,807, forward strand.
CGCTAAAGATAAGTTAATTAATAATATACTATAGAACCCTTTTTATCTAGCTTAGCGCAATCCTTAAGAAAAAGATATAGTATTATAACCCTCGGTAATACGTTACTAAGAGATCGCTAAGATCTAGCTACGTAGGGGGAGTAACCTACGCAATACTAATAATAATAGTAACGGCTTTAGCGTATACTTCTAAAACTTAATAATTAATAATAGTAGTCCGCTCGATAGATAAGAAGCGGGGAGGCTTTATATACGTACTCGGCTAACTACTTAAAATAAAGCCGTTAACTTTATTAATATTATAACGGGTAAGAGGGAGGTAGTTAAAGTCGCGCAAAGTATTATATATATTAATAATAATAGTTCGTAGAGCGTTCGCTACCTAGTCGCCGTTAGAAGCTATAATAAGAAGTATAACGGGAGCTATAATAAGAGGTATAATAGGAGCTATAATAGGAGGTATAATAAGAGCTATAATAAAAAGCGGAGTAAGAGGCGAAATAGGGGCCGTAACGCTATTATTATTAATAATAAGTTAGGGACGGGGGACGTTATCCGAGGCGACGTTCTCGTAGTTCTAGTCGAGCTAAGGGACCTTAGTAATATTAATATTCGTAAAGAACTTAGTAACGTTAAACTACTTATTACGACCCGCGGCTTTAACCTTAGTACGAGTAATAGCCTTATTAAGCCGTTATAGAGCCTTTATTTAGAGTAAGAGGAGCGTAATACTAGCCTTATTAAGATCTAGAATAATATAACTAAGGGCTAGGGTACCCTCGTTTATATTAAAAAGAGCGTCGCGGGTAGGGGTCGGCGAGTTATTAATATTAAAGTAGCGGTGCTTATTATAACGCTAAAAAAGAGAATTTTCTAAGTTATTACCGAGCTCTTTAAATTCGGTATCCTTATGCTAGGACTTATTAAACTTAAACCCGAAGTCGTCCCGCTCGTCGTTATTATTAAGAATATAGTTAGTAATAAGAGTACGCTTTTTAATAAGAGTCCGAGTCTCGGGATTATAAGAAATAGGGGTAGTACTATATATAGTAATAATATAAATAGGTACCTTATTTGCTAAGAACTTAGTAACGCGTTTATAAAAAGTAGGGAAAATAGGAAACTCCTAGATATACGTAATAGTAACGCCTTTAAGAGTCTTTTTATAGTACTAAGTTAGAGCGTCGAGGTTACTTTATAAAGCGGTTGCACGGCTATTATTACAAAAGTAAGCCGGCTAGAAATAACTAAGGCGGGAGATAATCTTAGTCTTATTATTAGTATTAAGGATACTAGCCTAAGAAAAGAAATCTAAGTTAATAAGAAGAAAATTCGCTAAACGATTACTAACGACTTACCGTAATCGAGATTAATAAGTTTAGATACTCGTAGTTAGTAATAAGCTCCTAGAGAGTAGCCTATTTAAAGTAGACCTTTTTTACCTTATTACCCGCTAACGGGTTAGCGATATAAGTAGCTACCTTCTCTTATATATTAATAATATAACTAAAAGTATAAAGAACGCGGCCGCGCTTATAGGAGTTAAGGCTACCCTACTCCTTAGTATTATAGAACTCTATAAGGGTATTCTAAGTAAACTAAGCGGCGCTATATAGCTCCTTAAGAACCTAAGAGATATCGTTAGCTAATATTTTAGTAACGGATTAGCGAGGACTCGACGACTTATAGCAGAACACTTCTTCTTATTAATTTAATAAATAATATACTTAGCGACGTAAGCGCCGGTAATATAAATAAGCTCGTCGATATCGTAATATAAACTAACTAAGTAGTATATATAAAGAGCACCGCTATAAAGACTACGGAAGCCCTTTTTAGGATTATACTCTATATTAAATATATCCTAAATACGCAAAATAGTAGATATTTTAGTAGATACTTAGTAATAGTATAGCGAGAGAGTTATAATTAAGAAACGATGCGGAATTAAAATATCGTAAAAAAAAAAGTATAGTTATATAGAAAAGAATTCGTAGAACGGTTACTAAATAGAAAGAGAGAAAAAAAAGTAAATACGTAACTAGTAACGGACGAAAAGTTTTTTACTATAACGATAGCCTAATAATAATAATAACCGCGAGGTTAGGCGGGCTCTTATATATTATAACGGTTAGAATACTTTACTACGAATATATACTACTAACCTAATAACTAGTTAGCGCGCTATTGCTAAATAATAATAATAAAGCATCCGTTAAATAAGGAGATAGGAGCAATACCTTGTTCCTAAATAAGAAAGGACATTATTAACGCCTTATAGAATTTATTACGAATAACGACGTTAATAGCTTTATTATTAGTATTAAAAGAAGATATTACGTAATAACTTTAGGGACTAAAGTTACGTAAAGGGGGAGTAATTATAATAGATTCGGGATGCGGCCGGCAATAGGACGCTAATAACTTAGTAACCGGTATATAGATCTTATTATAAAAGAACTTTTTAAAAAGCAGAGCCTTTACGAAGGACTCTATAAGCTTTAGTCTTATAATATACCTATACTTATATTATAGCCTCGCTAGTTAAGTACTTATAGCCTAATCTCTTATACTAAGTTCCGTACCCCCAGATCTGCCCTTATATATAACGAGGAATTAGTTAAACTAACGAGGGCTAGTTTTACTATTTACTACCCTCGACTTTCTATACTATTCGTACGATTTAGTACGCTCTTCCTCAGAGTAATTACTTAACTAATATCTATCCTTTTTATAAATATAGTATTACTTCTTCTATTACCCTACCCGTAAGTTAAATCTCTATCTATTTAACGAATCTGGGCCTCTTTACTAGCGATTACTATATCTAGCCTCTTTTCTTTTTTTATTATACGTTCGATTGACCTAATATTATTAATAAGGGCCGTCGTATACCTAGAGGTAGGTTTAGCGTAGTATTTTTATTTTAATATTAAAGCTAGATCTTAGCCTCGAGTAAAGCGTCTCGTAGTCTTCGGGTACTTAGTATAGGGTAATCTTTACTTTTAATATACGCTAAACTATAGTATAAAAATATCCGACTTTCTGCTCGTTTATCCCCTTATTTAGCTAGGTTTTTACTAGCTTATCGATTCGATTAATAAGCTCTTTAAGGATCTTTACTTATAATTTACCCTCTATTATCCTAGCTATAAATATAAAAAAAATCGCTCGTAGCTTAGATAGGAGCTCTAGGTTCTTATCGTAGGTCTTAAAGCAGCTTCGGATTACGTTAATTATACTAAGAAAGTCCTTTTAATCGAGATTACGTACCGCTTTATAATAATAATTAAAGGCTTTACTTATAAATACGATATTAATTACTAAATAGTACTAGTGTTCTCTAATTCCGACTTTTTTATAATAATCGTAAAATATCGTTAGGGTTTTTTATAAGACCTTATACTTCCCCCTAGAATATAATTTCTCTTTTAGGAAGATCTTTTTAAGGTTTATAAATTGCCTCGTATTCGCTACTAGATTTTTAATATTTATATACGAACCCTGCGTCGCTACGTACTATTAGTAACTTCGGGTCGTCTACCTCCTTTTTTATTAGCTAATCGGCGCCGAATTTCGTATTAATAGTAATAACGAGTTATAGATCGCAATAGATAGAATTATCGATTATCGTACTTTTAGTACTATATTTTGCCCCGGTATATCCTTTTATAACAATAGATTTCCGTTAGTAATTATAGGGAGGAAATCTAAGTCGTTTACCCTTTTTCTAAATTCGTTAAAACGATTATACGCTCTATCGACCTATACCTAGTTCTATAGTACGAATTCCTCCTCTATAATTATTACTACTAATATTTCGTATAGCTCTTATAATTATAATTATACTAATAATACCCCTAGCCCGTAAAGGAATTTATTAACTACTTTTATAATTCTTAGGCTTGCGCTCGCGAACTATTCGTCTAGCTAGTAACTAAGGTCGTTTACGATCTCGTAAAATAGGGGTTACCCTTATAGCCCCTTTTTCTTATAGACCTTAGTTAAATAGATTAATACCGCATTAACTTACTTACCGTTAAGCTAATCCGCGATTCTATATATATTACGTAACAGGGATAGTAATCGCACCTTATAAAGTGCCCGTTACGTACTAAATTACGTATCTATCTTAGATATCGTGTATATAGACCTTCTCCTTTTATCTATTTCTACTTTGATAGTTAAGCCACTTTTACTATACTCCGTATGCCTATTACTGCGTGCTATAACTCGTGATAGTTATGAGCCTAGCTCCTATCCGCTATTGCTATAATAGTTAAGTGCCGTATTATCTATAGGTCGTGTACCTAAAAAGCGAGAGGCGGCCGTTCGAGTCTCCGTATAGGTAGAGGTTTTTCTAACTAGTCTGCTACCTATGGGGCTAAGGCTACCATTTGCAGGGCTAAGGCGTAGTATAGACGCCTATTGCACGGATAACGGCTCTAGGCGTCTGGGGGGTGTGTTACGAGATATAGATATAGTTAATACTACCCACATAGAGTGAGCCCGCTTTTCGTAATAATATATCTACGTCCCCTAATAGTCCGGGTTAATATTTACCTACTTATAAGGGATTAGGATTCTATTTAAGATCGGGTTTCGTTCTCTTTTTCCTTACTCTAACTTACTAAAGGGCTTACTTTAGCTTATACCCGTATTAATAGTCGCTAACGTATTTAATCTTAACGGGGATATATCTAATCCGCGCGCGGGTTATAATAAATCCGTACTTTTACTACCTAACGAATTTATTAAGGTCTAAGAGATTCCTACTTCCTCTTACTATCTCGCTACTACTCTCGTTTTTATTATTTCTAGCGATTACTATTACCTTTTTAAATCGCTAGCTATCGTACTTACTAAGATCCTCCTTTTTATTTAATAAAAAAGGGTAGGTTTTAGTAATTCCTTTTAATAATAATAGTAGTAGACGTTTATATTACTATAAGAAAATATAGTAATTAGTCTCGGGATCTTTACTAGTTACCGATTTCTATTATCTCGTATACTTCTAGCCTCTTAAGCCTCGTGCTCTCTATAATCTCTAAATAGCTTCCTTAGTTAATTTCTAATCGCGGGCCGGCTATAGAAAAGTCGTTTAATAGAAAAGCTACTCGGGGCGATAATAAAAGGCTACTTACTTAAGTAGTTCCGTTAATTAATATAGTTTAACGTAGTAAACGTCGACCTCTCGTAAGTAATAAAGGGCTACGATTACTTAATTCCGTATAGTATTTAAGAATCGCCCCCTTTTTCGTTTACTTTTATAAGGTTAATTAGTACGAATTTCTTATCCCGTATAGTATTAAGAGGTCGTCTCTTTTATATAATAAGATACTTTACTAATTTATAATAATAGAATTTAACTACTAATTAGTATTAATATCCCTATTATAGGGTAGTTAGTTCGAACCGTAGTTAACGAAGAGATTAATTAAACTATATAAATATCTACGTAGTAAGTATAAAAAGGATGTTCTAACCGTAGGTTAGGCTGGCTACGATAATCGTAAATAGGGCCCCCAATTGGCCCCTGCGCAGTCGGCTGTATGCCGCGGTCGAATTAGACTTCTAATCCGACAGCACTACAGCCAAGTCAGTTCGTTTCCAGTGCCGTTTTGAGTATTGCATTGAACTAGACATACCTGATGGTGCAATAAATGCAAATGGGCGGATGTTCTCGAAATGCAGCTGGTGTCCCTTTCCAGAGGCAGCGCAAACGATTGTTGGAGCTCATCAGCAATCTCAGCCACGCTGGCAAGCACTTCTTTGGTGCCAAGCATGAACTTGTTGTTGAGTCTTCCGTCGAGACCGTAGACCTCTAGTTGGCATAGCGGTTAGCATTATTTCTTAAAGCGGGCTTCAACAGGATCACACATACTCCTGTTAATGCTCCCAATGACCTTCGACAGTCTGATACGCATTCGTAACACGGCTGTCCTTTGGACTGAACCAGAGTAGGTTGGTAGTTGACAGAGCACATAGTCGTCATGTATTGAAGGCGGCATGCCAAACAACGATGTGATCTCCCGGTCAAGGATGTGTACAGTCCACCATAACCTTCGGCATCTTTCGACATATGCCTCTCCTAGTCGCTGCACAGGCATGTCTATGTGCATCCCCTCTCCAAGGGCTATGCGAAGTGCTTGACCGATCGGTAGTTCACCATTAGTATAATGTATAATATTAAGGATTACGGGAAAAACTTACATAGTTGTATGAACAGTGCCTGAAGTCGATGCATTGCGTATATAGAGCAATGCAACACATGATCTCTGTTGACAGAACATGGTTCTTCAGTAAAACATTGAAGTCTGGGAGCAGTTGCATAGCCTTGACAAAGAAGTCATGGCCAGGAGGTCTGTTCCCCCTGTTGGTCTTGGTGGTGAAGGCTTTTCCGAAAGAAAGAATGAGCAAGAAATGAATGAACCACGGATCAGTAGGATCGGGTCTGGGATTAGGGTCAGAATAAAAGCTGTACAAGGACTTCATAAACGTTTCTTCGTCAAAAAGGTGGAACATTTGGCCGCAGTGGAACTTGACGGCGTTGACCAGATAGATGGCATAGTCTTGTGTGGGAAGAGCTGGCATCTCGGGGACTTCGCTTGCTCTGTAGCCATCCCAATCGAGGACGTACGTCGTGCCATCAAAGAGAAGAGCGTTGGTCGGCAATGGGGTCTTGTGGACGTATTGGTGTGTGATGTTGAGGACTCGTCGGGTAAAAGACCAGTTAGATGATGTGCCCAGGTAGACTGTCCTCTTGTTAGGCTTCATTGCTATCAACGTGGTGAGCTGCACTATAAATGACTTACACAGCCTTCCATTTGGCGCTGTTGTGTACTCTGACTGTCCAGTAGACAGAGGGTTGATGAGGTTCGACGCGACAGGATCTATTGGCGCTTTAGGCCGAGCCTCCTGACTTTCCTTTTCATGCGTACCATCTGCAATGATCGGGCCATTTGATTCATCCCTCATGGGCAAATCACCGTCGCTCTCATCTCCTACTGTCAGCTCAGACATGTTCTCTGCAATGCAAAGTAAGATAATTAGGGATAACCAACTGTTTCCTGCTTTATCGGGACGCTGGCCGCCCTCGATTGACACTTGGGCTGGCTCATTGGTGCTTCGGCTCCGCTCCCACCTTTCAATTCTCTGTTGAAGGTCGATGATGTAGCTAGAACACGGATGGTGAGCCGGACTTATGCCTCGATCTAATCGTTGGTAGGAAAGGCCAGGCCCGATTACTTACCCTCTGGTGACGACGATTCTTTGATCCCTTTCGTCAAAGGTGCAGGACTGTTTGCGCTTGCCACATGCATCGCACGGCTGAGATCCTGAGCACTTGATTTTCTGTCGACGACAACGCACACAGCTAGATATCCAAGTGTGTTAGTCGTACGCAACCGCGGCCAATTGACAAGGGAGGGAAAATGTGGTATGTGTGGTTGGCTCGGACAAACTTACGCATTCGACGACCGCTTGGATACCTTGTTTCGGCCGGCCCCAGGTTCCATTTCACTGTTCAGGAAGGCTTATACTCGAGCTTCTAGGTAGAGAATGGAGCAATTAGACAGGCATAAAAGGGTTGTCAGTGTTCTTTGGCTGCGGAAATCGCGTGCTCTGCTGTATGGTCCCGGCGAGCCTCAACTGTGATGTGACGTTTTTTTGCTGAAGGAGAACGCGGGGTAGTGGTCCTGGTGGAACCGAATTGATGGGGCTCTGGGCTCTCGGGCCAGGGGGGCACGGCTTATCTGCATCTATCTTAGTCTCGGGAAAATGTCACGAGATGGCACCGGCGATAAGTAGGCGTTCGGTTTCTGTACGGATACTAAGTAGTAGCTAAGATATGCAAGAGTTGTAGACTAGGACCGATGCCGGAACGCTGGGCGGCCCGCGGAGGGACTTGGCTACGAGATACCATACTCCATACACATGCCGTGTTGATAGTAGCCGCGTTGGATGAAGGCTAAGGCGTTCCAGAAGGATGCCACATGAGATACACTACAAACTTTGGGAACCTTACATGCCTCCCTCGCATGCATGGTTACGTCGAGTCGTCGTGTTGTCTTGATAGGTATCTGCCCGTCGGTGGGAATCCCGGGCATCTGCCAATTGGGAACAAGCTCTGACAGAAGCATTCTCCCCCATGACTGCAGGGGATACGACGATACAAAGTGACCAAGACGGAAGATTCTACCCATGCTATCAATAGCTCGTGGGTCTCTAGATAGTAAAGCACCGAGAAAGAGGGCTGAAGGCTGTGCTCTGTGTTTCACGCCCGAGAAACTCTGGTCAAGCTTGTCAATTACCTGCTGTCATACCTTATGCTCTGTGCTAGTCGATCAGTAATTACGGGCCTCCCGAATACAAAGCACCTTAGTCTGATGCAGCTTTTGGGGGTCCAAGTGATTGGCGAATGATGGCTAATTTGTCGCCGAATTGCAGGTTTTCCCGCCATCCGAAGAATTCCAAACTCCGTGTCTCTAGGTTCATGGTGGTAGCACTATGGATCCCCAGGAGTTCCAATTGCCAACGGAGTTGATGCAATCGTCATCTCATGTGGTCTTTCCCTCTCCCCATGGGGAAGCGGAAGTCAACCCAACGTCTCGAGGCTTGAATCCCCATCATCGGCAACGTTAGTGCTGCACGCGTGACTAAGAGAAACTCATCTTGAAGTTTGACTTTGGGGAAGGACCATGCTCTGGACTGGAGTCTCGAGTCTCACGCCCTCCATCATGTGCCGGGTTTTGTGGTGGCGCGGTGGCGTGTGCGAGACACGAGAGGAACTTGATTTCGAAGGGGGCAAGTCAACTCGCTGCCATCGGGATGACCTCCCGACTTCGTCAAGATGGGGCGGGAGGTTTACCGGGTGAGCATCCGATGGTGTGAATTTGAAACGGAGGCTCCGCTCGAGCAGGGGTATACGCAGCGAAAGAATCCTTGCTAAGAGGAAGTTGTCCGCGAGTCGTGCCGACGGCGCCTCCGCTTGTATGCGCTAGAGCGGGTAAGCGTTCGCGACGGCGCGATTTTGTACGGCAAAAGCGACTTTTTGTCTCTGGACAAGGGCCGCAAAAGAATTGGCCCATTTCGTGTTACCACAACTGTCCACGATTGCATTTGACTCTTTACGGCGTTTTGCGAAGTTCCGAATGTGCGGCTATGGGCCTGGACAACTCTTATCCGGCCTTTCCGTCCGATATCCCATCCCACAGGCGTGCGGCGCGAGGTAGTGGAATGTTGGCTTCCCTCAGCTGAAGATACACAAGATATCAGGTGAAAACATCGACTACAACAGCGCGAGCATTAATAATTAGGAAGGAGATATCGGGATGGCACCCGGTCATCCCATGTCGGTCGAGTTATCAACCTTAGTGAGGCATATTTTCCACGCTAACACTTTTTTTATACAAACGCGTGCAGTAATACCGCGTGCCGTGGTCTATACCTAGGTAACTTACTAAGAAATGCCGCGCGAGTCGAGTCTATATATAAACTAATAATAACCCCCCCTAGTTAAAATAAGAGTCCTATATATAATAGTAAGTACTTAGATATTAATAGATCTTAGCTAAATTTAACTAATCGGACTTCGTTTTTTTTTTTTTAGGGTACTTAGGCTAGAAATATTTTAAAAATAAATTATAGCTAATTAGGGTATTACTACTTAATTAAGGTCCGCTCTATAAAAAATAATTCTAACTTATACCTTTTTTTTATTCTAATTAAGTCGCGTCCCTTTTTTTAAACTTTTATATCCTTTTTTTTAAACTTCTACCCTTCGTTACGACTTTTATTAAAAGTTTTTATTATAAAACTTACTATTATACTCGAAATTTATTAATAATTAATTAAAAATATTTCCGAATTAATTTTATAATACTTTTTTATTATTATAATAGTAATAGTTTTAAGTTTTATATTAATAATAAGAAGGGCCGGCTTAAGAATCTCTTTATATTCGAGACTAATAGTATAAGTTTTATCCTTATTATTATAATTAAATACGCAATTTATTTACTTATTTTTATAATAATAAGGTTCAATAATCTTATTATTAAAAGAATTTTATTACTATTACTTAGAGGTTAATAGTTTTTATTTTAATAATTACTATTAGTTATCTTTTAGTATACTTAAAAAGTATTTTAAAAAGGGTTATTGTATTAACTTTATAATTTTTTATAAGGGATCCCTCTTTATTATTATTAACCTCGAGGTTATTTATAAGTTACTTCCTATTCTATATTAATATTTTTAATTTTATTAATAGTCTTTTATAAAATATTATATTAAAATAATATTATTTATAAAGGGTTAGGATATACCCTTAGATATTTTTTAAAAGCTTAAGGTTATTATAAATAATAAGGCGTTATTTACTATCCCTTTTAAAGAGGATAATATTATAAATAAAAATATTTCTAAAATATTTTTAGTTTATAAAACTAACTATTTTTAATAAGACGTTACTTAGATAAAAATAAACGTTAAGCTCGGCCCCGAAAAGAACTATAAAGTTTATAAATTATAGGATGTTATTAACTATAATAAGTATAACTTATTCTTTAATTAACGCTCCTCTTAACCGGATTTTATAACCTACCCTTTTTTTAATATATACGAGCTAATTTACTTAGTATTTTATAAATACTATTATTTTGAACTCGTACTAAATAAAAATATTTCTAATACGTTACTTTATTAATACCTATATATTATTATACTTAATATTAATTATTTTTAAAAATCTTTGAAACCCCTAAATAAATAGGTTAAAATAATAAAGTAATTAAAAATAAGCCGGTCTAGCCTACTCTTATTAATGATTCTAATAACAATAAGATAAATTCTTAAATAAACCCTGCTACTTTTACTTCGATCTTTATTAAAAATATAAATAAGTAAAAAATATAATTAAGGGTTAAGGGATAATAGGGAATAATTAATCTAGGGAAGTTTATAAATAAAGAGTTTATTAAAATAAAAGTATTTTACTTACCTCTTTAAAATAGTATTATATAAATTAAAAATGCCATAGTATTATAAATAAATATTTATAATAAATATATAAATAGAGGTTAAGGCTATAAATACTAAGTAGATAATATATTACTTGTAAATATTTCCTAAAACTTTCCTAAAAATTTCCTAAAAATTTCCTAAAGATTTCCTAAAAGTTTTTTAAACATTTCCTAAACGTTTTTTAAAAATTTCTTAAAAATTTCTAAAAAGTTTCTAAAAGATTTCCTAAATATTTCCTTAATATACTTTAAATATTTCCTTAATATATCTCAAATACTTTTTAAATATTTCTATCTTTTTAATTTCTATAATACTTATAAATATAAATTAATTAATAAATAATAAAATAATAAATTATTAACTTATTTCAATAAATTATTAACTTATTTCAATAAATTATAAACTTATTATATAATTGTATATTTAATATAATTTACTAGTTATTTTTAATTAAAATATTAATATTATATAATATATATATATATATATATATATATATAGTCTTATTATATTATTATTATTAATAGTTAATTAATATTATAATTAATAATTATTTAGCTAGTTTCTCTTAATTTATATAAGCCTTAGCGTTATAAATATTTTACTAAGTAAATAAAGATTTTAAAACTATTTTTAAATCATAATACGTATATTACGAGCTTAAATCCTAACTTATTAACTTATAATTTTAATAATATCCTTAACTACTTTAATAAGTTTATAATATAAAAAGTATATAAAGTTTACTAAGATAGTATAAATATTTACTAATATTATATATTAATATTATATAGTTAATATTAAGAACTGCCCGAGTAGTTAATAAAAGCAGAATATAAAAATAAATAAAAAGTATATAAAAGCTTTAAAACTAGGGCTATAATTATATTAATTATACTTAAGGTTTAAATAATAACATAATAGCTACTTATTCTCTTTTCAAATTTTAATAATAATTATTATAACTTAATATATATAATTAAAACTAAGACCTGCCCTATAAACTTATAATAGCTATAGTATATTATATATATAAAAGAATAAGAATATAGAGTAACTCTTTTAAATAAAAGAATTATAAATAAGTTATATATAAATAAAAAGTAGTAATTACGTAATAAAGTAATTATTATAATTACTTTAAGTAATCGCTTATTAGTATTTATTAAGTAATTACTTAATAAATAAAAGTAATTATTAATAAAAAATATATTTATAAGCGGACTTATATATAGTATAAACTTAAGCTAGGCTTAAGAATAGACTTTTTATAGCTTTTTTAACAATTAACTTAGTATTAAATCTTATAATTATTTTTAGTTATTCTTATTGAAAACCCCTTTTAATAAGGTTATAATTAATTACTAAAGCTTTATTTATTTTATAATTTATAAATATAATTTTAGAGAAGCTATTTATAATCATAATACTATTTACTTAGTACTCGTAGCCTTAGTTTTTATTAATATACTTATTATAATTAGCTAGTTATAATATTTTAATTACTCTTATTTAATAAGTTAACTTTATAAAACTTACTAAATAATAAAAAAAAACGACGATATTTTTTAAAACCTTAAGTATTTTTTTATTTAACTCTAAAAAACTTATTAACTTAATTAATAAACTAGCTAAGGCCGAGGATAATAAAATACTTAACGTTATTTATAACTCTAATAATAATATAGTTTTTAAAAAAGTAAATTATAAAGAAATACGACGTATTATTAAATAAAATAATAAGTAAAATAAAAGACTCGCAAAGCTTTTTAATAATAACTCTACTTAGATAGTTATAATTTTAATTAAAAATAATAAATATATTATTACTTTTTAAAATATAGTTAATGAAGCTATAATTAATTTAAGAATTAAAAAAAGAGAAATAAACGATTTAAAATAAAAAATTAGAACTCTTTAAGCTTTTATTAATATTATTAAAACTCTTATAAATAAATAAAAAAAACTCAAGTTTAATATACTTATTATTTTTAATAGAACTACTAAACATCTTAAAGGATTTTTAATTTAGATTAAAACTTATTAAACGTTTTATATTACTAATTTTTATAATAAAATTAAACGAATTATTTACGTAATAACTTTTTTTTAAAAATAAGCCCTACAGTAGTTCGAACTTTTTTAAAGAAAATTCCTTAATAATAACGGTTATTTACTATATTATAAAAAAAAAACCGTAAATATTTTTATTAATATAATAAGATTTTAAAATACTTTTAAATCTTTATTTTAAAACCTTAATAAAAAACGATAAATTAAAAAAGACCTAGCTAATTTTTAATAAACTAAGTTTATTTTATACTATATTACTAAGTTTAAAAAGCTTATAATATAATTCGATTTTATTAAAAAAACCTATATTTTCTCGTTTTATTAAGGATTAAAAAATAAAGTTAAGGACGAACTTAGTAAAGTAAAAATATTAATAGATTTTTTATATTATATTAAGCTTATTATTAAAATTAATACTTAATTATATAAACGACGTAAAAAAAGGGAGAAATACGGCGCTTTTAAATTAAATTTAATAAAAAATACTAAAGCTATGGTAAATTACTAAGTAATTATTAAAATAACTCAAGATATTAATAATAATATAATACGTCTTATAAATAATATAAAGGACCTATAGACCTTAGTATTACTAAATATAAAAAACCTCGTTAAAAAAAGGACTTTAAATACTATAATTATGATAAAATAAGATATATAATTAGAAATTATTAATAACCTAAACGTATTTAATACTAACTTATTTTAAAAAAACGAGCTAATATTATAAATAAAAAAGTCCCTTATAAATAACTTTTATAAATAGTTTATTATAATAATAACTTTTATAAATAGTTTATTATAATAATAACTATTTTATTTATTAAAATAATAAAAAATAAATAAGATAGTACTTAAAATAACTTAAAAATAGTAAGCAATTTAAGTATAACATTACTTTATTTCTTATTAAAACCCTAGTAACAAAAAAAAATAAAAAAAAGGAAATACTTACTTATTAACTTTATATTTTTAAAGAGAATAATATTCAATACTTTACTATACTTTTTTAAATTTATAAAAAGATAATAAAAAAGGGTAAAACGGAACCTATTATAAAAAATATACTTAACTTTTTTAAAAGACGTATTAAGTAAAAACTCTTAGTTAATATAAAAGAATAGCTCCTTAAGTTTAAAAAAAAAGGATTTAATATAAAAAGAATTATAAATAATCCCGTTTATATAATAAAAATTAATATATGAGCGTTATAAATTAATATACGGGCGTCGCTCTTATATAAGCGTTATTATTTTACTTTTTAATTAGTTTAAAAAAATAGTACTTCCTTATAAAAGTAGTAAAAATAATTATATTAATATAACTATTTTTATTATTCTCTCTAACCTAAGCTCTAGTTTAGAATTTTTAAAAATAAGAATACTATTATAACTTACGTACTTATTTAGAACTATTATATTACTTATTTAAAATTTATAAATTTTAAATAAGTTAATAATCTAAGCTTTTATAAATTTTAAATAAATAAGGCTTCTTTTTATTATATATTTAAAATATATAAAAAGTAAATTATAATAACGTTTATTTAACTACCTCTTTTAACGTAATTATAATAATTTATTATTATTATAAACTATTTTTTATTAGTTCTATTTTTTAAATACTAGGCTATATTAGTTATTTATTTATATAATTCTTTATTATCCTCTTTTTATTAAAAACGCTAAATTAGCTCTTTATTTATTATTAAAATAAGCTTAATATTGAGTTTTAATTTAGCTAACTTATTTTTTTCATAAGCTTAGTTAGTATTAACTTATTTTTATTTTTCAATAAACGGCCTCGCTTTTTATTATTAAGACCTTAGTTATTATAAATAATACGGGTTTAATTAACTAACCGGCTTTTTTTAAATAAAACTAGTTATAATAAAATAAACTATACTATATTCTTTAGCTTGTTATAAAGGGATATAATAATTTTAAAGTTAAGGATTTAATAATATAGATTTAAAAAAGACGTTTTTTAAAAACGCTACTAAGGGTATACTTTTTACTTATTAAAAATAGCTAAATTTAATATTTTAAAATAGATCTTATAATAATATAAAATACTTAGCTTAATTAAAATAGTATAATTTAAATTATGAAATCCGAGGGGCTTTAAAAATAGCCTCTTATTAAATAGTATTACTTTTTTTATAAACCGGCTTTACGTCCTAATTAAAATAAAATATTTTAAAAAAAGTATTATTTAAAGTTTATTTAAGTACTTAAAACGAGTACTTATATACTCTTAGTTTATAAATACCTCGTCCTTCATATAAGCTTAGTAAAAGCGTAGCTCTTAATTACTAATTATATTTTATATAACGTTAATAAGCTAATATAAGTAACTAAAACTATTTTAAAAATAACTTTTAATATTATTATTACTTAACTTAGTATTAAAAATAATATAAGTATTAAAGTTTTAGTATTTTTAAATAAAATAATAGGCTTATTATATTCTTAAAAATAAGTATATTACGTAAAGATATTAGAAGATTAGGCGTTAATTATTAAACTTTTTATAAAGCTTAGTCTAGGCTTTTTTAAAAATATACTTAGTTTTAATAAAAATAATAAGCTTTTATATTATAAAAACCTTATGATATATATAAAAGGGGGGCTTATTAATAAGTATATTAATATAAGCCTTATCCTTATTACTTAGTATAACTATTACTTATATTAATAACTGTTACGAAGGTAACTTTGTTTACCTTATTATTCGCCTTATTATCAATATAACGTAAGCAAACTATATACCATATTAATCTACGATTTCTGTAGATTATTAAAGGTATTGATTATGTAAGCAATACTGCTTATATAAGCTTACGTGAGCAATGGAAAGTACTGGAAGGTAACTGAATAATCTGGAATTTACTCGAGGCGGAATTACGTACTACGATTACGCATTCACTTACGTATACGCTTATTAATTATATCATAATTAATAAGCAATGGAATATTCTAGTAGGAGGTTTTTATGCCTATATATAGGCGTGTATTTGCCTACCTAGACCTTTCGTTAAGCAAGCAACTTCTCATATAGTAATTCAACTATATTACTCTCTTTACTACAAAAACCTCTTTTATATACGCTTATATCCCCTATATTCATATATTCTTGCTTCTATATGAATATTCACTTTTTATATTCTTTATAAGAATATCCCGTATTACCTCGTTAAAGCTATACGTGCTAGAATAACTAATATTCTTTATTATTAAACTTATTATTATTATTACTATAACTATAGTCCTTAACCTACTTCTATTTAGCCCTAAGTATAATATTAAAGTTAATATAATAAATATAAAGTTATTACTAAACGTTTAAAAACTACTTATTTAGTATAGCTTTTATTTATTTATTATAGTTTATAATAATAATAATAAGGTAACGGACTAAGTATTAGTTTATAAATTAGCAGATATTTACTAAAAAAAACCGGAAACCCTTTAGTTTTTTATTATTAATAAAGCTAAACGTAGCGTTATAAATAGATTTAAAGTAGGTCTAATTAGTAACTTAGAAAAAAGGGAGTTTAAAACGATTAGTATTATAAATATTATTAAAGCTAATTATTTTAGGGAATCGTTTTTATATTTAAAGATAGTCAAAAAAGGTTTAAATAAGGTTAATAAGGCGGTTTAGCTCGTCGTTTACTTATTTTACTATATATAAAATATCTCGCTTAGTAAATAGTTTAATTAATATTATAATTAGTAAGTATTTAGCTAGTTTTTTTTGGTTTATACGAGCCCTAGTATTATAAATATTTCGCTAGGTAAATAAGGACTTTAAGAACTATTTTTAAATAATAATACGTATATTACGAGCCTAAATCCTAACTCGTTAGCTTATAGTTTTAATAATATTGTTAATTACTGTAGTAAATTTATAATATAAAGGGTATATAGAGGCTTTAAAGCTAGGGCTATAATTATATTAATTATACTAAGGGTTTAAATAATAATATAATAACTACTTATTCTTTTCTTAAGCCTTAGTAATAATTTATTATTTATAACCGTATTTATAAAACTTATATTATTAAATACTAGCGCTTTATATAGGCCTAGGCTTATCAAACTAATTATATTAAAAAGTATATTAAATAACTTAGCCTTAAGTTTTATATTTATTCTATTTTATGATATTAAATTTATTAATTCTTATATAGTAGTTTTTTTCTAACTTTATAAGTATAAAAGATTAATTTTAACGGGATTATGCTTTGGAAAAAAATATATAATACGGTATATTTTTAACTATATAATATACGTAATATACCCTAAGTACGCGCTTAACGTAATATAATAATTTTAATACGAAAACTACTATATAATTTAGGATAAGTAAGCTACCCTTTTTAACTACTTATTAATAATAAGCTAAGTAATATATTTATATAATAATACTAATTAAAAAGGTTAATAATAGAAATTAGTTATAATAGTTAATTATAATAATGGGCTATAATAGTTAAAAGTAGCCTTTTTTAATCATAAAGGTTCTAAACTTTAATAATAACGTAGAGGTTTTTTAAAAAAGGGCTAAATAGGCTAATATTTATTATTTCTTAAAGTTTATAAAAAAAAATTTATTCTTATTACTTTTAATATTACCTAAAGCTACTCTTTATTTAAACTAAATAGATTTACTAAATAACTTTATTAAATAAACTTATTAATATATAAATCATTATTTAAATAGCTAGTTAGATAATTAATTAAGAAGTTAGCTAGTTAAAATATTATTTTAATAAGAATTTCTTAGTATATAGTTAGTAATTAGTAAGTTAAAAATACTTATTAATAAGTCTACGTTTCTTAAGCTAGGTACCCTTAGTTAGCTTAATACTATAACTATTATAATTAACGTAAGTATATTTAAGAATTAATAAAGTACTTTTTAATAATATAAAATTTAGCTAGGTAATGATATTAATATTATAAATAGCTAGGTTAATACGGATATTAAGATTTAGTATATTAATATTAACTTAAAAATTATACTTTATAGAGCTAAAAGTCCTTTTAATATAAGCTATATTATAAACATAAGGGAATATATAAAGGGCCCCTTAACCCTTAATAAAAAGGAATATATAATATAGGATTTAATTATTTATATAAGCTAATACTAAGAGGTTTTATATATATTTAAATAAGTATAGCTCGCTTTTTAAATAATTAAAAAAAGGTTAAAAGTTATTAATAAAAAGAAAATAACGGTTAAATTAGTTAATTTTAATTAATAATTAAGTAAAGAGCGTAATATATTTAGTTTTTTTTAATACGTAATATATAGTACGGCCCTAGTAAATTACTTCATTAAAGAAATAATTTCTCTTATTATTAATACTTAAAAAAACCTATAAAACATTCTTATTTATAATTTAATAAAATATTATCAATATTAATTTATACTTTATATTAATATTATAAAAGAAATATTTTAAATTACTTAAATAAAAATAAAGTTAAAAAAAAGAAAATATAAAAATATTTTAAAAACTTTTATTTTATTAGCTTATTTCCTGCTCCTATTTTTGTTAATTAAGTACTATTTTTGCTTTTATTACCCTATTTAAGCGATTTTATTTTATAATAAACTTATACTCTTTATAGGCTTAGTTTATTAAAAACTCGCGCTCTTTACGTTCTTATTTAAGCTTAAACTCTTATTTTTTTTATTTTTTATCATCTTAGATCTTATTAACCTTTACTTATTATTTTTTAAACGTAAAATAATTTATATTTATTTACGTTTATAATTAAGTAGCTTATTTTTATAAACTATTATAAAGTACTAAAGAACTTAGGGGGTTTTGATTTTCATTTAATAAAAAAAGTATTTTAAAAAATAAAATACTTATTTTACGTTAAGACCGAGTATTATTAAGATTATTATAATTATTAAAACTAAAGCTATTAAAGTTCTTATTTTAAAAACTACTTTATTAATTAATAACTAAATCTTTACGAGTTCTTTATTAAATACGAGATAGTTTTCTAATATTAATTTATAAACTCTTAGCCCGATCTTTTACTTTTTCTTTTACTTTAATAGTTAATAAGTATTTATTAAAACGTATTTTAAATATATTCTAACGTTATATTAGATATTAAAGACGGCTTATAATATTAATATTTCGATATAAAGTTATAATATATTTATAACGCGTTACGAAATCTTATAATATTAGATTTTAATCTTAGTTATAAGTATTATTGAAGTTAGTCAATATTTATAATAGCTAATTATTAATATATACTTATTAATTATAATAAGTAAAAGGAAATACCGGCTAGTCTAAATATATAAAACTAAGTAAAGGATCTTAACTATATTTATATTATTAAGTATCAAAAGCTAGTTTTTTAGAGAAACTTTGGTTATTTTATTATAAAACCCGGTTATAATATATAGTTCTCGTTTATACTTTACCTAGTTAGTATACTACGGAAAGGTCTTTATAAAATAATAAGTTATTATTAATTAAGCAGGGTATTAACGAGAAATATTTTAAAAATATTTTAAAAACGTTTTCCGCTTTCGAAATATTTCTAAAATGTTTTTATTATAAGCTATATATAGTAAGATATAATACTTATAATAAATTATATTATATAGCTCGTTATAATTAGGTATTATTTAATATTTTAAAAAAGATATTAATATATTATAAGTAGAGTCTATATTATAAGAATAATTTTTACCTAGGAGTTCTTTAATACCTCTTTTAAAATATACGTAATATAAGTATATATAGTTTTAGACTTACGTAAGCTATATTTATTAAGGGTTAAACTTTTTAATAAGGTATCTACCTAAGCTTTTAATTCCTATATTTACTTAATTTAAAGTAACTCTAAGAAGGCCGGTTTTATAAACGTATTTTTATTAAACCTAAATTTAATACTTTCGCTCTAGGATATTAAACATAGCTTGAAATATATAGTAATATATATTTATAGTTTTAGTATTTATATAGACTTATATAAAAAGTAGAGCTTTATAAGTAATATATTAGTAATTTTAAAATAAAGGTTAAGAAATATTTCGGAAATACTTTTAGTATTATAATATACCTTTTTTGCTATTTTAATTATATTAGCCCTAGATAATTTCTCGCTAACCTATACCCTTTATATATTTATAGTTTATATTAACTATAAACGACTTTATATTATCGAACTTCTATTATTTTACTTATTTTTTAAAAAAGTAGATAATTATATAATTAGTATTAGATTAGTACGTATACTAAATATACTATATACTTATTATAATATTAGAATAGCTATTTTTTTTATATTTATAAAGAAACTTACGTATATTTGCTTATTTACTTCTCTTTATTATTATAATATAAAAGCTAAGGTCTAATTTCCTTTAGGAAATAGAAGAATTTGTTATTTATAGATAATATATTATAAAAAGTCTATTGTTATAAGGCTTTAATAAATATTTATAATTATTTACCCCTTATTCTTAGCTAGGAATTCTTAGAGTTAAGGAGATTAAAAAAAGGCGTTTAGACTCGTACTTAGTTTATTAATCTTCTAAAGAATTTGAAAAATATTTTAAATAATAGCTTTTAGAGTTTTATTTAATAATAATAGAAAATAGTTATATTTATTATAAAACGTTAAAATAATAAATAATATTATCTTAATATTTTTTAAAATAAAGTATCGATATTTAACGGAATACTTTATTATTTTAAGTTTAAATAGTAGTTTAAAATAAGTTTTATTTAGTTAGTAATAACTTAGCCTTATCTTTTAATGAAATATTTAATAAGCTTATTATAAATAGGACATTTTTAACGATTCAATATAAATATATAGTATTCTTAACCCCTTTTTTTTATAAATTGCGTATCCGTTTTATTTATAGCTACTTTAATATATTATATATAATATTTCTAATTTAATAAAATTAAATAAAAGTAGTAATTTATAAGTCTTTATAGAGAATACGAACTTCGGTATACTAAGATCTATTACTAAAAATTAATAAGCTCTTATTAAATCTTTTATAAATTATTTATATTATTTTATTAAGTAATCTTATATATATACTATATTATATCTTTCTTAGCTTAAAAAAGTATGTCGTATTCTGTTCTTAATATATAACGCTTTTTTTAAATTTAGCGTATATAATATAAATAGTACTTTATTTAAAAAGAAAACGATTAGAAATATTCTTAAAACGTTTTTAAAACGTTTCTAAAATGTTTTTTTAAATAACCGGACTTACTTAATAATCTTTTTTATAATATTAAATATCTTAACTCTATTTCGTAGTATATTATACTTCTTAACGAGGTTTTTTAAAATAATTATACAATAAAAGTTATTATAGGGTATATATAGATAGGCTTTACTACCTTAATAAGTATAATAGTATTATATTATAAGTATATCTCCTAGAGTAATACTAGTTATTAAAAAACTAATAATACCTCGTCGGGTATTATATTAAATCTACTATTTTTTAATAATTCTTAATATTAAAAGATAAAAAGCTAAATATACTATGTTCTATAGCCGCTCGATTTCTTTTATAAATAAGGCTTTAGTTAAAATAATAAGCGCAACTCTATTATTAGTAATTAAAAAAAACTTAGGTATATTAGCCGTATATTAAAACTATTATATTATAATAATGCCTCGGTTATTTTAAGTTTTAGTATGGATATTTAAGCTATTAAAAATAATAATATAATTATTAGAATTATTATCTATAACCTAAATATTATATTAATATTTAGTATAGAGGTTTAATTTATATAATATCTATTTATTTAATCAACTTTTTATAAATAAGAGCTCGATATTTATAGAGATTAGGATATAAAGTAAATACGCTATCGTAATCTAAATTTTTTTAAATATTTTATAATAAATTAAATTCGCTTTATTAAAGTAAAAGTATTAAGATAATATTATTATTATATATAATAGACGAGTCTTATAGGAATAATTCTATAGAGTTAGTTATAATAAGCGAATTTTAGTATAATTAAGAGGAGATATAATTAAAAAACATTTCTAAAATAATTTAATAAAGCGTAAAATAGTATATTCCCTTATTATATAAAACTTATAATATTTAAATTAGTAATAAAGCGATTATATAATAAAATATTTCTAGCCCCTAATTAGCTAGAAATTTTCCTAAGGATCTACTAATAACTAAGTACTTATTATTATGCACGGGACTCTTACCTTAACTAGGGGGGGTTATTATTAGTTTATTAAGTCACTCCGCGAGTCATTTCTCTCCCCCTGAACCCTTGGGAAAGAAATCGTCCCGCTGTGACGTAGGAGCCCCCCGTTGAAAGGCAGTCTGGGGAAAATATGGGGTATGTTCTACCTAACCGGTGCGTAATCTAACTCAAGCGATAGCAGACTATCTGGTACCTCTTGCAGGAGGAAGCCTGTCAGGCTGATAGAGAGGGAAATCTTGGCAGCCCTTGCCGGCTTTTCCTCCTGGCTGGGACTTCGAGGCTGTAGAGAAGGCCGCGCTTGGACTGGTTTTGTACAAAAGCGCATCATTCCCAGTCCCAACTTGGGAATGGGTCTTCTCATCATGCCTCTAAGCTATCAATCTCTCTAGTGAGCTACCAGTTTCGCTTCAGTGTCAATGCATATTAACATTTGCTTGGCCACTCATTCCTCGTCTTGAGCTGTCAACGACTATCACCAACGACAACAACTCTTGACTCTTCAATTCGGTTGTCCTTCCAACTCGGACTCAGTACCTTTAGTCTAAAAGATCATCTCGACGACAATTCCCACTTCGCGTGTGACCTGTGTCTCTAAAGACTTTAAAGTCACATTTGTCTGATCGACCGCATACGAACCAACATCACGTGAAAATATCTTCATCAACTGCCAAGATGACGCAGAAGAACAAGGAGGATGTTGAGGCGTTGGGACCCGTCTCAACACATTCGCAACAAGGCCAGGTCTTGGAAGACCCGAACGCGTCTTACGATGCTGTCTTTGGTGAAATTAAAGAGGGCGGCCCCAACTACCGCAATGTAAGGAGCAATCCGGAAAAACTTTTTGGCTTGGAATGCCTAAGCCTCCATTCGGATGCTAATTACTGAATTAGGTTGGTTGGAAAGGAACAGTCGCCTTGATGATGAAGACGCAGATTGGCCTGGGAGTTTTGTCCATTCCCGGTGTCTTTGACGTCCTCGGAATTGTGCCTGGTGTGATTGCCCTGTGCTGCATCGCCGCTATCACCACGTGGTCCGATTACATTGTTGGTGTCTTCAAGCTTCGCCACCCCGAGGTCTACGGTATCGACGATGTTGGACGCCTTCTCTTTGGCCGCGTGGGTCGCGAGTTCTTCGGCATCGTCTTCTGCCTTTGTGAGTTTATCAAATCGTTCGAAGGGTAACTCAGGGACTAACCACTCTCTCCCGATCAGACTGGATCTTCGTCGCCGGCTCTGGCATGCTAGGTGCCTCGATCGCGCTCAACTCGGTTTCCCTTCACGGTGCATGCACGGCTGGCTTCGTCGCCATTGCCGCAGCGATTGGTTTCTGCTTCGGTAGCATCCAGACCCTCGGAAAGATAACCTGGTTCGCCTGGGTCGGTCTCATCTGCATCATGTCTGCCAGTGAGTGCCGCTAAACCCCTTTGGGGGAAATTCCAGATTCAGAAGCTGACCATGCATACGCAGTCTTCACCGTCACCGTTGCCGTGGGTGTACAGGACCGACCGGCTGCCGCTCCCCAGACTGGACACTGGACCTCGGACTACAAGGTCGTCGGTAAGCCCGACCTTCGCCCAGGCTTCCTCGGCGCTTTCGACGCTCGTCTTTGCCTTCGCCGGTACCCCTGCCTTCTTCTCCATCGTCTCTGAGATGCGCGATCCTCGCCACTACACTCGCGCTCTGGTCATCTGCCAGGGTGGTGTGACTGCCACCTACATTGCCATCGGATGCGTTGTCTACTACTTCTGCGGTTCTTACGTCGCCTCGCCTGCTCTTGGCTCCGCAGGTGCGACCATGAAGAGAGTCTGCTACGGTCTTGCCTTCCCCGGCTTGATTGTTACCACTACTCTGGTTATCCACGTAAGTAGATTCCAAACTTACAACCCGGTCACCAACAAACATCAATGCTAACGTTTGTGTCCTCAGTTGCCCGCCAAGTACATCTTCATTCGCCTGCTACGTGGATCCCGTCACTTGACCGAGAACACCATGAAGCACTGGGGTATCTGGCTCGCCTGCACTGCAAGCATCGCAATCATCGCCTACGTCATTGCCAGCTCCATTCCCGTCTTTGATGGCCTGGTAGCCCTCGTCGGTGCCCTCTTCGGTACTCTGTTGTCTTTCCAGCCCATGGGTTGCATGTGGTTGTACGACCATTGGGCCGAGGGAAAGCTCGAGAAGAGACCTAGATGGATCGCCATGGTCTGCTTCAGCTGCTTCGTTGTTATTAGCGGCACCTTTTTGATGATTGCTGGAGCGTACGGCTCAGTTGTTGGAATCATGGACAGCTACAAGAAGTCTGGTGGATCGGCCGCATTTTCCTGCGCCGACAACTCGAATTCTGTGTCCTCGGCCCATTAAGCCTCATGTTCGCATGATCAAATGGGTTAGGCGAGCAAGTTTGTCCGCGGGAGAACGATCCAATTAGATCCACGCGTTTTGAAATATACCCACTAGTTCTATTCCTGGATAATTCGGACCTCGATATGTTGTGACATGCCTGTACGATATCCCGGCTTAGCTGTGGCTTCAATATGTAACTGCGCCCCTGACCTACATTAGGACGGGCAGAAATGCGGATCGGGTGTGTTGGAGAAGGCTGAAACAGAAACCTTCCTTGGAGAAAAACAGGGTGAAATGACTTGTGCTGATCACTTAAATAACATTCACAAAAGTAGCCAAGATCTACGGAACATGAATCTTCTAATTGACATGCCACTTATCTCCAACCCTGAACCCTTCCGGGAATGGATCTGTTGGGTGCAAGATGACTTGCTTGAAAGCCGTTATCCAGGCAGTTCCCTTCACCACGGGAATAATAGCATCGTAGTCCCCGACCTTTGCCTCACTTTTTACCGTTCCGATAAACTCGGTCCCAATCACGCTGCGGTGTCGGAACGATCCTCCGACTGCGAGCTGGGCTCTCTTATGGAGAACCGCCAGTCGGGCACACGTTCCTGTCCCACACGGACTCCGGTCGAGTCTTCCCGGTGATACGACCACCGTGTTCACGGCCGTCTGTTGCGTGTCCGGCGCCAAGGGCGAGAGCGGGTCCGTGAACTCGAAGACACTGACGCCTCGGATCTCTGGGTTTTCGGGATGCACCGGGCTCGTCTGCGTTTGGATAGCCCTCTTGATTCGCTCGCCGATGTCGACTAACTCCTTTCCATTTTCCGTCTTGATCTGTAGGCCTACTGAGCTCGCGTCGACCAGCGCATACCACATTCCACCCCATGCAATGTCGGCCTTGATGGGCGTGTCGAAGCCCGGCACGTTGATGTCTAGATCTAGGCCATAGACAAAAGCCGGAACGTTCTGAAACTCCACAAACGTAACCTTGCCCTCCTTGCACTCGGCCTTGACCGTGACCAAACCTGCTGGCGTATCCAGGCGCAGTGTCGTAGTAGGCTCCTGCATCGGTACCATGCCCGTCTCTAGCAGGACGGTGCTCACGGCAATGGTGTTGGCACCGGACATAGGGGGGTACTCCTCATGCTCCATAATGATGAAGCCCGCGTCGGCTTCGGGATTGCACGGTGGAAGGACGAGGTTAACGCACATGGATGATGAGCCGCGGGGTTCGTTCATCAGCAGGTTTCGTAGGTGGTCTGCCTTTTTCCAGAAATGCATCATTTTTTCAAACATTGTCTTGCCTGGGACGTCGAGAACACCCCCAACGATGACGTCGCAGACCTCGCCGCCACAGTGGGCGCCGACGACGTTGAAAGTACGGCCGATAGTCATGGTGTGATGGTTCAAAAGATGGTGGATGAGAAGAACTATAGACTCACGACCTAGATATCCGCATCTTCGTGCTCAAACCTATAAGTACTGCGTAGTAGGTATTAATAGGCTTCATGGCCGATAGACATTTCATTCACAAACGCATGGAACATGAATTGAACGGTTCATGTGCCGGTGAGACGAAACGGAGGGTCGTTGACGGAGTAGGAACCGGCTCGTATTACACCTGAACTTTCGTATCACCCGCTCGCAATCGGTTAACTGGAGCCTACAACGGACCCCGTCGAGCGGCTCAGCTAACCGCCGCAGCGACCCATTTCCCCGCATCGGATGCCGTGCCGGTGGGATTAAATCCGGTAGGTCTCGCCGAGTCTGACGGTTGAAGACAAACTAAACTGCCGTAACCCGCCTAGCTACGGAGACTGTCGATGCGTCTACTCACATTTGTTATCGCAGTGACCCAACTGACTATCAAGAGGTGACAAGCTGCTGATAAGGTCTTGTCACTGTCAACATACTAGTATTCGTGCCTCTTTCGCGAGACTTCTCCACACTACGACCCCCTCACGATCTTGACTGTTCAGCGGCCTTTTGCAAACCTGAGCATCTTATTCACCATTCATCATGGGTAATTTCAGAGTCCTCAGCGACGCCGCTGTTCTCGATATTCTGCTCAACCTTCCAAGAAGTGGCATTCTCCAGCTCCGAGATCGGCTTGTGGGAGCACTGATAGAGCTCTCTGAGGGCGCGGAGCGCGACTATCAGCCCGATGCATCGATAGTGAACAGACCTGAGGGCATGAAATGCCTCTTCCGACCTTTCAGCTCCGCCGGTGCCTTCGGAACTAAGATCGTCGTCACCCCGGCTCCTTCATCCCCAGCAGCTAACAGCTTGCACGGCATTATCTCCATTTGCGACCAGGACGGCCTACCCCTTGGCGTTATCAACGCCGAAGAGGTTACAGGATATCGCACGGCACTCTCTGCCATTGTGCCGTACTTATGGCGGAGCCATACCGATAACATTGTTGTGTTCGGTGCTGGCAAGCAAGCGTTGTGGCATCTTCGCTTCGCGTTATCATTGAGGGGCGACGAGATCAAGACTATTACCGTGGCGAATCGATCCGCGGAGCGCGCACAGCAGCTCATCTCGAGATTGCAGGAGGAGAACCAAGGTCGTTGGAAGTCTACCGCCGACTTTGAGTATCTGAGTTCCTCTAGCTCCGAGTACGACGCTCAACTTCAGTATCGTCTCGCTGCAGCAGACGCCATTTTCTGCACAGTCGGGACCAAAAGCCCAGTATTTCCGGCACACTATGTCACAAACGGAAGAAAGGAAAGAAATCCATACATTTCTGCCGTCGGGTCCTGGCAGGCGGACATGTTGGAAGTAGACCCAGAACTGCTCGTCCAGGCAACCAACGCCGCTGGTGGGAAACTCCGCGAACAAGGTTCAAAGGTTGCCGTGCTAGTCGACGACCGCGAGTCTGCGCTTAAGCACTCTGGCGAAATCGTTCAGAGCAAACTCGCGGCAGAGTACATAGTGGAGATTGGAGAAATCGAGATTTCACGGAAACGAGGGGAGAAGCTGGAATCGCTATCGACATTGGAGGATGGCTTGATCATCTACAAAAGTATCGGTGTCAGTACGACGGATCTGGCTATCGGGACGGCTATTCTGGATATTGCGGAGAAGAAGGGGGCTGGCACTGTCATCTCGGAGTTTTGATAGGCGACTGGTAAGTTGCCAATCAAAAATGACATCAACTTCAGTGATCCTAACGGCTGAAGCTAGGATAAGAAAAGGATCAGCCAGCCGCGGGAGGATCTCCATGTGTCTTTGCCTTCTGTCATCTCGCGCTGGGAAAGTAATCAAGTCTGGGGCTTGTAAGCTCTGTTGAAAGTCGACTAATCGTTCAAGAGCGCAAGAATCTCCAACTTATGCCTTTCATTTGCTTGCCATCTTTGCGCAATCACTCTCATTTGTCGTTGATTCCACAATGTTACGAGTGCCCCATGCTGGAAGGCAATGACCAGGACATCAAGTCGTGCAACACCAATGCGGAGTAACACTGGCAGATGGCCAACCGTCTCAACCTCCCCCGTGCATATTTACGGTTGCTGCATGCATGAATGTGACAAAGCCGGATAGTGGATTGGTCCGCTCAAGAAACGTGGTATTGAAACAACCGTCCGATGACCCCAAACCTTTTGCGCCTAGGGCAGAGCCCGTCCCCTTAATGGAAGGTGACTGATTGTTTGATGCAGAACCAAGTGGTGTGTGCATTGGGCACAAGAAGCGAACATGTTTGTCACCAGGGGCGGAGCTCGGAAAGGCTCGTACTCGGGATGAATCTACATAAACGACGCGTCAACGCCAACGCGGGGTTGATGTTTCTCGTTGATGCAAGAAGATTATCACAGAACTTGAGAAGCTAACCCTTCCAGATTTGACTACGGAAATGGCGGGTGTTTTGTCCATTCTCTCTGAGCATCCTTCTCATATCCTGGCTATTGCCTTTGGTACAGTAAGTGACTAGCATTCCTATACAAGATTAGAGTAGATCATATCCTCAGTGAAGAATCACATGACTGACTTGCCAGGCCGTCCTCTGGCAACTCCTCCTAGCCGGCTACAACCTCTTCCTCCATCCCCTACGAAGGTTTCCAGGACCTGTCCTTCAACGCGCTTCTCCTCTAATCTGGGCCTGGCAACATGCCACAGGCTATCAAGCCTTTCGAACCCAGCTCCTCCACGACCGATATGGCCCCATAGTCCGAATCAGCCCAAATCACCTGTCTTTCACCGATGTGACGGCCTGGAAAGACATCTACGGCTTTCAAATCGGGAAAGAGCTGGCGGAAAACGAGATCCCCAAGTCGCAGCTCTTCTCAACGACGATCAAGAATTTGCCCACGAGCATCATCAATGCCGAGCGTGAAGAGCACCAGCGGTACCGGCGGGCGCTATCTCATGGCTTCTCGGATAGCTCTATGCGAGCGCAAGAAGGCATTATCATGAAGTACATCGATAAACTGATTTCTCGCTTGCATGAGAACTGCGACGGGAAAGAAGCGCCGCTTAATGTGGAGGCTTGGTATAACTGGACAACGTTCGATATTGCTGGCGACCTAATCTTTGCGCAATCGTTTGGCTGTCTCGATCGCTCAGACTACCACCCCTGGATTGCCTTCATCTTCAAAACTATCCGATACAATGCCATCATGACAGCGATGAAGTATATTGGCCTTGATCCTGTTGTCCAAGGCCTCTTCCGGATCGGTGGTCTTGCTGCGATGATGCAGTTACGTGAGAGCACCGATAAGATGATGCAAACGCGTCTTGATATGGATCCTGACCGGAAGGATTTGTTCGAGGGACTCTTAAGAAAGAAAGAAGAATGGGAATGTGGCCCCCAAAGCCACTCCTCGAGGAGGTGAATTTCCGCTAACTTTGTGTGCGCAGAACCTTTCATTTGAACAGCTGTCAGCTAATGGCCTCATTCTCGTCCTCGCCGGTTCGGAAACTACGGCTACAACTCTGGCCGGCACGACATATCTTCTGTTAAGAGATCCCAAGGTCCTGCAGAAACTTAACGAGGAGGTCCGATCGAGCTTTAACGACTCCAGCGAGATCACCATCAACTCAGTGAGCAAGTTGTCATACATGCTCGCTGTTCTCAATGAAGCTTTGCGTATGTATCCTCCCGTGACGTCAAATCTCATTCGAGAGGTACCGGAGTTTGGGTGTCAGATTGGCGCAGAGCATGTGCCTCAAGGAGTAAGTAGCCTTGTACACCAACTCTCCTTTTCGAGGTTCCCATCAGGTGACTAATCCAGACTTTCCTCCAAGACTTTCGTCGAGATCCAGCAATGGTCCGCGAACCATAGTCCAGACAACTGGACCAAGCCCTGGGAGTTCAGGCCGGAGCGCTTCCTGGAAACTAACAAAGAGGAACACAACCATTTAGACGCACTTCAAGCATTCAGCGTTGGCCCACGCAACTGCATTGGGAAGAAGTAAGAACTCCTCATCTATCCATTGAACCATTATCGCCGCTGACGCTGAAACCTATGCGAAACAGTCTCGCGTATGCAGAGATGAGGTTGATTTTAGCCCGAATCGTTTTTGACTTTGATCTTCAACTGGCCGAAGGAAACGGGTCCTGGATTCAGAGGCAAAGAGCATTTGGTTTGTGGGATAGAATACCGCTGAATGTCTACTTGAAGCCAGTTGCGCGTGAAGCCCGCGCATAAATTTGCTATAGCATCTCGATAAACCAGGCCAGAGCAAGTACAAAACATCTATCCGTGAATCTTGAGAGGTGATTCAAAGATATTCCAAGGGCCCTAAAGACCCTTGCATTGAGGGAATAAATTCCTTATTGGGTACAGTCTACCCTTGAGCCGTCTTCAGTGTCATTAAGTCATGGTCGTGTGCTTGAAACGCACAACCCCCTTTCCCCGAGCCATTTACTACCCATAAATCAGCCGGACCTTCATCATAGAGCATGTTGCCCCGGCCCACCACCACCCCAAAGACTGAAGTTAAGACCATGAGTATCTCCAGGCATCCCGCCATCAAACGTCTCAAAGTCGGATGGACTCATGTCAGAGAACAGCGCGGTGTCCGGCGTCGGTGCCGGCCACTGCTCAACTGGCAAACCGTCGGGCTGTCTCTGCTTGAAAACTTCGCTGCTCCGGAACCGTGCCACAACGAGCGGCGTGTCACACGACATGCCTAGATTTCGGAACGCAAGCTCCCGTCGTGCCCACCCTGCAAGCAAGTTTTCCGCGCGCAGAAAGTTGTCCTTCCTAGTCAAGTCGTACATCTCCGGGTGGTGGTGATAGAGTCGGTCGATGGCCTTCCATGCCCTGTCAACCAGTGTTCCGACGGGCTGCCACTGTAGGAGCTCAATCATGACGGAGAAAGCGTCAGATTGAAAATGGAGTTTTAGGTACCAGGTGAACTTGTCGTCGATCGTGTCGTACCAGCTAACGTCGCTCTCGAAGGAAATGACCCATGCTCTGAAGAAGGATTGCTGGCTCGCTCCGCCGTCTTTGTTCTCGTCCCATGGCTCTCGCGCGTGCATAATCATGTCGCGCATCCTCTGCGCCGTGAAAGACCGGATCTTACTCGCAACGAGATGTATGCCGCCTGCCGTCGGGTTGCAGAACCGTCGTTCGGCCACAGCGAGTCTCTCATCGTACTGGTCTAACGCGAGTCGATACCTGTCGAGGACATGTGGTTGACCGGAGAATTTCCTCGAGTTCTCCGGGCTGATTTTGTCCCCGCTGAGGATGACTGATTCGAACTCCGGCATCGGATTGTCGCAGAAGAAGGCGCGTGATTCGTAGAGCATGAGGCAGAATGCCATCTCGGTTGCTCCATCGCGAGACTTGACCGGCTCTGTTGAGCCGGGCAGTAAGTCGGCATCGTTGACGTTCGATGGGAGTTTTGTGTCCCAATTAGGCGGGAGGAGCGTGTCGCCGAAGCCTGCGAGGACGGCGTATTTTGTTTCTAGCATGATGATTTGCCACCAGATTCGGCGGCGCATCTCGGTCTCGAATGGTTGAAGACCTATGAGTTCTCCGTCGCGATGGAGACCCATCCTTTGAGCTATCCTGACTAGCATGCCGGTCAACACCCATGCGGCGTGGCGATCGAATTGCCCCTGAAGAGAAACCTAGCCTGCATTTAGATCAGAGTCATGCTTGTGTGGGACAGACATCTTACCAGGTATAGCACTAAGCACTGCAAAGTGGTCATATTGTACTTTCGTAAAAAGTCCACTTTGGACATGGCTTTTTTCAGTGCAGACATTGAATTTCGTAATGCTCTTGCCTTTTCGAGTTTGAGCATCTGGATTGATTCCGCTTCCGACAAGGCCATGATTGCAACAACGTTGATGGAGCAGAGCAGGGCCTCGAGGTCGGGGCTCAGGTTGAAGCGGTCTGTTGCTGCTTCAAAGACTAGAGGTTCCAGGCTAGGGACGTGAATGACCTTGATCATAGGGTTGACTCGTTCCAGGAATACCTGCCACAGGCGCAGAACTTCGACTGGTCCCAGAGCTAATATGTCAAAGTCCATAGACTTTTGGTGAGTTGAGTCGCCGCGTTCTGAGACGCTAGTAGAACCAGACGGGTTCGTTGATTGCTCGGTGTCATTGTCTTCGAGACTGAGCTTGGAGAATTGGAGCTAGATTCCACTTAGATCTTTACTAGGTGGGACTTATGGTTTGATCGAAATACAGTGCACTTACGTGGTCAAGAACATTGCCGCGAAACGGATTTTCCATAAATGTTGGTCGACCTTCATCGCAGACAATCTTGCCATTCGGTCTCGAACTGGGTTGTTTCCGGGCTTCTTCGTAGCTTATGTGGGACATTGCCGGGCTGTCCGCCACATCGCGTGAGGAACCCGGCGTGTCGGGATTTACGGGGCGGCCATCGGCATCGCGCGGAGCCACCTGGCTCAGAAGACTCTCACACTGATTCAATCTCTCCAACAGGTCCTTCACCACGCGTCTTCTACCAGCTCCTGGTGGTGCCCGCGTCGATGGCACGCACGGTTGATCAGACTATCGTGATCACATCGGTGAGTATGCGTTGCGCCACGGTGTGGGTGCGTAGACCTCGGGCCCATCGGCTGAAGGGTGAGTGAGATGATGACAAACCAACCTTTATGCAGTTGGCGCAGGGGGACTTTCGGTCACACTTGATTTTGCGTTGGTGACAAAAGACGCAGGCCAAGACGTTGCGTGGTTTGTCGCCTACCGGAGTACTCGCCTGTGAAGCTGGGCTTTCGGATGCCATCAAGATCTACAGATGAGAATATGGGGCTCGTCAGAGATTAGAGAAGTGTATGAGTTGTTGTCGTTCATCGCATGATATGTTTCTCTTCCAAGCTCTGCTCTGTTGGCGGCAACACTCTTTTAAACGTGCCGCTTTTCTGCGGGAAAAAAGACAGGGGGCCACGACATCTGGGGATCCACCAAACGGACTTTGGAGGAGACGCTAGGCTGCATTGGACCGTCCGAGACCCGGCTGATCCTTGCAGCGGACCGGAGCGAAGCCCGGGATCCCGGAGCTCACTGCCACCGAAGAACAAGTGATCTCCCACCCACACACACACGCAGTCTTACCTGCTTTTTCATCCTGGAGGGTTGCTCCAGCGAACGTTCGATTTTGTTCTTCATAAGCATTTCGTCATTATGCCTAGCAACGATCTCGACTGCCGGGCGTAGCAACTAAGGTAGCTGCTAGTATCCGTTGGGGGCATGCATTATTATAGCTCCAAAAATAAGGTTATGTCATGCTGCATCCGGCCTGGCAAACGGACGGAGATTAAGAATTGGACCCCGTCCGCATCATCTCACTTGTCCATGCTCTGAACGGTCCCTCCATGCTGCTGTGGTAGCAGATCGTACTCCTGCGTCATACCCTGGTAAAACATCGGGTCCAGATCGGGCAGGAAATAATTAAAGATTCCCATCACGTCGGTTCCCATGAGCGCACTAGGAGATACCTGGCCCATCCCGCTGTCGAACGCAAAGTCGGTGTATCCTGGTTGCTGCATCGGACCAGACATCATGGCCTCCCTCGGCAGAGTCTTTTAACGCAGATGATGATTAGACGCTTTTTTCCTTGATGAATGGTAGACCTTGTGAGGCCGAGAACTTACATCAGATAGATCCAAAGTCATCTGAGTTGGCCTATCCACTTGTTTATTGTTTCTGGCATCAAGCTCTGACGATTGCTGTACCATTTGCATCGTGGAAGGATTTGTGGGTGCATGTGGTCTCGCGGGATTCATCAAACCAGCCTCGGCATGCTGAATCTCGTTCACGTAGTCTCGCGCAATCTTGGCGAACTCGGCTATCAAAGAACCGGGCACGGTGCCGCCGCTGGCATACTCTATCCGACTGAAGTGACCAGCAACCATGTCGAGCAGAGCCAGATTGGTGCCTGTATCTGGCTGCCGAGGATCATGAATCACAAGGTCAAATAAGACAAAAAGTGCGGTAATAGGGATTCCCGCAAGGACCCTTACGGGCTGTCAGCACCGATCTCATGATAACGGCGGGTGTAGTTCGAAGTTCGCTCTCTACTTACCATGTGACCGTGTATGGCTCAACTTCAATCATCGTAGTCAACTCCAAAATTGCCCTCGATGCATTCAAAATGGTCTTCATCTTGTCGTCCTTTGTCGCTTTCACCGCCGGCGTCTCAGGGACAGGCAAATAGCACAGCGTAGTTCTCGCAAGAGTCAGTAACATGCTGTAGTAAAGATAATGAAGAATGAGAGCGAGTGATCTCGCATTAGGACCGGATACGGTTTGAGGGCGTAGAATTCCACCCGGGCGGAAGCCATTGTCTGGCAGAGATGCTCTCCATTCTTCGAGTTCACCGTTTAATTGGTCAATCACGTCGAGATAGTACGAGTCGGAGTTGCCCGACACGCCGACCGAGAAGAGTGATGTATATGCTCGAGAAAGGAGGCGAGCGAAACGCACTAGGTGCAGGAATCAGCTAAAGTCTCCCGATGTTGCTTCGGGGACGACGGGGATGGGACAGAATATGTCGCTATCGACGAATCCCTTGTCGTTGTCAGCAGTGCAGAGCAAGTAAACAAGAAGTGTGCATCCATCATAGTATGACGCTATCGTGGTAAAGAGAGGGAAATTCCAAGCACTTACGGAACTTCTCCCAAAGTGGAAGCTGGTGATTTTCTCAACCGCATATAGAATCCAGAAAGACTTCTGGTAAGCGTGAGCCGTTGGACCAGTAAAGCTATGACTGGACATCATCTGAGCCCGTCTTGCCGCCTCTGACATGATGACAGGCTTAACAGCCAAGCCCGAGATCCCTAAGCCATAGACAGACATGGCCGTCAATGCTTGCAAGGTGGTGAGAGAATCAGGAAGCAGCAGGAGCTCCGAGAAGCCGCTCAAGCTGATAGAGAACAGCCGCCACGACTCGCCCTTACCAGGCTCGAATGTCCCCCCATCAGCATACTGGGACCCTAGAGCAAGGACGCTGTGGTAGAGACAACACCATGGCTTGCTGCGTTCGAGGAGATTGGGGAAGTTGGGACTTGACACTGTAGTCTCGAAAGTCGTCCGGTCAAGGAACGGGAACATGGGATGCACTCGCTCAAAGTAGACTGATCATAATCAGCTTTCACCGACTTCAATGGGGGGTTATAGAAGGGGGAATGGCAAATAATTACGGCGGATGTACAAGGCGGCACGCGCTCTGTCGGTCCCCATATCGGGAGGTTGCGTTTTCCGGGGATTCGTCGCTGCCGAGTCGGTGCGACGAAGACGTCCATTGACAATGACAGAAATTCGACCAACGAGCTCGTTCACCTTCTGATTCTGGAGGCGCGTCGACAGGGAGAGTAGCCTGTTGTCGGAGAAGAACGTGAGGCTGTTCCGGCCCCCTTGATCTGTTAGTACGTGTAGGCCACTGAGGGCATGTGGCGCTTCAATACCAAATATGCCATTGCGCTGTGAGATTTCTGTCAGCTTACAGTTCGCTCACCTCTGCGGTCAATTGCTTTGGAATTTTGACTAGTGGTGCTTACTGGTACAAACATGGTTTCCTCCTGGCCTCTTCCAGTAGAGGTCTTTGGCCTCTGTGCTCGTGCTAGGACGCAATCGACGTGGAGTTCTTGGATGCGGTGGGGAGGAGACTTTGGCGACGTGCGATCAGGGAGGACGAGTGGCTTGGCCTCTCCATCTGATGTCGACAAGTCTAGCACGGCTTTGGCGTCTGGGAGACTGGGTGGTCGATTACTCGATGGCGAATAATTTGTTGGCAGAAGCTGTCCGGCGACTGATAGTTTGCTTAGTACTTTGAAATCCTTTGCCACAGAAATCGACCGGAGTTGTCGTGCTTGCTCATCAAAAGAGTGTAAACGTGATATGGTGGGTGTTTAGTTGTCAGTGCTTACCGTTGCGCCTGTGGGCTAGCCTCTTTACACTGAAGCGACACTCTTCTTTTCGACGCTTCCAGGTTCAAAGTTTGTGAGTAAACGGGCACGTCTTTGTCAGGGCAGAGAATCCATTCGGGTTTACTCACGATACAATTCGCGCAAGGTCCGGGCGGGCCGTTACCTATGGATGAAATCAGCTCGTCAGTTCGTGAATGAAGAATAGGAATGACAATGAGCTCTCCCGAGTCACGTACTAGGACAGCGGACCTTGCGTGACTTGCAAGCATCGCAGGACTTGTGGGTTCGGGATCCAGCACCAACACCCGTAGGACTGGGCGCGGGCTTATCAGCAGTCATCTTCTCGGCTCGCAGAGGATGAGATGAAAATGCAGGCTGAGAAGCAAAACAACACCGAGAAACGAAGACGAGTAGGTCGGAGACGAGGTCTGTAAGTATGCGAGGATGTGGTTCGCAAGGGGACGGGGGGACCAAGACAATTCAGCTCATGGTGAAAGGAGCTCGGCTCCTTATTTGCCTTTTAGGAGAGTGGAGATTTGGAGAAGTTCGACTGCCATGTGGGTGTAGAGCCTCGGCGCCGAGATGCCGGATCGGGCAACTTTGCGTACACATCGGGCCACTTCACAAAGCCGCCATCCCGGGATCTGCAATCAGGATCTTTGCGGCGCGTGTGGGTGCTTTCTCGTCAACATCGTCAACTCATTTTGCGTTAGTCCTCCTCCCTCGGCGCCGACTTGATTCATACGGCTGCTCTACATCAGCAAAGCCGCACAATATGCAGCCAAAACATGGAAAGTCGACCATCAGGCTCGGCTCGCGAGCTGTTAGCTTCGGCAGCGTGACGTGAAGCTAGTGATCTGGTCCCTGCTCATCGGGGCCTCTCTGCCCATGTCGACCCGTTGATAGTAGGTATTGACGTTAGAAATGGGTAGCTGTGTTGATGTTTTCACATGTCTGCCTTGTGTTGAACGTGAAAACTTATTTTTAACAAGGTGGGCGCCTCTTTTGGGAAGCTTGTTAGGATATAACTTGCCATTGATCCCCGTTAGGTGACGTTACTTGAGCCTCCTCTCTTCTGCGATTCTCAGGTTCTTTCTTATCTGCACGTTGCGCATTTATCAAATCAACTCACAAGATGCATCGCCCGCAGGGTGACAGCGGCAACGTCATGTCCAAACCGTCGGATGACACCTTGCACGCCAAAGCCATTCAGGAACACGATCACCAGAGGAATGACATGGACATTGAAGCCAACGATGCCCAGGTTAACGAGATCGTCAGGCCTTACAGTCTCAATCTTATTCGCTCAGCGTCAAGACTCGACCCTGGTATCAACCCGTTCCTATCGGACCACCCTGCCCTGGACCCAAGCTGTCGCGAAGAGTTCAACGCCAAGAAGTGGGCCCGAGCCCTTCTACAGCACTCATATGATCATCCCGAGGACTACCCAAGACTTGAAGCTGGAGTCGCGTATCGCAACCTGAGTGTTCATGGGTACGGCACCGACACGGACTACCAGAAGGATGTCCTTAACGTCCTCTGGCAAGCACCAATGATGATCAAGCAGGCTCTCAGCAACCGTCGCCAAAAGATTGACATCTTGAGAGAGTTTGACGGAATCGTCAAGAGTGGTGAGATGCTCTTGGTGCTGGGCCGTCCTGGCAGTGGTGTTTCTACCTTGCTCAAGACGATCGCTGGTGAAACTCAGGGTCTTCATCTGGGAGATCACTCTGTCGGATTGGAAGTCTAATTCGACCGCGGCATACAGCCGACTGCGCAGGGGCTAATTAGGGGCCCTATTTACGATTATCATAGCCAGCCCAACCTACGGTTAGAACCTCCTTTTTATACTTACTACGTAGATATTTATATAATTTAATTAATCTCTTTATTAACTACGGTTCGAACTAACTACCTTATTATAAGGATACTAATATTAATTAGTAATTAAATTCTACTATCGTAGATCGGTAAGGTATCTCGCTATATAAAAAAGACGACTTCTTAATACCGTACGGGATAGGAGATTCGTACTAATTAACCTTATAAAAATAAACGAAAAAGGAGGCGATTCTCGAATACTATACGGAATTAAGTAATCGTAGCCCTTTACTACTTACGAGAGGTCGACGTTTATTACGTTAAACTACGTTAATTAATAGAACTACTTAAGTAACTAGCCTTTTGCCGTCGCCCCGAGCAGCTTTTTTACTAAACGACTTTTCTACGGCCGGCCCGTAATTAAAAATTAACTAAGTAATAGAAGAGATTACCGGTAAGTAATAATTACTTAACTATAATTAAGCTACGAAAAAGACTACTTAAAAAATATAAAATAGGGTACCGAGAGGCTATAAAAAATAAGATTTCTAAGGTATCTAACCCTATTACGTATAAGTAATAGGTAGGTATTTTTAGTAATTTCCTCGAAATATACGATCTTATAAAAAAGAGGGCTTAACTTTATTAACCGTACTTAACGGCCTATACGGTTCTTAATAACTTATATAGCTCCTTTACGAGCCGCCCGGCGTCTATTTTTAACTATTCTTACGGAATACTACCCTAGAGGAGGTAGGTCGAGGAAGGAAGCTATTTAGAGATTATAAAGAGCACGAGGCTTAAGAGGCTAGAAATATATAAAATAGCGGAAATCGGTAACTAGTAAAGATCCTAAGACTAATTACTATATCTTCTTATGGTAATATAAACGTTTACCGCTATTATTATAAAAAGGAACTACTAAAACCTACCCTTTTATATTAAATAAAAAGGAGGATCTTAGTAAGTACGATAGCTAGCGATTTAGAAAGGTAGTAGTAATTATTAGAAATAGTAAAAACGAGAGTAGTAGCGAGATAGTAAGAAGAAGCGGGAATCTCTTAGACCTTAATAAATTCGTTAGGTAGCGAAAGTACGGATTTATTATAACTAGCGCGCGGATTAAATATATCCCTATTAAAATTAAATATACTAATAACTATTAATATAGGTATAAGCTAGAGTACGACCCTTAGCGAGTTAGAGTAAAGAAGAAGAGGACGAAACCCGATCCTAAATAGAATCCTAATCCTTTATAAGTAAGTAAATATTAACCCGGACTATTAGGGGATATAGATATATAAAATCGCAGATTAACTTAATAATAAGTAAATTAACGTAGTATTAATCTATTTAACTAAGGTTTATAAGAAAAAGGGGCTATAGGGGTAACCCCTATTTTACGAAATCGCAAACGACCTAAGCTACTAGCTAGATAAATAGTTCGCGAGCGTAAGCTTAAGAATTACGAAAGTAATTAATAAATTCCTTTACGGGCGAGGGGTATTATTAGCGTAATTATAATTACGGGAGCTATATAAAATACTAATAGCGATAATTATAAAGGAGGAATTCGTACTATAGAATTAGGCCTAGGTCGATAGAGCGTATAATCGCTTTAACGAATTTAGAAAAAGGGTAAACGACCCAGATTT
The DNA here is from genome assembly GCF_023278565.1 of Colletotrichum lupini. Classification (NCBI taxonomy): domain Eukaryota; kingdom Fungi; phylum Ascomycota; class Sordariomycetes; order Glomerellales; family Glomerellaceae; genus Colletotrichum; species Colletotrichum lupini. Next base: position 5,751,340 of record NC_064672.1, read on the forward strand.
CCTCCTTATAATTACTAACGGAAATCTGTCGTTATAAAAGGATATACCGGGGCAAAATATAGTACTAAAAGTATAATAATTAATAATTCTACCTATTTCGATTTATAACTCGTTACCGCTATTAATATAAAATTCGGCGCCGATCGGCTAATAAGAAAGGAGGTAGACGACCCGAAGTTATTAATAGTACGTAGCGACGTAGAGATCGTATATAAATACTAAAAATCTAGTAGTAAATACGAAGTAATTTATAGACCTTAAAAAAATCTTCCTAAAAGAGAAATTGTACTCTGGGGGGAAGTATAAGGTCTTATAAAAAACCCTAACGATATTTTACGATTACTATAAAAAAGTCGGAATTAGGGAACACTAGTACTATTTGGTAATTAATATTATACTCGTAAATAAAGCTTTTAATTATTATTACGAAGCGGTGCGTAATCTCGATCAAAACGACTTTTTTAATATAATTAACGTAATCCGAAGCCGCTTCGAGACTTATAATAAGAACCTAGAGCTCCTATCTAAGCTACGAGCGATTTCTTTTATATTTATAGCTAAGATAATAAAGGGTAAATCGCGAGTAGAGATCCTCGAAGAGCTTATCGATCGAATCGATAAGCTAGTAAAAACCTAGCTAAATAAGGGGATAAACGAGCGGAAAGTCGGATATTTTTATACCGTATTTTAGCGTATATTAGAGGTAAAAATTACCCTATACTAAGTACCCGAAAACTACGAGACGCTCTACTCGAGGCTAAGATCTAGCTTTAATATTAAGGCGAGAATGCCGTACTAAACCCACTTCTAAGTATATAACGGCCCTTACTAATAATATTAGGTTAATCGAACGTATAATAAGAAAGGAAAAGAGGCTAAATACGGCAATCGCTAGTAAGGAGGCCTAGATTCGTTAAATAGGCAGAGATTTAACTTATAAATAAAGTAATAGAAAAAGCAATATTATATTTATAAAAAGAATAGATATTAGTTAAGTAATTACTCCGAGGAAGAGCGTACTAAATTATATAAATAGTATAGAAAGTCGAGGGTAGTAGACGGTAAAACTAGCCCTCGTCGGTTTAACTAATTCCTTGTTATATATAAGGGTAGATCCGGGGGTACGGAACTTAGTAATAATAGCTAAAGTGGTAGCTTAAAGTATATACCCCCTATAAGAGATTTAGAAAATAAAAAAGATCTTACCCCCTATATTAACGAATTAAATTATAATAAAATCGACGATATTAACTACTCTTTTTTTACTTCGTTAGCCTCTAGAAAATATACGAGGCTAAACGAATAGAGGGTAGTAGAAGCTCTTAATAAGTAGGCTTTTATTTATAGATAGTAAGGGAAGGTCCTTTAGATAATAGATATAGAGGCGGCCGAAAGGGCGAATCTAATAAGGCTAAAGCCTATTCTTTTAATAATTAAAGAGAAGACGCTATCTCTCTTAATATCTAAAGAAAAGGAATATAGTACTAAGTAAATCTAAGGGTAGCTAGAGGGGTCCTTTTTATACTACCTAGATCCCTCGAATACTAAGCTTATATAAGCATTTTATACGAGCGAAAGGTATAGCCTAGACGATTTCTATAGGGTTATCCTAAATACTAAGGTATCGTAATAGTTAACTAGAAAAAAAGGGTAATTTTAGGCGCTATAGAAAATTGCGCTAGTAATACTTAATATATTAACGGCGGGTATTGCGAGGATTAGTTTTAGCCTAAGTAAGGAAATCGTCGCCCTAGGTATAATAGAAGTAGAGATATACTTCGGAACGATAACTTTCTATATTTTACTTATTAATACCCTATTTCTCTTATATCTAAAAGATATAGATCGACTAGGTATTTTATTTAATAATACGAGGAATAGAATCTCTAGTAGTAAGTACTTCGAAATAGTCGAACGACGATGGGGGCATACGTTTATAAAGCTTATTAATAATACGAAGTTAATTAATTACTTAACGGAAAGTAAGCTCAGAAGACTATACTAGAGATTCGGGTACCCGTCGGTTACGAGGCTATATAACCTCCTAAAGTAATTAAATAATAATAATATTAAGATAGGGGCGCTAGAGTAGTTAATAAAAGTATATTATTAATACTAAATAAATACGCAGAGCCTATATAGATTTAAGTTTAAATTACGTAATAAGCTTAACTTTAACTAGGAAATAGTCGTCGATATCTTCTACTTAAATAGTTAGCTAGTACTATATATAATTAACGTAGCTATATCTTTCTAAATAGGGCAATTCCTCCGGGATCTATAAGTAAAGATAGTATAGGTAGCCCTACGAAAAAGCTAGATTAATATATACTAAGGACCGCTAAATAGTATTAGAACCGACGCTAGTACTAGCTTTAAATTAGTAGAATTTAGGGATAATACGACGGCCTACGGTATATAACTAAAAGTCATACTCGTTAAAGCGTACTATAGTATTAAAAAAGTAGAAAGGGTATACTAATAGTTAAAAAGGGCGTTTAAAATTATTAAAAAGGAAAATCCGGATTTTACTAATAACAAATGCCTCTAGATAGTACTTAAATACTATAACGATACTATGGGGCCTAACGGACTTATACTAACGCTATTAGTATTTAGAGCATATTTAAGAACGACCTTAGCCTCGCTACCGTCGCTAAGTATAAGCTAACGAGCCTAAGTAGTTAAAAAAATAATACGAGTACTACGCAAGGTAAGCGTAAAAAGGTAAATTAACGAGGTAATTACTGCGCGCAATAGGCCCGATATAGGGGATAATCTAAATATATTACTAAATTCGGATATATAAGTATAGCGCGAAATTATTTAATAATAGACTGGGCTATATAAGTTAATTTCTATTAACGAGCGCTCTTATATAGTTATAAGAGATCGCGACTAGCTACTTAAAGTATTAATTATAATAGTTAGACCGTATTATATAGATCTTAACGAGGTGATTTCTAACCTATAAGAAGAAGAAGAGCTAGGGGAAACTATATAACCCGCAGTAGAGGTATAGGAAATTATCCTCGACGAAATCGTCGTAATAATACTAATAAACGACGAGGAAGAGGAAATTATTAAAAGGGTACTAATATTACTAATAAGACGTCGTAGAAGACTACGATAATAAGCCCTAACGCGGTAATTTATTACTAACGACGAGGTAATTAATACTTTTTATATAGTAAAAAAGAAAGCCGATTTCGAGCTAGCGGTTAAACTACGTAAGGAAGGCGTAATTATAACTACTAGAAAGCCGTATAAAGGATTAGATCTTATCGAAGTAGATACTTTTTACGATCGAGGGGTCTATCGATTTATCTTATATAACTTAGAAAAATATACAAACCTCCGTATATTTAAATTACGAATAGTTTATAGGATTAAAGGAAAAAGAATACTCTAGCCGTACGAGAAGTCTAAATACGTAATTTAGGAGTACGGTAACGTCGAAAAAGCGACGCTACTTATATAATTACCCACTATATAGCGCTATAGCTAACGATTAATAATAGTACTAATAGCATTGCTACGGAAAAAGGGATACGAGATTTAGAGCTATAATATTACCTAGGCCTATACCTAATTAGCTATAGGGCTTATAAAGAGAATCCTGGCCTATTTATTAAAAGAAATGGTTAGTAAGTACTTAAAAAGTACGATTATTAAAGTGCTTAAGCTACTATATAGGCTCGTAGAATCGGGCACCTATTAATAAGCTACTTATTACGATTTTTATATTAATTAACTATTAATAGTTACTTCTACGTACGACCCGTGCTTATTAATTACGGAGTACGAAGGCGACTAATTTAGGATCGTTAGAATATAGACCGACGATATATTAAGCCTATTTAATATTAACTTTATAAAAAAGGAGGATAAGGAGCTTTAAAAAGCGGGCTTCGTAGCGAAGCTAAAAGAGGTCCTTATAATAAATACCCCCTTAGTATTTAATAGCGGGATTTTTATAATTAAAAAGGAAACCGTTGTTTTTTAATAAAAGGGGTAGGGCGAGAAGATTAACCTCGTCGATCCGAACGTAACTAACATTAAGAAATAGTATAAAGCTAAGCTCGCGCGAGGGATATATATTATAAATATTTATTAGCCTAAAGTAACTTTTAATTATACTAAAGTAGTATAAGTTATAAATCTAACCGAACGAGACGTCGAAGTACTTAATAAGCGGCTTAAGTAGTAATAAACGAATCTCGATCGAAGTCTTATTTATTACCTAATCGACCTTATAATTAGTAAGCTTTACGTTTTTATTAATAGGTTATTTACGAATAATAACGACCTTACTTCGTAATTAGGGTATATTATTATCCTAGCTAACGAGAGTATAAGCGAGAGCGAATTTACTATATACGGTAATATAATTTATTACTCCTTAACTAAAAATAAGCGGGTAATAAGAAGTATATTAGCGTTAGAGGTCTATAATATAGTTAATAGCGTTAACCTCTCCTATATAATTTTAATAACGCTAAGGAAGATTACTAATCGAATTAGCCTTCTACTTATTCTAACAGTTATTTATATAGATTCTTACTTACTATACGAATGCCTTATTAAATTAGGAACGATAAAGGAAAAGAGGCTTATAATCGATATTATAGCCCTTAGGTAATTATATAAAAGGCGCGAGATACTTAAGATCCGTTAGATTAATAATAAAGATAACCTCGCAGACGCTTTTATAAAAGTAGTACTAAATAAGGGATTAGAGTAATTTATAAGTAGTAGAAAAGTTATTATATAAATAGAGGGATAGGTTATATAAAAAGAGTAGAGAAAAGGGGGAAAAAGAGACGACTTAGTAAACGGGCCCGAGGTCGAATTATACCTCTAACCGTAGTAGTTAAATCGATAAAAGAAAGAGAAAGTTAGTATTAAATTAAAAGTCTAATTTAACCGTAGTATATAGCCGACTACGCAGGGGCTAATTAGGGGCCCTATTTACGATTATCGTAGCCAGCCTAACCTACGGTTAGAACCTCCTTTTTACACCTACTACGCAGATATTTATATAGTTCAATTGATCTCTTCGTCAACTACGGTTCGAACTAACTACCCTGTCATAGGGATACCAACACACTCACACTTCAGTTACCAGGGTCAGTAACAATGCCTCTCAAACTCTGTTAGGGGTGCTATATGCTAGGTCCTCACGAAAGCTGACTGACAAAATTCATCATAAACAGGTATCCCAATGGAAACTATGCACAAACGATTCCGCGGTGAAGTGATTTACCAGGCCGAAACAGACATCCACTTCCCCCACCTCACGGTTGGACAGACACTTCTTTTCGCCTCACTAGCAAGAACGCCAAAGAATCGACTCCCTGGCGTCAGCAGACAGAGATACGCCGAACACTTGCGGGACGTCGTGATGGCAGTTTTCGGCATCTCCCACACCATCAACACAAAGGTCGGAAACGACTTCGTCCGTGGTGAGTGGCTCAAGCCTTTGACAGCTTTGAGGCAACCTCCACTGACTCTCCACAGGTGTCAGCGGAGGCGAGCGCAAGCGTGTCAGTATTGCGGAGGTCACGCTCAGCCAGAGCCCTATTCAATGCTGGGACAACAGCACTCGCGGTTTGGATAGTGCTACCGCATTGGAGTTTGCTCGGACTCTGCGGTTGTCTACTGACATGGCCAAAACTTCGGCCATTGTCGCGATGTATCAGGCTTCGCAGCCGGCGTATGATGTCTGTATCTCCATCCCAAATCTGCCATATATCGTTGTTGACTTATAATCGTCTAGGTATTTGACAAGGTCGCGGTTCTTTATGAAGGTCGCCAGATCTACTTTGGCTCCACGGCGCTGGCGAAGCAATACTTTGTCGACATGGGCTACCGCTGCCCCGACCGCCAAACCACCGCTGATTTCCTCACTTCCCTCACGAACCCCGCAGAACGAGTGGTGCGAGAAGGATTTGAGAACAGAGTGCCCAGAACGCCAGACGAGTTTGCAACAGTATGGAAGGGAAGCGATGTCAGGGCAAGTCTTATTGAGGAGATATTTGCCTTTGAGGAGGAACATCCTCTTGATGGCTCAGGGGAAGAAAAGTTTGTCGCGACGCGCCAAGCTCACAAAGCATCTCTCGTGTAAGTGGTGATACAGGCAGGAGGTCGTGGTATAATCACCTGCTAACAGTCGAGAAGGACCCCGCAATCACCTTACACCATTTCCATGCCCATGCAAATCTGGTTGTGCATGACGCGTGGTTACCAGCGTCTCTTGGGTGACTGGCTGTTCTTCGTTGTCACTGTTGGCGGTAACTTGGTCATCTCTTTGGTTCTTGGAAGCATCTTCTTCGACCTGCCCTCCGATGCATCAAGTATGAATTCTCGTTGCATTCTGTTGTTCTTTGCGATTTTGTTCAACGGTCTCAGCAGTGCTCTTGAGGTATGTTTCGAATTCTCCTCCAAGTAGCCCTACGACGAGAAAGATTTACTAATATGGCGATGATCAGATTCTCACACTGTACGTCCAGAGACCTATTGTCGAAAAGCACGCTCGCTATGCTCTGTATCATCCCGCCTCCGAAGCAATCTCCTCCACGATCTGCGATCTTCCCAGTAAGATTCTATCTACCTTGGCCTTCAATATTCCTCTCTACTTCATGGCAAAGCTCCGCCAAGAGGCCGATGCCTTTTTTATCTTCCTCCTCTTCGGCTTTACCACTACACTTTCAATGTCCATGATCATCAGAACCATCGGCCAGACGTCCCGTACCATTCACCAAGCCTTGACGCCAGCCGCTATCTTCATCTTATCGCTCGTCATCTACACCGGCTTCATCCTCCCGACCCGCGATATGAAGGGATGGCTCCGCTGGATCAACTACATCAACCCCATAGCCTACGCTTTCGAGAGTCTGGTCGCCAATGAGTTCAATGGTCGGCAGTTCCCCTGTCCCTCATTTGTTCCGGCCTACCCGAACGCTGCGCCAAACGAGAGGACGTGCTCGGTCGCTGGCGCTGCACCAGGCGCAGACTTCGTTGACGGTGACTTCTACATTAATGCCACTTTCAGCTATTACAAGTCTCACATTTGGAGGTATGTTCTGTTTTTTTTTGGATGTTTCTTCGCAAATGAGTTTAACGTGTCACTCAGGAACTTCGGCATTTTGATTGCCTTTATCGTCTTCTTCATGTGCGTTTACTTGCTCGCGGCGGAGTACATCACCACAGACCGCTCCAAGGGCGAGGTGTTGATCTTCCGGCGTGGTCACTCGGTCCCGACGCTATCAAAGAACTCATCCGACGAAGAGACTGGCCAACCTGAACGCGTTTACCAACATGAGAAGTCCGAGGGACATGCTCCTCAGTCGGGTGTCAAACAATCCGCAATTCGTAAAAGCCAATCGGTATTCCACTGGAAAGATGTTTGCTACGACATATCAATCAAGGGTAACAACCGCAGAATTCTTGACAAAGCTAGCGGATGGGTAAAGCCGGGAACTCTGACTGCTTTGATGGTGAGTCTACCTCCATTCAAGAGAAGGATTTCTGCTGACGATCGATTCAGGGCTCTACTGGCGCTGGCAAAACTACTCTACTTGATGTCCTGGCTAACAGGGTGACCATGGGTGTTGTGACAGGAGATATCCTCGTCAACGGTATTCTCAGAGACCAGTCCTTCCAGCGAAAGGCCGGGTACGTTCAGCAACAGGATATCCACCTCGAGACATCCACTGTTAGGGAAGCCTTGCGATTCAGCGCCATGCTACGCCAGCCAGCGGCTGTCAGCAAGCAAGAGAAGTACGACTATGTTGAAGAGGTGATTGGGCTTCTGGAGATGGAGGCCTATGCCGATGCCATTGTCGGAGTGCCCGGAGAAGGTAAGTCCTCAACTGGTCTTTGCACCTCATTTTCAAGGACTGTTAAGCTAATCCGTACCACCACAGGCCTAAACGTTGAGCAGAGAAAACGACTGACTATTGGCGTCGAGCTCGCTGCGAAACCTGATCTCCTTCTCTTCCTTGACGAACCGACCTCGGGCCTCGACAGTCAGACAGCATGGTCAATCTCATCACTGATCCGAAAGCTCTCTGAAAAAGGCCAAGCCATCCTTGTGACAATCCACCAGCCTTCTGCTCTCCTATTCCAGCAATTCGACCGTCTTCTTCTCCTTGCACATGGCGGCAAAACAGTCTACTTTGGCGACATTTGCGAGAACTCCCGCGTGCTCACGAGCTACTTTGAGCAGTACGGAGCAACGCCCTGCGGACAGGACGAGAACCCCGCCGAGTGGATGCTCAAAGTCATCGGCGCAGCTCCGGGCGCCAAGGCTGAGAGGGATTGGCCCGAGACCTGGAAGGAGAGCCATGAGTGTGCCGAGATGCGCCGCGAGCTCGAGCGTCTGGAGCAGGGCGTGGCGGCGAATGGCTCGACGTCCAGTCCCGATGAGATGTCTACTTATGCTGCGCCGTTTCATGTTCAGCTTGCCTTATGCACTGAGCGTGTCTTTCAACAGTATTGGCGCACGCCTTCGTACATTTACTCCAAGTTGATTTTGTCTGGTGGCACGGTACGTCTCAATGCTTACTGGTCAACGACCTAATGGACCTTCAACTTACACACTTTGCACAGAGCTTATTCATCGGGGTGTCCTTCTACAACTCACCGCTCACGATGCAAGGACTCCAGAGTCAGATGTTTTCCATCTTCATGTTGTTGGTGGTCTTTGCCTTCCTCGTCTATCAGACGATGCCCAACTTCATCCTGCAACGCGAGCAATACGAGGCGAGAGAACGCGCCTCCAGAGCGTATTCATGGTATGTGTTCGTCTTGGTCAACATCATTGTCGAGCTTCCCTGGAACACCTTGGCTGCTATCGTGATTTTTTTCCCATTCTATTATCTGGTCGGCATGTATCGCAATGCCATACCGAAGGATGCGGTTACGGAACGTGGCGGTCTCATGTTCCTACTCATCTGGGCCTTCATGCTCTTTGAGTCAACTTTTGCCGATATGGTTGTCGCTGGTGTACCCACAGCAGAGATCGGAGCGACTCTTTCTCTTCTACTTTTTGCTTTGTGTCTGATCTTTTGCGGGTAAGTTCAACACCGATTTAATCAACCTGAAGTCTTCAAACTCACGAATCAACAGTGTCATTGTGCCGGTCAATGCCCTGCCAGGTTTCTGGAAGTTCATGTACCGCGTCTCACCCTTGACTTACCTGGTCGAAGGTCTCTTGTCAACGGGATTGGCCCACAATAAGGTCAACTGCTCTCAACTCGAGCTGCTGCAATTCAGTCCCGCGAATGGGACCGCATGTGGTGATTACATGGCCCCGTACATGCAAATGGCCGGCGGCAGTGTCTTCAACCCCAACAGCACCGACATCTGTCAATTCTGCCCTCTGGCTAAGACAGATGCTTTCTTGACTACCATATCTACGTCATACGGTAGACGATGGCGGTCGTACGGGCTGATGTGGCTCTACATAATCTTCAACTTGTTTGCAGCTTTATTCCTATATTGGCTAGCTCGGGTGCCGAAGAAGCACTCCCTTGCTCGACTTTGGAAGAAGAAGTCTTCCTAAAAACCCGACTCTCAGCTTTCTCGGCTTCAATCACTCAAGATAAAAGGGCAATGACGGCCCCCGGAATTTCAGCGTCTTTCTCGAAGGACTCAAACACGCATAATTACTAGTCCCTAACAATTCACTTTTTTATTCACTTTTCGACTTGATTATAGAGTATTAGAGTGAATCTTCTTTTACAACATGGTACTTCGTGCAGCTGTATTATAAATAAACCTCCAAAATCAAGACGTTGCTTTCATCTGTGGAGTGCACTCATTGCTTTGGCTTCCTTCCGAACTCAGGTGAATCGGTTTGTGCAAATAGGAATGGATCCCATTCCATTTAGTGAGGATTCAAAATTTTTGGGCAATTATCGTGGTGTTTTTATTCGTAGTGATTGGGCGATTTATGGGGAACGTCGAAGTTTGAAGACTCTATCTTGCTCATCGTATATTTTGCAATTGAATCGTATTCATCATAGAACGGTTGCAAAGCACAACTTCAACGCTATAAAGATACTATTTCACAAAGATGAATGGTCCCGAAATCAACATGTTAAATCGTTTTTGATTCGATCCGTCAATGAAGACCGCCCTTGGAGCAACCTTGGCTCTGACCGAAAGAGGGGTTGCAACTTGTGGTGGTGCGCCCGGAGCATGTTTCCATATCTGTTGACAAATCATCATAGTAATTTGTCTGTTGCACAATCGTTGATTTGTAATTAAATGGCACGACAGAATCCGCGTTGGAGGCACTGCGCCTCCTTAATCAGCCAATGTCGAGCGTTCGGGGCTTCAAGTGTGCGGGCATGTCCGACGTTGGCCCCAAGTTGTGGATGTGTGGAACTGATCCTGAGAATTGCGTGTTGACATGAAGCGGGGTAACTCGGTGCTGATAGGTGTTTTCGGCAGTTTCAGAGGCTTAGAGTTACTGATGAATAGTTAATCATGGTCTCTGGCCTTGATGTGGTCCGGTTGGCATATCTTGACGGAACGGGCCCGGTCTGGGGCCGCACCGCCAAGTAGCCGAGCACCGATCGCATCCCGCCCGACAACAAGCAACGTTGAAGAATTGGCGATTTTTTCTTGAGGCTCTCCAAAACAGCTAACGATAAAGGCGCCAGATGTTCTTTGCCACATTGATCAAGTGTGCTGGATTTAGATGGGGTTATGGTGACATCTCACTGGGGAACCCCTTGCCGATTTCGGCTCGGGGTGTAAGGCGTGATTATCTTGCAGTTGTCGTCATATCGTGCAACGGATGTATATAGGCGACCACATAATTCACGAATAGCAATTTCAGGAAGAAGACTATTCTGCAGTATTGATACCCAAACCCAAGAAAACACTTAGCAAAATGCCGACCGAGTTCATCAGCGTAACTTTCCCCAACGCCTCAACGGAGATCAACCCGATCCCTGGTGCTGGCGTTGATCCCGAGTTCCTAGTCCGCTACGCTAAGAACTTGGACGACTACGGCTTCAACTACACACTCGTTCCTTACGGCTCAAACTCATTTGATCCCTTCACAATTGGTGCGACCATCGCAGCGGTCACCAAGAACGTCAGCGTCATCATCGCCTTGCGGCCAAACACCCTCTACCCCACCGTTGCCGCGAAGGCCCTGGCAACACTCGACCAACTCAGCAAGGGCCGTGTCGTCGTGCACTTCATTGCCGGTGGAAGCGATGCAGAGCAAGCCAAGGAGGGTGATTTCCTTTCCAAGGACGAGCGGTATGGCCGCCTTGAGGACTACATCAAGATTCTCCGCCGAGCGTGGGAATCACCGGAGCCCTTCAGCTGGGAGAGCAAGTACTACACCTTCGAAGACTTTCACAGCAGCGTCCGCCCGACAAAGGGCACAATTCCTGTTTCCGTTGGCGGTTCATCCCCTGAGGCCTACCGCATTGGTGGTTCCCTCGCCGACATTTTCGGACTCTGGGGTGAGCCGTTGAAGGAGACAAAGGAACAGATTGACCGTATCTACGCCGAGGCCGAGAAGGCCGGCCGCAAGGACCGGCCCCGCATCTGGGTTACCTTCCGTCCCATCATCGCCGAGACGGAGGAGCTTGCATGGGCCAAGGCACACCGCACGCTCGATGCACTCAAGGGAAACATTTCTGCCGGACAGGGCAAGCCTGGTCAGAACGGACCCGAGCCTCAGAATGTCGGCTCGCAGCGTCTGCTTGACATCGCTAAGAAGGGCGAGGTTCAGGACCGGGCGTTGTGGTACCCCACCGTCACTGCGACTAACGCTCGCGGAGCCTCTACGGCGCTGGTAGGATCTCCCAAGACCATCAACGACTCCATTTTGGACTATGTCGATCTTGGCGCTGAGTTGATTTCTATCCGTGGATATGACAACCTCAACGATGCTATTGACTATGGTCGCTATATTCTGCCTGCGGTCCGCGAGGAGTTGAAGAAGCGTGAAAACGGCACCAATGGCACGAATGGGGCTTAGATAGTTGATAATTAACGCTTGTGTAATTTCTAGGGTCGCGTGTATGTCCTTTTGGGCAAGCGAAGCCATATTAATAGGTAGCCAGTCCTGAAAGTAGATGAACATGGCATGGAACATCAGAGATGACAACCCCAGAAGGAGCCATGAAGTGTAGTGAACAGGATCAGTCAAGAAATGTACAGTTTCATTATTGACACATTTTCCCATTCCATCGTAATTCGTGTTATACTTCATGACCACATCCCAACCCTATGTGATGTAAACCGGCAGACGGCTTCCAAATATCTCGCTCTTCTCAACTTGGATATCCTTACCATGGAAATCATGCAGAAGCAACCAGCATACCATGCGGAAGACAAGCATGCACCACACATCATTGATCTGCTGTTGCTGGTCGTGGGCGATCACCTCTGTGGAAGCATCAGAGATGATCGATCTAGCTCCACGCTCTTTACGAGCTTTATCAACCCGCAGCTGTTTGCAAACAACATCAATGACCCGCTTGCGCACCGAGAGAAGGTAAATTTCGGCTAGAACACCATGCCTCTCGCTCGAAGACGCGGAATCCAGCTTCTGAAGGAGCGATATCTCCTTCTCGATTTCCTCGTTCTCCTCTCGCGTCCTCAAGATAGGGGATGCTCCTGGAACAACAAGGTCGTGTCTTGAGTCCCTCTTTGACCGAGCACGATCTCCTGTAGTGACCACAACCGTCTTGTATTCCCCTTCTTTGTCGTTCAAAATACGCAAGATTTCTTGCAGGTGCACGCGGAGCACGTTTTGGACAAGGTTTATCCTCTCTTGATTCTGAAGGAATTCGTCGCATTTCGAAATGGCCGAATGCAAAGCCATGACGAGGTCATTGGAGTAGATTCTTTCCTCGGTGTTGTTTGTTCGTCTCAGAATCGCTTCCGGGCCGTCACGAGATTCGAGCTCTTCGAACTTGTCTTCGATTTTGCCGGCTTCTTTGAGAATCACGCTGATTCGAGATCCTTCTGTACTTCTGAGCATTGGTTCTGTTGCTGCCGAATCACCCACTATGTGGAAGTAGTCGCTGAGGAAAGTCTTCAGTGAAAATGACTTCCGGTCCCAATGCCAAATGGTTGGGTTGGGAAGCATGCGGAAAGCCGTGCCGGGGATCTGTAGGACGGCACCCACCATGCCTAGGATCTCAAAAGCAACTAAAACATAACAGTCAGTATTCGAATCTCGTGAATATAGTGATTCTTGGCAAGACTTACTTGGGAAGAGATGGATGTGTCTTGTATCTGGAGTAGACTTTCGGAAATGCCGGACAGTGTTAGTGTTACAACCGATCACCACTAGAGTCTCTGCAATGGCCGACATGCTGCCAAGCTGTAGCGTTCTAATATCCTTTGGTTCGTCGGCGTACTTGTAGTTGTCGTTGTTCTGCTGGCGGAAAATCGTCGGACAATAACCAAAGCAGAGCTCCTTGACCTTATTGTTCGGCACTACCCTGTTCTCGTGAAACCAAGTCGGACTAGTCTTCTCGAATATAAACACAACACCGAGATCGTCGACGTCGTAGCCGGTGATGCTGAACCCATTGCCCTGCCCTCGGTAACGGTCTTCGTTTCGGTTAAACTCTTTCTATCAGGCCTCGCCGGTTAGGCCTCGTCGGTTAAGGGATAGCTTAGGGGGTATAAAGAGGGGAACTAAGTAATAAAGGAGCAGCTTAAGTATATATAAAGCGCTAGTAATATACCTCAAAAAAAGGGTAAATTTTAATAATTCCTTTTTTAGACCTTAATAATGGTTAGCCTTTATAAGCTTTTTTTTTACATTATATACTTATTAATAATTTAAAATCTCTATTTATAAAGGGGACTAGGTTAAAAGCTTAAAATATTAATAAAAACGAGACGTAGTAAGAGAGCGTAGTTAGCGCTATAATAATAATAAAAAAACGATTCTTTTTTATTAAACCCCCTAGAGTTACCTCTTCCTTAGTAAATAATATAAGAACGAAGCGTAATAAAATAAATAATATAATAGTAATATAAAAAGACCGTATTACTAGAAGTATTGACGAATTTTAAATAACATAGCGAACCTCTTATTCTTATTTATTAATACTTAAACTAAATAATAAGTAATAGGCTAGTAAAACTATAAAAATAAGAACGATAATTAAAGAAAGAAATCCTTATTATAACGTATAAAGAGCGCTTATATAGAAAATAAGTAAATTTAGAACGCTTATAGAGCTCCTTAAATAACCCGGCCCCCGCACTAAGGGTTATAGTTTTAACTATAGTAGCCTTAGATATTAGTTTTAATATAAATAAGAACGTAAACCCCCGAACTAAAAATAGTTTAATAAATAAAGCCGTATTTAAAGTACTATTTAAGTAATAATAAAGCGACGAGTTCGTACTACCTAAGCCCCTATTTACTAGCTCCCTCCTAACTTAAATAAGTATTATAAATAGAATATTTATATTTAAGCCGCTATCCCTCCTTAACTTATTATATATTAATAAATCGGTACGGGATTTATAAAGCTTCCTCTTTAACTATTACTATTACTTTAACTTATAAGCTTAATAAATAAGAATAAATTATAATAAAGTAATATATATAGTTAGTTACTTAAGTAATAGTATAAAGACCTCTTAAATATATTATATTTTTAACTACTAAAGGACCCCCGGGTTTATAATAAACTAAGTTATATAAGAAGAACTAAAGACCTTTTTATAAAATAACCTATCTAATCCCGCTAACTAAAGAATAATAGTAAGTATATAACTAAATAGTACTTTATAAAACTAAAAAAGAAAAATCGACGAGTTCGTTGGCTATATTAATAAGCTTAAAATAAAACTAAAATATATCTTAATAAAAAAATAGAGGATCTTTATATCAATAAATAAGCTACGGCCCGAACTATGCCTTATAATAGTGTTATAAATAGAACTTTTATAGACTCGCTTATAGCTAGTATTATTAATAAGACGTATTAAATAATCCTCGCTATTAATAAAGAGCTTATAAACGTCCCCTAAGTAATATTCTAACTTAAATTTAAACGAGCTAATAAAAAGATACTAGGGTATTAATAAGTTAAATACGTAAAGAACACGCCGTAACTTACTTAATAAAAATACTTTATATTATAATTATAAAAAGACTAGCTATATTGCAAGGGATTACCTACGACTATAAGAATAGTATTAATAATATTATAATTATAATAAAACTAAGTACCTCGCTAATAGTTACCCGAGCGTTATATACCGTAAATATAATTAAAAGGGGTATAAGGCCGCTAGTTATTAATTATACCTCGCCCTAGCTAAGTAGTGCGGATTAGTAATAAGCTTAAATATTATTTTAATAAAGAAAGTAGCTAGCGATTAATAAGGGTAGTGCTTAAATATCCCGACTTATATATACCTAAACTGCGTATAAAAGAAGCTAAGCGCCCTTATTAATTTAGGAATAAAAGGGAACGTAGTTAATATTAGTCTACTTAATAACTTTAATATTAATTTACGAATTTACCTATTACCGTAGTTAGTAAATATAGAGGGTAAATAAATAGAGACGCTAAGAAGCTACTATTTATAGCTTCGAATTATTAATAGCGACTATATAATAGAGATATAGTTATATTACTTCGTAATAGCTAATATTACGTTACTTATACTTATCTTCGGTTTCTTTTAGCTAGAGGATATCGACTTACTAATTAGTTAAAAATAAAAAAAGTAGTAGTATTTAATTTATAAACGATATATCCGCTTAGACGCCCTAAAAAAGGGGTTACTAAACGACTTAGTTTTATTAATACTCGTATATATTATAATTAACCTAGCTATAAATAGTAACGTAATATTAGCGAGCATAGCTAAGGACTAAAAGCTACGTTATTAAGACTTTAATAACTTATTCTTAAAAAAAAAAGGCTATCTCGTTATTAAATAAAATACTATACGATTATTATATTGAGCTAAATAACGTAGCGCCTATCCCCTAGGGACCTATTTATTTATTATTAAATTATAAGCTTAAGATCTTGCGCAATTATTTAATAAAAATAAAGGCTAGGGGCTAAATATGCCCCTTTATAAGCCTAGTAAGAGTACTTATCCTTTTTATACTTAAGAAAGGAGAAGAGCTATAACTTTACGTTAATTATAGAGCGATTAATAAAATTATATTAAAAAATAGAACGCCGCTATTACTAATTAAAGAGATATTAAATAGACTATTTAATACCTCTATTTTTATGAAGCTAGACCTTAAGAACGCGTACTACTATATATATATAGCTAAGGGTAATAAATAAAAAACGGCTTTTTATATTAAATATAGGTAGTTCGAGTACTTAGTTATACCTTTTAGGCTAACTAACGCACCTACGACTTTCTAAGTATATATTAATAACGTTCTAAGCGGCCTAGTTAATACTATTTATATCGTATACTTAAATAATATTTTAATATATAATAATAACTACGTAATATATAAAAAGTACGTATATAGCGTACTATAAAAACTAAAATAATAAAACTTATATCTAAATAATAGTAAATACGAGTTCTATATAATATATATAAGATTTTTAAAATATATTATATTTAATAAAAGTATAAAAATAGAACCCGCGCGTACTAAAGCTATAGTAAATTAGCTACTTTTAAGGAGCGTTAAAAATATATAAACGTTTTTTAGATTTATAGGGTTCTATTATAGATTTATTAGTAACTATACTAAGATAATAATACTTTTAATAAACTTATTAAAGAAGGTAAAACCGGGATAGTTAGAGCTATTAATACTTACTATAGAGTCGTTTAAAAAGCTATTAATAGTATTTACTAACGCGCTAATATTATAATATTTTAACCCTACCCTACTTATATAATTATAAATAAACGCTTCGGCTCGAGCTATTAGCTTAGTAATTACGTAATTATTCAAGGGTAATTAGTACTTAATTATTTATAAGTTAAGGAAATTAATAAATACGGAGAGTTATTATAATATAAAAAATGCGGAGCTACTAGCTATCGTAAACGTACTAAGGAATTAGTAATACTACCTCGCTTATAGCTAAGATTAGGTCGTAATATTTATAAATTATTTTAATTTATAGTTCTTAGATATAAAAAAGAGACTAAACGGGAAATAGCTATACTAATTAAATAAACTCGTAGTATTTAATATCGAAATTAAGTATAAGCTAGGTATAAAGAACTTAGTAAATAGACTATTATAAAAACTTAATTATAATAAAAATAATAATAATAGCGGAGTAGAGGAGCTATTATTAAAAATAAAAAAAGACCTCTATAATACTAAAAATATATAAAAACCTTTTAAAATCATAGTAATTAAGTATATAAGGACGAGCCGTAAGAGCAGCTCTTAAGTAAAAAGAATAATAAGTATTTTAAAAGCGGAATTAATAATAGTATAGAGAAATAAGTAAAGGAGGTTAAGAGCTCTAGCTCGAAAAAACTCCGAAACGTACTTTAAAAGGTATAATAGGGCTATAAGCCTAGGGTATTAGAGTTATAGTATAGTATTTAAAAAGCTATTTAAACTTATTACTAAAACTATAAATCGCAAGCTACTCGTTTTATAAAACTTTAATATAATAAGAGTATTTAAAATAATAGTTAATAAGGAGGGGTTATTAATAATAAGTTAACTACGGGTTACTTAATAAAAGGACGCTTTTATAAAAGATAGGTAGTAAATTAAAAAGAATTAATAGCTTTATTTAGTTAAGAAGAAGTAATAATAGAGCTAAGTATACGATTTAAGAGGGTTATTATATTATAGTAGCTATGCTTATATATTATTATATAAAGGGCTAAGGAGAGAGGTTATTAAAGTATATTATAATATATTTACAGTAAAATATTATAATATAAAATAGATAATAGCACTACTAAAACGCTATTATTATTAAAATAGAGTGAGTAGGGATATAAAAAGTTATATTAATACTTATATAGTATACTAATAGACGAAGCCTTGTTATTATAAGCCGTATAGTTTATTATACCCCCTATTTACCCTAGTTAGGTTATAATAAAAAATATTACTAAACTTTATTATAGGCTTATTTATATTAATTATACTAATCGGGAGGCGCCTTTATAACGCAGTATTTATTATAATAGACCGATTTATAAAGTATAGCGTCTATATTATTATAAGGACGACCCTTATAACCTAAGGATTCGTAAACCTCTTATTTATAAAGATTTTTACTAAGTTTAGAATACTTAGAGGGATCGTTTTTAATAGGGGGTTATTATTTATAAATAAGTTTTAGACTTATCTCTATTACTTCTTAGTAATAAAAAGGCGTCTTAATATTACGTTCTACTTATAAACGGATAGTTAAATAGAATAATAAAACTAATACTTAGAATAGTACTTTCGCTACTTTTATACTTAGGACTAATTAAATTAAGTATAACGTTTTTACTTAGCTAAGTTTATATATAATAACGCCTAGTACTTAGTAATTTATAAAGCGCTTACTAAGGCCCTACTCGAGTTCTTATTTACGTACTTTATATTAATCTTAACGGGGGCTCGAGATAATATATAAAATATCTTAGCTAAGTAGCGTACGGCCCGATTACGAGCTAATTAAGAAGCTCTATAACCCTTTATATAAAAAGTACGCAAAACGTATAAATAATAAGCTAATAAAGCTAAGATAAATATATTATATAAAATAAGTAATTAAGTACTATTATTAAGGAAGAATATTAATAAGTAGCGTCCTAGTTAGAAATTAGTTAATAAATATCTAGGCCTATTTAAAGTTAAATTAATAATTAGAACGGTAAGGGTCGCTTACTAACTAAATATACTAACGTAATATAGAATATATAATATATTCTATATATCCTTACTTAAGCCGTATTAATATTATAAAGAAGCCCCTTAAAAGCCCTTATTTATTAAGGATGTAAACGAGGAGCTACTTTATAAAATAAAAAATATTATATAATATAAAGGGCTAAAGAGGAAGTAATAATACCTAATTTAGTAAAAGGGATATAATAATAATAAAGATACGTAGGAGCTAGCTAAGTATATTAAAAACATAATAATAATTAGTATATATAAAGAACGAGTTTTAATTAAGTAGCGCGCCCTAGTTCTTAATAAGTTTAATAATATAACGAACTAGTTATTAAAAAAAAAAAAAAAAGGGAGCCATATAGTTATAACTAAGTAACGTAAACGCGCTAATTACGAACCGTTTTTTTAATTTTTATAACGTGCGAGAAGATTATCCTTATTCGTAAAAAAACTGCCCTTATATATAAAAAGGCTACCTTAGTTATTATTTTAGGGGTCGTTATAAAAAAAATAATCTCCTTATTATTAACGAGTTTATAAATAATTAGTTATAAATACGGAGTATAAGCGGGGTAACTATATATTAATTAGAATATTATTTAAGCGGCGTACTTTGTTATAAATCATATAAAATAACGTAATTATAGCGTCGTTATGAAATAAAAACGTAGTATAAAAAGAGCTTATAGCCGCCTTATTATTATTATTATTAATAACGAGGGTCGAGCGGGCCTTTTTATTAACGCGCTTAAGCGCCCTTTACGTATTATTAATAATAATTTAATAAGTCTACTAGAGCTATAAAATAATATTAGCGACCTAAGTAGTAGCGATAATAAAGTAATAATAGAGCAATAAACCTCCGAATTATAAACGTTATCGTTTAAAATAAGAGTAGTACTCTATAAAGTTCGGACCGTAAATTCTATAAATTTAAGGATTTAAAATATTATTAATATAATACGCAGGAGAAGTAATAAAGTAGTAACTATATTAAGCGCTTATTATATTTTTATAAAAATAGTTTTGCGCGGTATATTTAATATAACGTATATTAAATCTTAAAAAGATATTAAATAAAAGAGCGAATTAGGGGCTATAAATTACCGACTTAGTTAATTATAATACTTAGTTTTTAAATCGAGCGCCTTATATATAATATAAGCGGGGTAGGGGAGCGGGCGTACCTAGCTAACCCCGATCTTCTTAGCGTTTACCTTTTCTTTTTTTTTAATAAGAATTTATAATAGTTAATATAAATAATATATAAGTAATAATATACGTACGAAGTTAGAGTAAGTAAAAGGGATATTAAGCTTTTTAAATAAACTATTATTACTGCTATTACTAAGTATATTTATAGCGCTAATATAATAAATTTAGGATACGGCCAGTAATAGGACGCTAATAACTTAGTAACTAGTATACGGATCTTATTATAAAAAAACTTTTGAAAAAGCAGAGCCTTTACGAAGGACTCTATAAGCTTTAGTTTTATAATATACTTATACCTATATTATAACCTTATTAATTAAGTATTTATAACCTAATTTCTTATAATTCTAAAGCTTCTATTTTTATAAAGTAATTAGTATAAGTAATAATAGATTATAAAAACGAACGGAACGTTAATAAAACGATACTTAGTTATTAATAAAGAGCTATTAGTATTAACGAACTATAACTATTTAAAGTTAACTATTTAACCCTATTCCGTCCGGGAGAACGAGCTTATTATAGGGTAAGTCCTACCTAAATACTAATATTTATAAAAGAGCTAGATAAAAAAGATAATCGGGGTAAATTACTTTTATGGGCTAATTACCTTATTAATACCCCGAAGACCCTATTTATTATAAATAGGGTATTTATTAATGACTAATTACTAAACGTACGAGGTTAAGGTGCGTATAAAGGCATAGGTAATACTAAAATAGCTAGTTTAATAGACCCTATAAGCCTAATGATAACCTATTTCTATAAAACGATAGAAATAATAATTAAAAATCGAAATTAAGAACGGCGTCGATATAAAGAGCTTGTTTAATAGCTTACTAAGCGGCTAGTAACGTGTCTAAGTTAATGAAAATATGAGAAACCTCCTTTTTATAATTATAAACTAATTAAAGAAGAGTTTATAAGTACTTAGGTAATAAACTAAATTATTACTATAAAAGTAGGTAATAAGCTTCGCGCAAAAAGTACTATAAAATAGTATATTAAATAGGCCTTATTTAAAATATCCTTATTATTATAAATATAATAGCGTAATTATAAAAAGAGCTTTTAAAATCCCTTTTCTTAGGGCAACTTCTTAGCGTTTATTTATTAATAATACGTAAACCCCGAGACTTAAGAACGGGAATATTATAAAGAGCTAAGGATAAAAAGGCTAAAAGAGGGATAGACCCCTACTTACTTCCTCGCTAAGTAGTTAATAATCTATTATAACCTAAGTATAGAAAATATAAAGAATTCGAAAGTAGAGGTATATTAGTTCTTTTTTAAACTATTATCTTAGTTATAGGACGATTTAATTTATTATAAGGTCTTAATTAAGAGAGTACGTAATATAGCTTACGAAGTTAGTAAACTATAATTATTAAATTAGTAAAAAAGCGGTAACTAGTTATAAAAGGACGGTAAAAAGAGGCTGTATTTATTATTAAAGTAACTATATTAAATATCCCCTTTTTATAAAAAAAAGAGTAAAGAGAGCTCTAAGGGGCTAGGCTCTAAGAACTTATTAAGAATAATATTATGAAAGCTATATAATAAAAGTACTCGCGCCGAGCTATTATAAAAGCCTCGTAATAATAATATTAAGTACTTTATATATAATAAAATAGGCTATATATTTAGTAAGTATTAGAAAAGGAAGTCGGGAAGTAGGGGTAATAATAAGTTAACGTACCCCCGATTAAAACTAACGTTAATAACTATTTAATAAGTTATTACTAAGCTAAGAGTTATAAAAGTCGACTTATTAAAAAATAAGTAAATATAAGTAATATACCTAATACGCTTATACTAAGTATTAAGAGGGTATTAATAAGAATAACTACGAAGGGCAGGGCAATAGTTTTATAAAGTATTATTAAAAGGTTAGTAAAAGTTAATATAAATATATACTCCGAAATAGATATTATTAATACTAGGCTCGTAACCTACTTAAGGTTAACCCTAGCTATTATTATAGCTCTTTTATTAAGGGATTTTTAGGGTAAAGCCGTAAGCTAGGGAAAAGCTTACTAATTAATGCTCTTCTTTATTAATTACTATAAGTAGCTAAAGAAGATTTGGTAACTATTCGCTATAATTAATAAAGATAAAAGAATAATAAACCTCTTATTATTACGATTATTAATAAGCTAAGAGGGTATTCGTATTAATATAGTAACGAATATATAGTTATATAAGCTTATCTTAGTTACTAAACTAGAAGTAATAGCTCGCGATATTATTAAGAATTATAAGAGGGCGTATATATTATATATTATTATTATAAAAAGTATTATAGGGGTAACGGAGACTAAACTACGAGGGGGTTTATTACTAGAACTTTAATTAAAAATAGAGATATTTAACGAGTAGTTAGTAAAAGGACCGTAGTTATATAGCGGGGTAAAATACTTTATTAACTTAGTTTTAAATACTAAACTACTATATAGTCCTATTTATTCGTTAAGTAAGAAATAACTTAATAAGCTTTATACGTATATTACTAAGAACCTAGCGAACGGTCGCATTATACCTTTAGTTAGTAAGGCTAGGGTACTAATCCTTTTCGTATTAAAAAAAGACGGCACGCTACGCCTCTATATAAACTATTACGGGCTAAATAAAGTAATTATAAAGAATTAATACTTACTACCGCTTATTAACGAGCTCCTAAATAGGCTTTATAAAGCGAAATAGATTTTAAAAATAGATATTAAGGATACTTATTACTATATCCAAATTAAAAAAGAAGACTAATAGAAAATAGCGTTCTGGAGCTAATATAGTTATTTTAAGTATATTATTATACCTTTCGGGCTAACGAACGCACCCGCAACGTTCTAAGTATATATTTACTAAGCGCTCGCTAACTTATTAAATACTTATTATATAATATATATAGATAATTTAATAATTTATTTAATAATAAAGGAGTAGTATATAGAGGATATTAAAAAGGTCCTCTAACGTTTACGTTTATACGGGCTTTTTACTAAACTATCGAAGTACTCGTTTTATTAAAAAAGGGTCAAGTTCTTAAGTTATATTATTATATTAAAAAGAATTAAGATTAACTCGTCGTAAATACGAACGATTACTAACTAAAAAGCGCTAGAGTTTATTAAGGATATCTAAGTATTCCTAGGGTTTTATAACTTTTATCGGAAGTTTATTACTAAATACTCGGGTATCGTTATACTGATAATAGTATTATTAAAAATAAAAAAAGGGTAGATAAGGGACTTTTAGTAAACTAAGGAAGTAGACGAGGCGTTTAATTAGCTAAAGGTCGCTTTTATTTTAATAATTATACTTACGTACTAAAACCTATAACGTATTATATAGGTAAAAACCGACGCTTTAGTTAAAGCTATTATAGTAATTTTATTATAATAGGCCGATAGAGAATAGTAACCTATTACTTATTACTTACGGAAGCTTATAAATACGGAGTAGCAATGGGCTACGGGCTAATAAGAACTACTTATTATAATAAAAGGGCTAGAGTACTAGGCTTATTATTTCTAAGGCCTTTTATAAAAGTTTATAGTCCTAACAGATTATTAAGTACTTAAAGAAATAATTAGCGCACCGGCGTAGGACCTTTAGAGAAGGCTCGTAAAGTAGGTATATAAATTATTAATATTTAACTTTAACTTAGAATATTAGTTAAGGAAAACGAACCCGGCGGACGGTTTATTTAAAAAGCTAGATTATATAAAGGGGGAAGTGCTTTATAAGGACGTCCTTTTTATACTAGCCTAGAAGCTACGTCTTATAAGCGAACTACTACTTAACGTTTAATAAAAGATAATTAGCTTAAAAAGATAAAATAATACTACTAAAGTATACGTTTAAGTAGTTAAGGCCTCCTTTTATAATCCCGGCTAAATATCGGCTAGTTCTAAGGATAGGGAATCCTCTCTCTTATATTAGTAACGTATTATAAAGTATATTAATAAAATAGTAATAGTTACTACTATAATGACTCGAGGTAAAAAAGTAAAAAAATTATTAATAAACGCTCGTTAACGGTTTAGTAAGGATAAAGAGGAGTCGGATAGAGCTAGGGTTATTATATTAAAATAATATATTCTATACCCTATTATAAAGGAGCTTATAAAGGGTGAAACGGTATTTGCTTCCTATTTCTTATTAAAAATTAAAAAGCTTATTAAAAAATTAGAAACTAAAAACGAGTTTTATATATTATAATTAATAAGAGTTCGCGCTATAGCTAGCGAGCTAAAAATATATTCGCTTAATAAATAAAGTATATTATTTTTTAAGAAAAGAGTTATTATTTTTTAAGTAAAGTCTCTTTAGATAAAGATCTTTTATTAATATTACGACGACTATAGGGTAGGTTATATAGGAGCTACAAAAACTCTCGAGCTAATCTAAAAGAAGTTTTACTAAAAACATATTTAATAAAATATCTAGGAATACGTTAAGAACTATAAGTATTATTTAGGAGTTATAACCCTAAGATATAAGCTATATAGGTAGTTATAGTTATTATTACTACCCTTATACTTATTTTAAAAAATATTTATAAACTTTATTATAGGGCTATTACTAAGTACTCGTAGTAACGGCGCAGAGTATAATAATATTTTAGTTATTATTTATTATATAATAAAGTTTATAAAGTTCTTATTTATTATTAAAATACTTAACGTAATATAAATAATAAGTATCCTATATTAAGAGGTCGAATATAAGTTCGGTATATTTAAAAGTATTATTATAAATAGAGATAAGCTTTTTATAAGCGTATTTTAAGAAAGGTTTACTAAGGAACGGGTAATACGTCGCTAGTTATTTATTACGTATTATTTATAAATAAATAGCTAAACGGAGCGAATTTATTAAATATTAAAAAAGTATTTAAGTATTTATACTAAGGGCTCGCTAAATAAGTAAGTAGCGTAGCTAGAGGAGGCCGAGTTTATATATAATAATAGCTAATATTTTATTATAAAAGTATCCTCGTATATAGTATTATATAGCTACTACCCTAGGTACGTTAAATATATACTTAATTATAAAGCTATAGTCTAGGGGGTTTAGGAAAGGGTTTAGAAAATTAAGGAGATTAGGGCCTAGGCTATATAAGCGTAAGCATAAGCCTTTAAGAGCTAAGTAGCTTATTATAATAAAGAATATACTTTAAAAGAGTTTAATTATAAAAAGGTCGTTAGCTTATTAACGAAGAATATACGATTTAAGAATAATAAATTAGTACCAAGATATATTAAAGTAGCGATAGCTAAAAAGGTAGAGAAATAAGCTTACTAAGTATATTTATTAAAATAATATTAGAGAATATATAATATTTTTTTAGTTTTTTAGTTTAAGTTATAAGGAAATTACCGAACGGTTAGTAACTAAATAGCGAATCTTTTAGAATTAGAGAACGAGTAAGACGTTTAAGAAGTTAAAAAAATCGTTACGATATAAAGTAAGGGAGGAAACTTATAATATCTTATTAAATAAGCTAAGTAGCTTATTAAGTATAATATATAAGAGCTTATTAAGTATTTTAAAAGGGTAGTAAAAGTAATTAATAAATTTAAATACTATAAGAAAAGGGTATATATAAAATAGGATAATAAACGTCAAGTTCGTAGTAAAAGGTTACCGAAAGTAAGTTAATTAATAATATATTATAGAACCCTTTTTATTTAGCCTAGCGTAATTTTAAAAAAAAAATATAGTATTATAACCCTCGGTAATATATTACTAAGAGATTATTAAAATCTAGCTACGTAAGGGGAGTAACTTATATAATACTAGTAGTAGTAATAGCGGCTTTAGTATATACTTCTAAAGCTTAATAATTAGTAATAGTAGTTTGCTCGGTAAGTAAGAAGCGGGGAGGTTTTATGCGCATACTTAGCTAACTACTTAGAGTAAGGCTATTAACTTTATTAATATTATAATAGGTAAGAGGGAGGCGGTTAAAGTTATATAGAGTATTATATATATTAATAATAGCGGTTCGTAAAGCGTTTACTACTTAGTTACCGTTAAAAACTATAATAAGAGGTATAATAAGAGCTATAATAAGAAGTATAATAGGAGTTATAATAAGAAGTAGAGTAAGAAGTAAAATAGGGGCCGTAACGCTATTATTATTAATAATAAGTTAGGGACGGGGGGCGTTATTTAAAGCAACGCTCTTATAATCCTAGTTAAGCTAAGGGACCTTAGTAATATTAATATTTATAAGGAACTTATTAACGTCGAACTATTTATTATAACTCGCGGCTTTAATTTTAATATAAGTAATAGCCTTATCGAGCCGTTATAAAGCTTTTATTTAGAGCGAGAAGAGCGTAATACTAACTTTATTAAAATTTAAAATAATATAACTAAGGGCTAGGGTACCCTCGTTTATATTAAAAAGAGCGTTATAAATAAGGGTTAGTAAGTTATTAATATTAAAATAGTAGCGCTTATTATAATATTAAAAAAGAAAATTTTCTAAGTTATTACTAAGCTCTTTAAATTTAGTATCCTCGCGCTAAGACTTATTAAACTTAAACTTAAAATTATCTTACTTATTATTATTATTAAGAATATAGTTAGTAATAAGAGCACGCTTTTTAATAAAAGTCCGAGTCTTAAAACCATAAGAAATAGGGGTAATATTATATATAATAATAATATAAATAAGTACTTTATTTACTAAGAACTTAGTAACGCGTTTATAAAAAGTTAAAAAAATAAAAAAACTCTTAAATATATATAATAATAACGCCCTTAGGAGTTTTTTTATAGTACTAAGTTAGAGCGTTAAGGTTATTTTATAAAGCGGTTATACGGCTATTATTATAAAAATAAGCTAGTTAAAAGCGACTAAGGTAAGAGATAATCTTAGTCTTATTATTAATATTAAGGATACTAGCTTAAGAAAAGAAATCTAAGTTAATAAAAAGAAAATTCGCCGAACGATCGCTAATAACTTATTATAATCGAGATTAATAAGTTTAAATACTCGTAGTTAGTAGCGAGCTCTTAGAGAGTAGCCTATTTAAAGTAGACCTTTTTTATTTTATTACTTACTAACGGGTTAGTAATATAAGTAATAACTTTTTTTTATACGTTAATAATATAACTAAAAGCGTAGAGAACGTAGCTACGCTTATAAAAGTTAAAATTACTTTATTCCTTAATATTATAGAACTTTATAAAGGTATTCTAAGTAAACTAAATAGCGCTATATAGCTCCTTAAGAACTTAAAAAATATCGTTAGCTAATGTTTTAGTAACGGATTAGTAAGGACTCGACGACTTATAATAAAATACTTCTTTTTATTAATTTAATAAATAATATACTTAGTAATATAAGCGCTAATAATATAAACGAGCTCGTTAATATTATAATATAAGCTAGCTAAGTAGTATATATAAAGAGTACTATTACGGAGACTACGGAAGCCCTTCTTAGGATTATACTTTATATTAAATATATCTTAAATACGCAAAATAGTAAATATTTTAGTAAATATTTAGCGATAGTATAGTCAGAGAGTTATAATTAAAAAACGATATAAAATTAGAATATCGTAAAAAGAAAAGTATAGTTATATAAGAAAGAATTCGCAGAACGGTTACTAAATAAAAAGAGAGAAGAAAAAGTAAATACGTAACTAGTAACGGGGAAAAAATCTTTTATTATACTTAATAGCTTAGTAATAATAATAACCGCGAGGTTAGGCAGGCTCTTATATATTATAATAGTTAAAATACTTTATTACGAATATATATTACTAACTTAGTAACTAGTCGGCGCGCTATTACTAAATAATAATAATAAAGTATCCGTTAAATAAGGAGATAGGAGTAATGCCTTATTCCTAAATAAAAAAGGATATTATTAACGCCTTACGGAATTTATTATAAATAATAACATTAATAGTTTTATTATTAGTATTAAAAAAAGATATTATATAATAACTTTAGGGACTAAAGTTACGTAAGGGGGGAGTAATTATAATAAATTTAGGATATAGTTAGTAATAAGACGCTAATAACTTAGTAACTAATATACGGATCTTATTATAAAAGAACTTTTTAAGAAGTAAAGCCTTTATAAAGGACTTTATAAGCTTTAGTTTTATAATATACCTATACCTATATTATAGCCCCGCTAGTTAAGTGCTTATAGCCTAATCTCTTATAGCTAATAACCGTTCTGCTATTAATAATAGCGACTTTATAATTAAGAGCTATATTTATATTAAAACGAGTTAATAACGAATATAGAACGACTCTATAAAAGACTTATTTAGGCACGGGAAGTATATAAAAATAGAGATCTAAGAGATATTCGTTAGTTATAATATTTATATAATAAGGGAGTAGCGTAAATATTAATAAAAATAAGAGATTATATATAAAAAGAATAATTATAAATAAAAAAGAAAAAAGGAATTTAGAATTATAGTAGCTTAGAAGGGGGTTAATATTAATAAATAAAAGTAGGGCGACGACTACTTAAGTACTAATAGTTATAAAGACGGCTTATAAATAAAAGCGACTTAAGTATAGAATTATAAGGCTATTATTTAAAATAAGGGGTTTATACTTAGGCTAATAAGTATTACTTATACCCGCCCTTATACTATATATTTAAGGACCTCTTAAATAAAAAATTAATATAGTATATACGAACTATAAATAAGCTTTAGGACGAAGCCTAGGGGAGGGAGTACCTTATTAAGCCTTATTAATTAGGCCTCGTTAGTTAAGGGATAGCTTAGGGGGTATAAAAAGGGGGACTAAGTAATAAAGGAGTAGCTTAAGTATATATAGAGCGTTAGTAATATACCTCGAGGGAAGGGTAGATTTTAGTAATTCCTCTTTTAGACCCTAATAGCAGTTGGCCTCTGTGAGCTTCTTCCCTATGTCACACACCTATTGACACTTTCCAATGAACGCCTAACATTGCCGCCATTTCCACCAGATGTGAGATCGTTGTCGTTGCGTAAGGTTTCTTCATGTTGTCTGGCATACTATCCCAAGACTTCTTCTTCCTCTGCATGCCAACGGTAAGAGTGTAGGGTACCGTGGTGCTGGCCTGGGTCGGGTGACAAGTTGTCTGGGCTTCCCATTGAGGGTTGTATCCGAAATACTCCTTGTCTTGCCACGTTCGAGACTCCCTCTCCATACGCTGAATAGCCATGAGCAGACTCGTCCAGTTTGCGAGCTCGTTGTCGGCGGTGTGGATAGCTTGGCGCGTCATCCCAGCCCTCAAAGTTTTGGAGTGCTTGTCGTACTCTTCCTGGTCCCAGGTATACGTCTTCTTGTAACTATCTGTCGTTCCGGTCATGTAGGTAATCTCCTTGTCGTCGTGCACGCCGAGGGGTCCCCGCGGGTTCGTCGGCGGCGCAACGAATATGACGGGAACTTCAAATTCCACCTCAAAGCGGAACTCGTACCATTTGAATCGTCGTCGTGTGAACCTCGCCCAATCTCCCATGACTTTTGGAGTGCATGATGAGTAGCCCGTTGCCGACGCGTAGTATTGCTGGAGGGCCTGGAAAATCGCAATGATGAAGGCGAGAACTGAAATGACCAATGCCACAACCGCTACGATCAACTCAACTTGGTTGTCATTATTGTCACTGTCGCTGCCGGATGAGCTTGTGGGGTCAGAAGACGACATCTTGGCGAGATCCCTCAACTTGGATGCAGGCAGTTGACGTTGCTCCTCTAGGCACTCGGAACGATTCTGAAAAGGGACATTGAGCCCCCAAGATACAAATACAGTGAGTACAGTGACTAAAACTCTATTGAAATATTGAAGGAGAAAGAGATTAGCAGAGAGCCTGATTTATCAAGGGCTTTCTCCAGTGCTGGCAGCCAGCCTGATCCGAGCCTGGCTGAGACAAAATGCAGTTCAGCTAGGCAGCCAAAATCAGCCCCTGCGCAGGAGCAAGTATCACGTGTAACCCCTGCAGTTCTCCATAATGGAACAAGTACAACAAATGATTCAAATTGTCTTGGGAGACCGGGGCCGTAAGGCTCTCCCGCTTGCTGGAGCGTGATGGTCATATGAACTGCTAGCGGATATGCTAGTGCTGAAAGTTGTTAGCATCTCATTCGATCATCTGTGCCAAGTTATAGCTAGACTAAGGTTCGCCCCGACGCCATCTACCAGTCTAGTGGAATTAGCAAAGCAGGCCCGGAACCCTATCGCATCATCCCAATTTTTGAGTTACACCTCGAAAGGAAAACAAAAAGAAAGCGGGAGCCATTCTCCAATACCAGGACATTGAATGCCCAACATTGGAACAGCAGGTCTGGAAGACTTGTTCCAGCAACTCAGCCCCGGAGTAAGCACTAGACACAACGGCCAGCTGGCTGAAGTCATCGTCCCAGCTGGTTGGTTAAGACGGTCGATGAGGGGCCTCAGTCCCCTGTTCGCAAGAATCGGTAGTGGTCATCATTGGTTCGAGTAGCACACCCTTGCGGCGGGACATGCTGACATGCAGAAGACGGCACCGCTATTCCGGCCCAGCCCTCTGGTGCACACATGATTTTCCATTTCCCATCCCTCCCCTGTCTGCCGTCCCTCTGTCCGTAACTCTCACAGGCCATGAACGGCTGTGCCTGTAATCATTTTCTGAGAAATGATCATGGCGAGAATTCGAGGCACTCGAGAATAATGTACCTATCAGATTTCCCAGGTGAAAGTGGGCGAGCACCTCCTGAAATACGACGTTTCTAGCGATAGGCAGGGTTGACAAGTCATTGCAAATGTAACAGCAGGTTGCACCAGTCACAGAAGTAAAACAAACTCTCTGCGCCGCCGAACCCAGGGAATTTGAGTGAGTAGAGGAGCTATCAGCCAATGAATATCTCGACAAGACAGTTGTCCAAACTCCCCTCGTCTATTCCTTCGTCTTCAAGTAATCCATCTTTCGCCACGCTCATCAAGAATATTGCTGTAAAATAGCATCCGCTGCCTGTGTAAGAGAAGTCAGTCAGCACTAAAGTCACTGCACTAGTCTCGCTCACATTCGAGCCATCTCATGCGTAGGGGCGCAATTTTACCTTTTCAGCGATTGCATAGACCGTCGCCTGGTTATGCGCCGATGGAAGTAAAGGCATGATACTAGCATCGACTACCCTCGAGCCATCGATCCCATGCACATTAAGGTTGGAATCCGCGACACCACCAAGTGGCCTGGGAAGCATAGCGCAGGTCCCAGTATAGTGATACTCTGTAGCGCTGACTCCTTCAACGAATTCCAAAATGTCAGAGTCGCTCAGGGCAATGACCCAAGGCAGCGTTTCCGTTGCTCCAAGAGCTTGGACTTGCTGCGTGGCCAGGAGTTTCGGTTGACCGTAGTGACTCAACCTCCATTTGCCCGTCGTAAGAGTAGGAGAGACAGCGAGGTTCAATGACTGGGGGCGCGAAGGGGTCGATGAGGTTGATTCCAATAGCCTAACGGCTTGAGGGGTGCATCAAGATATTCACTGCTGAGCGTCCACCGTCCCCATAAAGAAGCTCCATATCGGCCGTGGAATTACGTTGGTGCATTTGCAGAATTTGCTGGACGTGTTTCGAGTATCCGTCTTCAACGGCTTGGTCAGTATTCTGTGTGAGGTACTGAGCGGTGCCACTGTTGATAGCAGATAGTAGTTTGCCGGTGACATCCGACTGGGTGAAGCTTGAGAGAGGAACAAACGCGAGTGCTTCTGCAATGGTATCCGTACAGCGCCTTAACAATTTGAATTTTAGACGAAACTGCAGTTCTTCACTTGCAGGACTTACCTTTTAGTTGCGAGTAGTAGAGATCTCTTTGCTCAGCATCAAATGTTGAATTTACTAACTCGTAGTTCTCGGGTATCCCAGTACTTAGTGCTCGCTATATGTCAAGTAGACCAGCCATGCAATGACTTCTACATCATTGAGGACCTGCCGGTAGGCTTACAAGAAGCAAGCGTTAGCCCGAATGGATGATCTCGCAGGCTTGCGCCAACCCTGTTAACGGAAATATGGACGTATTACTCTTGACATTCTGCCTGATTGCCAGAAGCTACTTAATGAAGTAAGGTATTTTCGCAGAGCCTCTATCGCGTCGACTTTAGCTGTGAACATTATTTGCGCCCAAGAAATGGAACACGTGAATTAATGATGTTAGTACTAGACTTGACTGGCTCTACGTCTAAGCTGAGAGACCCTTTCTAGACCAATGCTCCCACATTCACGCAACCGTGCTTAAATACAGCCTTTCCTCATTGGACTTGAGTACCCCCGGCTAGTTCTTCGCCTTTGCGGCACATGAAAGATTGTGACTATGATCAAACCGCTGCTCGGAGTGTTCGTTGAGAAGGATGTATGCAAATACACAATCATACTTTCAGAGTATTGTTTGGAGGCAAATGTTGGCTAACGTTTCCTGGATGTGTGTGCCGTAGCAGTGCAAGTTGCTTCGTAGCCACTTCCGAATCAGGTCGCATATGTGTTCATCGTGGAGAACCAAGCCACCCGTGAGTGAGTCAGAAGGCCACCAAGGAATTATCAGAGATCCAGCATCAATATCTGAGATACACTTATTTATATTTGTTCCTTTAATTCCTGCTACCTCAGTTATTCAGGACTTGCGGGAAATATAGCTACTTAAAGATCTAGGGAGTGTTCCCTCATCGTTTCACCAGGGTACGAACCCGGAACCTTCCAAAACAGAACAGACTAATATTTTTGGTAAATGTATATGATCAAAGGTGCAGATCGTTTAGACCAAATGCTTATCGAATGCACAATAAGCCCTTCATCATAAGTTCCGGTGGATCATCGACCAACCTCCAAGATCGCCGACTACCTCAATGTAACATGCTAACAAAAGAATGCCAACACGAAATAGGTAAATAATCAAATACGGGCTGATGTTAACCTGTGATCCATCGCAACGATGCTGTCATTACCCATGAAGGCAAGGAAGTGACTGGAGGCACCGATGAGACCAGCGCCTCTTTTCGGCATACAATCTCGTGATTATCTTAAAAAGTACCTGTGGCGATCTTTGCGTGCATGTTCAAATACGTCTTCGTGATTGGACTAGAAAACGAATAACCAAATGAAGCTGCAGTCAGCATGAGCCTGGCCAATGAGCAGACAGTCCGAAGCCCCCACTGGCTGCTGCCAAGTGATGCATCAGAACTGAAGAGAATTAGAGTGCGGCTTACCTTACGTTGTCTAGGATGACTAAATAGTCTAAAACTGCCTTGCTACTTGCAGCGCGCGCGCGACCAAGTGGATTCTGCCGCCTGCTCTGCTTACTCGATCTCTTTCGCCCCACGTCTCCGTGATGTCCGGCACTGAAGACAGAGGTGGGTATTCTGATACTTGGATATTGGGTCAATATGAATAGGTCTGTTCGACAACATCCAAGACTGGGGGTCTCTCTTTCATTGTTGATTCAGAAGCAATTTATTATGCTAAGTCCGTCTCGCTTTTCTACGACGACACATCTCCTGAATCTTCTTCGCAAGCTTTCCGGTGGGCTCATAGTTAATATAGCCATCGTAAACATTCTCACTTGACTTAAAACACTTTATCCAGAAATACGTTTCACCATGGGACGTCCGCCAACTAGCGGCTACTGTCATACCTGTCGACGAAGACGGGTCAAGTGTGGTATGTCCATCGTGCTCTTTCTGTTACAATTCTAGCCTGTCCAGCTCATAAACGGTCATTTCACTTACACGCACTTGAAAACACTTAGACAAAGCTCGACCTGCATGTGAGAGATGTCTCAAATCCGGCCACAAATGCCTGGGCTACGAGTTGCCGCTCCGCATGCAAAACTTTGCCGCCACTGGCGATGCTGGTGGTAGTCAACAACTAGTCAGAGTCTCAAACACGAGCTCGAGCACTGTTATTCACCAGAACATCGTCCCAGAGCTCCCGTTCACAGCTTTTCGTAACCGCATGGCATTTTCCCATCTTGTAGCTCACTACCGCTGGGCTCCGTTTTGGAAACCTCTCTTTCGAATGTCATTAGACGGAGAATTAGATTCAGATGTGGCCAGAGCCGATTATACGGGAAGCCTAGCGACTGCGCTCGGCTTCATGGGAAATTCTGTCAACGAGCCGAGCATGGTGGCCGAGGGCTATGAGTTGAATGGCAAGGTAATCAGAGCGTTGCATCACGCTGTGTCAGCGAAGTCCAATCAGGAGTTGGCGAGGTGGGCCTTCACAATCATTATCCATAGTCTTTACCAAATAAGTCTTTGAAAAGGAACTTCGGTCAAGAGCACGCGCCTATCGTCACAGTCCCTATTCTAACAAATACAGTATGCGGTAGAGAACGTGCCCAACGTTCCTCACTATTACGGCATGTCGAAAATTATAGAAATGTGTGGGCCAGAGTGCTTTCAGCAAGAGCCAATGTTGACCTATCTACGCCAAATTCGGGCACTTCATGTAAGAGAATTCCGGGCTTTGTTCTTT
This sequence comes from Colletotrichum lupini, assembly GCF_023278565.1. Lineage (NCBI taxonomy): Eukaryota > Fungi > Ascomycota > Sordariomycetes > Glomerellales > Glomerellaceae > Colletotrichum > Colletotrichum lupini. The sequence continues at coordinate 5,785,905 of NC_064672.1, forward strand.
GACTTCCTGAATACTTGTGGTCTCTATATGTACTGATAGAATTGGCTGTGGCGTCAGGCGTGCAACTCCTTCAATGAACATGATCACTCTTTTTTTGAAAAAACGACGTGGAAAACTATCCCATGGCGATACATACCCAAGACCTCACACGACCTGCTGATGGACCATTTTGTCGATATTCCCGGTCTCACTCTTTCTATCGCATCACGCAATCGACCGTTATTCAACAACGAGATAGAGGCCGCCCGTGACAAGATTGATCAGCTTCTCAGGGATCTACGTGACTGGAGATGGCGCTGGAAGTGTGACAATCCAGATGCTGCAAGAGAGGCTGATATGCCTCTTGACGAAGAGATGGAAGACATTTCATTGCCTTGGGCCAAGACGTTGGCGTCTAGGCCAATCGAGGTGAAGACGCCGGAACAGGCTGCCGAGCTCATCATCTATAATGCTTCAATCACGCAGCTTATGAATTTGCAGGTTTTGTTGGACACGGGAACGCGGCATCCAATGCCATTCCCTAAAGATATCGACAAAGCCGTGCTCAAGCCAGCGGAAGATCCTCTTTACACACCGAATGAAGTCAAATATAGGTGGCAGCCGTCCATGGAGGGCTTAAGGCTCATGAGGCTGGCACCGAAGCTCCTATCTGTTAGCAACGGTACCTCAGTAATGCTGGCTGCATCGCCCATCGGAATCATATACAACTCTCTACTTGCTACGGAGGGTCTTGGAAATCTATTTCTGTCAACGATGGCGGGGCCGAGTGATTATACAATCACAATTAGAGAGCTTTCTGTCTTTCGCTTATGGTAATAACATAGGAAGATATTGATAGGAAACAAAAAGAAAGGGTTATCGAGGCATGAAATACAACTGTAAAGAGCCACCCACCTCAATCAAACAAGCGTAAAGATGCAAATTGATCACGTCGCCGACCACCATAGCTCTTCGCACATCGTTTTCCACCATCAAAACCAAAAGATTGCGTCGAGGGGGAATCGAACCCCCGGCTCCCCGACGCTGCTGGATGGCAACGGAGAATTTTACCACTAAACCATCGACGCTGATGATTGAATAATCTTTTCCTCTGCAGCGTCGTCTCTGAAGCCTTGCGCCGCGCCCTACGATTTTTCTCCAGGTTGTCGCCCAGCCTCGATCAGCCTCCTCTTTGTCCAGCCATCAAAGACTTCGAGATTCCTTCAGATGCTTCTGACCTTCTGCTTAGTCGTTGGTGCTCTGATTTCCGTTCAAGGAGTTGGCCCACTCCTTCATCGAGGCCTTCGTTCTCGCAACCAGTTTTTCTCGCCATCCGCCTGCCGCATCCGCTGTCCACCCAAGCAGGCCATAATTCCAAGCCAACAATCCTTCAGCGCGTGCGCCATCCGGGTGATCCAACAGCCCAACTGCGATGTCAACCATGTCTTCACGGTCGTAAACGGCGTAGAATATGCTGGCTGAACACACTGAACAGGAGTACCGCTCTACCTCGGGAGAGCTATTGTAAACCGCCAATGTTCCGAGGCGTGGGTCTTTGGTCTTGGATAGAACTGCTTCTTTGAGTTTAACGATCGTCTGTGGGAATTGAGACGGCGCGGATGCGGCCTCAGTGCTGAAGTTGATGTGTGTGAGAGGAGCAAAGGTTCACGAGATGATATCTGAGCCGAAGTGTTGGCGGCAAGAGTTGCACGAATCGGAACATGCCTTGAACTTAAGCGTCTTGGGATCCACACATGTCGAGGTCGATTCCTTCGCCGGATCTGCCTCCAAGTCCGCCGCGCTTCGCAGCGATAGTTGGACGCCCTTGCAGTGGCAGTGGAACAGGGTCGACGTTGGAAAAGGGCTAGCATTCAGCCGAGCGGTAGGGATTGACTTGCTGACCGGCCAGTCGAATGGAACCTCTTCGCTGTTGCGATGCCCTTTCCAGCGCTTGACCGGGTCTCCATCCTCTTCTTTCGGAAGCCATGGCGCAAGGCCGCCATCGATGGTGTCGCCGATGAACATGTGATTGTCATACTTGACAAGACCAGGGATGTTCTCTAAAGCGCCGGTTGTGACATAAGGAGCGATGCTAGGATTGTGACCACGGGCAAAGAGCTGTGACGAGCAAGTACCGCACGAATAAACATCAAAGTGTTTCGAGAACGGATATTTCCGCAGGCCAGATAGGTCTACAGAGGCGTCTGGCCACGCGACGGCAGGATTGTAGAGAGATCCAGTCAGTCGGCGACACGACGTACAGTGGCAGCAAGACGCGTTGAGCGGCAGTGCGGATTTCGGCAGTGAAGCGGAGAATGTGTGTGCTTTACACATGCACTGTGCCTTGATAGTGACTGAGTCGTCCATTGTCGTATAGAAAAGGTCGTGATCCTCGAAAAGTTTATGATCTTGAGATGAACCAAGTTATATGTTTCTGGAGACTGAGGGATATAGATTAGATGAACGACTTTTCAATTTTGTCAGTACTTTTAGGCTGCCATTGATTGTACAAGGGCGTGAATGACAAGCTAAACATCTCGCCTAGTGATAGTGCACTACCTACGTCACCACAACGGGCACAGGGGTCTCATCTCAGTAGCTACATTACGCGCCAAGATACAATTCAAGTAAGACTCGATAGACGTGGAACAATAAGCCGCCGGCTCATGCTGCAACCACGATACCTCGCGCTGACAGCTTGCATATTGCTCTAGGCATCTCTATTCTAAACGAGTCCGATTCCGTAACTCCATAATTACAAACAAGGCATCCGGCTCACTCACGTCCTAGAAAACGTGCCCCCGACAACTTGAACCTCCTGGGCTCGACGCGTGGCCGGCAGGAAACCCACCCTCACAAGAGCTTCCACGTTCTTCTTCGAAGCCACCTTGAGCTGCAGCGGACACATGTCGTGGCTTTCGGTCACCTCTTCCCATTCCATGCTACCATCTTCGAGCAGGTGAGCCAGCGGCCAAAGGGGATGCTCCTCTTTCCGATTCGAGATATAGTTTCTGACTGTTGACAGCCATTTGGCAGCACGTGTTGGACGGATGTCGTAGCCCATGCCCTTGATCAAAGTCCAGAACGTCCCCCAAGTCATTCCTTCTTCATGCTGTGTCACCGGACTAGCAGATGATTCTGGATTGAATGCGATGCGAATGGCAGCTTCCGAAGTTGTAGCAGCATCCGAGAGATGCAGCCATGCCTGCTCCTCGTCCGCATTATAGATGCCCATCTCAATGTTTGCAGCCGTCAGCCTCCAGATGTAGTCGTCCAAATTTGCTACACCTTCTGCGGGCGTCCCGATGATAAGCCCAGGCCTGAAGACGCCGATATTCCGCTGTGAGACTGGACATCGTTCCGCAGCTCTCTTGACGAGAACCTCAGCAACGAATTTTGTCTGGCTATAGCCCATAGAGTCCGATAGCTCTAGCGCGATGTCCTCGTCCCGTTCTTCGGCACTCTTCCACTGTCGTCCACCAGACACGTAAGCAAATCGCAAAGCAGGATTCTGAACAGCAATGCCCAGGAGTTGAACTGTTGAATGGATGTTAACCGCCTCCAAGGCAGCATAACTTTTGTTCCAATGGACAATCGCACCGTTGTGAATGATGATATCGAATGTGTGTCCATCGCTTAACAGGTCCCATCGTTTCTGGTCAAGGCCGAGCATAGTCTTCGTGAGATCCCCCGTCCAGACGTCCAGCTTGTCTTCGTGGAACTCGGTCCACCAAAGAGCCTTTTGCGCAGCCTCAATCACGCGATCTTTCGCTGCTTGGAGTGTCGCTCCGCGTACCAGAGTGGTGACACGGGCAACATCGCGCCGCTCTAGAAGTTTTCGCAGTATTTGAGTACCCAGGTATCCGTTTGCCCCAGTAAGGAAAACCCTGAGATTATCTGTCTTCTTGGTCAAACTACCTTGGACAGCTCTAGACAATATGCCTGGAAGTTCCTGAAGCCCCGCGTCAAGACGATCAATTTCACTCATCAAATCGATCCGCCGAGTCTCAGAGTTGCTGTTCGAAGATGTCAACGTTACTGGGCCGTTGGAAGCAGCACAGGTGATGAAAGCTGCCAGCTTCCTGATGCTCATTTGCTCGTCCATGAGCAGCTGCATGCTGACTCTGACACTGTACTTCAGACGAACGAAGTGCATGAGCGACATCATGTTGAGAGAATCTAGACCGGAAGTCTGTAACAGCACATCGTCAAAATCGTCTAGTCGGGGCCTTGACGAAAGGGTCTTTCGAGACACCAAATCTGTGACCTTCTGTGCCAGCTCGTAGGCGGGGAGCTCGTGAGGTTGAATGGTTGCCACTGTACTTGGTATCGGCGCAGAGACGTCGAGGATCTGAGATTCTCTGACGGACAGATTTCGGACCCATGTTGTGACTTTATTCCTGTCAACCTTGCCTGAGGTCGAAAGTGGAAATCTTTCCTCAGAGAGGGTTGCAACGTCAATGAAGTGTGCCGGGAGCATGATGCTCGGAAGCTTTCCGGTCAACTCTTGACGAACTTCCTCTGCAATAATATTAAATCGAGTCATGATATGTTGGAGACCAGGCCGTCTCTCGCCATCTTCTTCTTCGAGCTCCAGAACCGCCACAAGTTGTTCTGAGAATGGTCCCGACGAGGGAAAGACAACAATACCGCGCTTGACGGAACAGCAACCAGCGATGTGCGACTCAATATCTCCGAGTTCGATTCGCTGGCCGTTCAACTTGACTTGGAGGTCCTTTCGTCCCACGTACACCAGAGTTCCGTCGACGGCTCTCCTCACAAGATCCCCAGTCTTGTACAATCTATTTGTACTCATGCGATCCTCTCTAGATATCCATGGTAGTCGCGAGAGAAACGTTACAGCTGTTTTCTCACAGTCATTCAAGTAACCATCGGCTAGAGTCGGACCACCTATGAGCAACTCGCCAACCTGTTCACTTGGAACCAACACCGTGTCATCATCTGCGGCAACAACCCACGCAGAGCAGCCGACCGGGTTTCCGATGGATTTCGGGTCCGTATCGTAGGTGCACGCATGGCAAGCAGCTATGACGGAGCATTCACTTGGGCCGTATGCGTTGAAGAGAGTCAGTCCGGCGTCAAGCCATTTCTTGATCAAGTCCTCATCGGGAGCCTCTCCGCCCAGAACTAGAGTCTTCAAAGACGGCATCTCTGTTGGACGAATGATGCGAGCCACCGATGGAGTCAGAAGCGCGAGGTTGACGCGCATGCGGCTTGCAAAGTCTCCGAGATTCTCGAAGCGCTCTTTCTCAGTGGCGACACAGACGGTTCCGCCATAGATGAGGGTGGTGAGAATCTCAAAAAGGCTGGCGTCAAAACTGTATGCAGAGAACTGCAAGACACGATGCTCGTCGCTCATACCGAAGACGGAACCATGGGCCATCGCGCTGGAGGCAAACGCAGCATGAGAGACGACGATGCCCTTGGGATCTCCCGTCGAACCAGAAGTGAAGATGATGTAGGCAGGACTGTTTGGTGTCACTTGAGCTGGTGGTTGCCGCGAATGCTGAAGCCTGGATATCTCGCCAAGAGCATCGCGATTGACGATCACGGACGCAACAGCACCAAGATCAGTTGCCTTCTGTTGGAATGCAGACGTAAGAACTGTTTTGGCTTTGACTTGCGTAACAACCTTTCTTAGACGTGATACGGGCTGGCCCGGGTCTAAGGGCACGAAAGAAGCTCCGGCTTTCAAGACCCCAAGCATCGCAACGACAGTCCAGACAGATTTCTCGAAGCACAGTGGAATCTTTTCTCCCTTCGAGACTCCCTTTTCGGCAAGTCGAACGGCAAGTGCCGTCGACATATCTTCCAGCTCCTCGTAAGAAAGCGACTCGGCTGTTGAGACTACTGCCTCTCTCTGGGGTTGTGTCAGACTCATCTTTGTGATGAGTTGATGGAGCGTAGCCGAGACCTTGCTTGCTTCGAGAGGTTGAGAAGCTCGTTGTTGGATAAGTGTAGAGGTTTGTTCAAAGGCCAGGTCTGCAATCATAGAAGGTCTGTAGCTACCAGATGTAGCCCAAGCGAGTTGACTCATGACAATTTTGACTGTTTCAATGGCTTGAGCGACGAACAGTCGACTTGTCACATCTTCATCGACATGCGTCGCAAACTCAATCCGTCCAGAATGAAGCCATGCCTCGCATGTGACGGGAAATGTGGTAAACTCTTCTCGATAGATCGGCTTCCCAAGGGGACCAGGCCCAGTCTCATCCCAGCCGCCGCCTGCTTGAATGACGAGCAGGTTCTGGAATTCGCAGGCGCGCTTAGTGTCTTCGTTGAGTGATTTGATCTGTTGGATGCCGGACTGCTCATAGGGTATCATGGCGGTGGCGTGGTCCTGGATCTTTCGCATAAAGTTGAGAATGTCCGACCCTTTGTCCAGGTGAACCCTTACAGGCACTGTGGCTATTGTCGGACCCTCGACGCTTTCGATGTTGTCCAACGGTGCGTTTCTACCTGAGACTGTTGCGCCGAAGAGCACATCGTTTGACTGAGAGAAATGGCTTATCATGAGACTCCATGCCGCTCGAACGATTGTTGACATGGTGATTCCTGAAGACTGATCGATGTTGATACGAAGCTCATCGCGCACCACAGCTCGGGCGAAGGACTGGTGGCCAAGCTTGGGAGCTTCTGGGAAGCTTGACAGGCTCACTCCCCGTAGTTCTGTCTTCCAGTAACTCGCATATGCTTTTGCCGTGATATTCTGAGTGTATTCGATGAAGTTACGGTAGTCAGTTGCTGGCTTGACAGCGCGGCCGTGATACAAATCGTTGAGACGGTCACAGAGCATTGCCAGGGACCAGCCGTCATAAAGCATGTGATGTATGGTCCACACGAACGTCACATCGCCAGACTTTGACGTGATCACAGCAAAGCGATTGAGCGAGTCTCCGGGAAACATTGGGTTCGCATCGTCTTGCTCGAGGTATGCTTCGAGATCGTCGTGCAAAAGCCACCGGACTTTCTCACGGATAACGGCTTGCAGAGACCCAGCAGTCGACGTCGTTGCGAACCTAGTCCGCAGTATCGGTGATGCGGCATGAATATCCTCCCAGCAATTCTTGAACTTCGCAAGATCGACGTTCCGAGGTAGCGGATGGATCCATCGACCAGTGTAACTACCTGGTCGCGTGAGATTGACAGCCATCAGACCCTCTTGCATGTGCGTGCAAGGGTACAAGTCTTCAATTTCATCGACAGCGACGTCGCACTGGAAAGCGGCTTCACTTTGCAGCTCTGTAGTGTCCTCTCGCCGCAAGAAGTAAAACGGAATGAACTGGACAGGAGACACCGCCTGCTTCTCAGATACCGTACTCTTACAAACGAGAGCCATCTTGCCCAACACAGAGTTCTGGAAGATGTTCCCAACATTGATCTGGAGTGATTGCTTACGACAAGCTGCTACGATCCTGATAGCCCCGATGGAATCTCCGCCGAGCTTGAAGAAATCATCTTCGAGGACGATCGAGTCTTCAGGTAGACCTAAAACTTCTGACCAAGCCAGCCGTAGCGCCTTCTCAGTTGGAGTAAAACTAGGCTGTGAAGGGTCACATAGCGACATTGAAGCTTCGGTTGACGGGTATGTGTCGGATATTAGCGTGTGCTGTCCAACTGAAGAATCCTCTTCGCTCTCGGGGAAGTCTGGAGAAAGTGGCCCAGAAATCTCAACCGGCATGTGATCTTCCTTATTGTCTGGCGTTCTAAGCAGATGTTTCGACGTCGACGCGTTTCCGTATGCACGGAGCGTCTTCCTGTCGACCTTGCCTGACGGTGACAGGGGCAATGTGCTGCATGGCACAACTGCCCTTGGTATCATGTATCTAGGAAGAGCACTGGCGAGTTCCTCAGTAGCTGTCGAAAATTTCCGATGTATCGTCGCCCACAGAGAGTGAGACTCCTCGACAATAAGTTGCGCTTCTGCATGAAAAAGGTTCCCGGAAATTGTCTTAGGGGCGACGAATGCCGCGAGGATACTATGTTCTCCTCCAAGAGGGCGTAGGAGCTCTACAATCAACTCCCAGTTCGTCCCGGAAGGCGACGCTGTCTTTTCGGAATTTATAAGTTTCCTGAGTTGATGTTCAATCTCGCCAAGCTCAACACGCTGACCATTGATCTTGACCTGAGTGTCTTTCCTGCCCAAGAAGTCGATAGTCCCATCATGGTTCATCCTTCCGAGGTCACCAGTGCGATAGCATCGCATTGGCTTTCGTACGACACCACGCAGGAAATCGGGATCTTCCAAGAAGACAGCTCTTGTCTTCTCCTCATCGCCCAGGTATCCACGCGCAACAGGCGCGCCCTCGATCACAATTTCACCAACAATACCGAATGGAGCAAGCTGGCCGTCTTCTCGGACAATCCAGACGGCACAGTTGGGAGGTCGTCCAAGAGAAATGCTCTTCAACCCCTTAGTCCTCGGCTCGCTGACTATGGTGATAGCGGAGCACTCTGCCGGACCGTAAGCATTGATGGTCTTGACATGGTCGGCCCATGTGTCAGCGACAGCCTGCGGTAATGCTTCACCCACGAGACACAGTACCTCGAGGCTTGGAACTTCCTCCGGAACCATTAGGCTTGCAACTGAAGGTGTCAGCATCGCCCAGTTGACCTTCATGCTGGAGATGCAGTTGGCAAGGTTGTTCATCCTATCCTCCTCAGATGGGATACAAAGGCATGATCCCGTCATCAGGGCAGCAAAGACTTCGAGCATTGAAATGTCGAATGAGAAGGATGAGTACTGTAAGACCCGGCAAGTGGGAGCGTCGAGGTGGATGGCTTTGGTGAAACCCTTGGCGCTGGAACAAAATGCTTCGTGGGTGACCACAACACCTTTTGGCTTTCCGGTAGAACCACTCGTGTACACAACGTACAGCGCGTTGCTAGGAGAAGATGAGATCTCCGTTGACGGAAATTGCCGTGCTGTCGACAAACGGTCCAAGAAAGCCTGGTTGATCAAAACTCGCTTCTCCTGTCGGATATGTGATGGGATCTTGCTTTCGCCGAAGACGGACGACATAATGACCTTGGCATCCAAGTCTTTGATGACCATGCTGATCCGGGCTGCAGGAAGTGAGGGATCCAAGACGACGACAGCTCCGCCAGCCATCACCACACCCAGAATGGAGATAATACTGTAGACAGACTTTTCGAAGATGATCGGGACCATCACCTCAGGTCCGACCCCAATACTAGAAAGGTGCGTCGCAAGAGCCTCTGATGTACGCTGCAACTCAGAATACGACAAATCACCGTCCCAAGCGCAGATAGCCTGTGCTTGAGGATTTGATCTGGCATGTTGTGCGATCGACTCTTGAACTAGATGTTCTTCTCTTGTCGGGAGTCTTTCTCAAGTCAGACAGGCACCAAGCTACTATAATAGTTGAATATGGCAGGAAATGAAACTTACGGTCTATTCAATTTGACAAGATGCCTCTGACTCGCGGGACTCATGATCTGTACGTCTGCAAGAGTGGACTGCTCTCCTGTCGAGTTGGCCAACTGCCAAATGACGTGCTCCAAGTCACTCAGCAGCAGACGAACTCTCGCTTTGGGAATGGAACGCTCATTGAATGTCGCAGATAACTGTAGGTCGTTCCCTTCGACGAGACAGTGAAGCTGGAAGTCGGAACTGGGAGCATTGAATGGCTGCTGCTGATGTTTAACAGTCGTTGAAAACTTGATAAGCGTTTTCAAGAATGGTTCACCACCAGTCTCATGGCAAGCTTCGAGCCCTTGGCTGGCTGATTCGAATACGGTTCTTTTGTGTGTGATTTGCTGAAGAATTGCCAAAATTGAAGTCTGAGTGTCAATAGACAATGTTACCGGTGTCACACTGCTCGCGGGCTGAGGACTGTCACTGCTTAATACGCACACATCAAAGTTGACTACTTCGCTTTCGATGATAGAAGATAGTATCAAGGCCCAGGCTGAGCACACGATCGACTCCACATCATCCGGCGCGTCGCAAGTAGGACCACGAAGATGAGTGACCGACTCTGGCTGTGATTCGCTAGACGTAACCTTGGTTCGACTGTCGGTCGAGAGTGTCAAACTTTCCTTACTTGTTGGTACATCAGATGCCTGTCTGTCATATGACACACTTGCATCGAGGTCTTCTCCATCATGCGTGTTCGATATCTGAAGATCGATGACCTCTTGATCGGAAGCATGAGTTGTAGGTGTCTTGAAGACAAACCGCCTAGGCATGCCCGGGGTGTCCGTAGGGAATGGGTTGTCAAAGAAGATCTCGTCCGGTGTATCTGCATCTGCCGGAGTCGGAGCGTCGAAGACAAATTTGACAGAGTGAATTCGAGGCGTAAGCTTCCATTTCCCGTCTGTGGATAACATGTTGAGGATTTGGCTTGGTTGCAGCGATGCAGGTACTGGCGATGCATGCACGATGTAAGCCTGGAAGCGTGGCGCCAAGGCGGGAAGGTCTCGGAGAGTGTTGTTTTTATGAAGTACGTTGGTTGTACGGAGAAAGTATCTTTGAGTCGATGCAGGACCTCACCACTTGACTTTCGTACATGTATGAATGATACTGAAACATCTGTCATCGCTCCTTCAGACTCGATTCGGAACCTTTGCGTGTCTCGAGTCCGAGAAGGTTAGACATGGGGCCACAGATAATCCTTCAACGTCACCAGTAGCTCTCAGTCTAATTAACTGGCTCCCGTGATAGTTCCCGCTCATGTCGCCATAATCAGACCGCGCTTACCACGGAACAGCTCAGACGACGCCTCCTCGGGTAAGGTACCTTGGGCCAAGACTTACAACAGGCAGTTTTCGGGTTATCCAAATCAGGTATTCTAGACTGGTCGCCGGTCTTTCACAACCTGCTCAAACAGGTAAAGATCCCGGAATCCCTCACACCGTCAATCCTTCGATGCTGCGCCATCTCATGGGGATTATCAGGTTGTGGTCGCCCGGGAGAGGGTGACTCTCATAAGACCGGGGTTGCCGTAGCCCCTCCTCTTGAATCTAGAACAGCAACCTTTCACTCCTGATCTTTCTTTGATTATTTGATCATTGCTCACGAACCGAAAGAAAGTGGAGTGCGGCATTTCTCGGCATTATATTGCCGTGTTTAATCATCTTGGAGTGCAATGAGTTGAATCTGTACAACAGTTACGCGCCTTCTTTGACGTCCGGAGTCGACTTGGACGCGTTCCGATTGGTTACTCGACTCTCTACCCTGAATCATATGTCTCTGTCAAGGCTTAAAATGCTAAAGTCTCAGGCAATATCGAGCAAAAGGCTAACTGGTTTGGCGACATAATTCCAATTATTGGGTGGGTGATCCCACTCATTCGTCAGCGATGCGGTGATGCCTCGCCACCCCGAAAGGCTGGAAATCCTATTGACCCCCATCGGTTCTTTTGTAGTGCATGTATTCTAAAGTGGTTGCATACTGTGCCTTGCATGGGTTCGTATGCGGGTCTCCGGGTTTCCCAGTTCGCATAGATTCTTTCCGTGCCTCGGGAACCAATAATCGACCTCACTCTCCGTGACGAAAAATGCTTGAAAGAACGATTCTGAATGCAGGTGCCTGGAGCTGGTGACTAGCAGCCCAGTCACGAATCCTTCGGCCCCATTGAGAGAGAGGGGTGGTCGCCATTTTGCTGGGGGTGGTCAGCGATAAGGCAGCGGCGGAGTCGCCCCGGTGGCCGATATCGTGATTTTTCGAACATGAGAAATGTCGAGCTTTGTCTTACCCCTCAGACATCCACAACGTCTACCCATGAGGTTCGTTTTGGCCTTCCGGATGCGGGTTGGGGGCAGTGTGATGGGATCCATGTCTAGGCTTGAATCCTCTCATGGCGGTCAGCCGGTGCAGCGGGGCGAGGCTTCTACTGAGGTTCCGCCGTGCTATTCTCGAAATGGAACCAAGGCACTTCAGAACTCGCTGCTCTGAAAAAGTGATTACGACTGAGGGAACACCCAGGTGGTCCCGTTGCATCTGCTTATGCTGGGATCCTCTACCATCTTTTGAAGCGTAGAACTTTTCAGATTTTCCCCATGGTTTCTGAACAATCGCCTGCTCCTGAGACAGCCGGTGTTAATATGGATGCCCAGCAGGAAAAGGGCAATGTGCTCGACAGCAGCACTCAGTCTGATGAATCCCACTCTGAAGAGTCGAACACTAACGAAAGCGAGAGACTTCCGGGATGGAAGATATTCGTCATTTGGCTGGCCATTGCACTTGGTGTTTTGTGTACTTTCCTCGATGAAGGCATTATTGCGACAGCCATTCCGCGCATCACTGATGAGTTTGGATCTCTCACAGACGTTGGTGTAAGTCGCATTGCATTCCATGAACAGACTCCAATCCAGCGAACTACGGCTAATAGGCTTATAGTGGTACGGCTCAGCATATCAAATGACTCTTTGCGCATTCCAACTCATCTTCGGGCGCCTGTACAACCAGTTCAATGTCAAGATCATTTTCGTGATCTCTCTCGTCATCTTCGAAATTGGGTCCCTCATATGCGCAGTGAGCCCGAGCTCAGCAGTCTTCATCGTCGGACGCGCCGTCGCCGGCCTCGGTGCATCTGGCCTCCAAAGCGGCTGCTTGGTACTCATCTCAGCAGCCCTTCCTGCAAAACATCTGCCGATGTACGTAGGTGCCATAGGTATGGTCTATGGTGTTGCCGCTGTTCTCGGGCCGGTGGTAGGCGGCGTTATCACGAACAGCTACCTCACGTGGAGATGGTAAGTGGTATCCCGTTGCTTGAATCTGCTCGCCATGCAGCATCTACCTTGCTAATAACAAATCGTTATCAGGTGTTTCTACATCAACCTTCCAATCGCCGCACCACCTGCTCTCGCGACGTTGTTTCTGGTCAAGTCGTCCCCACCAACCGAGGAGCAGCGGCGGCCTTGGCTGCAGAAAATCCGGGGCTTGGATTATCTTGGCATGCTCCTCTTACTGCCAGGGATCACCTCATTCCTCCTGGCCCTCCAATTCGGAGGCGCGCTTTTCGCGTGGGATGACAAACGGACCATTGCATGCTTTGTCGTCGCCGGCGTCCTCGTCATCGGCTTCGTGGCCGAACAGTGGTGGATGGGCGAAAAGGCGCTGGTGCCGCCGCGCCTAGCTAAGACGCGTGTGATTATCTTTGGGGCCTTTTTCGGCTTTTGCTTGGACAGTGCCTTTTTTACTCTCGCTTACTACGTATGATACCCAATTTTTTAGACAATGCTGTTCAGCACAGAACACAAGCTAACATCTCTTATAGGTGCCTCTCTGGTTTCAAGCCATTCAGGGTGCCACGCCTGAGGAGTCTGGTGTTCGATACCTGGCCTTGTGTCTCGCATTTATCCTCACCATTTTCCTCAGCGGCTGGGGTGTCACAAAGACGGGTTATTACCAGCCTTTCATGCTCGCTGGTACCATTCTTGTCTCTATTGGCGCCGGTCTTCTCTCGACGCTCAAGATATCTTCAGGCGCGAACCTCTGGATTCCCTTTCAAGTCATCGCCGGGCTTGGTATTGGGGCATCGACACAGCAAGCAGCGGTAGCTGTCCAGAGCAGTCTGGAAGAGGCCGACGTTGCCATAGGAGTGGCGGTGGTACTATTCTTCCAATGCTTCGGTCCTACTACTGCCATCACAGTTGCCCAGGCCGTGTTCGCAAGCACGTTAACGTCGGGAATAATCTCCAATGTCCCAGGGGTAGATCCCGAAGCAATTAGAAACTCGGGTGCAACTCAACTTAGAGACTTGGTATCTCCGGACCAATTTGGCACACTACTACAGGTATATAATCATGCCATCACCAGGACATTCATAGTTGCTGCTGTCATGGCCGCGGCGAGTGTCATTGGCGTTGCTGGTGTCGGACTAAAGAAGATTCCTGGGGAGGGTGACGAAAAGAAAGACGCCGAGGGCAAGTGATATATTCATTGCGAGAAAAGAAGACTTTCGATATGGAAACGATATATAGAGACTACATACTAGCTTCAACGACGACAGATATCAGCAGGAACCCACAAAAGGAGTCAGTGATCTCAGTCCAATCTACAACATCATGCAGGGTTAAGATTGTCAGTCAGTCACGGATCCTAGCGCTCATAATAAAGAAATCCCTGTCTTAGTCATCGTCAATGCATCGTGGAAAAGGCCCAATGACGGTGTATCCAGCTGTCCGGAGTGGGTCAAGCCAACTTCTGACAATCCCCGTTACAACTTGCCTTAGCCACACAGCGTTGCATCCGTCCGTTCTCAATGACATCTTGACAATTGACTTTCCGTTCTCCGGAAACCCAGATCTCCAAGCTGTCGTCGGATCGCAGCTTCGAGGTTTGTCTTCAGCAGACTTTCCGTTCTGCAGCTTTCTTAGCTGCCAGCTCCGGGCCACACTCAAATGGACGACCATAACGCGGCTGTCAAGCGCATCGCTGAGGTCGTAAGGGACTTCCACTCGCGCCGGGAACCTTTCCGCATCTTTCACGGTTCCACCAGCAGCACCCGGCCCGCCCACCACCAGCGCGTCGTCGACATCAGCGAGCTGCATCATGTTCTGCACATCGACACTGCGGCCGCCGTCGCCGTAGTCGAGCCCAATGTCCCCATGGACCAGCTCGTTGCGGCCACCTATCGGTGCGGGTTTGTCCCGCCTGTAGTTATGGAGTTTCCGGGTATCACTGTCGGCGGCGGCTTCGCCGGGTCAGCCGGAGAGAGCAGCTCCTTCCGCTACGGGTATTTTGACCAGACGGTGCAGTCTGTAGAAATGATTCTCGCGAGTGGGGAGGTCGTCAACGCCTCCAAGACCGAGAATCCAGATCTCTTCAAGGGTGCGGCAGGGGCCCTGGGGACCCTTGGTATCGTCACAAAACTGGAGCTGCGGTTGCTGAAGGCCAAGCAATTCGTCAAGCTCAGCTATCACTCGTACTCGACAATTCCGGAAGCCGTTGCTGCGATACAACGGGAGACGAATCTGGCGCACAATGACTACGTCGAAGGACTGGTCTTTTCGAGGACGAGCGCCGCTGTTGTTACGGGTCATATGACGGATGATCTGCCCGAAAAATGCCAGCCACAGACATTCAGCAGATCCAAGGATCCTTGGTTCTATCTGCATGCACGGAAGCGAATCGCAAATGGCACACCGACGCCGGATTATGTACCGCTGCAGGATTACTTATTTCGGTACGACCGGGGTGCATTCTGGATGGGCGAGTTGGCCTTCAAATATTTTGGCTTTGTCCCTTTCAATCAACTCACTCGCCGGGCTCTGAATCGACTCATGGACACAAGGACACTATACAAAGCCGGCCTAAGCGGCAACAGCCGAATGACATTTAAATATACCGTTCACGACCTCTCGCTTCCATACACCACAGTCCAGGAATTCATCGACTACGTGGCAGACAACCTCGAAATATGGCCACTCTGGCTGTGCCCCCTGCGTGCCACTGAAACCGTCGGCTTCCACCCCTACACGATGGAGCCCGGAGGAGAGACGCCGCAACCGATGCTCAATGTGGGTGTGTGGGGAGCATCGTCAAAGAAGATTGATAGGTTCGTCCGTCAGAACCGAGATCTTGAGGCGAAGGTCATGGAGCTAGGCGGGCGCAAGGTGTTATACTCTCACGCGTACTACACCGAGTCGCAATTCTGGGACGTGTACGATAAAGATTGGTATACAAAACTGCGAGATCGGTACAGCGCGACGAGTTTACCGACGGTTTATGACAAGATTACGGTTGATGTGAGCAAGGAACGGAGGAGAAAGTCATTGAAAGACAGGCTGGCCATCACGTGGCCGGTTGCTGGCCTCGTCGGTGTTTGGTCTGCAATACGGAAGTGAGAGCAGAATGCTTTATACGGCCGATCAGGGAATGGTGGTCCGATGTCTATGGGTCATGTTCATCATGCGGTGTCATTGTTTGAATGTTTGTAATGGGTTATGAGAGCATGTTGCCATGACGGTGCGGAATGTCTATGTCGATGTGGTTAATCCGTGTTCTTTTGGCGTCAAATATTCTGCATCCTGCATACTGAGCGGAGTTCGGGTTATTCTTCTGATACTTGTCACATTTCGGATTCTGCTGTCGGTAGTAACTTTAGCATCAAGACCTTGTGTTGCGCGTCATGTTCTGGAACTTGTTGGGATCATGCATGTGTCAATAATGCTGTTGGTATTCGCAGGTATACGGCTGTCAAATTGTCACAAGATATCAAACCTCTACTGCTGGCCCATGATCTTCATATATCGGATCTCTGTTAAACCACGGTACCTCAGCAATGGCATCAATCTTTCCTTCTTCGCCCCTTTTGCCGTAGCACATATCCCAGTGGCAGCCTTTGGGATAAGTCGACCCACCCCCTTTTGGCCACCCCCCCCTTTTGGCCACCCCATTTCTCCATCCCAGCCACCGCATTAAAACCCTACCCACGATTTTCAAACTACCACAATAATTACAAAAATCATCTAAATATAATTCTTTTTTATATACTTATTTATCGATATATAATAGTCTTATATACTAAAAATAAAGTTATTCGGGCTCTTAAGGCTATTAAAAGAGGTCTCTTAGTTAATCGGGCCTTAATTAAGTTCAGAGTTCTAAGGTTAACTCTTCGTAACTATAAAAGAGGCTACTAAACGAGGGTAATAATATTCGCAGACCTCTAGAGGCTTCTTTTATAATAAAAAAACTAACTAGCTTAATAAGTTCGTATTTAGTATAATCTAAGTATTATATTAACTTATAAATAGTTTATAAAATTCGCTAAGCGAGTTTTAAGATCCTAGGGGGATGTAAATCCTTTTAAAAAAAGATAAATAAACGCTTTTTTAAAAAAGAACTTATTAATTAAGGTCTAGAAAAGTCGTACTATCGATTCGAAGCGTCTAAATAGGGCTACTATTAATATAATTAAGTTATAGTTTAGATTACTCGATATACTAGAGATTAGTAATATTAAATAGGTTAATAAGTATAATATAAATAAGATTAGTATCCTAGAGGGTAAGGGATTTAATAGCCTAGTTTTAAGTAAAATAGAGATTATAGTAATATAAAAAAAAGAGCTTAGTTCGCGTACTTAGGTATTTATAATCGAGTATATCTTTATTAATAATCGAGCTATTAAACTACTAGTTATATATAAGGGAAAGTCGGTATAATAGTAGTAGTTTTTACTTAAACTTAACCCTTATACTAGTTAGGAGTTTATAATAATAGATAATAACTAGATAACTAATAAAACTACCCTTAAGTAATTAAAAATAGTATTTTTATTATAAACTAAGACCCCCCCCCTTAGGGGGCTTAGTATACTTAATAAGCCTCGATTATTAGTTTTAAATAGCTATAAGAGTTATATAATAATAAAATTTATATAAAAATACTATAAAAATAACGTCTACTTACTATTCTTATTACTATATACTTCTTATATCCTCTAGCCGTTAGATATAACTATTTTTAAACTTATTAAGTTTAAGTATAAGAAGGAGCTTAGTAAAGAGGATATAATAAATAATTCTATTATTATTAAAAAGCGGTACTTCTTAAGCTACTATTAAAAAGCTCGTTTAGCTAGTCTAACGTCGTTAAATATACGAAGTAAATAAAAAGTAATTAGACTATATCCCCCTAATATAGCTAGACTACTTACTAATCTAATAGTCCTACCTAACCTAGTTATATTAACTAAAAAAACCGTAGATACTAAGTAAGTAACTAGTAATACTAAAAAAGTTATTAACTAAGTATTAGTAGCGTCTATTATTAACTAGTTAATACCTAAAAAGGCTAGCGAGCTCTGTAATTAGTTAAAGTTATTTATAGAGCTTAGTCTAGATTATAATACTTAATAACTACTATTTAAAAAAATAAAAAAAGTATTTAGCGAGTAGGCTTACTATTTAATAATATCTTAGTACTATATTCGAGTTCTAAAAGCTAAAGTTAACCGATTAAGGCTGCGGAAAAAGAAGAGTATATTAATAAACTTAAATACTAAGTTTATAAATATTTAGAATATATAGAGAGCTTAGGAGGACTCTAGCGACCGTTTAGTTAGTCCTAGTCGATTTATAAGGGTCGAATTACCTAGGGAGAATAATAACTATATTATTATAGTAGTAGAAGATAGTTAATTAATTAAGTGTAGTTAGTAGCGATGTTTTGATACTATGTTTTGATAGGGTGGCCAAAAGGGGGGGGTGGCCAAAAGGGGGTGGGTCGACTTAATAACTTCCGACCATCTCGAATCCGCTGCCAAAATCATCCAGCAAGCGGTGAGAAACGCCAGCCGGTACAATGATGACATCGCCCTTCTCAACTACAGGCTCGATCCGGCCTTCGTTATCTTCGCCCCCAAAACAAAGCTTAGCGCGCCCATGGCTAATGCTTAGAACTTCGTGTGTTGTACTGTGAAAGTGACTCGTGCTGTACATGGTATAACGCCATTGCGGCTCGACGACACCAAGGGAGGTAAGGCGAGATTCGATGGCTGATACACTCGTTGACGAAAAGGCGGAGTGATAGATCAATAGGGGTTTGTTTTGGATGCTTGTGTTTGGGAACAGTCCATGTGCCGGGATGAGGTGCTTGGACACGCGCAGTGATGCCAAGGGCGCCAGGCTGGCTTTGGAGCCCATGATCGTGTGTTCGAGCGTGGATCTTTTCTTTGGGTATGTTTGTTGGTGAATATCTGTAGGGCAAGCTGTGATACTCGGCCACAGACCTATCTTGGGTAGAAGGGGAAAGAAGCTGTAAGTCGACATGTGTAAATAAGTTGAGAATGGGGTGAAGAAATATTGACGTCATACCCGGCGTGACCGCTCATCATTGCTTAATCTATTCTCATTATTATCATAAGTCTATTCTTTCCGCGCCCGGGCAGAGTCTTTTAGCACACGACGAAATATCCTCTTGTCCTGGTCAATTGAGCCCACCGTGTATTTGACAACATGACGTGGAGGAACAACACGCCTCAAGACCAGTGCCAACCATATGTCCTTCATTACAGATCCTTCAGGAACTTCACGTTTCTTTCCAAGCCGATGCAATAGCGTTCCAGTACTGGTCAGGATGCATCCGCATATGCCCAACATGGCCACTGCCATCGAAACGCACCGCATCATAGGCGTAGCCCTTGCCCTTCGACTCGGCCATATTCTCCTCGATATCCTCCCAGCCAATGAGCGGATCCTCCTTGCTATACAGATACAGTTTGCGGGATCCCTTGGAAACATACTTCGTGTCGCCAATGGCCGCGACGCTGAAGACAGGCGCGCTTTCCCGGCCGGTGAGGTGCTCGAAGCTGTGATTCAGAAGGAGGAATACGCCCATGATGCACTGTGTCACAACGAACGGCCAGGGAAACCAACCAGCGGTGCCAAGGGTCATGGCCAGAGACCAGCGCTTGAGGTTGTTCCATGTCATGATCACGCTGCCGGGCGTCGAGTCGTAGCTAGACAGGCGATGCGGCATGGGGCGACCGAATCTCTCTTGGTAGGCGTGCAGCGTTCCAGCGTAGTTGATGCCGCCCGTGTTGGACATGACATGCATGAGGACCGCATCTTCGTTGGGGTCTGGTGTTCCGGACGTTGTCGAGGGATAGGCGGCTTCGATGATGGGATTCATGTTGTTGGAGCGGGTCTGAAGGTCCTCTCTCATGGCTTTGACGATGGGCGAAAGCACGGCGATCTGTTTTGCGTGCGGAAAGAGTGTGCGGAATCCATCGGCGTATTTGGAGACGTGTTTTGGTATGGCGTCGCCCCAGCTGTAAATGATGACGACCCTTGGGTGATCTGCTGATGGCTGCGTGCCCTCTGTTACTGGTTCGCCCTCCCGAAAGAAAATTTGGTCGGTGATGGCCGTGAAGCCTGGGAACGGGTCTGATTTCGGTGCCATTTTGAGGGCTTCTTGGGGCGTGCACCACGAGCAATGAGATAAACTAAGAGTGAGATAATAAACGAGCAGACGTAAGCTTTGGTGAGAAAAGTTGAGCAAAGGATTTGGGCATCAGCTGCACATTCGCGAGGAGGGAGCATCAGCGTTCATATTTTGAACGTCAGATCCATTTTCTGATGACTGATCTCATCTCGGCGATAAAATCTTATCAAAGGCCCGGAGACTCGGTAGGCGTCCTGCGGCCACGCCGTTGTTGGGACGCGCCGTGGACCCAGGAACCTAACTGTTGGGACTCGCATCGGAGCAGTAGCCTGAAAACCGTACGACGGCCGGCGTTGGGCATAGTCCACGGAGGATCCGTTACTCTAATCTGGCGTGCCTGGGAGGATCGTATTGCGCGTTGTGTGGCGCCTGGGCTTTCACTTACGAGTGTGAGCCACTGAGGGTGAGAGTGAGACTCATCTCACTCACGCTAAATACTCAGGAGTGAGCTTGGCTGCGTGCGCTGACGGCTCCCACAGGTCCACTTACCGAGGCTAAAGCAATTGCTGTTTAGAAGGGGCCGGACGCCCAAGGTCCTGGAGCGTTGTCCAGATTGAGCGGGCTTGAGTCAGGTGACATGTACAAAGCCGAGGCTCACTCAGGAACGGGTTCGGTTTGAACTCCGCCCGCCCTCTCTGATCTTGCAGATGGACAAAGTGAGAGCCAACAAGCGTTCGAGAACCGGACCCACATTGGTGAACACAGGTAAACTGACCTGTGGGGGGGGGGTGTTAGCTGACCACTCCACATTTTCACGTGAGTGTGGCCCGTGCCACTCCGTAGGTGATCTAAAAGGAATTCGGAATCGATTCAAAATCGATTCTAAATTAGTTTTAGATTAAATTAATATAATATAAGTAATTTTTAATATTAAAATTTTATTTTTAATTGGATTACTTAAAAATATATTTTTAAGTATTTTTTAAAAAGAATAGTATTATAAAAACTAAAATTAAAATATGAAACTACTATTAAATATTAAAATTGATAAAAAATTAATTCTCAATTAGTTCTAAATTAATTCTAAACTAACTCTAAATCACTTTTAAAATTATTTTAAATATATTTTAAAAAGTTAAAAACTTAAATTCTTATATTTAAATAAATTATTAAATATTTTAATTAGTATAATATATTTATAAAAATATTTTTCTATATTAAAATAAGTATATTTAATTATATCTTAGTTATAATTTAGAACTAGTTCTAAATTACTTTTAGATTACTTTAGAATTGGGTCAGCTGGACCCACTTACTTTCCACGGGCCAATCAGAAGAGCGCTCAGGTCACGTCCCTTTTCCTTGGTCAGGTCAGGTAACCGGGGGGGGCCACAGGTCAGTTTACCTGTGTTCACCCCACATTGTCGATACCCCAGAAGCTTCCCCGGATTCCAGCGACTCGACGATAGTTCAGCTTCATCCAAGTTCTTTTCGTGTATTACTGATCCTAAACTCAGATAAATCCTCCATCTATTGAACGGCCTTATCGACTTAATGACCGGTGGTGTTGCAAAGGCTAATCAGCATCCCTGTAATTGAGCCTCTTGGCGAAGAGGACGAGACTTTGACCCTTGAAATCAGCGGGATCCTGTCGATATCATGACGTCTGAGGAGCTTGTAACATTCTCAAGTGCTACGACGATAACAAAACTCGGTCCCAATGTGTACGGAGCAAACTTGGTTCCCAGCTGGTGCACCGGCTCAGGTCAGTCGCTTGTTCTCTACGCCCATTGGGCTCATCATTGACAGCGCGCAGTTCCGAATGGCGGTTACGTCGCATCGGTGATTCTCCGTGCGGCATCGCAGCACCTTACAACACGCGGACAACCCGACTCCATTTCGGCGCATTTCGAGTACGTCAATCGCACGGAGATTGGTCCTGCAATTCTCATTGTCGATGAAGTCAAGCTCGGCCGCAATCTTTCAACGTTGCACGTCTCCCTCTATCAACATGATCTCCAATCATCAGCTCCCTGGTTTACGCCGTCTTCCAGAAAAGAGGTCGTCGCCTACTTGATCAATACGCGCTTAACTGTCGAGAAGGGCCTGACGCTAGAGAGTGGCTGGGCAATGACTCCGCCAGCCAAGACCGCCAATTTCTCCCTCCTCGGTCAGGATAAGGACCCCCACTGGGTGCGCAAGCTAAAGCTGAATGCTCGCGCGACGTCCTACGCCCGCGCTCACAACAATCTCGAGTACTACGTTCCGCGCGAGGACTCACGCCGTGGCATCGTCGATCTCTGGTTGCGGCTGAAAGACGGCCAGAGGTTTACGAATGCATCGCTCGGTTATGTTGTGGACGCGTATCCGACAGTAATAGAGGCATGGAGACCGAAGCGCGACGAGGAACAGACACCTTTTCGGTCGAATGAGATGTTTTGGTACCCTACCCTTGCTCTGAATCTGGACGTGAAGAAGGCTTTGCCGGGGGAGGGAGCCGAGTGGCTCTTCCTTCGGACAATGGCAAAGGTCATCCGAAATGGCAGACTAGATCTTGAGGTTATTGTTCTAGATCAGGGTGGAGATGTTGTCGCTCTGAGTACTCATGTGAACATGGTTTTGCCCGCTGAGAGGAACTTGAAAGAAAGGAGTCACTCGAAAGCCAAGATTTAGATGCAAGGCCTAGACGTATACTCGACCTGATATGGTCCAGTTCATTCTTTCAAGGGCAGTATGTATCAGATCTCATATCCTATGTACATGTCCATAATACCCCAAACCCATCCAGTTTTGCATCATTCAGACGTCCTTGGTTCAAGGCGCTAGTTGAGGCGTGAAGCCGACCGCAAACTATTGCACCTTCCCTCTGGAGTCAACCGACCAGATTTCTTCGATAACCCCATTACGATGGGCGTAATACCAGTCGTGCAGGTTAATCGTTGGATCAATGTGACTGGGAACCATTTCAACCCGATCTCCCACCGCCAAGGCGGGAGTTTCCTCCTCCCAACTAAGCGAACCATGCTCGT
Source organism: Colletotrichum lupini (assembly GCF_023278565.1). NCBI lineage: Eukaryota > Fungi > Ascomycota > Sordariomycetes > Glomerellales > Glomerellaceae > Colletotrichum > Colletotrichum lupini. Next base: position 5,808,795 of record NC_064672.1, read on the forward strand.
CTCCCAGGTTGGCGTGGGTATAGCGTCGGTCTTTGCATTCAGCAAGTCCGCTGTCCGTCGTCAACGACTTCAGCCCCGTATCAATCGTCACTTGCCGCTCGCCCTGCTTGCTGACAACGGTCGCTAACAGCGTTAAGCTATTGGAGTAGAACGAGCCGACGGCGTTGCGGTAGTCCGTATCCATGAAGATGAAGGATCCCGGCTGCAATTCCGTGACTCCTGGAACCGTAACGCAGAATTCAGCGGTGCCTGTGCCGCCGGTTGTGACCACCTCGATGCCGAAACCTGCTTTCCGAAGCGCTTCTGCCGTCTCGGTCAGCGTCTTCATGGACTCGAGGCACTGCCTCTTTCGGTCCTCCCGGTCGTGGAGGTGCTGCAGGTGGCCCTCATATCCCTGCACACCAATCAGGTTGAGATGCTTGAGATTTCCAATGTGTCTCGCCAGAGCCATGGCAGGCTCGCCTGCGGTCACGCCAGTCCGATGCAGTCCAACATCCAAGTCAATCAGTGTGAGAATAGGCTCCTCGACACCGGCCTCCTCCAACGCGTCGTTGATTGCCGTTGCACCAACTTCGCTATCGACTACGATTCTAATTTTCTTGTTCTTCTTAAATAGTTCAACAAGACGCTTCACTTTCGGTCTGCCAATGATTTCGCACGTAATGAGGATGTCGTCGAAGCCCGCCGCCGTGATGGCTTCTGCTTCTGACACTTTGGCCACACAGCAGCCTTTGGCACCGGCGGCAGCAAGCTTTCCGGCAAGAGCTGCACTCTTTGTTGTCTTGAGGTGAGGGCGGATGTTGACTCCGGTGGGTAGTAGGCTGTCGAATAGCTTCTTGATGTTTGCTTCCATGAGGTCGAGATCCACGATCATGGAAGGTGTGTCTAGGCTGTCTAGCCCGTCTCCCACATTGACAGTGTACATTTTGGCGACGATTTTGGGTTGTTGAGATGAGTATACATGACGTGAACAGGTTTTCAATGCCAAAGAGGAAGTGAACACGGGAATCCAAGATCCCGCATAAGATCGGCTGCGGGGTCGGCAACCCCAGAGCGAGATAAGACGATTCGGAGTGGATCTCCGGCGTCGGAAACGGCGTGACTAATCAGTCTGTGTACTGTTGTCCGCGGAATAATACCTCGAGCAAGATTTGATCAACGTGTTCATTTCCCTGCTGAAATACGCTCGAGTATGGAAATGGAAGGAAGTTGAACTATCAGGCATGGCACTGCTCTGCATCTCGGTCAACATGTATGTCTCACAGCGCACATGAACACACCATAATTGAGCTGCCAACGCACGTGCGCCTTGGGCTTTTTGGCGCCTAGACACGGGAACCGGCAAGTTGCGCTTGAACGATGGATCTTTTGCCCGGCTCGGCACATCTGCAGGTTCAATAGAGGTTGGCTTCAGCTAACAACCGATGCAGGGTTGCATCACTCATGCAGCACTGTTCATAATCAGCACTATACTTATCCGTCCTACTCAAAGCAGCATTCAAGGGCTGATCACGCGTTGCCGATAGGCCATCGATGAGGGGAATGTTGTACAATGGGTATAAGACAGCAGTCAGAGTAGGACTGGGAACTTGCTGCATAGCAGACCAGACAAATGAGACGAATGAGGTGGCTATGATATGAAAGCATATGATCTTGCTCTAAGACAGCTCATGACTGAGGTAGAGGAAAATGAAAGAGATCTGCAAATCTGGCTGTTATAGAATATTTGTATATATATCCCACGTGCCTATTTGAGTCTATGGTAACAAGCATGCACAACATCTTATCGAACCTTCTCACCAAACCCCCCGTGACTATGGTGCTACTTGATGCGCCAGAGCTTTCGCTAGCCTCGACCGGGGCTTTTTTGTCTATCGCGACAATTTCGACACTAATTTTACGAATCTTCTATAATTTGTACTTACACCCCTTATCCAACTATCATGGCCCATGGTATGCGGCTTCATTCTCACTTTGCTCCGCTGTCATATCTGTATTTGGGCTTGAGCCACATTGGTTGCTGTACCTGGCCAAAAAATATGGATGTGAGTTGTTGCCCGTCTTGTTCTTTCATCTGAGATTACCACGAGATTCACTAGCTAGCGTCCCGTCCAATCTTTTGAAAAGTGATAGACTAGTACTAACTGATCGGCGAAGTTGAGAAGCCTATCCGCATAGCACCATCGCTTCTGCTTTTTCCTCAATCCAAGGCTGTCAAGGATATCTACTGGGATTCGAAATGCAATAACAAAGCTTCCCTTTACGGTTCCAGTGCACTTGGCCCACCGCACCTATTCTCGACCATTGATGGGAGTGTGCATAAGTCCTTGAGAAAAGCCCTCGGCGGTCCATCGGTATGTCTCTGCAACAGTTCTACGCTGTTAGTTGCATCCTCGGCGCGCCTTTGACTAATACTGAACTGTCCAGTGGTCCGTAGGTGGATTGAAGAACAATTGGGAACCACGAATAGACGCACACATTCAACTTTTTGTGCAACGGATGACCGAATTTGCCGAGAAAAATCAGGCAGTTATTCTCTCCGACAAAGTAGCGTGAGTATTGACATGCTCTTAGCAAAGATGCAAAAAACCTTGTGACAAGGCTAACCTCATCTAAGAGAGTTCGCGGCCGATATCATGACGCTAGTCTGTTTCACCAACCCCTGGGGCTTCGTCGACAACAGTCGTGACGAGCGCAACATGCTCAAAAGTTGGCGAGAGGGATTAGTCTTCTTCGGGTTTGCAGGTCGTTTCCGCTTCTTTCGGGATGTGATTCTGAAAGGCTCGCTGGGTAAATATTTTCTACCAGAGACAAGCGATGACAACGGCATGGGATACTTGATGAGGCAAGCAGACAGGGAGGTCTCTGGTCGGGAGCAGCGCATGTCGCAAGAGGACTTTTCCCAGGAAAGACCAGACTTTTTGCAACTGTTCGTCACATCAAACCCCTGCGTGTCATCAAGGCGCAATACTAACCTGGTTATAGGTGCCTCGAGGCACGGATGGACGGAAAGCCATTGACGGCGATGCAGAAGCGCGCGCACGTAACGCTGCTCATTCAAGCCGGCGCGGATACGACCGGAACGGCGCTCGGCAGTACCATCCGATTCCTTCTGACCCATCCGGCCGTGTTCGCACGCGTAAGAGCCGAGTTGGCAGCTGCCGCCGACGCCAAACTTCTCAGCACACCCATTCAATTCGAAGAGACAAGGGCACACTTGCCCTACTTTGTGGCATGTATCAAGGAGTCTCTGAGACTTCACCCGCCCGCGACGAACTTGTTCGGCAGAGTGGCGCCGTCCCCGGATGGTAAAGTCGTGGACGGTACCTGGGTACCCGCTGGCGCAGAAATCACGAGCAATTCGTACGTCGTTCAACGGGACCCTCATCTGTATGCCCCGGACCCAGAGGTATATCGACCAGAGCGGTGGCTTGAGGACGAGGGAAATTCCAAGGAGCATATCAGCGAGATGGATGCTTCTGCTTTTGTGTTTGGCGTTGGGCCTAGAGTCTGTCTAGGAAAAGACCTTGCCATCATGGAGTTGTACAAGTTGCTCCCAGAGACTTTTCGGCAGTTTGACTTTGATATGAAGGAAGAGGGAGAGTTTGTGGTTGTCGGGGGTATTGCCTACAACGAACGGTTTGTTGTTCAGCTGAAGCCGCGAAAGGAATAGTTCTCGTTGAAATTCTTCGTTTCTTCAACTTGTTCCTTTTTTCCTTTTAGGCATCTGGTTGCCACGGCCAAGTTAGTAGGCTGAAGGGATCTCAGTAGTATGGTAACCTTGCCTGATGACAACGCTGCACAGATTCCTGAGACGACGATAATCAGTGTCTACAATACCGTGTTACAAGTTGTGACTTGAGGGAAGTTATCAACTAATTGGTTCATATGTTGATGCAATGCCGGTCAATGTCTCCGTCATCGAGCAACCGACGATAAGCGATGACAAGGAAACGGGCAACTCTGCCAATAAAGACGTTTTCCGCGCTGAATCCTTGCCGGCGCCGGAGCGGGGAGATGCCCCACAGCTGTCTAGCGCCGCTTTCGGCTATCTCGGTCGCACTGATTCCTCCTCTCTCAGGCGTCCTTTCTGGACAGTGTAGCCCATGTCAACAAGTCGACTCCGACTGGTCCGCGGGAAAGTGGCAGGGTTCGGAGAAAATCATGCTGTCTCTTCAGTTGCTGGCAGTCTCTCTAGAAGCATAACGTTGCAGCACGCATACTTCCATACTGTAGACAGGCACCATGGATTATTCGTTACAGAACCACCGCTCCTTCATTGGCTCCAAGGTCACTGACCTGCCTACGCCCTCTTTTGTTCTCAGCTTGCCAACCATCAAGAAGAATATTGAGAGGCTGCATCAGGATGTCGAGAAGGCCGGAGTCACACTTAGACCTCATGTTAAGACCCTCAAGGTAGGAAATTGACATATTTCCCACTCCGACGTATTTGAGGTCATGACTAACTGACTCGCAGAGTCTGGAAGTCACGCGGTTGATGCTGGGAAATGGCAAGTACAAGAGAGTTGTGGCATCAACACTGTCAGAAATCCGTGGATTATTGCCATTAGCAGAAGAGGGCATTCTCGAGGAGGTTTGTTATGATTCGCCAGTAAAGATACACAAGGACTCGCAGAACTGAGGCATTTTCTTTTAGGTTCTGTATGGGCTGCCGCCTCCAGCAAGCACCATCCATCTGCTGGAAGATCTACGAAAGTCCACCAACGTCCAGCTCATGATCGACCATGAGAAGCAGCTCATAATCGTAGAGAAGTTTGTCGCCAAGAACACGGAAAGCACAATCAAACCCTGGGACATCTACATCAAGCTCGATGTGGGTAGCAAGCGCGCCGGTCTTCCCCTGGACAGCGATCGTCTCACAAAGCTGATTCAACACGTCAACAACTCATCAGCCGTCACTCTCAAGGGCTTCTACTGCCATGCAGGCCACTCTTATGGGTGCCGGACACCACAAGAAGTGGAGGATCTCCTTACGGTCGAAATCAACAGTGTCCTGAGCGCTGCGAAGCTGGTTACTGGTGACAGAAAACTCACCCTATCTGTGGGCGCCACACCGACGGCTCATGTTGTTGGCACTCTTAAGGCAGCGATCCCCGAGAACGTCACCTTGGAGTTGCACGCCGGTATGTACTTCTCGCTAATCTTGACCGCAGAGGCGAGACACGATTAACACGAGGGTTTCTTAGGGAACTTCCCAACAAACGATCTCCAACAGGTCGCAACCAGCGTCATTGGAGCCGAAGACCAGGCCATCCGCGTCCTCTCCGAAGTCTGCAGCGTGTACCCGGAGCGCAACGAGGCTCTCATCAACGCCGGGACAATCGCCTTGTCAAAGGAAGCTGGCCCGGACCCAGGCTACGGCAAGGTTGTCGGCAAGCCTGACTGGGCCGTTGTCCGAATGTCTCAGGAACACGGTATCCTGGGTGAAGTTCAGACACCGGGCTCAAAGACTACTGAGCCGGAGCGCAGAGATGTGGAAGCGAATTTCGATGTTGGCGATAAGATGTTCCTCAATGTCCAGCATGCCTGCATAACTGCTGCGGCCTTTTATGTTTACTACGTTGTAGATGAGAATGATGTTGTGGTAGATACCTGGGTTCCGTGGAAGGGGTGGTAATGGTGAAAAGTTTGACAGTTTAGTCAAATAGTAGAAGCTTTAGTCCCTCATACCTTACTATAAAGAAAATATTCGTGGTATCATATTCGCCCGCTCTTGATGAGACCCGTCCATAAATGTACACACATGTTGATCGAAAAATGTTCTCTGGTTCCGCCAGTCGCCGCCATTTTTCGTTCGTTCGCACGCTCGCTGGCCCCTTAAACACCGCCGCTATTCATATCAATCATGTCCCCAGTCCATCTACGCAAATGAAATCCAAATCTGATTCTCGTTCATGACCCGACAAACCTGCCAAGGACCTGCCCCAATATCCGCCGGAATGACCTCGTTGTGGTCCCACAGGTGCTGCAGTACGACTGAAGTTTGTCGGATGTTACCCAGACCAATTGTGGCAAACATATGGCCCAACCTCTCATGCAGGAATTCTTGTTGTCCCTTATCTGTGACGCACGAACCGATAATGGTGATGGGCCAGCATAGACTAGTGTTTATGCGGACGCTAGGATCTAGTTGTGCTAGATGTGAGAGAGCTCCGCTGAGGGCGTTTTGGATAGCCATTGTCTGGAGGCCGTGCTCTTCTCGAGAGAGTGTATGTAATGCCGTGTGCAGATAGAGCAACAAGGCTTTCTGGTATATATATCCGGCCAAGGCAACATTCTCAGTCACCATGGGGTTTGGCTGCCAGTTGAGGATCTGGCTTTGTAGTTGTGAGAACAGAATAAAGTCATCGGCTGATGGGCGCCAATCCGGCTCGTCCATATGGCTCATTATCCGCCGTCCCAGGTCGAAGATCGAAGGCACCAGCAGGATCAGATCTAGCCAGCATCCGCATAGACTACCTATGTAAGAGGATGCCACGAGCTCAGTGGCGAGGAGAATGAGATCGTTGCTGAGGAATAGTTGATCACCAAGTCTTGCGTCTATGGATATCATGCTGACGGTCGCCGTGTAGATGTAGTATTCGGTCAAGAAGTCTTTCAAAGTCTTGTGTAGAAAGGTGTTGTTCGCAGATAAGAAGGGCAAGATCAAGGACTGGGCTGCCATGAGATGGTCGAAGATGGTTCCATTCACGTCACCTTTGGCAGTCTACAAGGGGTATCAATATCACGGTGAACTTAATTCCGAGCGTGACTGTGCAACATACCTCGACCAAGCACAGAATCAGGGCACCAATGCCCAGGATCAGCGTTTCTTCACCATGCTGTCCGCCCATGTACGTCGAGATGTTTTGCTGAAAGAGTCGTAGCGACTGATTGTAGTATTTGGTTGCAATATGGTCCGTCGGAACTAAAGACTTTGCTGCTCGGTGGACGGCACTCTGCGTAAGAAGTAGTTGTAAGACGAGATCGCTGCTGAATGCTAAAGGAATCAACTGCGCGGTGAAAGGGTTGTCTGTCGTGGATCCATTGGCCATACTGAGCGATGTCGCGCTGAGGTAATGACTGAGAAGCTCAAGTGAGTTGCTATCCTGATTGCCGGCCAGGAAGTTCATCGACCTCGGCACATGGTGATCTCTGAATATCGACATTGGTTGAACTGGCGAGTGCACCATCTGATCCGTAGCCTCGCCATCGTCCGGGTCTTCCGTGTTAAAGACAGAAAAGGCGGAAGGGTCTTCAAGTCCGATAGCAGTCGTTGTGTGCTCTTCTGGCGTCTGGGGAGGGACGATGATTGCGCCGCTCTGGTCCGTCGTGACGATCTGGGTTGCCGGACTTGAACTCGAGTCTGTTGTGGCTACACTTGGTGATTCCGAGGATTGAATATGTGATGCAAAAGAGAAGTTGACTGAACGATCTGGGAGATGCTGGGGACTCTGGGATGCCACCGTGGACCCTGCTGGTGAAGGAGCAGTAGGCTGAAGATCGTCCTGCCGCGTGCTCTCTGGCGAATTTCCTACCTCGCGGGGTGAGCGCGAGGTGCCGCCGCTTTGGGTAGCTTGAGAGGAAGAGGCAGCGGCGGTGGCCTGGGATGAGGACGTTGGGGGCCAGCGGCACTCTAGGCGGTTCCGCTCACAACCGCGACACCGCGGCTTGGTCTCGTCGCACTTCTTCTTGCGACCGCGGCACGTCAGGCACCCCGTACGGACGCGGAAGATTGGCCCCGCAAGGGTACGGCGGGGTTTCGTTGACATGGCTGAGAGAGCCGGCCGGGCCCGTTGAAGTGAGTGAGTGACGAAGGGAGGGAGAGAGAGGGGAAAGACAAAGCGCCAAGAAAGCCCGAAAGTTGAACCGTCCTCCGATAGAAGGGGAGAGCGAATGAGGCAAAGTTCTAGACCAATCCCAATGGAACGGGCAGCAGAAGAAGCGAATGCTTGTGTGTTAGATGTGATAGACTGATCTTTGCATGAACAGTTGACACGGAGTTGGAATGTCGAATGGACTGCCTCCGCGTGGGCCAGATAAGGAAAATTTGCCGGGGTCGTGTGAAGGCGTACTATTCGTGTCTCGAGCGCGGTCCGCCGGATCCGCCCGACCCACTTACTTCACCGGTGCCAGCGCGGTAAAGAACCGGATTGGCCACCCCGCATCCTCCTTGTCTCGGCCGGGTTACCCTGACGAGGCCTAGTCGGCACTATGTCATCGTCCTCACCCCTCTTCAGCCTCAATGAACTCGGATAGGGTGTTGGGAGTTATCAAGTATCAGATCTTTGAAAATTTCCCCAGCTGACCCACCTACCGTTGGAGGACAACTGTAATTTTTGCAACGGGCCTAATGGTTTGTACATTCAATGAATAGGGCGCATACTGTCCTCCGTACGTAGGCAGGGTACTATTATAAGGAAGTGCCTGTCTACCCATTTTAAGCATCGTGTCTATCCGCAAAAATATCGATATCGCATCTAGCTACCCACCTATTCAAATCTACCCGTCAAGGCGTCAACGGTGTAGTGGGCCTAGATCTCTGGAAAATTCGATCACGGTCTCGTAGACAGAAATTTCTCGTGGGCAATTCAACATCTTTCGCATGCATACCCAGCTTCAATGCCGGAGAATTGCCTGTGGTCCATCGACCATTCTGCTCTGACTCTCGCACGAAACCTGTCCATCTCCCTGATCTTGTGAGAATATTAGTTGGCTTTTCTAATCAAACATGATAGCTTCTTGGTTTTGTGTTTTTGGGAGGACTAGAAATCAGATGAGTTTTACTATCCGGGAGGTGGTTTTTGGCTACTCGGAAAGTAGTCCACTTATTATCCCATCCTAGCGAATAAGAGTACGTTACTTTACTACGTACTAGATGCAGATGATCGGGCATCGAAATAATCTCCAAGTCGCAAAACAACTATTTAATAAAACAAACCTGCTCCACAACAAGGCCAACTAAGTAACTAAGTCACCAACCCTTCGTATCAAAAGGTAAACTAGGCACTAAATATGCCAACTCGCGTGCATACGATGTGCGTGCTGGGAAATGATTCGTCTTTTCAATGCCCATGCTCTTCCATGTCGAGATTATCAGTCTGAACTGGTTTCAGGAACCATTCGAACCTTTAACATATGGTATACTGTAATTGTATAGTCGCGGGTGGGTGTTGTAGTATGGATCAAATGTTAACAAGGCAAAGCCTGGGTCGCCCGCAGCAATATTGTTTGGCCAACAAGTATTGAGCTCCAGACCATCGTTCGCCGGTGGGTTGGCAGCATGCCCCCATTTGTTAATGGTAAATTCTGGCCGAACTGTAGCCGTGATAGCGGCCTGAGTTCTTGTCACGCCGCCTTGTATGATGGTCTTCCTGTTGGGATCGGCATCGACTTTGGCCTTGAATTCGGAGTCCTTCATGTCTTCGATGGCGGCACCAAGACATATTCCTTTCCACATATGTCCTGCTCCTCGATTCATTCCTCCTGGGATTAGACGAATTAGTTGTCCCTGTGCATTTTTTACCAGAATTGAGGCGGGCTGGGTCCTGTAGTCCTAGAAGATATGCAGGTGGGTATTCGTCTTTGTCGCAATCTACCTTATTAGGGTTCGATTTGACTTCATCCAGCCATCTATCACCTTTATGTTGCTTCTGGAAGGCTGGCACAGCTTCTGCATCTAAGCGCCACGCCGTTGCCGCGGCTTCAGGCGGACAAGTTAGAGTAGCCCATTGCGGATTGACCTTGATAGCCGAACTATAATGGAAGCAAGCTTGAGACCATTTTTGGCTACATTCTCTCTCCACAACAGTCGGCTTGGCGTTGGGTGCGTAGACAACCGATGTTACAACTAAATCATTTTTCCTTGTCGCATCGTTGACACAAGATTGTATCCTCAATGTGTTTTTAGCAGCCCCAAGTCGCATGGTTGATTTTGCTGGTGGAACCCTGCACTTCCGCTCCTTTTGGATCTTTCTATCAGTGGGGTTATTGTCGTCACCCTTTTTGCCACTACCTTGTTTGAGGTTATCCGATTTCTTCTTCTTCTCGAATCGGTCTCTTCCAGCAGGCGAGTTGCTCAGTATGTCATATACTTTTTTGATGTCTTCCGGAACCAAGTTTGTTCCGCCACATGGCTGAAGCCACCAAGAGAAAGCGCCTTCAGGGTCTTCTTCCTTGGGATAAAGATATGCTGCCATTTGAGCAGCCGTATTGGCGATTTCTAACCAGATGTATAAGCTTCAGATTCATAAGAGGGGAATAGGAGATGGAAAAGGCACCGGGAGGTGCAGAGAGATAATGAGAGAGGGGCAAGGGCATACCTAGGCCAGCGCTAATTGGCTTGCCTACCACAGGAATAAATTCTACACCAATTTCCAGCACTAGTTTCAGCGTTGACATCATAATATAGCATGAGATCTGTATTGTTGGTTGTGAGTTTCATCTTTACTGCATATTGCCCCGATTGATTATGGTGTAGTGACGCTTACCTGAGCCATCTGTGGCATGCCATCCAAGACGATATCTGCAAATTCGTTTACTAGAGGGTTGTTGCATTCGCATTTCCCTCCAGCAATTGTCGTATCTGGGCCGATCTTATGCCAAGGGATAGGTTTGTCGATTGGCCAAAAGCCCAGGCAGAACGCATTAGACATTTTGCCTTCTTTCTTGGCTTGATCAGTTTCTGGCTTGCAGATGGAATCGCAACTTTTCGTTTGGTAGTCCCAGTGTTGAGGCTCTTTTTATATGTTGCAATTCTTCGAATTGCTTTCCTTGACACGCCTGGCATAGTCGAGAGGGTACTCAGGGTCGGTTACCACGATGTCGATGTCACTCGTATCTGGTCCATCGATACGGCTCGTGCAAATATTTTGTGGACAATGGCCGTACTTGCAGGAAAACTTGCAAAGAATATTAAGATCCGTATTCGAATCGTCCCAGGCGACGACATCGACTTCTGTCTCAGGCGGAACCTGTGGTGGAATCCCTCGGGCAGTGCACTCACACAAGGATTCTAGGCAGAAGCCGTATTCGCAACAAAACTCGCAGAGATTACCAGTATTCAAAGTGCAATCTTCGCCTGATATACATCGTTGCAGGTCGCGGCTTTGGAAGGTAGGCTCAGGATGCGGAGGCTGATGTTGAGGTGGCCCAGGACGCTTAGGCTGAGAACGCGAAGGCTGAGGATGCGGAGGCTAGGGACGTGAAGGCCGAGGACGAGGAACCTGAGGACGCGGAAGCTGAGGACGTGAAAGTCTGAGGCTAGGATCAGATATCTCATGAACCTTCACGCCAGGCAAAACGGTTGCGTTTTTTGGCCCCGCGAAACATTTCCCTTGACTCCAACCCAAAGTAAACTCTTCAACCAGCTCGCGGTTTTCGACAATGTCAATTGCAATGCCTAAGATCCTTTCAGGTCCTCGACTGTCATCGCAAATCTCGACGAGCATCTGAGTCGAATGGCCGACAATTGGCAGATACGAGATTGCATTCCATGCAGACGTTAAGTCAAAGCACCCACTTATAGGCCCCCCCCCCCTTTTAGGCCCCCCCAAAATCCCGCCCAGCCCCCCGATTAAAACCCTACCCTTAATATACAAACTACTATAATGATTATAAAAATCGTCTAAATATATTTCTTTTTAACATAATCATTAATTAATATATAATAGTCCTATATACTAAAAATAAGCTCTAATAAGCTCTTAATATTATTAAAAACGGTCTTTTTATTAAGAGGGCCTTAGTTAAGTTCGGAATTCCTAAGGTAATATTTTAGAATCGTAAAAAAGGCTACTAAATAAGAGCGAGGGTATTTATAAACCTTTAGAAGCTTTTTTTATAATAAAAAGACTAGCTAGCTTAGTAAGTTCGAATTTAGTATACCCTAAGTATTATATTAACTTATTAATAAGTTAGAGAATTTGCTAAGTAAGTTCTAATATTTTAAGGGGATACTAAACTACTTAAAAAAAGATAGATTAACGCTTTTATTAAAAAGAATTTATTAATAAGGGTCTAAAGAAATTATTTAATAAATTTATACCGTATTAATAAAGCTATAACTAATATAATTAAATTATAATTTAGATTACTTAATATACTAAAGATTAATAATATTAAATAAGCTAATAAATATAATATAAATAAGATTAGTATAATAAAAAATAAGGGAGTTAATAAGCTAGTTTTAAGTATAATAAAAACTATAGTAATATAAAAAAAAGAGCTTAGTTTGCGTACCTAGGTAATAATTATTAAGTATATTTTTATTAATAATAAGTTTATTAAACTACTAGTTATTTATAAAAAAAAGTCGGTATAATAATAGTAGTTTTTATTTTAACTTAACCCTTACGATAGTTAAAAGTTTATAATAATAAATAATAGCTAAATAACTAACGAGATTACCCTTTATTAATTAAAAAAAGTGTTCTTATTATAAACTAAGACCCCCCCTATTAGGGGGCTTAGTAAGCTAAATTAGCCTTAACTATTAATACTAAATAAGTATAAGAGTTATATAACGATAGAATTTATATAAGAGTATTATAAAAATAATATTTACTTATTATTTTTATTATTATATACTTCCTATGTTTTTTAATTATTAAATATAGCTATTTTTAGTCCTATTAAATCTTATTATAAAAAGGAGCTTAATAAAGAGGATATAATAAATAATTCTATTATTATTAAAAAGCAGTACTTCTTAAGCTATTATTAGCTTACTCGTTTAGTTAGTTTAACGTTATTAAATATACGAAGTAAGTAAAAAGTAATTAGATTATAGCTATTTAATATAACTAAGCTATTTCTTAACCTAATAATCCTACTTATATAAGTTATATTATTTAAAAAGGGTATAAAAGCTAAGTAAACGACTAATAATATTAATAAACTGCTTAACTAAGTATTAATAACCTTTATTATTAATTAGTTAACTCTTAAAAAAGCTAGCGAGCTTAGCGACTATTTAAAACTATTTATAGAGCTTAGTTTAGATAATAATACTTAATAACTATTATTTAAAAAAGTAAAAAAAGTATTTAGTGAGTAAGCCTACTACTTAGCTATATTTCGGTACTAAATTCGATTTTTAAAAGTAAGGGTTAAGTATATAAGGCTTAAAAAAAAGAAAAGTATATTAATAAACTTAAATACCAAGTTTGCGAGTATTTAGGATATATAAAAGGCTTAGCAGGACTTTAGTAACCGTTTAGTTAGTCCTAATTAACTTATAAAGGTCGAATTACCTAAGGATAATAATAATTATATTATTATAGTAATAGAAGATAGTTAATTAATTAATTATAGTTAGTGGCGATGTTTTGATACTATGTTTGTTAGGGGGCCTAAAAGGGGGGGGGGCCCATAAGTGGGTGCTTTGACTTATTGTTAACTTTGCCAAGGAGCCTCCGCTATAGATACTCACTATCATGCTTCTAGATTGGGCGAAGAGAGTTTTCGTAGGGCAGTTGGGAGGATCTGCAAGCGTTCGCTCTACTGACTGGCCTAGGAGAATAAAGTCCAACCTACTGAAATTGTCATTGCCGTCGTTGCCTCGAACTACCATGACTTTTCTCTCGACCTCTTGGCCGGTAGACTCACAGGATGCGGAGTACATGCCATCTGGTTGCCGAATACTAAATTGAGAGCTCTTCGCGAATGACTCCGATGTCCAGTCTATGACTGGACGACTGGAATTGAGCGAGCAGCCGTAGACGGTAGTGGTAGAAGTTAGGTTGGCAAGAGCGTCGGGAAACATTGGTGCAATAAGCATGGGTTCCTGGCAGCGACGTAGGTGGTCAATCGATCCATACTCTGTCCATGTGTTCGTGTTTGTGTGGTTAGCACAAGGTATAGGACATTCGATTTTTTGGCTAGAAGGGGTAGCATCGATTCCAAGTGGTGCTGCGATGTTGACGGTGACATTGTGTAGGACGTCAACTCGTGTGGTCTTGTCGAGCGAAGGATGCGGAGCAGCTACTGCTATCCACGAAAGAAAATAAACTAGTTTCATTGTTGATCTGGTTATAGAGGTTAGTCGATTGCCTTGGTATGAGACATGAGTGTTAGTATTTAGGTAGCTTGTGCGTGGCAGTGATAAATACATAGTCAGATTCTGTGTCATAGTCAATGTTCGTTCTCACAGTCAATGATTTCGCCTGATGAAGAAATGTTTCCAGGGAAATTCATGCCTTTGGGCCTTTTAACACAGTTCTGCAATCTGACCTTTTCGGTTCGAAGTAGAATTTTAAACCTGAATATACGACCGTGAGAGCTACGTTATCACCTCAAATGTGGTTGAGAAATTATTTGAGTTAATGTTTGTTGAAGCCTATGGGGCTTGGCACCCTGGTAAGTATTTTGTGGTTTTCAAAGCCATTACATTCCGTTATACAGGATGTCTACAGACCATCCGTGGATAATGGCACGAAACACCTTGCGCGGTTTTCCGAGACGTTCAATATGAGTCTCATTTTACAGCAAGGTTTGATAGCTTAGAGTCGAAAGATCTCATGATATAAATCAGATGATCTACCTATTTACTTGTGCGTGAATTCCACCCCTTAGCGAACATGATGCTATATGTTGCCTAACTAGATCTTCTCGTCTACAGGCTATAAACCGATCGCAGAATCAGGAGATATTCGAACCCTCGTCACCTTGGAGGCTACAGATGTTGGCTAGTAAGATAGCCTTTTAGAATTGATACGGTCCCCCGGAGTGTTATGGAAGGTAAACTTTGTGTATCTCCTCTTGTTACGTAATAGGGATAGTAATCGCACCTTACAAAGTGCCCATTACGTGCTAAATCACGTATCTATCTTAGATATCGTATATATAGACCTTCTCCTTTTATCTATTTCCACTTTAATAGTTAAGCTACTTTTACTATACTCCGTATGCCTATTACTACGTACTATAACTCGTAATAGTTATAAGCCTAGCTCTTAGTTAAGACCTTATACTACGATAACGCACTTATTAATACGATTCCTATAATCTCTTTAAAATAACCGACTTACTCGTACCTACTTTAGCCTAAGCTAAACTAACTAGCTGCGATAGTTAAATTAAATAGTTTAACGTACTTCGCGCTATAAATAAGGGCGTCGGGGTTTAGAAGTACGTCGACCTAGACGCTCTAAATTCTAACGTATTCCTCGACCCCTTTATAGCGCTTATTTCGCCCTTAGAATTCGGACGATTAGTTACGACCCGTAATAAGGAAGAACTACGAGCTTACTAGGCCCGTTATAAGGCGTTCGAGAACAACTAAAGAAACTAGGAAATCCTCCGCTAGTAGTTTCTAAATATAACTCCTAGTACGAACCTTTCGACTTCCTCGAGCACGAGTAACCTATAAAACTAAGCCGGGTTTCTTTTTATAAAGCTAGCTATACTACCTACTTTACGTAGATAAATTTATCCCTATACCGCACCCGTAAAGAGGATCTATACGCTCGAGAGTATTTAGAAATAATAAGAGCTCGATGCTAAATACGAGTAACTTATAGCTTACGAACGTAATATTATTAATACGCATATTAAAGTCCTCGCTTAGTAGTTAATAAAATTAGTTAACGCTATACTATACGAATACGCATTTTAAAAAGCTACTAAAAACGGCGCTAAGTTTAGTATATAGCGAATCGTTAAATATTTAAAGTAGGAATTTACGCCCCCCGAACTAGTAGTAAGGAATACGGTTCGAGAGGAATACTAATAAGCCCTTAATAAAGCGAGGACTAAAATTAATCCCTAACGCTAATATAAGGAGTAGTAGTCCGCTTACTTTTAAGCTAAAACGTACGATATTTTAAAAATTAGTAAAGAGATCGCCGTACTCGACTTCTTAGTTATAGTTAAGTCTAGACTTAACCCTATATAGGGCTAACGTATATATAAGACTTTTAGCAAATTAATAGCCTTTAGAACGTATACGAGGACCCTCGAGGAGATTGCGTATATATTTAGCTTAGTAACCTAGGACGCACATATTAAACGACTTTTAGGTTAAAGAGGGGCTTACTCTACTTTTACTAAACGCTCTAACTTAGTTAACGACGTAAATAATAAGGGTAACGTTATATACCCTTATAATTGCGCATACCCGTAGCGCCCTACGGCGTACCGAAAATTAGAATAGGTACTTATAGGCCGAAACGCTAATAAGTTACTAATACGAATACTAAGGAGCTATATAAAAGAAGTCCTCGCCGCTATTAAATTAAGTAAGTAGAAATTACTCTACGGTGAGCTTAAGAAAGCTAGTTAGCTAAGGAACGATAGAACCCCTAAGAAACCTAGGTTTCCGAAAGGATCCTCTAACTAACCTATAGCGAGCTTATTAGTAGACTAGGACGAGGGCTACGTAGTTGCTATACTTATAAAGAGTTAGGACTTAGAGGTAAACGCAATTTTTAGTACCCCTATGGGTAGCGCTCACCCCCTTTCCTAGAGCACGGTAATAAATAGCTATAGAGTAATATATTTAGTTAACGATAAGAGCTTACTTAAACCCGAGAGTTACGTACTATTAAGTAATAAAGACTACGTTAAATTAAGAACTACTATACTACCTATTACCGCACGTAGCACTCGTATTATAAAGGGCGTCCTAAACGGACCTAAAAAAAAGGGAACCTGCGATCTAAAGCTCTAGAACGTCGCTTACGTCGAGGGATTCTATATTAATATAGTCTTAGAGACTCTACTAAATAGAAGCGCACTCTAGTACTACGGTCTAAATTGCACTTTACGATAGGGAACGCTTTATAAGAGCACTATTAAAAAGTAGCTTATCTAAAAGAACAATTTAGTCTTCCTCGAATATAAGCTCCTCTAATCCTATCCTTTTTCCGCAAACCTTAAGCGTATTTTATAGAGCTTAGCTAGTATTATATTACTAGTTAGCCGTAGAAAATTCCGTCGCTTATATTAACGTACCCGTAAGAGGTCTAATAGCGCGCTCCTCTAGTACCTTAGAATAAGTTATCTCGGACCTAATACTCTTCGTTAATTACTATATAAGACTCGAGGTATGCGTATTAAACCTCTATTATAAGTTAAGTATAAAGTATATATATTATCCGAAGCTAAGATAGTAGTCTTAAAAAGACTACCCTCAAAAAGAGCCTCACGGCTATAATACCGTATATACTAAGATCTCTTCTACTTCGAACTATCTCTTAGTAAACGATAATATATACTTATAGCTTCCGACAAATATAATAAGTAGCTTAGGGGGTTCCCTTTAAGGATAAAAATAGAGGAGGAAGTGCTTTTTGTACTATAGAGCCTCGAGGTAGCGATTCGTTATTAAAAAGGGACTCTAATCTACTTCTTTAGAAATAATAATAAGACCGCTCTCTTAACCGTAAACGTTAAACGCGTATATAAAACGTAGTATAGCGAGCTAGGAATTAAAATAGAACTTCTACCTCTATATACGAAAGAACCCGTAAGTAACGCTAAAAGAGTAGGTTAACTTATAATCGCTAAAGCTCGTAAGATACGCTTTTTTACAAACCTCCTTACGAATCTATAAAATAAAATAGTACTAGCGGCAATTTTTATTTATAATATTACCCCACGGGAGGCTAATAAAGGAGATTCGCTTATTATAATAGAAATTAATTAGTAAAAGCGGTATTAACGCTAGTAATAGACGGGTTACTAAGTACGGGATTTTAAACCGGTTACCCCGTATTTCGGTAGCCTCTACGTATATAGCTACTAAGCATACCCTCTTTATAAAGATCATAAGAGGGGCATACGTCAAAAGGAGTTTAAAATGCTTCCCCGCGGGCATATAAAATACCTAGTTAAATATATATTAAAAACGTATAACCTATATAGGGTCTAGGTACCCGCGCTCGAGTAAGTATTTATTACGAGGAATATTAAGTTTAATAAAAAAGTCTTTTATAATCCTGCACACGAGGAATAAGCTATCGTAAGCAAGTAAGCAAATTTAGTAATCTAAGAGATATAAGAACTTTTCAATACTAATAATAAGTTAATTCGAGCACTCGGGGAAGTGGATCTAGACTTCGGAAATGCTAGTACTTAAGATAACTCTGTAGTTAAGGATAGTATTATTATTAGATTTTTAACTATTTAGGACGCTAAGTAATTAATAAACGTATTCTAGGGTATAGTAAATAAGGCTAAAGAGGCTAATATAGTCTTACCGTTACTATTAACCCCTAAAATAACCCCCTTGCGCAAGCTCGGGGGTAGGGGTAAAGAAGGGGATATAGTAACCGGGTTATAAATAGCTCTACGTAGTCTATAGTCCTCCCTATAAGCGCTTATATATACCGCAAAGGTTCTTAAGCCTTTAATTCTTAACGGCTCTTAGTAAAACGCTAGAGCACGCGGCAAACGAGGTACCAATTGCGAGAAAGTAATTCCTAACGCTAAAGTCGACGTTAGTAAGGAACCCTTATAATAAACCTTTACTATTATATAAGAACAGAGCTTATAAGAACTACTTTATCGAGTACTAAGTAAAGCTCCGTTAGGTCCTAGATATTTAAACCGGGCCCGCAGACCTCTATAACGCTTCGATAGTAATATCTTCGCGACGCTTTTATATTCGAATATAAGAGACGGCAATTACTATAACCGTCTTTAGGACTACTTTTTCTCTACTTTTATACCTAATTAGTAAAAAGCTATAGAGGAAAGTAGTGTAGGATATATAACACTCTATTAAGTAATAAAAGGAGCAGTTTATAGGACCTACCTAGAGCGCTCCGGAGGAGTTTAGAAACCACGACTTACTAAAGTTAACTTCTAAAGCCCACTAAAGAAGTTTAGTAATATTAAACATCTCCTACCGTAACTATAGAAGTTACTCAGGGATGCTATAAATATAGAAATAAAAAAGCTGAGGGATATTAGCATATAAGAAGAGGTCAACCGTGATCCTAAATAAGGGATCCTACTTCTATTAAAGTAGGTATATACTTATAAGCACGACGTCGATAATAAGGTTAGCGAGGTAAAAGTACGTATATATATAAGGGGGAATATATAACTACTTAACCCCTTATAAAATACGTACGCTTCGACGCTCGCCGCAAAGGCCTTTAGGCTTATAATAATAATAGCTACCTAATTCGACCTTAAGGTAGACTAATATAATATTATTAACGCATTCCTTAACGCGCCTCTTAAGAGCGAGAAGCTAGTAATTATTAAACTCCTAGAGGGATATAAGGTTACTAATAAAATAGGTAAACTCTAACGCGCTCTATATAGCCTCCGAGACTTGCTAATTCTCTAGTTCTAAACTTTTACCTCTATACTCCGTAGTATAAATATAATATATAGCTACGAGGAAATCTATATCTACTAAACCGTAGATAAGAAGGTAATACTAATATTCTACGTCGATAACTTTATTATTCTATACTATCGAAACGACTAAAAGGCGGCTTAGGGGATCGTCGACGGTATAAAAGAATATATTAACCTTAAAGAGAATGGACCGATTAATTACTTCTTCGGAGTGCGGATTTTATAAGACCGTACTACTCGTAAGGTTTACTTTATTTACGACGTATATATCGAGCGAGTTACTAAGCGCTTCGACCTTATAGATTTATTATATCTAGCTACCCCTTTTCTTTAAGAAGAGTTTAAACTAAACGAGGGGTAGGTAATAAAGGAGGAAATAAAGAGTTATTAAGAGAAGGTCGGGAGTGTACTTTATATAGCTATTATAATTAGACTAGACGTCGCCTTTGCTTACTCGTAATTATCACGGTTCCTAACTAACCTAAGCGCAACCCATATTAAAGTAATTAACTACTATATCCGATATTTTTATATAACGAGATATTTTGCGCTCTACTATAGTAGTATACCGAGTGCGCAATTATTACTTTTAGCTAGAGATATTAGCTTCGCAAATAACGAGGTAATACGACGATTATCTTAGGGATACATAATATTCCTTTTTAGCAGCCCAATTTAATAAAAATTAGTACGCTAAGCGACGGTTACGACGTTAACTACCGAAGCTAAGCTTTTTTATTTTAAAAAAACCGCAAAAGAGACTATAGCTCTAAAGCGCCTTTTTAAGGATATTACCCTTAACCTAGGAAAAGTATAGTTAGTTAATTACGATAATTAGTAGACGATTCGACTCGTCGTAGGGGAAAGAGAAAGAATAGCTACTCGACTTCGCTATATTAATATATAGAATATATAATTAAGATAAGAGCACGCTAGAGGTAGCTTCGAGGTTACTTATATATTAATAAAAAACATACTAGTAGATAGACTTACTAAAAACCTTTTACGAGCTAAGTTCGAATATTTCTATATACTTCTTAACCTCTACGATACGCGAGAAGCTATTATAAATAGCTAAAATAGTTAAAAATAATTAATTTAGGCTACGCCCAGAAAAACTCAATGCCTAAAGGTAAACGATAAACGGAACTTAGAGTGCGGCCCGGAGGCCTAAAATAAATAAAATAACTTTGCCCCGTAGGGCATACGTATATAAAAATAAGACCCGGGCTTGTGCTTATTATTTAAATTCCTAGTTTACGAAGTATGCGATTATTAAGAGTATAGCGTTATTAAGGAGGAGGGTTAGTACGCGCGCTAAGAAACGTATTTTACGTGCCTCGAAGTTTATAAAGCTAAGAATAGTAAGAGTAGCGGGGGGCGCGGGAGCCGGAACGATTATTAAGTTAATAATTTAGGGTACGGAAGCGGGCGGCGTAATAAGAAGTTAGTTATAAATAACTATAATAAGCGCGAGAGAGGACCGGGGGCGCGCGTTAAAAAAGTCCTCTATATAAAAGCCGATATAGTTCTTATATATCCTCCGGTTATTATATATCTAGCGGACGATATTACGGAGCTTAGTAATATCTTACTAAAACTATAGTTAGAAGTGCGCTTCTTAATAATAGAAAAGGATAATATATTTATAAGAGAGGGAGCGCTACTTATAATAGCCTCGGTAAGGGCCTAAGCTATTAACTATAAGACGACTAGTATATCGATATACCTTTTAGCCGAACGGCCGTTAAAATAGTACGCACACCGGCTACTACTTCCTATAAAATAACGACTACTATTTTTAATATCGGTATACTAGAGGGCTACTTTAAAATAAGGTAAGTACTAAATCTCCCGTTCTTCGGGAGCCTCTCCTTTAAGCTTCTTAAGGACTAAGTATACGTTAAATAGGCCTAGAATAGCAAAAAGAACTATACTTATTGCGGGGGGTACCTTAGCCTCTCGGCGTTCTCTTTTACTTCTTATTACCCTTTTAAAAAGAGCTAGCCTTACGTTTTTTAAACCCTAGAACAATATTAAACATAAATTCCTAAAATAATAAGCACACGACATACCCTTTTTAGAGGGCTTATTATCCGAACTAGTCTTATCCTTACTCTTAGACTCCGAGGGGGGGATAAGTAAAAGCCCGTTAGAGCTCTTATTACTACTATTTACCTTATTATTACCCTTATTACGGCCGCTAAGGAGAGCCTTAAACTTAATAAAGTCCTTAGCGTCTCGACTAGTAGCCTCGATATCCTCTTAGCTAGGGAGAGAGAGCTCGGTAGCCGGGCCCTAGTAAGCGGGTAAGAGGTCGCGGGGGGGGGTAACGACCCGGAGGGGCTCGTTAGTATTATTACCTATCTAAACTCTTAATAAACCGCACAATGCGTATATAAAAAGTATTATAAAAATTGCGCAAAACTTATTATTATTTCTAGATATATTAAATATTTATATTTAGAATAAAATTAGTAAACGATTCGACGGCGTAGGCGCGCGCGCATAATAAACGAGGGTACTTATAGTAACTACGAGAAGTTAAAAAGAAAAAGAAAAATAATAACTAAGCGACGCTATAAGAATTTAGATATATATAAGGCGGCTAGGTAGCCTCGCCCTTAGTAATTTATATACCGAAAGTAATAAAATATGTACTATTCCGGGTTAAGATTCTATTTATTTTAAATAAAGGGATATATTTATAATAAACGCGGTTTAAAAGACGCGTATCCCTTACGCTTAATTTTCCTTTATTTACATTCGACCAAATTAGGCCTTTGTAAGGGCATTCAGAGATTCTATCTTAGGCATAATAGCTCCCTAGTAATAGCAATTAGGGGGTATATTACGTAATAAGGATAGTAATCGCACCTTACAAAGTGCCCGTCACGTGCTAAATCACGTGTCTATCTTAGATATTGTATATATAGACCTTCTCCTTTTGTCTATTTCCACTTTGATAGTTAAGCCACTTTTACTACACTCCGTATGCCCATTGCTGCGTGCCATAACTCGTAACACCTCTCAGCCAGTCAGACCACAAGGTTCTGCCGTGCTTTGAGCCTTCACTTAGCTATGACACTCGAAAACTAAAGTCTGACATCATGCTAACTTGCCAAGGTGTCACTTGATGTCCCACTAAGAGGTCATGCCTTCAAGTATTTAAGCGAGCTCATGCCTGCCTCCAAAGTTTCATCTCTCACTCTCAAGCACAATTTACTTGCCCCGGGCCGACATCTTTTTCAGAGCTGCAAAGATGCCCGAACTCGCCGAATGCAAATACTCCCGCGAAGAGTGCATAGTGTCAATCCGCGACTATTACAGCTTCTTAAGTACGATGTATGTCCACGAAGACGACATCCTGTATCCTCCAGAAGAAGGTTGGCCTACAATCACAACGGAAACTTTGAAAGACATGGGAAAATCAAGTGAGGTCATATGTCTTCTACGCCATCTACCCTACATCCGTGTCCCGAGCAATCCCTTCAATCAGGCTCAGGGCGCTCCTTGGTGCCGTTTTGCCGATTGGCAACACACAGGAGCCCGTGTCGAATGCGGCATGGATGGCCAGGATTTGAAAATCATGTCGGAAGGTTCCGAAATCTGCGACAACGCACCCTCCCACGTGATTGGTCTCACAAAGGGTGGCCGCGAAAATCCTGTTTTCCTCTTGGATACAGAGCTTGGCATAATATACTGGCCAGAATGCCCAGACGGGATCTCGGACAATCCTTCCTACGACCATCTGCGAGTTTTCGACGACCCTCACGAGTGGGCTCCAGAAAACGAGGCCGACTGGCGTGGCGATGCCACTCGCTGGACCGTGAATGGTTTCTTCGAAGTTCTCAAGGATCAATTTCGAAAACTGAACTTTATCCCCACCAGTCAACTGTCTGTCATCGATGTATACGCGTATCTCAGACCAGGCTCGGACGGCTTGGTGGAAAAATTACAATTCATCTATCATGAGCATGGCTGGCCGGGTCTGGAAAATTATCGGAAGCAGGAATGCTTGAAAGCTGTGGAGGCTGTAATGGAACAACAGTATGGAATGGATGATTGAGTGGCTTGGGAAAACAGGACGGATCTACATGAGTCAGCATAAAAATCTTGGGAGGTTTCATCTGCTTCATTGCTGTGGGAGTCGGCTTCGCAAAACAATTCAGTCATGACAAACTCGAGCTATCACAAAGTCTTATTAATGGTCAACTTTCAGAAGACAACTCAGCTAGCAGAGTCCAGCTGAGGATTTCTGAAACCTGTAATCCGATTTCTGTATCCAGAAGCGCCTGAAATCCCTGCTACATCTGTTGAGGGTTTAGCAGCTTTCTTCTCAGCATTAGTTTATTTGCATTGGTTCCACAATATCCGTGATTGTGGACTTTGGAAGAGTTTCTGAAAAGACTCGTGGTAATCTCTAGAAGATGGCTTCCTCGAGATTACTACTAAATTACCGCGCCGATGTGCGTGAAACTAGCCTATCTATAGATACAGTACATTGAATACCTTACTAGTGATTTCAATGTGAAGGATATTCCACAAACGACAAAGTCTAACGTGTCTTGTACTACTCTAAAAATCTTCACCTCAATTGTGTATTGAAGAAAAGCCTGGTGAAAGCTGTTGTAAGAGAGCACAACTACGTCTGTACACAAAGTCAGCTGTCATCAACGCAAAACAGATTCGTTGCTGCATAATTGTGAGAGGGTGGTAATTTTTTTTGAGCAAATAGCTCCTCGCTATGTCCTTTTTACACAACTTGCCTTACTTGTGATTCCTGGCTAGAAAACATGCGATTGTGCCTCAATCATATTCTTCCTCTAGTCACGTAAAACGTAAAAAAAAAAGAAAAAACGATTTCGGAGCAATAGTACTGTCTTGTCAATGACGGATCCTTGAAGCTACATTCAACGGCTACAGGCTCGAAGGCTTCTAGGATGCGATTCTATCTCAAAGGGACAATTCGCAACGACTGACCATTGGCGGTAGCCGCCATTTCTCTGGATGCTCCAAATGTGGCTCTTAAAGCTTAACAAATCATGAATGGCATCCATCAGGGTAAGTTGACCACACCGCACCAAAGGTGAGCCTTGATGGTTTTGGTTTAGGGTTAACGATTTCTAACCTCTTTGAATCGAGAGCTTTTCTGGGACCCTTCATGCCTCATGACTCCGAACGGTGGTCTATTTGCCAGGATTCTTGCACGGGTTTCGTCACAACGCGTCTTATCATACAAGCGCGTTTCTCTCACCAACTCACGCATCGGGGTCATGTTCGGGCTTCGAGTATAATTGCAGAGGATTGCCAGTAAGGTCGCGAGTAGCCACTGACGTCAGGTCGAAAAGAAAGTTAGCCTCGAACCAGCCATCAAAACAAGGTTAAGGTATTCGTTTGGCTTTCCGTCGAGCGGGTCTTCCCCCGACCCCCTGAAGTATGCCTGCGCCCAGGTGGAGTAGTAGGCCAGCGTCAGAAGCACGAAAACATGTGTACATGAAATCAGACACTTACTTTGGGAACGCGAACAGTACAACTATCACAGCAAACTAACTGTCGGCTGCAAGTACTTCGTAGTGCCAGACGCTTCCACTGTTCTCACTAGACGTGTCAGAACAGCCAGTGGGTCATCGCCTCTGTCTCATTCGGAAAATGTAAGCAGCCAACTCGGAGCCGACCCCCCCAAAGTAACCAGCCTGGATGTTAAATGCCCACAAAATCTAAGCAGCCAGGCTTAGCGGCCGTTTCCACTGTCCTAAAATCTGACGGTCGTGTTTGCTGTGTTTTGGCGAGTTGAATGGTCAATTCGGTGATCACTTCCCTCATTTGGGATGGCTTAGACCGGGAGGACAGGGCAAAACAGGCAGTAAGGTCTCATTTGCCAACGCTTGGCAGCGCGTAAGAAGAAATGACTTTGCACCCAATGGTGCCATATGCCAGAATCCAACCCGCTAAACCGACGAACCAGCGGCCCGTTGCACCAGCTTAGTCTCGTATGGAGGACAACAATTATGCAGCCACCCGCAGGGCTGACCCTTCAGGTCCCCATAAGCTGAATCCTTTGACGAAAGCCCCTTCGACCCGCGGCGTTGCGGATCCCATCTTCCAGCCGAACAGTTTTCCCGCTCATGTTAAATGATCTTGGTCCCATTTAGGGAACCCTGTTTACGACCTTCTCCCTGCGACAACCGTAATTCCAAGCAAACTTGTCCTGTTTTTGTACCTCGAAACCATGGATTTCGACACGATCCGATGGCGATTCAGCCTCCGCAGTTTCGTGACCGCGGCATCCATCGCGGTCCATGCGTCTTTCGCGCAAGAATGCGCGTATGAAGGAGGATGGGCGCTTCGAAACGATAGATCATGTCCGCCGAGCGCACCTGTCGAGTGTGGCACAGGAGCGCAACCGAGATGCTGCCCCTCGGGTTTCAAATGCACTGGAGATGGTGATTACGTGGGCAACTACTGTTGTGAAGGTTGGTAAACGCTGTTTGGACACTTCAATCAACATAATCCTGATCATAGATCAAAAGATCCTTCTGACTGCAGGGACTTGTCGTTAAAATACCCTAAGGTGAGGGCAACTGCAATCCAGCTCCTCGAGCATGGGAGTAATGCTGATCCTACGTTTTCATCATAGTGCCCTAATTCAGACTGGACTCTCTGGGGGGTCGACGGAAAGCTCGACAATGGTGGATGGTGCTGCCAATCCGGGCAAAACGGGACATACCGCGATAACTCGAACGGAATCGCCCTGCTGTGTACTCCCGCGACGGCGACAGCACTTGCTTCGGATATCTTCTGGGCTGCGACAGTTAGCACTTCATCCTGTTCCACATCATCGACGAGTTCGACACTCGCCACAACGTTAGCGACTGCGACTGCCGCATCAACGACCGCAACCACTACTGCCGGAGCTTCCGCCACGACCGCGATTACGGCCACCTCTACGCCGTCGGGTACGGGCGATTCAACCTCACTGTCTACCGGAGCGATAGCCGGTGCTGCGGGCGGAGGCGTCGCTGGCGGAATTCTGATCATTGCGGGAATTTTCTTCCTCTGGCGGAGGAAGAAGAGAAGCTCAGCCGATGCGACCCCTACGACGGAAGCGGGCTCTTCGGCGTGGGCGTACGAACGAAAGGATGGACAGGGATACGGAGCGAATGGTGGCGGGGTGAACGAGCTCGCAGTTCCAGAGCCGCGGGTAGAGATGGATTCCGCCATGCAACCGACTTACGAGCTTGATGCTGCGGCATCAAACACGCCCGAGCTAGACGCAGCGCACTCTGGTGCAAGACAGGCTCAGAGAGACGATTTGAAGTACCGATAGAACGAACGTGCTACGTGATACCCAGCATGCTTTAGACTGTACCTACGTTAGGAAGAAGAGGGAACATGAAAAGACCGCTCATTGTACCTTATAAGGTAGAGCAACAATTCGAATCCACGATATCTTAAGACATTGGCATTCCATGTTTAGTATCCATCAATCCCGTTTGAATCGCCCATGGCACACGTGTATTCCGCATTCTGACCAGGTTTTACGAGCAAGGCAAGTTACAAAAGAGACTGCCCACGTTCAGGTGCGCTTATTCAATCAAGCAGAGGGTGCATCGACAATGAATTTTCTTATCCCAGATGGCCACTCCCTTTGCGATGTTGGTTCACTGATGAGTAACCGTCTTTAGATTGATAAGACTTGCGACTGTCGGCACACATTTCTAGTCAGGGGTTAGCCATTGAACAGATAGATAAGAATGTGAAGGCCTGCACAACGACTTACCACTCAGTATTGAGAGAAACGTGAAAGCCGTCAATCCCACCAAGATAATAGGCACAAGCTGCCCAAAGGATGTTGCATCGTCTTCTTCACTCTGCCCGCCTTCGTCCAGCTCAAGCCATCGCGACCTTTTCACCCAACGCCTCAGATTCATAATGTAAAGGCTCGACATCACAACTGTTGTTCCGCAGATGCCTATTCCGCCAAGAAGATATACTCCGTAGGAGAATCTACCAACACCGGAGAAAAATTTGACAAAACAGTTGTCGCGCTTGTGCCAACCGTTATTCTCGGCGGCTTCGCGATGTTTTTTCCTACTTCGATAACAGCATCGGCCCAACTCTGCAAGAATGGATACACCGTACCAAATCAGGATGACTAGGTAGAGGTTCCAGCCCTGAATGTAGTTCCCCGGAGTGCTCTGTAGTAATGCCCTCTCCACCGCTGTTCCACTTCCTACTGAGTCTAGCAGGAGTTGCTTCAACTGTTCAATGCTGTCTTCCCCATTCTGAAAGCAAACAGCTGGAGATAACAGCAAGCTGTCTGATTCATTACTGGGCGGCACCTTCGTTAGAAAAGGTACGTTGTTGCTTGCGTTCTGGTTGGATAGTAAGAGCCCAGTCATGGCGAATACGACTGTGATAAATATGACTCGTAGACAAGCAAGGAGGAGCCTTTCGAAGTAGTTCTTTGAGATCACAACGGACATGAGATGCGTCGCGCAAGTGAGCAGTAGCATGTTTGCGACAATGTTGTAGTGGTAAGCGGTTATGAAACAGCCTTTCCAAAACCTAATGGTCACTAGGTAGGCACCGCCTGTGAAGACCTGTTGGTCGCTGCAAGAGACGACGAGAGCTTGAAAGAATTTTGATCGACTAAACTTGCTAGCCCAACGTGGTCTTTGGAAACCAGAAGTCTTGAACCTATTCAACAGCTTGTCATCAGCTTGACATCGAAACTCATTTAATTCTTGAAGGCTGTGTCTTACCGTTGATGTGTCGTTGAATTATGTTTTACTACGGTCCATATGACGTCAAAGACACCAATGGCGAACGCAAAAGACGCGACAGCGATAAAGACGGAAACAATCTTTAGAACAGCTTAACTTCTCGACATAAAATAAACAATGAGTGGCAGCTATACGCACCCCAGTGCCCGCGATATCCGGCTCGGGAGGGACTTCGCCGCGCTCATAGCCAGCGATAGTCTGGAATCCTCCAGAGTCGTTCGGGGTGACACTGCAGTCCACAGTCGTGTTGTAATGGCTTTTACACTGCGCTATCGATATGGAAGCTCCCATGATGGTTCACTAAGGTAGCTTGAATCGCGGTCACTAGAACAACAAAAGTAAGAACAAGCCTTGCAGGTCGCAGACTGGTTGTCGGCCAACGAAGGAAATCCCTTGAGATTTTATATCATTTTGATGCTCTTATGAGATTCCGCGTTCCCAAAATATTGACAAGGCTGGCCTCAAGCTTTCTCGTTTCATCGTCGAGGCAGAGAGGGTGACCCAGGCAGGCTGGGTGGAAAACACAGCATGCTTACTATGGCATTCTCATTCTGTACCCTCTAGCCGGAAAAAAAACAGGGATTAAGCTACCCTCCATGTCAGACTAAGCTGCACTTCATCTCAGCCCCGACAAGTTCGGGGTAAGCTAACATACAGTTCTCCGACGCCACGTGGGGGCCATAGCGGATTATAGCTAGCTTTTACCGTTTCAGTATGCGAGCCTATAGCTATGGCCCAGGCTGTAGGATTCATCCGCATGGTGTGCGTTCACTAGAATGTTGAGCTTCAATGGTGGTGTTGTGAAATGTCTGCAAGTTGGTTCATGCAGGCTATGTAGATATAGGTAATCGCGGCTAGACGTCTCGAGAGCTAGGTGGCGGCATGCAGGATGGCGGTGGCTCCCAAAAGTACCTTCGGGCTAAGATTGACAGGACGTGTAGGCCATTAACAGCGCGAAATTCCTAATAAGTGAGACATTAGGCAATCATCAAGAAGAAGTGCTGCCCCTTTACGTCTTGCGGAATCGCCCCAATACGAGAACATGGGAGAGGGGGCGTTGGGAGATGGGAGATGAGAGATCAAAGATGGGAGATGGGAAGTCCAGGAGGGGCCGAGATCGAGAAGTGTACATTCATTAGGCGACAAAACCATTCACTGCGAAACCTTTTGGATAGTCAGATGCTTCGTTGACTCAAACATGCGAAAGCCTCAACTTTTCTTTGATCAAGGCCTAAATTGGCTACCAGCAATGATTGCCTGCAAAGGGTTGCTGGCCACATACGACAAGCCCAGCTTAGCTACCATAGTCAAGAGCCCGGTCGCAAGCAACATAGCAATGGAAAATCCAGCGAGGCCAAATACCTCCAAATGTCCCATACCATTCGCAGGTCGCGGCCCATCTGCGGTCTCGGCGCCAGTCTTCGCATCGTGATGCGGCACATACTTGAACTCGTATTTATATCCTCCCTTCAAGGTGTCCTTGTTCTCCACGATGTAGTCCCAGAATAAAGCTCGGAATGTCTGACGACATTGGATCAGCACGTGAAAACTATTCGGTAGTCCTGTTCAACTTCAGAGCTTGCTTACCTTGATTTGCCATCTATCCCAGGCAGGGATAGAACGCGACATATAAGTAATCACCATCAGAGTCCAGATGATACCTCTGATGACAGCATCCCAGTACAGACCGGGTTTGCCAAGTCCGACGTCATCACACATCTCATCTCCGTTGATGAAGCGAGTCCCAGCCTCGAAGAACTCTTTCGGCTCGTAAATTGGAGCAGCGCCGTCCAAAGCAATGACCAAGTTATTGGCCAAAGCTCGAGAGTTCTTGCTCGGGGCAAGGCATGCCTTCAAAAGCGATTCCATAGATGCCAATGCTCGTTCGGGTGTTTCCAAGATCCAGTGGGGAGTACCCAAGACATAGCCGACCCATCGCCATAAAGCGAGGTAGTCCAGAGCTTCTTGGTGGCGCACGTAGATACCCTGTCGGGGCAGTGCCAACCACACGAGGTTGGTGGAGAATGCACATACAGACTGCATCGAGTCAAGTTCGTTGATGGGGACGCCGTATTTATCGACATCAAAGTATCCGGGACGCTGTGCGTTGAGCTTCAAGATTCGTCCTCGCACCGCGGCATGCAGTAGTCTGACGCGCACGGCTGAAGCGAAGCCCCCACCTCCAGGTTTGATGTCGTCAAGGGATTTTGTAACCTGGAGAAGGAGCTGAAATGTCTCAAAGAGTCTGTTCTTGGCGACTTTGGCGGAGTGACCGCCTGTACGAACCAACGTCTCTGCCGGTCGATACGAGGCTCCCTGTTGGTAGATCGCATTAGCATTTTCGCCGAGAGTTTCTCACATCCGTGTCTTCTTGTCATCACACTTACAGTCGTAGCAAGCAGTCCCTGGAACGCAAACCCAGTAACTGCAGCAGGCGCGTAGCGGTAGAAGACGTCCTGCCCACGCTTGATCTGGTCCCAGTCGACCCACTCAGGCACGGCGCTGACTTCGTCCCAGAGCTTCATCAGTCTTGGGTCCTTCTCGCGGTGGTCCCAAAGCAGAGCGTATGTATCGCGATCGGGCTGCGGGTCTTCCTGCTTCCCCTTGGCGTACCACCCAGCTCGAGGCGGCGGAGGAGGGAACATGCCATCTAGAGCTGTGAGAGCCTCTGACCCCACTTCATCGAACTTATGCTTCAGAGGGTCAAGCTGCTCTGCTGACATGTGAAGATCCGTTTGGCGAAACTTGTAGCCATATGAATCGATAAGAGAAGGTGCCATTATGATTCCATGCAGATGTGCAATGAGTACTTGTGATCTGGCAAACGTCTTGTCGTGTTAAGAAGATTCTACCTTTCTAGATGAATCAAATCGGAAAGGCTCTGCTCAACACCTACATTTATATCCAAAATTCATGTTCCGGAACGCAGTGAGCTACCCATGCAACTGCGGCAGCACTAGTCCTAATCCGTGACATTCGTACAGTCGCCCAACGAGCGACCCTATCAACTTCCATCCCTGCGCATACCTCAATGTTCCACTCGTTCGAGACGGTCAACCAAAACTCCATACTGCATGTCAATTTGACTCCGCGAACAAGTCGCATGCGACGTTGATGGTAGCATAGAAGGCGGAGAAATGTCTGACAGGTCACTCTTCACCAGGGCTGCTGCTGCGAGAGCACTAATTAGGTGACAGGATAGCCGAGAAATGTCAGCGCCAAGGCATAGACTGCGACACATGGGAACCCGATTGTCATCATCCTCCCGTCTGACGGTCTCTTCGTTGCTTTCAGTGACATATAGTTCTACCAATGAGAAGCGATTCAATCAGTACCGCAGGGTATGCCTTCTCCTTGACTCTACTGGCTCATAACTGCGGTTCAAAGCGATACCCCGTAAGAACCGATGTTACAGAAGGGGTCTCACCCCAACACGCAGATGTTAATAACCTGCAGTTGAATAATATGCACCATGTGTTTGTTGTTCACGCATCTCAGTATCATGGACGAAACGTAATTGATCAATAAAATCCGCTTGAGAATACAATGCTAATGCTACGCATCAAGAACGCTATACAATGAAAGCCGTAGTCGTTTAAGCGTTGACACAGCTGAAATCGGACAGGCTGTAGTATCCGCACTTGTCCGTCGTCGTCTTCCAGGCCCGGCAGTTACCGCACACACGGTCGACCGTGACTCTGCACAAAGAAGAGCTGCCGTAGCCGTTGGTGCCGCGCCAGTCCGAGGTCGTCAGCCCTCGGTCCGCGCCAGAGATGCGGGCCGAGACGGTAGAGCCATACTCTATAGGGTTGGCGTACTTGTCAAACTTGCTATATCCCCAGAATATCACAGTCAGTCCAATATTCGTATACTAACGCCAGGTTGATGAGAGAGGTGGTGTTCTTACGCCGTGCATGTGCAGTCCTGGGCCGCGGGGCAGTTGCCGCGAGCGACGAGCTCGACGCTCTCAGCGGCAGGCGCGCCGGGAGCGGCGTAGGCAGTGGAGAAGAGGGCGACGGCCACGGGGACGAGTGAGAACTTCATGTTGGTGGAAGAAGAGTTTTGAAAGAGTGGATTGAGGTCAGAGATCTGAGCAACTAGTGAACGAGCGAATGAGTGACTGGCGTTGAAGACTGAGAGGCCACACCGGCATGTAATTCCACTTCGTCTTGAACATCCACCTATATAACGTCGGCAGGGTACTTCATGAACGAGAGTCATGGCCGCGGCTCGGCATCAAACCACGAGCGTTTTCCCCGATACTATCTAGAAAGATTGCGATGAGACGAACTAATTCGATAGAGTTCGGATCGAACCCGAGGCTTTGGCGCACCTCGTCTCATGTTTGACCCAGTAATTCCCTATTGCAGAGCGCTGCGGCGAGAGAAAATCCGTGCTTTCCAGATGAGGCAGAGAAAAGGATAATTGATTATTTGTTCCAGACTACGGCACCGGCGGCCCCGGGGCTCGCTGCTGAAGAATAAGATTAGGCTTGGGCGGTGCCTTAAATCACCGCCATTTCGTACTGCGAGTCAGGCTACTGGATCGCAATTGCGGGCGGTCGGTCTGGCGCTGCCGTTGGCGCGCGCAGCGACCAGGTGACCCGTGAGAGATTGAGCTTTTGAGAAAAGCGAGGTGCAATCTGATAACGCGAGTCGTTGCCAAGAAAACAGTTTGTGAAGCGTTGGTAGTCAGCCTTGGCGCCTCGAGCTTTGAGATTGTGAAGAGGGAGCCATGGTGTCACCGGTTGCATGCACCGATGATATGTGAGAACAATTCTCTGGATTCATAGACATCGGTTTGCTTCAAGCTCTCGAAACATTCAGTTTAAAGTAGAAGAATGAAGCGCTGAATGTTCTATTGAGTAGCAACTAAAAAGTATGCTCGCTATGCTCCGTTTGTGTTTAGTACCCCTGACTCTCCTCCAATTTCCCACTACACCGAAATAAGGTTCAAATTGAGAGGGCCTCCAGCACTTGAGGTCTCCGTCGATGTTGCTCAGGCACGTGTCTAAGCCGATTAGTCAGTACTTGCTGTGATAATTGATTAACTTCCCATGATAATCTTACCCAGGTTCAGGGACGAAGGTCTCTTCGTTCCGGTGGAATCAGTGCAGCGGCAGTTCAAGATCTGCTTCTTGTCGCCGCCAAGACCACAGTCGCAGAACTTGAACGATGGGCTTTTGCAACATGTCAGTATGAAGATTGATTAACTAAAGGTATGGCTTACTTGGAAGGACGGCACTGCGAATAAATCACATTAGTTTGAATCCATCGATGGAGCGACTCAGAGCTTGGCTTCTGGGTGTAAGACTTACGACAATCCTGCCTCCGACATTGGCCAGGCACTTGGTCATATCCAAGTCGGTCGAGTAGGAATCCTCCTGGTATTTGTCCATGCAGTAGGACTTGACGCTGGTAGAGAAGTAGGACGTGCCAGAGCATGTCGCCGAAAAGTCGCCAGCGGCGACTTGGAGGGCAGCCATGGCCAGAAGAGGAAGACTAGCGAGTACGCGCATGGTGAAATGATTTAATGAGTGAATAGTATTGAAAGAGTGGAAGAAGGCAATGGACAAAGGAATGTGAGTAGCAAGGCTGGTGATTCAAAAAAGAAAATGGGCGGAAGAAGACCTTCTAGGACTTGTACTGTGTTTTATAGGTTTCTAGTATAACAGCAAGCTTCCTAGCAAGTTCGTCCGAGCGGAATAGAAGCACGGAGTCCTCAATGAGATAGTCAACTAAGCTGCGTCCCTTCCTAGTTGTCGAGTCGTGACTATGTGAGGCTTGATACATTAGGTAGAAACCTTAAACCACTTGAAGCTTACCTGACTCCTGCCGCCGCGCGACTCGTGGATGGCGGAAAGGGCATCAATTAGGCGAACATTTCACACCTTTCGAGGCAAATTTCGATTCCAACATATTGTAGGGCGTGTAAAGATTAGAAATCAAGCGGGTGTTGAGAAATGAGAATGTAGGTATCAATCGTCTCTTAATTTCCGAAAACGCTAACGGACTGGTCACGCCCTAACCCAAGAGCTCGTGCAGACCCTCCTCCTTCAGCGTCTCTCTCACTGCCTCGAGGACCTTTGAGTGGACTGACGGCGGTGCCGCGATGAAACCGTAATTTGCCTTCATCTTCCGTCCCGCTACGAGATTTACCGGGTTGCCGTCGACGTCGGTGACCTTCCCGCCTACCTCCTCGAAAAGCAGCATGGCGCCCGCGTGGTCCCAGATCTTTGCGAGACGGTCACGCCGCCTGTAGGCCCAGAACGTGCAATTCGCCTGACCGAGACCGAGAACCGTCCACCGCAAAACCCAGCCGAGCAGATCGTTGCCCGGATATGCTACACCAAGGCGTTCGGCGACTTTTTGGTGGATACCCGGAGCCCCAGATTCGGAGCCTTCAATGCATGTCACTGACACCAGGGATTGCGTATCCACGTCGGCGTGGCGGGGAATCTTTGTGGGCTCGAGGTCGATCGGGCCAGGAAGCGGCCGGATGAAGGTTCCGTGCCCTCGGACTGCGAACATGATGCTGCCGGTACCGGTGGGGTCGATGGAGTCGTTGTTGATGGGCGCCTTCGCGTCGGCCGAGAGTAGCGGCAGACCGACAATGCCGACGCTCTGCTTCCCTTCTTCCATCAGGCAGACGTTGATGGCGTAGAGCTCACCCCGCACAAAGGTCTTTGTTCCATCGATGGGGTCAAACACCCAGAAGCGGCCAGTAGGTGATGGGTCGCTAAGGCCGCACCAGTCGATCATGTCGCACATCTCCTCTGGTGACGTAGGCAGCTTGCATAATGAGTCGGCGGTCTTGTCGTTCTCGACCTGCTGCAGCAGCGCCCATACAGACTCGAGGAGCTTGGGATTCTCGCGGAGGTCAGCGGCGGACTCCTCGCCGACAAATTTATCGTTGGGAAAGGCGGCGTGCAGTGTGCTCGTCAGTAGGGCCTGGATGGCGAAGTCGGCAACGGTGACTGGGCTGAGATCCTCTTTTGTCACGACGCCCTTGTCATCTTTGACGAGAACACGGCGGCTAAGCTTGGCGCCGTGTTGTATGGCGGCAATGGCAGTTGCCAATTCTCGAGCATATGGTCCGTCCATTTTGGTTGCTGGGTGATGCCGTCTATCGGGGAGAACGGTGAGATGAGGTGGTGGTGTTGAGAGTAGTGTAGACGATAGGTGGGGTGAATTTGACAGCGCTGATCAGTGTTCGTGCAGAGTGGGTTCGGTGAGTACCAGTTGATGAGTCAGGCGATTGATGTGGATGCGATGTGAATGCAGATGCAGATGCGGATGCGGATATTACCTCACGCAGGTGTTCTGTTCGCAACCGGGGAGATGACTGGTGGTAGTGGTAAGCTACGAATGCCGCCGCGTGAATGTGGTTGAATGCAGTTTCTTGAATGCCGCCGATGATGTCAGACCACAAGTCTAGGCATGGTAGGCGCGCTTTTCCCAAGCGCCTTCCCGTTGCAAATTTTGCCGGAAGAACTCCGGTGACGTGGGACCTGGAAGGAGTGGCCCCGGCATCGGCGTCGGCAGCCCCGATTCGAAAGGCGGGTCCGTTTCCGCTATCCAGAGCTTCGGATCCGATCTACAATGGAGTTGCAACGACATTCAGTGCGAAAAGAGCTTACAAATGGGAAGTTGGGGGGTATCACAAGGTCTTGGCTGCCGATAGATAGAAGGTATAAGTTACAAAGTTGAAAAGCCACGCCCCGAGTTCACCCTTTGGCCCCAAGTCTCATTTTGGCAGATCCCATGTGCAGGTTTGCATGATGTATTTTCCTGGTAGAGGTCTAGTAAGCAATTCCGCCATTCAAACGCATAGAGGCGAAATCGGGCACTTACTGTCTTTCCAGGTACGTTTCTTATGGAACAATACAGCTCTCAAATACCAAAGCCTGGTACACCACACGGCCGCCAGAGCATCACGCATCGCCCGGTCCAGGGAGACCAGAATGTTGAGACTGTACATGCCGCTGTTGGACTCCTCAACTGCCAATCTTGTTCCATTACCGTCAAGCCAGTCGAAAACTTGGTTGTTGCGGCGAACGTCGAACAGTAGCTCTCGCGCCTCGTAATACTCGGTCCTGTCACTCGCCTTCCGCCGGCCCACCAGCCAGGCCTTGCATTCGCTCTTGCCAATCTTCAAAAACTTGAGCCCGATGCTACCCAAACCACTCCGAGATGTTGGTTTGATGTAGTACGGGAAGGTCTCCTGGAGAATGGCAGGTGGGCGCTCCAAATTGAAGATGTGCCTCGAGTTGGAGACAATTTCGGGCAGACGGTTCGACTCATCAGGCCTTTTCTTGATACTGTAGTCGATGCGGCTGAACTCCACAAGTCTATCGGTTTCTCGTAAGAAGTCTATTTGGTGGTTGATCTCGAAAATTCCCGGCGCATCCGCATTCCGGGTGTTGGCGGAATGGACAAATCGGCCAGCCAGCCGGAGTGTATCTGGCGGCAAATTCTCTGAGACTGTACCAGCATCCACCGCATAGTCTGGCGGAAGATCGGGGTTGGTGTCGACTTGTGCCATCTCGTCTTTCAATCTCTTCTTCGCTAGATCAACAGCCAATGACGACTATCTGAGGTGGTTGAGCAACGGCTTCGAGAAACAGTTGCGCAGATCAAACTATTGTAGGAGGAGTGGCTCCTTGGACATGGTACTGATTGAATGGGTTGCAGTGAAATGAGAGCCTGGCGGTTGAACGTGGTGACATGTTTATGATGGATGAGGTCATGTGCAACATCGCATGAGCCGTGACAGGCCCGAACGGCAAGCGTCGCCCGAGCATGCTCCCGCAAATGCGACAGACAGTTAATTGGCTCTTCTTGTTTGGCTGCCTACGTAAGCGGGCGATAAAGAAACGTTGAAGCGCTACAACGCTCGGGAATGCGGCAAATGTGATTGGGTTGTGTGCTCTGTCAGCAACTCGCCCGAACCTGAAAGTGCGGCATAATGTCGGAAATGCCTCAACGTAGTGGTCAGCTGCGTCTAGTTTTGCCCGGCTTGTATGGTTAATCGTCGAAAAACGGATTCGTTAATGCGGGTGGCCTCAGAATCAACTGTACGACTCAATCAAGAACTTAAAATCATGTACACAACATATGAACGCACTCAATTTGCGCTATTTTCAACCGCTCCCAACTTGCTCAAGGTCCAAGTGGTGATTGTATACCATCCTATTTTGTTCCATTCACCACCTTACCAACGCGCCTTCGCCTCGATCTAGTTCCATGACAAATCGTGCTGCAGACATTCAAGCTGCACTGAAATGAATCCGCGAGCGAGTTACGCGTGTGTAGTCGACGGTTGCATTGGTCGAAGTTGGTCGAAGATGACCCTTTTATCGGAGGGA
This sequence comes from Colletotrichum lupini, assembly GCF_023278565.1. Taxonomy (NCBI): domain Eukaryota; kingdom Fungi; phylum Ascomycota; class Sordariomycetes; order Glomerellales; family Glomerellaceae; genus Colletotrichum; species Colletotrichum lupini. The sequence continues at coordinate 5,846,268 of NC_064672.1, forward strand.
CGAAATGTGACGGTGTTTAGAAAGACAGCTCATAGAATATTGCAAAAGTCGCTCTCACGATAATGACCAACCGGCGAGAGCTCAGGGGAACAGGCGTGTTTGTCTACTCTGTCTTCAAGGCTACTTGCCGAAGCACACGTAGGTGCGAGTCTACACGCCGCACCTATTGTTTGCCTAGTACAGGTCTGTGGGATGGAAATCCAGTCCCTTAGCACGATGAAGGTTTCTTAACCATACTTCTCAGCCTCATGTATGGTGTGGGCGCCGTCAAAGATAAGGCTGAGCCTGTGCTACTGCTAGGCAGGAAGGTTACAGCCCAAAGCCCCTGCTTGCATACCCGTCCGTGCCGTTCCTATGAACTGGGTAAGGTATTGGGCTGCTGGCAGGCTCGAGGAGTAGCTTCGGGGACTGTTGCTGGTCCCGCACCTGTTAGATGCAAAGAAATGCAAGGTTAGTTACGGCAGACTGCAAGAGGCACTCCGCCAAAACCGTTCTTTCCAATAGACCTACGGCTACCGTAAATTTAAGGCATTAATAGTGCGACTTTCTTATACGTATAAATAAATATTATAATAAATCCCGTATATTATTATAAGGAATTATTTATAACCGTAAGTAGTAGTAGTTACGTAAGGGTAATTATACTATTTAGCAAAAGTAGGGTAGCTAAGGGGCATATCCTCTTTACTAATTTCTATTACTAATTAATTTCCCTTTTTTCTTAACTAACCTAATATTCCTTAAGTAAAGTAAATAATCCGCTTATACCCCTATAGTTACTTATTAACGACTATATTTTGCCTTATTATACTTTATACCCTTTTCTACTTTACTTTTATTATTATTACCTAATTATATACGTAATTATAAATATAATATTCGCAATTTACTAATTAGAAATATTAATTAAGTATAATTAAGTAATTTTATACGTAATTACTAATACAATTTTTACTAATTAATAATTATGCTTCTTTTTAAGCTAATATATATATAATTATAAATATAATTACGCATATATACCTATTTATAATTTAATTCTTTTTATTTACTTTTTTTTTAGTATTAACTATTTACGTATATATACTAATAATTTCGTATAGGATACTCCCTTTTTTAATAATTATATACGCCGTATAATACTTATAATAAGCGCTTAATATAGCGTTCTAACTTATATTAAGGGTATATAGCTCCTAACGGTCCCTATATACTAACTTATATAGTACCCTAACGACCTTATATCTTATAAAATAACCTCTTACCTTCTTATTAATACGTATACCTCTATATAATAGCTTTTTTATTATATAGATTCTTATATTATTTATAAGCTTTTTATTTTCCCTTTTAAAAACTTTTTATTAGATCTATAACTTTAGTATTATATAAGTTAGTATATATTACCCTATACTATTTAATATTATTATATTAACTTATATAATCTAGCCCTAGCGTTAAATTAAGCTTAACCCTAAGATTACTAAAAATAGCCGTTATATACCCCTAGATATTGCTATAACTCGTACTTAGGCTACTAATACTATCTAAATAACTATATATAGTAATATTAAGACTAGTACCGAGTCGTATACCTATTATAAAGCTAATAAAAGCATTTTCGCTAATTATGTTATTTTTATAAGTAAGGGCTATTTTAATTATAACTATATATTTACTATATACGAGCATACGCTCGTTACGCCTCCCGTTATTACTTATATATTACCCTATACTACTTTATATTTAATTATAACTTACTAACGGTTCGTATTAGTTTATAATATACTTATTAAGATTATTAAGTACGGTCGTAATTATAAAAATTATAATAAAGTCCGTATTAATACTTTACTTAAGTTTTTAAATACTATCCTTATTATATACCTTTATATAATAATAAAAGCCCTTAAATAAGTAGCTAAGTAGGCTAAAAATAATAAAGAGGGTATATATAATAGTATATAAGATTATAAAGAGCGTTATTAACTTATATAAACTCTGAGTAAGGAGTAATTAATTTAATATTCTTATATAATATAGTATAGGAGTTTATATAGGTATATATTAAGATACAGTATAATTAGGCTTAATACTTAAGTAATAAGGCCCTTACGGAGTTATAGGGTACTTACTAGTTATAAACTAAAATATACGTACTTAGTTTAGCCTATAAAAAGCTATAACTAACTATATAAAAGCTCCCCCTAAAGTTTAACGTTTTTAATAAAATTATAGAACTTTTATTTATTGTATATTATCGTTATATACTTTTCTATCCTTTTTAGTATTATAAATCCTTATAACCCTTTGGGGTCCGGTCCGCCTCATTAGGGGCCATCTTCGCCTTTACGGGCAAGCTAGTCTATTAGGGTTAATATCGAGTGTTTTTATTACGTACTTTAATAAAACTTTATAACTAATTATAGCCGGCTATAGCCGTTACTAACTATTAATATTAACTAAGCTTAAAATATTAATAACCCCGCTACTATAGCATATTAATTACCTTTTTAATAGCCGAATACTACCCCTTATTTTCTCCCTTTATCTTATTTAATAATAACCTCTCTCTAATATTCCTATTTAATACGCTCGCTTATGCTCTTTTTAAGCTCCTAATTATATTATTAAATCTAAGCTTATTTATACTCTATTATATTAAAAAGGCACTAATAAAGGCGACGCTTATTATAATATATTTATCCGTTTTTCGTAAGTTAATATTACTAATATAATATTTATTAAGGCAGTCTCTCTATAGCTCGGGGTTATTTAATATAATACTTATAAAATTAAATAACTTCTAGTTATTAAAGAAGCCTAAAGGTCGACGAGTTATTAATAACGTCTTAGTATTTTAATAAAGTATATTTAAAGTAAATAGTTAAATAGTAATAGTAATAGCGTAATAATAACGGACGGTAAAGGAAACGTCTTCAATTTATTAAAAGAAACGAGGTAACGAATATATATATATATAAATAAAATTAAAAAGCAAATATCGTAAGGTCGATATTATCTAATAACGGTAACGAGGGTATTTCTAATACTACCGTTATAAACTATTATTACTTAAAAAAGTAACTAACTTAGCTAAGTGCGCGGGCTTATAAAATAATAGCGTCGGGCGCTTAATATTACTATTAATAATCCGTAATTATAAACTTTACAAAAGGGAAAGTTAAAAAAGTAAAAAATTTAAAACAAAATAGTTTATCGAGATAGTAGGAGTATCTATTAATACTATATATTACTATTATATAATCGATATCGAGAATCGCCCGAGTAGCTAGTAAAGGCAAAAATAAAAAACAAATAAATCCTTATAAGCGTTTATATTTTTATATATATACTTATAAAACTTTATAAATAAAAAAATACCCCTATATATTATTATAATTATATATAAATATTTACCCCTTATTTAAAATTTCTTTCTTAGTTTCTTATTTTATATATTATTATTTTTTTAAAATAGTACGACTGCGTATTAATTTTTTATTATATTAAACGATAATTATTATAAAGTTAGAGAGTAATTAGACCTATAATATAATTATTATATATATTTTTATAGTTTTTAATATTAGAATTATAAAGCGAACTTTCGAACGTTAACTTACGAAATAAGACTTATAACTAGAAAAGCGTACGGTCTTTTTTAAAGATTTATTAATTCGTATTTAAGAATTATTTTTCTAATAATATTTAAATAATAAAAATATTCTTTTTTAACTCTAGTCTAAAAGATTTATAATTACGGCTATAGGATCATTAATACTTCGTTAATAAAATTAGCTTTAATAACGCTAAATATTAAAATAGTCTAGCACGTATAGCTTTAACGAGGTAATGCGGGATATTCTTATATAGAATATGAAAAGTGAATATTCATATAGAAGCAAGAATATATGAATATAGGGGAAATAAGCGTATATAAAAGAGGTTTTTGTAATAAAGAGAGTAATATAGTTGAATTACTATATGAGAAGTTGCTTGCTTAACGAAAGGTCTAGGTAGGCAAATACACGCCTACATATAGGCATAAAAACCTCCTACTAGAATATTCCATTGCTTATTAATTATGATATAATTAATAAGCATATACGTAAGTGAATGCGTAATCGTAGTACGTAATTCCGCCTCGAGTAAATTCCAGATTATTCAGTTATCTTCCAGTACTTTCCACTGCTCACGTAAGCTTATATAAGCAGTATTGCTTACATAATCAATACCTATAATAATCTACAGAAATCGTAGATTAATATGGTATATAGTTTGCTTACGTAATATTGATAATAAGGCGAATAATAAGGTAAACAAAGTTACCTTCGTAACACTCCCTCTTTTGCCTTATTAGCTATGTTGAAATAGCTAACCAAGTACCCTAGAGTAGATTTCTAGTACCCTAGAATAGTTTTTTGGTACCCTAGAACAATCTTTTGGTACCCTAGAGTATTTTCCTTAAAGTATTCATAAAAATATAAGGAAAATAAATACCTATATTAGGGGTATAATATAGGTTAAATAGGGTTATTAGGATTGTTTAAGCCTATTAGCTTAACGAATTCCTTATGTTTAACCCGAGGTAAGGGTTTTGTTAACCCATCGGCAGGCATTATAGTAGAAGGGAGATATTCTACTTTAATATTCCCTTTTTCTACTTCCTGTCGAGTATAATAATAATATAGGGCAGTATGCTTAGTCCTTTGGTGATATTCAGGATTATAAGCAAGAGATAATGCCCCATTATTATCGGTTTTAATAGTAATAGGTTTAACTTGATAACCTATTTCCGATAATAAATTCTGAAGCCAAATAGCTTCCCGAATAGCTTCCTGAAGTCCATTAAATTCAGCCTCTGTAGTAGAAAGTGCTATAGTAGACTGTTTTTTAGACTTCCAGCTAATCGGACCTCCATTTAGTGTAAATAAGTACCCAGAAGTTGATTTTCTAGTACTTTTACACCCGGCCCAGTTAGAATCAGTATAGCCTACTAATTCTACAGGCCCAATATTACCATTATAGGTAATATTATAGTGAATAGTGCCACTAAGGTATCTATAAATACCTTTTACTACCTTAAGTAGGTAAATAGTGGGCTTATGGAGGTATTGGGAGACGAAAGAGACTGAAAAAGCTAAATCAGCCCTAGTCACAACCATAGCGTACATTAAAGATCCTACTAGGTGCTGGTAGGTCTTTAATAGCTCTTTTGAAGGTAAATAGTCATCTTTTTCGTTCCCTAAATCACTATTTAATATACCCGGATTTATAGGTATATTAGTGATTTTAGCTTTGGAAAAATCATTATTATTAAGAATTTCCTTAATATAATGACTTTGAGAGAGAGAAATAGTCTTATTAGACCGATTTCTAGTAATTTTGACGCCTAGGAAATTCGAGGCTTCGCCTAGGTCTTTAATATCGATATATTTCGATATTTTACCCTTAATTTCCTCTATATATTTAATATTTTTATTAAATATAAGGAAATCATCGACGTGGGTAACAATAAAAGCAGGATTTTTGAAATCCTGGTTGAAATAGGTAGCCTCATCGGATTTTAGAGGTAAAAAGCCTATTTTATTAAAAATAGACTTCAGCTTTAGTTGCCATTGTCTAGGGCTTTGTTTGAGCCCATATAAGGCTTTTAAAAGCTGTAATAACTGATTTTTTGATTTATCCCAATTTATAGTATTTAAATTAGGGTATTTTTCAAAAAATTCAGTTAAAGGTATATTAGAAGGGTCTATATATACCTCTTCTAATAAATCCCCATTTAAAAAGGCACCAATAACGTCAATTTGGTGTATATGCCAGTTTAAAGGGGCAGATAGGGCTATAAGTACCCTATAGGTAGTAGGATTACTTCCAGAAGCAAAAGTTTGGAAATAATCGACTCCATACTGTTGTTCGAAGCCTCTAACTACTAATCGGGCCTTATATTTATCAATATTACCAGTATTAATATTGATTTTTCGTTTAAAGACCCATCTAGTAGATAGTGGATTTTTATTAGCTTTATAGACCTTATTTGGGTCTATAGCTAATAAAGTACCCTTTTTAATAATAACCTCTAGCTCAGAATATATAGCTTTTAACCATTCTGATTTTTCTGAGCTATTTAGAGCCTGTTTTAGTGTATTAGGCTCTGGAGGTAGGGTAATACTCTGAGTAAAATCTTTATATTTAGATTTTTCTTCCTCAGATAATTTGGGAATTAATACCTCTATTTTAGAAGGTATTTCCTGAATATCTTCGATTTTATCAAAAATTTTAGAATATAAAGGAGGATTTACGCTTTCTACCCCCTCTATTCTATTATTTTGAATAAATCGAATATGCGAAGTCCGTAATAATCGAGATCGAAAAGGATTAGAAGGGCAATATATAACATATATATTATTACCTTCTTTTCCTAAATATATACCATTTTGAGTATAGGTATACATTTTATTCGAAGTGACTCGCTTTTGAGTAGGGTAATAAATAAGTACCCTAGAGCCGATTTTTCTTAGATTAGATAAATCCGGCTTATTATTTCTTTTTGGGAAGAAATAATCGAGAAAAGCCTCGATAGGGGTCTTTTCAAGGCGTATATTAGCGGTAAAATTAACTAATTTAGTTAATTCTTTCAAAATTACGTCCCATAAATATAGGGGTAATTTCTCTGCTAATAAAATAGTTCTAGCCTTTTCGATAAGGGCCCTATTAGTCCTTTCGGCTATACCATTTTGCTCGGGCGTATAGGGCGTGGAAGGCTCTAAAATAATGCCTTTTTCGTTAATATAGGGTAATAATTCCCCTATATTGAATTCCGTACCATTATCTAAGCGTATATACTTAGGGTAGGAATTAAACTGGTTAAAATAAAATTCCAGTTTGTTTTTGAGAATATTAATTATATTCTCTTTGGTTTTTGAGAATTCAACATCTCGAAAACCAGTAAAATCATCCGTAAACGGAATAGCGTAATTATTTCCACTAATAGTAGTAGGGGTAATTTTAACTGTATCAATACAGACCCTTTCTAGTGGAAATAATGCCCGATTATAGTTAATTTTAGGCTGTTGCCTAGTTAACTTAGCTGTAGTACAGCTCGGGCAATTTAGGTCTTTTTCCTTTAATTTGTCTAAAGGAATTCCCTTAGTTATTTTCGCAGTTTTTAATAAATAAGGGTAAGAAGGATGACCTAATTTTTCGTGCCATTCCTGGGTGATTGAATAGGCCTGATTATCTGAATTTTCAGATAAATAATCAGTATTTTTCTCTATATTACTATTATTAATAGTAATATTATGAAGAGAATTTTGAATGGATTCTAAAATATTTTTTAGATCCAAATACTGATTTTTAGGGTCCAAATCGTTTTGTTGGTACCCTGTAGTAGGCCTTCGATTTTTCCAAGCAATATTAAGGAAAAATCCATGCCTTTTGAAATCCAAATAAGCAAATACATTGCCCTCAGAATCCACTAAATAATTCTTTTCAATATATCCACCATTTTTGTAGTGTAATATACCTGAAAAGATATTAAGTGGGAATTCTGGAATATATAAGGTATTTTTTAACCTTATAGGTATAATTTTACCCCGTAAATAGATAGGTAAAATTAAGTCCCCAATACCCTGTGGGTAAACTGGGCCAGCTCCGGTTCGAATAGGGGGTAAATTGTCCCTATTATCGAAATTTTCGAATAAATCCATACTATTAGTAATATGGACTGTTGAACCCGTATCATACAACCACCTTTCAGTTGTATTTGTGCCCATATTAGCCGAATTATTGGTATTTTCTCCCGAAAGGCCCAAATTATCATTTGGAGTCGAGTTGGGTAATATATGAGGGAGAAAAGGTTGATAATTTTCATCAAGTGGGTCTATGGTATAGTGGTCGGAACCACTAACCATATAATTCCTTGATTGTAAGGGCTGAGGGTTCAAATCTCCATGTGGGCGTTGGTTTTTCGTAAAAAGATTGGGCTGGTTTGGTTGGTTTCGGGGCTGGTTTCGGGGTTGGTTTGGTTTGGGTTGATATGAGGGCTTATTTGAGGGCTTATTTGGGTAATTTGAGGGCTTATTTGGGTTGGTATTTGGGTTGGTATTTTGCTTATAATAAGTCTTAGACTTATTATACTTATTTCGAGAGTATTTATTACTCTTAATAGTATTACTAGACATAGGAGTATCGATTTCTCTCCTATTTTCGTCTAATATATCCGTAATAAGAGCCTCTAAAGTAGGGGGCTCTTTAAGTCTTAAATTAGACCTTTGACGATCAGCCCAAATCGGAAAGATATTAGTTAGGGCTGATATAAAGACCGTTTTTTGGTCTATATCCTCAATAATAGCTCCTACGCTTTTTAATTTGGAAATATAGCTTTTAAATGAGCTAATAAACTCATTTAAGCTATTAAAATGCTCCAATCTAATAGCGTGGAATTCGAGGTATAATTGTTGACGTAGAACTGGTCCTGTACCCTCATAGGATGCTTTAAGGGTATTAAGAGCCTCTTTTGGATCAATTTGATCAAAAATAAGTGAAAGAGGCTCAGGTTGAATATTTTGCCTTATTAATAATAAGGATTGGGTTTTTTGCTCTTCAGTAATATTTTCATATTCGTTTTCAACTTCGAAATAGGTATTTAATTTCAAAAGTCGAAGATAAATATGAAGAGTAGAAAGCCAAGTAGTCCAATTTTGACTACCTTTTAGGCGTTGATTTTCAGGCATAAGGCAGCCTGTAATTGCCTTGATAATATCCGCCATTATATATATTTTAGAATATATATAATATAAATATATACTAGTATTGTTCCTAGTATAAATAAGCTTACTTTAAGCTTAGAATTCAAGCTTGTTTTTAAGCTTGAAAATAGACTTATTTTAAGTCTAAAAATATATATAAGAAAAAGTCTATTTTGACTTCTTTTTCTTATAAATAGATATTTAATAAAAGTAAGTATATAGTATAAAAAGGACTTACACTTCGTCTGCCTTTTTATATATAAATCCTTTATTAAATATAAAGGTCGATTTCGAATTTTCGAATTCGAAAAAGTGATTTTGGGCGGAGTAAGATATCTCAATATATGAATATGCATATACCGGATAAAGGCATATACCTAAATGATAATAGGTATGATATAGGTAAATAAAAATAGAAGAGCTCGGATAAGTGAATAATATTCACTTAAGTAAATAAAACCTCAGTTATATAATAACTGGGCTCATAACCTCTAGCACGTATAGCTTTAACGAGGTAATGCGGGATATTCTTATATAGAATATGAAAAGTGAATATTCATATAGAAGCAAGAATATATGAATATAGGGGAAATAAGCGTATATAAAAGAGGTTTTTGTAATAAAGAGAGTAATATAGTTGAATTACTATATGAGAAGTTGCTTGCTTAACGAAAGGTCTAGGTAGGCAAATACACGCCTACATATAGGCATAAAAACCTCCTACTAGAATATTCCATTGCTTATTAATTATGATATAATTAATAAGCATATACGTAAGTGAATGCGTAATCGTAGTACGTAATTCCGCCTCGAGTAAATTCCAGATTATTCAGTTATCTTCCAGTACTTTCCACTGCTCACGTAAGCTTATATAAGCAGTATTGCTTACATAATCAATACCTATAATAATCTACAGAAATCGTAGATTAATATGGTATATAGTTTGCTTACGTAATATTGATAATAAGGCGAATAATAAGGTAAACAAAGTTACCTTCGTAACAAATAGCTCATGATTATATAATAACGATTAAAAGAGTTCTTTTTTAATATATTAGAAGTTACTTACCGTACTAAAGGGTATAATAAAGAGTATTTTTATATATAAGTTCGCTAATAAACTTATATTATTAACTAAAATAAACTTTACTTTATATATTATAAAACCTTTTTATAATAAGTTTAAAATTAGTTAAATAAAATAAGGTATCGTTATAAAAGGTTTACGATTCCTAAATTAAATTATATTTAGTTTTTAAATACGTATAATAAGCTTTTACTATTTAGATTTAAGATTTATATTAATATTAATACTTATTCGTAATTTATTATATAGTTCTATATAGGGGTTTCTACTTATACGTCCCGGAATATACTTATATAATATTTTATTATTATTTAATAATAGGGATTTATATTATTATAAGTTCGTTCAGACCGAGAGAAAAAAACCGTTCTTATATTTAGTATTTATTATTACTTTTTATAATACCGTTTAATAGTAAAAAGTCTAATTATATTCCGTAATTACTAAATTTTTAATAAAAGTATTTATAATATTAAAATTAAGAGTTAGTAAAATCGTTTTTATTAAAATAGATTAGTATATTAGTAAGTAAGTAATATATATTTTAATATATATAAGTATACTTATATTTATAAAAATACTTCTAACTACTTAAGTTCTAAGGGCTATTTTATATAAATATACTCTCTGACTAAATTATATTTCTATTTACGTATATATTACTAATTCGTTCTAATTTTATTAACTTCGTATAAATTTAAAACTCTTATTAAATTTATATAATAGATTTAAAATACGGCCGGTAATAGGATACTAATAACTTAGTAACTAATATATAGATCGTATTATAAAAGAACTTTTTAAAAAATAGAGCCCTTATAAAGGACTTTATAAGCTTTAGTTTTATAATATACTTATATTTATATTATAACCTCGCTAATTAAGTACTTATAGCTTAATCTTTTATAATTCTAAAGCTTTTATTTTTATAAAATAATTAATATAAATAATAATAAATTACGAAAACGAATAGAACGTTAATAAAATAATACCTAGCTATTAGTAAAAAGCCGTTAGTATTAACGAGCTATAGCTATTTAAAATTAATTATTTAATTTTATTTTATCTAGGGGAATAAGCTTATTATAAAGCGAGCCCTATTTAAATACTAGCGTTTATAAAAAAACTAAATAAAAAAATAATTAAAATAAATTACCCTTATAAACTAATTACCCTATTAATACCCTAAAAACCCTATTTATTATAAATAGGGCGTTTATTAATAACTAATTATTAAATATACGAAATTAAAATACGTATAAAAGCATAAGTAATATTAAAATAGCTAGTTTAGTAAACCCTATAAGCCTAATAATAACTTATTTTTATAAAATAATAAAAATAATAATTAAAAATCGAAATTAAAAATAGCGTTAATATAAAAAGCTCGTTTAATAGCTTACTAAGTAACTAGCGACGTATTTAAGTTAATAAGAATACGAAAAACCTCTTTTTTATAACTATAAACTAATTAAAAAAGAATTTATAAGTACTTAAGTAATAAACTAGATTATTATTATAAAAATAAGTAATAAGCTTTATATAAAAAGTATTATAGAATAGTATATTAAATAGGCCCTATTTAAGATATCCTTATTATTATAAACGTAATAACGTAATTACAAAAAGAGCTTTTAAAATCCCCTCTCTTAGGGCGACTTCTTAGTATTTATTTATTAATAATACGTAAACCCCGAGATTTAAAAATAAGAATATTATAAAAAGCTAAGGATAAAGAGGTTAAAAAAGGGCTAAACCCCTACTTAGTTCCTTACTAAGTAATTAGTAATTTATTATAACTTAAATATAAAAAATATAGAAAATTCGAAAATAAAGATATATTAATTCTTTTTTAAATTACTATTTTAGCTATAAGATAATTTAATTTATTATAAAATCTTAATTAAAAAAGTACGTAATATAGTTTACGAAGCTAATAAACTATAATTATTAAATTAGTAAAAGGGCGGTAATTAGTTATAAAAGGACGGTAAGAAGATGCTATATTTATTATTAAAATAATTACGTTAAATATCCCCTTTTTATAAAAGAAAGAGTAAGGAGAGCTCTAAAGGGTTAGGTTTTAAAAACTTATTAAAAATAATATTATAAAAGCTATATAATAAGAATACTCGCACCGAGCTATTATAAAAGCGTCGTAGTAGCGATATTAAGTACTTTATATATAATAAAATAAGCTATATATTTAATAAGTATCAAAAAAATAAGTTAGGAAGTAGGAGTAATAATAAGCCGACGTACCCCCGATCGAAGCTAATATTAATAACTATTTAATAGGTTATTATTAAGCTAAGAGTTATAGAGGTTAATTTATTAAAAAACGAGTAAATGTAAGTAAAATACTTAATACGTTTATATTAAGTATTAAGAAGGTATTAATAAAAATAATTATAAAGAATAAAGTAATAGTTTTATAAAGTATTATTAAAAAGTTAATAAAAGTTAATATAAATATATACTCTAAAATAAATATTATTAATACTAAGCTCGTAACTTACTTAGGGTTAACCCTAGTTATTACTATAGCTCCCTTATTAAGGGATTTTTAAAATAAAACTATAAGCTAAGGGAAAGCCTATTAATTAACGCCCTTTTTTATTAATTACTATAAATAGCTAAAGAAGATTTAGTAACTATTTATTATAATTAATAAGGATAAAAAAATAGTAAACTTCTTATTATTATAATTATTAATAAGCTAAGAGGGTATTCGTATTAATATAATAATAAATATATAGTTATATGTTACGAAGGTAACTTTGTTTACCTTATTATTCGCCTTATTATCAATATTACGTAAGCAAACTATATACCATATTAATCTACGATTTCTGTAGATTATTATAGGTATTGATTATGTAAGCAATACTGCTTATATAAGCTTACGTGAGCAGTGGAAAGTACTGGAAGATAACTGAATAATCTGGAATTTACTCGAGGCGGAATTACGTACTACGATTACGCATTCACTTACGTATATGCTTATTAATTATATCATAATTAATAAGCAATGGAATATTCTAGTAGGAGGTTTTTATGCCTATATGTAGGCGTGTATTTGCCTACCTAGACCTTTCGTTAAGCAAGCAACTTCTCATATAGTAATTCAACTATATTACTCTCTTTATTACAAAAACCTCTTTTATATACGCTTATTTCCCCTATATTCATATATTCTTGCTTCTATATGAATATTCACTTTTCATATTCTATATAAGAATATCCCGCATTACCTCGTTAAAGCTATACGTGCTAGAGGTTATGAGCCCAGTTATTATATAACTGAGGTTTTATTTACTTAAGTGAATATTATTCACTTATCCGAGCTCTTCTATTTTTATTTACCTATATCATACCTATTATCATTTAGGTATATGCCTTTATCCGGTATATGCATATTCATATATTGAGATATCTTACTCCGCCCAAAATCACTTTTTCGAATTCGAAAATTCGAAATCGACCTTTATATTTAATAAAGGATTTATATATATAAAAAGGCAGACGAAGTGTAAGTCCTTTTTATACTATATACTTACTTTTATTAAATATCTATTTATAAGAAAAAGAAGTCAAAATAGACTTTTTCTTATATATATTTTTAGACTTAAAATAAGTCTATTTTCAAGCTTAAAAACAAGCTTGAATTCTAAGCTTAAAGTAAGCTTATTTATACTAGGAACAATACTAGTATATATTTATATTATATATATTCTAAAATATATATAATGGCGGATATTATCAAGGCAATTACAGGCTGCCTTATGCCTGAAAATCAACGCCTAAAAGGTAGTCAAAATTGGACTACTTGGCTTTCTACTCTTCATATTTATCTTCGACTTTTGAAATTAAATACCTATTTCGAAGTTGAAAACGAATATGAAAATATTACTGAAGAGCAAAAAACCCAATCCTTATTATTAATAAGGCAAAATATTCAACCTGAGCCTCTTTCACTTATTTTTGATCAAATTGATCCAAAAGAGGCTCTTAATACCCTTAAAGCATCCTATGAGGGTACAGGACCAGTTCTACGTCAACAATTATACCTCGAATTCCACGCTATTAGATTGGAGCATTTTAATAGCTTAAATGAGTTTATTAGCTCATTTAAAAGCTATATTTCCAAATTAAAAAGCGTAGGAGCTATTATTGAGGATATAGACCAAAAAACGGTCTTTATATCAGCCCTAACTAATATCTTTCCGATTTGGGCTGATCGTCAAAGGTCTAATTTAAGACTTAAAGAGCCCCCTACTTTAGAGGCTCTTATTACGGATATATTAGACGAAAATAGGAGAGAAATCGATACTCCTATGTCTAGTAATACTATTAAGAGTAATAAATACTCTCGAAATAAGTATAATAAGTCTAAGACTTATTATAAGCAAAATACCAACCCAAATACCAACCCAAATAAGCCCTCAAATTACCCAAATAAGCCCTCAAATAAGCCCTCATATCAACCCAAACCAAACCAACCCCGAAACCAGCCCCGAAACCAACCAAACCAGCCCAATCTTTTTACGAAAAACCAACGCCCACATGGAGATTTGAACCCTCAGCCCTTACAATCAAGGAATTATATGGTTAGTGGTTCCGACCACTATACCATAGACCCACTTGATGAAAATTATCAACCTTTTCTCCCTCATATATTACCCAACTCGACTCCAAATGATAATTTGGGCCTTTCGGGAGAAAATACCAATAATTCGGCTAATATGGGCACAAATACAACTGAAAGGTGGTTGTATGATACGGGTTCAACAGTCCATATTACTAATAGTATGGATTTATTCGAAAATTTCGATAATAGGGACAATTTACCCCCTATTCGAACCGGAGCTGGCCCAGTTTACCCACAGGGTATTGGGGACTTAATTTTACCTATCTATTTACGGGGTAAAATTATACCTATAAGGTTAAAAAATACCTTATATATTCCAGAATTCCCACTTAATATCTTTTCAGGTATATTACACTACAAAAATGGTGGATATATTGAAAAGAATTATTTAGTGGATTCTGAGGGCAATGTATTTGCTTATTTGGATTTCAAAAGGCATGGATTTTTCCTTAATATTGCTTGGAAAAATCGAAGGCCTACTACAGGGTACCAACAAAACGATTTGGACCCTAAAAATCAGTATTTGGATCTAAAAAATATTTTAGAATCCATTCAAAATTCTCTTCATAATATTACTATTAATAATAGTAATATAGAGAAAAATACTGATTATTTATCTGAAAATTCAGATAATCAGGCCTATTCAATCACCCAGGAATGGCACGAAAAATTAGGTCATCCTTCTTACCCTTATTTATTAAAAACTGCGAAAATAACTAAGGGAATTCCTTTAGACAAATTAAAGGAAAAAGACCTAAATTGCCCGAGCTGTACTACAGCTAAGTTAACTAGGCAACAGCCTAAAATTAACTATAATCGGGCATTATTTCCACTAGAAAGGGTCTGTATTGATACAGTTAAAATTACCCCTACTACTATTAGTGGAAATAATTACGCTATTCCGTTTACGGATGATTTTACTGGTTTTCGAGATGTTGAATTCTCAAAAACCAAAGAGAATATAATTAATATTCTCAAAAACAAACTGGAATTTTATTTTAACCAGTTTAATTCCTACCCTAAGTATATACGCTTAGATAATGGTACGGAATTCAATATAGGGGAATTATTACCCTATATTAACGAAAAAGGCATTATTTTAGAGCCTTCCACGCCCTATACGCCCGAGCAAAATGGTATAGCCGAAAGGACTAATAGGGCCCTTATCGAAAAGGCTAGAACTATTTTATTAGCAGAGAAATTACCCCTATATTTATGGGACGTAATTTTGAAAGAATTAACTAAATTAGTTAATTTTACCGCTAATATACGCCTTGAAAAGACCCCTATCGAGGCTTTTCTCGATTATTTCTTCCCAAAAAGAAATAATAA
Organism: Colletotrichum lupini; assembly: GCF_023278565.1. Classification (NCBI taxonomy): domain Eukaryota; kingdom Fungi; phylum Ascomycota; class Sordariomycetes; order Glomerellales; family Glomerellaceae; genus Colletotrichum; species Colletotrichum lupini. The sequence goes on from NC_064672.1 coordinate 5,862,091, forward strand.
GCCGGATTTATCTAATCTAAGAAAAATCGGCTCTAGGGTACTTATTTATTACCCTACTCAAAAGCGAGTCACTTCGAATAAAATGTATACCTATACTCAAAATGGTATATATTTAGGAAAAGAAGGTAATAATATATATGTTATATATTGCCCTTCTAATCCTTTTCGATCTCGATTATTACGGACTTCGCATATTCGATTTATTCAAAATAATAGAATAGAGGGGGTAGAAAGCGTAAATCCTCCTTTATATTCTAAAAATTTTGATAAAATCGAAGATATTCAGGAAATACCTTCTAAAATAGAGGTATTAATTCCCAAATTATCTGAGGAAGAAAAATCTAAATATAAAGATTTTACTCAGAGTATTACCCTACCTCCAGAGCCTAATACACTAAAACAGGCTCTAAATAGCTCAGAAAAATCAGAATGGTTAAAAGCTATATATTCTGAGCTAGAGGTTATTATTAAAAAGGGTACTTTATTAGCTATAGACCCAAATAAGGTCTATAAAGCTAATAAAAATCCACTATCTACTAGATGGGTCTTTAAACGAAAAATCAATATTAATACTGGTAATATTGATAAATATAAGGCCCGATTAGTAGTTAGAGGCTTCGAACAACAGTATGGAGTCGATTATTTCCAAACTTTTGCTTCTGGAAGTAATCCTACTACCTATAGGGTACTTATAGCCCTATCTGCCCCTTTAAACTGGCATATACACCAAATTGACGTTATTGGTGCCTTTTTAAATGGGGATTTATTAGAAGAGGTATATATAGACCCTTCTAATATACCTTTAACTGAATTTTTTGAAAAATACCCTAATTTAAATACTATAAATTGGGATAAATCAAAAAATCAGTTATTACAGCTTTTAAAAGCCTTATATGGGCTCAAACAAAGCCCTAGACAATGGCAACTAAAGCTGAAGTCTATTTTTAATAAAATAGGCTTTTTACCTCTAAAATCCGATGAGGCTACCTATTTCAACCAGGATTTCAAAAATCCTGCTTTTATTGTTACCCACGTCGATGATTTCCTTATATTTAATAAAAATATTAAATATATAGAGGAAATTAAGGGTAAAATATCGAAATATATCGATATTAAAGACCTAGGCGAAGCCTCGAATTTCCTAGGCGTCAAAATTACTAGAAATCGGTCTAATAAGACTATTTCTCTCTCTCAAAGTCATTATATTAAGGAAATTCTTAATAATAATGATTTTTCCAAAGCTAAAATCACTAATATACCTATAAATCCGGGTATATTAAATAGTGATTTAGGGAACGAAAAAGATGACTATTTACCTTCAAAAGAGCTATTAAAGACCTACCAGCACCTAGTAGGATCTTTAATGTACGCTATGGTTGTGACTAGGGCTGATTTAGCTTTTTCAGTCTCTTTCGTCTCCCAATACCTCCATAAGCCCACTATTTACCTACTTAAGGTAGTAAAAGGTATTTATAGATACCTTAGTGGCACTATTCACTATAATATTACCTATAATGGTAATATTGGGCCTGTAGAATTAGTAGGCTATACTGATTCTAACTGGGCCGGGTGTAAAAGTACTAGAAAATCAACTTCTGGGTACTTATTTACACTAAATGGAGGTCCGATTAGCTGGAAGTCTAAAAAACAGTCTACTATAGCACTTTCTACTACAGAGGCTGAATTTAATGGACTTCAGGAAGCTATTCGGGAAGCTATTTGGCTTCAGAATTTATTATCGGAAATAGGTTATCAAGTTAAACCTATTACTATTAAAACCGATAATAATGGGGCATTATCTCTTGCTTATAATCCTGAATATCACCAAAGGACTAAGCATACTGCCCTATATTATTATTATACTCGACAGGAAGTAGAAAAAGGGAATATTAAAGTAGAATATCTCCCTTCTACTATAATGCCTGCCGATGGGTTAACAAAACCCTTACCTCGGGTTAAACATAAGGAATTCGTTAAGCTAATAGGCTTAAACAATCCTAATAACCCTATTTAACCTATATTATACCCCTAATATAGGTATTTATTTTCCTTATATTTTTATGAATACTTTAAGGAAAATACTCTAGGGTACCAAAAGATTGTTCTAGGGTACCAAAAAACTATTCTAGGGTACTAGAAATCTACTCTAGGGTACTTGGTTAGCTATTTCAACATAGCTAATAAGGCAAAAGAGGGAGTGTTACGAAGGTAACTTTGTTTACCTTATTATTCGCCTTATTATCAATATTACGTAAGCAAACTATATACCATATTAATCTACGATTTCTGTAGATTATTATAGGTATTGATTATGTAAGCAATACTGCTTATATAAGCTTACGTGAGCAGTGGAAAGTACTGGAAGATAACTGAATAATCTGGAATTTACTCGAGGCGGAATTACGTACTACGATTACGCATTCACTTACGTATATGCTTATTAATTATATCATAATTAATAAGCAATGGAATATTCTAGTAGGAGGTTTTTATGCCTATATGTAGGCGTGTATTTGCCTACCTAGACCTTTCGTTAAGCAAGCAACTTCTCATATAGTAATTCAACTATATTACTCTCTTTATTACAAAAACCTCTTTTATATACGCTTATTTCCCCTATATTCATATATTCTTGCTTCTATATGAATATTCACTTTTCATATTCTATATAAGAATATCCCGCATTACCTCGTTAAAGCTATACGTGCTAGATTATACGAGCTTATTTTAGTTACTAAACTAGAAATAATAACTCGTAATATTATTAAAAATCGCGAGAGGGTATATATATTATATATTATTATTATAAAAAGTATTATAAAGGTAACGGAGACTAAACTACGAGGGGGTTTATTATTAAAACTTTGATTAAAAATAGAGACGTTTAATAAGTAATTAGTAAAAAGACCGTAGTTATATAGCGGGGTAGAATACTTTATTAACTTAGTTCTAAGTATTAAATTACTATATAGTCCTATTTATTTATTAAATAAGAAATAACTTAATAAGCTTTATACGTATATTATTAAAAACTTAGTAAACGGTCGTATTATATTTTTAGTTAGTAAAGCTAGGGTACTAATCCTTTTTATATTAAAAAAAGATAGTATATTATGCTTTTATATAAATTACTATAAGCTAAATAACGTAATTATAAAGAATTAATACTTATTATTACTTATTAATAAGCTCTTAAATAGGCTTTATAAAGTAAAATAGATTTTAAAAATAGATATTAAGGATACTTATTATTATATTTAAATTAAAAAAGAAGACTAATAGAAAATAGCGTTCCGGAGCTAATACGGTTATTTTAAGTATATTATTATACCTTTCGGGCTAATAAACGTATTCGTAACTTTCTAGGTATATATTTACTAAGCGCTCGCCGACTTACTAAATACTTATTATATAATATATATAGACGATTTAATAATTTATTTAATAATAAAAGAGTAATATATAGAGGATATTAAAAAGGTCCTCTAACGTTTATAATTATATAGGCTTTTCATTAAACTATTAAAATACTTATTTTATTAAAAAAGGGTTAAGTTCTTAAGTTATATTATTATATTAAAAAGAATCGAGATTAACTTATTATAAATACGAACAATTACTAATTAAAAAGCGCTAAAGTTTATTAAGGATATGTAAGTATTCTTAGGGTTCTATAACTTTTATTAGAAGTTTATTACTAAATACTTAGGTATTATTATACTAATAATAATATTATTAAAAATAAAAAAGGGGTAAATAAGGGACTTTTAGTAAACTAAAGAAATAAACAAGGCATTTAATTAGTTAAAAGTCGCTTTTATTTTAGTAATTATACTTACGTATTAAAACTTATAATATATTATATAAATAGAAACCGATATTTTAGTTAAAATTATTATAATAATTTTATTATAATAAGCTAATAAAAAATAGCAACTTATTACTTATTAATTATAAAAGCTTATGGATACGGAGTAATAATAGGCTACAGGCTAATAAGAACTACTTATTATAATAAAAGGGCTAGAGTACTAAGCTTATTATTTTTAAGGCTTTTTATAAAAGTTTATAGTTCTAACGAATTATTAAATATTTAAAAGAGTAATTAGCGTACTAATATAAAACTTTTAAAAAAAGCTCGTGAGGTAAGTATATAAACTATTAATATTTAATTTTAACTTAAAATACTAACTAAGGAAAACAAACTTAGTAAACGGTTTATTTAAAAAGCTAGATTATATAAAAAGGGAAGTATTTTATAAAAACGTCCTCTTTATACTAGCTTAAAAACTACGTCTTATTAATAAACTACTACTTAACGTTTAATAAAAAATAATTAGTTTAAAAAAATAAAATAATATTATTAAAATATATATTTAAATAGTTAAGGCCTCTTTTTATAATCCTAGCTAAATATTAACTAGTTCTAAAAATAGGGAATCCTCTTCCCTATATTAATAACGTACTATAAAGCATACTAATAAAATAGTAATAGTTATTATTATAATAACTTAAAATAAAAAAATAAGACAGTTATCAATAAACGCTCGTTAACGGTCCGGTAAGAATAAAAAGGAGTTAAATAAAACTAGGATTATTATATTAAAATAGTATATCCTACGCCCTATTATAAAAAAGTTTATAAAGGGTAAAACGGTATTTATTTCTTATTTTTTATTAAAAACTAAGGAGCTCGTTAAAAGATTATAAGCTAAAAACGAGTTTTATATATTATAATTAATAAGAGTTCGCGCTATAGTTAATAAGCCAAGAGTATATTTATTTAACAAATAGGGTATATTATTTTTTAAAAAAAGACTTATTATTCTTTAAATAAAGTCTTTTTAAATAAAGATTTTTTATTAATATTACGATAATTATAAAATAAGTTATATAAGAGCTACGAAAACTCTTAAGCTAATCTAAAAAAAGTTTTATTAAGAAAATATTTAATAAAATATTTAGGAATACGTTAAAAACTATAAGTATTATTTAGGAGTTATAACCCTAAAATATAAGCTATATAAGTAACTATAATTATTATTACTACTCTTATATTTATTTTAAAAAATATTTATAAACTTTATTACGGGGCTATTACTAAGCGCTTATAATAATAATATAAAATATAATAATATCTTAGTTATTATTTATTATATAATAAAGTTTATAAAGTTCTTACTTATTATTAAAATACTTAATATAATATAAATAGTAAATATTTTATACTAGGAGGTTAAATATAAGTTTAGTATACTAAAAAGTATTATTATAAATAAAAATAAGCTCTTTATAAACGTATTTTAAAAAGAGTTTACTAAGGAACGGGTAGTACGTCGCTAATTATTTACTACGTATTATTTATAAATAGACGGCTAAATAGAGCGAACTTATTAAATATTAAAAAAGTATTTAAAGATTTATATTAAGAGCTTACGAAATAAGTAAGTAGCGTAGTTAAAAAAGGCTAAGTTTATATATAATAATAGCTAATACTTTATTATAAAAATATCCCCGTATATAGTATTATATAGCTATTACCCTAAGTATATTAAATATATACCTAATTATAAAGCTATAGTTTAAGGGGTTTAAAAAAGGGTTTAAAAAATTAAAGAAATTAGGGCTTAGGCTACGCGAGTATAAGTATAAGCTTTTAAAAGCTAAGTAACTTATTATAATAAAAAATATACGCTAAAAAAGTTTAATTATAGAGAAGTCGTCGGCTTATTAATAAAAAATATACGATTTAAAAATAATAAACTAACGCTAAAATATATTAAAATAGTAATAGCTGAAAAAGTAGGGAAATAGGCTTATTAAATATATTTACTAAAATAATATTAAAAAGTATATAATATTTTCCTAGTTTCCTAGCTTAAGCTATAAAGAAATTATTAAACAGTTAGTAATTAAATAGTAAATCTCTTAAAGTTAGAAAACGAGTAAGATGTTTAAAAAGTTAAAAAAATCGTTATAATATAAAGCGAGAAAAGAAACTTATAATATCTTATTAAATAAGCTAAGTAGTTTACTAAGTATAATACGTAAGAGCTTAGTAAGTATTTTAAAAAAAAAAATAGTTAATAAATTCGAACGTTATAAAAAAAGGGTATATATAAAATAGGATAATAAACGTTAAGTTTATAGCGAAAAGTCGCTAAAAATAAGTTAATTAATAATATATTATAAAACCCTTTTTATTTAACTTAGTATAATTTTTAAAAAAGAAATATAATATTATAACCATTAGTAATACGTTACTAAGAAATTACTAAAATCTAGTTACGTAGGGGGAGTAACTTATATAATATTAATAATAATAATAGCGGCTTTAGTATATATTTTTAAAACTTAATAATTAGTAATAGTAATCTACTTAGTAAATAAGAAGCGGGGAGGCTTTATATACGTACTTAATTAATTACTTAGAATAAGGCCGTTAACCTTATTAATATTATAATAAATAAAAAAGAGGCGGTCGAAGTTATATAGAATATTATATATATTAATAATAGCGGTTTATAGAGCGTTCGCTATTTAGTTATTATTAAAAACTATAATAAGAAGTATAATAGGAGCTATAATAAGAAGTATAATAGGAAATATAATAAGAGTTATAATAAAAAGTATAATAAGAGCTATAATAAAAAGCGAAATAAAAAGTAAAATAGGGGGTATAATATTATTATTATTATTAATAAGTTAGGGACGGGGAACGTTATTTAAAATAACGCTTTTGTAATCTTAGTTAAGCTAAGGGATTTTAATAATATTAATATTTATAAAGAACTTATTAATATTAAATTATTTATTATAACCCGCGGCTTTAACTTTAATATAAATAATAGCTTTATTAAGCTATTATAAAGCTTTTATTTAAAGCGAGAGGAGCGTAATACTAGCCTTATTAGAATTTAAAATAATATAACTAAGGGCTAAGGTACCCTTATTTATACTAAAGAGAGCGTTATAAGTAGGGGTTAGCGAGTTATTAATATTAAAATAATAGCGTTTATTATAACGTTAAAAAAAAGAATTTTTTAAATCGCTACTAAGCTCTTTAAATTTAATATCCTCGTACTAAGACTTATTAAACTTAAACTTAAAGTCGTCCTATTTATCGTTATTATTAAAAATATAGTTAGTAATAAGAATACGCTTTTTAATAAGAGTCCGAGTTTTAGGATTATAAAACATAGGGGTAGCGCTATATATAATAATAATATAAATAAGTACTTTATTTATTAAGAACTTAGCGACGCGTTTATAAAAAATAAAAAAAGTAAAAAACTTTTAAATACGTATAATAATAATACTTTTAAAAGTCTTTTTATAATACTAAGCTAGAGTATTAAAGTTATTTTATAAAGTAATTATACGGCTATTATTATAAAAATAAGCTAGCTAAAGGTAACAAAAATAAGAGATAATTTTAGTTTTATTATTAATATTAAAAATACTAGCCTAAGAAAAGAAATCTAAATTAATAAAACAAATTTACTAAATAATTACTAATAACTTATTATAATTAAGATTAATAAGTTTAAATACTCGTAGTTAATAGCGAGCTTTTAAAGAGTAGCCTATTTAAAATAGACCTTTTTTATTTTATTACTTACTAATAAGTTAGTAATATAAGTAGTAACCTTTTTTTATATATTAATAATATAGCTAAAAATATAAAAAACGCGGCCGCACTTATAAAAATTAAAACTACCCTATTCTTTAATATTATAAAACTCTATAAAAGTATTCTAAATAAATTAAATAATACTATATAGCTCCTCGGGAACCTAAAAATATCGTTAACTAATATTTTAATAATAGATTAGTAAGGACTCGACGATTTATAATAGAATACTTCTTTTTATTAATTTAATAAATAATATACTTAGTAACGTAAGCGCTAGTAATATTAACGAGCTTATTAATATTACGATATAAGCTAGTTAAGTAGTATATATAAAAAGTACTATTATAAAGATTATAAAAGCCCTTTTTAAAATTATACTTTATATTAAGTATATCCTAAATACGTAAAATAGTAAATATTTTAATAAATACTTAGTAATAGTATAGTAAGAGAGTTATAATTAGGAAACGATACGGAATTAGAATATTATAAAAAGAAAAGTATAGTTATATAAAAAAGAATTTATAAAACGGTTATTAAATAAAATAAAAAAATAAAAAGTAAATACGCAACTAGTAACGAGGGAAATTTTTTATTATATTTAATAGCTTAGTAATAATAATAACCGCGAAGTTAAGTAAGTTCTTATATATTATAATAATTAAAATACTTTATTACGAATATATATTACTAACTTAGTAACTAATCGGCGCGCTATTACTAAATAATAATAATAAAATATCCGTTAAATAAAAAAATAGGAATAATACTTATTCTTAAATAAAAAAGGATATTATTAACGCCTTACGGAATTTATTATAAATAACGACGTTAATAATTTTATTATTAACATTAAAAAAAGATATTATATAATAACTTTAAGAACTAAAGTTACGTAAAGGGGAAGTAATTATAATAAATTCGGGATATAGTTAATAATAAGACGCTAATAACTTAGTAACTAATATACGGATTGTATTATAAAAAAACTTTTTAAAAAATAGAGCCCTTATAAAGGACTTTATAAGCTTTAGTTTTATAATATACTTATATTTATATTATAGCCTCGCTAATTAAATACTTATAGCCTAATCTTTTATAATTCGTTATTAAAAAAGTTACCCTTATATTATTTCTAATTAGTTATAGTAACTATACTATTAACCTATATTATAAACCGTATAAGACTTTATATAGCTAATTAACTAAAACTAAGTTTAATAATTATTAAATACTATTTAAAATAATAATAATCTAGACACATATCTTCCTTAAGCTACTTTATAAATTTATACCTTAATTATTAAAAGCTCCCTAACTATATTAACTAAAAATACGAAGTTTAGCGAGGCTAATTATTTTTATTTTAAAACGTATTAATATCTTCGTATTTATCTAAAGTAATATATACGTAATAAGCTCTAACTAGAAGTTATTTTACTTAATAAATTATAGAGCGGTATTATATAAGTTAAGTAGAGATTAAAAAACTTTAAAATTAATTTTAAAATATTAAATAGCTTTATAATTACGAGTAATACTAAGGATAAAAAGGAATTATAAATATAATTATAATTTACTCTAAACTATTTACTAACGAGAATACTCGTTTTTATTTTTATAATATACTAAGTTATTTATTATTATAAACTTTATTTTTTTATCGAACTACTATAATCTCGTCTTTTTTATTACTTTTATCCTTTTTAACCTTTTTCTTAACTTTTACCTCTTTCTTAACGATCTCCTTTTCTTACTTAACTAATAATTCTTTTTTAATTTTTATCGTTAGTTTAATATTAATACTTATTAAAAGCCGTGTTTTTAAAATATTTTTATACGTCGTTTTGCCTAAAGTTTTAGTTATAATTAGCTTTATATAACCTTTTCTCTTTTTTACTAACTAAAGTTTAATAATTAATAACTTAATTCTAGTTTAAAAAATAATAAAAAATTAGTAATTATCTGTTTTATATAAGATCGTAGCTTTAAAAAGGAATCTCTCTAAATTTATAGCTTCGTACGCTATTTTATAATATTCTAAAATATTATAAAAATTCTCTATATTAATTAGAAATACTATTTACTCTATTAAAAGAATTTACTAATTTATTATAAAATATAAAATAATAAATTATATTATATTTTAATATAAAATAAACGTTAAAAAACAATTAAATTAAACTTTCTTAATAAACTTCTTAATAACTTAGATATTAATATAAGTTATTATTTAAAACCCGTTAAGTTCGTTCTTAAAAAAGGATGCGTTATATAATATAATAAAAATATTAATTATTAATAATTATTTTAGCTCCTTTTTTATTTATTAAATACTTCGTTCCCGCTCTTTTAAGCTTATAAAAAGAGATTTTATTAATATTAAGGTTTATATATTTATACGTTCTTATTATATAAAAAGGGTAGAGCTTATATAAGTATTATTATTAATTAGTTATTTCGGAATAGCTTTATAAAGAGGTATTATAAAGTCGATTAGTTTATTAACGTTTTATATAGAGATTAGAAGTTATTATAAATCTATATTATAATATTTATAAGCGAGCTATTAGTTTAATAACTTAAATAAAAAGTAATTTTTATTTATAAAAGGGTAAAAAATAGTAATTATTTTTATAATAAAGTTATAAAAAAAAACCAACCTTTTATATCGGGGTACGATATTATATAATTTTATATACTATTATACGGTTTAATATATTACGAAATTAAAATATTTCTTAAGCCGTAAATCTTTATAATCCCTATTTATAAGTTATTATATTAGTTTAGACCCTATTTTAAGTAGTAAAGTAACTATAAAATACGATTTCTACTTTGATATATAAAAAAAGTGTTTTAGTAGAGTGCCTCTTGTAGTCTGCCGTAGTTAGTTGACATCTGCGGCAACTTGGAAAGGAAGTCGCTGCCGTAGATTATACTTTGTCCGGATAGCGACGTTTGGCGAATTGTTACAGGCTGCTATCTCCACCCTAGGCGTAGGCTCTTGTCCTTGTTTGACGTCTCTTCGGAGTATTTTGACCTGATTCAGCCTCGTGGTAAAGTTAACAGGCCGTTTGTGCTCTTTTGACCTAACCCGAGAGAGATAATAATAGATCTCAATATCTTATCTAGAGGGTTGTTGCACATCGTCTATCGGTAGGTAGACATATAGACTGCAAACTCATGATGAGTGAAGCGAGCAAAGACAGGACTATTTCACAACATCTACACGAAGAACTCGGGATTGGATCACTCCGACTGTCAAAGCTCACCGACATGGCAGTCGCTGCTTGTCTATGGCGAAAATTTGAGGGAAAGAACTCATCGAACTACTTCAAGATGCGGTTAGGCGAATTCGGGTGCAGATGGCAATCCATGCCCAAGTTTCGATTCATACAAACACGTGCATAGCCAGCCGCGACATCGGTATATTGTTGTCAAGGATAAGAAGCGGTTGCGATATTTAATTAGAGATTCGTACTAGGGACAGGCTCACTGGTTCGACATGGATGATGGGTAAAGCGTAGGAGGTAGCTTATTGGACACTGAGTACAACAAACAAGAAAAAGTCAATCCTTTAATTAACCCGAGAGTTTCTCTCGCACAGTGCTCACCATGGCGAATTCATCGCCTGATCTGAGGAGCTAGAGGCGAAAACTCTGCGGAACCTTGAATTCAATCATGGCAGGACAATCCGACAGCCCAGGTTGGCATTAGATAATTGGGCAATGCATCGAAGTGTACCGGCGCAATCGATGTCTGTAGCCGAAGCCAGCCGGCCCGCGGACTCCTCGCTACTGGACAATTGCGACCAAATCGCTCCTTTGAGAATGAGTCGAGTCTCTTTACGGGAATAAGTCGTCTGACACCAAGGCAAGACACCACGCCTCATGCATGGATCTTTTCTTCGACGGGCCCGAGTCCGCGCACAATTATTCGTCGCCTGCAGCGCGTATCCTACGTCATCGAGCGAGGGAAAAAGCCTTGCTGCGGGTTCACAAAGCTGCAAAAGGACCAGTAACGCGCCAAGACACACAGAAACGGGTCAAGCGGCAGGCATTCGAGTAACGGCAAAGTGGATCCCTTTCGGTCCCGCAGAGGTGGGGCCGTACGGTATTGAGAGGGTCCACTGCGATCCACTCTACGGTTCCGTTCCAATCAAGCCGTCGGTAGCCTCCACGCCGTAGGACTCGGCGTCCTGCGCGTCGTGCCATTCTCCACTCCTCCTCAAGGTAAGACGAGGCCTTGGCAAATGGGAGCCCGTCTCTCATAGTTCTTCACCCTTGCGCCCGCCGTCGTTTGGCTTGGGGGTGCCACGGTGCCTCGCGGCTTTACTTGGGTCTGCTTTCTCAGAATCCCTACAAAACTCAATGAGAACGCCGAGAGCGCACGCGCGCGCCCAGCACCACCTGCCCTATCCTATCGGCCAGACATTGCGGCTCAAACACCACAAGTCCTTATCAGCGCGCTTGATGATCGACCCCTTCGACGTCGACCCTGAAAGATGAGCTTCTTTCAACGACGGCTCATCGACCATTGCGAGTGACATGTGCTCTCTCTCACCGGGGACACGCCGCTTCCGGTAGGCCCCTTGACGAAAAGCCCCCCCTCCGCTAACTTGCCGCTCACCGACTCAGCCTGTGGGGTCGCCTCATTTCCCCCCGTTGGAAGAACGAAAAGAAAAGTGTCCACATCCCTTGGTTGGGCATTGACTGGCGGCTGCATATAAAGTGGATAATGGTCGAGTCTTTTGAGACACGCTCGTTGGCTGGTTTTCTTAGCATCTTGCACCATCTTATTGTGCGAAACTGCGAAACTGCGAAACTGCGACGGGTAGTGATTGGCTGCTTTTTGCGCGTTTAGATGACATAAAGACAAATTTTCGTTATTTCTTTGCTCCCTCACTGGCTCATCGATGCGCTGCGCGAAAAAACTACTGCGACATGGTGTCACGGGATACTCCCAGGATTCATCCCCAGCCTCGCACCATTCTGCCCTGCTGCCTTGGTTTTGAGGGCCAATTTTCCTGCCATGTCATCCCACTGATGATTGCGGCGAGTGGGATTGCAGGAGAAGGAGTCAGGCTTTCTTCCATTGTGTGTCACTGTCGGCATCTCACCGAAACACACAAGAATAAAGGGAGATTGGCCACCTCACTGATAAACACGGCCCAGGCTCTCAACAACAGCGACAAGATGACCTTTGGATGAGTCTGCCTGATGCTCATTGGCTCCCTCCCGGCAATCTTGGTTCAGTGTCCGACACACCAAGTGGTCCCTCGCCAAACTTGCGCCCACTCACAAAGGCACGGACTGCTCCAGCTGGTTCCCATTATTTTCCCCTCAGCAAGTGAACCCTTGTGGCCCTGTGGCCCCTTCAAACAGTGCTGACAAGTGAGATTGGGATGAGCGAACAAGCCGACAACTCTGAGAATCCTGGATGTATCCGTACTCCATGCCTACTGTGTAGTGTCCAGTATAGTATGGGGGATACGTATCTGATAACCCCGCATAGAATTGCCTGAGATGGCAATGTGTCCCTGCAGATAAAGCTGGAGATTGCGCCTCCCCCATCCTCAATCCTGCGAGGCGAACGCTGTATTCCGATATCTCTGCCACTGTGATATCGATAAGACGCAACTAGGGTGGTAGTTATACGTCTTAGTCAAGGCATACTGATTACAATCCCAGAAAACATATCGATGCGGAAGACGGCGACACGGCGACACGGCGACGATTCCCATGTTGGCACGGGCGAGTACTCCGTCGCCGAACCCATAATCTGTAGCCCCCCCCAAAGTCAAGCCAAGCCTCCCCCGTCCAATGGACAGATGCATTCAGAAGCGGACGCTAAGACAAGGAATGACGACATTGCGGAAATATTCTGCCTTAGCACCAGCGCCGCGCCGAAGGATTGGGATGGGGTCGACACAAAATCCATGGATGGCATGGGCATGGGGCGCAAACACAACAACGCCTGCGTGCGAGATCAGGGACGAACCCAGTCAAACTCCACACAGACTTGCAACGTTCCTGGCCCTCTGTATGGATACTTTCCCTCATTGTCCCTGGATTTTCTGATGCAATCTACCTACAGGCTACGCCGAGAGCCCGCGGGTCGGGTTGGCTCAAAGTTCGTACGGGTCTGGTCTGTGGGTTGTTCAGCTGCAGAATGCAGAAAAAGCTTTTGCATTTGGGTGTGTCTACATACCTGGTAGCCCGGCGCGGCGCATTCTTCTTCTCACTCTCTTCGGTACACTGTGTGGCATGTGGCACGTTGCCTTGGGAAGAGAAGAAGTTCGCCCAGGTCGCAAAAGTTTTTCCCTGGTCGATTGACCAAACGAGACGCTGATCGATCTACCTGTCTGTCTGCTGCCACCCTTAAAACTAAGCTCTCCCCCATCGAGATTCTCCTCGCGTGCCTCCATTCGAAACGTTTCGTTGCTCTCTCTCTTCCTTCCTTCTCTCCTCTCTTCGCACGCCCTCCTCTTTGTGCCCACGGTTTCCACTTGGCTTGAGCCGTTTCTTCATTCCTCCACATGCACTCAGTGGTCTCCTCCCTCCGTCTCTCGTCAACATACCTCCACGGGGAAAGAGTCTAGATAGTAAAGCCGTTGCGCTTGAACTAGCTCACTCTTTTCACCATGTCGGGTTCCGAGCAACTCAAGGGCCCGGTTGAGTCCGTCCCCAACGACAGGGTCTCTCTCGACAGCTATGGCTCCTCCGTGCGACACAACTCCGATGGCCTCCAGCGCCGCCTGAACAACCGTCAGATTCAACTGATTGCCATCGGAGGCACAATTGGTACCGGCCTGTTCGTCACCATCGGCGGCGGCCTCGCCAAGGGCGGTCCCGGAAGTCTGCTCATTGCCTACACCCTCTACGCCTGCGTCGTCGCCCTCGTTAACAACTCCATCGCCGAGATGAGCACCTACATGCCCGTGTCTGGTGGCTTTATTCGTCTGGCCGGTGTCTGGGTTGACGATGCTCTCGGCTTTATGGTTGGCTGGAACTACTTCATCTACGAGGCATTGCTTATCCCGTTCGAAATTACCGCGCTTAATCTCGTGTGCTCTTTCTGGAACGAAAAGATTACGGAGCCGGGTCCGACGGCGGGTTTCTGCATCGCCATCATCATCGCGTACGGGTAAGTCACAAACCAATTCGTGGGAACGATTGACTCTTTTTTCTCCTTTCATTTCAGGGACAAGCGACTAGACCGACCGGACTTTCTAGAGCTCGTCGTGGTGCCCGCCCGTGACCCTTCTCGTTCTCCTCTCTCTCTCTCCTCTCGCCTCGGTGGTGCTCGTTGTGTATGCATGCTAAACGTCAATGTGTGATTCTAGTCTACTGAATGTTGTTGCCGTCGGCATCTTTGGTGAAGCTGAATTCTGGCTCTCAGGCGGCAAGGTCCTGCTCATCTTCATCCTCTTCCTCTTCACCTTCATCACGATGGTCGGAGGAAACCCCGCCCACGATGCCTACGGATTCCGATACTGGAAGGAGCCCGGCGCATTCGCGGAATACATGACACAGGGTAATACCGGTCGCATGGAAGGCTTCATGGGTGCTCTGGCCACTGCCACGTTCACCATTGTCGGCCCGGAATACATTTCCATGATCGCCGCCGAGGCGAAGCACCCGAGCTTGTACATCAAGGGCGCCTTCAAGACCGTCTACCTGCGTTTCGGCCTCTTCTTCGTCGGCGCCGCTTTGACCTGCGGTATCGTGCTCCCCTACAACAATCAGACCCTCATCGACATCTACATCACCGGAACCGGCAGCGGTGGCACCGCCGCTGCCTCCCCGTGGGTCATGGCCATGGAGAACCTCAAGATCCAGGGTCTCCCCCACTTGGTCAATGCTCTGCTCTTCACCACCATCTTCTCCGCCGGTAACACCTACGTCTACTGCGCGACCCGGTCCCTGTACAGTTTAGCGCTCGACGGTCGCGCCCCGGCTCTGCTCCGCAAGACCACCAAGAACGGTGTGCCTGTCTACTGCTTCGCCGTCACCATGGTCTTCCCCTTGCTCTCCTTCCTGCAGTGCGGCAGCGGCTCCGCAAAGGTGCTCAACTGGCTGCTGGCCCTCATCACGGGCGGCGGTGTCATCAACTACCTCGTCATGTCCATCACGTACATCAACTTCTACCACGCGTGCAAGGCCCAGGGTCTCGACCGCAAGACGCTGCCCTACTGCGGATACCTCCAGCCCTACGGCGCCTACGTTGCCCTCTTCTTGCAGACCATTGTCATTCTCGTCTACGGATGGTCCGCCTTCCGCCCCAAGTTCGATGTCGGAGGCTTCTTCTCCAACTACACGATGCAGCTTGTCGCGCCTCTCCTGTTCATCTTCTGGAAGGTCCTTAAGCGCACTCACTGGCTCAAGCCCCATGAGGTGGACTTGACGTGGGACCGCCCCATTATCGAGGCCTATGAGCAGCATGCTTTGGTGCACGAGCCTCCTACCACCTTCTGGAGGGAGATGCTCCAGATGATTGGAATTGGTCGCAGTAAGGTGATCAAGGGCGAGAAGGCTTGAACGAGTAATTCTAATGATGATGGTGGATGGCGCGTGATACCCCAGTGTGCTAAAATATACGGTCGTCTACATGTATGCAGCGTAATATAAAAGTTACCATCAGTTCTTGTCCATGTTGTGAACATGTCAATCACCATAAAATTGCGTCGTTGTTTCCAGGCGCTCTCTCGCGATTGCTCAGGGCTGTCAAAGCAGTCTCAACTCCCAGCCACGTTCCGCAACTTCTGCTCATTGCACAGATGGATAGTAAAGAGTGACAGAATGGATATCGGATTGATGTCTACGCGTAAGCACGCGCATGGCCTTGTACCTCACTGCCTTGCAGCAAGTGATCGACGCGGCGGATATCCTAAGTAAGTGAGACCGTCAGCGCTAGCACTGAAAGGCACTGAAACACGGCTCATTTTTCTAGGTACTTGAACACTGCCTCAGCTGCTGCGGTCATCCGAAGAGAAATGCCTTCACACAATAACTCCAAGGTAGGAGGGGAAAATGTAGTTGAAATTGGGGTGGGAAGGCTAATTCACACGTTGTTGTAGTTTGCTGCACTTCTGGTTATTCTTCAATCTAATTACAACCCAACGCTTTCATGCATTTTCAAGCGCGATGAGCTGGTACAAGGCCTTCATGGCATCCTTAGAAGGAGGTGTGGGGCTTCCCGTCCCATCATCGAATATGGCTGGTTTTCAACTCCGATCTCATCCATGCATTCGATTAATCAGCTCAACACAGAGCCACGGACAGCGATCAGAGAGGTAGTCACTTTGGATGAGGATGCCACGCTTCATGCTTCACTCTCAGGTGAACTAAGTATGGCTTTGAGTGAGCTGGAACGTCCTTACATAGGTATTCCAGTATTTGAGCAATTGCACTTCTTGTGTTCAAGATATCAACTGTTCTCAAAAGTCTTCATTCAGGCCGAGGGGGTGTAAAACAGATTCTCACACGCTTGGCGCGCACATATTTCCGCACTTTGGAGGTGCCTTCTGTTCTTACGCATCATGATTATTGCCATTGGGATAGTCGAGAGCCTCGTAATGATATCTGATATTGGGCCCCGGTTTGTCTGTTTCCAGTCTGGGCCACCTGCACTTTTGCATGATTCGCGGATTATCATGTGCTGCCACAACTGCGGTTGCACTGTGGCTTGCAGGAGCTGAGCTTCCTATGCAGCCACCCCAGAAGTCGCTGACCAGTTGGGATTGGGCCATTTCCCAAAAGGCAGTATGTCAGGCAGAGACTTTGACAGGCCGGTAGGCTACAGCAGGCAGTGGCGAACCATTTGGTTAATATTGCGATTTTTAAGGAGACATTTTGCCCATCATCTTTAGGCTACCGTTAGTTTCAAATTGTTCCTCGTACTTGAACGCTTGGATCATTCACCAGACGATGACAGTTCCGCTTACGCAAGCCTAATCACATAGCTAAGCTGAGTTTATCACCCATGGCTGGAGCAAATGAACAGTCTCATAAGGGATCATGCACTGAATGCTTGAAACTACCGAAAAAGTTGTTCGAACCAGGCTCGACAATCTCGCATTCATTCTACAGCGGTGACGGGGCCGCTGCGAGAATCCAGCTTTCGGCTCAACAAGGGTGCCATTTCTGTACCTTGATATTCGATGCCCTTGAGGCAGGGCAGAAAGGCGACTCTGAAGTCACAATTGACAAGAACGGAATTTCACTCAGGACCCTATGGACTACCTCATGGCCCGGGTATTGGCAACCTAAGGTAGCGGATTACTCAGTACTCAGACCTGACGAGGAGCACATTACTACTCCCGCCCGTAACAGTTCTCCGGATCAAAGGCCTGGTCCTCTTTTGAAGCTGACCTGGGGTAATTGTGTCACTCATCTCCGCTTCAATATCCACTCTGATGCTAGTTCCAAGAAACCGGGGAAGCACGTAACGAATTGGGACTTGTATAGCCAAACGAAGGACTTTGAGCCAGCCGAGAAGCACTTTTCCCCCTTGGCGGCACAAGCGGACTCCCCCAAGGTGTTTCAGCTTCTGAACTTCTGGCTGGATGAATGCCAGAAAAGGCACCGCGATAAATGCGCGTACGTGGGAGAACTTGTTTTGGAGCACGAATTTGCTTCGCCTACAAGACTGCTGCGCGTCGGCGAGGAAGGCGAGAACATTGTCCTGGTGCTCTCGGCCGGTCTGAAGCGAGATGAAGGCGGCTTCGGGCCCTCTTACACCGCGTTGAGCCACTGCTGGGGAGATCCCAAAAGCGTGCCACAAACGACAAAGGCGAATCTGGAGCAGATGATGCGTGTTGGTCTTCGCTACGATGAGTTATCTCCCACGTTCCAGCATGCCGTCAAGATCGCTAGAGAGCTTAATATTGGGTGGCTCTGGATCGATTCTTTGTGTATAGTTCAAGACGACAAGGCCGACAAGGACCGCGAGCTGCCACTGATGGAAATTATCTACTCCATGGCTATCTGCACTCTCGTCGCATCGGACTCGAAAGATGGGAGTGGCGGTTGCTTCCTCCCTCGAGGATCCAACCCAAATATGCACGTACGACCCTGTACAAAGACTTTTAACGAAGTGAAGACCAAGGTCTCAGTCACCTTCCAGCCCTACATGGCAGACTGGGCCCAGTCGGTGACCAATGGGCCCCTGTTCTCCCGTGGCTGGTGCTTCCAGGAGAGGCAGCTGTCGAAAAGAATTATCTACTTCACCAAGAGTCAAGTACTCTGGGAATGCCGAGCGTCCATCGCATCCGAGGCATACCCTGAGATCAGCAGCTGGTTTACTCGATCAGAACCCCGATTCATGGCTCCGCCCTTCCGCGTAACTTGGGCTTGAATAACCGACAGAATAATGCTATACAATAGCCTCGAGCGGGTTCAGCCGTGGTTAGATGACTGGCTGCGCGTCGTTGAGGCTTATTCTGGCAAATCTCTCAGCAAACCGGAAGATCGACTTCCCGCGATTGCCGGTGTAGCAGCGCACTTTCAGCAAAACATACGCCGGCCCGACCGTTCTCTCAGCAGCTACGTAGCTGGAATGTGGTTTTGTGATCTTGCGAGAGGGCTTTCATGGAAGCCGTCCTTCGACCTTGGTACACATAGACCAGCGAAAGACAAAGGCTGGCCCCCGCCCCTCAGGAATTCCACGACATTCAATGCTATACCGGAAACACAACCCGAGCCCCTATCCGTGTGGCTTCCGTCCTGGTCATGGATATCAGTTGATGGTCGTGTGCGGTACCCTTACGCCAAAAATTCCTCCGAAAAGCCGACTGTGATCGGAATGGGCGGTATGGAATATCTCAATCCGAATTCTAAGAATTTCGACAACGTGTCGGTTCCTGACACCCCTGTCGAACCATTCTTCGGCCGCATCTCTCTTAAGACTGACTTCGAGTTTGGGGAGCTCGAAGGGGGGATTATTGGCCTCACAAACTACACTGTTGAGACTACGATATCCGAAAAACATCTCATCAAAGATTCGATTACTGTGACTGGAATTCCCAAGTGCTATTCAATGTTCAAGCAAAGCACCAATCCGTTCAAAATCAACAGGCGGTCAGAGCCATCGGCCGGCGGCGTCATCATCATGGATACGAGCCCAACTCAGCTTCCAAAGACAAAATTATATTGCCTGAGACTCGGCAACTCCAAGAGTCTGTTCAACAACGAAAACTTGGTCGAGATTGGTCTAGTTTTATTGGAGACGTCTTACAGGTCCATGGCTGGACTTAGCTCACGATGGCATTCGAGGTCTGGTCCGGTGGTACAAAGAGTTGGCTTTTTCGAGATTGGCATGTGGGACAAGCAATGGGTCGAGAAAGCTCGACAAAGAACCTTCTATATCATATAGGTTCAATGTGGTTTTTCTTGTGTCGTCAATTACGGTGATGTGTACTGTTTCTTACTATCAGAAGGTCACACGCTCGATAAAAATCTCGAAAGTGCTTTCAGTCATGAACGAATTTTAATAGCTTCATATATCGCACATCCAGCTTAGTGCCCAACCATAGCCTGCTGGGTTGGGTTGTATCTGTTTCCATGCGGCTTCGCCGCATCGATAATCTTCCGCATCTCCACCCTCTCCTCGTCGGAGAAAACAACGTCTCTTGATACCCAGTTCTCTTCTAATCTCTTGGCCTTTGTTGTGCCAGGAATAGGAATCATTCCCTGAGCGGCAACCCAGGCAAGGGCAATCTGAGGCAGCGTGACTCCCTTGCGCACAGCAAGCTTCTTGATCTCATCAACAATAGCCTTGTTCTTGTAGAAGTTCTCGCCCTGGAACTTAGGACCTTTGCATCGAGTTGTCAGCGTTTGTTAGACAGAGTTTCTGGTTTCCAGTTGTAACTCACTTCCACGACGGAAATCGTTGGGTGCAAAGTCGTCTGGACTCTTGTACTGGAAGTCATCAACGAGCCATCCGTGACCCAGGGGGCTGTAAGCCACATATGCAACTCCGAGCTCCTTTGCAGCTTCAATCAAGCCGTCAGTCTCGTGGATGGTCTCGAAAGCTGAGTACTCGGCTTGAAGCGCATCGATCTTGGCAACTACGGATTGTTAGTGGGGGGTCTGAATACTTCTAAGAGTGGGACTTACTTGAGTTGGCCTTGAGAAGGGTGGCCGCTGAGCACTCAGAAAGACCGATGTACTTCGTCTTGCCCGCCTTGCGGATCTCATCGAGCGCTGTAATGGACTCCTCGAGGGGCGTGTCTAAGTAAGGTACCTGTCAGTGAACGTTTCCTCTCATCTTCCTCCATGGCTTGGAAGCTTACTGGGATCAATGCGATGAAGGTAGTAGAGGTCAGGAGTGAAACCAAGTCTCTCGATAGTGCCCTCGATGTACTGCTTGATGTGAGAAGCAGAGTTGGTGATACCGCCGGAGCCAAAAACGTCAAATCCACACTTGGAAGCGACTGGAAGAGGAAAGTCAGTTGTAGTCAATGAAGTGAGAATACTTCGAAAGCACTGACTGAACACCTTGTCCCGCACGTTGTGCTTTCTGATGAAGTCGCCGAGAAGCTTCTCGTTAACACCAGCCTGGTAAACAACCTAGTCGCAAAGAAGTTAGTGCCTCGTGGAAAGCATATGTGTATATGGAGATCATGCGTAATGGTGTTGAGGGGCCTGCGTGAGAGCCATTGACTTACTGCTGTATCCCAGAATGTGCATCCGAGCTCAATTGCCTTAAGTAGAACGGGTTCAGCTTCTTCCAAGCTCAGATTGCTTCCCAGGCCGAAACTCAGGCCCATGGCGCCGAAGCCTGGCGAGTTGACTTGGATGTCCTGGAATTGGAAAGTCTTAGCCATTTTGATCGATTTTGGTTGTGGTCGTGTTAGTAGCTTTGCTTTTGACGTGATTTCATAAAGATGAATGATCTGCTACTTCAATAACAGAACAAGATCTTGGCTTCGAGGTCATTTAAGATGCGTTAGTGAGTCCATTCACAGTGACGTAACTGCAGCGAAAACGACATGGCTACGGAGTTACGGCGATAACATGCGACTGGCTGACAACTAGAACGTGGATCCAATGATCTTCGTCCCACAATATGGCGCCACGAAACTTTGCCAAACACTCCAAAACTGTGCCCGAGCCAATGAACAACTTTTACTTACACGGAAATAATTGATTCTTCTCCGAAGTCCTGGATTTAAGGATGGTAGGTAAGCTGAGGTAAACTCTCCAAAGTCTTTGTATAAGTCGCATTCGGTCTGAAAGCTTGGTCAGTGCATGAGTCGCATAACAATATTGCTGACATCCCGTCGCTTCGGAGACGCTAAGTCAGAGAAGACCGCTTTCGCCGGAATATTACCTGCTGAAGCATCGGCAAAGCGGCATCCTAACAACAGAGCAAATATTTTTACTCAAGAACAGCCTGGACTGCCCCATGGTCGATGAATGTCTTTCAGTAGTCCGGCATATTATCTGTCTCGAGGTTCCAACGTAGTTGGACCACGGCTTTATACTAATCTGAAGAGCGATTATATATGCCATCTATTCCTGTCTGCAGCAGCTTTACTAAAAACCGGATTCTAGATATATCCGTCCACTACTATTGCCGAACCCCTCGGCCGAATTATGCCTACAAGGGTGTCGGATTAGAAGTCCAATTCGACCGCGGCGTACGGCCAACTGCGCAGGGGCTAATTAGGGGCCCTATTTACAATTATCGTAGCTAGCCTAACCTACGGTTAGAACCTCCTTTTTATACTTACGTAAATATTTATATAATTTAATTAATCTCTTCGTTAACTATAGTTCGAACTAACTACCCTATAATAGGGATACTAATACTAATTAGTAATTAAATTCTATTATCGTAAATCGGTAAGGTATCTTATTACGTAAAAGAAATAACTTTTTAATACCGCACGGGATAAGAGATTTATATTAATTAACCTTATAAAAGTAAATAAAAAAAGAGGCGATTCTTAAATACTATATAAAATTAAATAATTATAGCCCTTTATTACTTACGAGAGGTTAACGTTTACTATATTAAATTACGTTAATTAATAGAACTACTTAAGTAACTAGCCTTTTACTATCGCCCCGAGTAGCTTTTTTATTAAATAACTTTTTTATAGCTAGTTTATAATTAAAAATTAACTAGTTAAATTAATAAAAAGAAATACTTATATAACGACTACTTACTTAATTAATTAGTATAACGAACGAGCTTAATAATATAATATAAAAGAGCATTGCGCAATTAAAAAAAGGGATCTCTAAATATAAACATTCTTACTTAGTAATAAAAATAACCTTATAAAAGTTATTAAACTAAAAAATTTATAATATATAAAAAAGTCTATTATTATAAGGATCTTATAAGTATAACCTTAAGCCCGCGATTTAAATAACCTCTTTATAGTTCCCTTAATTACCCCCCGGGTATTATTTAAGAATAAAATATAAGGGACGGTTTAACGAGGGAGGAGGGGATTTAGAGGTCTTAATAATATTAAGTTAAAACTATTACGGATCTTAGAAATTAACTTAAAAAAAAAGCGGCTACTTTAAAATAGTCTTACGACCTCTTATTAAAGTTATTATTAACTTAAAAAAAGGTTAAAAAGACGAGGATCTAAGGGGAAAAAAAAAAGAATTTTCTAAAGAGCCGCTAAAGGGCTTCTTTTTATACTAGCTCTTAGTATAAAATTATTAATTTTAAAAAATTAACTAAGTAATAAAAGGGATTATTAATAAGTAATAATTACTGAACTATAATTAAGTTACGAAAAAGACTACTTAAAAAATATAAAATAGGGTACTAAGAGGTTATAAAAAATAAGATTTTTAAAATATTTAACTTTACTACGTACGAGTAATAAGTAAGCATTTTTAATAAGTCCTTAAAATTTACGATTTTATAAAAAAGAGGGCTTAATTTCGTTAACTATACTTAACGGCCTATACGGTTTTTAATAGCTTATATAGCTTTTTTACGAGCTACTTAGCGTTTATTTTTAACTATTCTTACGGAATATTGCCTTAGAAGAGGTAGGTTAGGGAAGGAAGCTATTTAAAGATTATAAAGAGTACGAGGCTTAAGAGGCTAGAAGTATACGGGATAGTAGAAATCGGTAACTAATAAAGATCTTACGACTAATTACTATATCTTCTTATAGTAATATAAATATTTACCGCTATTATTATTAAAAAGAACTACTAAAACCTACCCTTTTATATTAAATAAAAAAAAGATTTTAATAAGTATAATAGCTAGTAATTTAAAAAAGTAATAGTAATTACTAAAAATAATAAAAATAAGAGTAGTAGCGAGATAGTAAAAAGAAGTGGGAATCTCTTAGACCCTAATAAATTCGTTAGGTAGCGAAAGTACGGATTTATTACGACTAGCGCGCAAATTAAATATATCCCTATTAAAATTAAATACGCTAATAACTACTAATACGGGTATAAACTAGAGTACGACCCTTAGCGAGTTAAAGTAAAAAAAAAAAGAACGAAACCTAATCTTAAATAGAATCCTAATCCCTTATAAATAAGTAAATATTAACCCGGACTATTAAGGGACGTAAATATATAGAATCGTAAATTAGCCTAATAATAAATAAATTAACGTAGTATTAATTTATTTAACTAAGGTCTATAAAAAAAGGGGCTATAGGGGCAACCCTTATTCTATAAGATTATAAACGACCTTAGCTACTAACTAAATAAATAGTTCGTAAGTATAAGCCTAGGAATCGTAAAAGTAGTTAATAAATTCCTTTACGGGCGAGGGGTATTACTAACGCAATTATAATTGTAAGAACTATACGAAATATTAGTAATAATAATTATAAAGGAGGAATTCGTATTATAAAACTAAGTATAAGTTAATAAAGTATATAATCGCTTTAATAAATTTAGAAAAAGGGTAAACGACTTAGATTTCCTCCTTATAATTACTAATAAAAATCTATCGTTATAAAAGGATATACCGGGGCAAAATATAATACTAAAAGTACGATAATTAATAATTTTACTTATTTCGATCTATAACTTATTACTACTACTAACGCAAAATTCGGTACTAATTAGTTAATAAAAAAAGAAATAAATAACCCAAAGTTATTAATAATACGTAATAACGCAGGAATCGTATATAAATACTAAAAATCTAGTAATAAATACGAAGTAATTTATAAACCTTAAAAAAATCTTCTTAAAAAAGAAATTATATTCTAGGGGGAAGTATAAAGTCTTATAAAAAACCCTAATAATATTTTATAATTATTATAAAAAAGTTAGAATTAGGGAATACTAGTACTATTCGGTAATTAATATCGTACTTATAAGCAAAGCCTCTAATTATTACTACGAAGTAGTACGTAATCTTAATTAAAACGACTTTTTTAATATAATTAACGTAATCCGAAGCTACTTTAAGACTTATAATAAGAACCTAGAGCTCTTATCTAAGTTACGAGCGATTTCTTTCGCATTTATAACTAGGATAATAAAAAGTAAATTACGAATAAAGATCCTTAAAGAGCTTATTAATTAAATTAATAAGCTAGTAAAAACCTAGCTAAATAAAGGGATAAATAAGTAGAAAGTTAAATATCTCTATACCGCAGTCTAGTATATACTAAAAACAAAAATAACCCTATACTAGGTACCTAAAGACTACGAAACGCTCTACTCAAAGCCAAGATTTAGCTTTAATATTAAAATAAAAATACCGCGCTAAACCTACCTCTAGGTATATAATAGCCCTTATTAATAATATTAAGTCGATCGAATATATAATAAAAAAAGAAAAGAAGTTAAATACGGTAATTGCTAATAAAGAGGCCTAGATTCGTTAAATAAGTAAAGATTTAACTTACGGGCAGGGTAATAAAAAAGGCAATACTATATTTATAAAAAGGATAAATATTAGTTAAGTAACTACTCCGAGGAAAAGCGTACTAAATCGTACGAATAATATAAAAAATTAAAGGTAATAAACAGTAAAACTAGCCCTCGTTAATTTAACTAATTCCTCGTTATATATAAAAAAAGATCCGGGGGTACGGAACCTAATAATAGTAACTAAAGTAGTAGCTTAAAGTATATACCCCCTATAAAAAATTTAGAAAATAAAGAAGATCTTACCCCCTATACTAATAAATTAGATTATAATAAAATCGATAATATTAATTACTCTTTTTTCGCCCCGTTAGCCTCTAGAGGATATACGAGGCTAAACGAATAAAGGGTAGTAGAAGCTCTTAATAAATAGGCTTTTATTTATAAATAGTAAGGGAAGGTCCTTTAAATAATAGATATAAAAGCGGCTAAAAGAGTAAATCTAATAGGGCTAAAGCCTATTCTTTTAATAATTAAAAAGAAAATACTATCTCTCTCGATATTTAAAAAAAAGGAATATAGTACTAAGTATATCTAGGGGTAGCTAGAGGGGTCCTTTTTATACTACCTAAATCCCTTAAATACTAAGCTTATATAAGTATTCTATATAAATAAAAAGTACGGCCTAGACGATTTTTATAAAATTATCTTAAATACTAGGGTATCATAATAGTTAATTAGAAAAAAAGGGCAATTTTAAGTACTATAAAAGATCGCGCTAATAATACTTAATATATTAATAGCGGGTATTACGAAGATTAGTTTCGGCCTAAGTAAAAAAATCGTCGCCCTAAGTATAATAAAAATAAAAACGCACTTCGGAACGATAACTTTCTATATTTTACTTATTAATACCCTATTTCTCTTATATTTAAAAGATATAAATCGACTAAGTATTATATTTAATAACACGAGGAACAAAATCTCTAGTAATAAGCACTTCAAAATAGTCGAACGATAATAAGGGTATACGTTTATAAAGCTTATTAATAATACGAAGTTAATTAATTACTTAACGGAAAGTGAGCTTAGAAAACTATACCGGAGATTTAGGTACCCGTTAGTTATAAGGCTATATAACCTCTTAAAACAATCGAGTAATAATAATATTAAAACAGGGGTACTAAAGTAGTTAATAAAAATATATTATTAATACTAAATAAATACGCAGAGCCTACGTAAATTTAAATTTAAATTATATAATAAGCTTAACTTTAACTAAGAAATCGTCGTTAATATCTTCTACTTAAATAGTTAGCTAGTACTATATATAATTAACGTAGCTATATCTTTTTAGGTAGGGCGATTCCTCTAGGATTTATAAATAAAAATAATATAGGTAGCTTTATGAAAAAGCTAAATCGATATATACTAGGGACCACTAAATAGTATTAGAACCGACGCTAGTATTAGCTTTAAGTTAATAGAATTTAAGGATAATATAACGGCCTACGGTATATAACTAAAAGTTATACTCGTTAAAGCGCACTATAGTATTAGAAAAGTAAAAAGGGCATACTAGTAATTAAAAAGGGCGTTTAGAATTATTAAAAAAGAAAATCCGGATTCTATTAATAACAAATACCTCTAAATAGTACTTAAATATTATAACGATACTATAGGGCCTAATAGACTTATACTAACGCTATTAATATTTAGAGTATATTTAAGAACGACCTTAACCTCGCTACCGTTACTAAGCATAAGCTAATAAGCCTAAGTAGTTAAAAAAGTAATATAAGCACTACGCAAAATAAGTATAAAAAAGTAAGTTAACGAGGTAATTACTACGTATAATAGGCCTAATATAGGGGATAATCTAAATATATTACTAAATTCGGATATATAAGTATAGCGTAAAATTACCTAATAGTAGGCTAGGCTATATAAATTAATTTCCGTTAACGAGCGCTCTTATATAGTTATAAGAGATCGTAACTAGTTACTCAAAGTATTAATTACGGCAATTAAACCGTACTATATAGATCCTAACGAAGTAATTTCTAACCTATAAAAAAAAGAAGAGCTAGGAGAAACTATATAACCCGTAGTAGAGGTATAAAAAATTATCCTTAATAAAATCGTTATAGTAGTACTAATAAACGACGAGGAAAAGGAAATTACTAAAAGGGCACTAATACTACTAGTAAGATGTTATAAAAAACTATAATAGTAAGCCCTAACGCGGCAATTTATTATTAGTAACGAAGTAATTAATACCTTTTATATAATAAAAGAGAAAGCTAATTTCGAGCTAGTAGTTAAACTACGTAAAAAAAGCATAATCATAACTACTAAAAAGCCGTATAAAAGATTAGATCTTATCGAAATAAACACTTTTTATAATCGAGAGGTCTATTAATTTATCCTATATAACTTAAAAAAATATATAAACCTCTATATATCTAAATTATAAATAGTTTATAAAATTAAAAAAAAAAAAATACCCTAGCTATACGAGAAATCTAGATACGTAATTTAGGGGTATAGTAACGTTAAAAAAGTAACGCTATTTATATAATCGCCTACTATATAGCGCTATAGCTAACGATTAATAATAGTATTAATAGTATTACTACGGAAAAAAGGATACGAGATTTAGAGCTATAATATTACCTAGGCCTATACCTAATCGGCTACAGGGCTTATAAAGAAAATCCTAGCCTATTTACTAAAAGAAATAGCTAGTAAGTACCTAAAAAGCACGATTATTAAAGTACTTAAGCTACTATATAGGCTCGCAAAATCGGGCACCTATTAATAAGCTACTTACCACGATTTTTATATTAATTAATTATTAATAATTACCTCTACGTACGACCCGTACTTACTAATCGCGGAGTATAAAAATAACTAATTTAAAATCGTTAGAATATAAACCGACGATATATTAGGCCTATTTAATATTAACTTTATAAAAAAAGAGAATAAAGAGCTTTAAAAAGCGGGCTTTATAATAAAACTAAAAAAGGTCCTTATAATAAATACCCCCCTAATATTTAATAGCGGGATTTTTATAATTAAAAAGGAAACCGTCGTTTTTTAATAAAAGGGGTAGGGTAAGAAAATTAACCTCGTCGATCTAAATATAACTAATATTAAAAAATAATATAAAACTAAGCTCGTGCGAGGGGTATATATTATAAGTATTTATTAGCCCGAGGTAACTTTTAATTATACTAAGGTAGTATAAGCTATAGATCTAACTAAATGAGATATTAAAGTACTTAATAAGCAGCTTAAGTAATAATAAACGAATTTTAATCGAGGTCTTATTTACTACCTAATCGACCTTACGATTAATAAGCTCTACGTTTTTATTAATAAGTTATTTATAAATAATAACGACCTCACTTCGTAATTAGGGTATATTATTATCCTAGCTAACGAGAGTATAAATAAGAGCGAATTTATTATATATAGTAATATAATCTACTACTTATTAACTAAAAATAAGTAAATAATAAAAAATATACTAACGTTAAAAGTCTATAGCATAATTAACAGTATTAACCTCTCTTACGTAATTTTAATAATACTAAAAAAAATTACCGATCGAATTAGCTTTTTACTTATTTTAACGGTTATTTATATTAATTCTTATTCGCTATACGAATACTTCGTTAAATTAAAAACGACGAAAGAAAAGAGGCTTATAATTAATATTATAGCCCTTAGGTAATCGTACGAAAAACGTAAAATACTTAAAATCCGTTAGATTAATAATAAAAATAATTTCGTAAACGTTTTTATAAAAGTAGTATTAAATAAGGGATTAAAGTAATTTATAAGTAATAGAAAAGTTATTATATAAATAAAAGGATAGGTTATATAAAAAGAGTAGAAAAAAGGGGGAAAAAGAGACGACTTAGTAAACGGGCCCGAGGTCGAATTATACCTCTAACTATAGTAATTAAATTAATAAAAAAAAGAGAAAGTTAGTATTAAATTAAAAGTCTAATTCGATTACGGTATATAGCTAATTACGTAGGGGCTAATTAGGAGCCCTATTTACGATTATTATAGCTAGCCTAACCTACGGTTAGAACCTCCTTTTTATACCTACGTAGATATTTATATAGTTTAATTAATCTCTTCGTTAACTACGGTTCGAACTAACTACCTTATAATAGGGATACTAACAAAGGGGAAGGAGCTTGTATTTACGATTTAACGTGATCGATGAACAAGTAGCTAATTGATGTCACTATTCCGCAGTGGGCCTTGGCCATCCACTTTACAAATTAACTACCTCCTTTTCGCGCTGACAGCTTCGGTATTAGTAATACTATCTCCAACTTCATGAAGCTCAGGAATCTTTGAAATATGGTATCTCCGCCACACTGGACATTCTAATCTTTCTTCTAATAATCTCGCTCGTTTCGCTGCCCTACTCTCACCCTATCCTTAATCGACCAACATAATGGCATTGCGACTGGTCGGTTTCCAGTTGTTGGGCCTGGCAGCTCTCATGCTCTCACCAGCCTCATCGGCCCCTACTACTGGTTGCGATTGGCGGAACGCAAGTGAGGTCACGTCATTGCAGTCCGTCCCCGGAGCACGATCACTCGAGAACATTGCGGTTCGGGAGAATGGAAACCTCTTAGTCACCTCCACGGCCTCTCCGACCCTTTTCGACCTGTCACCTGAAGCCAGACATGCGCCGATTCCTGTTGTCACCATCGACGGCGTTAACAGTCTCCTCGGGATCACCGAACTCGGCGAAAAGGATGTTTTCTACGTCCTCGGTTCGAATCTGACCTCAACCGAAAACTCGAACGGCTTGTGGAAAGTCGACCTCCGTAAATTCCGCACCTCGCGCAACGGGACTGTGCTCCAGCCAGCTGTGCTTTCTCTCATCACGCTTGTCCCATCCGCTCTTCAACTCAACGGCATGGCACGTTTGGCCAAGAATGATACTCAGAACCTGCTCATATCCGACTCTGGCCGTGGAACCGTCCTTCGACTCAACGTAAACACCAAGCTCGTTGAGACTGTTCTTGCTGAGCCTGAGATGGCTCCAGTATCTTCGAATTCCAGCATTGGCGTCGCCGTCAACGGGATTCGCATTCGGGGCAACAAACTTTATTTCGTGAGCTTGGACCAAGGCCTATTCGGCAGAGTCCCCATCTCTCTCACAACCGGAACAGCCACTGGCCCCGCGGAGACTCTGGCTACCAACATCACCTTTGGTGACGACTTCGCTTTGTCGAAAGACGGTAAGACTGCCTATGTTGCCACCAACGGTCCTCTGGAGGTTCTCGGAATCGATTTGGTACACGGAGGAAAGACCGTCGTTGCATCCTCGCCCCTTCTCGGAGCTGCATCTTCGGTAGCTCTGGACTTGCACTACCCTCGCAAGGTTTTGTACGTGACGGGCGCTGTGTCATCTGGCAATAGCACTGTTGGGCATGTGTCTCGCGTTACTTTGAGGTGCTAGGCCGAGGAATTAGGAGAATCACAGAGCACTTCCCTCTCGTCTCTTATAACGGGCGCGATGCTATCGTGAATAATTTGTATGCTAGGAGGCCTCTCTAATAGAATCATAGGTTCATGGCACAACCTAATGAAGATGGAATTGAAGTAACAAAACAAATGGGGTATTATTGATCAAAACTCGCTATCTAAATGCTCTTCTTCCGCTCTTCCCACCAACTATGCAACGGCGGAGCTCCCGAACATATGATGTTTATCGGCGTCTTCAACAGAAACCGATCGATGGCTTCTGGTGGACCAACGTCGAGATTGTCGAGTCGAAAGAGAGTCTGACCGTTTTCGCGTAGCATGGAGGAAAAGTTTGGTACTATTTCTGGGACTGCCAACAACTTGTAGCCCCTCTCTAGGAGGCCAGTTCCTGTCATGGCGTCGATCACAGCTTTTGCTGGTTCAACTTTTGAAACGATCAGTCCTCAGTCATAGATAATAGCTGGCTGGAGTATGGTTGGAATGCATGACTTACCCATGCCGTATTTCTGCATCTCTCGTTCAGTCTCGATGATCCGGTATTTGGTGAATAGGGAGTCCGTCGTCTCCAGCTTTCGTGCTTGGATATGCATGTTGAGAAGGTTCACCTCGAACGGTCCACCATGCGTGACCCACGCAGTCCAAAAGTCTTGTTTTTGAACCTTTTCAACATACTGAACCAGATCCTTGATCATGTTCTTCTCGAAAATCCATTCCACACTCTCCAGGTTCCAAAAGGCGGGTCCGAATGAGTCCATCGATCGATCTAGAACGTTTGCTGCGGCGCCGATGAGTCTCCGCATGAAATCGTCATTGGTCATTCTCGACCTCCAAATCGTAGGGTCCTTGACGTAAGCATCAAAAGTTTGGCGCATGCTGAACGGCTGCACGGCGATAGCCTCGGAGTCCAGCCAGAGCGCGTAGTCGTAATCGAGCTCCAGTGCTGCCGACATCTTCTTGATTGTCTGGTATTGGTATTTTCCACGTTCTTTTAGAAGCGCCGACGTATCATTGCCTGTGATTTTCCCCGTCGTCATGGAGTGAAAGACGGGGGGTAGAATGTCGAACATGTTGATGATGTTGATTTTCGGTTTCGGCCCGTTGATGTTCATCGCTGGCGTCGGGAAAATGCTGTAGGTTGGCCCACAGGGCTTCAACTTTTTCATCGCATCTTGGAACATTACGACCTCATTTGAATCTGACACGATGACGTGGAAATCGATTTTTGACTGATCTGTACAAAGGCACATATAAGACTGCAGGAACTCCATCGCAAGAGGCATGTGTCCACTCTACGCTCGATTAGCAATTATTATCTCTTCGCCTCCAATGACCGGAACTCACAAATGTTGGGAGAATGACGGCGTACTTCATCTCCTGTAGCCTATATGATTCTGATGTTTCGTTCTTTTTCGATCCAAGATAATACATCTCATCCTCTTCTTCGTCAATTGCGCCATCTTGGTTATACGGATTTGTATGACTTGTTTGCGTTCCAGTCCTTTCTCCAGATAAGTCATAAGAGTGATTATCGAAATGTGGCCACAGAGTATGGCTGAAGAACACCACCAACACCACAATACCACTCAGACAGCTCAAGTACAACCACCGAGCCTCTCTGGCCGACGGAGGAAAAGGTTTCGTCAGTATCATGGTGTGCCGTCGTCCATTATCCTCCCACAAAAGGATGCATCCCAAGGAAGTTATTCCACCAAAGTCAACTGTTCGCCGGTTGTTGGGACGGCGCTCACTTCCCCTTTATACCATAGCCACCAACATGCCTGTTCTACGCCGACCGGGCCAGTAGGTTTCTGCAGCATGGTCCGCCTATCAACTTACAAATGCTTGTCCGATTTCTAGTTCAGGATAGATAGACTATGTCGGAGGGGCTATGCCTTATCGTCAGTTCATCATAGATGCCGATAGACATTGACTGTTTCGAAAATGTGAGTTGCTGGGGTTCAACTCATGATATTAACTTTACCGCTGAAACGCTCGCCCTCCGTAGAAGCCGTTTGGATGGGTCTATGCTAGCCGTGATTGCGTCTCCCCCACAGGCGAAATATCCGTCCCTATTGCCACTTGTCATGAGCTGGACCATCGGAACTATGTACAACTGAAAATGACAGTCCGTGGTGATGGAACTCAGGGTCCCCCCATGTTGTGTCGCATCCCTTTGCCTTACCGGGTTGATTTTAGTCGATTCTTGCGGGGCTGCTAAGCTTCAGAACGCCCCATCCGCGCGGCTACCCCGTCGCTCAAGCATCCACTTGCCCTCCCGCCGGAAAGCTTGTCTGATACTTGGTCGCCGCAAACAAGCAGAGGCATGCTAGTGACGCTCGGTTTCCCAGACTGGCGGGCTAGTGTGGATGGAACGGAGGATTGATGAAACCCATCATCGGTGAGGTGTCTTCTATCATCTTGTAAGTCATCTGAACAGTTCCATGTTGGCAGCGAGATCACTACGACGCAGCTTTGGTTGTGTGGTCGTATCAGTGGAGATGAGAATTGTTTGGTGACATGATGCAGAAAGGTTTACGCGGAAAATTTGATGACGTGAGAAACGAGAGCGAAGGTTTGCTCATCTTCAATCTGTTACTTATGAAATGCCGACAGCGGCCATTCAATTTCCCTGGATTTGAGTTTCTGCTCGCCGTTCGGTTTGCGCCGGTGACCCTTGACGCCCTGTACCTAGTGGTCCACTCACATTCGACTGACAAGTGGGCATAACAAAGTCTGAAGAAATTAACTCCAGAGTTTGTGTGACACTAAGAATAATACAGCAACTGGAAGAGAGCAGCGTCGTAATCCACTGTAAACTGCGTACAGCTCGTATCGTCAATTGGAGACAGCACACTTAACTACATGATCCGATAGGATTTCATAACTCTTCCCCACCTCCGTCACCGACTCGCTCGGAGTTTCCCTTTACTTGGAGATAGCGCTCCTTTACTGACACGCTCTCGTACGCATCATGGCCCCCAGCCTTCTGATACCAGTAAGCAACCACGGCGTATAGACATTTGTTGCCCGAGCCCCAGTCATTGGGCTTATACTTCTCAATGTAGGCCTCGAAGCTTTTGTGAAAAGGCACGTCATCGCACACGTGAAAGCGACAGACTGATGTATGCCCGTTAGCATCAAGCTCAATGTAAGGTTGGCAGGCATAAGCGCTGTCAAAAGTCGGAAATGGCGGTTCGGCCGCCCACGCGTAGCCCACATAATCTTCTGAACCGGTGCCAAAGGTTGACGGGAACTTTTCGCCGTCGACGAAGAACTTCTCGTCTCCCTCGCCCCACCACCAGTCGATAGACTTGTCGCCGCCGACGCCGTACCACCAGTCCTTTGATGAGACCTTGGGATCTTTCCAGCGGTTCCACACGTGCATCTGCACGCCGCAGAATCTTCCAGGGCCGTTATCTAACATTAATAAAGGCCAGTCGATTTCGCGGCCTTCTGTTTTCGGCTTCTCGAGAAAGGCATCTCGGTGCCACTTGGCGTGGAACCGAAGCATGTGCTTCGCAGACTTTTCCAGTGGGCGGTGGCAGATGGTGAAGAATAGCTTCTGCTCCTTCTTGCCATCATTGACCAGCTTGATCTCAGCGCGATCGGAGAATGGCATGAACCAGTGACTGTAGAAACCACCCCCGTCTGTTGAGCCCTGAGGCAAGGAGCGGTAGGTCTGGATGCCCGGAACGCTACCAAAGAAGTCACCCAGTGGTGCCCAGACACTTGAAGACTTGTCATGATCCCAAGTGATCTGGATAGCGAGCTCCCGGAGAATCTGAGCGACGTGATGAGAGTCCTGGACAAGGTCCAACGGCACCACGCGCATGCCAGTGATTGCTCGGTTGCCCGTCAACTCCCGAACAGTATGGCTCTTACCCGGTTTGATGGTGACAGTTAATGTTTCCATCGTGTCGCCCTTTGACCGAGGCAGTGCGGACCAACCACGTTGACTCAGTTGGCGGTCAGCTGCGGCCAACGCCAGACAAGCCTCCCGATCAAAGTTGCCGTCAAAGTGCGGAAGGGTAGTGTGTTTGGGGAATGAGGTGTAAGTGAAATGATAATACGCTCCCCAGCCAGGTCCGAGGCGGATCTTGGCATACTTGTTGTACGGAATGGGAATGAAGCAGTTACGTCCTCTTGACAGAGTGGGCGTTATCGAGGGGAAGTTGTGTGGCATCCCTTGAAACCGATCGAAAAGATCCCGGAAGGGCATGTCCACAACAGGCTTGTCATCGTGCTCGTCGTCAATGAAGATCTGGATACGGCCGACATCCGGCATCGCGGACCAGGTCCGCCAGATGACTCCTGGACCCTGCTGCTCAAAGGCGACTACCCACTCGCCTTCTTCGCGAATGATGCCTCTCCCATCGTCGTTGGCGTCCCAGTCAATGTACTTGTCTTCCTTTGGGTCATAGCGTGAGGCCCGGTCATAGCTCGACATACACCCGCCGCGCTCTCCGGGCAATGGGGATTCAGCAAGACGTTCAAGGTCGTAGAGCCGTCGCACGAGGTCGGGATATGTCAAATGCATTGTTGGAAGCGAATTTTTTTTTTTGGAGGAGACGATCAAGTCCTGGGATTCGGGGATTTGAAATTTCATTTCCCCGATTCGAGACGCCGCTGCGATTCCTCGACGTCTTATAAATGTTGGGGTAAAACTGCAAGGCCAGCTCTGCATGACTAGCTTAGAGTTTGTAGCAGGTCAGGATCGGCCCCTTCGTTCTGATTAGACTCGTTCTTTGGTGTTTATCATGAAACATGTCGGTGTTTTCCAGCGGCCTCGCTTCTCGTTTCCAAGCGTCATTCGATCGTGTACCACATGTAGTAATCGGCAAGGCAGTTCCTCACGTGTATTTTGCATTCTACGTCCGATGTCTGACGATCAAGTCCAGGCTGGTTGTTCTCAAGGATTTGCATGGAAGCGCTGCTTCTGTTAGACGTTTAAATGCGAGGTTGGCAGCTTTCGTGATAGGGAGAGAAATCGCGGTACTCGTTGCGTCCTTGCTTCTGAAGTGACGCAATGATTGCAAATTTCTCTATTATATTGTTTCTAAATCTTAAGCCTTATTTCTTGCGGTGCCTAATTTCGGGGCTGCTGTCTTATTCGAAAGTCCTCTGCTTCCACTACAACGTCGCCCGTCCATGATGTGCACGAGACATCGTTCGCCCAGACCTTCTGATTGATAACATAGCAGTCGAGAGCCCTTTAGCCTTATGAAATCAATAACTCAATACCAAGTTCCTGCTGAAGGCGCCTTTTGGCACACTCGAGAAGCTGGAGACCATCATAACCTGAGCACTCGCGGCGGTAGGAAAGAGCGAGCATGCTATGCCAATAAGCCGAACCTTCCGCCATTCTTTCTGACAACACTCCCCCATCATATTCATGGTGTACCGAAGCTCTTCCATACTCTTTTGCCAATTCCAATAGTACAGGGCACGTGCATTTGGGGCTCCACCGGTTACACGCGAGGTTTTTCGCGAGGTGAACTCAATGGTCTCGACAGTCGCCGCAAGATTCGGAAAACCGTCGTAACTCGGAAGTTCTTTGTATTTGAGTGGTCCAAAAAGATCATGAATCAGATTCACCTTGAGATATTGCACCCGCCGAAACTGGCGTAGAGGATAATAATAACAATGTGCAGGCCCTTCGACGAGCCAGCCACATGTCTCAACAGTTTCGGCAAGAGGGTTTACATCGCAGACTTGTCGATGACGAGCACTTTGAGCGAAGGCATACGTTCAAAATTTCGTTGTCGGGTAACTCGCAATGGTAAAAGTGCGCCTCGACAAGTGAGGGGTGATAAGGGAAACTGTCTCCCTCGAGTCTGAGACAATTTCTCAGTGCCAAGTGCTTCAATGGAGGCAGATGACGACAGCATTGGGATCCAAACCGGTATAGTGTATGATTCATAGCAGGAGGTATCGAGGCTCTTCAAGCCTTGTAGCTTCAACGAGATTGACTTGGCAAAGTCGCTGCAGGTGACATCTTCATATGCAAATAGGCCCTTTCTCAACATGCGATCCCATTCAAGTCCATCATTGGGGCTGTTAAACATTTTTAGGTGTTGCATTTCGTTTTGGTACCTATGCCAGGGTGATGCACTCCAGAGTATCCCCAAAGCCAAGGAAGCCTCGCCCAGAAATAGGGTTCTTGTAGAGAACCTCGTAACTAGCTCCTAATAGCCGCCGATTCCCAGCTTTCGCTTGACTGACGAGGCCCGCTCCATTGTCCGGTATATATGGCATTTCTTCGTGTTCGATAGGGCAGCGGTTCCCGAACTGGTGCGAAATTCTCCAGTATCGATCTAGTAGTTGGGTCGAAGTCTCGTATATGCACTCGGTCTTGTAACTAGGGAAAAGGTCGTCCTCGACAAGCTTCTCTGCAACGATGAGCAGCAGCTCATATGGCAGAAAATTCAACGTGAACGGAACCATCCCATCTAACAAGGTATTCTGACTCTGCGGATGTGAATGAAAAGGTTGCATTTCGGTGATGTGTCTTGAGATCCGTGTGTTGGTTCTATTGCAAATGGTTGGCTTTTTATGTCGACCTTCAATAGGATATGGGTGCCTCTATTTCAAGCTGCAGGAGGATATGTACGTCCTTATATCGGAAAAGATGAGTACAATAAAGAATCATGCTCTGACTTAACCCTCAAGAGTGCTGAGCTCTTTCCGACACATACATAGTTGTGCAGGTTGCCTACGGCGGCCCTACACCCTGAGGAGGAACTCTGTTGATGTCTACATAACAAGGTTCAGTACTTCGACTACTTATTACTGATACCCTTTGATCGCAGTTGATCCCTATTGCAGATGACTGGGGCATCGCCTTTGCCGAGACTAGATGGCAACCTTGAAGGCTTAGAATGCGTCCCCTTGAGATGCCATCTCCACCGTTGTTCTCAATCGCAAGCAAGCCCACTAATAACCCATGTCTTATGTGCATAGATTTGGTGAATTATGCTCTTCGGATGTTATCATTGATACAGGTATCTATTGTCGAACTAAATACGGTGTCCATGGCAGCCAGTACATATCCTCATCGGGGCGTTCCCTCGAATCCTTCAACCAGACAAACCCTGCAACAAGACGACGTCAAGTTCCTCTTTGAAAATCCCGACATAATCCAGTGCAAGCTTGCGCAAGAAGCCTCTCTCTTCGTCCGTTCTATACGCGTCATCATTATCATCAATGACCCGAATGTCAAGAACTCTGACCTGCCTATACACATCCCGACATTGTCTGAACAGGAACTTGAGCAGCATCTCCATCTCTTCCGAAATCGTCTCCTCCGAGCTTAGGGAAGACGAAGAAGACTCCGGCGAAGCAGATTCATCAAGTCCGTTCCATCTCCCATCCTTCGTCAGCAGCCGAGGCACATGTCTAAGGTCAAAGATGCCATCGAGAAGCTCAATCGTCTCAACAGTCTTTCCAGCCGCGCAGCCGTCCGTTTCGCCGCACATGAGCTCGAGCAGACTCGTCACCTTGAGGTGCTTTACCACCCTGAGCCCCCGCGCCTGTAGAGGGTACGCCAATATTGAGAGATCCCTCGTCGGCCAGGGCGACGAGGCTCCCATATCGTACCAAGTAAACGTCTCCAACGTGTCTGCAAACGGCGCAAAGGCGTGAGCGTCGTTCGGGAGCCCCGTTTTCCATCTCGCTCCGATGGTAAGGGTACGCAGCGCCGGGAAGCATAGAAAGAAGTCCTCTTGTGTACAGAAGCTGCCTGTGGAAAATTCGCAGCCGTAAAGACACAGATCCGTGACCCGCGGCAAGGCGGGTATACCGGCCTCTATGAAGTCGTAGACCACACAGCTCAGGCATCTCAACACTAGACGCTCGAGACCCGGAAGCTTGGGGATGGCACTGAACCAGTGTGCTAAGGGCCGTGGATATCGCCGCCTAAGCCTCCTACGTCGCCGGAGAGCTCTAGAGTCCTCAGTCGAGTCAGTCCGGAGGGATCGGAGAGTACTGGTGGCACACTTAGCCTCATATCGTAGTCGTGATCATAGCCTATACGCAGTTGCATAACCCTTTTCTGGAGCTCGGCTCCTGATGACGTCAGTGTGGTTTGTAGCTTGCGTGAGTTTATAAACCCCTTGCCATCCGTGACGATGATACGTCTGTAGAGAAGCTCGGCACAGATATCGTAAAATCGGCCGTTGACCCGAGCCAGGCTGAGTGTATCCTCTCTACTCCGTGGGCCCTCGGTATTGAGATGCTCTTCGAGGGCTACGGATCTCCGGTAATGTCCCATGTCGCGCGAGGACGCTTGTCTATATTCTAGCACTTTGACATCGTCGCCTGGAAAGGGGGGGAGTTCGTCAACAAGGTGGCCGAAGATAAGAAATAGAGTCTCGGTGGGAAGCCGGTTGATAGACATCGTTGTCAATGACGACTAGTTGCTATTAACCTCTTGTTTCGTGTCTAGCGCCATTCTCGTGAGTGTCGAATCTGCTTCAGCTTGCCGTTGGATAGATTAGCATGTAAACCGATATATATAGAGGCTTGGAGTAAGATATCAGTTGGAATCACTCGCGCGGGAACCGCCCTGACGTACTATCAGCTAAGCGTTTTTCCGATAGCAGCTCGTTGGCTTTAGGGGGGAAGAAGATGCTTTCGAGCTGCCATCCGGGTGAAGACAAGACAGGTAGGTACCCTCAGAGCAAGAGATGCAGAGATTGAACCCTCGCTGGTCGTCGAAAAGCTTATCCTGACCATCGTTCGGAGATACACTTGGGCACAAACAGTGAAAAAAGTCTTGAATAGCGTCTACAGCCCTTCAGGCGAATCAACGCATGGAATTAAGTTATCCAATGAGCCAGACCCTCAATAAACCCCCGGAATAATAGTCCACTTCTTCCCAACCTTTTCCTCCCCAAACTGCCCAACATACCACCGCCTCCCGCTCCTCGCCCTCGGAAACATGACAAAGATCTCATTCAAAAAGAACGCCCTTCCGGGTACGCTCCACCCGCTCGCCATCCAGAACCCAAACCACTCCACCCACTCGCAAAAGTAATGCGGGTACAGCATATACCGAAACAGCATCGTGTCAGGCAGCCGATAATGCTTATCCACGCCCTTTGCCATATCTGTATTACCATCCAGCTTCTGTTGCTTCGCAATCTTGGCCTGGCGCCGCTGCTCCGTCCTGCGGATCTCGCGCAGCTCCTCGTCGTGGAAGTAGTTCAGCGTCAAGCCGACGTGGAAGACGGCAATGCCCGCGGCAAACTGCGCGATGCCGCCGCGGCCGAGGGCAGAGTCCCATGCTGAGGCTGTGGTAGGGCCGTAGGCGGCGAGGTAGCTTCCCAGGCATGTCGCATTCATGAGCTGGAAGAGGACGGCCGAAGAGGCGACGACGACGTGGATCGGGGACATTGAGGGTTGGAGGATCGGAAATAGGACGGCACGGTAGGCGTAGTGGATGGTCTGCGGTGGCGCCCACTTGTCAGTCGACGTAGATCTAGTGATAGGCAATCAGGAAGAGGGGCGGGAGATCGTACAAATAACCCAGCGAGCACCTTATTCTGCCACGGCAGATCGTCAACCCCGACCTGTCGCGGCAGGGTGTTCATGATGTACAACAACGTCGTGACGCCCGGAATCTCCATCAGGAACCACGCCAGGCGGCCGGGGATGTTGAGGCGGCTCGTGACCGAGGTCTTGCCCATGCCGTACCAATTGATGACATACTGCAGAGAGCCGAACTATATAAACATCGAAAAGTCAGCAAAGGTTAGCCACGATTGTTTTGACCAAATGGCTCAAGGGAGTTGTTGTTGCATACCACAGGCCAGGAAAGCTGCCACACAGTAGTGATAGTCTGCCAGTTCTCCCGCGTCGGCGGGAGCCACCCCTCAATCAGGGGCATTTTCGGTTCCTTCTCGACTGGTAAAGAACGATCCAGTTGCAGAGAAATAGAGGAAATAGAGTAGCAGAGAGTAGAATGAGTCAAGGGAATACAGAAGAACAAGGTATTGTGGCGTGGTGCGCTTTCCCTCCTTCCCAAGCTTTCCACCGTTGATTGTAGGTATGTGGAAAGTGCGACACAAAATCAATGACATCAAGCAGCTTGGGTGGAATTGGCGGCGGGAGCTCCGGGTCTTGGGCCTGCGACGCGTTGAAGCCACGGCTTGCCAGACCGCTTTCCCCATTTGCCTTAGCAATTGGTAGGGTTGCAAGAGCTGCTCTGCAAATCGGGGAGGTTCCTGAGCATCCTGTACAGCTACCCCTTGCAGCCTCCACCACAGCTTCAGGAACATGTCAAAAACTACGGAGTAGAAGTCCCTTAATTATTTGTTGACTTATTTCACAAGAATATTTAGAGATCCCAACATAAGCTGTAGGGCCATGATTCTTCTTCCATTCATCAGCTATCGATCCTATAAAGCCACTATTTCCAACGCCGCCCGCTGAGAGGAAATGTTTGTACAGCAAAAAGCTTTGTCAACTCTGCTTGTCAGAGTCGAAGTCTGTCCATGCTCTGCGCAAGAATTCAAATGACACGAAAACGCCGCAATCATAAAAAGCACCGGAGCTTCTTCTGCTCACATTACGATGCAATCCCTTTCCCTCCCACCTTGCGAACTTCCTACAACGCCGCCGGGTCCCAGCACGCGCCCGCGACCGCCGCCCATACCTGGCCGCGAGGGCGACAGCGGGAATGACGGTCCAGCACCCCCATTGCCTTGTCTATTGACAGGACTGCTCGCATGATGGTGAGGGTGCCCAGGAGGTGGTTCATACTTGGCAGCCGCCTGCGCCTGCTCATACGTCGGCGGGGCATCATCCATGCCTTCGTCAGCCGGCCGATTCACGCCTTGTCGACGAGCAGGAACCGTCGGCGGAACCAGTGGTCGCACCAGCTGCGGCGGTTGCCCAGGCTGCCGACCCGACGTGGGCGGTACTGCAGCACTGCTCACATTAGTGCTAGAGTTCCGACGGCTACCGCGAGAAGCAGTCGAGTTGCCATTGCTGTTGCTGCGTGCACCGGTGCCGGTTCGGGCAGCCTGCCTGTCGGCTG
Organism: Colletotrichum lupini; assembly: GCF_023278565.1. Lineage (NCBI taxonomy): Eukaryota > Fungi > Ascomycota > Sordariomycetes > Glomerellales > Glomerellaceae > Colletotrichum > Colletotrichum lupini. The sequence goes on from NC_064672.1 coordinate 5,904,119, forward strand.
CACGTCTAGTCGTGGGCCCTTGTTGCAATCTGGCCTGCTGCTCGATATACTGCTCGCTAAGCTGACTCTCGCGCCGGCGAGCCGACTGCTCTGCCCGATGGCGTTGTTCTTCCTCTTCCTGTAACTGAAGCGCGAGGGCAAGATCTCGATCCTCCTGCTCATGATTGGGCGACAGGGGCATCTCGTCACCTTGCGCCGGAGCCTCGAGATGCTTGTTGCGGCCGCGGCCGGGCACAGTAGTCCAGCCCCCTTCATTGGCACTACTAGTGTCGATTCTCGGTCGGTTATGGGCATTGTTCCTCGAAGTAGGTTGTCCCCTGGAGTTCCCTTGCGGTTGCTCCCCGCCCACGATCCTGAAATCGCCAGAATAGTATTCCGTGCGTTCGCCATTCACGTCGGCTAGGGATTCCCAAACAATTTCGTCGTGTGTGGCGTAGCCTGCGTCGGTGACGAGGACCAGGAGTTGCTGTGTAGCAGGGTGCCTGTACAGCGTTGAAAAGTGATCGTTTCTAAACAGAATGGCAAAAGAGCCGGGCTTCATGGCCTTTGTGATGACCTCGAGTCCAGATGGCGTTAACTGTGTGGCTGAAGTCTCCAGAAACGCCTTGATCGACTGTATGTCTGAGTATACCAGCTCCTCCTCTTCCGTCAGTTCCCCCAACCTTTCCTGCAGCTCCTCGTCTCGGAACAGGAGCGTCTGCACGTCTTCAAAAGAGGCGGCCTGGCGCTCAAAAGCAGGGTAAGCCGGATCATTCTTAGTGGGCAGCCACCCGTGGATAAGCGGAATAGCAAAAGCAGCATAGAGCGCCATCTCTCTAGTGTCTTCGAAGGTTCCAGGAATCAAGTCGTCGCGTTCGGTCGGGTGCAAATGAGTCAAGGAAGTGCGCTTAAAGGCCTTGATGATTTCAGGCGTGGGAACGAAACGTGGATTCACGTTCATTCCTGTGTGAAGACCCTTCAAAAAGGCATACAACTGAGATACATCAGGCAAAGCTTCTTGTGTTCGCCTCATCAGCTCATCGACGACCGCGTCCAGTAAGTACCCGAGACTGATTTGCTCTCGAGAGCGCAGGACTTCTATCAAGGCCGTTTCTGATAGAGACGATGGAGTTGTAAGTGTAAGCGCGTTGACCAAGGCAAGAAGAGGGCAAGGGCCATTAGCATTCTGTACGAGGATGGGCGAAACTCGCGGGTTCTGATCCGCGCTGTGATCGTGCCAACGGACGTTCTTGATCTGGTATGTTTCGGCCTTGCCGTCTACAGGGCGTGGGGGTTGGCGCGGAGGTTGCTCTTCGTCGTCGTTCCGCGGAGGCAATGCTGGCGCTACCTTGTCGTCGGAGACCTGATCGGGCCTGTCGTGCGTTTGATTCGGCATTTGCGATCTGCCCGGCGGAGGGCCAGCGGGCGGCTCGACGTCGATGAGATTCCAATCATCCATAGGCCCGTCTTCGACTGTAGGAGGAGGGATAACGGAAGCGGGGGCGGGGGCCTTTCCCTTGCCCTTGTTCTGTCCGCCTTCGTCGTCCCAGGCATTCTGGTCTGCAACTGCATCGTTGGGAATGGAGGCTACAGGTAATTCCAGTGGTTTCTTGCTCTGATTCTCCGGCAAGTCGTCCCATGCCGGTGAGGTAGGTTCTGAGGGGAGCGATAGCAGTGCTGGAGAGGTCGAAATAGCGGGCAATTTTGGCTCCTGCGTTGCAGCCCATGCATCGCGCTCAGACTCTCCGCTATTTTGAGTACGCAAAGACTGCTGGGCGCTGGCGGCGGCAGCTCTCTGAGCATGCTGGTCGAGGGCAGGTTGCCATGGATTATTACTGATCTCGCCGGTGCTCATCTGCGAGAGCGGCTGCGCCGGAGGCATCGTCGGGGTCCCGTTGGTGGGCGGTGATGTTGGATTTGAGTCGTCGCGGACTTCCTTGCGCTTGAACGGGTTTGTGTCGGACCGTGAAGGTGGCGCTCCTGGCCGTAATACCAATGGGATCTCGTTGGACTCGCTTCTTGTCTCGCTGGCGATTTGAGGTTGGTGGCCGTCAACGTCATTCCATACTCCGTTGGTCATCTCGGGGGCCTGTGCCGTGACCCCGCCGGGCTTCAGAGATTCGGGAACGTCTTGGGGTATTGATTGTTGGTTCAGAGCTGCAGCGCCCCTTTGCTGAGGAGCATCGTCCCAAACACTGTCTACGTCGGAAGGAGAATCGGTTGCGCTCCAAAGCTCTTTCCGCATGTCTTCAACCCGCGGGACAGCAGCGTTGGTGTCGAGGGAGGTCTCGTTGGGGACGGGCTTGCGGGTAACCATGTCGACGAGGGTCCCGAGGTCTCGGACTTGGGTGGTTGTAACGGAATGAATTCGTGAGAGCGGCTGTCGTTCGTCGCAAGCAAATAGAAGCAACGCGAAATCAGAATATCTTCGATTTAGGCGAAATTCTGCGGCTGGGAGAGCTGCAGATGTGGTCGAGGGTGTTCGGCGAGCGGCTAGGCGTGAACGAGGGCGTAGGTGAAGGTGAGATTGAAGGTCCAGTGGGTGTCGTCATTCGTAGTGGGCTGTGAATAGAAACCTCTCAATTATTGCACTGGAAGCGATCAGCGGCCAACAAGAGACAATCGACCAACGGCAATACCGGAACCGTTTGGCAGAATGGGTAATCAAACGGCAGGCTCTTGAAGCCCGGTGTATCCCGAACGCTGTGAAATACAGGCTGCCGAAAAGGATGAAGCCAAATGTCTGGAGGTTGCAGGAAAGAGAGTCTGAGGAACCTTGGAACGGAACTTGCTGGGAAGCCAAAAGAGCACCTCAATGGGAGCCAAGACCAGCCTGCAGCAGCTGCGGCGGCAACGAGCAAGCAGTGGCCCTGACAAGGTACCTGTGCTAGTGCAGACACTGGACGAATACACCAGGAGCATCACTGCACTGTATTCGTACACCTCAGCAGCCGTCGTAACGGAGAAAGCCCACGCAACCCGTCGGGACGCAAGCACACGGCGCAACGCTCGCGGATTGCGGGCGGGCACGCACATGGAAGTGGCGGTGCGCCTTACACTTTCAGGTTTCGCTCCTTCCAAAATCCCCCACCACCACCTCCTCCCAAGTTTGAGGTACCTTAACTGGAGAGGTACAGGTACTCCGTAAGGTAGGTACTTCTACTCGTATTTGGGAACGTACTGCTGACTTGACGTCTTTTTTCGTCCCGGATCCCCCATCTCTTCTAGAGACTCTTCCCGCCAACCTCTTCCCCAGCACTGCACCTCGACGTTTAGAACTAGGACCCGACAATTTCATCTCGCACATCACTTGACTGGATGGAAGGGATGCCAAAGGAACTGCGCAAGAGTTGGGACAAACGCTTCTCAGCACCTACCACTGCTGCCTCGAATCCCTGATACTGGGTTTTCAGCAAGGCATGGACCTCAACAACACCATCCGCCTTGCTTCACCACCAACTCCGTACCATCGCCTCTCCGCTGCGGCACGACCAAGTGGGCCCCTGGACGCAGACCCGGCGCGGCACAAGCACCTCGACTTACGCGGACAGGGTACCGCAGCTGCCACCAGAAGCTCTCCCGCAGTCTGTAGAGCGCTGAAGGCATGGTGAGAAGACATACACCTGCGGCAAAGAGCCAGCGGCAATTCCACCATGCTCGTTGACTGGCCCTGGCAAGACTTCGCCCCGTGGGAATATCCTTAGATACCTCCTCGAGTCGCTTACCGACTACACAAAGCGGAATCGCCAGGCAACAGCATACATGCAGGAATCATATGAGACCTACCTACTACAACATAGCAAAGCATTGCAGCTCGCATAGGGCCAAAATGTCACGGGCCAATGGCCACCATCATTGGAAGATAAGACAAGGGCGATGATATTCTGCCAGCACCTGCCGATATCCCGCCACCAAGTGTAGCTGCGGCCGCTCCTGCCTCCGACCACGGAGCCTAGCTACCTATACCCACCTACTTACCTACCTACTTACCTACCTACTTACCTACCTACCTATTTATTTATTTATAACTACTACTTCGTCGACCTTACCGTCGCTACTACTACCGCTACTACTAATTAAAACTATTCCTAACGTTAATATACTATAAGAAGAGAATAATTACGAAGTTAACGATCCTTTTATTTATTAATATACCGTTAATTATAATAATTATAGTTATATAGAGTACGACTATTTACTTTATAATTAGCGCTTCTCTAACCTACTTAAGGCTAGAATAGTACTTAACGAGGCTATTTATAAAGCTAGCTTTGCGGTCCGAATTATTTAATATAAACCCTTTACTAAGGTACTAACTACCGTTACTTATTACTATACTTATAGCCCGCGTTATAATTAAAAATAGTAACGCCTCGTAGAGTTAACCTACTTAAATAAGCGTCGCAAATCCTTAACCTCGTTTATAAACTACTATTAGTAAATCGTTACTAGCCTTTTAAGCGGCAACTAGCTCTTCTGTCCCGTTATTAGTACCTTCCGTAACTACTATAACTACTTATTTAATAATACTAACGCTTTTACGTATTACCGCTACGCGCTACTATATAATAAAAAGGACTAAATTGTTAATTAATAGAATAAGGGCATTCGACCTATTTAAATCCTTTCGAGCCTCCGATCGGAAAGTAGTAATTATAATAGTATCGTCAACCGCGATATACTTAATATACTAGCTACTTACTACTATAATAAATTAGGTAGCAGATCCCTTATTAAGTAATTATTTAACTAATTACGCAATTCTATAAAATACTAATACCGCTTTTAACGTAATAACGCGGGCTATATTATAAGCTTATTTATCGTACTTACTACCGCGATTTCCCTATTTTAATAACATCCGGATATTCTATTAATAAATTCTATATATAAAACTAATCGATTTAATATACCGCTATTTAATATCTATAGAGCTACGAACGATAGTTATACTTTTTAAGTCGCGAGCTGTTTTTTATTTAGTAAAAAGGAAGCTAACTATTATTAAGCTATTAACTAGCTATTAGTATTACTCCGGGCCTACGAAATTCCCTTTTTATAAGTTACGTATATAGATCGCGAGATTGCTCTACTTAACGCCCTTAATAATAATACCTAATTTAAAGTAATACTATATATACTCTACCGCTAGTACGTTAACCTTAATATACTAATTAAGACCCGGTACTACTTCGGCCCAGCTACGAGGGACGAGACTAGTATTATTATACATAACCCTTACTTTTAGTAATTCCTTACGGATTAGAGTAATCTCCTCTATAGCGAATTAATAGCTATATACCGCGACTAATTATTTAAATTTAAAACTACTAAGTACCCTGCGGTAGTAATTAATTATGTTATTAATACTTAGCTCAAGCCGTAGTATAAAAAAATCGTACTTACTTAGGTTAACTAAATTAAGTACTTCGGTTATATAACTACGTTAATTATCGAATCCTTATACGCGAGTATTAAAGTACGAATTTATTATTATACGGGCGACCTTAAAGCCGTATTTAATGAATTAGTTATTTTTTAAGTAAGTTAAGCGGCTATAATTAGCGCTTACTAAACCCGTCGCTAGGCTAAGGTATTAAGCACTACTACGGGATTATTTTAAAAAAAAGTCCATACGTATATATATTATAATACCCTTAGGCACCTCTTATAAGAACTCCGTACGCTAAGTAAATAACTAAATTTAGGTTTATATAAAAAGCCGTTAAGAGAGTACGTACCCTACTTAATTCGAACTACTTATAAGCTACTTTACCGCTACGTCCTTTAGTAATATACTAAGGACGGTACTTTAATATTACTAAAAGAGATCTACTTATACTAGTTCTAGTAACGCTTAGAGCCTATTATTAATAATAGTACTTTTACCCCCCTACTCGATCCCCTATAAGTCCGAGGTAAGGGTCGCCTATAGGGCTTTATAGCGGGTATTATAGTAATTATAGCGGGTACTAAGGCGTTTAAATTAAAAAAGCTAGCGGTCGATCTAAGTACCTCCTCTAGATAAGAGCCCTTTGCGTTTAAATATAAAAAAGCTACTAAATGCGCAAAAGTAGTACTTATACTAATACTATTACTATTAACGGCATCTTTAGTACTAAGTAAGGCTACCTTTACTTAACGAGGCCTCGAGATTATATATAATTTTAATACGTACGAGCCTAGTATAAAGATATAGCAGGGGTATTAACGAGCTATTACTAACGAAGTAATTAACGTAGTTAACGGTAATATAATTAATCTTATAGGGGCTCCTCGGCCGCTAATACTTATAAAGTCGCGATCTTAATTAACTAGTAATCTTACGTAATTAGACGTATTATAGGATCTAGCTAACGAGGATTATACTTACGATATTAATCTTATAATAAAAAGCGAGATAGATAGACTTATTAATAAGTATAAGGCTAAAGTAAAGGACGAGGCTAAAATAAAAGAAGTCGCTAAATTACGGGCTATAGGCTATACGAAGTAATTAATAATTAATTAGGTAGTTAATTAGGTAGTTAATTAGGCAGTTAATTAGGCAGTCAATTAGGTAGTTAATTAAATAGTTAATTAAGTAGTTAATTAGGCTAATTCGTTAATTACCGTACTTTTTACTAAAATAATTTAATTAATTATAAGTTAATTAACGGCCTCTAATTAGCTTAACTTATTCGAATGCTAACTACGCAGAGCCTAGCTTATATATATACCCGAGACCGGCGGTCGTATAGCGGCCGTAGCCACACTTAGTAGCAGAATAGCGGCAGCTGGTGGCAGAATATCATCGCCCTAAGACAAACCACAACTCGTACACATGGGGATTCTTTAGCGGACATGGCAAATTTCGGTACACGCATGGTGACGACGACAATGGCCATGAACCATTCGCAGCTGTCTTCGATAATTTCACGTTAATAAGTACAAAACTATCGGGTAAGATGGCACAGCCTGTCGCCGAAAGCTTGCGCGTCCACTCGATCAGCACGCGCGCAGTACACCGCCAGCCACCCGCCTGCTGTCTGATGCTCAGTGAACGGCATTGCGATACCGAGATACGACTGGGCAGCAAATGAAAGAGCCGTCCTCGTCGATCCATGCCTACATCTACAGCTTGACGCAGACGGCCGAGACCAGATTGAATCAATCATCATGGAACATCCAGAGACAACAGGTGGAAAATAGAAAAAAGCAAGAAACGGTACCCTTGAAAAGAAGTGCCCGCGCCGTTACCCAGTGGGGTAGACTTGTGGCGTCTACAGCTTCAGCCACACACTAGACGGTACGTACTCCCGACTCCCATGGGTGCTCCCCGCGCAATGACGCAGCCCGCCGTCCGGTGCTCCGTGCCCGTGACTCTAACGGACAGGGACAGACCCCGCCTCTCCGTCCAACACCAACGCCTCCGCCGTCTAGCTGCGTGAAGTGCCCACGATGCCTTAACAGCCAGCTGTTAGTTGGTGACGCCTCACCAGTTAGTGTCAAAGCTATGTTCGCTCGGAGGCTTGTATACGCGCATACAGCCCACCCACAGTTCACACAACCCTCAGCCCTTTTTGCAACTCGTCAAGGCCCGAGCCTCCGTTTCAAGACGGGGTCAAAGACGGGGGACACGCCGGCTGCTACCACAAGGCCTTATGGCCCATGGGAGTCGCCGACGCTGTACGTCCAGCTTTGGGAACCTCCTTACCGAGGTTTCCTACCATTGACGAGGCAGGCCACGGCAGGCGTACATGAGAGGAGACCCCCCCCCTTCGAAGCATGAATCTCGTTCGGAGCATTATGGGTGGCTTTACTAACATTAAGGCCATCGTTTAAGCCTGTGAACCTTGTTCCGGGAATCAATGTCGCTCGATTTTATCTCGATTTCCGATCTCACCTCCACCCTAAGTCCACTCTTTCCCTCGGCACTGCATCTCTCTCGAACATGCCCCATAGAGCCCGTTCGTGGCCGCATGGGACGGTTTGACGCTAGATGAGGAGAGTTTTAACGCATCTGCCTCCTTTTGCTTACTCGGACACGCCAAATTGCAAAGTTCTTACATTGACACCTTTCCATCCTTCCATTATGCTTGGCATCAATTCATCTCTTACTCTTACTCATATACATCAAGATGAGCCTCACGGTATCAACTAGAAATGCTCTCTCTTGAGTAGTGTCCCGACTTGGGGTTGCAAAGAGTTTTTAGTCAACAGAGGCCTCGATATAACAGTGTGAACTTTAAACAAACCTTTTCCCACTTTGAGTCCTGTACAAAGTAATGGTCTTCCTCTCATTTCAACCCTTGATAACCGGGCATATCCCGACAATTGCCCTCCTCTCCAGCGCCTGGAGCCCAGCATGCTCCCCATGGCTGTCAGGACTAGAGACTTGCGAGGCCCAGGAGTCACGAGACCAACTTTGCCCTGCTCCGAGTCCGGGGTCGAAAGATTGTGACCAATTAGCTAGCCCTACCTACTTTTTCGGGTATTTTCCTCTCGGGAAGCAAGGCACAAGTCTGAGGTGTCGCTCTCGGAGCAGTCGATGACCCGGCGGCCGGAAGGATAGGGACAGGTTGGAAGACGGCGGGCGGCATCAATCACGACGGCAGTCGATCCATTCCCAAAGTATTCACGTGGCATCCACAGACCTTTGGCGTTCTAGGGGTAAATATCTATAGTAAGATCTTGGATTTGAGATGTGAGATAATTCGGCACACTTGTCGCTCACGTTTCTTCGCCGATGGCGTCGTTATATGAGTAAAGCTAAGCAACCACATAGATCATTCTGTCAATGTAGGCATTATCAGAGGTGGCGCCTTCTATATCTCGTGAAGATACGCTCTGCCCTTCTTGTGGGTACATCGCAGATGCCCATAGGTAACGTCCCGGCGGTCCGGTTCCGGGAGATATTTACCTTTGAGGCGTGCAGAACTTACTACCGACGCCGCTTTGTGCCGAGATCTCTTCTCCGGGATCAACGGCAGCACGGTCAGCTGTCAAAGTATCACTAAAAAGAGATCGCTAACGGGAGCTCTGGTGGCGGATTTGTAGAAGGGGTTTTAAGAGAATCAAACCATCCAACTCAATTCATGCCGCTTGCTATACTGAAACCTCGTGAGAAAAGCTTTGTCGCGATAGTCCTGACATGCGATGATCCAAGAGACCAACTAACGCTTACACAGCTACACAGCACGATATTTGATTATATCATCGAGAGAGTGTTATCAAAGAAAAACGGAGGGGGGGGGGGGGGCGGGAAACAAGCTCGATAATTGTCCTTGATCTCTGACGAAGGCCGAGATATGAGATATTTCGGGCGCAGTAGTGACTCTCGGGAATTGATCAATCAATCACCTCAACTCGCTCGGGACATCTTGCTCTCCCAAGAGGGTCTAGCAGCAAAAGAAATCGCGTTTCCCTTCGCTTCCGTCGTCGCCGTGAAAGATGCATGAAACGGCTGTAGCTTCTTCTTACTATGCGGTCCCCAAGTGACACTGCTATAGCACTGGCGCACGACTAAGTTCTGGGGAAAGCATCCAAATTTCATTAGCCCGCTATCTTTCCTCGAGACTCTGGATCTGCGCCCTGGATTTGATGAGACAGGCATAGAGAGAAGACGCGCACGTCTGGGCTCCGACTCGCAGCTCAAATTGTACATTATGTCGCCCACTGTAATGTCGGAATGAAACAACTCTGGATTGCCCTTCCGAAGAGGCGTCTCTTCATCTCACAGTATATTTCTGGCAGTATTTTGCTAAACATTAGGTAGGTTAGGTATCTGAGAACTCGACACAAGTTACTCATTCATAGTACCCAGTACATCATCAACATAACCACCCCAAAAAGATGCAAGTCCCACAGCAAAACAAGCCGGTGGCTTCAAACCAACCGAATTTCTCACTTCAAGCAAAATTTGACATGGCCTCTCAGCCAGAATCACCAGAACACGAAATCAGTGCAAAACAAAACAGAACAGATGCAAAAGAACAGCTCTCAACCGAACGTATGGACTCTAACCACTGAAGAACTCCCCGAGGTGGGCTCGAACCACCAACCTCCAGATTAACAGTCTGACGCGCTAGCCAATTGTGCTATCGGGGATAGTTGAGGAGGGAAGCTTGCTGGAGCTCCTGGTTGAGGGTCCGACGATGTTGTGGGGGTTAAGAGACAAGTCGAGCACATCGTGTGAATCTGTGGGCAGCAAAGGGCCGACGCCGACCGACTTAGGCGAAGTTTGGGGTTGTGGATCACTGCGAGAAAGGGACCTCCACTTCAGCAAGGTGCGGGACAGGTCAGACATGGGTTGAAGAAAAGAGAGGCAGTAATCATGATAGTCCGGGTAATATGTCGATTCTTGATCTGCGATGGGAGGGTGAGAGGGTGAGAGACAAAAAGGCATCTCAGGGCGTGAAGAGGGGAAGGAATATATGAAAAGAACACTGCATCTGCATCGCAAAGGACGACAGATGAACGAAGAAGGGGACCAAAGGCAGAAAGAAAATGCCCGACGCGGAGTTTCCCAACAATGCTATGAATCTCAAAGAGTTCTCCCCAGAAAACGCCAAACGGAGAAAAAGTGAAGCGGGCGCGTCTCTCAGCTTCTCCGAGCTCCCTTTCCATTTCATACAAAGCCTTTGCCTCCTCCCCCACCTCCCTCATCCGCTCTATTCCTCTTAAAGATGTAATCACCAGACAGACAGATCCCCCTAAACGCATTAATTACCTGCCCACACGGAACGTCTCCAGCCTCTTGCACGAAGGCATCTCGAACTCGTCCGCCCTGCGCATCTTATCCGGGTCCTGGAAGAACCACCCGCTCGCCGCATCGTACATCCTCTGCCTCGCCATCATCTCATTCTCGCACTCGAACCGCAGCGTCCTGACCAGGTTGTTCTCCGCCGTCTGGTCCAGCTGGCTGAGCTTCCCCTTGGAAAACGACTCAACCTCCTTGGGGTTAACAAAATACTTGACGTTAAGCTTGGGCGTCGTCCGCCCCAGCGTGTAGGCGCCCTTGGGGTTGTCGTAGACGATGCTCGGCGTCGCGGGGCCGCCACCGCTAAAGAGGCTGGAGATGAGCGGGAAGACAAAGAGAAGCAGGATCGGGAGCAGGCCCATGAGCGTCGAGAGCCCGCCTCCTTCTTGCTCCGTCGCCTCGCGCGGTCTCCTCCGCGGCCGCGCTCCGCCGAACTGGTGTACCCTGAAACCCGGACCGCCGCCAAAGTTGAACACGAACTGAGGTCCCGTATCGAAACCTGCGCGCCATCATTAGCTTCATCGCCCAGTCTCTCGAAATGGTTTCATTCTTACCTCCGCCTCCGAAAGGTCCACCACCAAACCCACCACCGCCAAAGAAGCGCTGGAACATCTCCTCAGGCGTCATCTCCTCCATCCCACCACCACCGCCGCCACCACCACCTCCTCCCCCTCCGCCGCCTTGCCGCCTACCAAATCCACTAAACGGGTTCTGCGCCTGTGCCTGCCCAAATCTCGAATCGGGGTCCGTACCGAACCGGTCAAACTTTTCGCGCTTCTCCTTGTCACCCAGCACGCTAAACGCGCGGCTGACCATCTTGAAGGCCTCGTCAGCGTGCTCGTGGCCGTTCTTGTCCGGGTGGGTCAGGAGCGACTGCTTGCGGTACGCCTTCTTGATCTCGCTCTCCGTCACCGTCGTCTTCACCTCCTCAAGGCCGAGGATGTCGTAAAAGGCCGTCGGCGAGCATTTCCGGATCCGCAGGACGGCGGCTTTTTGGTCGACCGTGTAGGCGCGGGCCTGGTTACCCTGGTTGTGCTCGCGGTTGCGGGCGCCGCCGCCTGAGTCGGCGCCCGAGGCTGTTGCGCTCGGCATGGTTTGGTGTGTATGTGTGTTTGTGTTTTCTTTTTTTTGGTGTGGTGATGTGGTTGCCGGGGCAAGATCGAGGAATCGTCTATCGGATGGTCGGAATCAAGTTAATGATTGCGATTGACGGTATTGCGTATAAAAGCACACAGAGTGTGTGCGGCTTGGATCGAGACTCCTTGCGGCCGTGGGTGCGCGCAGTCGTTGGAGGATGCGATGCTGCGTTGGTGGGTTTTGCCAATCTGGCAAGATAGGCGATGCAAGGCTAAGAGCCCACGTTACTGATGCGATGCTCCCCCGCACCAGGTGCAGCAAATAGCTCGCTGACTCGGGGCTCTGTCGTCAATGAGCCCGGAAAGTGGCGAACAATCCTGTGTGTTCGTCGGAGGGAATCGCGTGACTATCTTGCGAAAGCGAAAGAAATGTAGACAAAGTCGCGAGAATTCCAGCCAACATGGGGGGAACAAGACACTGTACCAAGTTCCAATCCACTCGATGGAGGTCGAAATTGAGAGACTCGCCCGACGCCCCGGAACCACGGACCAGCTGATTGGGTATGCGGCTCGGCTGACTCATCCGAGCAGGGTCTCTTCTTATCGATAACATATGTCACTAATACGGGAATGAGCTAAGGTACCTACCTCGAGGTAAGGTCCCTGCTGCGACTCCAAAAAATCAGTGACGATATCCTTTCCTCGCTCCAAGAGCGAAATCAGCCCAGTCTTGCGGTCGCCAAAATCCCAAATTCTCCAGCGACAATGGCAGCCGACAACGGCCTCTCAGACACGGAAGACGTCAAGTCATCAATCTTCAGCAAAATCCACGACTATGGCAGTACGCACCACCTCCCCTCTACTCCAACTGCCCCAAAACCAATTCCATTCATCTTGCCCCCCACTAACACTCTCCAGCAAACCCCCTCCCGCCCGCAATACACGCGATCTTAATCGGCGCCCTCCACGGCCGGCCCCTCAAGATCCTTCCGGCCTCCTTCGCGCCCGCCCTCCTCTTCAGCAGCTACGTCAATCTCGCCGGCTTCCCCACAGACAGCGCGGGCTTCACCTGCGCCCTCTCGGGCCTCTACGCCCTCCTCGCCCTGCGCCGCCGCCAACCTCTGCGAAGCAAGTTCACCGCCCGCGGCCTCGTCCGCGGCACCGCCATCGGTATGGGCTTTGCCAACTCTGCTGCCGGCGCGTGGGTGTACGCCAATGGCGATCGGAAGAAGGATGAGGTGGAGAGGAAAGAGAGGAATCGCTGGGGCGGGGAGTCATGAGATAGGGAGAGAAGGGCGGAGAAGACAAAAGTTTTGAGAGATGCCAGGCGGAGAGAAAAGACTCGAGGGGGGCCATGTTTTAATAGTATCGACTGTAAGGAATATTGTACGATTATAGGGGAAGTCTGTTAGGATAATGACATACGTCGAGTCATGAGACGAAACGTCGTTACGCGAAACAGTAGCGTCTGGGGATGGATCGACATACACACATACCATGATCTCGATAAGCGCTTGGGGGAATCAATGCTTGCACACGAAAATAGCAAGCGTGGAGACGGAGAAACGGGCACTTTAAGGGTAGACCAAATTTTTGGAATAGTATGTACACGAATCTCGACAATGTAGAAATCAGCTACGTTGACTTGAGTCGATTGCGTTTGCAGAAAGGTCATAACCTCCCCAAATAGTCATCTGTCCAAACTACCCTAACAAGATAGTAATACACTACAACAAAAAAGCAAAGGAAAAAGCCTGTACTTGATGAAATGCCATTGTCGATGACTTCCCAAGTCTCGAGTTAACGCCAAAAGGAGACATCTCAGCTCTTGATGAGTCCCCAGTATTCTGTCTATCCATACAAAGAAAAATTGAAGGAAGCCGGTCCAACCCAGGCAGTCTATGCTGCATCTTTGAGGGCGGTAGTCCCAATGTACCAAACTTCTTGTGTGTCCTTATTCTTCTGCTCCCTCTCCTGTACTTCGACTCATCTCGTCGATCTTCCTCTCACCGGTGCTGTGACAGCCTTCTCCCCTGTCTTTCATCATCGCTGTGTAGTCTTCTTCTGTCTTTGTGTATGGTATCGTCGCTGGGTAACAGTCTCCAGTCTACTTCTAGAGTGCTGTACCATGTTGCGCTGCGCTCCACCAAGTTCAGACTTCGGCCAAGATCCGCCCAATGCCAAGCATCATGCAGAAATGCCAGAGTCTGTAACACCCGCGACAGGGACGATTACTTCACTTCTTTGACGCGTCTGGCTGTCGTCTGCATTCTATGCCCCGAGATGAACCAGACGAAGACGACAAAGACAGTGAATAGGGTCACTCTCATAAAGTGTCGAATGCGAAACCGCATGTTCGCTTCGTGGACAAACAGGTTGGAAAGATCCGAGAGATCAAAGTCGGTGAGATACTTAACGTCGCAGTCTCTGATCTTGGGCTCAGCGTATGCCCGGTACTCATCAACAATGGTGTTGAGCTCCCAGCCCGTCACCTTGCGAACCACGCCAACGACACAGCCAGTGCGATGCTATAGTCATGTTAGTGGGCGAACGATACCAAGACTGTCTGGTGTTGTAGACATACCTTGCCATGGTTGCAGTGAATGAGGAGGGGGTGGTGCTCTCGGTTCAGAACAAGCCGCAAGATTGACTTCATTGTGCGAATGGGAATGGCCTCCTTCTTGGTACCCTTCATGTTAAAGACATGGTGACGAATACCGTTGCTTGACATGAAAGCAGTGTAAGGCTCATCGACGTCGTCTTTTTGGACAAGGGTACTAAGAGCTATGTTAGAAACGGCCGCTGGCGAGAATCGGAACCTGTAGTGACTTACACAATTGATTTGAGACCAAGATTGCGGATGAAGCCAAAGTCTTCAGGCTTGGGATAGCTGCTTCGATAGACTCCGGGGACAACAACGCCAAAGTTAATTGGTCGTCCATCAATTGGCAAGACTCGCTCAATATCAGGCGACATAGTAGGGCCCAGAGGCGATTTCGCCTGGTCGTTGACTTTGAGGAGTCCATCCTCACGCCTGGCCAATGTCTTCTCTCCAATAATGGCGGCCGTTTGGGAATCGTCTTCAATCGCTTTCATGATCTGCTTCTGTAAAGAACCTTCTAGTGTAGAGTCGGAGCCAGCTACGGACTCGCGCGATCCTTGCCGCGAAGGGCCCTTGATTTGGTACTTGTCGGCCATCTCAACAGGGACGGGATCGTCTTGCTTGGAGTTGCGTCTCGCGGGGTGGTAGGTAGGATGCTCTGCGGGATGACCGCCTTCGTCTTCGAGGAACTGTCTCGCACTTCGTTTGGAGACCACGGCACCAGCCATGGTATGGGGTAATGGTGTAAGTCGTGGGTGGAGTGATCGTGGAGTGAGCTTGATCGCGTGACTGTTCACGGGTGTTGCAGTACTTATGTCTTCTGGGGTTCGTGGGTAGTAAAGTTCAGGGTTTCGGAGAAAGGTTAGGAAAGGGTAAGTGGTCGTGTGAGCGAAGCGGTACGTGTTGTCTGTTGGTATTTATTTTTTGAGGAGTGTTGAAAAGCGTGCAATGATGTTTTTCCTCCCGTGGGACAAGAGGCAGTGTTGAAAAATGTCCCTTTGCGTGTCTCTAAAGAGCACAGGCAGAAACCTGACGGGCGGCAAGTTGGAAATTGAGGTCCATCTTGTCGTGAATCGCGGGTAAGGTGGTCTTGTTGATGTTGTCGCAGGCGTAGGCGACGGTTCGTTCTCGCAAGATCTCGGTGACGAATTTGGAAATCCCGGTTGTGCAGGCGAGAGAGACAAATGAAGAGTGTTTGGGGGGTTGTTTAGATAGTTGATTGGTATTGGTTGTAGAAGTACGGAGTAAGGCAGAGGTAGAAAGAGGAAAAGGACCCTGGGTGCGCGCGGGAGGAGCGGGTTAGTAAATGAGCATCGTAATGTGTGGGATGGGTTGAATGAATGGTCCGCGGTGTGGTGCGTGAGGTGGGTGGGACGTGGGTGCGGTGGAGGAGGCTGAAGTACACCCATGCCTTGGCTTTGGTGATGAGGTACCTCTGAGCCTGCCTGCCCTGACTGACCGCGCAAGGAACCCAAAGGTGAATGACGGGGAAGGCCTGCTGCTACGTACCTTTTTCTTCTCTGCTGGCGTACGAATAGCTTGGCTTTTGGTCGAAATGCTTGGCCAAGACGAGACGAAGTGAAGTGGGTAGAAAGATCTGCCTTGGGGGTTGTCTCAGGTTCAAGGCCCAAGTATTGGTTTAAATTTTAGGAAGGGGGAGAGGGGAAGGCAGAGGCAGAGGCAGACGGAGAGAGGAAGAAAAAGATTGATTTTGATGGGTGACGGCCAGAGACCTGAACGGACTTAGAAGGCGGAGGTCGGAGACAGTCTCGATAATGGAGAACCAGGAAGGCACGAAGGGGAGACGAAAAAAAAAGGAGGAGGGGTGGGGTGGTGGCATCACGAAATTTGGGGAAGGGACGTATGTACTCCGTACCTGTCGTACCTTACTTCCACCGGCACAGAGGTACATGAATACTTCTGGAGGTTCACTCTCAGACTGGGCTCTCTGAAGTTTTTGCTGGAGACAGTGAGGGACAAGAAAATTCAAAGGGAAAATGCAATGCTTCCAAGGTGACGAGTGTGTACTCCGTAGTGGGCTGGACCCGGCCAATGCAGACCTCAGGCCAGCGAGAGGCTAGGAAGGGCGAGGACGCGGCTGACCATGTATCTCTCCCCCAAAGTCCACGCTGGAGATACAAGAGATGGGACTGTGGGGGACGCAGCAAGGGTACGCTCACTAAACCACAAACAAACAAGGTGCGACTCTGGGCCACTCTGCCACTGAAGTTTGAGCCGAGCTGACTTTGTAAGCTTTGGAGCCGCAGACCCGTAAGAGCCAAGCTGGAGAGAAGCAGAGAGACCGTTGTTTGGGGGACTGGGTACGTATTCTGACACGATGGAAGGTGCGAATGGACGGAGAAGGGGAGGTACGGATACTTGTGGCGATACGTACCTTCACTCCTCTTTCCCGTGGAACCTAGGTACCTAAGATCAACCCTCAGGCATGATATTCTTAGCACCTTTTTGATGCGAAATGCGGGATACGTACCTCAATACTCCGTAGGTATTCAACCCAGCAACCTAACTCCCATTAATCTGCACGACCGTCTCTTCCTTGGAGTTTGGTATAACAATCACAAATCCACAACATCATCATAACTCGCATCAACCTGGCAAGATGGACACTCGCTGGCCGCGCAACGAAACAACAACATCCTCCAGCCCCATAGCAAGCCTGTAAAGGTATGCCACGATGGCTGGGTGGGCTGTCTCGGGCTTTCAACAGCAAAGTCCCAAAAGGGGCGACAACAAACTTGTGACAACTGTGGCAGACCGCCAAGCGATCAGGGACCAGCCAACAGAAAGGGAAAGGAAAGCGCAGAGACCAGCAAAACAGCAAAACAGCGAGCGGTCCGTACGGAGCACGCATAGCGAGAAGAAAGAAAACCCTCCGATGATCTGAGCGCTGACGCAGCAGCCACAGATGATCGGCAACTCTCAGCCACGGGGCGCACCAGGACAACGAGGCAAAAGGGAAGGCGGCGGGCACCGGTCGATGCGTCTGCTTGTGGCAGCACCAGTGCACCACTTTGACAGACAGACTCGACAGACACCGATCAGTTACAGAGATTCAGCGCCAACCCGCGGTTGGACCTCTCTACCAATTTCAACCCAAAACTTGATATGATCGGTGATCTCCTCTTCCCGTCTTCCGCGAGTGGCGGATTGCCTTCAAACCCGACCGATAAAGCGATGCGCGTCCGTCCATGCTATTAACGGTTGTACCTCGCACTGGCACGACTGGTACGGAGTACAGTTGCTATTGCTCGCAACGCGAATGCTGGGATCAACAGGACACCAACCATCAACTTTTCCCCAGACTTTGCCAGTCTCGATTAGAGTCGCATCTTGGGGGAACATTTGCTCGAAACCTTACTGGTCCCCTTCATGACAGTCCGCCGGTCGAGCTGCATTTAAACCGTGTGTTATTATGGACTACAACCACTGGACCAGTGAGAGGGGAGACTCAAGCAGGGATTCTCCAAATAACTTTCTCTCGCAATACGCCTATCCATGGACGATCAGCGATCAACAAAAGTAGGTATTAGTGCTCGACTTATGCTGAATGGGTGGTGTCCAGCAGTGGTTGGCCTTCCGAGACAGGCGCCCTGCATCGTCTGCATCGCCCCGGCTCGAGGCCACTGTTCCTCTTGCGTCCTGTCGTGCCATGTCATGGCCAGTAGGGGAACTCACGCGGACGGCGGACGCGGGGGTCTTCGGACGGCGTCACCCAGCCACATACGAACAGCCTCGTCTTGCGTCGATCGAGCGCCCACGACATACGGAAGCTCGATGACTGATCTTCGCAACTGTCAACGTGACTCTATTCTGTTGGAGTCATCCCGCAACCGCCGGAAAGAAGCGCCAAAGTTCGCTACACAGACGGCTACGGAGACTCTAACTGAACTCCTGGACAAACCAGCATTCCAGTCCCACCCCCGCCTCGAATCTCGCTGACCTCACTTCATTCCACACAACTTATTGTATTCGACAGTACGGTGAACCAACTTACCAAAGACGCATACCTATTATCTCACAGGGAATAGCTGATGAAGACATGGGGTTCTTCTGGTTGCTTCATCACCATTCCAGACTGTCGCATTCTGTCACTCGCCTCGCAGTGACAATCCATTCAGTACGTCATATGCCCCTTTGGTACGGACACCGCCCAAAACAGACGACTCCCGCACAGGTTCGACCGAGCGTGGCATGCGACTTACATTGGTGCAAACATCTGTGGCTTCAGCAGAGGCTGGCAGGCTGTGTAAGCCGTACGGAATCCCACGCAAGGGTTCTATACTGTGTGTACCGACTTCCTGGTAACTATAGCGAGGTAAGCGACGTAAGGTACCTCGGTGTACCTATTTACTTGCTGACATGACGCAAAAGAGAGAAGGGGAAAAGCAAACACTACCTGTCTCCAACCCTCGAACCAGCCAATTCCGTCTCAGCCAGGCTGCCAAAGTGACGGCATTACCTCACTCTTCATCACAACTCGAAGCATTGGGGCCTTGAGTCGCCTTTATCACGGTACTGGTGACGCTAGCTGGTGCCATACCCAGCCCAAAATCAAGGAAAGCCTTACCTTGCGGCCCACGATGATTATCTGATTATCCCCATTACCCGGTAGCCACCCGGAAATACCGGCACGTCTGGAGTTGCCCTACGAGCATCGCACAAAAAAGTACCCATTAGCGATCACAAAGCTTACTGCAAATGCGTACTACTTAGTGCTTCTGGTAACCTTCTGACGGACCACGGTTGTGAGAGGGCGAGTATCCGTACTCATACTGGAGTACAACTTTATTACGCAGCACGGAGAGAGATAGCACTGCTCGAATCCTGCTGAGTGGAGACTAAGCTGTTATTACTCACCGAACAATGATTTTGGCTAGGGTCCTGGTACCCATATCTCGTAGGCCGGCCACATTCGCCTTTTTCGGCACCGAGCGGCAGATGCCTGTCAGATTTTCTCGATGAGGCTGACCGGGATGATTCCCCGTTACCATCTCGGTGTTAAGTTTGGTAACCTCGCGAACGAGCGGGTTACTTACGTCCGTCCCACCGGCGGGCGGAGACTCGCCTGGATTTATCATCACTTGTTATCTTCCAAGACTCTTTCGCATCAACTTCAGGTACTTTGAATTTGCTCCTGTCATCAGGGATCCGGGCCTCACAATTTCGGGTCACTATCCCAAAGACCCAAAAAGAGTGAGATGCCGAACAAGATCCTGGGCATCTTGTCGTGCTTGTTTCCCACGACCGACCGTAAACTAGTGGAACCAATTCTCTACGATGAAAACTTGACAGATGATGCTATGAGGGTAAACCCCGCGATCCACGAATACAAAGCAGCGTTATGAAATCACAGCATCGAAGGCATGCAGACGAGCCCAGGCCATGCGATGAACGACGCCATGGCGGCGCCTCTGGCGTGTGCTAGCACTCCCCCATCTGGCCATCAAGCACCACGATCTAGCTCGGAACAGCATCGTAGCATACGCGTAGCAAGGTTAGCAATAACTCTCTATACTTCTAGCGTACACCGGGCCCGTAGCGTCGGTCTACCTCGGAGGATTCCATGGCAGGCCCAGCCATACAACGGGCAGTTGATTCGATATTTCGTCCGGCTCACTCAGCCGCGACCTTCTACGGAGTACTTGTACTTCCTAACGGTGCCCCGGCTCGACCGAAAGCAAACAGAGCCCGTCGCACCACTAATACGCAGACTAGCGGGTGCCAAACGCACAGCTGGACCACACCATTAAGTAGGTACTCGCACACTCGCATCGAGGCTAACAAATTTGATTTCTCAGAGAGGAGACGATGGATCAGAGGACCCGAGAGCGAGGGCGAGCCGGGGAAAAGAGAGAGGAAAATCGCGTGGAACGGCGGTAGTATGCATGATCGGTAATTCTCATTTTTTCCCAAAGCCCTCCACTCCGCCCCCGGTCCCGCCAGACTTCGCTGGACTTGGACCACTGGGGCCGCCGTAACACCGTTCGACATCGTCGATATACCATTGTCTAACTATTCAACGACACAGCTGCCTACCCGTAAACTCCAAAAACCAAAGGGCGCAAAGACGTCAAGTCCATGAACCTCTCTCTACTCTCTTCTCCGTTGGTGTATCCAAGTGGTCACCCAGGCAATGAATCTCCTGTGTGCCCCTTATGCAGCCTTATACCCAAATTCCGATAAACGCCGCTGAACAATGCCAATCAAAGCTTCGTGTTACTCATCTCATGTGTTTCTTTTGGTGTCTTGTTGTCTCTTTCTCCACAACACCCGACGGAGGCCAACGGGATCTGAGGATGAGCTCTAGCAAGCAGCATTCCACATCTCATGCGCGAGTATCGCTCCAATGACCGACGCGCCGTGCAATCCGGACGTCGGCGTCCGATCACCCCATATTTGGAGCGCAAAGTGACATGCCACCGCCAGCTCTCCTATCCCGAGCGACGTGTTGATAATGGACGCCAAGCTGGGCGTATTCTCGTTGCGCATGTCCCTGATTGCGTCGCTGGTGAGGTGAATGGCAATAGCCATACTCAGGAGCATGGCGCCAAACATTACGTCCCGGCTATACGGGTATGACGCAGATGTCGCATGGAGCCACGCGCCGAGGAGGATCGCCAAGGTGAAAACGTCCAGTAAGCGATTGTTACGCAGACCAGCCGTTCGTGCCGAAGGTCCGGGGTTCGCAAGCTCGGCGTACCTATTTCCTGTTTCCGTCTTCGTTGCCGCCGACGTCTCTCCCTCTTCTTCATCGTCGTCTAGGCTCAGCGTGAAACTCGAATTGAGCAGATCGGCCAAGGAGCTGCGTGGATCACTGGGGTTCGACATTGCCGAGGGCGCGAAGAACGTGGGTTGCGCAAATGCCACCTTGCCCGTGTCGCTGCTCGCGTCCTCGCCCCGCGATTTGGACGCATCCGTCCTGCCGGTTGTGAAGATTGACTTTTTCTCCACCGGTTTCGTCAACACCTTGGGACCGTTGCGAAGCTTTTGCGCCGGTGTTATCGGCGCGGGAGGAACCTTGTACCAGAACGGGCTCGAGTTGGGGCCTGAATCAGGTTGCCCAAACACCTGGTTCGGTGCCTTTGGGGGTCCAAAGTCGTTGAAGGCCCGGTGTTTGGATTGTGTCGGAGACCAATCCATTTCCTCCGAATACTGGGGCTGAGGCAGCTTTTGCGGAGTGTTGATGCCAATATTCCGGTTGCTCGATCTGTGCTGCAATTCCCGCTGGAAGAGTGCTGGTGATGCTGAGCCAACGCTCGTTGGACTTGGAGGAATCCCTGGCCTCGGGCTGGACTCGGCTAGAATGTCGTCCAGAAGATTCGCCATGTTCTTGTTGTCGTCCTCTCGAGCTTGCGCCGTTTGCGGTCTTGGTGGTGACGCAGCTGGTGTTCCGGTGTTCTGGAATAGCGGTGTCATGTCGACACGTACGGATCGTTGGGCAAGTATGTATATCTGCAGCATCGAGTCAGCAGCGCCTTCGGGAGATCGTAATTCGTGTCACTCACAGCTAGCATCAACACAGCCATCAGTCCATGGAGGCTCATCTGGGCACTTCCTTCGGCTGATCGCCCGCCTTTCATTTCGGTCATTCTCATGGCAAGAAATCGAGTGAAGATGATGAGCCCCTGAAAGGTGTACCAGTGTGACAAGCCCAGGATATGACGAGAGAAGCCACGGAAGACCTGAACGAATTTGGGGTTCCACCAGATGCTCACAGCATTGGTCCATAGACTCCAGTGTATCAGTCTCTCAGGCCGAGGAAGAAGCAGTGTAAGAGCAAGTGAAAGTCTCTGTACCATTGTGCTTTCGGCATCCGCGTCTGGGTCTCGCATTGGCCCTTCATCATATTGCGTCGCAAAGACAGCAGCCAAGGATGCGACATGCCACAGGTATTGGCAAGAAATACCACCAAACCAGAGCCACTTTCCCATCTTAGCCGCAATATCTAGCGAGGTTAATTGTTTTGGAGCGACCCTGACTTTCCTGCTCCTATCCATCATGCGTCGTAGATGGTCGGTCCGCGCCGTGTAGCCGGCCTGATCCAGCTGAGCTTGAACTTTGGGCTCGCACTGGGCGCATATCTGAGGGTATCGCTGTTCGAGTCGTCGACGGAACTTGTACATATTTCTCTCGAGCTCGGCATAGTCGGGGTGGTCTGGGTCTTCAGGCAGGTATTGTGCCAGGGAGCTGGTGAACAGATGCTGGTTCTTGAGACATGTCGGGCAGAAAATGCTCTGTGATGGAGTACTGAAGTCGGGGGACTGAGATCGCGGTATCGCGTACGTCGTCGCAGCAGGCGCTGAGGTGGTCTTGGCTACTGGAGGATCGGTGATGTCTCCGCGCTAGGTTACTGTCAGATGGTATCGCGACTTGCTTTGTGCCGTGGGTTAGTTTACTCACCTCGTCCAGATAGTTTGTCGCGTCGCATTTTAGGCAGAGAAATTCCGAAATCAGGCCATCGTATCTTGTTGATGACCGTTTGCCGCAGTAAAAGCAGGTCAGAAGCCTGCCGCTTCTCAAGTTTGCCATTGCGCTTTGAGGTTCGAGGCTCCTCGGGCCATACAAAGCATTTATGCAGGTTGACGGTATGTCTTTCGTCAATATTGTTGTAGCCCGGAACTTTCGAGATTCTGCCGGGCGGTCTGCACGTATTCCTGGGAGAAAGCAGGGGAAGTCGCAGGGGTCTTCAAGTCCCAGCAGGAACATGAGGTCATCCGCTTTTTCTGTCAGGAGCCCCCTAGCGGATTACCTACACTGAGGTACGGAGTACCTTCTGAAGCCCGGCACAAGGCGGAAGCTTGGAGCACCGCTGCTCCAATTGGATCTATCACACAGGGTCCCCACAAGTCTCCAGTGACAGCTTCAGTCACTGCCAGCGGTGCACTTATATCCACTTGAAAGCCACTCGCCTCAAGACTGAAGGGCTTTTGATATCTCGTCGATGAAGCGAGATTTGGTCTTTCAATAGGGAAATCACTTACTTGGTTCTTATTGCAGCCGATTAGCCGTCGAAGATCGACATTCTAAACGTTCTCTCATAAGACGCAAAGCTGTGAGTAATATTTGTTCATTTTATCAGAACACACTACTGATACATCAATTTCAACAGGTTGAATAATCGCAACAACACCACGCACTGATGGGAAATGGCAATTAAACAAGAGTAAAGGTCTCATTATAACATGACAATATGGCGGCTGCATCTACTCTGATCGGTATTGCGTCTGCTTTCTGTGTCCTTGGCCTAGGCCTCATTCTCAAGTCCTCATGGAGTGCCCTACTCTTAACCCTAGTTCTGGGTGTCATCTCCAGCAGTGTCTTTATCACGGTAATTGATCAACTTGTCTTTGGAAACCCACTCAATATTGACAGTATGTAGGCCCGCCACCTTCAAATCCAGCAGTCTCGTTTAAAGCGACCAATTCATCTGTCTGATGTCGCTGCGAAGAAGTCCACCAGTCCCAGCTTGCTCAAAGGAGCTTACTTCCTCGTCGTCTTGGGCTCAGGTGGCCACACCAAGGAAATGCTAGCCATGATGGAGATCAGCTTTCCCGACGTCCCCGACATGCACCGACGCTATCTCATCTCTAGTGGCGACTCAATGTCACTCACACACCTGAATGCCTTTGAAGACGAGCTCAGGACTACCCACGGCGAGGGACAAGTGGGAACATTTGACAAACACATCGTTGCGAGAGCTAGAAAGATTCACCAGAGCCTACTTACAACGCCCTTTACCGCCCTGATGTCGGTGGCTGAGATATTCCCCTTGCTGCTGTCCTCTCCTTTCAAGGGCCCCAGAAGTCGCCAGCAGTTTCCCGACATCATTCTCACCAATGGCCCTGCCACTGGCTTCATCGTCGGTCTAGCGGCATACCTCCTCAAGATGCTCTACGTTGTTCCAGAAGACACCATGCAGGTCGTCTACGTTGAGTCGTGGGCCAGAATTCAGACCCTCAGTCTGACAGGGAAGCTGTTTCATTACACTGGCATTGCCGACATCTTGTTGGTTCAGCATGAGCAAGTAGCCAAGGCCTACGGCGTGACCAATGCAGGTTGTATGGTTGTGAGAAAGAAGATATGATAATTTGTCATATCTCAACCATTTCTGACCTAGGTAGAAAAGGAGGTCGGTGAATGCTTGGCATCGGAGAAATTATATAGCTATAGGCCCATGCCTTTTTTCAACAATACAGGACCATACGCTCAATTCACTCGATGGAAGCAAAAATTCGGCTGATTCTGATAACCTACGACCCAGCTAGCTTGTAGCCACTGATCTTGAAGCGTGAAGATCAATCCACAACGGCCACGGCACTCTTCCCAATAATTTGTTCACAGGGCCAGGCACAGAAATGGGCACATCGAATAACTATTCGCAGTCGAAGGAACCTGGAATTTTGGTATTATACAGATCTTTGTAGTACATATACTTACAAGGCCCGGGGCCTCTCTGCTCAAGCCGCCGCCTCCGCCTCCGCCCCGACAGCAACCTCATCCGTCGCCTCTTCGCCAAAGTTGGCGTAACTGGCAGTGCGCGCCTGCTCGATCATGACAGCTCTGTTGCTCGCCCAGCCCTTCCAGACCTCAAATTCCTTGTCCTCCAGGTCCTGTGCGATTTGCAACCTGTTCTTGCCAAAGTACGCCCCGACGTGTCTCGCCTCCTCCCTGGCAACGCGCTTCTCAATCTCCTCCTCCTGGCGCAGCGCGTAGAACTCCTTTCTTGCAATGTCGTATGCCTTTGCTCTCGGGTAATTTTTGTTGTGCATGAGCCAAAGCTGGCGCTGGACGACGCTGTCTGTTTGTTAGTTGTGGCTCCGAGGGGAGGGAGGAGCTGAACAGCCGGGGTTAGCTTACCATTCACCGGTCAGAGGCGTTCTGTATTGGCGGACACCCTTGGACCAGTCGCATCTCTGATAATCCTTTCCATCTGTTTCCAAAATCATTCTTGGGCGCGCCAATTCCCAAGGGTGGTCTCTGAAGAACGTCTTCCGTAAGGAGTCCTCCTCGTGCACGATCTGTTGAGGTTTGTAGATGCCTTGAGGCTTGCGATTTTTGCGATTGGAGTTCTGGGTGTTGACGATAGCCGGCCTCGTAATGATTTCGGAAGGGGGGATATCCCTCATGACTTGGAACCATGGTGGTTCATAGACGGGATACGTTGGGAGGATTTTCGAGTTGAGCTCCTGGCTCACGGTCTGGTAGATCCGCGCAGGCCTGATCTGTCGCCCCATCTTGACCTGCCAAGTTTGTCAGATGTCTGGTAAGCTGCATCTTTTGGGCAATTGAGACTCACTATTGAGATCGAGGCGGATGTGGCACGACTGTTCGATCCTGTCTGGGGTGCCTTTGCAGGTGATGAGCTCCGTCCGTCGCGAACTGCAACTCAGAAATTTGGAGCGTCGGCCAATCCTAACGCCGGCACCGGCTATCGCGGTCGGGCCCACTCTACCCATGCACTTCACCAGCGAAATAATATTCCCATCCCAATCATCCCGGAGCTTTAAGTAACGCAGCTGGCAGCTCACCAACGATTTCCAAACGCCAATTTTATTAAGCTATTCGCCAGTGAGCGCGTGCTCTTCGATGGAACGGTGATGCCCTGGCCGCAATGCTCGACAACCCATGAAAGTACTTAGCCGGATAGACGGGTCCGTATGCGGTGCCATTCTCTCGACTCGACCCTGCGCAGCTCGAGCTGCAGTTTCTTCCCGGCCAGAGCTCCGAACCGAAAGACCTTCGAGGGCGCCGGCGTCTCAGCACCAGAGGGACCGCACACGATGCTCTCGCCCACCGGGCACTCAGTGTCCTCGGACAGCTTCATGGCTGCTGTCGACCTTTCTGCCGGCGCCCTCTTCTGTTCGCCCTCGTGCCCCGACAAGCTCAAACTCGGCCATCCGCGGACGATCTCGATCATATAGCCACGTTGCCGCCTCCGCCGTTACCTCAGCTAGTCGATCACATCATGTAGTCATGCGGAAGGACAAGAACGTCCTACTCGGCTTCGTGGAGCATGAGGATGTTGGAACAGTGGACGAACACCTGGAACTTGCCCGGGATCCCTACCTGAACAGATACGCTCGACCAGAGCCTAGTCCGCTCACGATATCGGAGAGGAAAGAGGACCAGCAGTACCCTTCATATCATGAAGCACTACGCGGCGATGAAGACATAGGACAGTTGGTCACCAAGCTTGGCACTGCTGTAAGCACCAAGATGAGATATCCAGCGAGGGTTGATTTGGGCACCATACACAGCCTATACGCGGCGCTACCGGAACCTCGGATGATTCATATGCCAGCAAAGCTGCGCCATCGCTTACTCAAGATATTTGGCACCCCGATCAAGAAGGAGACGCAGACGATGCTTCGGTACTTCTCCCTCATCGGTGACGCGAAGGATTGCGGGATTGCTCTGCGACAAAGCGAATGGAACCATGCCCTGGCCCTAGCAAGCAGATATGTCGGCAGAGTCACGGACACCGAAGCCGAGGCTGCTCTCCAGCTGTGGAAGGAGATGGAAAAGCTGTCTGGCGTGAAGGGGAACGCCGTCACTTTCAACATCCTATTTGACGCGGCGTCCAAGGCTGGAAACTTTGCACTAGCTGAGATGCTCTACGAGGAGATGAAGAAGCGCGGATATAGCTTCAACCGCTTCCACCACGTCAGCCTGATTCACTTCTTTGGGCTCCGCGAAGACCCCGACGGCGTCCGGGCTGCATACAAGGAATTGGTGGAGGCCGGGGAGATGGTCGACACCGTGGTCCTCAACTGCGTCATCTCCAGTTTCCTGAGATGTGGGGATGAGGACGCGGCGCTGAAGGTTTACGGGTATATGAAGGACAGCTACTCGGCGGCTGCTAAGATACCCCAGATGGACCCGTCAATGGATAAGGCCGTCATCCATATTCACTCCATGTTTGCACGCGTCGGCAAAAAGATACCAGAGCTCCGCCCACAGCTACAGGAGCTCGCACATGAGACTCCTGACATGCGAACGTACCGCATCCTGATTAAGCATTTCGCTATAACGAAGGGAAACCTGAGCAAGACTGCCCAGTTTCTGGACGAGATGCCACAATTCGACGTGCCAGTTCACGGGAGCATCTTCCTAGCCATCTTCGAAGGGTTCAGCAAGTATGGCGCATCTCCGTTTTCTCCTTGGACAGGTGACCGGCTTGAAAATGTCTTGGCCGCGCTATTTGAGGCGATTGACAACAAAGTCCAGGGTCTAAGACTTGATACCTGGCTCATGATTTGGGCGCTTCGGGCCTTCATGAAATGTACAAATAACGAAAAGGTATTGGAGGTGTACGAAGATTTCAAGAAGAGGTGGGAACTTGAGCCGGATAGGGCGGACTTTATGGATCACTATATTGCCAGACTCATGGACGGCAAGGATGCGTTCATCTTCCGGCATGGGCCCGGGCAGCAGAAGAAGAAGCACAAGGCGGTCAGGAAACGGCCAATGTAAAACAACCTATACTATAGACAAAGATACCAGTAATTTCAATTACCTGTCCATACCTCACCGTCAAAAGCTTATTCCATTGTCCTGTTGTCAATGATTGACACCTTATCTAGCCCTTCTCCCCTCCTCTCCACCTCGCCGGCCGTATCCAGCAGACCTTCATCCAATAGCCTTTCTATTATCTGAATATACACAAGAAGTCCTTATTACCCCCCCTCAACTCCACTCCAGCCACCAGCAACAGCAGGCATCTCTCTATATCGGGAGTTGAGGACAAAGTGATTGGGTGGTGGAATAATGTACCAGCGAGCAACAACCAATTACCCCTCCAGCCAAATCGGCAAGCTCCGAGTTTCAATTCGCATAAGATCCCAGTATGAGCACCAGGATAATCGACAAGGGATGTAGCCTACTGAGGTGAACTCTGTTTTTGACCCTCAAGTCCTTGAGACTGTCCAGTTGCCGACACAATGTAGCACACTGCCACTTGAGTAGAGAACTGTGACCTCTATCCCCATTCACCTATGATGAGTATCCCAGCACGGGCACGGGCTGTAGTCTGGTATGGCTCCCAGGTCTGCGATTCACATTCATCACATAGAATGCCGCGACGGACAGATCGTAATTCGGTTTCCCTGCTGATCCATTGAGGACGAAAAGTCTCTATTTCGGCTTGTGTACACAGTCGTCCTCCGTCTCAACCCAATCCATGCTCTACAATGGCGATCGACTCAAGAAAAAATGTGCAAAGAGGTTCCTTAAACCTTGGGCTTCTTGGTTTGCCAAACTATGAATCTCGTCAGTACTCGATATCGGCGGAAATCGGGGCCGCGGTAAAAAGCACGCACCAGCAATGCCGAAGGGGGCGAAGAAGCCGACGAAGGAGTAGGTCCAGAAGCCAAGGCCGAAGAACTTGCTCTTGGGGTTGAAGGGGATGTTGGTGTAGGGACCCTCGGGGTAGTGGTAGGGCGAGGACATCTGGGCGCGGGTGGTCTGGAAGCCGCGGCGGGCGACCGTGGAAGGGGTCTTGGGGACCGCGCGGGCGGCAGCACGGGCGAACATCTACGGAGCACTGGTCAGCATCAATTGGACTTTGGGGGGTATTCGCGGGGTCTTAATTACTTTGGCGGTGTGTTATGAGGCGATCGCGAAGCGTAATGGGTGTATTGAGAGGTGCGATTGTGGTGTTGAAGTCATCCAAAAGAGTGGTCTGAGACTGTGCAGCCGGCTAAGCTCCAAAGATCTCCAAGTCTGTTCCCGGTTATGTAATTCCACGTGACTGAGCCTAAGTCATAGGTAGCGGCGAACGGTCCAGTCCCGCAGCTGGGATTTCGAAGCTACGATGAGCGGCCACCGCCTTCCGTGTCTGGACGATTTTCAACCACCGTCATGCATGCATTTTGGAATTTTTTTTCTGCCTCTTCCTTGTTGCTCGCCTTGGCCGACCCGCCAACTTTTTCGCCCGAGCACCTGCGAATTGCGACCGAACGTACATTGCCGGGACTAGACAAAATTGAGGAGTTGCCTCTTGTCAACACCCTCAAAAACCAACAGACACACCGCTGCACCCCAAGTGTCTCGCGTCTTTGCATTTCGAGAGCTTGCAAAGGCTTGGCTTTGTTTGCTTGCCATTGGTCCATCAACAAACCTTGAGTCCCTGACGCCATACATAAGACCAACGAAGCGCCAACCCCAACTTTGCTGTTCCCGCTTGGCAACAAGCAATCGCCCACCATGGACGAGCTTTTCGATGTTTTCGACGCTCAACCTGACGCGCAAAACGAGTCACACAGCGAGCCCGAGCCTGAGACTGAGGTAGCCGAGCCCCCTCAGAAGTCGCGCAAGAAGGACAAGAAGAGCAAGAAGCGCAAGGCCGATGGTGGAATGAAGAATGGCGTCGCCGAAAAGCCAGAGGACGACGACATGCCCGACGCCGATGATACCTCCAAGGATGGCCAGGACGCTGACGAAACTGAAGATCCCGCCGCTGCTTCTGACGAACAGCAGGAGCCCCATAAGGACAAGCGGAGGAAGAAGGAAGATGAGGCCCAGCCTGTCTTGACCGACACCTTCCAGACTGCCCAGTCCCGAGAGGTTGCTGGCGCCGCGGTCTTCACCCCAGCACAGGACGAATCGCTCGTCCTGTCCCACAACATCCAGCACCAAGTCGCCTTGCCGCCGGACCTGGACTACGAATACATCCCCCTCTCCGAGCATAAGCCGCCCGCGGAGCCAGCACGCCAGTACAGCTTTAAGTTAGATCCTTTCCAGGCACTGTCTGTCGCTTCGATCGAGAGGGAGGAGAGCGTGTTGGTTTCTGCCCACACCTCTGCCGGAAAGACCGTCGTCGCCGAATACGCCATTGCGCAATGTCTGAAGCGTAACCAGAGAGTCATTTACACAAGTCCCATCAAGGCCCTCAGCAACCAGAAATACCGAGACTTCGAAGCACTATTTGGCGATGTCGGTCTGATGACTGGTGATGTCACGATCAATCCCACCGCCAGCTGTTTGGTCATGACCACCGAGATTTTGCGCTCCATGTTGTACCGTGGTTCCGAGATCATGCGAGAGGTTGCCTGGGTCGTCTTTGACGAAATCCACTACATGAGAGACAAGACCAGAGGTGTTGTCTGGGAAGAGACCATCATTCTTCTTCCCGATAAGGTCCGCTACGTCTTTTTGTCCGCCACCATTCCCAACGCCTTCCAGTTTGCGGAGTGGATTGCCAAGATCCATCACCAGGCGTGCCACGTCGTCTACACTGATTTCCGTCCCACGCCCCTTCAAAACTACTTCTTCCCTGCCGGTGGTAATGGCATCTTCCTGGTTGTCGACGAGAAGGGCGTGTTCAGAGAAGGCAACTTTCAGAAGACCATGTCCCTCATCGAGGCGGGCAAGGGTCAAGACCCCAACAACGCGAATGCAAGCTGGAAGGGCAAGGGAGCCAAGAAGCAGACACAAAAGGGTGGTCAGGCGTCCGATATGAAGTCTGATATCTCCAAGATCATTCGCATGATCATGCAGAAGAGCTTCCACCCTGTCATCGTTTTCAACTTCAGCAAAAAGGAGGTTGAGAACCTGGCTCTGCAGATCTCTCATTTCCAGTTCAACAATGACTCGGAGCAGGCCATGGTCAAGACCGTGTTCAACAATGCCATCCAGAGCTTATCTGAGGCTGATCGCGAGCTTCCTCAGATCCAGAACCTGCTTCCTCTGTTGCAAAAGGGTATCGGTGTGCATCACTCTGGTCTTCTTCCCATTTTGAAGGAGACCATCGAGATTCTGTTCCAAGAGTCTCTGATCAAGGTGCTTGTCGCAACCGAAACCTTCTCCATTGGTCTCAACATGCCTGCCAAGACTGTCGTCTTCACCCAGACTAACAAGTGGGATGGAGTTCAACGGAGACCTCTTACCCCGTCCGAGTACATTCAGATGTCTGGTCGTGCTGGTCGTAGAGGTCTGGATACGCGTGGTATTGTCATCATGATGATTGACGACAAGATGGAGCCTGACACTGCCCGCGGCATGGTCGTGGGTGAGCAGGATCGTCTTAACTCCGCCTTCTACCTCGGCTACAACATGACCCTTAACCTCTTGAGAATCGAGGCTATTTCCCCCGAGTTCATGCTTGAGCGTTGCTTCCACCAGTTCCAGACAGGTGCTAGTGTCCCGGCTTTGGAACGTGACTTGGTTGCTCTCCAGCAAGAGAGGGACAGCATGTCCATCGCTGATGAGGCTACGGTCAAGGACTACTACAACCTCCGCAACCAGCTGGAGCAGTACACAAGCGACATGCGCGCTGTCATTCAGCACCCTGAGCACTGTACCGACTTCATGCAGCCCGGCCGTCTGGTTCGCATTCACGACCCCAAGAAGACCAATAACACCATTGGCGGAACCGACTTCGGCTGGGGTGTCGTGGCGAATCTGATCCGCCGCGACCGCAACCGCAAGCAAGGCGAGCCCGAATACCCGCCTCAGGAGTCCTGCCTCATCGACGTCATGATGGTTGTCGACCAGAAGAGCGCACCTGTTGCCGAAGGTTCCAGGCATTTGACCTCTGATCTGCCAAAGGGCCTGGTTCCCTACCCGAACCCCGAACAGCCGGACAACGGAGCTCGCTTCGAGATTATCCCCTGTCTTCTGACTTGCGTCAAGTCCATCAGCCAGATCAGAGTCTTCATGCCCAAGGACTGCAAATCTCAGTCCGCGCTTAACGAGGTTGGCAACTCTCTTCGGGAGGTTCACAGACGCTTCCCCGACGGACTGCCCATTTTGGATCCTGTTGAGAACATGGGCATCAATGACGAGTCTTTCAAAGCCCTGATGAGGAAGATTGAGATGTTGGAGGCGCGCCTCCTCACCAACCCCCTTCACGGATCACCACTGCTGCCCGAGCTCTACCTTCAGTATCGCTCCAAGGAGAAACTTGGCGAGCAGATCAAGTCCAAGAAGAAGGAGATTGCGACACTCCACAGCATTGCGCAGATGGATGAGCTCAAGGCGCGCAAGCGTGTCCTGCGCCGTCTCGGATTCCTTAACGAGTCTGAGGTTGTCGAGCTTAAGGCTCGTGTCGCCTGTGAGATCTCATCCACCGAAGGTCATGAACTTGTTCTTGCCGAGCTTCTGTTTGATCGCTTCTTTAATGAGCTCTCTCCCGAGCTCATTGCTGCTACACTCAGCTGTTTCGTCTTGGACGAGAAGCTTGAGACAGCAGCCCTGCGCGAGGAATTGGCCAAGCCCTACCGGGAGGTTCAGGCCAAGGCTAAGCAGGTCGCTAAGGTCAGCCGGGAGAGCAAGCTTGAGCTCAACGAGGAGGAGTACTTGGCTGGCTTCAAGTGGCAATTAATGGAGACTGTCTACTCGTGGGCACAAGGCAAGCCGTTTGCAGACATCTGGTACGTTACCTCCAATTTCCCCGTTCTATCTTACGTCCACTGACACGTTACAGTAAAATGACCAATGCCTACGAGGGTTCCCTGATCCGCCTTTTCCGCCGTCTGGAAGAGCTTCTGCGCCAGATGGGCCAGGGCGCCAAGGTCATGGGCAGTGACGAGCTTACACAAAAGTTCGAGGACAGTCTCGCCAAGATCCGCCGTGACATCGTCGCGGCCCAGAGTTTGTACCTGTAAAACTCTAAAAAAGGGTTGTCTTCAGATGCTGGCAGGAATACTGTCATGCTAGCAATTGTCAGATAGCCCTTTTGCTCCCTCTTTTCTAGCCCGTTGTACTTTTTTGCTTTTATTAGGTAGCCCCAGGGGACATCATGGCGTTTGATGGTTATTCGAGGTTTTATACCACGCATGTAGAATCTTTGTGTGTGCGGATTCGGAGTTTCGGCCCTTAAAAAGTCGCTTTCTCCATGGCCACCAATGAAGCAGATAATGGCCCCCTTCTGTTCGCTGTCTCTATCTATGTGATTCATACTATGCTCCCTAGCCATCCTTGCCTGATGCGTGGTATAATTACGAATAAAACGCCGTTACCTATGTGTAATCAATAAGCATCCACGTTATCCCAACGCCAAAACCCCGTAACAGAAAAAACCGCAATTGCTCTACTAATCGCCCGAGAAAGCCATCGTGTCAACACCAAACAGTGCAACACCATGCCACACCGAACGTAACGTAATCGTACCAATCACCCGGAAGCATATCCCCTCCCCAAAATGAGTCCACGAGGACTTGGAAGCCAACAGCGGCCTCGCCCTATCGATCGCCCGAGAAGGCCCTGATGACGCCAATGATGATACTCAATGTCACACCGAACCCGATAAAGTCATGCCACCGGCCAGAGAGCATATTTTCCTCCCGCGAGAGCCACCCCAGACACCCCAATGGCCAGAAGAAGCCTACAATAAGACCCTCGATGAGGACGTCGAGTATACCGCTCATGACCCCAAACGCATCATCACCGCCGCCGCCACCCGCTCCTCCGTCGGCTCCGTCCCCTCCTGCGCCTGTCCCGCTGCCGGGCAACGCGCCGCCGGCGTTGGTATCTATCCAAGTGTCCTCGAGCGAGCGCATCGTGTCCGGGCTGGGCATGGTGTCGGGGGTATACTGCGTCGCGCGTATGTCGCGAAACTGGAGGCGCAGCTGGTTTACTTCGGCCGCCGTAAAGCCTGCGTTGAGGAGCCTGTCGAAGCCCCTTGGCGTCGGGCGCTGCTGCTGATGGTGGGCGGCTTGGGAGCCGTATGCGACACCGTCGTGACCGTGACCGTGACCGCCATGCTGCCCGTCTCCTGCCCCGGAAGGCGTCGTCGCACCCCGCTCCGATGGCGCGCGTAGAGCTGCCTCGGCTTCGGCGGCGAGTTCTTCGTCGGTGAGACTGTCGCCGATGCTGCAGTTCACGTAGACCCTCTGCGGCAGCGCCGTCTCGTTGGCCTTGGCCTTGCCTTTGCCCTTGGGATCATCGAAGCCGCTGCTTGCGCCGGGTGTGGACGGCGTCGACGTCGGGTTCGAGGATGACGGGGGAGGAGGAGGGGGCAGCGGGCGCAAGACGGAGCTGAGGGCCGAGGCGTCGGGGAGGATCTTGCCCTGGTGGATGAAGCGGAGGCGGCGCTGGGAGTCGGGTTGTGCGAGGCGGCCGCGGATGAGGTGCTTGAGGGCGGCGACTGTTGTTTGGGAAGGGGAGGGGATGTCGAGGTCGAGGTCTGGGAGGGAGGTTGTGAAGCGGATGCGGAGGAGGAGGGGAGGTGTCCAAGGGCGCGGGGTTGTCATCTCGGCGGCATTGTTTTGTGTCGAGGGGAATTGGGCGAGATCTAGGGAGACGTGTATGACAAGATAAATATCAGTTGAGGCTTAGCGTTTTTGAAGCTTGGGGGAGCTTTAGAGAGACCCTGACTTCTAATTGAAGCTGGGGTGACATGCTGCATGACGCTTATCTTTATCGCACTCCGATTTAGGCATATTAGAAGGAGCCTCGATTAATCGGCATAAGCATTATATGTATCTGAACACGAGAAAGGGCTCAGGCCATCTAATTCCACGTCAACGCGTGAATCTTCACCCAACTAGGGAAAAAAAGAGCTTTCTCGTCACATTTAAATAGACAGCTGCAACTCTAGGTCAAAACTGCAAAAGAAGTGATCAGTGGGAGGCTTGAACTCCCGGCCTTGGCATTACACAACATTTCAAGTGAAATATTAGTACCACGCTCTAACCAACTGAGCTAACCGACCAGTTGTAATTGTTGAATGATTGGACGTGCTCAGTACTCTTGAAGGGCGCGCGTGGATCCCTGAGTCATGGCCGTCCCCGCGATGGCCCCTCAAGGACTCTCACAACCCCTCCTTGTACGAATAGAGGCCCAGAAAAGAGCTTCAGAAGTCCCTGGCTCGCCCAAGCCGCCCTACATGGAGAAGCTCCCTTTGATTCAA
This sequence comes from Colletotrichum lupini, assembly GCF_023278565.1. Classification (NCBI taxonomy): domain Eukaryota; kingdom Fungi; phylum Ascomycota; class Sordariomycetes; order Glomerellales; family Glomerellaceae; genus Colletotrichum; species Colletotrichum lupini. The sequence goes on from NC_064672.1 coordinate 5,939,389, forward strand.
TATCAGAGGGTGATCGCCATCTTCTTTGATACGGCCCACGCCGTCCTATTTTCAGTTGTCCGATATCATCCCGCTTTGAGAAGCTTTGTCGCGAAGTGCTCTAAACTCAAAGCTGCCCACATGAGCCGGCATTACCCCTCAGAATGTTTTATATCGGACGACGCTGCCAACGTCAAGACTGCGCAGAGAAGAGAACTTGGTCGAATGTTCATTCAGATCACAGGCTGAATATGACAAGTTAGGCTTCACACGTTCGGTAAACTCGACGTTTGATGTGCACTCCTCTTTGCTCATGGTAACCTACATCATCAACGCCTTTTTGACCGCTCTGATCTCTAGTGCCTTGCACCAGCTCTCATAGTCCGAGGACGCGTATCTCTTACAACGAGTCAGATAGCTAGTAGCAATCTAGTGCCACTCCGCATTGAGTTGCGTAATTCTTGAGAACAAGGTAGAGCAATAGCTCAACTCTAATCTTTTGGCTTTTGTCTGAGGTGAATGGTCAAACATCAAGTCAACCCAAGATTGGCAGTTCCCAGAATGAGCATCCAACACTTGGGGATCGGGGCGCTTCCCCCCTGGCCCAAACCTTCAACTAGCGAACCAGCCATCCCAGTGAACTCTATCTAGGAGACCCAAATGTTGGCGATGATCAAAAAGTCGGAGTCAGGCTCCAAGAACGGGGTTTAGTCAGCCGACGATTTGCTCCATCACTCGACAACTAGGCCCCTCACATCCCCGGCCTCCCCATCCGTCCCCCGGAATCCTCTCCTGCAGTTCCATGTCACGCCCCATCTCCCAAATCCACTATTCAATACTGCTAGCACCGGCATCTTGCTGTATTCTTTTTTAGCTCATATTAGACTTGTCGAGACATCTTCACAGTCTCCTACAGTCTCTGGCAAAAATGCCGCGCAGACGAGATCCCTCCAAGCAGGTATCTAGACGAAGCCACCGCGGCTGTCACCGCTGCCGTCTACACAAGATCCGGTGCGACGAGGCGAAACCTCACTGTGGGCCCTGTACTTCCCGTGGCTACGCCGACTGCGTCTACGCCCAGGTCCTGAAATGGGAAACGGACTACGTTGGTCGCGCCTTTGGGAGGGCTGGCGTGTGGTCGAAATCTGGAACGGGCGGCAATAACAAGAAGAAATCCGCGACGCCGCCTTCCACCCTGGACAACTACTGGTGTCTCCCTACCCACGTTCACTCATTTGGTTTACCGTTTCTTGAACTCCTTCATCACCGACTTTGAGAGGGAAGAGTCTTCGTCGTCCTCCAGTGATGACAGCTCTACGGATGAGCGCAAATCAGCAGCTCTTACACTGAGAAAGAACTTGGGCTGTATCAACCGGCCGGTGAGATACGTCCAACTCGACAGCCAGGCCGAATCACATTTGTTATCGTACTACCTGGATCGAATCTGTCCCATGACAGTCCCATGTGCTTCAGGCGAATCTCCTTTTTCCGCACTCATCTTCCCCTTCGCCGTCTCATCCGCCTCGCCAGCCCTCATGCACGCCCTCCTGGGCCTCGCCGCTTCACACAGAGCAAGATCAGACTGCACATATCAGCCGGTAGCTCTAAGCTACTCAGCCAAAGTCATCCGATCGCTGCGCTTAACCCTCGAAAATAAGTCGTCCATCGACATCGCAGCCAACTCGGAGATCCTCGTCCTGATGATGCTGCTCTGCCAGCTCGAAATCATTGCAGAGTGCGACAAGCGCTGGGTCACGCATCTGCGCGGGGCCCGAGACCTCATCAGGTTCAGACGCCAAGGCATGACTTCGGACGCCGCCAAGATGGCGGCGCGGCAGCAGAGTCCGTGGGAGCGAATCATCAAGTTCACCGAGCGGTATTTTGCCTTTTACGACGTCATGGGACGAACTGCGTGCGGCGAGGAGCCCATTTTCGGTAACGACTTTTGGTCCGCGCAGGAGGACGAGGGGCTTGATCTCTGGATGGGCTGCTCGCCGCAGCTGGTCAGTATCATTGGCGAGATTACGGAGCTCAGCTTCAAGTACCATCGCATGTCATCTTCGACGGCGGAGGACTGCTGGCAGGATCTTGAGCGCCAGCGGATCAGGTTGACTTGTCTGCTCCAGCAGTCGCATCTGAAGAGCGATAGCGCAGACGAAATCATTAGGAATACTGTCGAGTTGAAGCGGTTGACGGTAGAGCTCTACCTTCACTCTGCTCTCAACGACTCAACTCCCGCGACGCTTGTGATTCGGCAGAACGTGAAGAAGATTTTGCGTCTCGTCGCGGTGTTGCTCGAGGCGGATGTCAAAGCTGGGCTCACATGGCCGCTCTTCATGGCAGCCTGCCAACTCGATCCCACAGAGGAGCTTGAATGGGCCGAGGGAGATGTCGAGGACAGAACCTCACCCCGCTACGCACGTCCATTTGTACTCTATGTTCTCGACAAGTTGGCAGATTCGCTCTGCAATGTCACTCGGACCCGTTCCGTGATTGAAAAGGTCTGGAAACAACGCGAGGCGGCATCGTTCTTGTCGTCGGATCGGCAGCTATCCCCCAGCCCCAAGGCTTTTAACGACTGGGCTCGATTCGTGGCACCATTCTGCCATAATATTAGTCTGGCTTGAGCTGTGTAGCTCGGGCGGTATTGCCTTCGAACCTGCAAAGCAGTCCTCACGGTCTTTCATGCGGAGGTACACCCCAGTTTCTGTGATGTATTATGCTTACGAGTAACGGCGACATGCGAGCGTTTTGGATTTGGCGCAATGCGTTCATTAGTAGTAGTATTTGTACCTGGTTTGGTTTTGCTATTGGGAATCATGGCTTATCAGTGCCAGAAAGTTACAGGGAATCATTCAGACGGATGATGGATATCAGAAAATTACCTGGCTAAGACCAGGTTGCTGGGCCAAATGTGCCATTTGACGGCACAGCCTTCAAGGGAACGCCTTGGCCGTCGATGGTCGAACGCTGAACATTATTACCCCACCAGCTTAGCTGGACACCGGGGAAAACGAGAGCAAAGAAGATGACGATGGCGGATATGGCTAGGCCAGAGTCGAGAGCGGCAGATAGGACGTAGTTGTACTGTCGTTACCGAGTCAGTATGAGAACTAGTCACCTAAATTCGGGATGCAAGTCGTTGCATTTGAACTCACCTTTGCCCACCATTGAGGAAATTTGCCCTTGAGCCACTTATTAAAGATGAAGGAGACGACAAAAGCCGAGGTGTAGTTGATCCCTGTGGCGGGAGGAACGTTGCCCGTTCCTGCAAAGAAGAGAGGCCAGTGAAGGTATCTCAGGAACTTATTTTCTGGGAATCTCTTCTTGAGGAAGAACGTCACCACGGGTAACAGTGCCCCAATCCAGAAGAGATGCAACAGACCAGAATATATCTTGCCAACGCTGTATAGCCGTGCTGGGCCGATGGCACCCCAAACGATGCTCGAAGAGAAGTTAACCCGTCCTTGCGGGCAGGTGTAGCCATTGGGCTGAGTTTCGTGGCAAATGTCCTTGACATGGTTCAGCATCCACAAGAGAACGGCATTCTGCGTGAGAGAGCCCGTGATACAAGCCGCCAATTGGGCTACAAACAGCGTTCTCCGGGGAATCTTCATGTACAGGCCGAGCTTCATGTCCGAGGAGAAGATCATGGCCTGGCTTAGACCCGTGTAGGCGTAGAACTTGAAAATAAGCATGACGATAGGCTTTCCCGGTATGGCGTATCCCGAGATGATTTCGCCCAGGACCGTGAGTACGTTACTGTTGAGGTTTGCGACGGCGTAGACGCTGCCGGTCGGGATCAGGTAGATCAGAGCTAATCCAAAGGCCACGAAAACGCCCCAGACAGGCATTTGGGTTTTGTAGACCTCTTGCACGATGATTGTCAACACCAGCACGGCGGCCGTCATGATGCCGTACCACCACCATGGTGTGTCTGGGTATCTCTCGATCAGGCGGGTGTGGATATCCTTCTTCCTGCTCGGTTTAAATGCGCCGATGATGTCTTTGTAGTAATTAATGAAGATGTACGTCGGCACGCAGGTCATTGTCGCAAACGATATGCCATAGCTGAGTGCGAAGGTGACGGGCATGAAGAGGGGGCTGTATTTCTCGTACTCCTCCACGATAAAATTGCCATCTTTGCCTACTACGCGGGTAGCATTGTAGATCTTGCCAGTATTGTCGTAGGTATCTGCGCCTGAGAAGGGGAGGAATGCGGTATACCACGTATTGGTGTAGTATAGAATCGGTGTTACGAGAGCAAAGAGGATGACCCATCCAGCAAAGACATTAGCTTGCGCCCAGAACGGAACGACCAAAGGCGATCCGTTATAGGCGATCTGAGACCAGTCAAAGGTAATGGGTAGATAGGCTAGGCCCGTCGACATGCCGAATAGATTGTTGACTACAACGTTGTCTGTGCCTTGTCAGTGGAACTGAATAAACATCATACAGGTATTCGACTTACTCGGAGCAGCCCAGCAGACAAATGCAAAGGTGCTCAGACCAGTAAACAGATACCCCGGAAGCCAGTACCAGAAGAACCCCCCGACAAAGACATAAAGAAAGAACCGATATCTTGTGATCCTCCAACCGTCTGCTAAAGGGTTCGCCCGGCCATGAAGTGTCTGAAACAGCGCAGCGTTGGCCAGTGTCGATGGCCAGATCATGTGAGGAGGCTCTACGATGAAGCGATACGCCAGTCCAGCCATACCAAGACCGAACAGCTGCATCGAGAGGCCTAGCAGGAATTGGTACGCGACCGGTGTGTCGAGCCCGTAGAACGCCGACGCCTTCTGCGCTTGAATGATGTCAGTAGCCCACGAAGGTCCGAAAGATAGGTTGGACATGATGGTGATGACCGCGTGCTCCTTGATGTTGAAGTAGTGGTCCGGATTGATCACCAGGTCCCAGCGGCCGAAGACTCGCACCTTCTTCACTGGCAGGATACGGGCCGCGGCGCATCCGACGGGGTAGGCGATGAGTTGTGCCACCAAAGATGAGATGGTGACGCCTGGGTACCTCATAGAGAAGAACTGGTTGATGCCGGAGCCGACCATGGTGAAGAGGACGCCGAGAACCCACATGCGGAGCGTGTTGACGGGCATGGACGGGTCATCCGTGTTAGGCACGTTAGCGCGGACTTCGGGGTACGGCGAGTTGTCGGACTCGATGTCAAAGTGCTCCTCAATCTCGTCAATGGCGTAGGCCATCGCCTTGTCTAGGTTTTCGGCATCGCGAGCCTCCTTGTCGGGATGCAACTGCGGCCCTGGAGAGGCCATGGCCGTCTTTTCGCCGTGCTGGTCTGTTGTGCCAGACATGGTGGCCGAATCTTGGGCCGGAGTATGTTGATATAAACGAGTGGATCGTTGAACTGGTCTGATCGATGCTACTGATGTGGAACGAAAACTTTACATAAGTCGTTATATACTATTTGCCGTCGAGCCGAGTATAAACCTCATCCGGAACGAACTACTCGATATCGACCTTCCTTGGAACTGGTGGACCCATTCGTTGCACTCAGTCCATCTTGACCCGATCTTCAGACCCCGCAGTCAAGATAGGCTTTACGCTGGTGTTTCCCCATGGTACACTACCTACAGCGGAGCAGGGGAGACAATACTGTGGAAGGTCCAAGCTATCTGGCCTGTGCTGCTGCAACGGGATCAGTGGCTCGTTTCTAGACACTGTTGTCGTTGAGAGATGGTAAAATGCACGAGTAATGCGGAGTCGTAAAAGCTTGTTGACATTTTCAGGGTTCCGATGTTACATCTCCGAGGTTGATGAGGCGGGGGAGGATGTCCAAGATGGACATGGTGAGGCGGAAGGGAAGGTCCAAGCCGGCAGAGACCCCTGAGATCACCTGTTTGGACGTGCGCTCTAGCGGACTGGCGCCCCAATAATGGCCTAGTTAGTAACTGTGCAGGACGAGGGGTAAAACAATGGGCCAATTAGATGCCCATGTTTTGACCAAGTCGATCCTCTTTCATAGAGTTCATGTAGTCTCGGCGTGTTTGTACCGACTTGAGGACTACATATCTCACCGAGATACGGAAACTCTCTCAGACATATTTCATCTTTGAAGGAGTGATAGTTTGTATTCAAAGTCTGCTCCCTTGCACAAAGATAATGGTAATCATTCGTCAGCCATGACCGTCAATACCCCGCCTCTTTCAAAGACCTCGAGCATTGTCATTCTGGGCGCGTGAGTCTAACATAACCATACCAAATCTGGGCATTACTGATCAGACCTTATCAGTGGCACCTTTGGCATCAGCACCGCATATCATCTTGCCAAGCGTGGCTACAACAATATCAGGTGTCTCGATCGTCATCCCATACCAAGTCTCGATTCTGCAGGGTATGACCTGAACAAGATCATCAGAACGGAATATGATGAGCCGCTGTACACTGAACTAGCGCTTGAGGCACTCAATGCTTGGAGAGGTTTAGAATGGGAAGGAATCTTTCATGAGACGGTTGGTCGACGTTTCCCACAATCATTATCGCATATTTCAGCCCCTGATAACCTCATAGGGACGCATCGTGACAACTCTAGGGGACCCACTAGCAGAGAAACACCTCAAAGAGTCGTATGAGAATCTCAAGAAGGCTGGACAGGCTGACAGTCTCGAGCTGGTGGCGGGCAAAGAGCAAATTGCCACACACGTTCCGCAGCTCCGTGATGCAGACGGTATCGAAAACTGGAAGGGCCTTTGGAACAGCCAAGGTGGCTGGGCCCATGCCAAGAAGTCTTTAGAGAAATGGGGTAAAGCAGCACAGGATATGGGTGTTGAATTCATATCAGGACCTAATGGCACGATGACTGGGCTGAGCCTCGATACTTCGGGCAAGCTTGACGGGATCAAGGTTGCGTCCGGCGATGTTGTGCGTGGGGACAGGTATATCCTCTGTACAGGGGCTGCATCACCTGAAGTTCTACCTGAGTTGTCACAGGAGATGTGGACAAAGTGCTGGTCTTTGGCTCATATCGAGCTGAATGATGAGGAGGTTGCCCAGTGGAAGGGGATTCCCGTCGTGGACAACTTTGAGCTGGGCTTCACATTCGAACCAGACACAGAAACCAGTAGGTTTATACGACAATAAGAGACAAGGATCTGTTTACTGACATTGCTTGGAGAGTGGATGAAGATCTGTGACGGATCCCCAGGTTACCAGTACCGAATCGGCACGTACACCGATCCCTCGGGTAAGGTAGAGCACTACTCAGTTCCTCGATACGCGAGTGCACACCCCAAAGACGGAATACCCGATGAAGCAGCTACAGCAATCAGGAAGTTTATTGATACAGTCATGCCACAGTTCTCTGGTCGACCGCTGTTAGGTGCGCGAGTCTGCTGGTGCACCGACTCTCCGGACTCTCACTGGCTCATCGACAATCACCCGAAACATCCATCGCTACTTCTGGCGACTGGAGACTCTGGTCATGCTTTCAAGATGTTTCCCATCATCGGCGACTACATTGCAGATGCCTTGGAGGGCAAAGAAAGGGGACTAAAAGAGGAATGGAAGTATGGCAATAGAAAGTCGAAGCCTGTCGCTACTAGACCTGGCACGGAGGTGAAAGACCTCAGAGATATGATGCACCTGGAGGCTGCATGATGAGCGAGGAAACCTTCTACCTTGAAGTTGGGAGACTTGGGGCACGAAGACAGCTTGCAGTCTGTATTCCTAATATAAAATCCGCACGTGTCCAAAGTACGCTCAACAAACAATAGAACAGCGTGAAAATATCATCCCCTGGGACTGCGATGATCCGGCCATGGTACCTCATACTCGACCCGTGTCTCTGTCGTGACTCTGATACCGCTCATGCTCGCCACTCTCTGCGGAGGGTCTTCTTTTGAGTCATGTTCTCCCACCGGCTGTATCTGGTCGACAAGGATTGAGGCACTATCATCTGGGTCCCTTGGGTTCGACTCGATGGTATTCTCGCAGCGACTTCTGCTTTGTTTGCGAAAAGCATTTCCGGACCAAAGCCTCGCAACATCTTCTCTTGACCCATTTTTCGGCATGTCATTCGATGATAGCGACAAATCATCACGCCAACGCAGCTCGTATGCCTCTGACTGAACGTTGCGCCTCTTCTTGTTGGCTTCAATTGTGGTAGAGTAGGGATTTGAGCGTTGGTACTTTTGATAATCTGGCATTGTCTTCTTCGTCTTGGAGCCGCGTGCGGCGACGTGGGAAGTCACAAACATTGGCAGATAGCGCACGAAGAAAGGCTTGAGTGCCGGGACGGAGGCACACACAATTCCAGCGTTGACTTCGATGGATGCCCAGTTCAACTGCCTGTCAATGTCAAAAGTGTAATCCTTACTTTTGAAGAGCGGCGGTAGGAGGATTGTACGTCTGATGGCACATAGACAGACACTGCAGAGACGTCAGCATGCGATTGTGCACCTTCGCGTGAGAAGTCGCTTACAAGCCCCCTGTTGCAAATAGCAGAATCAACGACAGCTTTTGTCGGGCTGCCATCTGCAGGGGGATGATGATCTTCAGAGGAAGAATAAGGCACACGACATCCATGATGATGTTGGTAGCACTGAGCACCAAATAGACGGTGTTTTTGTCGATGCATATCGCTCCCTCTCTAGCCGAGAGATCCCATGAAGCCTGGATTGGCCTGCAGCTGAGGACGATGAGAAAGAGGTATGCCAGTGCGTACGAAGAGGCGAAGCCAATCAGGGTCATTGTAACAATTCTGAACCACCTTTCGGGTGATAGACGCAAGTACAGAACGAGGAGTGACAACTTCGCAGTAGTTACACTTAATGAGTAGACGGCTATCGCAATGATGCTGTGCTAGATCGTTTTGTCAGTCGGGTGCGTCCGTGGAAAGAACAAATGCTGAAGTTCATCTGACAACCTCAAGAGAGGGTTGTAACTTACAAGCAGGAATGAAGGTGAATATTCAGCTCGCTCGACTTGCCAAAGATGAGTGCCCACGCCGAGCTCGCACACTTCTGGAATTAGGGGCGCCCTCCATAGGAAGTGGTCGGAATAGTCTCACATTTGACGGATAGTCCATAGAAGATTATGGCCAAAACTAGCGAGACGGCGATGAGATCTGGATAAGGGCTCATTAGAATAGAGTTCACAAATATATGTTAGGAGAATACTCACAGTCATCGGGACCAAGGCCTCTTTTCACCAGGGATAACCTTGTGAAGGCTCGCAGACCGACAAATATGATGGATAGCGAAGTCAGCGTTCCACCCAATATCAACGCCCCGGCTGTAATAGTGCCCGCATCGAATCGTCCTTGACCATCCGGCGGCTCGGCCATGTACCTGGGCTCGGAAGAGGCCATCGACACACCCAATGACGACCACGCCTTCAAGGCCGATCACAAAGAGTTTACTGGTGGAAAAGGGAGGTCAAGAATAGTAGAGAAGCACAAGCCACGGCAGGACCAAAACTCAGTATCCGGGAATTTGGGCTGTTTTATTCCTGTGGAATGGTATGCTGGGGTCTTGGCCATCCCTTGGAAACTTGTGTCACTCCACCGGGCGGCGTGGTGCAGGCCACGGGGGAGGCTCCGTGCTGACATCAAATTGACAAGCAAACCTGAATGCTCTCGCAGAGTGTGCACTCCCAGCAGAAGTCCTTCTTTTTTTCACAGGGCATCTTTCGCGAGCTTTGAGTGGACAACCTGCCAAGCGGAATCCATGTAGTCTCGAGCGTACCCGCCCAACCGGCTGTTTGTGATGCATTGGGGAAGAAAATAAGCAATATGTTGTCTGAGATTCGAGGTTTAACCTAGTTATACCCCTCCTGAAAACTTGACAGGAGAAGTGACATTTGACAGGTGTGTGCTTTGCCATTGCTCAAGACCCTCTTTTCGGGTTTGAGGACTTGGAATCGAGGACCGTGACACCACAATTTTCGTCCGGATGCAATTCACATTCTGACTTGGTTTCTCACCTTCTCTGAGTGGTCCGCAGTTCACTTCGCAACACCTGGGGATTTCCTCGCCCCCTTACTGCCCTGATACTGTCCGGGGGCAGTCATTCTCCCCCTTTTGACATTGAGCTCGTCTCCCTTGTTCAGCATCCACCGTTCTACGGACAACCAAAGAGACTAGGGGGTGTCAGGGTTGGATATTCGAAAAAGAAATATTGCTCACTATTTGGAGGTTCTGCCAGTGGTCGGCTCAAGTTATATGGGGCTCAAGGCTCTACAGCCAACCCTGTAAGAGTCTGGAAATGCACTGATCGACAGGTATTGTTCGGATGCCCATAGCAGGAGACCTTTTCCTGAAATACATCCAGAAAGATAGAGCCATAGATTCTTATGCTTCTATTCGGATTATGAGGCGTCATTGAGTTAGATTGTATGCGATCTTTTGAAGCTCAGTATGTGGTTCAGAGGATACTACCATTGATGCTAATGTGGTTGACTCCCTCGTACTGATTTCCTAGTTATCTCAAGTAACTCAGACAACGTGGTCTTGGTATTGAGATCCAGCAATCATCTCCCTACTACGATTTCTAAATCCTAGATCTACTATTTCTCATCGAAAGATATCATGATTTGAGAGGCAATTGTGTATTCACTGCCAAAAGTCCTAGCCATCAGCCTTCGGAGTACACGTACGACAAGCGCAACTTAGCATTGCCTCCATTCTCGGATGTAGGCCAATAGCGCACCTAACACCTGGTGATCGGTTGCTATATTTTCCTAATCTCCCATTGAAGCCCCGTAACATGTCTGTGCCGCTGCTAGGGGTTGAAGTTTGTTTCCTTAACTCACTTCAAGTCATTGGTTGGGGGTTCCGACTTATCAGGTGAACCACGAAACGTTAGCACCTGGTTTCCTTGACTCGCAAGGTGGGAGACAAGAATCATATCCGCTCTAAGGGGTTGCCAGGATTCCCTACACGGCACGCTCAAGTGGGTGCTGCCATTCTCGTGTGTTTTCCACGGCCAAATGTTCAAAGACCAACAAGATAATCTGAGTGGCTTTCATTCCGGAGGCTTTTGGCGTGTCCCCCCCCCCCCCCCCTCCCCTCGGGAGTATCTTCATTTGACAGTTTGTTGCCTCTCGTTATCGTAATGTGAACATAAACCCATGTGCTGATGCCTTTTTATGAACTTAGACGCCGCAATCAATCAAGGAGTTCTAACTGCTGTAAAGGTGAAGAAACTTCAATTCCTCATGGAAATTGTGCCGTTTTGGTGGGAGATGATGGGTGCATGGACAGTGGGTTCAATGTATTGATGCTACCCCTGGCCTGTTGGCTTGAAGTGTATCCTTCCAAATCTCCATCTATACTCCCTGTAATAGTCGATTTGTATGTCATTTGCGTTACGGATTGACTTGTCGTGCTGGTGGGCGATTGAGGAGGCGCACTCGGTGTCTGACGTCTTTGTCCGGTCGATTCGTTGGTTGCTCCTGAGAGAGGTCTTCGCGATCCTTGGCTGCCATACCTGGAAGTTCCCGAGCATGCTAACAAGGGCCGCATAATCGGCACACATGCGCAAATGACTGCAGACGTTGGCTCGGCCATACTTAGGAGAACGAGCGGCACGGCTTGGTAGAACCCATCGATCCCGCTGGTAGCAAGAGGCAGGCTGTCGGATTAGAAGTCCAATTCGACCGCGGCATACAGCCGACTGCGCAGGGGCCAATTGGGGGCCCTATTTACGATTATCGTAGCTAGCCTAACCTACGGTTAGAACCTCCTTTTTATACCTACGTAAATATCTAGATAGTTTAATTAATCTTTTTATTAACTACGGTTCGAGCTAACTACCCTATAATAGGGATACTAATACTAATTAGTAATTAAATTCTATTATTATAGATCGGTAAGGTATCTCGCTATATAAAAAAAACGACCTCTTAATACCGCACGGGATAGGAGATTCGTACTAATTAACCTTATAGAAGTAGACAAAAAAGGGGGTAATTCTTAAATACCGTACGGAATTGAGTAATCGTAGCCCTTTATTACTTATAAGAGGTTAATATTTACTACGTTAAACTACGTTAATTAACGGAACCGCTTAAGTAACTAGTTTTTTACCGTCGCCTTAAGTAGCCTTTTTACTAAATAACTTTTCTACAGCCGGCCCGTAATTAGAAATTAACTAGCTAAATCGGTAAAAGGAATTCCCTATACGATAACTACTTACCTAATTAACTAGCGCGACGAATAGGCTTAATAATACGGTATAAAAGAGCACTATACGATCGAAAAAGGGGATTTCTAAACGTAAATATTCTTACTTAGCAATAAAGGTAACCTTATAGGAGTTATTAAGCTAAGAGATTTACGGTATATAGAAAAGTTTATTATTATGGGGATTTTATAAGTACGCCCTTAAGCCCGCGATTTAAACGACCTCCTCGTAGCTCCCTTAACTACCCCCCGGGTATTACTTAGGAATATAATATAGGGGACGGTTTAACGAGGGAGGAGGGAATTTAGAGGTCCTAATAGTATCGAGTTAAGAGTATTATAGATTTCGGAGATTAACTTAAAAAGAAGGCGGCTACCTTAAAGTAGTCTTACGACCTCTTACTAGAGTTATTATTAGCCTAAAAAAAGGTTAAAAAAACGAGGATCTAAAGAAAAAGAAAAGAATCCTTTAGAGGGCCGCTAAAGGGCTTTTTTTTATATTAGCTTATAGTATAAGATTACTAATTTCGAGAAATCGGTAACTAGTAAAGATCCCGAGACTAATTACTATATCTTATTATAGTAATATAAACGTCTGCCGCTACTATTATTAAAAGGAATTGCTAGAACCTACCTTTTTATATTAGATAAAAAGGAGGATCTTAGTAAGTACGATAGCTAGCGATCTAGAAAGATAGTAGTAATCGTTAGAAATAGTAAAAACGAGAGTAGTAGCGAGATAGTAAGAGGAAGCGGGAATTTTTTAAACCCTAATAAATTCGTTAGGTAGCGAAAGTACGGATTTATTACGACTAGCGCGCGGATTAGATATATCCCTATTAAAGTTAAATATGCTAATAACCGCTAATATAGGTATAAGCTAGGGCACGACCCTTAGCGAGTTAGGGTAAGGAAAGAGAGGGCAAAACCCGATCCTAGATAGAATCCCTATCCCTTATAAGTAAGTAAATATTAACTCGGATTATTAGGAGACGTGGATATATAGAATCGCGGATTAGCTTAACGGCGAGTAAATTAACGTAGTATTAATCTATTTAACTAAGGTCTATAAGAAAAAGGGGCTATAAGGGTAACCCCTATTTTACGAAATTATAGACGACCTTAGCTATTAGCTAGACGAATAGTTCGTAAGCGTAAGCTTAAGAATCGTAAAAGCGGTTAATAGATTCCTCTATAGGCGAGGGGTATTACTAGCGTAATTATAATCGCGAGAACCTTACGAAATCCTAGTAGCGACGATTATAAAAGAGGAATTCGTAATATAGACCTAGGTATAAGTCAATAGGGCGTATAATCGCTTTAATAAATTTAAAAAAAGGGTAAACGACCTAGATTTCCTTCCTATAATTACTAACGGCAATCTATCGTCGCAAAAGGATATATAGAGGTAAAATATAGTACTAAAAGTACGATAATTAATAATTCTGCCTATTTCGATCTATAGCTCGTTGCCGCTACTAATACGAAATTCGGTACTAATCGGCTAGTAAGAAAGGAGGTAGACTACCCGAAGTTACTAATAGTACGTAGCGACGCAGGGATCGTATATAAATACTAAAAATCTAATAGCGAATACGAAGTAGTTTATAGACTTTAAAAAGATCTTTTTAAAAGAGAAATTATACTCTGGGGGGAAGTATAAGGTCTTATAAGAAACCCTAACGATATTTTACGATTATTACGAAAAAGTCGGAATTAGGGAATACTAGTACTATTCGGTAGTTAATATTATACTCATAAGCAAAGCCTTTAATTATTACTACGAAGCGGTGCGTAATCTCGATCGAAACGACTTTCTTAGTATAATTAATATAATCCGAAGCCGCTTCGAGACTTATAATAAGAACCTAGAGCTCCTATCTAAGCTATGAGCGATTTTTTTTATATCTATAACTAGGATAATAGAGGGTAAATCGCGAGTAGAAATCCTTAAAGAGCTTATTAATTAAATTAATAAGTTAGCGAAAACCTAGCTAAATAAGGGGACTAACGAGCGGAAAGTCGGATATTTCTATATTATAGTCTAGCGCGTTCTAGAGGCAAAAATAACTCTATACTAAGTACCCGAAGACTACGAGACGCTCTATTCGAGGCTAAGATTTAGTTTTAATATTAAAGTAAAAATACTACGCTAAACCTACCTCTAGGCGTACGACGGCCCTTATTAATAATATTAGGTCGACCGAACGTATAATAAGAAAGGAAAGGAAGCTAGGTACGGTAATCGCTAGTAGGGAATCCTAGATTCGTTAAATAGGTAAAGATTTAACTCGCGAGCAGGGTAATAGAAAAAGCAGTGTTTTATTTATAAAAAGGATAGATATTAGTTAAGTAACTACTCCGAGGAAGAGCGTGCTAAATCGTACGAATAATATAGAAAATCGAGGGTAGTAAATAATAAAACCAGCCCTTATTAATTTAACTAATTCCTCGTTATATATAAGGGTAGATCCGGGGGCACGGAACCTAGCGAAAGTAACTAATTTAGCGGCCTAAAGCACTCGTACCCTATAAAAGATTTGGAAAATAAGGAAGATCTTACCCCCTATACTAACGAATTAAATTACGATAAAGTCGACGATATTAACTACTCTTTCTTCGCCCCGTTAGCCTCGGGAGGATATACGAGGCTAAACGAATAAAAGGTAGTAGAAGCCTTTAATAAGTAGGCTTTTATTTACGGATAGTAAGGGAAGGTCCCTTAGATAACGGATACGGAGATAGGCGAAAGAACGAATCTAATAGCGCAGAATTCTACTCTTTTAATATCTAAAGAAAAGAGATAGGGTGCTAAGTAATTCTAGGGGTAGCTAGAGGGGTCCTTTTTATACTACTTAGATTACTTAAATACTAAGCTCGTATAAGCATTCTATGCGAACAAAAGGTACGGCCTAGATAATTTCTATAAGATTATCCTAGACACTAGGGTATTATAATAGTTAATAAGAGGAAAAGGGTAATTCTAAGCGCTATAGAAAATCGTACTAGTAATGCTTAATACGTCGATAGTAGGTATTACGAGGATTAGCTTCGGCCTAGGTAAGGAAATCGTCGCCCTAAGTACGGTAGAAATAGAGACGTACTTCGGAACGATAACTTTCTATATCCTACCTATTAATACCCTATTTCTCTTATATTTAAAAGATATAGATCGACTAGGTATTATATTCGATAATACGAGGAACAGAATCTCTAGCCGCAAGTACTTCGAAATAGTCGAACGATAATAGGGGTACGCGTTTATAAGGCTTATTAACAATACGAAGTCGATTAATTACTTAACGGAAAGTAAGCTTAGACAATTATACTAAAGATTTAACTACCTATCGGTCGCGAGGCTATATAACCTCTTAAAGTATTTAGGTAATAATAATATCGAAATAGGGGCGCTAGAGTAGTTAACGAAAGTATATTACTAATACTAAATAAATGCGCAGAGCCTACGTAGATTTAAATTTAAATTGCGTAATAAGCTTAACTTTAATTAGGAAATCGTCGTCGATATTTTCTACTTAAATAGTCGACCGGTCCTATATATAATCGACGAGGCTATATTATTCTAAGCAGGGTAATTCCTACGGGATCTATAAGTAAAAATAGTATAGGTAGCTCTATAAAAAAGCTAGATCGATATATACTAAGGACCGCTAGACGGTATTAGAACCGACGCTAGTACTAGTTTTAAGTTAGTAGAATTTAAGGAAAATATAACGGCCTACGGTATATAGTTAAAAGTCGTGCCCGTCGAAGCGTACTATAGTATTAAAAAGGTAAAAAGGGCGTACTAGTAGTTAAAAAGAGCGTTTAAAATTATTAAAGAGGAAAATCCCGATTCTAACGACGACGAATGCTTCTAAATAGTATTTAAATACTATAACGATACTATAGGGCCTAACGGGCTTATACCGACGTTTTTAGTATTTAGAGTATATTTAAGAACGACCTTAGCCTTGCTACCGTCGCTAGACGTAAGCTAGCGAGCTTAAGTAGTTAAAAAAGTAATACGGGTACTGCGCGAGGTAAGTATAAAAAAGTAAGTTAATAAGGTAATTACTATACGTAATAGGCCCGATATAGGGGTTAATTTAAATATGCCCCTAAATTCGGATATACGAGTATAGCGCGAAATTACTTAATAATGGGCTGGGCTATATAAATTAATTTCCGTCGACGAGCGTTCTTATATAGTCGCGAGAGATCGTAACTAGCTACTCGAAGTATTAATTACGGTAGTTAGACTATATTATATAAATCTTATTAAGGTGATTTTTAGCCTATAAGAAGAAGAAGAGCTAGGGGAAGCTATATAACCCGCGGTAGAGGCATAGGAAATTATCTTTAATAAAATCGTCGTAATAGTACTAATAAACGACGAGGAAAAGGAAATTACTAAAAGGGCACTAATACGTTATAAGAGACTACGACGGTAAGTACTAACGCGGCAATTTATTATTAGTAACGAGGTAATTAATACTTTTTATATAGTAAAAGAGAAAGCCGATTTCGAGCTAGTAATTAAACTACGTAAAGAAGGCGTAATTATAATTACTAAAAAGCCGTATAAGGGATTAGATCTTATTAAAATAGATACTCTGCGCGATCGAGGGGTCTATCGATTTATCCTCTATAATTTAGAAAAGTATATAAGCCTCTATATATTTAAATCGCGAATAGTTCGTAAAATTAAAAGAAAAGGAATACCCTAACCGTATGAGAAGTCTAGATACGTAATTTAGGGGTACGGTAACGTTAAAAAGGCGACGCTACTTATATAATCGCTTACTATATAGCGCTATAGCTAACGATTAATAATAGTACTAATAGTATTATTATAAAAGAAGGAATATGAGATTTAGAGCCGTAATATTACTTAGGTATATACCTAATCGGCCACAGGGCTTATAAAGAAAATCCTAGCCTATCTACTAAAGGAAATAGCTAGTAAGTACCTAGAAAGCACGATTATTAAAATACTTAAGCTACTATATAGGCTTATAGAATCGGGCACCCATTAGTAAGCTACTTATTACGATTTTTATATTAATTAACTATTAATAGTTACCTTTACGTATAACCCGTACTTACTAATCGCGGAGTACGAAGGCGACTAATTTAGGATCGTTAGAATATAGACCGACGATATATTAGGCTTATCTAATATTAATTTTATAAAAAAGGAGGATAAGGAGCTTTAAAAAGCGGGCTTCGTAGCAAAGCTAAAAGAGGTCCTTATAATAAATACCCCCCTAGTATTTAACGGCGGGATTCTTATAATTAAAGGGGAAACCGTTATTTTTTAATAAAAGGGGTAGGGCGAGAAGATTAACCTCGTCGACCTAAACGTAACTAATATTAAAAAGCGGTATAAGGCTAAGCTTGCGCGAGGGGTATATATTATAAGTATTTATTAGCCCGAGGTAATTTTTAATTATATTAAGGTAGTATAAGTTATAAATCTAACCGAACGAAACGTCGAGGTACTTAATAAGCAGCTTAAGTAATAATAAACGAATCTCGATCGAGGTCTCGTCTATTACCTAATCGACCTTATAACTAATAAGCTTTATATCTTCGTTAATAGGTTATTTATAAATAATAATAACCTTACTTCGTAATTAGGGTATATTATTATCCTAGCTAACGAGAGTATAGGCGAGAGCGAATTTACTATATACGGTAATATAATCTATTACTCGTTAACTAAAAATAAGTAGGTAATAAGAAGTATATTAGCGTCGGAGGTTTACGGTATAGTTAACGGCGTTAACCTCTCTTACGCGATTTAATAACGCTAAGGAAGATTACTAATCGAATTAGCCTTCTACCCATTCTAACGGTTATTTATACTAATTCTTACTCGCTATACGAATACCTCGTTAAATTAAGAACGACGAAGGAAAAGAGGCTTATAATCGATATTATAGCCCTTAGGTAATCGTACGAAAGGCGCGAGATACTTAAGATCCGTTAGATTAATAATAAAAATAACCTCGTAGACGCTTTTATAAAAGTAGTACTAAATAAGGGATTAGAGTAATTTATAAGTAGCGGAAAAGTTACTATATAAATAGAGGGATAGGTTATACGAAAAGAATAGAGAAAAAGGAGAAAAGGAGACGACCTAATAAACGGGCCCGAGGTCGAATTATACCTCTAACTATAGCGGTTAAATTAATAAAAAAAAGAGAAAGTTAGTATCGGATTAGAAGTCTAATTTAACCGCGGCATATAGCTAACTACGTAGGGGCTAATTAGGGGCCCTATTTACGATTATCGTAGCTAGCTTAACCTACGGTTAGAACCTCCTTTTTATACCTACGCAGATATTTAAATAGTTTAATTAATCTCTTTGTTAACTACGGTTCGAACTAACTACCCTATAATAGGGATACTAACATAGGCTGACTATTCTCAGCACGGAGATCGCGCTAGTGCTGCAATTTGTTTAGGAAGACGACCTTTGAAGAGGCAGGTTATATTACTTATAAGATTCCCACCCTAAAACTAGAGATTAGGCCAGCTTTTTGCATCGCTGCAAGGCGCATCTGTCCCACAAGTGCCAGCGGCAGTATGAAAATGACGATATCCGTCGAGAGATGTACGGCGGTGTTGACGTAGCTAAATATCAGGTATGCCTTTTCCCTAGGCGTAGGGACATACCCCGGCTTCAGAAAATCTCGCATAACGATTCCGCCGAAGATGAGCAATCCTATGAGTGCTAGGAACATGATACCCAGGAAGATGTCGCAGAACAATATTATGTGAGGCAGAGCGAATGCTCGGCGGAACTGAAGTAAAAACGTTGCTTTAATGAAACCAAAAGATAATTGGTACATAAGAACTGTTGTAACCAAGTACTAAGACCGACGTCAGCCAAAGTCTCGCAGGCTTGGTGCCGACTGTAGATCATGTGTCCTGTTGACTTACACGAGGATTTTGCTGTATCTGATCAAATGTTGATCTCCAAAGGTGCAGCCTAAGACTACCATACACTACATCTGATGAAGAAATTCAGGATCAGTCTATTTGCTGACTGAAATATAGTGAAAATCCAGCAGAGTTTGACTTACTGCATAGTACCATGGCTCCTTGGACAATCGCGAGCATCTTGTATGATAGTGTTAGTTGTCATTTGGGGGACTTCATAGCGGGGCAACCTTGAACTCACCGAAGACCACATGAACACAGAGTCGTCGAGTTGCCATCCTCTCAAGAGGTAACCCCTGATATAAACCCGAATGGCCATAAAAATGGCAATCAATACGATGAACATTGATGTAATACCGATGACTAAAGGCTGCCTCGTATCACTTGGCAAGAATGCTCCTGGCCCAACCACCCCTGACGGTATAGTTGTGTTGCTCATACTGAAGCCCGTGGTCGAGACCAAACGAAGCGAAGTAAAGGACCTGCCAATATCTGTTGGTTTTGTTTGCTCGATATAGGCCGTGTAAAGAGAGTCGTACACATATGTTTTCATGAATCCGATAGCATTCCAGAAAGACCCCTGCGTCGTGAAGTTTCCAGGCTCACACGCGCGCCCGAGTGCTTGCGTATTTGTCAAAATAAGTCGACCCACCCCCTTTTGGCCACCCCCCCCTTTTGGCCACCCCATCAAAACATAGTATCAAAACATCGCCACTAACTATACTTAATTAATTAACTATCTTCTACTACTATAATAATATAGTTATTATTCTCCCTAGGTAATTCGACCCCTGCGAGTCGACTAGGACTAACTAGACGGTTACTAAAGTCCTCCTAAGCTCTCTATATATCCCAGATATTTACGAACCTAGTATTTAGGTTTATTAATATACTCTTCTTTTTCCGCGGCCTTAATCGGTTAACTTTAGCTTTTAAAACTCGAATATAGTACTAAGATATTACTAAATAGTAGGCCTACTCGCTAAATACTTTTTTTACCTTTTTAAATAGTAGTTATTAAGTATTATAGTCTAGACTAAGCTCTATAAATAACTTTAACTAATCGCAAAGCTCGCTAGCCTTCTTAAGTATTAACTAGTTAATAATAGACGCTACTAATACTTAATTAATAGCTTTTTTAGTATTACTAGTTACTTGCCTAGCATTTACGGTCTTTTTAGTTAGTATAATTAGGTTAAGTAGGACTATTAGATTAGTAAGTAGTCTAGCTATATTAGGGGGATATAGTTTAGTTACTTTCTACTTACTTCGTATATTTAATAACGTTAGACTAGCTAAACGAGCTTTTTAATAATAGCTTAAGAAGTACCGCTTTCTAATAATAATAGAATTGTCTACTATATCCTCCTTACTAAGCTCCTTCTTATACTTAGACTTAATAAGTCTAAAGATAGCTATATCTAACGGCTAGAGGATATAGGAAGTATATAGTAATAAAAATAGTAAGTAAACGTTGTTTTTATAGCATTCCTATATAAATTCTATTATTATATAACTCCTATAGCTATCTAGAACTAATAGTTAAGGCTTATTAAGTATACTAAGCCCCCTAAGGGGGGGGGTCTTAGTCTATAATAAGAATACTATTTTTAACTACTTAAGGGTAGTCTTATCGGTCGTCTAGCTATTATTTATTATTATAAACTCCTAACTAGTATAAGGGTTAAGTTTAAGTAGAAACTACTGCTATTATACTAACTTTCCCTTATATATAACTAGTAGTTTAATAGCTTAACTATTAGTAAAGATATACTTAATAATAAATACCTAAGTACGCGAACTAGGCTCTTTTTTTCGTATTATTATAGTCTCTGCTTTGCTTAAAACCAGGCTATTAAATCCCTTGTCCTCTAGGATACTAATCTTATTTATATTATACTTATTAGCCTATTTAATATCGCTAATCTCTAGTATATTAAGTAATTTAAACTATAACTTAATTATATTAGTAATAACCCTATTTAAATACCTCGAATCAATAGTACGACTTCTTTAGACCTTAATTAATAGGTTCCTCCTTAAGAAAGCGTCTATCTATCTCTTCTTAAGAGGATTTATATCCCCCTAAGATCTTAGAACTCGCTTAGCGAATTTTATAAGCTATTTATAAGTTAGTATAACGCCTAGATTATACTAAATACGAACCTATTAGACTAGTTAGTCTTCCTACTATAAAAGAAGCCTCTAGAGGTCTACGAATACTATTACCCTCGTTTAGTAGCCTCTCTTATAGTTACGAAGAGTTAACTTTAGAACTCCGAACTTAATCGAGGCCCGATTAACTAAGAGACCTCTTTTAATAGCCTTAAGAGCCCGAATAACTTTATTTTTAGTATATAAGACTATTATATATCGATAAATAAGTATGTAAAAAAGAATTGCATTTGGACGATTTTTGTAATTGTTGTGGTGGTTTGAAAATCGTGGGTAGGGTTTTAATGCGGTGGCTGGGATGGAGAAATGGGGTGGCCAAAAGGGGGGGGTGGCCAAAAGGGGGTGGGTCGACTTATAGGAAACCGTGAATCAGAAATCAAGAAGAAAGAGGAGATGGGCGTCACTTTTCCTGAACCGAACCCCCCAACTTGAGGACCGGTGCGGTTGAGTCGCTGCTATGTATCGGGCTGGCCGCATTTGGTGGCGGATGTGTCTTGGACTGATGTGGCCGCCGCAAACTGCCGCGTATCTGCAATCCTAACCCGCATGCGGCTTCGGGGACGCCATCTGTACGCCGTCGATCGAGGCAAGCACCAACTATTTGGATTCTCTTCGGTCTATTCCTCGTCAATACCCGAAGACTGTGAAATGGCATGCGCTACTTCTTTGTTACTGATCGTAGCTCTTGCGTAGCGCACCACGTTTCATTCGGCTCTCTATGCGGACCAGGATCTTGACCTTGAGGGCCAATTTTGACGGTGCGCGCTTGTTCTTTTGATGAGTACAATCGCTTACACATGGACTGTGAGACTACTAGCACCACCACCGCCAAGCTATATCATCTTTTCCGTGGCTCCTAGTCAGTCCGGGTAAAGCGGCCACGACCACCTAAGTTGTGAGCTTGGTAGCACAAATATTTACGGGGCAGTCGATTTTATGTACCCAGTTGCCAAAAAAAGTCTCTCAGTATATTACGTGTCTCAACCATATAAGATATGCGTCTAATGCTTTATGATCATCACCCCATGTCGGATGGCACCTTTTAGTATGCCATAGAATGCTAAACCCTTACGCCATGCTTCAAAAGTAACAAATAATCTTCCCGAATAATTCCAGAAATTTTACAGACTAGGCTTAAATCTGCCTCTGATCCGCTCGCCGAACATGTAAAAGACGAGAGGAATGGGGATGAGGGCGACCGAGATGAACGCTAGCAAACTGTTACCCCATCCGATCCCGAGGGCGTTATACATTTCTAAGTATCGGATTAGAAGTCCAATTCGACCGCGGCATATAGCCGACTGCGCAGGGGCTAATTAGGGGCCCTATTTACGATTATCGTAGCTAGCCTAACCTACGGTTAGAACCTCCTTTTTACACCCACGCAGATATTTATATAGTTTAATTAATCTTTTCGTTAACTACGGTTCGAACTAACTACCCTATAATAGGGATACTAATACTAATTAGTAATTAAATTCTACTATCGTAGATCGGTAAGGTATCTTATTACGTAGAAGAGACGACCTCTTAATACCGCACGGGATAGGAGATTCGTACTAATTAACCTTACGAAAGTAAATAAAAAAGGGGGCGATTCTTAAATACCGCACGGAATCGAGTAATCGTAGCCCTTTATTATTTACGAGAGGTCGACGTCTATTACGTTAAACTACGTTAATTAACGGAACCGCTTAAGTAATTAGTTTTTTACTATTGCCTTAAGCAGCCTTTTTACTAAATAACTTTTCTATAGCCGGCCCGTAATTAGAAATTAACTAGCTAAATCGGTAGAAAGAATTCCCTATACGACGACTACTTACTTAATTAACTAGCGCGACGAACGGGCTTAATAATACGGTATAAAAGAGTACTATATAATTAAAAAAGGGGATCTCTAAATATAGACATTTTTACTTAGCGACGAAGGTAACCCTATGGGAGTTATTAAGCTAAGAGATCTATAGTATATAGAAAAGTCTATTACTATAGGGATTTTATAAGTACGCCCTTAAGCCCGCGATCTAAACGACCTCCTCGTAGCTCCCTTAACTACCCCCCGGGTGTTACTTAGGAATATAGTATAGGGGACGGTTTAACGAGGGAGGAGGGGATTTAGAGGTCCTAATAGTATCGAGTTAAGAGTATTACGGATCTCGGAGATTAACCTAAGAAGAAGGTAGCTACCCTAAAGTAGTCCTACGACCTCCCGCTAGAATTATTATTAGCCTAAAAAAAGGCTAAAAAGACGAGGATCTAAGGGAAAAGAAAAGAATCCTCTAAAGGGCTACTAAAGGGCTTCTTTTTATATTAGCTCACGGCGTAAGATTACTAATTTCGAGAAATTAGTAACTAATAAAGATCCCGAGACTAATTACTATATTTTATTACGGTAATATAAACGTCTACTATTACTATTATTAAAAAGAACTATTAGAACCTACCCTTTTATATTAAACGAAAAGGAGGATCTTAGTAAGTACGATAGTTAGTAATCTAGAAGGGTAGTAGTAATCGCTAAAAATAATAAAAACGAGAGTAGTAGCGAGATAGCGAGAGGAAGCGGGAATCTCTTAGACCCTAATAAATTCGTCGGGTAGCGAAAGTACGGATTTATTATAACTAGCGCGCGGATTAGATATATCTTTATTAAAATTAAACACGCTAGCGACCGCTAATATAGGTATAAGCTAGAGCACGACCCTTAGTAAGTTAGGGTAAAAAAAAAAAGGACGAAACCCGATCCTAAATAGAATCCTAATCCCTTATAAATAGGTAAATATTAACCCGGACTATTAGGGGACGTGGATATATAGAATTGCGGATTAGCCTAACGGCGAGCAAATTAACGTAGTATTAATCTATTTAACTAAGGTCTATAAGAAAAAGGGGCTATAGGGGCAACCCCTATTCTACGAGATCGCAAACGACCTTAGTTATTAGCTAGACAAATAGTTCGTAAGCACAAGCCTAGGAATTACGAAAGCGGTTAATAAATTTCTTTATAGGCGAGGGGTACTACTAGCGCAATTATAATCGTAAGAACCTTATAAAATCCTAGTAGCGACGATTATAGAGGAGGAATTCGTAACATAGACCTAAGCACAAGTTAATAGGGCGTATAATTACTTTAACGAATTTAGAAAAAGGGTAAACGACCCAGATTTCTTTTTTATAATTACTAACGGCAATCTATCGTTGTAAAAGGATATATAGAGGCAAAATATAGTACTAGAAGTATAATAATTAACAATTCTACCTATTTCGATCTATAGCTCGTCGCCGCTACTAATACGAAATTCGGTACTAATCGGCTAGTAAAAAAGGAAGTAGACTACCCGAAGTTACTAATAGTACGTAGCGACGCAGGGATCGTATATAAATACCGAAAATCTAGCGGTAAATACGAGGTAGTTCATAGACCTTAAAAAGATCTTCTCAAAAGAGAAATTATACTCTAGGGGGAAGTATAAGGTCTTATAAAAAACCCTAACGATATTTTACGATTATTACAAAAAAGTCGGAATTAGAGAATACTAGTACTATTTAGTAATTAATATCGTACTCGTAAACAAAGCCTCTAATTACTATTATAAAGTAGTGCGTAATCTCGATCAAAACGACTTTCTTAGCATAATTAACGCAATCCGAAGCCGCTTCGAGACCTATAATAAGAACCTAGAGCTCCTATCTAAGCTACGAGCGATTTCTTTCGTATCTATAGCTAAGATAATAGAGGGTAAATCGCGAGTAGAAATCCTTAAAGAGCTTATCGATCGAATTAATAAGCTAGCGAAAACCTAGCTAAATAAGGGGACTAATGAGCAAAAAGTCGGATATTTCTATACCGCAGTCTAGCGCGTTCTAAAAGTAAAAATAACTCTATACTAAGTACCTAAAAATTACGAGACGCTCTACTCGAGGCTAAGATCTAGTTTTAATATTAAAGCGAGAATACTACGCTAAACCTATTTCTAAGTATACGACGGCCCTTACTAGGAGCATTAGGTTAACCGAACGTATAATAAAAAAAGAAAAGAAGCTAAGTACGGTAATCGCTAATAAGGAATCCTAGATTCGTTAAATAAGTAAAGATTTAACTTACGAGCAGGGTAATAGAAGAAGCAGTATTTTATTTATAAAAAGGATAGATATTAGTTAAGCAACTACTCTAAAGAAGAGCGTACTAAATCGTACGAATAATATAGAAAATCGAGGGCAGTAGATAGCAAAACTAGCCCTTATCGATTTAACTAATTCCTCGTTATATATAAGGGTAGATCCGGGGGTACGGAACCTAGCGAAAGTAGCTAATTTGGCGGCCTAAAGCACCCGTACCCCATAGGAGATTTAGAAAATAAAAAAGATCTTACCCCCTATACTAACAAATTAGATTACGACGAAGTTAACGATATTAACTACTCTTTCTTCGCCCCGTTAGCCTCGGGAGGATATACGAGGCTAAATAAATAAAAAGTAGTAAAAGCCCTTAATAAGTAGGCTTTTATTTACGGATAGTAAGAGAAGGTCCCTTAGATAACGGATATAGAGGTAGGTAAAAGGACGAATCTAATAGCGCAGAATTCTACTCTTTTAATATCTAAAGAAAAGAGATAGGGTGCTAAGCAATTCTAGGGGTAGCTAGAGGGGTCCTTTTTATACTACCTAAATTACTTAAATACTAAGCTCGTATAAGCATTCTACGCGAACGAAAAGTACGGCCTAAATAATTTCTATAGGATTATCCTAGACACTAGGGCATCGTAATAGTTAATAAGAGGAAAAGGGTAATTCTAAGTACTATAGAAAATCGCGCTAGTAACGCTTAATACGTCGATAACGGGCATTACGAGGATTAGCTTCGGCCTAAGTAAAGAAATCGTCGCCCTAAGTACGGTAGAAATAGAAACGCACTTCGGAACGATAACTTTCTATATCCTACCCGTTAATACCCCATTTCTCCTATATCTAAAAGATATAGATCGACTAAGTATTATATTTAATAATACGAGGAACAGAATCTCTAGCTATAAGTACTTCGAAATAGTCGAACGACGATAGGGGTACGCGTTTATAAGGCTTATTAACGATACGAAGTCGATTAATTACTTAACGGAAAGTGAGCTTAGACGATTATATTAGAGATTTAGCTACCCGTCGGTCGCGAGGCTATATAACTTCCTAAAGTATTTTAGTAATAATAATATCGAAATAGGGGCGCTAGAGTAGTTAACGAAAGTATGCTACTAATGCTAAATAAATGCGCAGAGCCTACGCAGATTTAAATTCAAATTACGTAATAAGCTTAACTTTAATTAGGAGATCGTCGTTAATATTTTTTACTTAAATAGTCAACCGGTCCTATATATAATCGACGAGGCTATATTATTCTAAGTAGGGCAATTCCTACGGGATTTATAAATAAAAACAGTATAGGTAGCTCTACGAAAAAGCTAGATCGATATATACTAGGGACCGCTAAACGGTATTAGAACCGACGCTAGTACTAGTTTTAAGTTAATAGAATTTAAGGAAAATGCGACGGCCTACGGTATATAGTTAAAAGTCGTGCCCGTTAAAGCGTACTATAGTATTAAAAAGGTAAAAAGGGCGTACTAATAGTTAAAAAGAGCGTTTAAAATTATTAAAAAGGAAAATCCCGATTCTAACGACGACGAATGCCTCTAGATAGTATTTAAATACTATAACGATACTATGGGGCCTAACGGGCTTATACCGACGCTTTTAGTATTTAGAGTATATTTAAGAACGACCTTAGCCTCGCTACCGTCGCTAGACGTAAGCTAGCGAGCTTAAGTAATTAAAAAAGTAATGCGGGTACTACGCAAGGTAAGTATAAGAAGGTAAGTTAATAAAGTAATTACTATACACAATAGGCCCGACATAGGGGTTAATTTAGATATGCCCTTAAATTCGGATTTACGAGTATAGCGCGAAATTACTTAATAATAAGCTAGGCTATATAAATTAATTTCCGTCGACGAGCGTTCTTATATAGTCGCGAGAGATCGTAACTAGCTACTCGAAGTATTAATTACGGTAGTTAGACTATATTATATAGATCCTATCGAGGTAATTTCTAGCTTATAAAAAGAAGAAGAGCTAGGGGAAGCTATATAACCCGCGGTAGAGGTATAGGAAATTATCCTCGACGAAATCGTCGTAATAATACTAATAGACGACGAGGAAGAGGAAATTGCTAAAAGGGCACTAATACGTTATAAGAGACTACGACGGTAAGTACTAACGCGGCAATTTATTATTAGTAACGAGGTAATTAATACCTTTTATATAGTAAAAAAGAAAGCCGATTTCGAGCTAGTAGTTAAACTACGTAAGGAAGGCGTAATTATAATTACTAAAAAGCCGTATAAGGGATTAGATCTTATCGAAGTAAATACTTTGCGCGATCGAGGGGTCTATCGATTTATCCTCTACAATCTAGAAAAGTATATAAACCTCCGTATATTTAAATTACGAATAGTTCGTAAAATTAAAAAAAAAGGAATACCCTAACCGTACGAGAAGTCTAGATACGTAATTTAGGGGTACGGCGACGTTAAAAAGGCGACGCTACTTATATAATCGCCTACTATATAGCGCTATAGCTAACGATTAATAATAGTACTAATAGCATTGCTATAGAAGAAGGGATACGAGATTTAGAGCCGTGATATTACCTAGGCATATACCTAATCGGCCACAGGGCTTATAAGGAAAATCCTAGCCTATTTACTAAAGGAAATAGCTAGTAAGTACCCAGAAGGCACGATTATTAAAATACTTAAGCTACTATATAGGCTCGCAGAATCGGGCACTTATTAGTAGGCTACTTACTACGATTTTTATATTAATTAACTATTAATAGTTACCTCTACGTACGACCCGTGCCTACTAGTCGCGGAGTACGAAAGCGACTAATTTAGGATCGTCGGAATACAGACCGACGATATATTAGGCCTATTTAATATTAACTTTATAAAGAAAGAGGATAAGGAGCTTTAAAAAGCGGGCTTCGTAGCGAAGCTAAAAAAGGTCCTTATAATAAACACCCCCCTAGTATTTAACGGCGGGATTTTTATAATTAAAAGGGAAACCGTCGTTTTTTAATAAAAGGGGTAGGGCGAGAAGATTAACCTCGTCGACCCGAACGTAATTAATATTAAAAAGCGGTATAAGGCTAAGCTTACGTAAGGAGTATATATTACGAGTATTTATTAGCCCGAGGTAACTTTTAACTACGCTAGGGTAGCGTAGGCTATAGATCTAACCGAACGAGACGTCGAGGTACTTAATAAGCGGCTTAAGTAGTAATAAACGAATCTCGATCGAGGTCTCGTCTATTACCTAATCGACCTTATAATTAGTAAGCTCTATGTCTTCGTTAATAGGTTATTTATAAATAATAATAACCTTACTTCGTAATTAGGGTATATTATTATCCTAGCTAACGAGAGTATGGGTAAGAGCGAATTTACTATATACGGTAATATAATTTACTACTTATTAACTAAAAGTAAGCGGGTAATAAGAAGTATACTAGTATTAGAGGTCTATAGTATAATTAACGGCGTTAACCTCTCTTATACGATTTTAACGACGCTAAGGAAGATTACCGATCGAATTAGCCTTTTACCTATTCTAACGGTTATTTATACCGATTCCTACTCGCTATACGAATGCCTCGTTAAATTAGGAACGACGAAGGAAAAGAGGCTTATAATCGATATTATAGCCCTTAGGTAATCGTACGAAAGGCGCGAGATACTCGAGATCTGTTAGATTAATAATAAAAACAACCTCGTAGACGCTTTTATAAAAGTAGTACTAAATAAGGGATTAGAGCAATTCGTAAGTAATAAAAAAGTTACCGTACGAATAAAGGGATAGGTTATACGAAAAGAATAGAGAAAAGGGGGAAAAGGAGACGACTTAGTAAACGGGCCCGAGGTCGAATTATACCTCTAACCGCAGCGGTTAAATCGATAAAAAAAAGAGAAAGTTAGTATCGGATTAGAAGTCTAATTCGACTACGGTATATAGCCGACTACGTAGGGGCTAATTAGGGGCCCTATTTATAATTATCGTAGCTAGCCTAACTTACGGTTAGAACCTCCTTTTTATACCTACGCAGATATTTATATAGTTTAATTAATCTCTTCGTTAACTACGGTTCGAACTAACTACCCTGTAATAGGGATACTAACACTAAGCCTCTAAGAGGAAGGAGCGCACCGGCTAAAGATCGAAGAACAGCTAGCGCGGCAGTGACAGAAGCTGCATATCGGGGGTATGTGTCGAGGAGGTAGTTCTGAATGCACATCTGTTCCTCATGTCAGCCAACACCCTTCCATTCGATACGCATTGGGGACTTACCATTACACCCATAAGTCCAATGGCGAAAATGACAACTCCAAGCATGGGAACGATGAAGTGAACACCCTTATCAGTTGTCCATTCATAGATGAAGAGACCGATTGGGAGAACCACACCGCAAGGCATGGTCAAAACCGGAGTAAGACGGGCCTCGGGTCTGTGAACGAGCCCCTTCTTCTTATTCCTGATGACGATGAAATCGGTGAGCGCACCGAAGGTGCCGACACCAATCATCATACCGATACCGGCAGGAAGGAAAGTGAGACCGATGGTTCCCTCATCGAAGCCGTATTGATCTCTGTAGACGAAGGAGAAGGTTGTGATGAGGAGGTAGAGGATACCGTATGTGATGGCGACGTAGAGAGCCATGAGAGTGACGATCGGTGTGACGAAGAGGAGCTTTATAGGTCGGACGATGGCGTGCTGGAACTTGTGCTTCGTGGTTTGGCCATCATCGAGCTTGCTTCTGAGGTTCGTGTTGCCAGTTTCCTTGCGGAGCCTGGCTACCTTGCGTTCGAGAATGAGAGGGGCGAAGGTCTCCTTCATCATGAACCAAGAAAGAGGAATGAAGATACCACCCTACAGCTTGGTCAGATTTCGTGCACTGCTTAGCTTTCAAATCTCTCGGAGGAATACATACCACAATAGTCACAAGCCAGTACACCCATCTCCATCCAGCAGCCTTGATCAAGTAGCCTCCGGCAACGGGACCAATACAAGGGCCGAGAAGGGGTCCTAAGGCCCAAGCGGACATGGCCCGACCTCTCTGCTCAATTGGCATGATATCTGCAATACTGCCACTTCCGATGGTGACTGGCACCGCACCAGCCAAACCCATAAGGAAACGGAATGCCATCATCATGGCCATGTTTTGTGAGAGGGCCGTGCCGACGGTGAAGATGGTGAAGAGAATGTTGCCGTAGATGTAAAGCCGTGCGCGACCAAAGACCTCACTCATCGGAGCGATAATGAGGGGGCCAAAGGCAAAGCCGAGGATATAAACTGAGACGACGAACGTTGCTACCGTGGCCGAGGTCTCGTGAAATTCAACCATGATTTTGGGAATACCGGGGGCGAACATGGAGGATCCCTGCGAAAAATGTCAGCTTTCAGTCAGCTTAGAAACGCGTTTCCAAGAGAGCTTACAAGTGGTCTGTTGAGGTTAGCTGATGGGCTTCGTCTTTGGGTTCTGGGGTACCTGAGAGGTAGAACTTACGTGACAAAGGTTAACATCGAAATGGTAGCGATATTCAACCACTTTTGCTTCATGGGCCAGTTTTGAGGGTTTTCAGGATCGTCAGGTCCGTCCCAATCGACGACGTTCGGGTCGTGGTGTGCTTCCTTGTCAGCATCTTGTGTGCTTTCTTCTGGCTCCTGGCGAGACTCGGGTCTGATGGTTGCGCCTTCGAGATCCGAGGCGTTGGGGCTGATTCCTTTCTCAACATCCACTTCTCTTTGGGCAGAGTCCGAGGACTTGAGATCCGCCATGGTGTGCTTTGAAATTCCGGTGCTACGCCTGTGTGTTGATAGCACGTCTGAATCGATCGTGTAAGTCGTTTGCTGTGTGTAGGTTTCCGGGAGAATGGTTCGGCGTGGTCGTTATTTGTATGTAGAAACACGAACTTCTTGGCTTGAGCCTCAAGAATAAAGCTGAAAAAATTCAACGGGAAGAAGGTTAATTATATTCGTTGCGGGAGACCTAGAAGCGCATAGTGTCACGTAACAGGGATAGTAATCGCACCTCACAAAGTGCCCGTCACGTGCTGAATCACGTGTCTATCTCAGATATCGTATATATAGACCTTCTCCTTTTGTCTATTTCCACTTTAATAATTAAGCTACTTTTACTATACTCCGTATGCCCATTACTACGTGCCATAACTCGTAACAATTATGAGCCTAGCTCTTAGTTAAGACCCTATACTACGATAACGTACTTATTAATACGATTCCTACGATCTTTTTAAAATAACCAACTTACTCACACCCACTTTAGCCCAAGCTAAACTAACTAGCTACGATAGTTAGATTAAATAGTTTAACGTACTTCGCGCTATAAATAAGGGCATCGGGGTTTAGAAGTACGTCGACCTAGACGCTCTAAATTCCGACGCATTCCTTAACCCCTCTATAGCGCTCACTTCGCCCTTAGAATTCGGACAATTAGTCGCGACCCGTAATAAAAAAGAACTACAAGCTTACTAAGCCCGTTATAAGGCGTTCGAGAACGACTAAAGAAACTAGGAAATCCTTTACTAATAGCTTCTAGATATAATTCCTAGTACGAACCTTTCGACTTCCTCGAGCACGAGCAACTTATAAAACTAAGCCGGGTTTCTTTTTACAAAGCTAGCTATGCTACCTACTTTACGTAGATAAATCTATCCCTATACCGTACCCATAAAGAGGATCTATACGCTCGAGAGTATTTAGAAATAATAGGAGCTCGATGCTAAATACGAGTAACTTATAGCTTACGAACGTAATACTATTAATACGTATATTAAAGTCCTCGCCTAGTAGTTAGTAAAATTAGTTAACGCTATACTATACGAATACGCATTCTAAAAAGCTACTAAGAACGGCGCTAAGTTTAGTATATAGCAAATCGTTAGATATTTAAAGTAGGAATTTGCGCCCCCCGAACTAGTGGTAAGGAATGCGGTTCGAGAGGAATATTAATAAGCCCTTAATAAAGCGAGGACCGGAATTAATCCCTAACGCTAATATAAGGAGTAGTAGTCCGCTTACCTCTAAGCTAAAACGTATAATATTTTAAAAATTAGCAGAGAGATTACCGTACTCAACTTCTTAGTTACAGTTAAGTCTAGACTTAACCCTATATAGGGCTAACGCATATATAAGACCTTTAGCGAATTAATAGCCTTCGGAACGCATACGAGGACCCTTAAGGAGATTGCGTATATATTTAGCTTAGTAACCTAGGACGTATATATTAAACGACTTTTAGGTTAAGGAGGGGCTTACTCTACTTTTACTAGACGCTCTAACTTAGTTAACGACGTAAATAACAAGGGTAACGTTATATGCTCTTATAATTACGTATACCCGTGGCGCCCTACGGCGTGCTAAAAATTAGAATGGGTATTTATAGGCCGAAACGCTAGTAGGTTACTAATGCGAATGCTAAGGAGCTATATAGAGGAAGTCCTCGCTGCTATTAAATTAAGTAAATAGAAATCACTCTACGGTGAGCTTAAGAAAGCTAGTTAGCTAAGGAACGATAGAACCCCTAAGAAACCTAGGTTTCCAAAAGGATCCTCTAATTAACCTATAGCGAGCTTATTAATAAACTAGGACGAGGGCTACGTAGTCGCTATACTTATAAAGAGTTAGGACTTAGAGGTAAACGTAATTTTTAGTACCCCTATAGGTAGCGCTCACCCCCTTTCTTAGAGCACGGTAATAGATAGTTATAGAGTAATATATTTAGTTAACGATAAGAGCCTATTTAAACCCGAGAGTTGCGTATTATTGGGTAATAAAGACTACGTTAAATTAAGAACTATTATACTACCTATTACCGTACGCAGTACTCGTATTATAAAGGGCGTTTTAAACGGACCTAAGGGAAAAGGAACCTGCGATCTAAAGCTCTAGAACGTCGCTTATATCGAGGGATTCTATATTAATATAGTCTTAGAGACTTTGCTAAATAGAAGCGCACTCTAGTACTGCGGTCTAAATTACACTTTACGATAGGGAACGCTTTATAAGAGCACTATTAAAAAGTAGCTTATCTAAAAGAACAATCTAGTCTTCCTCAAATATAAGCTCCTCTAATCCTATCCTTCTTCCGCAAACCTTAAGCGTGTCCTGCAGAGCCTAGTTAGTATTATACTACTAGTTAGCTATAGAAAATTCCGTTACTTATATTAACGTACCCGTGAGAGGTTTAATAGCGCGCTCCTTTAGTACCTTAAAATAGGTTATCTCGGACCTAATACTCTTTATCGATTATTATATAAGACTCGAGGTGTGCGTATTAAACCTCTATTATAAGTTAAGTATGAAGTATATATATTATCCGAAGCTAAGATAGTAGTCTTAAGAGGACTACCCTCGAGAAGAGCCTTATAGCTATAGTACCGTGTATACTAAGATCTCTTCTACTTCGAACTATTTCTTAGTAGACGATAATATATGCTTATAGTTTCTAACGAATATAGTAAGTAGCTCAGGGGGTTCCCTTTGAGGATAAAAATAGAGGAGGAAGTGCTTTTCGTATTATAGAGCCTCGAGGTAGTGATTCGTTATTAAAAAGGGACTTTAATCTACTTCTTTAGAAGTGATAATAAGACCGCTCTCTTAACTATAAACGTTAGACGTGTATATAAGACGTAGTATAGCGAGCTAAGAATCGGAATAGAACTTCTATTTCTATATACGAAGGAACCCGTAGGTAATACTAAAAAAGTAGGTTAACTCGTAATTATTAAAGCTCGTAAGATGCGCCTTTTTGCGTACTTCTCTACGAATCTATAGGACAAAACAGTACTAGCGGCAATTTTTATTTATAATATTACCCCACGGGAGGCTAATAAAGGAGATTCGCTTATTATAATAGAAATTAACTAGTAGAAGCGGTATTAACGCTGGTAGTAGACGGGTTACTAAGTGCGGGATTCTGAACCGGTTACTTTATATCTCGGTGGCCTCTACGCATATAGCTACTAAGCATACCCTCTTTATAGGGATCGTAAGAGGGGTATACGTCAAAAGGAGTTTAAAGTGCTTCCCCGCGGGTATATAGGATACCTAGTTAGATATATACTAAAAACGTATAACTTATATAGGGTCTAGGTACCCGCGCTCGAGTAAGTGTTTATTATAAAGAATATTAAGTTTAACGAAGAAGTCTTTTATAATCCCGCACACGAGGAACAAGCTATCGTGGGCGAGTAAGCAAATCTAGTAATCTAAGAGATATAAGAACTCTTTAATACTAACGATAAGTTAATTCGAGTACTCGGGGAAGTGGATCTAGACTTCGGAAATGCTAGTACTTAAGATAACTCTATAGTCGAGGATAGTATTACTATTAGATTTTTAACTATTTAGGACGCTAAGTAACCGATAGACGTACTCTAGGGTACGGTAAATAAAGCTAAAAAGGCTAATATAGTCTTACTATTATTACTAACCCCTAAGATAACCCCCTTGCGCGAGCTCGGGGGTGGGGGTAAAGAAGGGGATATAGTAACTAGGTTATAAACGGCTCTATATAGTCTATAGTCCTCCCTACGAGCGCTTATATATATTATAGAGGTTCTCGAGCCTTTAATTCTTAATAGCTCTTAGTAAAACGCTAGAGCACGCGGTAGACGAGGTACTAATTGCGAGAAAGTAATTCTTAATACTAAAGTCGACGTTAATAGGGAACCCTTATAACAAACCTCTACTATTATATAAGAATAGAGCTTATAAAAACCGCCTTATTAAGTACTAAGTGAAGCTCCGTTAAGTCCTAGACGTTTAAACCGGGCCCGTAGACCTCTATAACGCTTTAATAATAATATCTTCGCGACGCTCTTATATTTAAATATAGGAGACGGCGATTATTATAACCGTCTCTAGGACTACTTTTTCTCTACCTTTATACCTAATTAATAGAAAGCTATAGAGGAAAGTAGTATAGGATATATAATACTCTATTAAGTAGTAAAAGGAGTAGTTTATAAGACCTACCTAGAGCGCTCCGGAGGAGTTTAGAAACTACGACTTACTAAAGTTAACTTTTAGAGCCTACTAAAGAAGTTTAGCGATATTAAATATCTCCTACCGTAACTATAAAAGTTGCTTAGGGATACTATGGACGTAGAAATAAAAAAGCTAAGGGATATTAGTATATAGGAAGAGGTCGACCGTAATCCTAAATAAGGGATCCTACTTTTATTAAAGTGGGTATATACTTATAAATACGACGTTAATAACGAGGTTAGCGAGGTAAAAGTACGTATATATATAAGGGGGGATATATAACTACTTAACCCCTTATAAAATACGTACGCTTCGACGCTCGCCGCAAAGGCCTTTAGGCTTATAATAGTAATAGCTACCTAATTCGACCTTAAGGTAGACTAGTATAATATTATTAACGCATTCCTTAACGCGCCTCTTAAGAGCGAGAAGCTAGTAATTATTAAACTCCTAGAGGGATATAAGGTCACTAGTAAAGTAGGTAAACTCTAACGCGCTCTATATAGCCTCCGAGACTTACTAATTCTTTAGTTCTAAACTTTTACTTTTATACTCCGTAGTATGAATATGATATATAGCTACGAGGAGATTTGTATTTATTAAACCGCAGATAGGAAGGTGATGCTAGTATTTTACGTCGATAACTTTATTATTCTATACTATCGAGACGACTAAAAGGCGGCTTAGGGGATCGTCGATAGTATAAAAGAATATATTAACCTTAAGGAGAATAGACCGATTAATTACTTTCTCAGAGTGCGGATTTTACGAGACCGTATTACTCGTAAGGTTTACTTTATTTATAACGTATATATTAAGCGAGTTACTAAGCGCTTTAACCTTATAGATTTACTATATCTAGCTACCCCTCTTCTTTAAGAAGAGTTTAAACTAAACGAGGGGTAGGTAATAAAAGAGGAAATAAAGAGCTATTAAGAGAAGGTCGGGAGTGTGCTTTATATAGCTATTATAATTAGACTAGACGTCGCCTTTGCTTACTCGCAATTATTATAGTTCCTAACTAACCTAAGCGCAACCTATATTAAAGTAATTAACTACTATATCCGATATCTCTATATAACGAGATATCTTGCGCTTTACTACGGTAGTATACTAAGTACGTAATTATTACTTCTAGCTAGAGATACTAGCTTCGCAGATAACGAGGTAATACGACGATTATTTTAGGGATATATAATATTCCTTTTTAGCAGCCTAATTTAATAGAAATTAGTACGCTAGGCGACGGTTACGACGTTAACTACCGAAGCTAAGCTTCTTTACTTTAAAAAAACCGTAAAAAAGACTATAGCTCTAAAACGCCTTTTTAAAAATATTACCCTTAACCTAGGAGAAGTATAGTTAGTTAACTACGATAATTAGTAAACAATTCGACTCGTCGTAGGGGAAGGAGAAAGAATAGCTACTTAACTTCGCTATATCGATATATAGAATATATAGCTAAGATAAGAGCACGCTAGAGGTAGCTTTAAGGTTATTTATATATTAATAGAAGATATGCTAGTAGATGGACTTATTAAAAACTTTTTACGAGCTAAGTTTAAATATTTCCGTATATTTCTTAACTTTTACGATGCGCGAGAAGCTATTATAAATAGCTAAAATAGTTAAAAATGATTAATTTAGGCCACGCTTAGAAAAACTTAATGCCCGAAGGTAGACGATAGACGGAACTTAGAGTGCGGCCCGGAGGCCTAAAATAAATAAAATAACCTTGCCCCGTAGGGTATACGTATATAGAAATAAGACCCGGGTTTGTACTTATTATTTAAACTCTTAGTTTATAAAGTACGCGATCGCTAAGAGTATAGCGTCGTTAAAAAGGAGGGTTAATATACGCGTTAAGAAACGTATTTTATACGTTTTAAAATTTACGAAGCTAAGAGTAGCGGGGGTAGCGGGGGGCGCGGGAGCCAGAACGACCGTTAAGTTAACGACTTAGGGTATAAAAGCGAGCGGCGCAATAAGAAGTTAATTATAAACGATTACGATAGGCATAAGAGAGGACCGGGGGCGCGCGTTAAAAAAGTCCTCTATATAAAAGCTAATATAATTCTTATATATCCTCCGGTTATTATATATCTAGCGGACGATATTATAGAGCTTAGTAATATCCTATTAAAACTATAGTTAGAAATGCGCTTCTTAATAATAGAAAAGGATAATATACTTATAAGAGAGGGAGCGCTACTTATAATAGCCTCGGTAAGGGCCTAGGCTATTAGCCGTAAAACGACCGGTATATCGATATACCCTTTAGCCAAACGGCCGTTAAAATAGTGCGCATACCGGCTACTACTTTTTATAAAATAACGACTACTATTCTTAGTATCGGTATACCGGAGGGCTATTTTAAAATAGGGTAAGTACTAGATCTCCCGTTCCTCGGGAGCCTCTCTTTTGAGCTTTTTAGGGACTAAGTATACGTTAAATAGGCCTAGAATAGTAAAGAGAACTATACTTACCGCGGGGGGTACCTTAGCCTCTCGGCGTTCTTTTCTACTTCTTACTACCCTTTTTAGAAGAGCTAGCCTTACGTTTTTTAAACCCTAGAATAATATTAAATATAAACTCCTAAGATAATAAGTATACGATATACCCTTCTTAGAGGGCTTATTATCCGAACTAGTCTTATCCTTATTCTTAGACTCCGAGGGGGGGATAGGTAAAAGCCCGTTAGAGCTCTTATTATTACTATTTATTTTATTATTACCCTTATTACGGCCGCTAAGGAGAGCCTCGAACTTAATAGAGTCCTCGGCGTCTCGATTAGTAGCCTCGATATCCTCTTAGCTAGGGAGGGAAAGCTCAGTAGCCGGGCCTTAGTAAGTGGGTAGGAGGTTGCGGGGGGGGGTAACGACCTAGAGGGGCTCGTTAGTATTATCGCCTATTTAAACTCTTAGTAAACTATATAATACGTATATAAGAGGTATTATAAAAATTGCGCAAAACTTATTATTACTTCTAGATATATTAGATATTTATATTTAGAATAAAATTAATAAACGATTCGACGGCGTAGGCGCGCGCGCGTAGTAAACGGGGGTACTTATAGTAACTACGAGAGGTTAAAAAGAGGAAGAAAAATAATAGCTAAGTAACGCCACGAGAATTTAGATATACGCAAGGCGGCTAAGTAGCCTTGCCCTTAGTAATTTATATATTAGAAGTAGTAAAATACGTACTATTCCGGGTTAGGATTCTATTTACTTTAGATAAAGGGATATATTTATAATAAACGCGGTTCAAAAGACGCGTATCCCTTGCGCTTAATTTTCCTTTATTTATATTCGACTAAATTAGGCCTTTATGAGGGTATTTAGAGATTCTATCTTAGGTATAATAGCTCCCTAGCGGTAGTAATTAGGGGGTGTGTTACGTAATAGGGATAGTAATCGTACTTTATAAAGTGCCCGTTACGTGCTAAATTACGTGTCTATCTTAGATATCGTGTATATAAACCTTCTCCTTTTGTCTATTTCCACTTTGATAGTTAAGCCACTTTTACTACACTCCGTATGCCCATTGCTGCGTGCCATAACTCGTGACACATAGCAACCCCGGGTCTTCGAGAAGGGGTTCAGGTCCGATTGCACAAAGTTGTGCCATGGTTGGACCATGCGCCGCACTAGTTCGTTGGTTTCTCCATCAGCACACCACGAATTAAGAATCCGAAAGCGAGATTCCCTGATAATGCGATCGCGAGCCTCTCAGCGATTGGACGACACTGATGGGCGCAGGGATCATACCCCCTTCAACATTAGACGGCCTGGAACCATTTGATGAACAGAGGCGGCACTGACATGTCAGGACACGGGGCATTGCGTACTGATGGCTTGTTCTGGCGCAGAATTTTCCTCGCTTTCTCGTTCCAACTGTGGCTTACCAACGTGTCGGTGTCATTCCAGCCTGATTGCTGTCAGGAGGCCGAGCGCTTCTGTCAAAATATTAGACGACCAAGCTTGGGTTACTGGGAACTGCCTAGACCACCGGTGATTATTTCACTCCCTAAATCCGGGGGGATGGTAGCCTCGACATCTGAGTCCCTATGTCCGTATCGTCAAGGAGCACAGAGATAGACATCAATAACTTGAATCGTCGTGCTGAGCTAGTAGAGCCACGTGTATGGCGGATTACGACTTGAGCGTGGAACACAAGCTAACAAGTGCTTAAATGCCCATGATGCCTCAAAATGGGACAGTCGCACGACCGCGTCGGGCTCTCTCCTTATTAGTATGTTGTGGCACATGGAAAGCGCCATCAGTCTTTGACCGTATTCGAAATAGTATGCATGTTTTCCCCAAAGAATTCACGCTGTTTGTCCCCTTAGTCTTCGGGATAGGTCATTCGGGCCCGGAGTTGCATAAGTCAACCGGAGCATGCATAAATCTCGCCGGAAGGTGGCGCTCCCGCCGGCCAGGCCCCTGCGGGGAAATCAACACTTTAAGATTGGCATTCCCATTCTCATCCCCGAAGTAAGACGCGGATCCTGCCGCAGCGCGGGCTCTTACAAGAGCCCGCTCTTTTGAATCCCGTTCTCTGTCCAAGGCAGAAGATGCAAAACGACAGCGAATGGAATTGAAGGGTTTGTACCTTATTTGTCTGTTATATGACCCCAGCCGTCGGAATTAGGGTTACAATCCGGCGAAGCTTCGATCCTGTGCCAGCTTGCCAGGAGGCACCTCACTGAGTAGGACTACAGAGGCCAAACCTGAATACGCGGACTGCCAGTGTTATACGAGGAAGCTGCTCTGAAACCAGTCAACCACACATTTGAACCCACGTCCCCGACAAATATCTGAGTCGGCGGCCTTTCACAGCGCTCCGTCTGGCGTATTTCCGTCTCAATTTCTCTCTTAAATCCGTACATCTTACTTGAGAAATCTATCGAAATGCAGCAAACCACTAATGTGCTTCTTGCAAGTGTTCTGCTTTCAAGGTGATGTAAGATAGTCGACTGCTGCGTATTGATTGGGGTTGAAAGGTGAGCAGCACTATCGTTCTCATTTCGGTTGTACGCGCGCATGTTGTTTTACACATAGACGATTTCATTTCCAGTGACAGAATCTACAGTTCGTCGCGCATCATTAAGTTACTAATTCAAGTTCAGATTCGGGGCCAAGTTCCGAGTCTGCTGTGCCCAAGTCGAACGCGATAGCCGTAGCCTTCGGTACGGAGCTGGAAGGAGACCGCTTCCTCCGCTTGCTCCTCTTAGCGGCGTCAAAGAAGTTTTTAAGGCGGGCCCTAATACCGGGCTGTCCACGGAGAATGTCGATCCTCGATTGAGCGTAGATCCTCCCAGTATCAAGCATAAATAAGCAAACTTTGTGGATATCCCAGCATCGCTTTCGTATACCTGAGCTGGCCACAGATTGCTTGGTGTGACTTCGTAGTTCGCATTCGCCCATTACTGAGAGTGGCCCCTAGTCGTTAAACACGGTCAAAAACTTCATATTCATCCCATGTAATCATTTCTTTCCCAATCTCCATCACCCATCCCCTGCTTATCTGTACAACGGGCTACTCCTTGGGACGCCCATTCCCGCGCGCTTACCTAAGACGGACTACTCCTTTCCACACCCAGCTGTCCTCGAATTCGATCTTCAAGAGTCTGAGGTTCTACCACAACGAATATTTGACTCCCACGCCAGAACCACGAAGGCTCAATGAAGGGGCAAAATGAGGTCATGATACATTCTTCCTCCTGGGCCACATCTCCTACGGTCATAATGCGCGCATCGCCACAAGTACTCTCTTGACCGTCGAATCACCGGCTGCCTGCGTGGCCTTAATTGTTCTTTTTGCTGATCCTTTGACGCTGTCATTCCCGGCTTTCCTGAGCTGGAGTCAGGCCTGCATTGATATGTCGTAATCTGAACTCATCATCTTCCGCAGCCGCATTAGACTTTCCTTAATGAGCTTCAGGAACAATGTAGCTTATGCAAACAAGAGGTAATACTGCTAGTGCATCACTGATGACGACCAATCTGTTTCTCATCAATCGC
Source organism: Colletotrichum lupini (assembly GCF_023278565.1). NCBI lineage: Eukaryota > Fungi > Ascomycota > Sordariomycetes > Glomerellales > Glomerellaceae > Colletotrichum > Colletotrichum lupini. The sequence continues at coordinate 5,980,786 of NC_064672.1, forward strand.
AGTTAGTAACTACGGCTTGTCAAGCGCTCATCTGGGTGATCTAGAGTCTTGCTCGTTCTATCTATGGGAGGTGTTCTCGTAAAGTATCTTTTCCAAGACCCTGGGAAGCGCTCTAGCCTATAACGAATGAGTCTCTTTGGCAACTGTTTCTGAGATTGCTACCCAGACTTATAATGCCGACGTATGAAGATTAGGGCTTCGGCTGGTTGATCATCCTTCCGGAATAGATGGATGGAGGTCTTGATATAATACCAGCCGTCATGAGATTAAGCACAGGATTGACAACCTCGCCGCTCATGACTAGAGTGACGTTCGTCGATTGTAAAGACGCGCTGATAAAGACGAGTATGTCTGACGTCGTCGAAGTTCGGATCATAGACGTGATATCTTATGTAAACTTATACAACCTAGTAATGACATTAAGTGAGTATGAAGCCCTGTGTCATTTCATGTCTGAAGCACTACATTCCCCATAAGAGTAGGACGTCATGAACTCAATTGAAAATGACCACAAAAAGGTTCAAGGGTTTATAACGTAACTTTTAACATAGCTTGTTAGAGATAGTGCGGTCTGCAGCAGCTCCCTGAGATGCGATAACTGAGCATAAGGTGGTTGAGTGAAATCATTGATGAATCTTACACAGAAGATAGGAAAGGAGACGAGACAAAGTTAGAAAGCACTACTATGAATTAGTCGAAAACTTCTATGACCCGAATCAATCAAAAGTTTTTTAGTCGGTGATCATCAAATACCTGAAGGTTGAGTTAAAAGAACAAGTCCGAATTTATTATGCGAGTAAAGTCGATCGTGAATGCTGATGGAAGGAAATGCGAATGCATGGCTCAGGGTAGGATCGGCCTGTCAGGCCGGGCCGGGATAATCTACGGCAGACTACAAGAGGCACTCCGCTAAAACCGTTCTTTCTAATAAACCTACGGCTACTATAAATTTTAAGTATTAATAGCGCAACTTTCTTATACGTATAAATAAATATTATAATAAATCCCGTATATTATTATAAGGAATTACTTATGACTATAAGTAGTAGCGGTTACGTAAGGGCGGTTATATTACTTAATAAAAATAGGGTAGCTAGGGGGTATATCCTTCTTACTAATTTCTATTATTAATTAATTTCCCTTTCCTCTTAACTAATTTAACATTTTTTAAATAAAGTAAGTAATTTACTTACGCCCCTATAGTTATTTATTAGCGACTATATTTCGCCTTATTATACTTTATACCCTTTTTTATTTTATTTTTATTATTATTACCTAATTATATACGTAATTATAAGTATAATATTTATAATTTACTAATTAGAAATATTAATTAGGTATAATTAGGCAATTTTATACGCAATTACTAGTGTAATTTTTATTAATTAGTAATTATGCTTTTTCTTAGGCTAATATACGCGTAATTATAAGTATAATTATATATATATACCTATTTATAATTTAATTCTTTTTATTTACTTTTTTCTTTAGTATTAACTATTTACGTATATATACTAATAATTTTATATAGGATACTCCTTTTTTTAATAATTACGTACGCTATATAATATTTATAATAAGCGCTTAATATAACGTTCTAACCCGTATTAAGGGTATATAGCTCCCGATAGTCCCTATATATTAACTTATATAGTACCTTAACGACCTTACGTTTTATAAAATAACCTCTTACTTCTTTATTAATACGTATATTTTTATATAATAGCTTTTTTATTATACAGATTCTTATATTATTTATAAGCTCTTTATTTTTTTTTTAAAGACTTTTTATTAAATCTATAACCTTAGTATTATATAGGTTAGTATATACTACCCTATACTATTTAATATTATTATATTAACTTATATAATCTAGCCCTAGCTTTAAATTAAGCTTAACCTTAAGATTATTAAGAATAGCCGTTATATACCCCTAAATATTATTATAACTCGTACTTAGGTTATTAATACTATTTAAATAACTATATATAGCGACACTAAGATTAGTACTAAGTCGTACGCCTATTATAAAGCTAGTAAAAGTATTTTCGTTAATTACGTTATTTTTATAAATAAGGGCTACTTTAGTTATAATTATATATTTATTATATATAAATATACGCTCGTTACGCCTCCCGTTATTACTTATATATTACTTTATACTACTTTATATTTATTTATAGTTTACTAATAGTTCGTACTAGCTTATAATACGCTTATTAAAGTCGTTAAGCGTAGTTATAACTATAAGGGTTATAATAAAGTTTATATCGGCGCTCTATTTAAGTTTCTAAGTACTATCCTTATTATATATTATTACGGCTAGCTAGTTATAATAAGAATATTAGCAGAAGTTAAGGCTACGAGTACTAAGTAAATAGTATTATAGTTATAAATAGCTTCTCTAAAACTATATTTATAAGTCGTAAAGTAAGTAAGGCTTTAGTAATTAATCGTAGTTTTTATTAAAAAGAGTTCTTAATAAAAATAGCTAAAAGTAATTATAAGATTTAATACTAAGTTAATTATTAAAGAAGTTATAAAAAGTCTATCCTTAAGCCCAGCTTAAATTTATATTATATATAAATCCGCTTATAAATATATCCTTTATTAATAATTACTCTTATTCGTTAGGTAATTACTTAGTAAATATTAATAAGCGATTACTTAGAGTAATTATAGTAATTACTTTATTATATAATTATTATTTCTTATTTATATATAACTTATCTATAGTTTTTTTATTTTATAAAAGTTACCTTATATTCCCGTATTTATATATATATAATATACTATAGCTATTATAAGCTTATAGAGCGGGCCCTAGTCTTAGTTATATATATTAAGTCGTAATATTAGGTCTTTTTTTTTAAAATCTTATCCTTATAAACCTATAAGTAAGTCGTTATAGCCTAGGTTAGGGCTCGTTAAGTAGTTTTTTTAAAAATACTAAAATATTCGCTAAATCTTTAATATATTACTAATTAAAGCTTATTTTTAAAATTAAAGAGCGAGGATTTAAGATTAAAATACTTTACTTATTTTATTATTCGTTAGGGTAAAAATATAAGATATTAAAAAGTAAATTAAGGTATTATAAGTATATATATTATAGTCGTTCTTATAATACGACTATTAGTACTATATACGATTATAAGTTTTTTTTATTTTTTATTGGTGTTTTTTATATTAATTATATTTATAATAAATTATTTTTTATTTAAAGCTAATAGGCTAGAACATAAAAAAGAGGTAGAAGAGCTTTTTTTTTAAAAACGAGTAAAGGCTTTACGTTATGTATAGGCTAAAATAAATTAGTCTCTATCGAAGTTAGATCGTTTTTAAAAAGAAAAAAGGATAGTATTTAAAAGGGGAAAGGTAATTTTTAATTTTCTTAATATTATTAATGAGGATAAATTAATTACTACGTAAAAGGCGTAATTTAGTAATATTTTTAAAGTAATTAACTAGGATATTATAATAGCTAGGAGTTCTAGTTTTAATTTTAATTTTAGTATTTTAAAAGGGATTCTTAAGAGTTCTAGAGATTTATAATAAGTTCTTATATATTTTCTTTATATCTATAGTTTTTCTATTTAATTAGGAATTCCCGTGTTTTATTTCTAATTCTATAATTAATAATTTATTTAATTTCGTACTCTAGTTAGTTTAGTTTAATAATAATATAATCTTTTATATATAATCCTCTTAGTATAAGTTTAAGTAGTAAGATATAAAAAACGAGATAGTATTATATTATATTTAATAGTTTTAATTCGTAATTAACTAATAAGACTTTTTTAATAATTTCAAAAGGTCTAAGTTTTTTATAATTTAATTTATTACTTAGTCGTTTCGTTTTAATATTATAGTAAAAGAGATAAATACTATTCCCCTTTTTTAAAAATAGTCCTTTAATCCTTAATCTATCTGCGTTCTTTTTTATATATTATTATATAAACTCGAGGTTTAGTAAGGTTTACCTATAAATCTCCTTAAGTTTACTTATATTTACTATAGTTTTTATAGCTTATAGTCCTTATTATACTTCTTTATATACTATTAACTAGAATCCGTAATTAAAATAAAATAGAGATTTTTTTATATTTTTATTAATTATACTATTATATACGAACTAGGCTATTAATCAAAATACTATTTAATTATCTTAGTTATAGTTTATATAATAACAAAAGTATATCTTAAGGATCTAATTAATCCTTTTTATTTATTTATTAGTTTACGGATAAAATAATATTAATAGTTTATAGTTTATATTAAGTTATAAAATTAGGGATTTTTAAAACTTTAAAATAAATAGCTTATTTTTATTAAAGATAATTTCTTTTAATAAACTATAGTTCGAAAGTATAACCTTAGTAAATACGTATAATAGGTCTTTTGTAATACTTAATTCTTTATAGAAAATAAAGTATGCGAACTTAGTAAGTCGATCGACTATAACTAGGATACTATTATATTATACTTTAGTAAATAGTTCTTTAGATTTTAGTAGTTTAATAATAAAGTTTTATATAATTAATTATTATGTTTTTATTAGTAGTTATAATAGTTATAGCTCGTTATAAGGCTTATACGGGCTATTTTTATTTTTTTTATAAGTCGCGCAGTCCTTAATTACTTTTATAATTTTAATATATATAGTAGATTTATTATAATACTAGCAAATCCGTTTTTATATTTTAATAATTCCTTAGTAACTATGTACTAATATATTATAAATTTTTATAATAAGCTTAGGGGTTATTTTTTTAATCGGGCTAGTATTAATCTTTTTAGCTATTATAAAAAGTTTTATAATTAATACGAGGCTACCGTCCTTTTCTTATTTAAAAATAACTTATATCTTTTTAAAGACCGCAACTTCGTAATTAAGTCTTTTACTAAGAGCGTTTATTTTACTATTTTTCAAACCCTTTTAATAAATAATTCGGAAATTATATTTAAATAGGAATTCGCTCTATTTAACTTATTATTTATTTAGATTTTTATTTATTATAAAGTTTGCAAAGTTCTTATAATTTATATAAATTATAACTTTATACTTAGTTCTAAATAACTATAATTTTTATCCTTAAAATACTTTAATAATTACTATTAGTTCCTTATTATAAATTTACTAATTTAATTCTACTCTATAAAATATTTTAAAATAAAAATAATATAAATAAAGCTTTCCTTATTTATCTCGTTATCCTAGGACCGCTCTTATAGCGAAGTCTAAGGTATTAATCTCGACTTTAAAAGGTTTTTAAAGGTCTAGGATTATAATAACTAATTTAAAAACGACTATATTCTTAACTTTTATAAATACTTCTTTATACTTAGGATCCTAAATAAATAGGGTATCCTTTTATATTAAGTTATTAAGAGGTTTAATTATATTAATATAGTTCTTAAAGAATCGTTAATAAAAATTAACAAATCTTAAGAATCCTTATACGTCCTTAACGTTTTATAATATAAGCTAGTCCCTAACTACTTCTATTTTCAATACTTATATATAGATTTATTTTAGTATAATAATATATCTAAAGAAGTTTACTTTTTATATATAGAACTCGTATTTAGAAGGTTTAGTATATAGCTTAGTATTTTAAAGCTTTTAAAATACTATATAAATATACTTTTTATACGTCTTAAAGTTAAAAAAAAAGATAAAAATATTATTAATATAAATAATAATAAAGATATCGACGTACTCCCGGAGTACGTAGTTAATTATTATTTAAAAAGTTACTAGAGTATTAATAAGTCTAAAGGGTATAACGAGGTATTTAAAGAGTCCTTTACGAGTTCGGAATACTATTTTCTACTTATCTCTTTTTTTAATTTAAATCTAGTTAAATACTTCCTTAAGATTTATAATAATAAACTAATTAGTTTTATAAAATAGATCTCTAAGCTTAGTAATAAGTAGTAAGGGGTAACAATTCTTTTTTATAATTTCGTTAAGTTTTTTATAATTAATAATAAGTTTTAATTTTCTACCCTTTTTTAATATAAAGAATAAGGGGAATTCGGTAAGAGAATTTAATAGTTAAATATATCCTTTCTCAAGTTTCTTATTAATATATTTATTAAAGTACTCTTATTTTTTTTAATTTATTAAGTATATTAAATAGAACTTAAGTTATATCCCTTTTTTAAGTTTAATTTTTATATCTTAACTATTATATTTTAATAATCCTATTTCTTTAGGTTTTATAAATAGTTTTATATATATCTAGTACTCCTCGGGTATAGTTTAAAGTCGTTATAATTTCTAATTATTAATACTAATTATAAACTTCTTAGAGCTTTTTACTATTTTAATAAAAACTATATATTATATTTATTCTCGTTCTTTAGGAATTCTTAAAAATCTATTTAAACCCTTTTTTTTTTAAGTCGTTTAATAATTAGATTTTCTTAAAAGATCTAGTTAATAATTTAATCTATTTATAAGTTATGCTTTTATAACTATAAAAGTCCTAGAATAACGTTAATATTTCCGATCTTTATAATATTATATTATAATTATTCTTATTAATTATTAATATATATTAAGAAGTATACGGTCTCTTAATTAATATATTTATAATTATAGTTAACTTATTCTCTTTTTATTATTTATAATTAGTATAGTTTATTTTTATATACTTATAATAAGTTAAGTTTATTTATTATTCTTAGTAAGATATAGGTTTCTTATATATTACTATTAATAATAGTATTTAATCTTTATTTATAAATATCAAGGTTAATTCGTAAGTATACGTTATTACGTTATATAATTATATATAGGAACTTCTCTTTTATTTTTACTTCTTATTATTCTTTTATAATTAGCTTTTTTAGTTTTTTATTATTTATTTTTTTAGACGGGTTTTTTATTTATATTTCTTTTTATACTCTCTCTAGGCCTTAGCCTTTTTAATATAGTAAATTTAGTATTAGTCGTATTTATAGTCTTTTCATTCTATATATTCGCTATTAAGGTACTTTATAAAAAGATTAGGGTCTAGACTAAATATAGCTCTATTACTATTATTAAAGCTTAGTAATATCTAGCTAAGTAGTTAATCCTCTACGTAGACATCCTTAATAATTTTATTATTATATCTTTATAAATGAAAATAACTATTTTATTTAGATATAAAGTGCTAAAGGTATTTATTATTTAAGTATTTTACTTAAAATAATTCTTTATAAAAGGGGTCCTTAGGGTTAAATAAAGAGTAATTTTTATCTATATAGGGGGTTATTATAACCTTTTTACGTTCTCCGGTTTTATAAAACTAAATAACTTAGTTATTTTTAAAGAAGTAAATATATTTATACTATAGTTTATTATTATCCTTTTTAAAACTAGTATTATTAACGCTAAGTAGTACTTTATAATTAATTTTTATTTAAGTATATTATTAGGTAACGTCGCAAGGTTCGTCCGAATTATAAAATAATTTTATTTTATTAAAATAAAAGAAACTAGTTCCTATTTCGATATCTTTTTTTTTAATTTTAAAATCGATTCTTTTTTTATTAATAATTCCGAAATTAAGAATCGTTTTTTTAAGTATTTCGATTTTATTTTTATATACGAGGTCCTTAAGCTATTCCTTAACTTTATAAATAAATTTCTTATTAATATTTACTCGTTATATTATATAAATAGACTTAGTTAGTATTTTATCTAAATTAAGTTTTTTTTAAAACTTAATAAGTTATTTTTAGTTTATTTTATTTCGTTATACTATATATACGAGGCTATTTATAATTTCTTTTATATCGGGTCCTCTTTTTTTAAGCTTAAGGAGCTACTCTTTTATATTAACTAGGAGTTTTTATTTAATTCGTCCTTCGAGGAGGTTAAGAGTATTCTTTATAACGGGGTCCGTTTTATCCTTCCTTTTTATATTTTTATAAATCTAAGAGAGTATAATAAGGTATTTAATATTATTCTTTTTAAAAATATAGGGTTAATAGGCAAGTATCTCTTTTTTCTTTATTATTACTACTAGGGTTTTAATAAGTAGTAAGGTAAGTCGTTTATTATTTTTAAGTTATTTAAGGTACTATCCTATTTATTTTTTATTATCTTAGTAAGTAAGGTAGCTATTATTATAATAAGCTATTTATAAAAGTTATTTATAGGGAACTTTTTTATTTATAATATTAGTTCGCTTTTTTAAAATAGGTTAATATTAAATACGCTTAGGTTATTAATAGTCTCTAGCTATATATCTTAGCTTATCGTAGTTATAATATCTAAGGTTCTTTTTCTATTGAGGTTATTCTTTTTTAATAATACTAAGGTCTATTAGTTTATTATAATACCTAGTTATAATAGTCGTTAGTCTATACTTACGTTTATTATTAGGCTTAGATCGGTTATTCTAGGCGTTTTATTTTTTGCGTTCGAGGCGTTATTCATAAAGTCGATTATTAATTTTAATTATTATATTAATATAATTATAGAGTTTATTAAGTCGGTCTTAATAAAAGAGGTTATTCTTAACTTTTTTTTTTAAGCCGTAATAAAAGGCTGCTATAAGTACTTTATTACCCTAATTAAGCTTAGAGATAATCTATTTAAATTTAGATATATATTTATTAACTAATCCTTTTTATATAAAAGTTATAAGCTTTTATTTAGTAATTCGTTCTTTATTAGGGTTACTAAAGGTTTTTTTAAGTCTTTCTTAAACTTATTATAATTATCGAAGATCTTTTTAATATCTTTATTTTAGATATTACGTTCGTTCTTAAAATAGTCTTTTATAAAAGGTTTGAACTAGATAAAAGTATCCTTTTTAAAGAATAAAGCTATATAATAGATTTTATTACCTTTAGTAATAAAAGAGGTTTTATAATAATATAAATAGGCCTTAGTTTAAATAAGGAATCTTTAGAGAGTATTTAGGGACCCGTCGTAAGGTTCTAGTTTAGAGTACTTAGTTCTAAGTACTAAGGGAGGTTAAGGTACTATAAACTAAATATAAAACTACTTATTCTTATTCTTAAGTTTAAATATTATATTAAATAGTTATTAAATAGTAAGTATAATTACCTTAATAAGCTATATTATACTATTATTATTAGTAATTAATATATTCGTACTATTTAGTTAGTCTTTTATAAAATAAACTTATTAAATAAGAATAATTAAAATATTATAACTAGTTAGTTATAATAAGTATATTAATAAAAGTTAAGGCTACGAGTACTAAGTAAATAGTATTATAGTCGTAAATAGCTTCCCTAAAGCTATATTTATAAATCGTAAAGTAAATAAGGTTTTAATAATTAATTATAGTCTTTATTAAAAAGAGTTCTTAATAAAATAGCTAAAAGTAATTATAAGATTTAATACTAAGTTAATTACTAAAAAAGCTATAGGAAGTCTATTTTTAAGCCCGGCTTAAGTTTATACTATATATAAGTCCGCTTATAAATATATCTTTTATTAATAATTACTCTTATTCGTTAAATAATTACTTAGTAAATATTAATAAGCAATTACTTAGAGTAATTATAATAATTACTTTATTACGTAATTACTATTTCTTATTTATATATAACTTATTTATAGTTCTTCCGTTCCGTAGGAGTTATTTTATGTTCCTATATTCTTATATATATAATATGCCGTAGCCGCTATAAGCCTGCGGGGCGGGCCCTAGTCTTAGTTATATATATTAGGTCGTAATATATACTTTTATATAATAATAAAAGCTTTTAAATAAGTAGCTAAGTAAGCTAAAAATAATAAAGAGGGTATATATAATAGTATATAGGATTATAAAGAGTATTACTAACTTATATAAACTCTAAGTAAAAAATAATTAATTTAATATTTTTATATAGTATAATATAGGAGTTTATATAGGTATATATTAGGATATAGTATAGTTAGGCTTAATACCCGGGTAATAAGGCCCTTATAGAGTTATAGAGTACTTATTAACTATAAACTAGAGTATACGCGCTTAGTTTAGCCCGTAAAAGGCCGTAACTAACTGTATAAAGGCTCCCCCTAAAGTTTAACGTTTTTAATAAAATTATAAAACTTTTATTTATCGTATATTATTATTATATACTTTTTTATCCTTTTTAGCGTTATAAATCCCTATAAACGTCTATATTTTTATATATATATTTATAAAACCTTATAAATAAAAGGATACCCCTATATATTACTATAATTATATATAAATATTTACCCCTTACTTAAAATTTCTTTTTTAGTTTCTTATTTTATATATTATTACTTTTTTAAAATAGTACGATTATATATTAATTTTTTATTGTATTAAATAATAATTATTATAAAATTAGAAAATAATTAGACTTATAATATAATTATTATATATATCTTTATAGTTTTTAGTACTAAAATTATAAAGCGAACTTTCGAACGTTAACTTATAAAATAAGACCTATAATAAGAAGAGCGTACGGTTTTCTTTAAGGATTTATTAATTCGTATTTAAGAATTATTCTTTTAATAATACTTAAATAATAAAGATATCCTTTTTTAACTTTAGTCTAAAGGATTTAGAATTATAACTATAGGATTATTAATACTTCGTTAATAGAATTAGCTTTAGTAATAATAAATACTAAAATAGCTCGTAATTATATAATAACGATTAAAAAAGTTCTTTTTTAATATACTAAAGGTTACTTACCGTACTAAAAAGTATAATAGAGAGTATTTTTATATATAAGTTCGCTAATAAGCTTATATTATTAACTAAGATAAACTTTACCTTATATATCGCAAAACCTTTTTATAATAAGTTTAAAATTAATTAAGTAAAATAAAGTACTATCGTAAAAGGTTTATAACTCCTAGACTAAATTATATTTAGTTTTTAAATACGTATAATAAGCTTCTACTATTTAAATTTAAGATCTATACTAATATTAATACTTATTCGCAGTTTATTATATAGTTTTATATAAGGGTTTTTACTTATATATCTTAAAATATATTTATATAATATCTTACCGTTATTTAATAACGGGGATTTATATTATTATAAGTTTATTTAGACCGAGGGAAAGAAACCGTTCTTATATTTAGTATTTATTATTACTTTTTATAATACCGTTTAATAATAAAAAGTCTAATTATATTCTGTAATTACTAAACCTTTAGTAAAAGTATTTATAACGTTGAGATTAAGAGTTAGTAAAATCGTTTTTATTAAAATAAATTAGTATATTAACGGGTAAGTAATATATATCTTAGTATATATAAGTATATTTACGTTGATAAGAATACTTTTAATTACTTAAGTTCTAAGGGCTATTCTATATAAATATACTCTCTAACTAGATTATACTTCTATTTACGTATATATTACTAATTCGTTTTAATTTTATTAACTTTATATAAATTTAAAACTCTTATCGAATTTATTATTAAAAAGGTCGCCTTTACGTTATTTTTAGTTAGTTATAATAACTATATTATTAACTTATATTACGAACTATATAAAACTTTATATAGCTAATTAATTAAAACTAAGTTTAATAACTATTAAACGCTATTTAGAATAGTAATAATCTAGACGTATATTTTCCTTAAGCTACTTTATAAATTTATACTTTAATTATTAAAGGCTCCCTAACTATATTAGCTAAAAATACGAAGTTTAGCGAGGTTAATTATCTTTATTTTAAAACGTATTAATATCTTCGTATTTGTTTAAAGTAATATATACGTAATAAGCTCTAATTAAAAGTTATTTTACTTAGTAAATTATAGAGCGGTATTATATAAGTTAAGTAAAAATTAAAAAACTTTAGAATTAATTTTAAAATATTAAATAGCTTTGTAATTACGAGTAATAGTAAAGACGAAGAGGAATTATAAATATAATTATAGTTTATTTTAAACTATTTACTAACGAGAATGCTCGTTTTTATCTTTATAGTATACTAAGTTATTTACTATTATAAACTTTATTTTCTTATCGAACTATTATAATCTCCTTTTTTTTATTATTTTTATCTTTTTTAACCTTTTTCTTAGCCTTTACCTCCTTCTTAATAATCTTCTTTTTTTACTTAATTAATAATTCCTTTTTAATCTTTATTGTTAGTTTAATACTAATACCTATTAAAAGCCGTATTTTTAGAACATTTCTATACGTCGTTTTACTTAAAGTTTTAATTATAATTAGCTTTATACGACCTTTTCCTTTTTTTACTAACTAAGGTTTAATAACTAACGACTTAATTTTAGTTTAAAAAATAATAAAAAGTTAGTAATTATCTTTTTTATATAAAATCGTAGTTTTAAAAAGGAATCTCTTTAAATTTATAGCTTTGTACGCTACTTTATAGTATTTTAAAATATTATAAGGATTTTTTATATTAATTAGAAATACTATTTACTTTATTAAAAGAATTTACTAGTTTATTATAAAATATAAAATAATAAATTATATTATATTTTAATATAAAGTAAACGTTAAGAAGTAATTAAACTAAACTTTTTTAATAAACTTTTTAATAACTTAGACGTTAATATAAGTTATTAGTTAGAAACCGTTGAGTTCGTTTTTAAAAAAAGATATATTATATAATATAATAGAGATATCAATTATTAATAATTACTTTGGTTTTTTTTTTATTTACTAAATACTTCGTTCCCGCTCTTTTAAATTTATAAAAAAAGATTTTATTAATATCGAGGCTTATACGTTTATACGTTCTTATTATATAAAAAGGGTAGAGCTTATATAAGTATTATTATTAATCGGTTATTTTAAAATAGCTTTATAAAGAGGTATTATAAAGTTAATTAGTTCGGTAACGTCTTATATAAAAACTAGAAATTATTATAAATCTATATTATAATATTTATAAGCGAGCTATTAGTTTAATAACTTAAGTAAAAAGTAATTTTTATTTATAAAAAGGTAAAAAATAGTAGTTATTTTTATAATAAAGTTATAAAGAGAAGAAAAACTTTTATATCGGGGTATAATATTATATAATATTATATACTATTATATAGTCTAATATATTACGAAATTAAAGTATTTTTTAAGCTATAAATCTCTATAACCCCTATTTATAAGTTATTATACTAATTTAGACCTTATTCTAAGTAGTAGGGTAACCGTAAAATACGATTTCTACTTTAACACATGAAAAAAGTGTTTTGGCGGAGTGCCTCTTGCAGTCTGCCGTATGATCCCTAGCTGTCGCCCAAAGCTACGTAATGACTTGCATTAGCGAATCTTCAGTGGGCATGCCCGCCACGCCGCGGCCCTGTCAGTGACCTTGCTCCATCTCCCCACTGGCGAAGGAATCTGACAGAAACATCACCACTTGCGCCCACGGCCTCAGCTCCCACGCCGCGTCGTCGCGAAACGATGAACGCGTCCACATGTCCCCCAACACGCCCGAAAAGTCGGCGAGCCCAGCCGAGGTAGCATTTGCCAATGACGCCGAACCATTTGTTCCGAAACCCTTGATCAACGACCTGCTGCGCACCCGCTACTGCATCCCTGGTTCCATCTTCCTTGTTGAAGACGTCGAGTCGCTCCCGGTGCCACGGTCGAAGCGATGGAGGGCTATACGACTAATGCTAGGGGACGGTGAGCTCTGTATACAAGCTCTTCTCCGGGGGGAAATGCATCGTTTCCTGGACACCAGAGCTGTCCGCGTCGGCTGCTACGTCCGCTTGGGGGAATTCTCCATTCGTCTACAGGATCTCGTCGGGCATGACGGTCGCTCTGGAGGAACACGCCAGATGGTATACTTGGTCGTCCATGATCTAGTCACAGTTGGATGGCATAGAGCTCTTACGGAACCCGACGCCATATCCCCAGAACATGAAGTTGAGGACGAGATCGTCTTCGATAGCGATGTGGAATCTGTCGCAACTCCGACAAAGGCACGACAAGCAAGACCGATCTCCATACCTACATCGACACAACGCCCGAGACCGCAACACGTGCGTTCGATTGGGGCAACCGGGGTAATCGCGGAGGCCGACGATGAAGACGAAGATGGTTTCGAGGTTATGCAAGTATCGGAGACAAAAGCAACTCAACGTAGGGTGCAGGCCAAGAAGGGAGGTCCCGTGGCTTTGCCGCGCGACTGGACAGATCCGAACACGCCCCTAAAGCTGACCTCTTTACGATCCATCCCGAACTTGCCCTACAAACAAAATTGGTCTGTCAACGTTCTTGCAGTCGTCGCCTCACTATCCGAAATCGAGCCGTCCCACATGCCACCGCATCACACGCAACGGACTGCTCGACTCGTCGACCCGAGCAGCAGCAGCAAGCAAGTCATCTTGACCGTTTTCCTCGACGCCGAGGCCTTCACCCCCAAGATTGGGAGCGTTGTACTCCTCGTCGGTGTCAAGAATCACCGCTTTGATGGTGGCTGCCTCAAGAAATACGTCAGCGACAAGCCCAAACCCGGTAGTAGGTGGTGGTTTGAGGAGCCAAGACAGTTTGACTGGTGTGACGTGGACGGGCTGAAGCAGTGGTGGGAGCAGTCGGGCTTGCAAGGAGTCGCAGTCGACGGCTCATGACTCGGGAGGAACACGCTCGATCTATACACATGATTCCGACTGCTACGTACATGAACGTCAAGGATGTTAAAGTCTTGGTACCGGTTTCAGACGCTACTGACTTGGGCTATAGATGAGCCCGACATATCTACTGCATCAAGATGGGGGTATGCCGACATGGAGGCAACTTCAAGAAGAACGTGGGAATTGTTTGTCTATCGCTCGCCGAAAGGTCTCTCTTGCCGTCTACTCCACACCCCAGGCACCAAGAACGTTCCGTCCACCTCCATGCGTGCCTTTGCCGCTGAGCGCCTCAAGCCGCTTTACCCGATTTACAAGCAGACCAACGCATATAGGTCCTATGATTGTGCACAAAGTGATGGCCCACGTCACGATCAAGAACATCTCCGAAGGCTGATCGGGTGCGCCTGACCCGCCGCTGAAGATGCCGGTGCTTTCGGCTAGTGCAGAGATCAAGTAGCCAATCTCACCACGAGCGACCATCGCGAAGGCGAGGATACAGGCCGGATACACGGAAACCGGCATCTCCGGCTTGGGAGAAGCATTTTTCGGAGTTTTTCCGGTTTGTCGCGAGTCGAGCGGCTGAGGCGGCACCTCTTCCGTTTGACCATCTTGCGCACCCTGCCGCGGCTCCTGGTCCTGCTGCGGCTGCTTTGGCAGAGAAGTCTGGCTGTTGTTTGCTCCCGAAACCGATGCTGTCCCGGCACATTGTGTTCCGGGTGCGAGTTTCTTCGACTTCTGCTTTCCTACACCGGATACCTTTTTGGTGATCCGCTGCACGGTGTGCAACGGACTGGCAAAAGATAGCAGCCAAACACCACACATTAGTTTGCCAGCCATCATCAGGATGGTGTAGACTATTCCACGCCAAACAATAGGACCGGTAAACATCCTCGTTATCGGTACGGAGAAGCCGATGGATGCCTGTGGGGATTAGCATCTGATATCAATATAAGGATATTCACCATGGGGACTTACGAAGAAGAAAGGCTTCAGCACGTGATCAACGGCCTTGCTGTAGTAATGTTCGTAGATCTCAATACCTGTGTTATAGGTATCCGATTCGCCATTACTTGGCATCAGAGTAGCTGCAGGTGGGATCTCGGAGCTCGACTGCCCGGGGTTATTTGCAGAGAGAGCTTCCTGGTTGTCTGCAGCAGATCCGCCTTGAACTATGGATGCTTTCTGCTTTCCCTTTCCGCGAGATATGGGATGAGGCACCTCGCTGTCCCACCAACTGATGGTGGCGCCCGCGACATATGCCGCTAGTAAGGTCGACGTCCCAGCGAAGGCCCCTCCCATAATGAGCCCAAATAACCAGCACGTATGAATGACGAGAGCAGTCTGACGCATACGAAGAAGCTGGTCAACCTTGGACCCAGGGTTCTTCTCTCTTATCATATTCAGGCGCAATGTGATCGGGCCCACGACGAGCTTACACACCGCCGGTACAACGGTCGCGAAACCCAACGAGACGAGAATCGGTCGGACCACCGTCACGGCGTTGAAATCGCTGCCGCCGCCACCACCGAGGTTGGACACGACCTGGACCATGATGAGGCCGACGACGTCATCCATCATGGCAGCGCTAGTCAATACGACTCCCATGCGGGTGGTCGTGAGGCCGCTCGTGCCTAGAACCGTAAATGTTGTCCCGAGACTGGTCGAGCAGAGCGCGGCTCCTGCGGCGAAGGCCTGTAGCGGTGTGGCGCCGATCAAAGAGCTCAGGGTGAAGGAGAGTCCCATGGGGACAGCGATGCCGGTGACGGCGACGCCAATTGAGAGTAGAAGATTGGCTTTGAGGGACTTGAAAGACGTGGAGAGACCTCCTGTGGACAAATTATGAGTATCACAGTGCTGGAGTATTGCAAAAGATGAACCTTACCTTCATAGACAATCAGAATCAAGCCGAGATATCCCAGTTGCACCATCGAGTGCTCCATCTCTTCGGAGAGCCATTTTGCTCCTGGCGTTCCCCATGCGATACCGAGGAATACCTGACCAATGAGACCACAGTAGACGAGCTTGTCGAGAGCGTAATTTACGGAATCGAGGAGCAGGAGGAAGCCGGAGAGGATGGCGATGGTGGTGATGGATGGCTCATGATAGGCCAGCGAGGATGCTGTTACTGCCATAGCTCTGCGTGGTTTGATCAACGATATCTTGAGAGGAACAGAGACGTTGGGTCTTGGGGAACAGCCATATCACGTATGGCAGCTGGATTTCGTCTTCCCTTATCAATTGACCGTTCAATATCAGCGCGGGATCGCTGTTGAAAATAGTCGCAGTTTGGAAATTGATACAGATCTTGGCGGTTGATATTAGACTCTTCCTATCGGATCGGAAGTCTAATTCGACCGCGGCATACAGCCGACTGCGCAGGGGCTAATTAGGGGCCCTATTTACAATTATCGTAGCTAGCCCAACCTATAGTTAGAACCTCCTTTTTATACCTACGTAAATATTTATATAGTTTAATTAATCTCTTCGTTAACTACGGTTCGAACTAACTACCTTATAATAGGGATACTAATACTAATTAGTAATTAAATTCTATTATCGTAGATCGGTAAGGTATCTCGCTACGTAGAAGAGACGACCTCTTAATACCGTACGGGATAAGAGATTCGTACTAATTAACCTTATGGAAGTAAACGAAAAAGGAGGCGATTCTTAAATACCGTACGGAATTAAGTAATCGTAGCCCTTTACTACTTACGAGAGGTTAACGTTTATTATATTAAACTACGCTAGTTAATAGAACCGCTTAGGTAACTAGTATTTTACCGTCGCTTTAAGTAGCCTTTTTTATTAAATAAGTTCCCCGCAGCCGGCCCGCGATTAGAAATTAACTAACTAAATTAGTAAAAAAAATTCCTTATACGACGACTACCTACCTAATCGACTAGCGTAACGAACGGGCTTAATAATATAATATAAAAGAGTACTACGCGATCGAAAAAGGGGATCTCTAAACGTAAACATTCTTACTTAGTAACGAAAGTAACCTTATAGGAGTTATTAAGCTAAGAGATTTACGGTATATAGAAAAGTCTATTACTACGGGGATCTTATAAGTACGCCCTTAAGCCCGTAATCTAAATAACCTCCTCATAGCTCCCTTAACTACCCCCCGGGTATTACTTAAGAATATAGTATAGGGGACGGTCTAACGAGGGAGGAGGGGATTTAAAGGTCTTAATAATATCGAGTTAAGAATATTACGGATCTCGGAGATTAACTTAAGAAAAAAGCGGCTACTTTAAAGTAGTCCTATAACCTCTCGTTAGAGTTATTATTAGCCTAAGAAAAGGCTAAAAAGACGAGGATCTAAGAGAAAAGAAAAGAATCTTTTAAAGGGCCGCTAAAAGGCTTTTTTTTATATTAGCTTACGGCGTAAGATTACTAATTTTAAGAAATCGGTAACTAGTAAAGATCCTAAGACTAATTACTATATTTTATTACGGTAATATAAACGTCTACTACTACTATTATTAAAAGGAACTACTAGAACCTACCCTTTTATACTAAATAAAAAGGAGGATCCTAGTAAGTACGATAACTAGCGATCTAGAAAGGTAGTAGTAATTATTAAAAATAGTAAAAACGAGAGTAGTAGCGAGATAGCGAGAGGAAGCGGGAATTTTTTAAACCCTAATAAATTCGTTAGGTAGTAAAAGCACGGATTTATTACGACCGGCGCGCGGATTAAACATATCCCTATTAAGATTAAACACGCTAGCGACTATTAATATAAGTATAAGCTAGAGCACGACCCTTAGTAAGTTAGGGTAAAGAAAAAGAGGACAAAACCTGATCCTAAATAGAATCCTAATCCCTTATAAGTAAGTAAATATTAACCCGGACTATTAGGGGACGTAGATATATAGAATCGCGGATTAGCTTAATAGTAAGTAAATTAACGTAGTATTAATCTATTTAACTAAGGTCTATAAAAAAAAGGGGCTATAGGGGTAACCCCTATTCTATAAGATCGCAAACGACCTTAGCTATTAGCTAGACGAATAGTTCGTAAGCGCAAGCCTAGGAATTATAAAAGCGGTTAATAAATTCCTCTATAAGCGAGGGGTACTACTAGCGTAATTATAATCGCAAGAACCTTACGAAATCCTAGTAGCGACGATTATAAAAGAGGAATTCGTAATATAGACCTAAGTATAAGTCGATAGGGCGTATAATTACTTTAACAAATTTAAAAAAAGGGTAAACGACCCAGATTTCCTTCTTATAATTACTAACGGCAATCTGTCGTCGTAGAAGGATATATAGAGGTAAAATATAGTACTAGAAGTACGATAATTAATAATTCTGCCTATTTCGATCTATAGCTCGTCGCCGCTACTAATACGAAATTCGGTACTAATTAGCTAGTAAGAAAGGAAGCAGACTACCCGAAGTTATTAATAGTACGCAGCGACGCAGGGATCGTATATAAATACCGAAAATCTAGTAGTAAATACGAGGTAGTTTATAAACTTTAAAAAGATCTTCCCAAAAGAGAAATTATACTCTAGGGGGAAGTATAAGGTCTTATAAAAAACCCTAACGATATTTTACGATTACTACGAAAAAGTCGGAATTAGGGAATACTAGTACTATTTAGTAGTTAATATCGTACTCGTAAGCAAAGCCTCTAATTATTATTACGAAGCGGTGCGTAATCTCGATTAAAACGACTTTCTTAGTATAATTAACGCAATCCGAAGCCGCTTCGAGACCTATAATAAGAACCTAGAGCTCCTATCTAAGCTACGAGCGATTTTTTTTATATCTATAGCTAGGATAATAGAGAGTAAATTGTGAATAGAAATCCTCGAAGAGCTTATCGATCGAATTAATAAGCTAGCGAAAACCTAGCTAAATAAGGGGACTAATAAGTAGAAAGTCGGATATTTTTATACCGTAGTCTAGCGCGTTCTAGAAGCAAAAATAACTCTATACTAAGTACTTAAAAACTACAAAATACTCTGCTCGAGGCTAAGATCTAGCTTTAATATTAAGGCGAGAATGCCGCGCTAAACCTATTTCTAAGCGTACGACGGCCCTTATTAATAATATTAGGTCGACCGAACGTATAATAAGAAAGGAAAAGAAGCTAGGTACGGCAATCGCTAATAGGGAATCCTAGATTCGTTAAATAGGTAGAGATTTAACTCGCGAGTAGGGTAATAGAAGAAGTAGTGTTTTATTTATAAAAAGGATAGATATTAGTTAAGTAACTACTCTAAGGAAGAGCGTGCTAAATCGTATAAATAATATAAAAAATCGAGGGTAGTAAATAGTAAAACTAGCCCTTATCGATTTAACTAATTCCTCGTTATATATAAGGGCAGATCTAGGGGTACAGAACCTAGCGAAAGTAGCTAATTTAGTAACCTAAAGTACCCGCACCCTATAGGAGATTCGGAAGATAAGGAAGATCTTACCCCCTATACTAACGAATTAGATTATAACGAAGTCGATAATATTAACTACTCTTTCTTTACCCCGTTAGCCTCGGGAGGATATACGAGGCTAAACGAACAAAAGGTAGTAAAAGCCCTTAATAAGTAGGCTTTTATTTACAAATAGTAAAGGAAGGTCCCTTAGATAACGGATATAGAGGTAAGTAAAAGGACGAATCTAATAGCGCAGAATTCTACTCTCTTAATATCTAAAGAAAAGAGATAGGGTACTAAGCAATTCTAAGGGTAGCTAGAGGGGTCTTTTTTATACTACTTAGATTACTTAAATACTAAGCTCGTATAGGTATTCTATACGAACAAAAGGTACGGCCTAGATAATTTCTATAAAATTATCCTAGATACTAGGGTATCGTAATAGTTAATAAAAAGAAAAGGGCAATTCTAAGCGCTATAGAAAATCGCGCTAGTAACGCTTAATACGTTAATAGTAGGTATTATAAGGATTAGCTTCGGCCTAGGTAAGGAAATCGTCGCCTTAGGTACGGTAGAAATAGAGACGCACTTCGGAACGATAACTTTTTATATCCTACCCGTTAATACCCTATTTCTCTTATATTTAAAAGATATAGATTAACTAAGTATTATATTTAATAATACGAGGAACAGAATCTCTAGCTATAAGTACTTTAAAATAGTCGAACGACGATAGGGGTACGCGTTTATAAGGCTTACTAACGACACGAAGTCGATTAATTACCTAACGAAAAGTAAGCTTAGATAACTATACTAGAGATTTAGCTACCCGTCGGTTGCGAGGCTATATAACCTCTTAAAGTATTTAGGTAATAATAATATCGAAATAGGGGCGCTAGAGTAGTTAACGAAAGTATATTATTAATACTAAATAAATGCGCAGAGCCTACGTAAATTTAAATTTAAATTACGTAATAAGCTTAACTTTAATTAGGAAATCGTTATCGATATTTTCTACTTAAATAGTCGACCGGTCTTATATATAATTAACGAGGTTATATTATTCTAAATAGGGCAATTCCTACGGGATCTATAAGTAAAAATAATATAAGTAGCTCTACGAAAAAGCTAGATCGATATATACTAGGGACCGCTAGACGGTATTAGAACCGATACTAGTACTAGTTTTAAGTTAGTAAAATTTAAAGAAAATGCGACGGCCTACGGTATATAGTTAAAAGTCGTGCCCATTAAAGCGTACTATAGTATTAGAAAAGTAAAAAGGGCGTACTAGTAATTAAAAAGAGCGTTTAAAATTATTAAAAAAGAAAATCCCGATTCTAACGACGACGAATGCTTTTAGATAGTACTTAAATATTATAACGATACTATGGGGCCTAACGGGCTTATACCGACGCTTTTAGTATTTAGAGCATATTTAAGAACGACTTTAGCCTCGCTACCGTCGCTAGACGTAAGCTAGCGAGCTTAAGTAGTTAAAAAAATAATACGGGCACTGCGCGAGGTAAGCATAAGAAAATAAGTTAATAAAGTAATTACTATGCGCAATAGGCCCGATATAGGGGTTAATTTAGATATACCCTTAAATTCGGATATACGAGTATAGCGCGAAATTACTTAATAATAGGCTAGGTTATATAAATTAATTTTTGTTAACGAGCGTTCTTACGTAGTTATAAAAGATCGCGACTAGCTACTTAAGGTATTAATTATAGTAATTAGACTATATTATATAGATCCTATTAAGGTAATTTCTAGCCTATAAGAAAAAAAAGAGCTAGGGGAAGCTATATAACCCGCGGTAGAGGTATAGGAAATTATCCTCGACGAAATCGTCGTAGTAGTACTAATAGACGACGAGGAAAAGGAAATTACTAAAAAGGTACTAATACGTTACGGGAGACTACGACGGTAAGTACTAACGCGGTAATTTATTACTAGCGACGAGGTAATTAATACTTTTTATATAGTAAAAGAGAAAGCCGATTTCGAGTTAGTAATTAAACTACGTAAAGAAGGCGTAATTATAACTACTAAAAAGCCGTATAAGGGATTAGATCTTATCGAAATAAACACTCTGCGCGATCGAGGGGTCTATTAATTTATCCTCTACGATCTAGAAAAGTATATAAACCTCTATATATTTAAATCGCGAATGGTTCGTGAAATTAAAAGAAAAGGAACACCCTAACCGTATAAGAAGTTTAGATACGTAATTTAGGGGTACGGCGATATTAAAAAGGCAACGCTACTTATATAATTACCTACTATATAGCGCTATAGCTAACGATTAATAATAGCACTAATAGTATTATTATAGAAGAAGGGATACGAGATTTAGAGCTATAATATTACCTAGGTATATACCCAATCGGCTACAGGGCTCATAAGGAAAATCCTAGCCTATTTACCAAAAGAAATAGCTAGTAAGTACCTAGAAGGCACGATTATTAAAGTGCTTAAGCTACTATATAGGCTCGCAAAATCGGGCACCCATTAGTAGGCTACTTACTACGATTTTTATATTAATTAACTATTAATAGTTACCTCTACGTACGACCCGTACTTACTAGTCGCGGAGTACGAAGGTAACTAATTTAGGATCGTTAGAATATAGACCGACGATATATTAGGCCTATCTAATATTAACTTTATAAAGAAAGAAGATAAGGAGCTTTAGAAAGCGGGCTTCGTAACGAAGCTAAAAGAGGTCTTTATAATAAATACCCCCCTAGTATTTAATAGCGGGATTCTTATAATCGAAGGGGAAACCGTCGTTTTTTAGTAAAAGGGGCAGGGTAAGAAGATTAACTTCGTTAACCTAAACGTAACTAATATTAAAAAGCGGTATAAGGCTAAGCTTACGTAAGGGGTATATATTATAAGTATTTATTAGCCCGAAGTAACTTTTAACTACGCTAGGGTAGCGTAGGCTATAGATCTAACCGAACGAGATATTAAGGTACTTAATAAGCAGCTTAAGTAGTAATAGACGAATCTCGATCGAGGTCTCGTTTACTACCCAATCGACCTTATAATTAATAAGCTCTACGTCTTCGTTAATGGGTTATTTACGAATAATAACGACCTTACTTCGTAATTGGGGTATATTATTATCCTAGCTAACGAGAGTATGGGCGAGAGCGAATTTACTATATATGGCAATATAATCTATTACTCGTTAATTAAAAGTAAGCGGGTAACGAGAAGTATACTAGTATTAGAGGTCTATAATATAGTTAACGGCGTTAATCTCTCCTACGCGATTTTAATAATACTAAGGAAGATTACTAATCGAATTAGCCTTCTACCTATTCTAACGGTTATTTATACCGATTCTTACTCGCTATATAAATACCTTATTAAATTAGGAACGATAAAGGAAAAGAGGCTTATAATCGATATTATAGCCCTTAGGTAATCGTACAAAAGGCGCGAGATACTTAAGATCCGTTAGATTAATAATAAAGATAACCTCGTAGACGCTTTTATAAAAATAGTACTAAATAAGGGATTAGAGTAATTTATAAGTAGCGGAAAAGTTACCGTACGAATAGAGGGATAAGTTATATAAAAAGAATAGAGAAAAGAGGGAAAAGGAGACGACTTAATAAACGGGCCCGAGGTCGAATTATACCTCTAACCGTAGTAGTTAAATCGATAAAAAAAAGAGAAAGTTAGTATTAAATTAGAAGTCTAATTTAACCGCGGTATATAGCTAACTGCGCAGGGGCTAATTAAGGGCCTTATTTACGATTATCGTAGCTAGCCTAACCTACGGTTAGAACCTCCTTTTTATACCTACGTAGATATTTATATAGTTCAATTGATCTCTTCGTCAACTACGGTTCGAACCAACTACCCTGTAATAGGGATACCAACACTTCCCCTTTGCTGACTCATGAGCAACTCTCGGCGCATGACGTCACATGATCCCATGAAAACACAAGAGCGCCGTCTCTCGCCAATGTTTCCTAGTAGTTCAAGTTGTCACCCAGAGTTGCAACGGAAACTTTGTTGGTGGGCTATTTTCAATGTTCGAACAGCCTGTTCCAGCCAGGTATATTATAAAAATGAGTAACAACGCGAAAACACATCTCGCACCTGAAATATGCCATAATGCCAAAACTCCAAGGCTAGACCCGCTGCCATCTGCCAAAGTCTCGTGTCATCCAGCCACGGTGCGCACCCCGAAACCTCGTCTTCCAAGTTAGTAAGCCCTCCCGGCGAATGTTTTCCTGATTCGGCCAAATCCAACTTGCGGAATGGATTAGTGCAAAGGCGCCCGGGGGCTCTTCTCAGAAAACAGGGCCTCGCTTCGCTTAACCTTCTTGCCCTTCCCCTTCCCCTTGCCACCCGCCGGAGGCGTCCCAGGAGCAGTAGCATTCTGTCCCGGGGCCGGGATCACGCCGCCGCGGTTGAGGCACGAGTCGTTGTCCGGGTTGGCGACGTTGATGGGTACCTGCAGGACCTTATCGATCTCGATGAAATCTGGGTTGGGGATGTTGTTGAGCTTGGCGATGTTGCAAATGCCCGAGTTGAGGAGGCGCGCGATCTGGCCGAGGGTGTCGCCTTGGATCACGGTCAGAGTGACGGTGCGGTTGGCATTGTTGACTGCGCCGCCGCCGCCGGGCGGGGCGGCGGCCGGGTTGCTTGTCAGAGGGGGAGGCGGCGTTGCTTGTCTCCTAGTTGGGGGCGGCTCGGAGCGTGTTGGTTCGGAGCGGGAGAAGAGGAGGTGGGAGAGGCTGCGAGTGATGAGGCCTTTGGGGTCGACTTGGGCGTCTGGTTTGATGATTGGGTTGGCTTGCGCGATGCTGGCGACGCCGGCCAGGGCGAGGTAAAGGATTGAAGAGCGCATTGCGTGGATGCTTTGCTGGTGACTGAAGTCGACGTATAGAAGGAGAGATATAGTTGAGTACCTGATGATAGAGCTTTGACAGACTGTTCGTCGACTGAAGGAGTGGCAGGTTCGACGGCAAGCGCAAGAACCTTGGTCTTTGAGGTGTGGGATGCCGCGGGGATATATGGTGACTGAAAGAGCGTCTTGTCTGAATGTTGGAACAGGGAGACTGTGGTCAGAAAAAGAATGGCTTGGCCCTTGAAAGAACTGAGACGATCCCCTCCCCTCGTCTGTCAAGTCAACTTTATATCAGAAGCAATACCGTTCCTCCAAGGTATGCCACCCTCTCTGAAAGTCGCCGGACTGCTTGGAGCCAGGTCCGCCAGTATGCAAGGTTGGATGCGATTGGCCAGAGGACGGGAGTTCGAGGTTGAACTGCCCACCCCGGCATACTGCCAGATCCACATCAATGTAACCTGCTTAATAGACACTAAGCCCTGCCGCCCGCCCTACGATGTGTCCCATCGATTCGGTATGGGCGGAAGTCGGCGGGCAGGAGTTGGTTTGCGAAACGCGGGAGCGTTGGCTTCAACGTCGCGGAGGGGTGAGGGAGTTCCATACAAAGGCCGCCCGCGAACGCCGAAGACAGTAGCCAAAAGCTAAAAATATGGGGGGATTTTAGAGAGATGCGCGTCGTAGTAGCGAAGAGAAGACACGATGAAACGGCAGCCCAGTGCTTCGACAGTGCTGCGGCCGACAGTTGAGTCAGGTTCCCGCTCACAGTCGCTGACCTCAAGTCAAATCGAAGCACTGGTTCTGCAGTGCTTCAAAGTCGGCAGGGGAGAGCTGCCTAGGATGGGACAGACGGACCCAGCAACTTGAGACGGCGTCCACACCAGTTCCCAGACGGTCTCTCGCATCTTGTCGAACTCTATCATCGCAACCACAGACAACCTCAGAGATGTTCTGCGAGTATCGCTCATTCTCGAGTCAGGTTCCGGGACGGGATGAACGGAGCCCAACTCCTTAGTCCAGCCCAAGCTTTTTTAGCGCATAGGATGCTGAGGTTTCCGGTTTGCGTGCTGTGAAGTTACTGCTCTGCAAGGAGGTCATGCTTGTTTCCAGCAATTGATGGTACCAAACCGATCTCGGATCTCCCTGCTTCAAGAGGTGAGGAAGAGCCACTTGAAATGACCCCGGCGTCTAACCGCCAATGAGAAATTCCATTTCTTCTAGAAGTTCCGAGAAGTTCTGCATCTGTTCTGACGCACGGCACTGCCACCCTGCAGACTAGATGATTTGCGGAAGAAATGTCACGATTTATAGCACGTGGTAATATCCTAAGTTGCATGGCGACTTTCGTGTCGAGAATACTATGTTGAGTTCAGCGTGTTCCTGGCGCACGTTGTGCGTACCGTGTAATTAGGAATTTGTACCGTATCGTGTGATCTTCAGAGAAAGCCTGATCCCGTTGAGTTCATTTTTTTGCGCCTGTTAAGCCAGAGAAGGAAACCACAACGGTAAGGTCGAAATGTAATAACAATCTCTCTTCGGAAAAAGACACACTTTGTGCAGGCTTTGCAGAGAGCCAAGGCAGCTTTCGGCAAGACAATGGCAGACTGCTCGTAGCAACATATAAGTCTAATAATATTGAGTTCTCTATCGTATTACTTCGTAGGCTAGCAGTCAGGAGGTCAGTAGTTCAGAGCGTGAAACAATGCTTCTTCTTAAGATACTTGAGTAGACTTCCATCCAAAGATCTATCGACTTGTCCATCCCCACAACATCTCTGCCCCACTCAGTCCATTGTTTCTACCTACAATGGATCTCGATAGTTAACCATGTCCCAACGAAAAGATCCAATTTAGCTCTGGGTGCAAATCTTATCCTTGCCGTTCATCTGAACCCGCGAGCACTCAAAGCAAGTGGAATCCAAGCCACCGTAGAGACGGCGTTGATTGTACATCCATTTGCCGTCAATTCTGCCGACCTTGCGTTCGACGAAAGAACCACCGAAGCGAGGACCTAGCCCCGACGCGTGCCCGAGCCATATACCAGGGGCATCTTGGCCTAAGATTGATCAGCCACAAATTAAGACGGGGACGGTATAAGGTGAACGTATCCCACTTCAAAACCTCCTGGTTTTGATCATGTACACGTTGAGTTGCGTAGACATGGATGGGGAGGTCAGTACCACCTTGACAAGCGCAGTAAATGTGAAGATCTGCCGAAGCGAAAGAACTGGATAGGAACGTTAACTTCTGAGAAGAGCCCAAGGTAGTGAGCTTACACTAAAGCGCCAAAGATAGCAAGTACGCGAGTAAGGAACTTCATCTCCAGAACTCGAGTATTGTAATGCTAGAGAATGGTTGCGAGTTTCAAATGTCATTCTCTAAAGTGGCGAGATGGTTAGCAGAGGGAGAAATCGGTTGGCCTTTTATATATCTGCACGAAGGATTGCTGCCGGCCCTTCGCTGCGTCTGTATCTTACTTCAATCTCACAAATCATTTTTCAGTTCATAAAAATGCGTCGTGTCTTTGGGTTTCCATCTTTAGGCCGCCTCTCCTAGATCATCTTATCTACTACTGTTTGTCCCCAACTTTATCCAAATTACTCTTATTGAAGGTTTAGAAAAGCAGGCCGGTGATGCATCAGTCCCCCTTCGCTAAGATGGATAGGAAGGAGCCTCCGCAAGTTCCGACATTCATCTGCCAAGTCAAAAGGATGAAAAGGACACGGACTAACTGAACTATAATAGATAGAGGACATTGAACACAGAGAATTTGTTCATCTGAGGAACTGAGTAAATGTGGACTGGCCGTTATGATTACTGGCTTCAACGAGGATGCAGGTCATCCGACTATCTTTTAAGAAACTGACTCCGGGACTTCAGAAATGATGGTGCGTTGAGAATGGGTGAGGGTTCGACATTAGGCTAGATTCGAGTCGGGAATACGACAATCCGAGCAGGAAGGCAATATAATGGTCCGCGCAGGAAGTAGGTAGAGTAGGTCTGAGGTCGGTTTTCTCCAAGTACGGAATACTCCGTCTGGTCGGGTGAGTCAAGGTGAGTTCAGTATGGTGCGATGATATATAATCTCGATTTCGACGGTCTTGAGAGACTACAGCCCTGCAGAGACAATGAGATTAGACTTGAGTCTATTGATATCTACATTAATACGAGGCTCAATTCCAGTCATGCCTTTCAAAAGACAAGGCTGCAGTACTAGGAATTGTACTTAGTCTTGGACTGCCGAAGGGAGAGCCTTTGAATGTGAGAAGTTAAGCTTTCAATCGATGATGAACCTTGGTAAATGAACTTTCAAAAGAATAGTTTGTTAATGCACACGGGATGCCTAAGATGTCGGACATCTAGTTTGCATAGTCATAGCTAAAAGATGACCTTCCACTGCCAGTCCAACAGAAGAGCGAGCTAAACATACATGCTGCCTTGACAACCCTTTCCCTTGATTCTTACATTCAAAACTTCAGAACTAGACTTGTTCGTCTACTCTTTATAAAAACTCATCATCAATCTCTTGCAGTTGTCTTTGCCGCCACTGGCTACATAATTGGCGCCTTTGCTTTCCCTGCCGACAGACCTTTGGTCAAGATGGAGGTCGCCAACACGGCTGTCACCGTCGCAGATGAAGTCGACAAGCTGAACTCATCGACAAGCAGGCTTCCATTTTCGATATCTGTTTCAAAGGCTACAATCCGCCTCCCCCCGTCAGATCCGACAACTTGTCCCGCTTCCTCAACATTGAGGCTGCTAGGGGCATAGCTACAACCAATTGGGAACAGGCAACTGGCAATCGTCATGTCTAATTCCAAGCATGGACCACCGACAACCTCGGCCAATTCCGTGGCCGCGTCCGCCTCCGACTCAATCCGCTTTTCCACATCCTTGGCGAAGAATTCCGATGGACCTTCAGCTGGAGACGTGGAGGCACTGAGGGTTGTGTTCGTGACGGCACTATGAGTGTCCGAGAGCACAGCGTTGATTTCAGCTTCAATATCGATTCCACCATGGAGTACTTCTTCACTATCGCGAGAGTCTAGATGGCTTAGTTTTCCTAGGCTCACTCCTGAGTCGTTTCTCAACGACCTTTCGTAAAGGCGTATTTTGTTTTCTTAGAGTCAAAAACGCTGCTTCAGACTTATTTCCTGTTAACTCTATTCTAGTATCCGGTGTTGGAAGTTGGAAATCTCCAAGACAAGTGTAAATATGTATAACCATTGGCCACACAAGCCCCTTGCTCCAATAACTCCTCTGCCCTTCTGGGAAATCCCGACGTGCTCTGTGACGGCTATGACTGGGTATAACCTCACACAGACCCACTCTTTCCTCATCGACCAGACGAACTAGAGGCTATTCCGGCGCTAGGGGTGAGGTAGGCACCCACGACAAGATCCAAGTCCGATCTACGCCAGGGATCACGTCTTACAAACCTTAAACCTCTAAGCCACACACCCACCTTGTAGATAGTTCGAGGAAGCTCAACTGATTTGTCTTTTGCAAAAAAAAAAAGTGACTTCTTGATGATGTTCGAAACTAACTCCCAATTTTTGGTGTATCCACCTTGATGAAACTGGTATTTGGAAGAGCTCATGAAGCGTGGGAATTCAACGTATTGCGAGACATATGGCTGCGCCTACCGGTCTCTCGGCATAGAAAATATCAATTCAGGCTGGAATTAAAACATATTCTATGAAGATACTTGGTAACAAGGCGATTGGGCCGAATAACCCGCATGAATGGAAGTTGTGCTGCCCTTCTTGACAGTGATGAAAGCCTTACGTGGGATCAAGTCACCAAAACTAAGCATCGCGTCGATAATGTTGCCGAGAGTTTACCGCAAATTGGTTTCTACTTGAACAGAGTGAGATATAGTTCATCTCATAGGCGAGTAATTTGGGTGATTATGTTATGCTCTCAAAAATTGTTTGGTACACGACACCCAAAGGGACCTCATCCTCCACAGCAGGCACAGACTGCCGTCCAGAAGGGCCATATTCTCCAGTTTTTTGACCGTCCCATCTTTGTCTCGAGTATAGTGCACCCTATAACATGACTTGAAATCGTGTCTCTGAAGAAAGCAGCAAGCAAGGGAAGGCAAAATAGCACCAGTTCCTTGCCTATGTATCAGATATGCTTACTTGCTATTGCGCGCTTTTGTTTTGGGCCTTGGCTCTATGTCGGGCCATCTCCAGAGACACCCCGTGTTTGATCACCCGTGAAGCTTTTCTTCTTACCTCTTTGATAGACTGACTTTTCCGAGGCATTAAGCGCAGTCAGATGATTGGAGTAAAATCTGCCAATGGGTCATTATCTATGGATTGCATTTGCTCACATCGGCCGTTCAGACTCTGCAGGGACTTCAAGTGCTCTTTTGTGAACGAGTGCGTCTTTTCTAATGTAAGTATGAGGACCAAAGGTCATGGAGAAAGGAAGTGAGGTTGGAGCCTGGGGCAACTGACTTACAAAGGACATGGCGCCTCGAAGTGATCGTGTTCGATTCTTTCAAGTTTTGGTCTGTCGCCTAGCTCCTGCTTGCAGGTCATGTAATCTACTGTCGCAAGACTTTTCAATCCTTGAAGTCATAATGCTGTTAAGAATCATCAGGAGGGTTGAATATACCTGCATCAACTCAGTCACGGGTTGTCATTAGACATGACATGCCTAAGTATGAGTTGGGGTCTTACTCTGCACCTACCTTAAACGCTCGAGGGACGCATCTATATATGAGATCTGGTCTGAGGTCTCAACCAACCGATAGTCATTACGGCAATAAACGTAGCGGAAGATGATACGATGCATTCATCTGCTATATGGAGACTAACGGGTTCTTGCAATGGCCCATGAAGCTGCGCTAATCACCTCTGGGCAGTAGCTATTGTCCAGGACATATAGTCCTTTCGCTTGCGAGTCAAGGAAGGAACTTCTTTCCGTTATCAAGACTCTTCGTTATCAACCCACTCATGCTGATCCATAAACTGGGCCATTGTCTTCTCCACCATCGGCGCCTCGTAAACCTCGTCTCCAATCGCACGCAGCTTAGCCGTCAGCTCCTCGCTTGGCTCCCAGTCTAGGTACAACTTCACCAGCTGGCGTGTCACGCCTCTGTTGCATTTCGGGCACAACAATCTTGGCGGGTGCTTTGGCGCCGTGCGACAGGGCGCAAAGTACGCAATACACATCCAGCTGGGTTCATCTTCCTCGGCCTCGTACTCGAGCTGGAAGTTCAGCGCCGCGGAGGTAAGCGTAGGCATTACCTTCAGCGCGTTGGCGTACGCATCGATGAAAGGCACGATGTAGGCGTCGTCAGGTTTGCAGCGGAAGACTTCTACCGGAGTCATACGCGCGTAGGCGGCTTCCTCTACGAAGCTGAACTCTTCGTTGTGCAGATCTGAGTGGGCGTTGTTTGTGTTGGAGCTATGGGTGTAGGGCCGGTGATCAGGGCTTCCGTCTGCCTTTTTGAAGTACCAAGTTCCTGAAGGGGAAGTGGCGTGCATGTTAACGTCGAGAAATCTGAGGTTGGGCCATGATGTCTTGCTCAGGCCCGGCGTAGGTCTGAGGAGGGAGTCGTCAAAGGAGCCGGTGACACTCAGATCTACGAGATTTTGTGAAAATGCGCAGATAGCAGAGCTCAACGGGTCTGGGGCTCCGAGCTCATACAACGCTGGCGGCATTGCTCTCTCGTTTCGATATCGTCTCTGAAAGAACTCAAATTCGGCTTTCCTCAGTAACGGCAGTGACAGCTCTCGAATAGCCTGCGCCGCTTCGTTCCGGTTGTTGATTCGTATTTCGTCGAATCTCTTTTCATCGTCATTCATGAATAGCTTGAAGCGTTCCAAATTTGGCATCTTTGAGGCAAGTAGTATAGGCACCTTGGGGTAGGTGTTCCGGTAGCCATACCTCTCCTCTGGTTGAATCATTGTGAGCTGTTTGATTCTCGCCAGATCCGGGAGTAGTTGACATTCTCTCAGTTCAATGAAAGAATGCAAGAACCGGCCCTCGTAGATCCCGTCCTCCTCGGGATACATCTCACCCCAAGGAACATACTTGGTCGGCCATGGCGTATCGGAAGGCGATTCTGGGTGGTTGATAAATAACGCAAGGGGACAGCTGATTGTCTTGGCATCTTCATCTTCCCAACCTCGAAGAGTTTGGAATAGTGTTCTTATGCCATTACTGTAGCACTTGTCATTGATAAGCCGTTCTTCGGGCGATTCCGCTCTGTGGGATGCAGCGTCATCGTAAGGCGGAAGAGTGATGGTGACGATCAAGCTGGTCAGATGGTATCGCCTAGCCGGAGTGAGAAGCTCAATGAACTTCGGAACTTCGTCGCTGGTAATCTTCAAAGATCTGAACGTGGCTTTCTCCACGGCGGCTTGTAGTCGGCGCGAGACTGTGGCTATCGGGGCGATGGGCCAAATTGGTCTCATGCGGGTATCATAAGGCTTCAATGTTGCTTCGGGGCGCTGCTGCGGTAGTAAATAAGAAACAATATCATCGACCAATTCTTGAGGAAGGGTCTCCATTTCGATGTGGTTGAGCACAAGAATGCATTGATGGCGAGGTCAATAAGAAGCTGCCATGACCTCAATGGCTCTGGAGGAACATGAATCCATCAAACCCCTCTCCGGCTTAGACCCGATATTCACTAGGCAGCCACGACTTGGCGCGCGCTCCAGCCATACAAGGAGCACCGGTAATAAGCACCCCAGCTTTCAATACAAGGCACACCATTTAACCTATTTGGGCGCATAGCTTGGTAATCTGGAAGTGTCGCTGCCGTCACGGGTGCCCCTATGTAGCCTATTAATTGCTTAACTATGGTAAATGGAGTGCCCCTTACTTTTGGGTGCCTCTTACCGGTGCTCCTCTCAAGAAGATCCCAAGGTCCAGATTGAACCTAAGCTTTACTGGGTTAGCTCAAGCACCCTGTCTTTTCTTTTTTCCATCACATCTCCAACCACACAACATCAGGTCAATGAGTTCTACTAATGTCCAATTATCGAAGCTTTGATCTTTGGAAGTCATCTTTGACTATTTGACTTGTGATTCTTCAGCTATTACCTGATTTCTCTTCCGCCAGTTCAATGAACCTGACAGCCAAGGTCATATTTTCTTCTCCAATTGAACCACTACGATAATGATATCGTCAGCTTACCTTACCTATTAATAGCATTCAAGGAAAATGCATTCCAACCATGAGCACGCCTATCGTATTCCCGCCGCATGATGCTATTTTACCCTATTAGTTGAGAGCAAGAAGGTTTGTGTTGATGATCATTAAAAGCAGCGGACCTGAACTGAACCTCGAGTCAGTCGAATTGCCCTGTCCTACTAACACTCGGATCCGCGGGCCGTACCGTATCGTCTAAAGACCTTGACGTGACGCAAAGTGGTCCAGGCTCACGCTGCGTCACACCAAGTTGGTGCTATCGCCAACAACCACGCATTTCGTTGCATGTGACGACATTGATCTTCAAATCCATCATCACTGCAAGGTAGTAGTAATTCAACACCGCATAGCGGACCCATCGGGCTAATTGATGAAAATGCACTTGGAAATCCCATGCGCGAGCCATTGTCAAAATTGCGAAAGGGTAGACTCTTATTTACACAGCCACTATGTATTGTAATCTCGGAGCTAGTATACCCTTAGTCGGAATCGTCTCCGAGTTGCTCGTCCTCGCCGCCTGTGGACCCAGCAAAAGCTCCAGATGCCTTGCTGAACGCAGCCTCACGCCTCTTCTCAAGCGCCTCAGCATCTCCCTTGATGCTAGCAGGGGCCTTGGAAATCATGACCGCAGAGAGCTCCTTGCCCGCAGCCTCGGTCTTGGTGACGTTCTTCTTCACGAGGCCACCGACCTTCAAGCTCTCGAAGCGAGCCTGGTTCGATACCATGGCATTAAGCTGAGTTTCGGTGAGGTCGGCGATGGTGTTCATCTGGCCCAGAAGCTTCTTGGCCTCATCTTCGGAGGGAGTGAAGGTCTGTCATTGAATTAGGTGTTAATCCCAGCAGTCGCTTGACAGAGACGAAAGAAAACGGAAACTCACCGAGTAGTCCTTGATACCCTTGTTGATCGTGCTGACGATTGAGTTTGACTTGGTGCCCAGCTTGATGGCATCCTTGTAGTTCATGTCATTGCCCTT
This sequence comes from Colletotrichum lupini, assembly GCF_023278565.1. NCBI lineage: Eukaryota > Fungi > Ascomycota > Sordariomycetes > Glomerellales > Glomerellaceae > Colletotrichum > Colletotrichum lupini. The sequence goes on from NC_064672.1 coordinate 6,014,782, forward strand.
GCCGAGAATCTTGATTGACTTGTTGACCTTGCGCTCGATGTCGCTCAAGCTCTTGGAAAGATCGGCGAAAGACATTTTGCTGGTTGTGTATTGACTGTGGTCAAAGTTGATCCGGGATGTATTGGTATGTTGCAATGCTGTTGAGATGTGATGGTGATAGTGATACTGTACCAGGGCTTGTTGCAGGCGCAACTGAAGCCTTTTTATGATCCATAGAATCAATCATCGTGATTCACATGCCGTTGTTTACCTCGGACCATACACACTTCTGCCCATCCAAAAGGGTAGCTGACCCCTAGAGCATGAACCAAGCAGATCTGGGGGAGCCCTGAGCTATGACGTGTTCAGAGAGCCTCAGCTTCAAGCGCCCGGCGATTTGGGAGATGTGGCCCAGGGTCTGGCTTCGAAACATGAAACGATGCGGAGGCCGCCCAGCGATCCTCCGCCTCTGATGAGCCCCCGGACAGAACCCAGGGAAACTCTTTGATGGGTCCTTTTCCGGCGAGACGTCCCGAAAAACAGGTTCAAGACAGAAACTGCCTTTCCCGAAGACAATTATGCGAACGTGAAAGGAAGTGTGATGTGCAGCGGGGACAGGGAAGATGTTGGGCAAGGGTTCGTCGATCATTCGGCCGGCGGTCAACATGCATCGCTCACGCGGCCGGCGATCGTAGCATTAGTCTTTGGCAACTATTATGAGAAAACATACCGAATCCTACCCCACTGTTCCCCCAACGTCGACAATTCGTCGAATTGCCCCAGGTCGTACAGCCTTGTCGTTGTTAGCATGAATTGTTAGTAGGATGCTTCCTTGGCTGTGGCGGGGCGTGGGTGTTTCTCTCTGTAACCAGAAGCTCACTGCCTCGGCCCACTGGGGACAATTCACGTGGTTTCGCAACTCAAAATTCTCTTGCACGTACTTTGTTCAAGTAAACAACACCACGTGCTCGCCGACGGCCTTCTTGACAGTTCACAATACGCAAGGCATAATGTAGTAGCAACATCTAATTTGACAAGCGTAGCAGCATGAAATGCTGCTGCTTGCCGCCTGTCTGCGCGATGTATCAAAGCTCCAATGGATCTTTATATTCTTAGTCAAGTATGGTCCGAGTCCGAGTCCGAAGTCCCCTACGTGGCGCACGCACCCATCTCCGAACCATCCTACGCTTTGCGGTTACATCTTGCTTTCGTGCTCAATTGATCGACGTGACAATCAGCCACTGTCTCACATGAAGCGATTACGAGGGGAGGCTCTCGAATTCTCATCCATAAGGTTGATGGAACACCGAGCGGAGATATGATTGCGAAGCACTTGAAGATGTCAACTCCTTGCACATTCTTGGATTGGTTTCATATCAGGTAGTTGGGCTAGTAGATCGATAGATACTTGGCGTATGGAGAGATGGTCAGGTTGTGAAAATTGTATGATTCTTGGAAGTTTAGAACCTTACAAATTCCGATACCTAAAGAATTAGAGAATTAAGTACCTAGATGTTTATTGAAGTTGTTGTGTCATCTTCCTTGGGAACAGGCTAGAGAAATGTAAAAGGCATCAAAGTATCAGCGGACGGAAGTCTGAGGCTCAGCAACTGAGCTGGTTGAAACTAGCAAGTCGCTTGAAGGTCTATCAAGCTGTATCCCGGGTAAGCCATAGTGCTGGCAACTTGCTCAGTGGAGGCCCGGGACTTGGGTTAGACATATAAGCTTAAGTAATGTCTAGTCCAATCCAATTGAGTCATCTTAGACAGTTGAGACATGAGTTAGTTCGACTACTTGCAGTCAGTAGACAAGTCCCCTTAATCTCAAACGTCCTCCTATTGGTTGCCTAGGTAGTCTGCGCGGAGACACAATCTCAACGGCATGGGAGCGTACTTATAGAAGTCAGCTCCGAGTCTGCAGCCCGCTGTTCTTCCAGCATTGGATTAATACAGCAGTCGGGTTATGGTGCCGTCAGTCTCCCGGCCCTTGGGTTGTACTGAGGATTCAAAGCAGCCTTACTCTACAGAACAATATGTGAACATGAGATTCAAATTGCCAAACCTCGGGTCTGAAGTTCCACTTCAAAGGCTCAAGGAGAGGTTGGATTATTGAAAGATGATAACTCCAGACCACAGTAAGTTTCAATGAAATCGAGTTGAGAGAACAAAATTCCACTTTTGCAACTGATTGTGTTGACATATAGCAAGCAGCATCAGTGCGTCTATCTCTACTAAGATCTGTGCCGACTCTCTTATTTCTAAGTCGTTACCCCACGATGGAGCTGATGTTCGTCCGCGCCGATTTCCGTTTTCGTACTCACGATGCGAGAGCGCTTGGTGGGGCGATGACCGGGGCCGGGATCCTTTTGTCGGGTGCCGTGGATCGGAGCACGTGCAAAAGTCTGGCGGCGGGGCAGCGAATGCCGGTTTGACCTAGGCCGGCCGAGGTAATCGACCATTTCGTTGGCTGCATGCAAAAGATGGACAGCCATGCGAGCGCACTGAGCCAACAACATGCGGCTTGTTTGGTGTTCCAAGGAGTTCATCAAATGATCTTCGAGCCTCGAGTTCTTGCAGCAACTAATTCCATACCTTGTTTGGGTGGTAGAATAGAATTCAGGGCAGTAACCAGTATTGTTACGTGACATGCTGCCCTATCTTACGTACGCGATTTGTGAGCCATCACTCACATAGCCCGTATGGAGCCCGATTGTTGGTTTGAGATGCAAGAATCTGGATGCCATGTTTCGTAATGTGGCATTTAAAACAACTTTTACCGGGTTGCCCCATTTATTTTAATACTATTGGGACCGTAAATGGCTCAATTGAATGCTATAGAGACCCTCAAGATAAGGTGAGGCATTCGGTAATGGGAGTCTCGACTGGTGTTCAGTAGAGAAGCTGGAAATTCATGAGTTAATGGGCCGAATGTAGCTAACGTTCGTTTCTTGGAGATGTAATGCACTCGGAAAAAATCATAAGAGTATCATTCATGTATTGCGTTGATACCGTCTACTTTCTTCAATACAGCCCAGACGTGTCTAGCAATTCCCAACGACCCCGTATAGTATGATATTCAGGATTCATCTGCGAGATCTGGAAGCCCCGATAACCCCGAAAGACCCCTTGCGGCATGTATTCTGCCGTAAGGTACCTTAAGTTCAAGTTAAGTACATGTACCTTTAACCTAGCATATAACTTTGTCTCGGCAATCCGCAACATCATGATGCACTGAAGCGATGTTTAAGTCGCAGAAACTCTCATCGACTGCCAAAACTCATTTCAGTTCGATTTTGGTGGTAGGGATGAGATGCAGAGTTTCGCGTTGCCACGGTCATGTTGAGGACAGTGAACCTGGATAGTCGGTACGGTGCTGTGCTCTGAGAACCGAATGCGGTGAAGGTCATTGAGCTTTCTCGGTAAGACTTTTGTCATGAGACGGGAGACCCGCATAGCCCAGTACTGTGCTCTCATGAAATGTTGCTGTAGTGATCTTGGGATGATATGGGGTTCTATTCCGAAGACTAGGTCTCGCGAAGGTTACTAAGTAACCCAGAGAATGATATGTTGTTGAGGTTGCGTTAAGGGAAGTTGACGTGGATTCCTCGATAGTTGGGAGAGTCGCCCCAAAACCCGCGGGGCCTGCGGCCGTTGAAGTCTTTCCAGTCCCTTCTATACTCCTTCATCTTTTCCTTCTTTCTCTTCTCTGATACTCCGCGTTCCAGAAGGGCGTACCACTCGAGTTTCTGGGCCATTTCGAGGCTGGCGACATCTCTCTCCTCGATGGCAGCCTCGGAAGGAGTGAGTTCTCTGGAGCATCCGCAACCCATTGTGATGAGTGATTTGTATGTTAGAGGGATGAGTGAAGAATGGTTGTTGCGGTGGTTATAGATGTGAGGGAAATTGGAACCAATGACCAGCTGCGTTGTGAGAATATGCTGATCGGATTGCTGGTGAGGGACGGGACAGGAGCTGAGGATTGGTGCGAAGAATCGGCCAGGTTATGTGAGTGAGAGGAATGGGTGGTTTAGCTGGTGAGCATAGATGAATGCCAGCAGAGGTGCCTTCGACTTGTACATCCTGGAAGAGCAATCTCCGTAACCTGTATGGTAACGATTCTCCCTCATGGTGTCCATGAGAGTGCCCACTTTCCAAAGACGTTGTCAACTTTGTTCACCATGGGAAAGAAAGGAGACAAGGTTGTCAGGCAGAAACCCGGAGTTCTGGCCATGGCAAAAATCCGCATCTCTTTGCGCAGTGTTAGTGAAATTCGCTGCCAAGCATCTTTTGGCTTCATTGCCCGGATGTCTGTCTCAATTGTGTGAGAGATCTTGTCAACAGTAAGGCTTCTCTTGTGAGTCTTGTCTTCTCTTGGCATGACCTTCCTGTACACAGCCTATGACACTTGCTACAATGCTTCAAAGTCTGATGAACAAAGAATATTCGTTGCAGTCATTTTGCCTATGTCACAAGAACTTGATGGCAGTGAGAAAAGGACTCATCTAGACGCTCTCACATTCATCACGAAGAGCCCTCCGGTACCCTACCTTGATAAGCCCGACCACTCAAGTGGACAGTTAGACCTGCGCCCCTACTGACATCGGGCCAAGGGAGACAGGTTTGGCGACAGGCAAAGTAGTACAGGACAAACGCAACCCTGATAGCTTGAATACCGTTGCTTAGGGGTAATTCTGAAGGCTTCGACCGTAAAGCTATGAATTAGCTTGGAGAAGAGGCCAGTAGTGCCGGAGATACGTGCAAACATCAAGTTCTCAGCGGCCAAGCTGAAGCTTATCCCACGTGCAGGTCTTGCAATGACCATCCGCAAGGTATCTTGTTACTCAGAAGCAGTTGAAGTATTATAGAAGTCTTCTTATGAAATTGACTAGTAGCCTCAGAGCGTGTATGAAGGGGCAGAGTTGTAGCGTACCAACTACTTCTATTACACTAACAGCGGAATGGGAACAACAGGAAGGTGTGCGTCTCTTACTCAGTAGACAGGAGACGAATAAAGTGTTAATCCGAAATCATTTCCGCTATAACCTCGCGTCAGAAGAATTCTTCATAGTCGAAAGGCGGAGAAAATATTTAGATCTTTGTGTTATCGCTTCTTTGTAGTTGATGCGATATTTCGATTCCTTGAGCACCCCAACTGTAACTCGAAAAATAGCAAACGTATCTTGCGCATAAAATATCGACACCAAAGATGAATCCTATTAGTTTTTCCTATCCTTCATGGCTTCAGGTACATGAAGCTTTAGATACTACTCTCAGTCCGAGAGCCCCATGAGAGATCGCGCTAAAACATCTCAGCAGACAATATTCAGCAATGGAATCGTGTATCTCATTTATTTGACTGTCGCATGGATCTCGGGTTTATCAAGCAGTCATTCGCCTGAGGCACTGCTATATTCCCAATCGACGAAGTCAATCTGTATGAATCCCCGCCACGAACCAGATGAGAGCTACCAGTGCTCAAACTCGATGATCATACCATATATTGGAACACACATCTTGCAAACTGCGTGAGGATGTAGAATGAGCGGAAGACATCACTATCTTAGAAAACAGTGTACTGTAAAGCCGAAGCATGTTTGAAGCGATTGGCCAAGACAATGCAGCCGCTCATTAATAGAAGCATCCTTCAGTACATTGAGGAAGGTCAGATTGAACAATTATCCAGCGACGACCAGATAATCTATTGCTTCACGGTGGCTAAATGGAAAACGTAGCTGCAGAATTTGGCGGAGGCGAACAAACATGGCCACGTAAATGATTGAAAGAAGCAGAAGTCTTAGCTAGAATGTTGCCATTCAGCTTCACGATTGGCATGCGCAACGTTACGTGAATCATGGTTGAATGTGGTTGGGCTGTTAGTGCAGGCAGATAGGTACGCACTAGTCTTGAATCCTTCACCAGATCACTGTCGAGGCTCGTATACCTGCCCTTTCGGACGAGACTGAGCTGAACGGGTAGAAACCGGTCCGATCAAATGTGTCTCGATCCTGCAACCACCAGCAGGAGGTCGGCTGCGTTACCAACGGCTTGCCTCGGCCGAGTGGATTGTGGCGGCTCCTAAAGGGACCTAATATGTCATAGATCAGCTCTCAGATGATAAGGACTAAGCTGCCATTCGTCTGAGCAGGTTCGCCCGAACTAACGCCTCTGCCGTCTCTTATCCCGACTTCCAACATACTTGTACGCCCCGCAACTCGCCATTAAGTGTTAACCGTGCCTATAGATACGACATGTCACCGAGAGGCAAGGTGTCGCCCACAAAGTGAGTGCGTCGGCTCCATCAAGAGACCCAGAGGGAGAGACCCAGCGTACCAGCCTGGCGGAAAGCTGCGTGGGGTTGATGAGTGACCACAGGCTGGGATTCCCTATCTCTGGGTTTGCCTGCTACCGCTTGCCAGATGGCCAATGGGAAAGACCGAATTTCTTGCAATCATCAGGACATGCCATACTTCTTTGGTTCTTTAGCTGACCTTCTGCAGGGCGGTCCACAAGGCTAGGTAGGCCGCATGCTTTCCTGGGATGTCACTCACCTACCCGAGATACCGAGGAGACGCTGCAGCCGTCCGGATCAGAATGCGCGCTGGCTGCCCACCCCGCAGAAGATATTCTGGAATAAGGGTTCGGCGGCCGGGTATCACGGATGGAGCTCTCGCAACCTTTTTCGCCATCTCGCATGCCCATGTCCCGGAAACCACGCGAGGTGGTGGCCAAATCCATCCATTCAATTTCTAGGTTGCCCACATCAACAAGCCCATGTCTGTTTGCCGCATTGAAAATCATTACCAGTTATGATATGAAATTGCTGTGTGAGGAAGAAGGCATCTCCAGGCGGCATTGATGAATGCTTGAATAAGCACAAATTATTCCAATTTAATTGTTTGGCTGTCGCCCAGGGTGGTGGGCAGTCGTGACACCGTGCCACTGCGCGCCACGCCGTCTTTTCCAGCCAGCGGGGACCTGGGGAAATGACAGGAACTTTACGTACGAGAATCCGTAATTCCAGTCGTTCTCGATAACCTTAAACTGCTACCGAGGCGCTGGAGAATCTGTCGCAAATAGACTGGGAAAAAAGGGCATCAGTAATCGATGTTGCGGCGGTTTGTCAGGCGTAACATATCGCTTGCCTTCCTGTTTGTTCCTTCGCGTGATGTTTGCTCACCAAGTTTGTCCAAATGCTGTCCGCTGTGCTACAGTGAGAAAGACGGTGAGACAGTTGAGTGAGAAAGGATGCCGAGGTTGCTGCCGAGTCAGTTGCGCCGATTCGCTGTTCCTGGATAGATGTGCTGAATGAATGACATCTCCCATCTTCATCGCCAACGCAGGAATACCGATACAATCAAATCTGACCACAACCGCATTTCCAAGGTCCTTTTGCGCGAGACTATCGTGTGGGGCGAAGGTCACCCATCAGGAAAGTCTCCAAGCGCAGTCGGACGAACCAACCCTCTCCAGCAGCTCGGATCCTAAGCGGCAGGCATCCTTCAACCGTGTCAACCCAGAAGGGCGCGCCTACGGAGCACAGAGGGACGTTTGTCACGCCTTCAGAGGGGCCATTTGCGGAGGGAACGAAGGGGTGGGAGGGGTCTCAGGAACTTTTTGTTCATCCACTTGTGTCCAGAATGCTCAACTTGTCAGTGCTTGTGTCATTAACCTGACAGCCTCGAAGCCAACTCGACGCAATGATTGGCCTTGCTGCCGACAAACCATGACATGGGTGGCATCATTTGCCGTCTCTTCCGACGTCCTTCCCGAAGAGTGCAGATTGTCGCTCTGTTCCCGCGTCTCTGAGTGGCCAGCAGAGTCGGAACTCGCTTCTCCAGCTACTCTCGCGTGCCTTTGCAGGGATTCAACTCGGGTGATTAACTGAGAAAGTCTTGGCCTCGAAGGCTTGAGGGGGGACAACCGCGCTAGACAGGCATCATCCTCGGACCCCAAGGTCCCTTTGCTATCGGCAGATCCACTGAAAGCAGGGCCCTTTTGCATTGAACGACTTTTTGTCGGAGGAGTGGCGACGCGGGTTGGCTAGCTCGCAGCCACCAACGCGTTGGTCTTGTTGCCCTTTTCCTCCTTTTGGCTCTAGCGGTCGAGCCTGGGGTACGACTTGCAGCTTCTGGCGATGCTTCCCACGCTTCCCCGACCTTGGCCACCCGTCTTGGACATTGCTTGAGTTGCTTGAGATGTGCTTGGCTGCCAATTTCTCTGCCACACCCGGCGACGCCATGCCCTCCCGCGGTGACTACCTGCTCTTCTCGTGCTTGGCGCCCAGCCCCCTTGGCGATCGATCAGCAAGGCGGCTCTTTGAATGGCCTGTTGAGGGCGGAACGACTCACCTCGATGCCCTCAGTCAGCTCTCCGGCTCCTGTCAGTCTGACAACCCCGACGTTGTGCGCCCCATGTCGTCAAATAAGTGTGCAACTTTGGCGGCTGGAAGATGGGAGGCGGCGGTGGCCGGCGGCACGACGGCGGAGGAGGGTAGCGGGATGGATCAATTGCCAACGCCCCAACGCCATTCCCGCTCAAACGGCGCTCAATGGCCCTGGCCTAACCATCGAATGACAAAAGGCCTCTTGGTCATTTCTGGGAGGCGGACAGACTCCGCGACCGCACCGTCGAACAGTACATGAGTACCTAATTTGCTCCAGTCACCGAGAGAGGCCTATCAGGGGGTGGAGAAGAGACGGGCGGAATGTGTCCACCCCCAGAGCACCCCACCACTCCCACAATCCAGCCCGTTCCTCCTCGAACTGCTAGGTAGTTCGTTGCCTGCAGTTCTTCGGGTGGTCCTCATCTGCGAGGATATCGAAGTATCGAACGCGGGTTGGCGGGTTGGTCGGTTGACTCTCTGTGCCGTGGTATCCTATCAAACGGCACGATCACACCTCTTACGAGCAACCAGAACCGTCCCTTCCCACCCTTCTAGACGGTGGCGAGGAAGGATAGACCCAACAAGAGTCCTCTCGAGACGAACGATTGGTGCATATCAGGGGCGATTTCGTTTATCGGTCACGTCAGTGCGTCTGTCAAGGACAAGCTACCGCCCGTTCCACGGCTCCAGGTGTGTGTACTCCATAGGAGACACACACACCCTCTCGTCCAAACAAGCTTCCGCTTGCATCCAGCGCAATATCTACATAGTAGCCTTTTCGTATCGCCCGATACTCCTCCAGGGGTTGGCCCGCTTCGCCCACGACTGACTCCATTAGGCAGGTCAATATCTCGGCCCACTGGTCGCCGATATGGCAACCGATCATGGAGTCCATCAACGAGGCCCTGGATGTGCGACGCATCTAAATACTACCCGACGCGCTCACCCTCGTCGTGCTCGATTTTGGTTTCTTCAGCCCACAAGCTCTACGACCAGAGATTCCCCCCTTTGAGTTCCATTCTTTTGAGAACTCAGGGTGCAACCCGAACGCAACACCAACCCGGTAACCAGTACCTGAAAGACTGCCAACCATGGCCTTCAGCAAGCGGAGGGGCAAGGTCGGAGAGCGGCCCATCGTGGTCGACGCCGTCTCGACCGGCGTCGATGCCAACGGTCTCGAGACCGTCAACCCCGAAGCCGAACTCAAGAAGTTCAAGAAGATTCACAAGTGGGATCCCTTTTTGGACATTGACAAGCTCGATGCCGCCGACGCCGCCGTCCAGTCTGGTGACTACGAGAAGGAGGCTGCCGTTGAGGCTGCTCTCCACGAGGACTCTCCCTACCCCGAGGTCCGCGCTTCGGTGAGTTTGTTCAACGTCCCGAGTCGAGCAACGGGCGTCATGACTAACAAGCTCAGGTTCAACCTTTTGACGATACCGAGCTGCCCATCAACACTATCCGCGCCTGGTCGATTGGTGCCCTCATGTGCACAATCATCGCCGCCTGCAACATTCTCCTCGGTCTCCGTCGCTCACCCATCATCATCACCTCCACCGTGGTGCAATTGATCTCCTACCCCCTCGGCTGCTTCTGCGCCAAGGTCATCCCGGAGATGAAGTTCAACCTCTTCGGTCACGAGCTCAACACCAACCCCGGTCCCTTCAACGTCAAGGAGCACACCATCATCACCATGATGACTGCTGCCGGTGCCACCGCCAGTTACGCCATTGATATTCTCCTCGCCCAGGAGATCTTCTACAAGCAATACTTTGGCTGGGGCTTCCAGATTCTGCTCATTATCTCGACCCAGGCCATGGGTCTTGGTATCGCCGGTATCCTGCGTCGCTACCTCGTCTGGCCCGCCGCCATGGTCTGGCCCGCGACCCTCATCACCACCACCGTCATGCACTCACTTCACGACCACTCATCCTCAGATCCCGCCCTTACCAACGGCTGGAGGATCGGTCGCTACAAGTTCTTCCTCATTGTGGCTGCCGCTACCTTTGTCTATGAGTGGATTCCTGAAGTGTTTGCTCAGTTCCTGCAGATCTTTACATTTGTCTGCTGGATCGCCCCCAACAACGTTGTCGTCAACCAGGTCTTTGGTGGTCAGACTGGTCTCGGTCTTATCCCCATCTCCTTTGACTGGAGTACCATTTCCGGTTTCTTGCTCTCTCCCCTGCAGACCCCGGCTTTCGCCATCGCCAACGTCGGTGCCGGTATCATCATCATGATGCTTGGCTGCATCGGTCTTGCTTGGGGCGGCCCCGAGTTCTACCGCTACCTCCCCATCAGCGCCAACTCCAACTTTGACCACTTTGCTCAGCCGTACAACACCAGTCGTATCTTGACTCCCGAGTTCACCTTCAACGAGACTGCCTACAAGGAGTACTCTCCTCTCATCTTGGGTCCTGCCTTCTCCCTGTCTTACGGCATGGGTTTCGCTGGTCTCATCAGCACCCTCGTTCACGTCGGTCTCTTCTACGGCCGCGACATCATCGACCGCACCAAGTCTGCCTCCAACGAAGAGGCTGATATTCACCTCAAGCTCATGCGCCGCTACAAGGAGGCTCCCGAGTGGTGGTTCGCGACCATGTTCGCTGTCAGCTTCGCCTTTGGTATGATCGCATCCCAGGTCTGGAACACTCACTTGACCTGGTGGGCCTACATCATTTGCATCATCATTGGTGCCTTCTTCATTCTTCCCGTCGGTATCATCCAGGCTGTCACCAACCAGCAGACCGGTCTCAACGTCATCACTGAGATGATTGTTGGTTACATGACGCCCGGCCGCCCCGTCGCCATGATGCTGTTCAAGTCTTGGGGTTACATGCTCTGCTACAACGGTCTCCAGTACGTGTCTGACATGAAGGTCGGCCACTACATGAAGATTCCTCCTCGCACCATGTTCGCTGCCCAGACCTTCGCCGTCGTTTGGCTGTCCCTTGTCCAGATTGCCTCTTACAACTTCCTCCGTGGTAACATTGACGGCGTCTGCACTTCCCATCAGGCCCAGGGTCTCACCTGCCCCAACGCTCGTACTTTCTACAATGCCAGTGTCATCTGGGGTGTCATCGGTCCCCGCCGCATGTTCGGTGCCGGCCAGCTGTACTCTTGGGTCAACTACTTCTGGCTCATCGGTGCCATCTGCCCCGTCATCCAGTTCTTCCTCGCTCGCCGCTACCCTCGCAGCATGCTCCGCTACGTCTTCTTCCCCGCTATCTTCGGTGCCGCTGGTATGATCCCTCCTGCCACCACCTGGTGGTTGGGCCAGTGGGTTATTGTTGGTCTCATCTTCAACTGGTGGGTTCGCAACCGCTTCTTCGGCTGGTGGAGTAAGTCTTTCCCCTGTGGAGTTCGTTCTCATGTCACTCACTAACCTGCTTCGCAGCCCGCTACAACTACGTTCTGTCTGGAGCCCTCGATATCGGCACCGCTCTTTGCATCGTCATCTCCGGACTTGCTCTGGGTCTTTCAAACACTGAGTTCCCCGAATGGTGGGGGAACACTATCGCGGTATTTCAGTCCCACTTTTATTCTAAATTGTCCAATCAGCTAACTGGTGATATAGAACAACAACCTGGACGCAAACGGCGCCGCTGTCACGAAGATCCTACCCGACGATGGATCCACCATTGGACCTACCCACTGGTAGTTTGGTAGGAAGCATATATGCGGGTGGAAGCATTGTGTTATGTACATACATTATGAGAACTATGTCGATTGAAGCTACAGTGATGCCTTGTAGCCTATTTTAATATACATTGTTACCAATGATAATCCATGATCGGTAGACTTCTATCATGCTGTAGATGAACATCTCCCGCAGAATCGGGCGGAGGCTTGTTGGATTCTCCCTGAGATATACACTGACTCTGAGTCGCAAACTCTCAAGTTGGACGGCCGCCACGAGTGACGACTGGGCGTAACCATTCAACGCATTGACCTGTCCCCTGGTTTTTCTCATTCTGTGATAACACCTGCGCTTTTCCAATGCCTCCAATTATAGAGAAAGCTGTAAGAAACATTATGCGGAGAGGTAGTTGTTTAATGTCAGCTGCTTAGGTCTGCATCAGTCTGGTCACTCCGGTCCTCGGTGGCGGCTATGAGATCATCGCAGCGATGGCCTTCGGCAACGAGGAGCAGAGAAGTTCCCGGCTCTTCATAATCTAGTGATAGGCTTGTTCATTCACCAAAAGCAGAAAACGAGTAAAGCTGGGCGAGAATGAAGTTGTGAAGCTGAGCCAGTGTGTCGACCTAGTTTCTGTCACAACTCACACGTGACGCGGGGTGTGTTCCATCATCATTACGTTTTATTGCACTTTTCGCCATATCCTCCGTTCTTATACTCAGCCGTAAGAATGCGGGGTACTCACAAAGGTTAACGTGGTCCAGCTTACCAACAACGCTTTCTCATAATAGCGACGGCTATTCACAATCAGTATGGAAAATCCAAGAGACGGCCGACCAAGCACAGTTATCGAAATCGCTCCTGATGGCGACCTCCTTCTGTTGGTTGGGCCAGACGAGACAAGAATGCGCGTTCATTGTATGTCATTGATGGCAGTATCGAAACCATTCTCCGTCATGCTCGGCCCAGACTGGAAGGAAGGCCGTGATAGGCACGATCAGGGTAAAGCTTCGGAACTATTGCTACCTGAAGACAATGTTGCTGCATTGAAAATCATCTGTTCCGTCATTCATCATAAGAATAGTGAGGTACCTCGAACTCTCGCTGTTGGCGATGTCCTCGCAGTCGCTGTCGCCGCGGACAAGTATGATTGTGGCAATGCTCTCAGATTTGCCGCCGAAAGCTGGCTTCGACCTTCTGGGAAATCAGCTAGCAATCTTATGCTTCTCACTGCCGCAGCATATCTCTTGCAGAGTGCGCAAGCTTTCAAGGAGATCACGAGAGCATTGATACTTGACCATGATGGTCCTTATCTCGATCTCTATTGGAAAGATGCCGAATCTCTCATGACATGGAGGATCTTCAGTAAGTATCATGAAGATCTTTCGAACCTACAACTAACAAGTAGCCGGGCAGGTCTGCTAGAAGAGCAGAGAGGGCTCGCAAGGCTGAGGCTAGCAGAAATACTTACTGCCGGGGTGAACGATGCGACTGGGCTGTGCGTTCACAAGTGCGGGTGGACGAGCAAATATGCATATGCATACATGAAGCTGTTGCAAAAGGAAGACCTTTGGCCAGCACGCCTATCTCATACTTCTATCACTAAGGCACTGGAGTTAGCACACAGGATGCCTGACCCGATCCCTGAGGAATCAAGCACTTCATGTGTTTATGAGTACAAACACACTGCTCCAGCCTACAGGCGAAACCGCAGCTCGAGTCTGGACACCTTTCAAAAAGGTATCGGACTTTGCCTACGGTGCGTTCGCTCAGGCAGCATAAGTTCTAGTTGTTACGAGCCCTCCCATAGCTACATATAGTAAAACCGAGCGTTGGAGACAAGTAGTGTTATGTTCAGATGATGGGACCCTCTCTATTGATATCTCTGGCTTAGCCACGAGAACTTCACCAATTTAGTTTGAAATGTAGCGTGCTGGGCAGGCAGAAAAGTACATTTTTTCATTGATGACTCATACTCTGTATTTATTTATGGCCTTGGTGTGATACGCGAGTCCCAAGTAAACCCATGATAATCCACTAGGAACATCTGACTTAATGGTGTCTGAGAAAACACGTCATGATGGCCGAGAGCGATGGTTGGGAGCTTGTCGTGATCGTGAGTAGCTTCTCAAATTGGTCCTTGAATAGGTCCCGAAGACCACTTCCCAGCTGAGGAATAACTCATTCTCGCCCTCTTCTGTGGTATTTTTGAAGCTAAAAGATGACGGACCGTCTTACGTATACTAGTATATGGCTTCTCGAACGACTCGCTTGATCCCGGGGTGGGAAAGAAGTGTCAGTAGGAAGAAGACCGCCGGCAAAGCCCGACAAGTAGCCACCCCATCGCTTCATAACCTATACTATACATTATACATAATCGATAAGGCCAGAAGAGTTGGGCCATCCGAGATAAGGTGTAAATAAGAATAATTTACCCAGTCAACTTTCCCTTAGCTCTATATCGAGGCATGAAATTTAATAAGCTTACGTGGACCACTGGGTGCTCCTATTATTATAGCCATGCTGGCGTCTGCACACGCCAAACAGGGCTGGCCAGGCGTGGGCCAATATGTGGCAGACATCATGTTGGACGGCCACATATGTCTAGTTGAAAAGGGTTGCCAGAGAACGTCTCTATCACCTTCTGGTCACGTGGGAAGGCGCATTCAGAAAATTCAGGAAGCTAGGCAGGCGCGAGGGTTTTATGGTGGGGGGTTTGGAAGCTGACTGATTGGACGTTTGGCAGAGGGTAGGCAGTTCTACTCACAGGAAGAGAATCCCTTAAGACTCAGTCGTTTCACGTCACGAGCCGTTTGGGTGGCCAAAAATAACTCTGATAAATAGAAAGGATAAAAACAAAACAAAAGTGAATGGACATGGTGGGAATCGAACCCACGCTTCCTCTCATTGTCTGCTCAGAACCTCATTACCGCAAGCGGTGTATAGTTTGAAAGAAGTGAGCGAGCTCGACTCCTCTAAGCATATAACGGAGACGCTCTACCACTGAGCCACACGTCCGTCTGTTTTTGTTAGAATGGAAGGCGCATTAGAAACTCAAGTACTGCCCAGCGCAAATTCCATCGCAGAAATTTACCTCGACACGGACCGTATTATTGCGGGTTATGGTGTGTACCTACTCATAATTGCGCCCCATTCCGGTATTTTGATTAGTATAAGTTAAGTTAAGATCTTTTCTGGAATAGGCGTGTACTTTCAAGAATCTCCTCTTTGGAAAAAGAGATATTTGAATGAGGTCAAATGGAGGGAAGGAACTGTCCGCAGTACTGCTCTACCTGATCAACCTTACAAATCGAGCAAGGTCGAGGAAATCATGCACTCGAGCTCACTTGTGCTATTTTTTTTAGATACAGCCTTTACTGTTTAAATATTGACTGCACCGACAAAGACCGAGTGAAGGTTTTCCGAAGCCATGATAAAATTGTGCTGACATACACCAAGAGGCACTAAGCACTTATAAGTAAGTAATACTCAGAGTCTGATCGTGGAGTCTTGGGCTGTGCCAATTAGTTTCCTCCTTCTGCATACGTACGCATTTCGATAAACGATCAGTGAGCATCGTACTGGCCGAAAGGCTTTGCCCTACTGACGTGTATAATTACGCTGATCAGTGCTTTGGATGACCCTACTTCGTGTAGTGATAGGTTCCATTACACACCAGTAAGTCGACAGAGAAGACATTTCCGAACGAGCAGTCAGCTCTTTTGTGTATCAAATTCTGTAACAGAGGCTCGTTTGCAGTATCACGATCGACTCCGTGCTACATATTCTCGATTGCGGAACCTATACGGAAACTTTGAGAGCGTGTTCCATCACGCGAGCTTACTTCCGCCAGTCGACCGCCACGAAAGGATCGCTTCAACAAGCCCTCATTCGCCAAATCGACCGCCAGACCGCTGGCCGCTAAAACGATATTAGTTCACAACGCTATAATTACGACTTCTTTGCGCCAGATATCCACTACTGAAGGCTCACTTCGACAAGCTCTCCTCCAGCGTCAATTGTGCTCGATTTCTTACGCATGCTTGCCGCGAAAAAAATACTTTCACTACCTTCTTTCACCATCTCCTTTCATGGGAAGCCAACCTCGCCGCAGAAAGAGCTTCTTTTTGTCATTGTCAGGGTTATTCCCTGCAGAAGAGCTCTTTCGACACGCTCTCTGCCGGCAGGCCCCTGGCCGCCACGGAAATCTCGCTTCGACAAGTCCCTAAGCCCACCAGAGCGTTGGTTCAGACCGCTGACTGATGAGACAGGGCGTCTCAGCACACCGACTCCCACTTTCTCATGCCAGAAACTCGCCGCGGAAGGATCTCGAAAATCCAACTTCCGCCAGATCTCTTCTAGGGCAACCGTACGGGTCGAACGAAGGTCCTGCCCACTGTGACTGTCCCCAATTGCTGCGTACTTGCGGTCAACATAGATCCTCAATTTTCCCTGCCTTTATGACTCTTTGACAAACGGCAAGTGCCTCGACAAACAGAAACGTATCAAAATTTCCGTCAGTACGACAAACGTGGTGGCCGAGTACCTCCACTTCCTCCAGCCACTTCGACGGCAAACCCCTCGGCCATTTCGACGGCAAGCTCCTCCTCGGCCACTTCGACGGCAAGCTACCTCCTCCAGTCAACTCGATGCAAATGACCTTATTCTACCGCTTCAATGGGCAAGAGCCAAGTCCCGCAAGCGTGATTGAGAAAGCAGCATACTATGGGCAAGTCTCCCAGCGAACATATACACCTCCCTTGCTTTGACGTGGACAGGAACGCACGGGTTTTCGTCGTTTGCCGAAGAATTTGGGCATTCGAAATGATACAAGTGGGAGGATCAGGATACGATTCGGAGAGGACCAGGACAATGGGATTATTGAGTTTTAGCACGGCAGTTACAGCGGAAACTATGCCAAATTTTGGGTAATTGGTATGGCACCTCTGGACAAGGAATCTTACTGAACCCGACAGCCGTACGAAATCACCAACTCACCCTAGTCCGCTGCCCTTTCTACCCACAATCGAGGCACTGCTGGTGTTGGATTACTGACGGCAGAGGAGGGAATCCGGAAAGTGGCCCGGGCTCGTGCCCTTTCCACTCACTTGCACGAAACAGAGAAATCGTGGGCTCTACCTGACAACTTCCTCCCGATTATTGACCTTTGTACTGGCCGAAAGGCATTACCCGATGTGCTTGCCAACACTCCCCTCTCCCTCACATAGCTGGCAGGGCTACAACACCGGTAAGTGACCACAGTGCGTTCTTCCTCATACTCTAACAAATCATCCAAGGCAATTCAGCTTCATCTCTCACACAAACGGTATCCAGACTCTCGTATCTTCCCGTTTCTTGAGATCTGCAGTCACGCTTGCCACGGGCCCCTGGCAAATCCGCCTCCACCCCAGTCTGACAGAAACCGGGATATCTCAACTTTCAGCAACCGATCAAAAGCTGGCGAAGGTGACACTGCCCACTGCAACTGTGTTTCCTACTACTTGATGAGTACATGGAGCGAAGCGTTGCTGCCATTGAGAACCCTACCCCAAGCGGAACTTGTGCCTCGAGCGACTCGTGATGCGCAGTCGAGGCTACGCTCAATTCACGATGCAGCTTCCTGCAGCTGAAGGCGAAGATGCCACCAGTCCTGAAGAGACAGGGTTGTTGGCAGCTGTCACAGAAACTCCACACCATTTCCGTCCTTTGCCCAAGTTGTCACATTTGCCTGGCAAGGTCGCCCGTGGCGAATACATTCTGGCACGCCCATGCCTGGTACATGATTGAGAACGTCGGTCGAGGTCTTTCGGCAAGTCTCAACGAGGGATCATGGAGTAGGTCACATTTCCTTTCCTATTGGCAATTGGATAGCTAACCGATACCGAGGTTCAGGTCCCAGCAAGACAACAGAGACGACCAATGATACCCTCGCAATGGAGTACAGACTGTCACAAGACCACCACCGATGACAACAAAGGCCCTTTCTATGGAACACTGCTTTGGCCCCGTCTTTGGTAGTACACAGTCTAGCGTCGCGTCACCATGTTGGCATTTACGATGTCGAGTCGTCGACCTGAGCAGAAATGCCGCCCCAAAATAGGCCAGAGATTCGGCGCCGTCGTGATTGGTGAGGCATCCCAAACAATGCGACTACCTTCATTGCATCACTTAATTCTAGAGGCGTTGAAATCCAGACTTTCCCTAAGAAGAGGACATCGGATGACACCTGCTTTTACACAGGAAATCGTGGGCCACGGCGATCGAGCCACATCCCTGGACAATTGGGGCGAGGCTGCTGAAGGGCGGCATGATGCCGACCGAACCAGATACAATCGCTCACGATACTGGAAAAGCTCGAGAATGGTGCAGTCAAGACAAAAGGAGCAGGCCGAGAGCCCAAGACTCACGAACCTAGACATGCTCTGTCTGAGATTGGAGATGCCGACCTCGTCAGTTCAACTCTCATCGGAGAGCCCCAGAGAGCCCTGTATCAAAATATAGCCGTCGCTGATGAAGCATCTCATGCCAGAGAACTGAAGACTCCGGACAACACGGCTCCCGAACAGCTATTACCTCAGGGACCTCAACCAGAAGATCCACTTGGTGCAACAAATCAACCAACAGTATCATGGGTGCCTTGATGAAGGAGCGTAATTTTTACATGGCTTCGGCCTCGTCTCTCGGAACTTGAAGCGCGTATCTGCAGTCGGTCTACAGCCGACTGAATGGGCCACAAGAGTGTCTACAGCAACTTCGTCGAATTGTGATCGCTTTCCATTGGAGCTTACGACAATTTTCGGTTGTCCTTAGGCAGGAAAGACGGCACGGAACGCCTTCATCTCTGCCATATCTTCTTCCCGGTGTCGCAATCTCAGGCACGACAACGAGAAGAAGATACGCAAGCCAGTCAAGATTCCTTATCTTCTCGATGTCAACTACCCCTGCGACGATGCAGCAGACAGAGTGTACTCAGCGCAGATGTTTACTATCTAATCAAACATACTTGGATCACCAGTTAGTGGTACTGTCCAAAGTGAGACGTCTAGAAGTATAGCCACAATTTCTAGTAGTAAAAAGCTAGATCTTAGTAAAATATATAAATAGTAGTAATAGTTAAATGCGAAGTAGACGGCCTAAGGTGGGCGTCTGAAACTAAGTTCTAATAATAAGCTAACGGGTTTTAATTACGTCTAGGGCGATGATATTCTGCCACTAGCTGCCGCTATTCTGCTACTAAGTATAGCTACGGCCGCTACACGACCGCCGGTCTCGGGTATATATATAAGCTAGGCTCTGCGTAGTTAGTATTTAAATAGGTTAGGCTAATCAGAGGCCGTTAATTAACTTATAGTTAATTAAATTATTTTAGTAAAAAGTATGGCAATCGATAAATTGGCCTAATTAACTACTCAATTAACTGCCCAATTAACTACCTAATTAACTACCTAATTAACTACCTAATTAACTATTAATTACTTTATATAGCCCATAGCCCGTAATTTAGCGACTTCCTCTACTTTAGCCTCGTCCTCTACTTTAGCCTCGTACTTATTAATAAGTTTATTTATTTTACTTTTTATTATAGGATTAATATCGTAAGTATAATCCTCGTTAGCTAGATCCTATAGTACGTTTAACTACGTAAAATTACTAATTAATTAAAATCGCAACTTTATAAGCGTTAGTAATTAAAGAGCCCCTATAAGATTAATTATATTGCCGTTAATTATATTAATTACCTCGTTAATAATAGCCCGCTAATACCCCCGCTATATCTTTATACTAAGCTCGTATATATTAAAATCGTATATAATCTCGAGGCCTTATCAAGTAGAAGTAGCCTTACTTAGCGCTAGAAATACTATTAATAGTAGTAGCGCTAGTACGAGTACTATTTTTATACGTTTAGTAGCTTTTTTATACTTAAACATAGAGGGCTCTTATTTAGAAAAAGTACTTAGATTAACCGCTAGCTTTTTTAACTTAAGTACCCTAGTACCCGTTATAATTATTATGATACCCGCTATAAAGCCCTATAGGTAACCTTTACTTCGGACTTATAGGGGATTAAGTAGGGGGGTAAAAGTACTATTATTAATAATAAGCTCTAAGCGTTACTAAAACTAATATAAGTAGATCTTTTTTAGTAATATTAAGGTACCGTCCTTAGTATATTACTAAAGGATGTAATAATAAAGTAGCTTATAAGTAGTTCGAATTAAGTAGGGTACGCACTCTCTTAATAGCTTCTTATATAAACCTAAATTTAGTTATTTACTTAGCGTACGGAGTTCTTATAAGAGGTACCTAAGGGTATCGTAATATATATATATACGGACCTTTTTTTAAAATAATCCCGTAATAGTACTTAATACCTTAGCCTAGCGACGGGTTTAATAAGTATTAATTATAGCCGCTTAACCTATTTAAAAAATAACTAATTTATTAAATACGGCTTTAAAGTCGCCCGTATAGTAATAAATTCGTACTTTAATACTTATATATAAGGATTCGATAATTAACGTAATTACGTAACTAAAATACCTAACTCGGTTAACCTAAGTAAGTACGATTTTTTTATACTACGGCTTAAGCTAAGTATTAATAATATAATTAACTACTACCGTAGGGTACTTAATAATCTTAAATTTAAATAATTAGTCGTAGTATATAGCTATTAATTCGCTATAAAAAAGATTACCCTAATCTATAAGGAATTATTAAAAGCGAGGGTTATGTATAACGACGCTAGTCTCGTCCCTCGTAGCTAGGCCGAAGTAGCGCCGGGTCTTAGCTAGTACGTTAAAGTTAACGTATTAGTAGTAAAGTACGTATAGTACTACTTTAAATTAAGTATTATTATTAAGGGCGTTAAGTAAAGTAGTCTCGCGATCTATATACGTAACTTATAGAAAGGGAATTTTATAGGCCTAGAGTAATACTAATAGCTAGTTAATAGCCTAACGGTAGTTAGCTTCCTTCTTACTAAATAAAAAATAGCTCGTAACTTAAAAAATATAACTATCGTTCGTAGCTCTATAGATATTAAATAGTAATATATTAAATCAATTAGTTTTATATATAGAATCTATTAATAGAACATCCGGATATTATTAAAATAGGGAAATCGTAATAATAAGTATAGTAAATAAACTTATAATATAGCCTGCGTTGTTGCGTTAAAAATAGTACTAATACTTCGTAAAATCGCGTAATTAGTTAAATAACTACTTAATAAGAGATCTACTACCTAATTCGTTACGGTAGTAAGTAGTTAATATATTAAGTATATCGTAGTTAACGATATTGCTATAATCGCTACTTTCTAATTAGAGGCTTAAAAAGATTTAGATAGGTCGAATACTCTTATTTTATTAGTTAACGATTTAGTCCTTTTTATTATATAATAGCGCGCGGTAATAACGCGTAAAAGCGTTAATATTATTAAATAAGTAGTTATAATAGTTACGGAAGGCGCTAACGACGGGATAGAAGAGCTAATTACCGCTCGAAAGGCTAGTAGCGATCTACTAATAGTAGTCTATAAATAAGGTTAAAGATCTATAACGCTTATTTAAATAGGTTAATTTTATAAAGCGTTACTATTTTCGATCGTAACGCGGGCTATGAGTATAATAATAAATAATAGTAATTAGCGCCCTAGCGGAGGGTTTATATTAAATAATTTAAACCGTAAAGCTAGCTTTATAAATAGCCTCGTTAAGTACTACTCTAGCCTTAGGTAGGCTAGAGAAGCACTAGCCGTAAAGTGAGTAGTCGTACTCTACGTAACTATAATTATCGTAATTAATAATATATTAATAAATAAAAAGATCGTTAACTTCGTAATTATTCTCTTTTTATAGTATATTAATATTAAAAATAGCTTTAATTAGTAGTAGCGGTAGTAGTAGTGATAGTAAGGTTAATAAAGTAGTAGTTATAGGTAGGTAAGTAGGTAGGTAGGTAAGTGGGTAGGTAAGTGGGTAGGTAAGTAGGTAGGTATAGGCAGCTGGGCTCCGTGGTCGGAGGCAGGAGCGGCCGCAGCCACACTTGGTGGCGGGATATCGGCAGGTGCTGGCAGAATATCATCGCCCTACGTCTATAATAGCGTGCTGGGGAACATGAGGACGCGTCGCTGACGTTGGTTGTTTTCGCCTATTGTGAATGTTTCGTTTGCAATATATGCTAGCTGCTTAGTGGACAGCGATGGTTTCAGCGATAGGAAGATACCAGGTGGGCTACTAAGATGCACGAGGTGCCGCAAGAACGGTCAGTGAGACGTTACGTTGCTCAAGAAAAGGTAATCAATGATGCACCGATGGGTTGTCTGATCATCGTTATCCAGGAAAATGGCACACTTGGTAGTCTTACGAGCTTCATGCGTGGCAGGAGTGACTTGTGTGGACACCAAGATGAGGGCGATGTTTAGTGACTCAGCTGAAGGACTCAGCCGCGAAAGATGATTCGGTTTTTTTTGATTTCATAGTTGGACTTACCTTGGCATTTCACTTTACGGGGATGTTTTTTGGAGAGCATTAAGAATGAAACAAACAATATTCTTCTGCAAAAGAGAACTCTATAACAATAAACTTAAAATATTAAACGTTGCTTCTTCTTCACAGGCCCTTCGAAGTCCTCCTCCTCGGCCTTAACCTCGATCTTCTCCTCAGCGCTTATACCCATTCAAATTAATTAAATAAATAAGTTAAATAAACAGTTAAATATAAGAATTTCAGTAAGTTAAATAATTAAATATCGTAAGGCCTTATATTTAACGTATTTAATTAAATATAAGGTCGCCCGGAAAAAAGAAAATCCGGGGCCGGGCTAATTAAAAATTAATATTCTTAACTATACCCTATAGAAGTTTATAATTAAGAATATAAATACCTAGAGCGGGATTCGAACCTGCGACTCCTTATTTATCATTATAAGTTCGGTATTATACTACTTAACTAAATAGATTATTAGTAATTATTATAAAAAAAAAAAAAGCCTAAGTATTATAGAGCCTTAAATTTAATATCTTACTATATTTAAAAATCTAAAAAACCTCTAGTACCCCCTTTTTTTAATATTAATAAAACTAACGAAGTTACGTACTACTATTTCTAACCCTTTACGATTATTATAATTATTATTAATATTAATTAAATTATATATTAATCGATTTGCTATATTATAATTAATTAATTAATAATAAGTTATGCGATCTTTAGTACTTAGCTACTATTTTAGATTACTTCGTAGTTATAGACCTTAATTAATACT
Organism: Colletotrichum lupini; assembly: GCF_023278565.1. NCBI lineage: Eukaryota > Fungi > Ascomycota > Sordariomycetes > Glomerellales > Glomerellaceae > Colletotrichum > Colletotrichum lupini. The sequence goes on from NC_064672.1 coordinate 6,038,048, forward strand.
AGCCTCGTATTATTAACTAATTTTAATAATTACGATAGCCTCTTCGCCCTTTTAAAAATAATTTAAAAAGGTAGGACTTTTATTAATAATAATTTAATATTATAAAAAGATATAAAATTAAGGAAGTTATAGATTTACTTAGAGGGGGTCTTTACTTAAGAGATTTATAATAAAAATATTCGAGACAAATTTTTCTAGTTTTATTATTATTATAACAAAATAGGTATTATTACTTATTTTAAAATAGTAGCTATAAGCTTAGTAATAGCTTATTTAAAGTTAAAATACTAAATAATAGATCTAAGCTCTAGCCAGTTATTATATTTATTAAAATCTTCTAAGTATAACTTTATATTAAAGAGACGGAAACTTACTTTTAGTATTATTACGAAGGGCTAAGTAATAAGAATTAAGGAATTAGTAATCGGGTATATTATTAATAGTAATAGCCTATTTATAACTTTTTATAATCCTTACCTCCGGGCCCTCCTCTATTAATTAGATTGTAGTATTATTAACGAACTTTTATTATTATATAAAAATATAAAAAAGGAGCTAAGTAGGATTTTTATTAAGAAAAAAGATATAATTAGGGTAAAAATCCGGAGGTTAATAACGAAAGTTTATTTATTATTTAATTTATAGACCTCGCTAATATAAAATACTATTATTACCGTTTTTATTTACTTTTTAAACTATACTAAGTAATAGATATAATATTTTATTATTTTACGACGATAGTATAGTACTTATAATAGGGCTAATATTACTTAGATTATAAAATCGGTAATAGACGACTAGGAATTAGGTAACTAAGTTAAAGTAGTTATTTACGATAATACTTTAAATAATAATACTTACCTAGGTTATTTATATCCTATATTATTTTATATTTATACTTGAGAAGATATTCTTAACTAGAGGATAAAGTATTACGGTTATATTCTTAACCTTATTAATAGGGCCTTTTTATTTAATAATAATAAAGAGGTATTTAAATAAGAATTAAATATATTAATTAATACTGAGTAATTTTAAAAAGATTTTAATTTTTAATATATAAAGGGCCTTATTAATAAGCTTTAGAACGTTATTAAATTTATTTACTTATTATTTTAACGATATAAGGCCTTCCTTAAGGTTAGTAATAAGACTAACGAGAATAATATATTTACTTTTTTTAAGGAGTCGTCATAAGAGCTTATATTAATACTTAATAACGATATAAAATAGAATTCGATATACTTTATAATATAGCGCTTTTTATAAAAGAGAAAGTAGATTTATACTTTTTTAATAATTAGTCGAGCTTATAAAGATCTAAAGTAACGGATCCTTATTAAGGACGTTTTTAATAATAACGATTAATAGCTACTAACTAAGCTAAAAATAGTACTTAAGCTACTTTATTTTTAAATAATAAAATATTAGGGCTAGGGTAAAGGAGACGGTTATAGCTATTTATAAAAAGTAATAATAAGTCTCGAGTACTTTATTAACTATCTCGAGGAGTAAAAAAAGTTATATAATAAATTTTTTAAAAAAGAGATAGATCTTATAGCTTTTTAAATCGTAGCGTTATAATTATAATTAACGTAAGTAATATTACTTTATTAGCAGTTAGCTCGTTATTAATTTATATCTTAACTTCTTTTTTAACCTCTAACTTTAAATAGTATTTTTTATTATATTTAATTCAAATATATACTTAGGGAGCGGGTAGAGCTACTTCTTAGTAATAATTTTAACTTGCGAGGATATTTTTAATTATTAGTTATTAATACTTAGTAGGTCTTTAATAAGTATTATATTAAGTTAAGTAACTCTTTACTCTATACTATAGTAATTATTTTTTACCCTAAGTAAGGATTAAAATAGTTAGAAAAGAGGTAAAATATGCCTAAGTAAAGCTATTAACTATTTAATATAAAAAAGGGACTTTATAATTATTAATAAAGATAGTATATAAACGAGATAATAAGTCTTCCTCTTCCTTATTATCTAAGTCCTCTTTTTTTATTACGATAATTATAAGCTACTTTTAATACTCTTATAATTTTAAAAAAATATTATAAAAGATTTATAATATTAGTAATAGTTAATATCTTGAATAATAAACGTAGTAATTAACTATGCGCCTAAGCTTAATTAATATTACTTATAAATTATCCCTTAGCTAGTCCTTAACTTAATTTAATAATAAATTAATTATTAACTAACCTATTTAACGTTAAATAAGCTTATACTTAATATTTTTACGATCTTTATAATAATAATAAACTATAAGAAAATATTTAGCCTTGCGAAGTTAATTTTAACTTTATAGCGATTATTAATAAGATCCTCTATACTAAAAGAGGTCTAATATCTTAAGAACTAGTTTTATAGCGGTATTATAAAAGTAAAAAGTTAAGTTTTTAATTAAAAAAGCTAATCGAGGTAAAGTCTATAAGTTAGTACTATAAGGACTTTTGCGATAGCTTTATTTAATTCCCGATTAAGAAATTAGTTAAATCTATTAATTAATTATTAAATAATTAAATATAGCGCGAGAAATGAGCTAAATAATCAAATACGAACCTTATATTTGATTTGTTTATATGGGTATAAGCGCTGCTTCTCCTCCTCTGCCTCCTCCGCCTCCACCTTCACCCCGCCAGTCTCTATGTCTACATCCTCATCTGCTTCTCTAAAGAAGCTACACGGAGATGCAGAATGTTCTTTCTTGATGCCGTGACTGCCATCATTCGCGGCTGTTTTGCCAGACATGGTCACCACCCTGCCACTCTTCCATAACAAAAGCCAGACCTGGTGTTGTTCACGCGCCGTGTTTCCCCTGGTCCCTGCGATGCCCTTCGAGATGTACTGCGGGGTTTTCGGCAATGTGAATTCCGGTAGAGCTGGGAGGTCCAGCTGAGGCTTGGTGCCGAAGGCCTTCGGGCTCATCTTCCCGACGACGTTGATGTCGCCAATGATAACGAGACCGCATCGCTGCCTCGTCAGGAGGATGTTGAGTTGGGACCATTTCTTTGTGAACCCGGGACCAGGATCTATGGCCTTGGTGCCCATCACAACAAAAATAATGTCGTTTTCCCGGCCCTGGTAACCATCAATGGTCGATGCGGGACTCATCGTGGCGAGTTCGGGGCAGTGCTTCTGCGTCAATTTGTTCAAGAGTTCCACGTTCGACCTGTAAGGCGATAAAATTACCATCTTCGAAGCGTCAATGGACTTCTCCTTGTTCGTCATGGTACAAAAGTAGAGTAGCAAAAGATATTTTACCAAAGAGGATATACGAACTGAATAGGTATGTGTAATCAATGTCTCTATGTTTAGTATCTTCATGTCTGGTACCTCTGTGCCTGGGATCTCTGTGCGTCATGGCTCTGTCCTTCTATATATTTTCCCGTAGCGTATTCTACTGTGTATAATACGTAAACCATGACGTAATCTTGGGGTGGCGGCGGCAAAGACGATCTGTCCTTACTATGTGTCAAGGTAGTTAGCATCCGGAAGACGCTCTATTGTCGATAGCGTGCAGAGATGACCTGAGTGCGACACCCTCCAGACAGGTAGGGTTCCGCCTGGCATTACTAGATCAACTTGAAAGAAAAAAAAAGAGCAAAAAAAGAACGGGTATCTCTTGCTGAATGTCGCTGGCCACGGTGCATTATTCATGCCACCATCAGTTACCGCGGAACAATCCGTCGCTGGATAAGATACATTCATCGTGCGTCGGGTCCATCCAGAAGCCATCCTCCTCGATTACCCTCAGAGGGGGACAGTTTGTGCCTTGATGGCATCGGGTCATGCACTCACGCAGAAACCTCTAAAAATTTGATACCTAGTCACTGGCTCGGAAATACAGAGGCTGGCTAGATTTCGCAATAAACTTCTTAGTGATGAGGATAATCTTTCAGTCGTCTTGCCGAAACCTGGCCCCCGAGATTGGTTAGCATTACAACCATACATGTACTTAGGAAACCGTCAACCACACCCTGGTGATTGCGACCGTGAGAAATCGTCGACTTCGCCCGTGGAAAACATGTTTTGCGACCGTCAAGTTGCGAGTCGACGAGGCGCGATTACATAAGTGCACTCGCCAGCAGCTAACAGTGGCACATAGTCAAAATAAGGTAGCCGGGCGTGCCGGGCTCATAGTAGAACACGAGTAAGCATTCAGAGCAAACAGTGCCCGCAGCTTATCATCGCTTTTACCACCAGGTCCGCACCGTAGACTCACGTGATTATAGGTTGTTCCTCACTACCTCAGGTGAGGTATGTTAGGGATTTAGAATTGTGCGGGAGATGGAGTAATTAGTAGGGTGGATAGAAGGGCAAGGCGGAGAAGGTGCGGTCTTATGTGCCGGAGGTGGTGAGGTTCCGGCTCAGGTTCCCTGTGGCCTCGACGGGCAGCACGCCGACGCTGGCGCTCAAGTGCGTGAGGTACGTAGTCTTCTCAGAGCACCAAGCTTTTTGCTCAGGGGGCTAATGTGGGTACGACCAAGGCCTCTGATTCGTCCCGTGTCCCGCTAGTCAAAATAAGGTATTGTGGGACCATGTCGGAAAAAGCCCACTCGACCACTTCACCTTACCCAGCTGGACTTCGCCTCGAGTCTTTCTTTTCCTCTTGATCTCTCCAACGCACACCGGTTACCGAAATTTTCGATCGCTTCCACGTCGTCAAGTTCGGGTCTAAGGGTATCTACAAAATTGTGAAGCTAACAGTCTACAGATATCGGATTCCTTCGTTTTTTGCCAAACCGGAGTCAGAGGATTTAGACGTTAGTCCTCGACTACGACTAAGCCCTGGCAATAGTTTTCTCTGAGAAACGAGGTGAACTCAAAGGGGTTCGTATCGGTACGACCAAGGCGGGGATCTGGTTAGGATAGTAGGTGGTGAAGTCGGAGGGGCACAGCGAGAAATACAGAGAAGTATTTGGTCTTGCGCCATCAGTAAGTCCCCCCTTCGTGGAATGCGTGGGCACATTTCTGACAATTTAGCTGCGAAGGAAACATGGCGAATGAGGACAGAGAGACCGAGAAATGGAAAGCCAAGTTTACGCCATTATTGCACGCATACTTGAGCCGAAAAAATCCCAGGACGCGACCTACCATCGAACAACTTGACAAACTCGAGTCGTTCCTGACGTCCGAAACAGAGCATGTTCAGCACTCTCATTACCTCGGAGATCTGGAACAGAAGCTACCTCTCATCAAAAAGATTTACGAGTCATTGCCGCAACCCAATCATCACAAGAATCTCGATACAGCTCGTTTTTGGAGCGGCCTTTGGGCTCTAGAGGTTCACTCTTTAAAGGACATTGAAGCAAGGTTTGAAGCAATCCGGTCCGAGAAGCGCAAGGTGCGAAAGCTTCAAGAGTACCTTAAAGCTCTTGACGATGCAGCAGCCAAATATCCAAAATTGCTCAGAATGTGTATGATCTTCTCACTCCAATTTGATCCACAAAAACTGATTAGATTCTCAGTCACAAAAGGGAAAGACCAGGAGAAGGATTCCGGCGGGGCACAGCTTGGTGAAGGGACGCCGGGCGACACTGCATCAACTGCGACAAGAAAACGCCCAGCTTCAACGTCTGAACCGTCGGCGACGCCGCAGAAAATACCCAAGAAGACGGCCAAGGAGACGCCCCAGAAGACGCCCCAGAAGACCCCCAAGAATACGCGCAACAAAGCAAAATCTGCCGAAGTGAGTATTGAATGTGACACAGGACTAGGTGCGAGCCATCACTGACTTTATTTCATTGCAGGCACTCAAGCGCGACAACGAACGATGTATTGTCACAAATATGGAAACACCTCAAGTCTGCCATATCATTCCCTTTGGTTTGTTGAACTGCGAAGAAGCGTTGTGGCCCTTGCTTGATGCAATGCAAGCCTGGTTTGGCAAGGAAGCAGTGATCAAAGCTCAGAGAATCCTGTGCGAAGAAGACGACGATAACATCATTGATGAGCCGGCCAACATGGTCTGCCTAAATCCCCACCTGCATAAGTGGTGGGCAGACGGCAGGTTCATGCTTAAGCCAAGAGGACCACCATACAAGGAGCCTGTGGGAGACGACGGCGTTGCGACGGACCTCAAGACTGCCAATCAGGCGAATCCTCGTCACTCTATGAGCACACGTCGCGCAGAAAAACAGCCGGCCGAGAGATTCCGATGGTGTCAGGAAATGACTTTTCATTGGCTTCGAAAGACAGGTTTCCACATGCCGGATCGTGCCGACTTCAACTGCAATCCCCGTGACGCGTTCCAGCCCATAGATCACAAGACACTTGGGGCAACGAGATTAGAGCCTTGGGAACTTGTGGTCGACGGACAGCTTATCAAGGTCTACGCCGATCGCGAAGCCGACCTGCCCAGCTACGATCTGTTGCAACTGCAGGCCAACCTTCTCACGGCATTCTCGCTCACAGCTGCCGCAGACCCGAAGCTTTACGAGTCTGACGACGAGGATATGGATGCGTTTTCTTATCAAAAGCAAAAGAAACGCCTACTAAAAGAATAATATTATAAATAATTAAAAGAGGTCCCCTGCGCCATTCATAGTCTACGAATTATACATAGTAGAATACTTTATGAAAAAGTAGTAAAAGGACAGAGGTAAAAAGTACAAGGACACTAAGCGCAGAGATACTAAGGGCAGAGCTGCTAAGGACAGAGATGCTAAGGATAGATTTAATAAGAATAGAGATATTAAGGATAGTAGATATATTAATTAATGCTATGTATATTATTATAAGAGGCAATACCTTAGATAACTTAGCCCCAACCCCTTCTACTTTGAGCTAGCTAGCTATATAGGCTTAACTTACTTATACTATATACGATTATATATACCTATTTACTCCTCGATAACGATAATCTTTCGCTCAATATAGTTTAAGATCTTGAAAGGTAAAGGGCTATATAGTTTATTATATTATCTAAGCTATAGTACTATCTATTTAATTTTTGTAATTCATAATAATTTAGTAATTTTCGGATTTATGATTATATAAGTATAATAAAAAAAGGTATAATATTCGATTTATTAAGAAATTAAAGTTCGAAGATTTAAATATAGCTTATAAAAGCTTGAAACTATTTGATTTATATATATTAAATTTATAATCATAAAGGCATTTTTTATAGATATATATATATTTTATATAGTTAATAAAATCTATTATTTAAGAAGCTTTTTTTATACAGGCCCGGACTAATTTATTAACTCCTTAAGAAGAGGAAAAGAAGTAAAGTAGTTAATCTTGCGTTTAAGATTAGGAACGAAGTAGGTACGTAACTTGATAGTAGCGATAAGTTAAGCTTGCTGCCACATGTATCCCATTGAGCACGAGTTAACGTCGGTACACCATTCATCAGAGTAATAAGTAGCTAGCAGTAAGATGATACAGCCCTATTCCCGCCATTCCCATCACACACGAATTCAAGAAGGACGTTAAATAAGAGAAAATATGGGGGCATGTATCCGAAGTTATTGTGCGCTTAATGGGACAGTTGTCCTAGAGCAGCGACTGCGTTGAAACGGTCAACATCCACTTGGCATCATGGAAATTGTTGATAATGTTATCCCCCTCGGCAAGATGTCTCCTTGCTGCCCCACGTTTATATAGTGGCTCCATAAAGGAGATGATACAGCTTTGAGATCAATGAACTGAGGCTCATAGCTCGGCGCAGCATTGGTAGTATCCGACAAGCTATCAAGAGCGGTGCAAGTACTGCCAGGAAAGGCCACCCATGATGCGGCAACTTGAGGCAAAAGAATTCCACCAGGAACTGCTTACGGCGGACTCGGCGTAAGGCATCCGAAGATCGTCCTCAGCGATTGCAGTCTCCGCAGTCCTCTAATTCTAGCTGATCGCTTAATGAGTTGAACACAACGGTTGGATTGCCGATCCCCACGAATGCGGAGCAGACTTCAGCAAAGGCATTTTCCCTGGTATTTATGCTTCAGCCTGCCATAACAATTAATGAACAAGATACAGTCTCCTCTCCAGCTTACTCGGCAGCCAACTTGATGTTGTACTCGAGCTCCTTGGCAGCCTTGGGGTCCCCTTTTCTCTCAACAAACTTCACAGTCAGACCATCCTTCACCGCAAACACAGAGTCGTCATCCAAGTACTTTGAGTCCTCGTCAAAGATTTGTGTTGTTACCGACTTGAAGCCTTCTGATTTGACCTGGAGAGTTGTTAGTACCCGCGTTGGGATGTGCGCATTCGAGCTGGTCACTTACGATGAGATGAATGTGAGCAGGTCTGAAGTGGTGGCGGTGAAGTAGGTCCAAAAGCTTTCCAGCGGGGCCATCACCCGGTACCTGAGAGGTGTGGTCAATAACCAAGAACAACTTCATCAATACATCCCGAGAAGACTCACTGGGTAGGGCGTGGGTCGCAGGCAGTAAAATCCATAACGTCCCTCCGCATCCGTCTTGAAGACTCCGCGGAGGTTGTGCTCGGGCTGATCGGCATCTTGCTGCTCGTACAGACCTGTGGCGGAACATCAGACGACATGTGCAAAAAGCTTAGCCTGATCTTCAAAACTTACCGTTTGTGGATGCTTGCCAGACATCGACTGAAGCATTCGCCAACGGTTTTCCGGTGTTGGAGCACGTCACTTGGCCGTACATGAAAGCAAGCTCGCCGTCCTCGGGGCACTTCACGGCGATTGTGCTGCCGTTGGGGCGGACAGGGGTGTCGGCCCGCCAGAAGGGGCCGAGAATGGCTGTTGCTGTGCCGGGTTGGCCGTTCTTTGTGGCCACTCTGTTGGTGATATCGTCGACGAGCCTGACAGTCTCATTAGCCTCACTGCAATTTGCATCGTTCATCATGAAACTCACGATTCGAGTCCGAGAACATCGCAAAGCAGCTGGCCCTCGTTGCGTCGGTCATTTGACATTTGGCCCGCCCAGTTAATCATGTTGACACCCATCATCCACTCATCTGTCGTAAGATCGACCTCGCGAGCAAAGTCATGGATGTGCTGGATGAATGAAGTGAGAATCTCACGGAGTCTGGGGTTCGTCTCCGATCCCATGGAGGCGATGACCTGCTTGGTGAAGTCCTGGCCGAGGCCTTGGTACTGGCCGTCTCCGTTCTGTAATGAGCCCATGGTGAAGAGACGTAAATGTGTGTTGTATGATGAGTTTCTGGTTAACTCTAGGGAGTATCGCTGATGATGTAGATAATGCTTTTCTCGGTGAGACGACGTGATCTTGAAAGATGAGCTAACTTCAACTACCCCGACTGCCAAAAGCGTCCCGCAGTTCGATGGAGGATACTTATTCCCAATCACAGCGCGTGCATTACCCGCCATTGCTTTGTAATTGCACGTGCGCTGTTACTGGGCGGGTACCACCGGCGCTGGGCTTCTACGCTCCCGGAAACCGCCCCCCGGGTCCGGGAAACACACGCAACTCTCTTTTCGGGTACGGGGGAGAGATCCGACGCGAGGGGTGTGTCTGCCGAGACTCACAAACATACTCATAGAACAAAGAACATGCCATGTTTGAACTCATTATGCACCTATTCCGGTCGGCTTGCCCCGGGGACCCCGCAGTTTGATGGCTCCAGGCTTCGTTTTGGCGGAGTCACGCGCGCGGGAAGGATCATTGGCTTCGGCTTCGGGCTGTGAGATGTGACTCTGCTGTACCCCTAAATCCGTGCGGATTTACTCCAATGATACGATGGTCATCATATCTATCATTCAGTAATATCTCGTGATAGTAGACGTGAGATGAGTGTTCACAGCCGCTCACGATGTGTACGCGAAGCCCAACTTCACAGTCTTAAAGCGCTGGATCCATGGGCCAGTTCGCGTGGTTCAGCTTTGTAACGAGCGTACTACGAACAGCTTGAGAGTTTGGGGCAACTTTGATGGTCACTGAAACTCATTATTCAAAAGTCTAGATGAGGTTTTATTCTATTTTGACATTGATTCACGCCTTCTTAACCCCATTTGTCTGCGCAACAATGCGGTGATCCTCCTCTGGGCCAAAATCCCAGCTCGCCTCATCTGAGCCGTTCGGCCTGCTAGCCCTCTTGAACCCAATCTCAACGCCCTCAATCTCAACCACGGGGCTCACAGCCTCAACCTCTGCCTTGTAGCGCCTCGCGTACCACTTCTCGCGAACGTTGGGTGAGCTGAACAGTTCTGGCGCATACCCCTTCATTGCCTTGAGCGCCGTGCCAGAAATCTGATCGACGCTGTGACTGTGCCGCAACGCAAGGAAATCGTCGCCCGCGAGCTTGCGCAGTTTCTCCTGGACGTCCTCTGGGTATTTTCCGGCCTTGATAAGAAGGAGATCATACTGCAACAGCGATGCCTTGCCGTGCCATGAACCACCCTTCGTCGCTCTGTTATAGAGACCCGTGAGAGCGGCGATGGCGCCCATGCATCCCGTTCCGTAGTCGGAAATGGGGAACGGAGGGACGACGGGCTCGTCAAGCCCCATGAACTGACCCTGCGCCCACGCCACGCCACTCACCTATAACCCAGTCAGCGATTTGCAGTCTCAAAATAAAAATGTGTTGACTTACACAATCGGCAATTTGCTGCCAGCCGGGCCGCTGGCACCACTCCCCTTGGTATCCAAAGCAGTTTTCATTCACGTACACGAACCCCTTTCCGCGCTCCTTGGCCAGCTTTGTGAGGGCAGTAGCACCGTACCCCAGCTTCTCTAGGGCACCAGGGCGGTAGCCATCCAGCACAACATCCGCCTCGGCCAGCAGCGCCTCAAAGTGCTTTCTCCCCTCCTCAGTCTTGAGGTCGAGATCCGCGGCATGCTTGCCCATGTTGCCATCTACTTGGAAGAACGGGACATCGCTTAGGTTCGGGCTGGTAATCTTCAGAACGTCTGCGCCGTACTCTGCGAGGATGCGTCCTATGACGGGCCCTGCGATGATGCGGCACAGCTCGAGCACCTTGATACCCGACAGTACCCGCTTGTCAGATGTAGTCGGCAAAGGTGATGGTGGTGTTGAAGTCTCAAGATTGTCCACGCTCCACGGAGGAAGTGCGGTGTTAGTTTTGCCCTGTAAGCTGATCAGCAGTGATATCGCAAACTCAACAAGCGAGACTTACATGAGGCGTCTTGATAAAATCCTCATGCTTGAGAACAGGCACTCCAGCTTGGCGCTTATCGGCGTTCATCCGCTCAAGTTCATCGACCGAAAATTGCTTCACATGAGACTCTATCGCCTCAACAATAGCACTATGATCTTTCAAGTCTGGCCTAAATGGCTCGAGACCGATCATGCCAAGCGTTGTCGATGCTTCAAGAGAGCCATGAATGTGGTAGTACTCACCCGGCTGCTTTGTCTCATACAAATTCGCCGACATGCGGCGATAAGGATCTGACTGTGCCTGAAGCAAATCCGTATCTAAGGGCACAAGTCAGAAAACTTCATGTTGCTTTCAAAATTGCAACAACATAACTCACCTTTTAAAAACTGCTTCACTTCTTTATCGAGTTTGCCATATCCTCCAACAGTTGCCAAATACGCCTGAATCAGGAACGCGGTGCTTTTCTCCAAGCTCACAGACACCTTCTTGCCGGAGGCGACGCCATCCTTGGTGGCTGCAAGGGCCCCTGCTACACCACCTTCAATAGCCTTCAGAGCTGAGGCCAACTCCGTTTCTCTGAAAGGAATCGGGAAATAGGGCAAGTCGCGGGTCGCCGAAAACTGCACAGCCTTTGAGATCTTTTCTGCCTCTGCTGGTATCTGGACGGAACTCAGGACGAGATCCAAGATTTGTTTCGTCTCAGCGACGGATGAGTATTTTGAGTCCGCCATTGTTGCTCGCTTGCTATTGTGAAAACAAGGCCGTTCGAAACGATTCTCAGTTGGCTCGCGCGTACAAGGCCTGGATTGAGTAAAGAGTAATCCAGAGAGTACAGCGTAACCAAACCGTTGAAACTACTGTTGATTGTGTGCAGCTATCAGAGTTACGATAATCGTCAATTACGAAAAAAGGATCATTATTTCTTCCGACTTTCAGCTCTGCGATTGCGCATCGTGCCCATATCCGCTCTGCAGTTCCCGTAGCTCTCGATCTGACTCCCCGATCCGATTCGGCGATTCGCGAGAGGTCGGAAGCAGCTGCGTTACAGCAGTGGACAACGAAACGTCGGACCCGCATCGGGAATCGGGCGGAAGGGTACATGTGTGCTGTCCCAGTGTCCAGCAGTAGCAACTCTAGAACCACTTCCAACAGACCCGGCTCCCGATGGATTCGGAAATGGGCGCAGCTACTGCGGGTCTAGCTTGAGGGGCTGGCAACTTAGGTGGCGCTTCCTGGGGCCGCGCTCAGGCTTGGGACAATGAAATGGAACCGTTTCCTCTCGGTCTTGGGGCGATCGTCGGATAAGGGCATCGGTGGGCTCGAGGTCATGTCGGGTAAGGGACAAGCTTTGAGTGTTTTATTGGTTAAAGATAGGTGCGTTTGACATTACAGTTTAATTGAAATGGTGTCCTCGGAAGGTGGCACTTATGCTAGTCGCTGCTGGCTTTTAGTCAGTTGTTTCCAAGCCAGTTTCACTGTCATATTTCTATGCTGGCCCTCTCTCGGTGTTACCAGCAGTGCCTTCCTTGCAGAGCTGACGTGGTAACGCAACGGTGGAGGGTAGTAACGATGATCCAGTCCGCATTGGATATCAATTGCATCGTCTTCGAGTCTTTCGAGTGAAGGCATGAGTTGAATAATGGCTCAAAATGCCGTCGGACTTGTAAGCGGTGGATATGTCGCGTGGGTTGACGGAATGGATGCGGGACACTGTTGGATGCCGAGCCAAGCGGTCGACGATCCAACCCAACAACCCGTTTCTTCAAGCAACCAACCACAGCCAATGGTAGTTACTGCAGAAGTAAGACCCCGACCATTATTGGCTACGCCACCGTGGGATTGACGACTCTTGAGTTCTGACTTGTTCCCCATTTCTCTTTGAACCTCCAAAAACCTCGGCATCCTTTGAGGCGCGGGATGGTTGAACTGCGCCGCAGCGGGCAGCAAAATCTGGGGAAACATTTGTGAGCTAGGGCCCCCTTGGAAAAGTGCTCCCCCGCAAAAGAAGCGAGAGAGCGCGCGCGCAAGCAAAGGGGGAAAGGGAAAGCCAAGAGCTCTGCCCCGGACCATCCTTTGCCTCAGTTGGCCGCCGCCGCCGTAGTCCTGTCTGGCCCCCCAGCCCCGAGGTTCAACGTCTCCTATCTTGCCACGCACTCGTCTCTAGTTGAATTGAGACAGCTTTGAGGCTGTCACTTTTTTCATATCGTATCTTCAATCAGATTGAACGTCGAAGGCGAGCAGACGATGCCTACGAAAAGAGTTCGTCAGAGCGAGCGGCGTAGATGCGTCAAGGCTTGCGGGAATTGCAAGCGGCGCAAGGAACGCTGCGATGGTCAACAACCCTGTCGGAGGTGCGTGATCCGCAGAGTCGAAGCCGACTGCACCTTCATCGGCCCGCCGACGAACTTTGCCGCTGCGGAGGACTCGTCATCCGTGAGAAGTCCTGATCGCCCGCAGGTTCATGTTCCTCCTGCTCCTCCTCACCGAGGCAGTCCTCCCGGTCACGGTCAGGATCTCTTCAGCTCTTATGGGCCGACTGCCTCCTTTCATGAAGCTGTCATTTCACCGAGTCATCACCATCAGCACCGGCGCGCGTCGTCGTCAATCAGCCACCTCTCACAGAGCACTGCGGTACCAAAGGTATCGCGACTCATCGCAGATGGCAAGGGACGGTTCATGTTCATCGGCGACGCCGCCAATCTGGCCTTCTTGAAAGTGATACGCCGGCTTGTGCGCGATCGCGTCGGCCTGTGCCCCTTCACTGATGATCCCTTACGGCATATCATGGTCGAGGCGACTCCTGAAGGCCGCCCAAAATGGATCATCACGAATCCCGCCGATATCCCCTCCAAGCCTAGCACTGAGCAGGCAAGATATCTGCTGCGGTGGTATCTCCGTGCAACAAACTGTATTCTCGATGTTTTTAATGAGTCTGAAATCCTCAAGGACCTCGAACATTGGCTGCGTGGAGAGCCCATGAGTCAAGATGAAGAGGCCATGAACTGTATCTTCTTTCTGATATTCGGCATCGGCGCACAACGATGCCCGGATGATCGGGATGCCGATGCAGAGAAGTATTTCAACTATGGTCGATTCCTGGCAGTCTCGTATGCCATGGAGAACCCAACAAACAACACGGTGCGCAGTTACATCCTCATCACCGTCTACCTCCTCGGTGCATCGCGACGCAACTCAGCCTTCATGCACCTGGGCGTCGCTACCCGTGCCGCCTACGCGCTGGGGATTCACCGGCGAGACGTCCCGGCGCTTTTCTCAACACAAGAGCAAGACACCCGGGATCGACTGTGGAAAGCCCTCCGGGTTCTGGATCTATTCTTGGCCGCCTCATTAGGTCGGCCGTTGGCGACTTCCGAGACCCGAGATACATCAGCAAGCGAGAACTACTCTGCCTCACTGGATCTTTGCGCGATCTTCGAATCGATCTTGAACGACGTCTACGCCAAGCGTATGGTGTCTACAGAAACACTCGAGCGTATCAGCGAACAGCACCGTCGATGGGCCGCGAAGTTCAGTGATGGTCTCGCGGCTGACGGGATGAAACCCAGCAAGTATGTTGACGCCGATGACGGTGAGAGATATCCGAACATAGGGCTTTACCACATGAAAGAAGCATACTACTGGAGTATCATGCTGTTATCACGGCCTTTTCTCATCGACTTTGTCTCGAGAAACATTGCGCGCACCCGGACGACGTCCATGTGGGCCGAGGAAACGCCCTTGTCATCACCGTCCGACCAACTTCTGGTCCATGCCTGCGTGGACTCTGCAATACGGACAATCGACCTCCTCTCAACCCTCATCCCGGACAAAAACGTAGCTAAACGACATCCCTTTGTCATCAACTCTGTCTTTGTCTCCGCCCTGGTCCTCGGCCTGGCCGTCTTTGGTGACCTAGACAGCACATTCCCGTTAGACCATGGCTTGAACGACGCGCAAGCGCTACTGAAGAAGTTCAGCAAGCACGATCCTGTTGCAAGCAGAGAGCTCGCCATCGTCGAACATCTCCAGAGCGCATGTGTCCTGTACCGAGAACGGAGGGCACGCCGGAAAATGGAGTGCCAGGGTATGCTCATCGGCGAGCTCTTTGGGAGTGTCCACGAAGGCGGCCCGTTATCGAATGAAGCTTCAAAATTCGGCTCGAATGCTGTTCAGCGAGACATCCGATACTTTGGCAACCATCGACACTTGAGCACATCAGAAGCGGGGGAGATCAACAGCCTGGACCAGAGTGTCTCACTGACGACCGGGAGCACCGATGGGCCACAAATGTTGGGTAGCGAAACTGGTCGAGGAACAAACGTGATCCAGGCACTTACTCCGTCGACCGATATACTACTTCCAATGTCACCA
Organism: Colletotrichum lupini; assembly: GCF_023278565.1. Taxonomy (NCBI): domain Eukaryota; kingdom Fungi; phylum Ascomycota; class Sordariomycetes; order Glomerellales; family Glomerellaceae; genus Colletotrichum; species Colletotrichum lupini. Next base: position 6,053,502 of record NC_064672.1, read on the forward strand.
CGGACGCTGCTCTTCGACTCTTATGGGCAAGATATGCCTTTCTTCCCAACGATGGACGCGAGCATGGCGCACCTGGGCTACACGGATGAGATGATGCTTGCCGATGCAGGGACTTTGATGGAACCGCCGTGTTAGTCTTGAAGGGAAGATGCGTGTTTTGAAGTAGACTATGTACAACCTATTAGCGACTAAATGACCAAAATACCAAGCGATGAACCACAACAGATGCCTACAAACAAGCAGATGGGACTTGTATGTGATGATGTATCGTTCAGTAAGCTCGATCACCCATGCACTGTCAAGCCCAGCGAATCACACACATAGCGCTCACGAGAATTGGACCAACGTGACTATACTTGTTTGAATTCATTAGATCTAGGTCTCCTCCAAACAAGAGCCGAGCTTCCGTTCCTGCGATATACTGCAGCCCAAGTTCGAGACCCTGCATATTACTTGCATGACGTATCTTCAAGAAAACCTAAAGAACCCCCACCCGTGGTACCTCAGAAAGTCTCGCCTGCTGATCTCCTACAGGCAGCAATGACCTCATCCGGCTTGCTCAAGAACGGAGAGTGACTCGCTTGAATCGTCTCCACGGTTACGTCTACACCAGCGGTGTCAATCATCTGCTGTTGGCCTTGATGAGGAATCGCGTTGTCGAGTTCACACTTGATGTAGGTTACTGGTATATCCTTGTACGCAGGATACGTGAGCTTGCTGTAGAATGTCTGGTAGCTGTGGTGCTTGAGTCCTGCGATTGCCTCCTTGATGGCGGCTTCGTCCATGTCGTTGTAGAAGATCTCTTCTGGGCGTGCGGGGTCGACCTTTGTCTTGTCGTCGGACACGATGAACCAAGGAAGAGGGTTGCCTTGAAGCATGTCGAATAGTGAGACTCCTGGAGGTGTTTTGTTAGTCACATGATCCTCTCAATATCTTTTGGCCAGAACCTACCTTCTGGAACCATAAAGGCCGCGCAGAATACCAGTCTTACAACGCCACCAGTCTTGCCCTCCTTCCCCCGAGCTGCCTTGCCCAGCCCACGGCAAGCTTCGCAGCCTACGATACCGCCATAGCTATGCATGAAGAGCACAACGTCTTCGCCAGCATCTACGCTCTTCTCAATCTCTTGTCGAATGGCCGCGACATCGGGCTGGAAGTCTGACAGCGGAGGCTCCGCACCATAGCACGGGAGCTGAACAGACTTGGTGGGATATCCGAGAGCCTCGAGCTTCGAAGTCACCGGCTCGAACTTGGTCGCGCAGTGCCACGCGCCGGGAACGAAGATGAAGGTAGGCTTGGTGGCAGTCATTTCGATAGCGAGAAAGTCTGGTGTACCCTTTAGCGTCGAAGAAAATGTTGGTGTAAACTGTCTTGATCGATTGACAGAAGCAGTGGGACCATTTGAATCATTTTTAAACTCTTTCCCCACGGGGAGGATCTCAACTCCGCGAGATGAGATCCAGGGACCAGAAGCAAATTACCCCAGACCAACGGCATGATGACTTCGGACCGGAGTCCGGGGTAGAGGCAGCATGACCTGGCTATTTGGTACTATTTTGGACACTAAAGCGCGTTGGCAGCTGTGGCGCCTGGGATAGACGGTGTTAGTGCTCAGTGGCTTTGAGCCCCCAGCCCCCAATGAGGGGATCTAGACTGCACAACAAACGACTTTAAAGTTTCGGGGATTCACATTATTGAAAGATAGTGAAATATGCGATCTACAATTCGTCCCATTCGTTTTCCCCTCTTCAGTGCCGAGATGATACTCCGCAGTCCACCTATGCACATGTGGCACGCTTGCGCCGCCACCCGAAGCTGACCTTCGGCATATGGTCCATTGTTTGAAGCCCCATTCCCGACGCCTGAACCCGTGATCCGATAGGCTACACCCCGTGCCTTGGGGGGAATTTGAGCTGCTGGGACCTTTAAGCCGAATGAATTTGCCCATCCGATGGGCCACCGATGCAGTGCTTCCGTTGTCGTTCGGGCACTTCGGCACTGGCGTAACGTGGGTCGCGGCCGGGGTCCGGGGGGAATAGGGTCAGCCAGAATCATCGAGAGCGTCATAGGTCCCAGCCGAGCAGCCGGTCTAGGAAGTAAGGGGCAGTTAGCCTTGGTAATTTGTCTGCTTTGTCGGCCCTTATTTCCTAGCACCAGCGATATATTCTTGCGTATTTCTTCATCGCTGTGATCTACGTGCAAGTCTACAGACTAAACACGGAGATCTGTTCCGCAAAGCTACAAGAAGTCGTTTCACGTAGTCTGAACTGCCCACCACCTCGAATTACCACATTTAGACTTTGCCCTTCGTTATCACAAGAAATTTTCTGCCTCAATCGACATGGCACCACCAGAAGAGTTTTGCCAGACGCCAAACAAGCCCTTCAATGTGGCTGTTGTGGGTGGTGGTATTGCGGGCTTGACCTTGACCCTTCAACTCCTCCAGAACAGAATACCGACGACGCTATACGAACAGGCGCCAAAGTTCGGTGAGATCGGTGCAGGCGTGTCTTTCGGTCCCAATGCGCTAAGGGCTATGTCCTTGATCTCACCCCACGTGCGGCAAGCTTTCGAGAACCAGGCAACACACAACGAATCAGAAGACCACCAGGACGTATGGTTCGACTTCAGGTACGGCCAGACTTGTAACGACAAGAACAAAGAGGGAGACCTGATCTATCGGCAAAAATGCGAAACCGGTCAGACTGGTATTCACAGGGCACACTTCTTGGACGAGTTGGTCAAATTACTGCCCGACGGAGTTGCCGTATTCGGCAAGAGGGCAGAAAAGTACGAGAATGACGGGAAAAGCGTTCTGCTCACTTTCCAAGATGGCACGACCGCTCGCCACGATGCTGTCATCGCCTGTGACGGTATCAAGTCTAGATTGAGGAGTTTGATGCTCGGCGAGGATCACCCGGCATCCAAAGCTGTTTTCTCTGGAAAGTATGCCTATCGAGGTCTTATCCCCATGGAGGAGGCGGAGAAGCTTCTGGGCGAGGAATTGGCAAAGAACGCCCAGATGTACTTCGGCAGAAATGGCCACATCTTGACCTTTTCTGTCGCAAAGGGTAAAATCATGAACGGTGAGCCAATTATTCTTCCACCTTCAGTCTTGTGACAATGGCTAATCAGGAATTTAGTGGTGGCCTTCGCCAGTGCTAAGGAGTGGAAGTCGGACAAGTGGGTTGTCTCTGTAGAGAAGGATGACATGATCCGCGACTTCGAAGGCTGGGGCGAGAAGTCCAGACAAATTATCCAGCTTATGCAGAAGCCAGACGTATGGGCACTATTTGAGCACCCGCCCAGTCCGACGTACTTCGAGGGGCGACTCTGCCTACTGGGAGACGCCGCTCACGCATCCACGCCTCACAAGGGATCCGGCGCGGGCATGGCGATTGAAGATGCGTACATCCTCGGCAACCTGCTGGGCTCCATCTCTGATGCTAGTCAACTTGAGGCAGCTTTCTCGACGTATGACAAGACGCGAAGAGAGAGATCCCAGCAACTTGTCGTCGACAGCCACGAGACTGGTCAGCTGTACGACTTGGAGTTCAGCGAGGACTCTGAGTGGGTTGCTGACAATCTATCAAAGCGAATGGAGTGGATTTGGAAGTACGACTTGACTGATGAGTTGGAGAGAGGGAAGAGAGAGTTGACGAAGGAAGGGTCCGCTGAGACAAGGGCGCAGCTTTGAGCATGGCGTTCAGGGGTAAGGCTTCATTAGCGAGTAGAGCGAAAATGTAGTTATCGGCTATTCCACCGTCCATATTATTTTCGATTACAATGCCTAAGTATCTTAACTAATTAGAGATTTCTGTTGAATTACAATTATCCGGTGAGCAAGTGTTTGCTACCATCTTCTCGCAGACAGCACTCTGCTGCCTACTCTTCAACCGGACGTTCTCCCGCAAGCAACGTCTCCTGGATTCTTTGAGACGGTAGCCATCTTTCTGCAGGAATGAACCACCAAGAAAGAATAGCGAAGATTGTGACGATGCCCATGATGACCGGGGCATAGTTGAGTGTCGATGCCTCAACCGGAAAAGCATAGGGCGAGAACAGCACAGCAACGACCCAGCCGTTCCACAAGACAGCAATTGCCTGGAAAGGCTTGCTCAGGCGTCCGAGACTCCAAGCAGGCTTCGGGAATTGCTTTGGTGTCAGGAAAAGGCGACAAAGGCAGATCAGACCGTAAGCTGCGGCTGAAGGAACACCCGCAGCCGAGACGAGGGAAGTAAAGGCCACTGATGACGGAAGAATCGTGCAGGTGATGACAGAGGCCACACCCCAGACGACCAAGACGGCGTTTCGGGGTTGGCCATCGACAACTTTGGCAACCCAAGGAGACCAAGGGAGAACTCCGTCTCGTGCCACGGCGAACACCAGACGCGACGCCGCCAGAATTGCAATCGCAGTGTTCTAAGCGAGGGTCAGCACGTTATTCAATAGACACGGGAATAAGGTACGAGAAAAGACAAAGATGACTTACAAACCACAGTGCGACAATGCAAACGATGTTCATGAAAATGTGGCCTCCCTCTCCGAGAATGGCTGCATACAATGGTACAAATGGCTGGGCGCCGCCAAAAGAGAAAAGGGTGTCCGCATCAGGCTGTGTCAAATTCCATTAGCAGGGTTCGTTCCTGCGCTGCATTTGAGAAGAGCATAAACTTACGACGCAGAACAGAAATAATATCACGACAACAAAGCCGCCAATCCCGCTGACCACGGTACTCCAAAAGATGCCGCGAGCGGCAGCGACGCTTGCATTCTTGGTCTCCTCCGCAACGTGCCCCGACGCGTCGAATCCGATGAGAATACCGGCAGTAGCGAGATACGAGAGACACCAATTCCAACCGGCCGGAGCGCCGGTCCCGTTGTAGGTGGTCATGAAAGCATCATGGGCAGATCGGAAGCCGTACTCGCTCTTGCTTGTCGCGACCGGTAGCCAGACCATGTTTAGAACAAAGTCCAGCAACACGAACCCGGTCGACAAGTAGAAGATCCATTTAAAGTAGCGGGCTGTGCTTTTGTTAGCTTGTCAATGATGGCACATAGGAGTCTAGGTGGTCTCACGAGGCAGGAGGTTCCAGATGGCAGCCAAGGCCAGCATGACCTCTGTAGTGATCCATTGAACAGCGCGAAATTTGACGCTTGAGGAGTCAGAAGGGAAGTCGAGATTGAAGACAACAATCTCCTGTTGCAAAGTCAGAGACTGTTACAGAGAAGTCAGTTCTTTGTGCCATCACTTACCGAAAGCATGTAGTTCACAGCGGCTTGTGTGTTGCCTGAGAGGGATCAGTGACTCAGATTGGGAAGATGCCTCAGAAGTTGTTGTCAACTTACTCGCACAAAAAGTTGTCCATGCTGTGGTACTCCACCATGCGACGATGAAGCCGAAGAATCTGCCAAATCGGGGTCCGCCAGCTTCAGCAGCCCATAGGTAGATGGATCCCGCCAAGGGTAGAGAGGAGCAGATCTCTGCAACGACTGCGGCGGTGATGAAGGTAAAGACGCAAGTTACGATGAAACTCGTCCTATCTGAATGTAAGACGTTGCAAATGCACATCGGTGAGTGCAGACACTAGCACCTACCAGTAAGCCAGGTTACCTCCAGCAGCAATGCCGGTAGAGAATGTCACTCGGACTCCACCAATGAAGTAGAGGGCAGCTAAACGAGATCAGAAATGACGAAGAGAACCAGCAGACTGGATACGGCGTACCGAACGTTGTCGCAAAGTTGTGGAACGTATTGAATGTCCGGTGCAGCACCTAGAAGAATGAGTTATTTGTGTGAGATGGGCTGACTTTTGAAATCGTCTGCTCACCGGCTTGTAGCCTAGGTTTTCCTGCCGATTCTGCGGTTAGCTGACTGAAATGCAATGCTTTCATGCTGTGTGTTGCTCACCAAGACCCGGGCATCTTTTGAAGACTCATCTTCTGCGTCGCTCTGGAAGGTGTTCGCGTTCTTGGCGACGCCTTCGTCTTGGCGCTCAGTCGCAGCCATGTTGATGATGTTCTCGATGTTGGTCCAAGCTGAGCGAATTAGCGACGTCGGAGCGAACAAATGCGGATGGAGGGGACGTCGTCTTATGGGAGATGGAGTATTCGGGCCGCCCAGGGGCCGTTGAAAAATCTAATTAGTGGGACGGAAATGTTCGGCTTTTGCGTGTGAAGAAATACGAATCTTCCAATGATTGCCGCATGTGCCAATGGCTGACTTACTTAGTCGCGTGATGTGGGACTGAATGACGGCATCGGTAAATCGTACGAAATAGCCTTAGCAGCAACTTGGTGACACCAAACGAGATGAGTCTTTAGACAGGTCGATGAACAGATAATTTGCTATTAGATGTAGTATAATGTGTGCTTTGAACAACATTACACCCGGACTTGTGGTTTCAAGTCCTCTGCTTGCTCCATGATATAATACTCTACACTACTAACACATCGCACAATGGGGCGCTGAGTAAGTACATGTAGCATCAGGCCGGGTTTGACAAACGTTGAGAGACGATCACAACCATCCACACACTGAGGGACTGATATACTCCGCCTTTGGCAATGATAGCATCTTTCTCTCTTCACTTACCGCCATATTTCTCTCTTTTTCTTCGGAGGTTGAGATTAGATTGGGATGTCGCCGCGCTCCGCGTGCCCCTGCCAATCAGGTCAACGTAAGCAACCCCGGGTTGACTGCCAGTTGGGGGATGGTACGATAGGTTTCGGGCATCAGGTCCATCACGCAATCGGCACTCAAAGAACGTGACGCATTGGATCACAGGACACGGTCAGTCTTGAGTAGTTCTTCGACGTTCTAGATGCTCAGGGTTCAGTATTCACCGTAGATATGAAATTGAGAAAATTGGGCGAACTTCATTGGCGCCGACATCTTGTGACTCTCACTTCGAAACTCTCTTGGGAAACTGAAGGTTCAATGCTAGAATGGCGATCCTCGTTCTGACTTCGCTGGTTGCTCTATGCATTGTGGTGGTGACAGCGTTCAAGGTATTTATCATCTCAAAGGGCTCAAATCTTCAACTTGAACGGACGATTGACACTCTCCAGACCGTCACCAAAGCTCACGCATCTCCCCTATCTCGTATTCCTAATGCTGGATGGGGAGCAGACTATTCGAGGTTGATCTGGGCTTTTCGTCAAGAACACCGAGGCAACGTCACCCTTGAACTTCCAAGATTGCATGAGACCCTAGGTAGCTCCGTTTTCCCCCTCAAACCATTGACACGGGTGGCAACTGATCCTATTGTCCTCCTAGGACCTCTTATCCGAATTGGTCCCAATGAGCTATCGTTCTACTCCATCGACATCTACGATACAGTCCATAAAGTCAATAGCGGATTTGCGAAAGATCCCCGAAACTACGGAGAATTCGTCCAAGATGAACATCCCGCACTCTTCTCTATCACGTTCGTTACAACCCTTCTGAAAGAAACGTAGCCTTTCTGTTTATGTCCTAACAGCCCGTAGAGATCCTCAAGAGCATTCCAAGAGGCGGAGAATTCTTGGTCAACTCTTCAGCCGCAGCAATATTGAGAAGCTTGAAGGGTTAATGCTTCATCATATTGATAATTTTGTCTCGGCAGTCGAAAGAAGAAGCGTCTCTTTTGACATAGGCCCTGCCTGCCGTGCTCTTGAGGCAGATATCATATGTGAGACGCCACGGTATGACCCGGCTCTGCGTTCGTCAGCTGACTTCTCAAGCGGATTTCTCATTCGGTGAAGCCTTGTCGGCCGTGTCTGCCTGGTCAAAAGGAGAAGAAGTTGCTCTTATATCAAAGAACGATGAAAAAGCGACATTTTTACCTCTGGTACGTCTTAGGGTCTTGGAACTTGTGAAGTCTAGACAAAGCTGACCATGTAGATGATGAACTTCCCGCTTCTGTACTCAATCTGGGTGAGAGTAGAAGACTTCTTGTGTCATATGGAAGGCTTGCGTACATCCTCTAAAAAGGGACTACGGCAATACGACGAGGTTCGTTCAAAAGATACGAAACTTGTTAGCGTACTAATTCGAGAAGTGGACGCACAAAGCTTGGGTCCGAAACAAAGATCCAGGCCGAAAGTCACAATTTCCCAATCTGCTCAACGTCATGGTTTCAGCTGGCGTGCCGACTCAGACTGCCCTATCAGAGGCCAAGGAGAACCTGGGACCTGGGACCGACACCACCTCTGCATCCCTCGCCCATATCCTCTATGCCCTTTCCTGGAACCCGACTTATCAGCAGAAGTTGTATAAAGACCTAGCATCCCGCGGATTTCCCACGGATTTCAATACTTTAGAAAACATCCCTCGCTTGAGAGCTTGTGTCAAAGAAGGCATTCGTTGGGCTGGTGCATCTGTGGCGATGTTGCCCCGTGTGGTTCCCAAGGGTGGTGTTGAGCTATGTGGAAATTTTGTTCCCGAAGGCGTAAGTCACCACAGTGGCATGTTTAGTGATTCATTACCATCTCTAACGGTCAATGTGTTCCACAGACTATTGTAACTTCATCACCGGTCTGGTACCTCAGAGACAAGTATGCGTACCCGAATCCAGAGTTGTTTAATCCCTATCGCTGGATAGATGATTACGGCTTGAACACTACAGAGGATGTACTACGAGACAAGTTTTACATTGCATTCTCTAAAGGCGCAAACACTTGTATCGCAAATCAGTAAGTGCCGTGACCCCAAATGGGCATACAGTCACTGACAAGAAACCTCAGCTTTTCGTACCTAGAATTGTACATGAGTGTCGCGAAGATGGTCGCAAACTTTGAAATCAGTCCTGCCACTGAACGACATAGACCTGCGCAGGTTGCAGGACTAAATAATGCAGACTGGCAACCAGTGCAACTTCCAAAGAGAAAGGAATGGGTTTCAGCCGTAGTCACGGAACCCCTGCTGATCAAGACTGTGCCACGAAGACACGTTTAGCTGGCTTCGAGTGTAGTGTGGGGAGTATTCCGGCTCCATTTCGTTGTTGGGGCGGATAGATAGGAATAAAACATGTCCGTTACCTGTATCCGTACGCGTCCTCGATGTTCGTATAATCGCTAGCCCGAAGAGGTATGTGTTCCTTAGCCAATGTTTGCTCAGGGGGGGCAACAGGTGTTGGTTGTGCTGCGGGTTTGCAGGTTTGCGTGGCAGGGCCCCGGCCCCAACATGTTCTTTGAACCCTGGCTCGTCACATTGCATGCAGCATTGTACCTTATCATATTCACAATCTGCAAGCATCTTGTGGCTCCAGAGTCGAAGAAAAACCTTTGCCGCGGCCGGGGTTTCGGCAACCTAGTGTCTTGGCTTCGGACAGCGGTTTACGGCCCGTCCCCGGCAATATCTCGTTGGGCGGCTGAATCTCCGAACCTTACACATGCTTACGCACTGCTATACTTGACCTGCTTTCTATTCGAGGGCACGAAAAGTGGGCTTGACAAAGTCTCTAGAGCCTAGACTTTATGGGTTTACGGTAGTACGGTGAACTGTACAGCCTGGCCAACAATGGATCCACAAGCGAGTAGTAGCAAACTCATGTAGGTGGGTTATGGTGACTACAGCTATCCGCAATAATGCATCTCACCCATGAACCGGCATGTTTCACCATATGAGGACGTGTCTTCCTAAAATTTCCGAATGTTTTCCAGAGTAAACGCTTGACATCTGCCCACATGCCGGAAGTGCCTAGGAGGACGGCTGGTATTCTCCGCCATTGCAACTACGGCATAGCCGTGGCGTGATCTACTTACCAGCGACAACATAACAGACGTGACATTTGGCTTCTTGCACAGTATTATGATGCAACCCAATGACAAGTTCTTCTTGTCGTATCAGCGTCTCAGATGCATGGTCATCGTAACTTCGAATATGAAGTCCCAGAAGAACATCGCACACCTCAAAGCTTCTCCGAGAGGATCCAGTCCCAGAGTTTGATTCCGAGTCGAGATCGTCAGACTTTAAGGATGTCTTGGTCAAGATATCAAGTATGCATCATGCTCAAGTGACGTGATTAATGATGGCCTTTAGAGTCTGGTTGATGATTTTCCTTTTAAAATCACCAATCATTTGTCTGTTGTTCACGTCCGTACCGTGGTAACATGAAACTAAGATCACGCCACGTAGTATTATACGGCAATCAAATTTGCCTCTGGATCTCATCCAGCCACTGACATCGGTACTTGACACACTCTTTGTAATTTATCAGACAAAATTCGATTCAATCGCTTCAGACTAAAATGTATCTATGCCGAGCTTAATCAGAACAGAGAGGGAATCCTAAACTAACACCACTAATGCCAATTTTCCAAACTTTTCCTTGCATATCAAAACAGTCCCAAGATCAAACAATTCGTTCCTTAATCAAAGTGAATGCGCCACATCTCTCTGGGAGAGCCAGCCGTGAAATCACTGCGGGTGTGCATGGCCAGGATGTTATCGCTGACCAGCAGATCACCCTGTTGCCAGGAGAAGTAGAGGGTGTTTCTTCTGTCGTGGAGGAGGGAGTCAATGATGTTGCAGATCTCGGTGCTCTCGCTCTCGCTCACGCCCTCGATGACCACGTCAGTGGCGTTAAAGGCAGTCTTGGACTGGGGCCAAGGCTCGTGATATCGGATGCAGGGCTCTCCGGTCGTGGGGTGGTCGACGACGAGAGGAAGGCCACCCATCTTGGTAGAGTCGAAGGAGCTAGTCTGGACGCTCCAGGTGAGCTCTCTCAGTCTATCCACAGACAGGTGAGGAGGCAGGTTCTGGAAGAGAAGTCTGGAGGGCGTGAAGAGGGTGAAGCCGGTGTCACTCGGTGAGGGTGTGATGGAGGTGAAAAACTGGAACCTGTTTTCGGTGTGTTAGGGAAAGAAGCTCATGAAGGTTTTCGCTTGACAAGTTCGCCACAGCGGGGATGTAACTTACTTGGGAGGGTTGGGAAGAAGCTTCTCAGTTCCGTCCGCCTGGGGCACTTTGTGGGTCTTGAACAGCCCATCGAAGTGGAATGGCATCCACTCGGCTGACAGAACGTTGTTCAGACCACGGGTATCGGCACCCTGGTCCTTCACCTCCAGGACGAGACCAAACTTCCATGGCAAGGGAGTGCCGAACTCCTCCGACTTCTTGACGAACAAGTCGCGATCCTTGGTCTTGGTGAATCCTCTCATGACAACGGGTGAGTTGACCTCGGACAAAGCGCGGACCTTTTTGGCCTCAACGTCGTGGATGGAGAGCTTCTTGGAGCCGGGGGCCGGGCGGATGAGGAGACCGCAGGGGTACATGGGCTCAAAGACGACGTCCGACTTCCACTGCATCAATTCGCTCTTCTCGCGGAAGTAGCTAGGTCTTCCCTCCTCGTAGACGAGCTCGTACTTGGGGTCGTTCTCGAAGTCGGCGCGGGGGCCAGTGGTAATGGCGCCGCTCAGGTCGAAGGCGATCGAGCAGTGCCAGGGAGTGGTGTAGTAGGAAGAGGTGGGAAGAGGGCTGATGGAGATCTTGTTCTCGCCGGTGGAGGGGTGAATGGAGAGGCGGATGTGGTCGCGGAAGTTCTCACGGACGGCGCGAGCAAAGGCCTGTGTTTGGAAACTTAATAGTTGAAAAAAGCTGTTGATATCATGTTGCAACTTACATCACCACGCTGCAGCATCTGCTTGGAGATGTACTCGATGCCAGTCTTGAACTTGGTCTTGGATCGGTCCTCTCCGACGGGGTAGACATGGCGCAAATCGGTCTCGAGGAACTTGATGTATCCGCGATATGTCAGGCAGGTATCTTCGTTCTTGGAGATCTCGGTGGAGGGGTCGTAGTCAGATCGGCCAAAGGTGTTAAGAAGGGCGCGGCGGAAGTTGGTAGCGTTCGCAACATATGTGATCTCCTCAAGCTTGTTAGGGAGGTGAGGAAGGTGAACAAGATCCTGAAGGCGCGAAAAGTCGATGTTGAGCAGGTTCTTCTCGGCAGCAATGTCGCGGAGGGTCTCTCCATATGACCAAACCTCCTTGTCGGGAACACCGAGAAGGTCGTTGTACACAAGACCGTCAGAAATGATGGTCAACTTCGCGCCGGGCTCGTAGATGTCCTTGATTGCAGAGCAGAGACCGTTGAGGTTGGCGAGAGAGAACTCCTCAGCCTTATCCGGCAGACGGCTGAGGACCTTGTCCTTTGTGTTGGGCGACTTGAAAGGGAAAGCAGGAAGGCACATGCGGATGGGGCTCTGTGTCTTGACTTTTCTGTAGATCTGGGAGAGGAAGCCCAGTCTGCCCTCAAGCTGGGCAGGGCATGTTTCGTGTGGGCGTCTAAGGCGGTAGCGGCAGATGATGTCGAGAATGTCGGCTGCTTTTGAGAGGGCTTCGTCGTCCATCATCTGAGGTGCCACCTTTGAGATGAGCTGAACCTCTGGTGACGGTTGGCGAACCGGTGTTTCTACAAGAGAAGGCATGTCGTTGAATGTGGCTGAAGTAGAGGCGAAGAGGACTGAAAAGGTATGAAGAGGTTAGGGTAATGGAGGCTTGATTAACAAGATAAACGACGATCAAAGTAAGTTTAAGGCTGGCAGATGCAGCTGGGTCTTAATGCAATTTGAGCCTGGTCTAGTAGAGAAAAACCTTCCAAAGTCTCGGGAGACGCAACCGGCTTATATCCAGCTTCCTTTCGTAGCATAGCCTGCCAACGTTGCATCTGCATACAGACTTGCTCGGAGATGACGATCACAGGGAAAGGGTAATGGCAAGGAGCAGCGGGCCAAGTCGCGGCACTGGCCGTGATGGGCTCGGAGCTGCGTCAGGTCACATCTGGCCATCCCCCATATCAAGGCCCATAACGGTCTTATTCCGGTCCTCTTCATCCACAATTCCCGTGGTTGTTCGATACACAATGTCGCCACTAGGGGTCAATAGCAAAACGTCTAGAAGGATGGTAAGATGGTAAGGATTTGCCCACGGAATCAATATGCACCCGGCATCGTGGCCCTGTCGAAGGATGTCATACCATGCATGACCTTCTTTTCTTTTCTTTTTTTCGTACTCTACGTAGCATACGGAGTACTCTTGATTGTTTTTCCTAATCTTCACCCGGCTTCCATCGTCGATTGAGTCAGTGCCGCCACCCCACTACCCAGGAACGGCCCCATCAGGATCAGGAAACTCATGCGCTCCATCGGACATGGACCAAGTTTGAAGGGCTGACAGCTAAACGACCCACGTCACGGTGGACACCTGCCTGACATAGCCGGCTGAAGACTCGAAGGAGGAATCAAGTGTGTGGCCACTGGCCAGTGCAAGATCTAAGTTGCAGCCGCGCGGGAGTCGTCAAGGGAAGGTGAAAAGATCCTGGTTTGGATCCTCTGGGAGGCGTACCAGTGTGGGGAGGGTACCACTTGTGTGAAAACAGACAAAGAATCGAGCCACCAACGTCAGGCTAGGCTATTGACAGTCTGGTTCATCCCAGGTCAAGCCGCGGCAGATGGATGGCTGAACCGTTGAACATAGTCGTAGACCCCGACTAGTAGGGGGCCAGATTCCGCACCGGCAGGATCCTCCCGCGGCTGTGGGGACAGGGGCCCCCCGAGGAGAGCAAAAACGCGCCTTTCCCGATCGGCTTTCTGGACCGTGACACGATGCCTGGGATGGCATGGCGAAAGATTGGGAGTACCACGGCGCAGATTCCTCACTTGGGCAGGTCTAGCCAGATAGCCGGGATTACAGCTGCATTGCTACATTGGCATGTCGTGGCATGTCACATTAAGATCGTCGGAACAACATTCAGGTTTGTAAGGTCGATTGCTCTTTGCGGAGTGCATCCACAGTCGTGTGTGGTCGATGCGTAGCATTCGATTCCAGGTCAGGAAGAACCCCGGCGCGCTCCGATATCAGACGATTATCCGCGGTATTGCTTCGAGCATCGGTCACACCGGAGGGGGCTCGGCTCAAGGCACGGCGCACTCTTCGGCCGTCGACCGTAAGTAGTCCCGGACTTGGCCTTGGTTCATTGATGTCAGGCCTCGCCGGTCAGGCCTCGTCGGTTAAGGGATAGCTTAGGGGGGCATAAAGAGGGGGACCAAGCAACAAAGGAGCAGCTCAGGCATATATAGAGCGCTGGTAGTACACCTCGAGGGAAGGGCAGATTTCAGTAATTCCTCTTTTAGACCCTAACAGCAGTTGGCCTCTGTGAGCTTCTTCCCTGTGTCGTACACCTATTGACAATTGATGTCAGATATCAAGTAAGCCACCCATCGAACAATACCTGCTGGTTCCGCGTAAGACAATGCCTATGCCCCTGATCCGATCGATTTAGTAATCGGTAGTCGTTCGACCTGCATTTCAGATTTTTTTCTTCCGAACTCATCGTACTCGGGCAATCCTACCAATAACTATACTTATCTTGGACATTGACGACTTACACGGAGCTGAACCCTTGCGACCAACATCACTGCATCAACTTTAACCTTTGTCATTCACTCTCACAACCTCTCTTGACACCACGCGCAAGTAACATTCAGTCAGTAATCATGGGCTCTATTCCTCGCGAGACTCTTGAAACCGAGGTCGATCTGGCCATCATTGGCGGTGAGTATTCCTGCCGACTTACACAGATGAGTAGACAATGAAATCTGACTCAAGGGTGCAGGCGGGCCAACTGGTCTTCTCACCGGCTACCTCGCAGAGCAGCTTGGTGTGAAGGTATGCATTATTGGTAAGTTGGCGAAGATAAGCTCTTCAAGTTAAGCTTCAGTGTTAACACGCAAAACAGACAGCAAGAATGCGCCTCTTGAATTGGGCAGAGCCGATGCACTCAACGCTCGTACCCAACAAGCTCTTGAAGTCGTTGGCATCCTTGACGACCTTATCTCACAAGGCATCACCTGCAATAGTAGGCTCTGAACCACCTTCCTGATTTGATGAGAACGCAAAAGCTGACACAATTTGCAGCGAGTTCAACCTTTGCGGATGGTGAATTCAAGTCGCGCCAAAGCCAATGGTGGACTGGTCTTGAGCACTGCTTCCGCAAGAACTTCCTGATGATTGGCCAGCCCGCTGTCGAGAAGGTCCTTGCAGAGAGACTCAAGACGCCCGTCTGCTTTGGCGAAGTCGTCACTTCTATCTCAGAGGACAAGAACGGCGTGGTGACGACAACAAACAAGGGGCGAGTGATCCGCAGCAAGTATGCGGTGGGAGCCGATGGCGCTCGCTCCACAGTCCGCAACACGCTGGGAATCACCTTCACCGGGACCAAGCCCGAGATGATCTGGGCCGTTTTGGACACTTTCATTGACACGTCGTTCCCCGTCTGCTCCGAGATCATTACGTTTCAGCTAAACGGCCAGAGCCGAGTCTCGTGGATCCCCCGGGAGCGTGGCATGGCCAGATTCTACATCCTGCTTGATGGCGAGATCACGCAGGAGAAGGCCGAGAATTCCATCCGCGAGCACATGGCTCCTCACCGAGTGGACTTCAAGAAGACGGAGTGGTTCAGCACGTTTGATGGTAAGCGGCACCCTGGCACAGCGAGCCGGCGGCATAGCCCGCTCTTGCAACATGCCATCCAAATGCTGTTACATGAAGATAGCTGACACTGCATACAGTCAAGGAGCGTATTGCATCGACATTCGTCTCTCAGAACGGAGGCGGCCGCATTATCTTGGCAGGTGATGCAGCGCACGTTCACTCGGTGAACGGTGGCCAAGGCCTCAACACCGGTATTGCCGACGCGTTTGCGCTATCATGGAGGCTGGCACAAGCCATCACAAACGACAAGCTCAGCCCTGACGCGGCTGATAAGCTGATCAGGAGCTACGACATTGAGCGGCGCACCGTTGCCCAGGGCGTCATCGACGTTGCAGCGAAGCTTGTCAGAGACACAGTTCGAACGGCAAAGGAGTACGTCTCCACAATCGAGAAAAACGCTGGGTACATCACAGGTAAGCTTGTCTTGCATGTTTATTGCGCTGTATTCTCCTAGCTTCCCCCCCCCTCCTAAGTCCCCGAGCCGGAGTCCTCTTAGGGCTGCGCTTCTGTTCTCCTAAACTCTGTTTGAGTGTCTGGCCCCCTTCATGGATGGGACATGGAGACCACTGCAGATTCGGGAAGTCCTTCCAGAATCCCTAGACCACCCTACCATGCGACAATCCCTCTACTCCACGTTTCTCCACGCTCCCGAAACCTAGCAGTCTTCAAGCATGCTGCGTAGCGGCAAGAATCTTCGGCTAATCTTCTTTCACCAACTAATACCTTAGGCATGGGCGTGTCTTACGATGGCACTGGCTCCCCCCTGATCCAAGAGGCCCCCAGCCAGGGCATCTGGACCGCCGGCCGGCGCTGTCCGGATGTCTTCCTGACGCCAGCATCCGGAGAAGAGCCGAAGCGCTTGTATGATCTTGTCGCTGGCAAGTATGGCAAGCATTTGGTGCTGAAGATTGGACGACAGTCGAATGGTCCCGCCTTGGGAGATGGTCTCCAGGATTTGGCCAGACTCTTCACCGTCGCCCCCCACAATGCGGAGACTCCTCGTACGACCGCTGTGAATGAAGATTCTTCATCGCCAGAAACGTCCTTCTCAGCCGAGTGGGCGAAGGACGATGACGACTTCACCGTTGTCGTCAGACCCGACATGTACATTGGCTACGTCGGTCTCGGAGGAGATGGGTGGAAGGATTACCTGTCGTACCTGACTCAGTAACGGGTGTGACAAGCAAGTTTTTTGCGACGATGATGTTTTTGTTTTTAGACAAGATGATGTACCATTACCGGATTTACTGGAGCGAACGCCCAAAACGGGCAAACGAAATTCTTTTTAGAGAGACCCCTGATAGCTCAATTTACGGATAGACAAAAACCCACGTTTAGTATTCACACACCTCTCGCAATGTGATTGATCATCGTCAGCCAATTGGGATGGGCACGGTGATCTAAACTCCCTTGTTGGCCCCCGTTACGGTGCACATGGAGCTGTCATATGCAGATAATATATCACATCGTGCCCACACATCGTCGCTTTCCTCTGTGCGAATTACGGATACGTTGTCATTTATCGTTCGCCCCCAACGTGACGCTGCGCGTCGATTCAATCGCTTGCTTGTTCAGGGGACTCGTAACCGAAACCGAAGAGCCGAAAAGACCGAGGAAGACCTATCGGCTCTTGATAGCTGATAACGCGAAAGGGCCCAGCATTATTAGGTTGTGCTTCTTCAGCACACAATCTGCAACTTTATTTGGAGTTGCTGCGGCCTTACTGCGACCTGCCACATTGATCTCCAGACAATCGCTACGGGACCCCATTCCGAGTCCCGACGACCGCCACGTTCCGTCGGCTCGGAACTGGCACTGCAGAAAGCGCGGAACCGAACCGAAGACAAGCTTGAACCAAGTCGAACCAACATCAGGTTACAGACCAGGAATGTGGGATACTCCGTAGTTTCCCTGAATAAACACGTCATCATCCTGAGACTCCCCCCACGCCGACGGTTTTTCCGGTTGTCATGCAAAAGGCAGATATTTTCATGTTTTCTTCATCCCACCGGTGCGCGCGCCGGCAACTAGGGCGGCAACTAGCGGGATTTTGCGGTTTGTTTCTCAGGGCTCTTAGCTAATAAACTGCTAAGTCAGCGTTGTTGACAATTCAGTCCCCGATTTTCGATCACCGCGCCAAGACGTACATAAGGAGGGCCTCGGCATCTTTTTTATCTATGAACAGGAGCCTCGGACTGATTTTGTCTGCAGTTCGGCGTTCAGATAGCAGACAACGACGCCAAAAAGCTGATAAGACGCTACCAAACGACGGACCATGGCCGAACAGGCCAGAAAGACTCAAAGAAGCATTTTCTCATTCACCGCCCAGTGTAACCTAACCATAATCGCACAAGAATTATCAATCGTCAACTCCACTACTCCGAAGTTTCGACGAGGTTCAAATGCCTCAAAGCCGTTGGCATTCGCAGATTCCAGAAGAGGTCCGAGACGTTGGAGGATTCTCGCAATGTGACATGATGAAGCCCCCCTCGTTGCGGACACATTTGACTAGGGGAGTCCGCCTCATAAATGCCAAAAATGATGTGTAGCTTGCGAGTTCATCATTGTACGAGTGAAATGTTCAGTAATAGACTACTCTGACACTTTTTGTTTTCCGTCTACCGCAGCCTGCAACGTTGATCCCTATCCGCTCTGGCCGATCCGACTTCCTCATTGGGCCTCGAACCACCATAATCCTCAAGCTTTCTGACTCTTCAGACCGCGTCAAGACTTGTCTGGTCTCCGAGACGTTGGAAGTTTCCCGAACAATAACAGCCAGGGCCACTGTGCCTGACTTACACCTTATTTTACTCGCGGCCCCTCGCCTCAGGTTATTTACATCCCACCTGGAAACGGTAAGGTTACCGCTATACTTTCCCCCAAGTCATCGCAACAACGACATACTTGGAGGTCCATCTGGTCTCTGTAACGTGGCCTGCGACCGCGGGCGGCGCAACCCGAGCTGCGGCGAGGCCCAGGCGGCTTTTTGGGGGGTCCGTGGAGGGCTCCGTCTATTGTACTTAAACAAAATGGAAGGCTAATTTTCCATTGTTGCTCGTTCTTTTGCTCAGGTGGGAGAACTGGATAGATGTCAGAAAGGCCTGCTGAGCAAGCTCTTTACCTATCGTTAATTCATTCATTTCGTCGTCGTCGCTGGATGATCTCTCGCTCTGTTAATCAAGCCGGCCTTGACAACGAATCAGTACGACCAACGCCACAGCCGCAGTCAAGTCCACCAATCGAGGAAAGGACCGCACGACATACCATCCCGGTAGTTGCATCACCGCCGCCTGCAGCGCTAGCAATAACCGCGGTCGATACTACCCAACCTATTCGTATTGAGAGAACCATGGAGTACACATCCGATAAAGAAAAGCCCTACGGGCCGGGCGAAGACCCAATGCAGAAGCTCGATGAAGAGAGCGGTAGCGATGGTATTGATGAGTTCAAGTCACCGCCGCCGTCGCCCACTAAGCCGACGGGGCCCCCGAATGGAGGCTTGAAAGCCTGGATGCAAGTTCTTGGCTCGTTTTTCATTTATTTCAACACGTGGGGTAAGTCATAAGTCGGACCATCCGCCCATACAGTAATTTCAAGTCCTGTGCACTGCCTTTTTGGGGCAAATGAAATCCCGCGGGCTCCCGCATAGCCTGCATCAATTTGGGGATTAAGCCAAGCAATGAGCGCGTTCAGAACTAACAGTATTCCAGGACTTGTTGCCAGTTTCGGTACCTTCCAGGTCTACTATGAGGGTCACCTCCTGAAGGAACACAGCTCTTTCGCTATTTCCACAATTGGCTCGTTGCAAAGTTTCTTGATGGTGTTTCTGGGCCTCTTTGCCGGCCCCATCTTTGATTTGGGATACGCCAAGCAACTTCTCTGGGTGGGAACCACATTGATCGTCACCGGGTCTATCCTCCAGAGTCTCAGCCACAATCTTTGGCAACTCTTGTTAACACAAGGTCTCTGTGTCGGCATTGGACAGGGAAGTTTAGCTGTGCTGGGAGTTGCTATCTTATCGCCGTGGTTCACGACTAAGCTACCCATGGCAACCGGCATTGCAGCGGCTGGAAGCGGTGTTGGCGGGTAAGTCTTCCCTCACCAAAAATCTCCGGCTCAGAAAGTATCCCGCCGGCTAAGGCTGGCCATCCGTACTAACATCGTGTTCTCATAGCCTGGTATTGCCGATTCTTTTCAGATCGATACAGCCAGAAATTGGCTTCCGCTGGACTGTGCGCACCATGGCGCTGATCGCGCTCACAACCCTTAGCATTTCCATCGTGACCATGGAACCGCCTAAACCTTCAGCTTTCAGAAGACCCTTGATTGACCGCACTGCCTTCAAAGACGCCCCGTATCTACTTTTCGTGGCCGCCTGCTGCCTCGTGTTCCTTGGCATGTACACTCCGTTCGTCTACATTCCGGGATACGCGTTGGCAAGGCATGCTGTCAGCACAGAGATCGACAAGTATCTGCTTGCGATCCTCAACGGCGCATCCATTGTCGGCCGCACCGTACCAATCTTATTCACCGCTCAACTCGGTCGAATGAACATGCTCATCGTCGCAGTAGCGGCCTTATCCATCTCGGCATTCTGTCTCTCGGCAGTCACCCACACTCCTGCGTTGTTGGTGACGGTCATCTTTTACGGAACCAGCAGCGGAGCATTCTTCTCTCTGCAGCCGGCTACATTTTCTCTTCTCACGGAGGACAAGAAGTACATCGGAACCAGACTTGGTATGGCTTATGCCGTAATGTCTGTTGCTCTGTTGCTAGGTTCTCCCGTTGGCGGCGCACTCGTACGCTCTGTAGGCTACATTAGCGCCTGGATCTGGGCAGGAGTGACCCTCGGGCTGGGTAGCATCACAATCGCATGTTCGCGAGGCATGGCAACTAAGTGGGATTGGAAGAAAACGCTTTAGTTGCCCCAAGTTTTGCATAACCAGACTTGTCTAATAACATAGAGATGATACCCTGATAGATTTCTGTAGACTAGCTTAGCCTAGATGACTCACCGCTTAATGCTTACATGATGTTGATGCCACCAATCCGGATGTATTTTGCTTCGTCTCAAGTGCGATGTTGATCGAGTCCAGTTGAGCCAGCTCTTACCAGCTGATCCTTCATCCCCTGGGCTACAATAGTTCTACAGTAGTAATGTAATTATGAAGTAATAAACGCTCTCTGCGCACTCCTAGTGGTCAATAGATTCCCAGGCAGATGCCCAAGTAGTCGGCTTCGACTGAGGTACCATTTCCCACACTCAGTGCAAACTTGGCTCTCCCGTACATAGTGAGACACTGACTAGTAACCATCCCAGCTCGGATGAAAATTGCATACGCGGCACGCATAGAACCAGTCGTGCCAGGAACCATCTGGGGCGACATCTCACGCGTCCAATTAAGCATATTCGAGCCTTTTCTTTTATGTAAGTAGCGTATTGTCTTGGCACACACTCAGCCTCTTGGCCCCTATTCTCTTAGTCACTTTGTCTCGCTCCATCTACTCGGCATTGTCTACTTCAGCATGGATAAAGTAAACAGAACGGAGCACCCGATGAGTCGGATTCTCCAGCCAACGCCAAGAAATTGATAGGTGTTCCACACGTAGTTTCCCATGGCAAGCACAAACCTTCCGTATCCTTGGTAGAGAACCATCGGCCCTACTTCAAAAAGGACCCTGAGCTCCACTACGGATTCAGTGGAGATCAGGCAAAAGGGTTAGGGCCCTGGCCAGGATTCGAACCTGGGGCCTCTTCCAAGTGGATGTGTTTAATGACAACCCTAAGGAAGAATCATACCGCTAGACCACCAGGGCGTTGGCAAACTCACGATAGTCGGTAAGTTGCTGGGAGGAGCGGCCGTTGCTTCGTCTCTTCATCCACAGCGAGCATTGCATCAAGGGCTCGACATGTCGTGTTGCTTCATCCAGAGTGCGCACGGACCCTGAAGTGACGGACTAGAACAATGGTGTTGATGTAGCTCTGTTTCTTATGTACACTGGAACAGCACATGCTTGTTCCAGCGGTGCTTGTTGTGGGAAGTGCTGTGAGAAGTAGCAACTCGTGCGGATAGACCAAAGTTCATGGCGCTTTGGAGCCTCATTTCACCCGTGGGAGCATTCGATTATGCCTCAATGCTGTTTCTGGTATTTCAAGCATGCCAAAAGTAAGTAATATGGAGTAGTTGCGAATAATTCTTTGACTAGATAGCTATTATTGTGTTCGGGGATCATACGAGACTGTGGTCTCGTGGGTGACTTGAATTCGAGCGGCCGTTGACGGCGTGACTCGACCATCGTTTCTATTCGCAAATGAGACTGACTAACGCCATTGAAGTCACTTCATTAGCCGCATGATCTATTCCGCTACAGGTCCTTCGGTGCTGATTTGATTCAGATTCGATAACTGTCTCCCGCTCACTGAAAATATCCGTGCGGTACCTCCTTCCAGACCATAACTCAGCTTCGTCATCGCTACATTTTGCTTTTACCGAACTCTTTTCTGGAAGATCATCATGTGACTATAATTCATACGACTCGGACTGCATGTTGTGTCTTTTTCTGTTATTCTCGATGACAGTGGAGTATGGCAATGACTTCTTTCCGCTCTTGTCAGCAGATCCGGTGATATGTGAAGAAATGAAGCTTGGCAGATATCGGACAAAGAAAGGCTTCAACCCAGGGACCGAGGCGCACACAATGCCGGCATTCGCCTCGAGGAAGGACCAGTTGAATTGTTCGGCTACATCCCAGCTGTAACCAGCACTCTTCAACAGTGATGGAAGGATGATCGTCCGTTTGATCGCCGATGCACAAACACTACGAGCAGTTAGGACCGGAGTGATACTTTGACGGAATAAGATATAGATAGAAAACAAGGAGGCAAAGGCTCTCACAATATCCCAGTGGCGAACATTAGAATGACAGAAACCTTCTGCCTTCGAGCCATTCAAAGTGGAATGACAATTTTCAGCGGAAGCAGAAGTATGACGACGTCCATAATGATGTTTGCGATGCTGAGGATCATAAAAAAAGTCTCTTTGTCGACGCAGTGGGCAGTCTGCAGTGCCTCTGTGTCCCATGATGCGTAGATTGGACGACAACCGAAGATGCTCAGCAGTTGATAGGCCACAGAATAAGCGATGACAATTCCGATGAGACTGGTGACGATGATTCGAAAGCTTCGATCGGGATACAACCGTAGGTAGAGGAACAAGAGGGAAAGTTTCGCCAGTACAACACTGAGAGAATACGTCACGGTGGTACATGTGCCGTACTAGTGTCAATTCGAGTCAGCTTTCCGAAGCATGCCTTGCGTAGATATCCACTCAGTAGCTCGTATCTGACTCAAAATAATGATTAGTGGGCAATAGTTAACTTACAATGAGAAACCCGGGGTTATAATCTGCGTAAGTCACCTGCCAGAAATGCGATGCAACGCCTAGATCAATCACTACCTTAAGTCGGTGAGAAACAGGACAGGTAGAATAGTAAGGAAGGAATGAATGCGAACTTACTTTCCATTCCTGTAGCCAAGAAGGCAAGGCTCATGACCATTGAAGTGATAATCAAGTCTGTTTTCTAAGTGTTAGTAGTTCTCTCAGATCATCATGATGTAGACGACATCTGCGCCCGTCGCCATGGCGGAAATTTCGAAATGCTGACGCTCTCAGGAACGGTGTTCGAGAGATGATGAACGCAAAAGACCAGCTCGTGCAAGCTGCATTGATATACTGGGTTCCTGAAACTTTTGAAGGATGTCATGTGCGGAACAATCCCAAAGAGTTGTTGGTTCTAACATCTGAGATTGATCAGACGTTGAGCCATGTCTTCGTGGTTATCACACTTGGCAATGGGCATCCTTTTTCCAACCACAACTCTCCTCGGAAATGCTTCCTAACGGAGGCTCTCATATTCATCAAAGATGTCATGGATCACTTCGTTGGTTCACGTGCAAGGATGTAGCCCACTGCATATGCATGTTTGCCATGCCAGGGGGAGTCTTCAGCAAACAAATCTTTTCGCTGGCGAAGGATTTCGGCCAAGAATATCTTTCGATTTCCCCCAACAACCGAGTCCTTGGGCCACTCAGATTCTTTGTGTTTCGGGAGGTTTTCTCCGTGCGGGCCGCTAAGCATGTAAAATAGATGTTCAATTCCAAGTTATCGATGAGTGGCGAACCCGACTTCGCAGTCTGAAGTCGATGTACGAAGACAGGTAATCTTAACATCCGAACATAGGCTTATGTCTATGTGTACTTAATCTATGAACCAACGTCTGTAAGATAACTTCCTGAAAGACGAACATCCTCGGCGTGAAGTACACTGGTAGCATCCGGTGCGCAAAGTGCGGGTAACACTAGGATCTCGAGCCCACTTGGTGTTTCGTTATCTCGCTTGAACGAATCCTACATTGAACATCAGGGTGAAGTGCTTGGATTCCTCAATATCTAGCTGTGCTGGTGTTGCCAACGGTGACGCTCGTCTATAAATCACATATGATCTCTCATTCGTGCACCAAAGTTCGGCCGCAAAATGAGATCTTGGCTCATTGGAGGCGGCCCGCAGGCCGATACGTGGAGCCAAGGCATTAGAAATTAGGATCCCAGCCGCGGAGACGATGGCTTCCCTTCGAAGCCACAAGATGCTTGTCATATGTGGATATGATACGATCCAATGTGACAAGCTGGGGTTGAAGGACTTATTGGAACCGGGGTTCTCGGTTCACAACCAACGCCGGTTTCGTCTTGAGAAAGTACACATAGGATTGTCGATCCTATGTCTACGTTTGATTGCTCCTGAAAACACGAAATCTCTTTCTTCCTTATCGAGAAGGTTTCTCTAGTATCCGGGTCTAGCTGATTTCTATCTCACCTACCATACTCTCTTTGGCGTATTGCGAACTTCTACATGAAACCATCTCACAATGTCTCAGATGCAAAGTGAGAAAGAGAAGCATCCAGAACTTTTCAAACCGGATTTGAACATTGACAGGCGGCAATGCAAGCGTGTCGTACCTCTTGAAGTCTTGGCTTTGGGGATGTCCAAGACGGGCACGTCGTGTAAGTAACTTCTAAGCATGTTCAGGCCTTTGGGTTCATCAATCATTCTAACGTGATGCAGCTATGCAACGAGCACTAATAATCCTCGGCTACAACGATGTCTATTATAGATTTACCATGGTCTCAAACATTTGCGAAGTCGAAATGTGGATGGAGGGCATGCACGCGAAGCAGAACCCCAAGTCAGGCCAGCAACCGTTCGGTCGCACAGAATTCGACCAGCTCCTTGGTCACTGCGGGGCCGTTTGCGATATGCCAGCTAACTTCTTCGGTCCCGAGCTGGTGGCGGCATACCCTGATTCCAAAGTGGTCCTTGTCGAGCGCGACATTGAATCCTGGTACAAGAGCTTCGACGAGAGTATCGTCACCGTCGCCTTCAACCCTGTCTGGCGATTTTTATCGTGGCTGCGAGCCAAGTATGTGGCTGAGATTGACGACATCACTTTCACGTGGTTGAAGTACACCTTTGGTGCAGAGACAAGGAAAGAAGTCCCAGAGAAGGCTCGCGATGGGTATCGAAATCACTACGCGACTATTCGAAGAGAGACACCCCCTGATCGGTTGCTCAACTTGCACTTAAAAGATGGATGGGAACGATTGTGTGCCTTCTTGGGAAAGCCTATTCCTGATGTTCCGTTCCCCCATGTCAATGCTCACGAGGCATACCACGAGAAGCTTCAGATAATCATCAGGAAAGGGGCGGTTGCATTCGCAAGGAAGGCGTTATGGGTTGTGGTTCCTGGGCTGATAGGTGTAGCGGCGTATTATCTCGGGTCGAGGGAGGGGTTGCTAGCAAGCATCGCAGGAATCAGCAAGTGAACAGTAGGTAATACAAGTAAACTCCAAACCTTCAAATGATTCTGGTGAAGATTATAGAGTCCTTTAGCTTTGCCTGCCGATATTCGATGTATGATTGTTACGGCCTGCCTCGTGGGTCTTCATGGGGTCACTCAAGTGAGAGGCTTGTATCATTCTCAGAGTGAAAAAAGAACTGACGGGACAGCAGAATACGGAGAAAGCTGATTGGAACTTTCGAGTCAAACATTGAATGACCAACAGATGAATTGGGTGAGACTGCTTTGAGGCCTTGACTGAAATTCCTCCTCCTGCCTCCTGTGATGCTGCAGCCTGCAACGCTGAAGCAGAGAAACACAATGAAGTCTAACATCAGTAAAGCACTCTCAAATGCCAAACGTGATGGCCCGTAATTGATATTTCAGTCCAAGCTGGCGTTCACGGAAATAGTCTTTTAGTATCTTGGCTGACTTGCCTTGATCTGCCGGCAGTTCGCTGTTGCCTTCGACGTCTTCAGTGATTTTCACCCACTTCTTGCCGTCAAGAACGGCAGGACGATCGTTCTTTCTCGTTCACATTAGAATTTTCGCCCACTCATATGAGTTTTTCATTTGCCTCTACTTAAGTTTCGCTCACTTTCTTTCTCATCCTCGCTCTCACTCCGTCTGCCACACCGCTCTCAATTTCATTCCCATTCTTGTACCTGCCTTTGACTTCTCCCGCCTCCTCACTACCTTCCAACATCTGCAACCCATCTGCCACAGGTCCTCCCATAAAAAGGATCTTCACTCTCCCGCTGGTCTGCAAATTTCATTCTCATACATCTATCTCATTCCTCTTCTTCCAGAATTCATACTTCTACCCACCCACTCCTCCTCCGTCACACTTCGGCACACCACAGCTTTCACACTCTTGCATATTTACTTGCAAGTTCTCGCCTCTCGTCACAAATCATTCAATCCTCATCACACTCTCATCAATACTAACTCATCATGTCTTCCGCCGGCTCTTCCTCCGAGGCTGCTACTGCCCCTAAGTCCGCCCTTACCGAACGCGAGCTCGAGATCCTCAAGCACGCTTGGAGCTCCTTGAAGAGCGCTCCCGAGGTAAGATCTACCCTCACTTTAAAATCTTCGCTATCTACCTCACGCATTGGACAGCGCTAATAACATTTCTATCTTCCAGGTTGACTACGCCAAGCTCGCTGCGGCCTGCGGCATGACCAACCCGCGCTCCGCCTCCAACGCCTGGAGCGGCATCAAGAAGAAACTCTTCTCCGATCTCCCCGCTCAGTCCAGCGACAGCGCCGGCAGTAGCCCCGCCAAGCGCAAGACTGCCACTCCGTCCAAGAGAAAGGCCGCTACCGCCGCCGCTGCTACCACTAGCTCTGACGACGCCGACGAGCTCGCCGCTGCCGGTGGCGCCAACCTGAACTCGGACGGCGAGGAGAAGCTCGTCATCGAGACGCCCGCCAAGAAGAAGCGCGCCACCCCGGCCAAGAAGAAGGCCGCTGCTACTCCCAAGGCCGCCGCCAAGACCACCGAGAGCGACGAGAACGCCGACGAGGAGGCCGAGCCCGAGACGCCTGTCAAGAAGGTTCCCGCCGCCAAGCGCAAGACCCCTGCCAAGACCAAGAAGGCTGCTGTTGCTGCTGCTGCTCCCGAGAAAGCGGCTTCCGAGAACGAGGAGGCTGCTGATGGCGAGGACGCTCCTGCCGCTGATGTCGCCAAGCTTGAGGTCAAGGATGAGGCTGCCAATGGCGACGTCGAGATGTCGGGCGCCGCGAACACTGGCGAGATCTAAAGGATCTTACGGCTATTTCCTTGCCCGGTTGCGGTATCTTGCTCTTCACTTTCGACCCCTTACGATTCTTTTCTACTAGCATTTGGGGTTCCTTCTGGTAATGACAGTTTGGAGGCCTTTTTGTAGCTTGGGCTGGCGTTTAGGATGATGCGGAGGTAATAAGAATTGGCATCGGCTGGGTCTAGATCATGGTTTGGTTGAGACGACAAGGTCTCGTGATACCCTCATAGGTTTTCGGATAGCTTGATACACCTGAAGACACAGATCAGTAGTTACATCAAGCATCATGGCACATGCTTTACCCTTGAATTGTTGCACTCGTGATATTGTTCCACCTGCGGTATTATCTCGTAAGCCCTGATGATGCCCATGGTGTGGGCGAGGACCTGGGCATATAGAAAAACACAGCTTGCGACCGCGCTGCTTCATCTACCAAAATCATGTAGCTTTCTGACTCGCGTGACTCCTCAATTGTGTGATGCTTGAAGCCGGAGCCCGACCTGGCGCTTGCATCGTCCCGTCCGCCCTGTGCCAAAGGGATACCAAAGGGATGAGCCACCATCCCTTCACGAACGTTGCGACCGGCATATGAGCCTCAGACAAACCGACGCCTTGCAGAAACTTTTCAACAGTCGTCAATCATAATCTCCGACATCACGAAGAGAGGAAAG
The DNA here is from genome assembly GCF_023278565.1 of Colletotrichum lupini. Lineage (NCBI taxonomy): Eukaryota > Fungi > Ascomycota > Sordariomycetes > Glomerellales > Glomerellaceae > Colletotrichum > Colletotrichum lupini. The sequence goes on from NC_064672.1 coordinate 6,081,309, forward strand.
AAAAAGAGGCCAAAGCAAACATGTCTCGTCTCGCCCTCATCGCGACCATCATCTCCACCCTCACCAGCGCCGCCTTCGCCGTAGTATGCACCCAAGCCGAAACCTACTGCGGCTCCCGCCTCCTCAAACTCGGTTGGTATCCCTTTATCAAATCTTCTAATCTCTATGGTTAGAATCATTCAAGAAGCCTCTATTCTAACTTCAAGCTTAGATACAAACAACCGTAAGGCGATTGAAGGCGCCCTGGCATCGGGCAGGCAGTCCATCGACGACACGCACGTCAATCAGTCCGTCTTCTGGTGCGCGCCGGCAGGCGTCCCCGTACCGGGCGACTCGGGTCTCCTCTTTGTGACTTACTGCGGTCCCGAGAACGTCTGCCAGGAAGGCGGAGCGCTCGGGGGCGTCGGGGATGCTTGCGCGGCGTCTACGGGTGGTGGGCTTAACCATCGGCGCCATCACCATCACCATTGAACACTTGGGATTTGTTCCTTGACGCGTGATGAGGCAAAGATGAATGTTTCATGTCAACTACAAGCGGGGTGATAAGGAATGTGTTTGAGGGAGAAACTATATGGCTCGGATTTTGTCTATTCACTCTTTGAAGAGGGTAGAAGAACATGGGAAATTATGACAGGCATGGTACATACTCGTGTCACCGCGATCTGTATCCTCTATGAACATACTCGCATCTTCATCTATTCCTTGATATACTTCTTCAACCCACGAAGACGCTCCTTGGCCGTCTCGAGCACCTCGTCCTCTTTGCAGACCGCGAAACGGATGTAATCCGCCGCAATGTGCGCATTCTCATCCGTGTAGAACTCGGTGGGCGGGATAGCGGCGACGCCCACCTCCTGGATGAGGAACCACGCGAGCTTGAAGTCGCGCGGACGGCTGGCGACGTGGGGCGGGAACGGGTAGTCCTCGGGCAGCTTAACCTTGGCCATGTTGACGAGGACGAAGTAGCCGCCCTCGGGCTCCGAGTAGGGCATGCCGAGCTCCTTCCACACCTCGTTGAAGCGGTCCATCTTGCCCTTCATGTCCTTGATCGTCTCGTCCCAGAAACCTTCCTTCTCGGCTTGCTCGAAACCTGTCGGACGCGGGGTTAGTCACAATGAGATCCAAGGTTGCTAGGGAAAAGCAACAGGTAGAGAGAGAGGGGGCAACATACCGACAGCGCAAGCTTCTTGCAGAGGCGAGACGGAAGAGTAGCAGATACGAGTATGCGCCGCAGAAACATGCTGGATAAGTTCGGCAGGACCCATAAGCCAGCCCACGCGCCATCCGGTAGCGTAGAAGTTCTTGCCCGCGGAGCCGACGGTGATGGTGAGGCGCTCGACCTCGGGGGAGAGCGTGGCTATTCTCGTGAAGGGGACATAGTACAGGCGGTCGTAGACCTCGTCGGAGAGAATGATAATCTCGTTCTTGACGCATAGGTCGCCAATCTTCTGGAGCTCGTTCTTGGAGAAGACCTTGCCGACGGGGTTGTCTGTGTCAACATGTCAGCAAAACACGCCCTGTATTTGGAGCTGCAAGGGAAGTGGCGACGAACGTGGTGTGTTGAGGACAATCATCTTGGTCTTTGGTGTGATGGCGCGCTCGAGCTCGTCAAAGTCGATAGTCCAGTTGGCGGCGGATGATGTCGCCGTGGCGCCGTCTGTGGGAGGATGCAGGGGAACGTAGGTGATCTTGCCGCCGGGCATCTCAATGTTGCTGATGTACCTTTCCAAGGAGTCAGCATGCCTGGGACGTATCATGAACAGCACTCGCGGTCTGGCTTACTGGTCGAAGAAGGGCTCAAAGACAATGACCTCATCACCGGGCTCAATAAAGGCCATGAAAGCACTCAGCATGCCTAGTCACCAGTCAGTCCATACTCTAAGATCATCTCACTCCTCTCAAGGCCTTCTCATCTCACCCTCGTTTGCGCCAGTAGTGATGGTGACCTCGGTCTCGGGGTCCAGCTTGCGGCCCCAGTGAGGAGAGTAGGCGTCCGCAATGGCCTTCTTGAGTCTTGGGCGACCCTTGGTAGGGCTGTACTGGTTGCACTCGACGCGATCCAGCGCTTGCTTGGCGGCGTTGAGAATGAAGTCGGGAGGGTTGTAGCCAAAGAACCCCTGTCCCATGTTCACGATGGGCTGCTTGGGTGAAGCGGCAGCGGCCTCGTTGATGATGGACCTAGTCTCACGGTTAGCATCTTGCACTCAATTGCTCATCATCGACCAACAGAGATTTGTCAGAAGTAGCGCTGGCGCATACTTTTCTGTCTCTCACGACGACCGGGATCTCAATACACACCAGACATCCTGTCGCCGGCCGGCGACGCGGGCCGCGGGCTTGAGCTTGCTGCTGAGAGACATTGCGGTGGACTGGAAACCTCGTCTGGCGGTACTGGTGCTGATGATGCGCGACCGGAAGAGAGGGAGGACGAGGGAGGTCATGAAGAGGGCAATGGGATGAGAAGAGGAGTCGGAGCGGCACGGCGAAGAGGGTTGTGAGTCGGCCTCCTCGATTAACCTATCCGTAGTACTCCAGAACGAAGCTCCGAAAATTGGAAGACGCTGATTTGCTTCACGGCAGCTCGAGACCCATTTCCCGTCTGGAGCGTTTGAATGGCGTAATCGGCCGTCCCGATGTTCGGTGCTGCAGTCCACGCCCTGTGGCGGGGTGAGCCGGCCAAATGCGCTTTTTGGCGGGGTAAATATTTCTTATGTAATCTGACTGAGCCGAGCCGGGGATTCTCCGGTGCAGTTGGAGTTTTACCCCTCGGTTCTTGCTCACTAAATTACCCCCAACTTCCTTCATTGTCAGGCAAAGAAACCTGCAGACTCCAATAATAATGAAGTTTACGAGAGACTTTAGGCAGCAAAATTCAACATCTTTTGGCTGGAGAGGAAGAGGGTTCTGTTGATTGGGATCACTCGGACTTCAAGGTACGAAAAACCCGAATTCATAGAGGAATGCTTCTCGCTGATGACAACACACCTAAGGCAGGGTACATTGATGCAAGGTATTCGGGCCCTAGATCCGAACTTCGGGTGTCAGCCTCCTTTCACAGCCGCAGATACCATAGTATTAGATGGTTTACAACTCCTAAGCCCCTTTTGGTGCTGTATCCCTAAATTCAAATGCCTTCACTGGACATGTTGGCTTGCACGGATCAGTCATGACACGAGGTATTTGCACCGATCCTAGTTGAGAATTCGGAAGCCAGGTGCCTCGAAGCCTTTTAGAACTGGCCGTTTTCACACTTCAAATTCGTACTAACGTATCAGAGGCCATGAAACCCCACTGAAAAATCAGTTTAAGACAGGAATGGCGGTGTAATACAAGAGTTCAGTCGTGCTTGAATAACAGCTGACGCCAGCGCCAGCAAAATCCTCTTCGTGGTCGGCTTATATAACACCATGTGTGGCTATGTGCTCTTCAATATATCCGAATAAGATGGCTTACTAGACGCCGTTTGACATAATGATGTCTATTCTTGTAGCGCTAATGTCGCTTTGCTGCCTCCGCGGTCCATCTATCTCCCTCGCCGGCATCTTCATGACTATAAGTAGACGACACTGGCTCCTCTCCCTACCTACTCAACTCCCTATGCATATACTCTTAATCACACTTGTAACCTCGTACTCCTTTTCATACTACCTAAGCCCTTGCACTACCAAAGACTCACGACGCGCTTCCCCACTCTTGCCTCGACCACCTCCCTCGCCACTTTCGTCATTGCCAACTCGGTGGATCTCGAAGTCAGAGACAACTGGGCCAAGGTCGTCTCCTTCAGTGACGATCTTTGCAACTCAGACCAAAGCACCTTCGAGGTGACCGGCAGCGGTGCGTACCGATGCATACCTGTCACCAACAAGCCATCCATTTCACCAACAAGCGATCCATCAAAGTTCTTCAGAAGAGGTATGTCTATTGACCGCTTCCAACTCAGAAGAAATCTAATCTCCTGCAGTGACTGTACGATAAAGACGTTCAGCGGGTCAAACTGCGGTGGCAGCCACTTTAATCTTCCCGATGGCGACCTTGACTGCCATTCCGTCTTGCATGCGTCTGTTGAGATCTCGTGTTGAAGTCTAGGGAAAGAATTTGCTCAGTGATGAGAGTTTGATATTTCACGGAATGTGAAGATAGTAATGAGATATCTGAGGCTAAGGATATAAAAGAGAGGAAAAAGACCAAAAAAGGGTGACCACCCCGAATCGAAATGCTGTCGTATGAAAACCTCAGGAGACTTCACTGATACTCTACCGATCAAGCACTTCGAGTAGCGGTCCGTGGCATGTGAGGTACTGTTGGTCCCTATAGCACCTTCGTGCGTTGAGGATGAGTGAGCCCCCTTGCGGCCGCCTTCGACCTTTGCGGCCGACCTCTATGGTCAATCTTTCTGGCTAGCGCTGCGTGTGACTAACTACGATCCTGTACTGTGTCATGCTGTTTGAATCTTGATCGTTCTTTGAAGTTGAGCACATACGATAAGTAGCGCTTGTTTGGATATAGGTCATAACATGGCTAAGTATGAAGCGTATTCCTGACCTAATGATCTTACATTTGAGTGATTGCCAGAGAGCTGGTCTGCTGACCAGTCAACCTCTCTCACGACCATACCAGAGGAAGAGGATGAAACAGGAGGAACAAATGGATAAGATGGCGGAAAAATGAATGACGGGCTCTTTGAAAAACTTCATAATATGCACCGTATCTCTTCTTGTAATCATTCAATGCGGACCTCCGCTTGGAATACAAAGGGAATGTCAAGACTTCAAGATCAGTCTTCCCAAGTCAGAGATTTTTTGCATAACTTGTCTTTCGGTATTGTCATTCCCGTGGTAAAACGTTGAGCAAATTCAGTTACCGTATTGAATCCTTGCGCCTTATGACTTTCTCGACGCCAAGATGACTTGCGAAATTTCTGGACAGCTACGAACTGAAGTGCAGAGTTCGTATACTCATGTCTATCTACCTACGTGACATCCGAGGTACTCGTTGTTTGATAGTAATTTGCTTGTAAGTCAAGGATTCGGCCTCCACTCAAGCTGCCGTATTCCGACTACGCAAAGCAACCCAGTTCTAATTGGTCAATCGTCCAACTGAGACTAACAAGCTGGGCGGAAAGAGGCACATTCGTCCCGTGCCAGCTAAGCTTTTTGGAGCATTAGCGCGACAGGCTACATCCCCCAATCTCCCAGCTCTGGAACGTCCTTCCACTTTGTACACGAATAGCAGGGCCCAAAAAAAGTTGCACCTTCCACACACACACCTCAGCAGTCCACACTCACCCACCTTCCGAACCAAACAAGCAAGGAAGCTGCATGGCACTTTCCCCCTGTTGCGACTTGCGTGTCTGAGAATCGCCCATTCCAGGCAGTCTCTTCAGGCATTTCTTTCCTTCCAGCAAGAGAAACGCAACGCGGCTGAAGGAACGTACCCTCCCATTCGTCACACACGCGCGGCACAGGTGTCGCCTCACACAACCATGATCCCCAACTTAATCTCATCGACTCCCGCCTGCCCTGCGGCGCAGCAGCTTCCCTCTCCCTCCCTCACAATGCCGTCGTCGTATTCCACGAGCCTTACCTTCGCCGAGCTCGACTGCATTCCTCTCCTCCTTCCGCCTGCGATGCGCTGATTCACAGCTCTCTGAATCTGAAGATGATCGCTATCAATTCCCGTTTGCGAACGATACTCCCCCTCGCTGCTCTCTTCGCCCTAATCCTCGTTCTTGTTCGATTCCATGAAAGCATTATAAATCTCGATTCACTGTATAACCTCGCGAAGCACACGAAGACACCGCTGCCATCTTCGAGTGGCAAGGACAACAAGCAGTCGCTCTCCTCCGAGACCCCAGTATACAAGCCGGCACCGACCTACACCTCGCCCCCGGTAATCGATCCCTTCCCCCTCCTCGCCAACACCGACTCGCCGCCCCCCTCGGTCCCTGCGCATAACGTCCCCCGCGACGACATACACAAAGACTACGGTCTCGATGCGCAACCGCCGCTCTTCATCGGCTTCACCCGCCAGTGGCCCATCCTTCTCCAATGCGTTGTTAGCTACATCACAGCAGGCTGGCCGCCCTCCAGCATCCATGTCCTCGAGAACACGGGCGTCCAGTTCGCCAACGCCCAGGGCAAGCTCTCCCTTCAGAACCAGTTCTACCTGAACCATACGACGCTCAAACGGCTAGGAGTCAACGTCATCCAAGCGCCCGCCCTGCTCTCCTTCTCGCAGATGCAGAACATGTTCCTGCACGAGGCGCACAAGAACAACTGGCCCTACTACTTTTACTCTCACCAGGACGTTCTCGTCTTCTCCTTTGAGGACGGCAAGGACGACACTCACCGCCCCGGCGACCGAACATGGGAATTCTACGATGAGGAGGAGCAAAATGAGATCATGAACCCGCCCGCGGCAGGACAGCAGGGTTACCGCACCATATACGAGAACTGCCTGCGCGATCTTGATACCACGCTGAGACGTAAAGAGAAATGGGGGTTCCGGTGGTACCAATATGACCACTTGACCCTGGTGAACCGTGCCGCGATGGACGCCATTGGCGGTTGGGACTCGCTGATCCCGTACTACGCGACCGACTGCGACATGAACGCGCGCCTGGCCATGGACGGCTGGACGATGAAACACCGTCGGGCGGGTATCATCAATGATATCTCGACGCACCTCCAGGATCTTTCTGTCTTGTACCGGATTCCGGGGACGGTCCCGAAAATGGTCGACCCAAATCCCCCACCCCCGCCTCCGCCCCCGCCGCCGGCCGAGAAGAAGCCCGAGAACGAGAAGATACAGGGCGACAAGCGAGACGACGAGACCGCGGCGAATGCTACCCTCGTAGACGACAAGGCAGAGTCATTCCGCGCCGTGGTCCAGACGGGCCTGGAAATGACAAACTTCAAGTACAGAGACAGCGACCACAACCGCAACTCGTGGCAGAAAAGCCAGCACGGCGGCGAGGGCGAACCGTATTACTACGACGCCGCTGGGTTCGCAGAGGCTTTTGAGGTGCTCGTCGCTGCCGGGCGCCGGGTCTTTGAGCTGAAGTGGGGGCGCGGCGGGTGCGATATCGCCGAGGGGTTCGGGTTGAAGATTACGGACCAGTGGCGCGTATTGCCTCCGGAGAAGAAGGATGGATGAGGATGGGGGTGTGTGTGGTTGAATGGGCATTTTTTGCGCGAGTCACGGCGATGACGTCGTTTTTTTGGGGGATGCGATGTCACTCGTTGGTTTCATGGAGTCGATCACCACGGACCTGAGTCAGTGGCCCAAAGAGCTGGGAAGGAAGTCTGGCGACACAACGTGAATATATTGGAAGGCGTAATAGATTTAGACAAGCACCTGTGAAGCACCATTTCATCGGTTCTCAATAAGGCAAATGAAAGCAATCAGCATGTAATGATATCTTGATATTCAATGGCCAAAGCCATCTATGCGGATAATTTCTGTAAACGCACTGCAAAGTCCCAGCTCCCGTGACCGGAGAGAGAAACTCTTCTGGCGTTTGATGCCATAAGCTACTAATGAACTAGGTAAAAAAGGAAAATGAAAAAACCCAGAAAAAAAGGTTGGATGGGAAACACAGATGAGAAGAATCGTACACACAGTCGGTGCTGCTCTCAAAATGCCCAATCCCCCCTTTGCCCCCAAAAGTACGCCAATATCCCCGTTCTATCTAGGTATCCCAGGGTTTTCGTTTCGGAAATCCAAGTAAAAAAAAGGATTTCAATCACAACACACGCAACGGAGCTTAGCTATCCATCGGCTCCGGTTGGGTTTCAACTTTTTCTTCGGGCCAAAATGCTCTCGCTCTCACTCCTCTTCGTCTCCCTTACACACGTATCGTCAAAAAAACACAAGGAAATAGTAAGGCAAGAGGAACAGTCATCCTTGATGAGAAGGGACTGCTCTATGCCTCGGTAATATTTCTCGCCAGGGCACCACCAGCCTGGATCTCGTTGGGCGCAAACTTGATACCGCTAGCCGAGGCCGCGATCTGCGACTTGGGCGCGTACGCCGACGTGGCGGTGCCGCTGCGGAGGACCTCGTCGCGCGTGACGCCGAACTTCTCGGGGGACAGGCCCATGGAGCGGAGGAAGTGCACCGTTTCGGTCCACTCCTGGTCCTTGCGCTTGGCGTCCCAGCCGAGTTCCTCGGCCATGACGTCGATCACGCGCGGCAGGGCACGGAGCGCGGACTCAGCGTCGAGGAAAGCGAGGCGGGTGCGGCGGGAAATAAGGTCCGTTGCCGTGAGGGCGGCCTCGGCGCGGACGCCGTGGCGGATCTCACCCTCGACGAAGGGGAAGTTGGGGATGATGCGCTCGCGGTCGGCGGGGGTGGTGGCGACGGACCAGGCGCGGTCGCCGTAGTTGTGGGCGAGGTGGTGGGCGACGTCGGCGTCGAGGGCGAAGTGGGTGATGAGGTGGCCGGGGAGGTGCTTTGAGAAGCCGTGGGCGCCGACGAGGGGGATCTTGGTGGTGATGCAGGCGCCGGTCGTGGTGAAGAGTGCGAGGCCTGCGCCGGAGATGTCGGGGAGGGAGACGGGCTTGGGGGCGAGGTTGAAGGTCTTGATGGCTTCGTCGACGGCGTCTTCGGCCATTTGGCGGTAGGTTGTCCACTTGCCGCCGGCGCAGGTGAGGAGGCCGGAGGAGGAGACGGTGACGAGGTGGGAGCGGACGAGGGATTCGGTGTTCTTTGCGTTGGGGTCCTTGACCAGGGGGCGGATTCCTTGCATGAGATGTTAGTTTCTTGGTCCTGGCCTGAGAGCGATATCGGAGGGAGGGGGAGTGAATGAGAGGAAAACTTACCAGACCAGGCAGAGAGAACATCGGCACGAGAGAGAGCGGACTCGGGGGTAATCAGCTTGTTGACCTCCTTGAGAATGAACTTGATGTCGTCCTCGCGGGCAATGGGCTCGCGCTCGACGGGGGCAGCGTTATCCGTGGTTCCAGCCAGAGTGTATCCTTGCCAGGGGAGAACAAAAATGACACGACCGTCCGAGGTAGCAGCATCCAAAAGACCGATTCCGTTGGGGCAGATGTCGCCAGGCAGCATGATGTGCGCACCAGAGGCAGGGGCGACGATGGGCTTGCGGTCCGGGTTGTCCATGCACTCGATTGCGTCGGCAAAAGGGCCGGTAGCGTTGATGACGCCCTTTGCGCGGACGGTGAAGGGGGCGCTGCCGGGGTTCTTGACGTCGCGGACTTGGGCGCCCGTGATCTTGCCGGTGGAGGAGTTCTTTTCCAGAGAGGTGACTTCGACATGGTTGAGGACGGTGGCGCCGTAGAAGGCGGCGGTGAGGGCGAGAGAGACGTTCATGCGGGAGTCGTTGTGCTGGCCGTCATAGTAGACGAGGGCACCGACCATGTTATCCTTTCTGAGCTTGGGGAAGGCCTCCATGGCCTTCTTGGTGGAGACGTAGTAGGAGCTCTCGAGACCCTGGGAACCGGCGAGGAGATCGTAGGCCTTTGTGCCGGCCCAGAAGTAAGGAGTCTGCCACCACTTCTGGATGGGCAGGAGAATAGGCAGGGAAGAGGACAGGTGGGGGGCGACGTTGAGGAAGGTCTTGCGCTCGTGAAGGGCCTCCATGACGAGCTCGAGCTGGGAGTAGTCGAGGTTCCAGACGGCCTTTTCGAGGTAGCGGACACCGCCGTGAACGAGCTTGGTGCTCTTGGACGAGGTTCCAGCAGAGAAGTCGTCGCGCTCGACGAGGGCGACCTTGAGGCCGCGGGTGACGGCGTCGAGAGCGATGCCGGTTCCCGTGGCGCCGCCGCCGATGACAAGGAGGTCGTATTCTTGGGCATCGGAGTTGTGAGCGCGCAGGTCGGCCAGCTGTGAGGCGCGGTCCTTTGCCGCGGGGAATGAAGGCGGGACGATCTTGCCCTGGTCATCGCGCTTGAGCTCGACGAGGGCCTTGTCGAAGTTGTGAGCGCCGCGGCCACTGAGGAAGGTTGAGTAGGCGACGACACCACCAGTTGCCGCGGCGGCAGCGATGGCGACGGGCCTTCTCAGGCTTGAGAAACGAGACGCCATGCTGGCGGGTGTTTTCTGTGTGTGTTTTCTTGTGATCTCTTCACTCGGTGAGGTTTAGACCGAGTCCGAGAAGGACGGGACGATGACGGTGGAAGGCGCGTCTGGTATAGGTGACCAGTCCGGGCGTGTAGGGTGTGGGATGCCCTTTTGGTGAATGCTTTCCCTCAATGGTGATGTGTTAGGAGGGGGAGGGGTTCACAGGTTGATGATCCTGGGAAGAATCAGGAAGGTGAAGGTAGGGGAAGAGAAGTAAGAATAAGAGAGGTAGGAAGAGGAAGAAAAGGCTCAAGGGCTTAAGAGGGACCGAAGGGGTTGAGGATTGTCGATCGGTAGATGACCCAAGTGAGTGGGTAGATTCCGGGTGGCAGAAGAGCAGGAAGCTGTGCTTGTCCGGGCTGGGCCGCCTCACCCGCGAAGTATGGACTGTTATTCGTGGAATGACACCCCGAGCTCGAGAAGGAATGGTCCCGTTTGGCGCGAGCAAAAATCTTCCGTTGGACTGACTGGGCAGGGCGGAAGGGCAGAGGATGTGGGTATCAGAGATGGGAGAGAGGGCGACCTGATGTGAGGAAAATAAAAAAACAATAACGAAACTTGAGCCCGGCAGAAAGAGGCTAAAAGTAGATCGGGGGTGGAGGGGGGTACGAAGATACCTTGTGATGACGGAGATCGGGGGATGGATGGACGGACGGGGGGTCAGACGGAGAGAGAGACATGCAGCTTTGGCCGGTAGCGATGGATGGAACACACGGACAAAGCGATGAGGATGCCAGCTCAGACACAGCTCTTGCTTGGTGTTCGCAAGGTATCGCTCGCCATTGCCAATTGGACCTTGACCCCCACGTGGTCGCAGGCGCGTCTGCGGTATGGCAGCATGGCTCATCTTGAGACTTTTTTTTGCTGATAGCTTGTCTGTCCTGACCACCATGCCTGCGTTTGCTACTTTGTGCTACCTTAGCCTGGCTATGCCACACCACTGCATGCTATCATCTATCGCAGCTTCATCAGCCATGTAGCTACACAGTAGGTACGTTGTGGTGAATGGTGGCAATGGCAGTGGTGAAGGGCAGTGGTGAAGGGCAAACGGTCTCCGGAAGCAGCAGCAGCAATGCACTCGAGTCGGGGTCTGACATCATGGGTACCGAGCTCACTCCGAGCTAGCAATTAGCAAGTAGAAACAGCACCCCAACACTGGCTGAGTGACTGAGCAGAGTCAGGACATGCAGCGAACCGGAGTGAGTGAGAGACGGGAAAAGACCCGCTTCTCGTTCGTCATGTCGGTAACGGCGCAGGATCCAGTATGGAGAAATGAATGGGGAAAAGGCACGCAAATCTGGAGGTGGGAAAGAGTCGTCGGTGCCATCCCATCCGTATGCGTACCTTAGATGGATCCGTAATTGTATGGTGTTTCCAGTCAGAGCCTCAAATATGCCACCAGGGGTCTGTCTGCACCTCGGTGTTGACTGGCCGAGACGGTGACATGTTTTCGGTATTCTCTCGGTGCTGATCATATATGGAGCATTGTACCCCTGTCTCGGTGGTCTCGGTTGACATCGCCGACCACTGAAGAAGAATTGGAGAAGGCGCGGCCCAGGTTCCCAGAGAAAGGAAGGAAGGGTCCCGCTAAGAACTGGAAAGTGCTGGTGGGGTCACAGATTTGGAGACATTCCGTCAGCTGGAGGGAAGGCTCCACTGGACCTTGAGGTTCGCCATGATCGGCGGAATCCTCCGGCCGAAAAGTACGTCCTCTTCCACTTTAGCCCCTGCTTCCAGCCCTGACCCCCTTTTCCCGTGCCACACGTGCCTTCTCCTCTTTTCGGTTTCCCACCACCACCACCAGTCTCCACTTTAGCAGTGCCAGACGGCGACACTGCGGCCTCGACTCTCGCTCGTCCTCGGTGTTGCATTCCCGTCACTCACCACATCCACATCGCAGACCTGGACCACCACCACCGTCCAATACTACTGGGCAAGGACTCCATAGTCCAATCCAATCACGCTCACTGCAGAATCAGCAGCAAGGCACAGTCACTCGCCTGCTGGATCTCGAGACACGCATTGCAGATGCCCTGCGGATGCCTCACTCAGTCACCCAGTCACCCAGTAGTAACAATCACCACTGCCAAACGGCGACTACACGGCGACCACCAATCGGCCCGGCGAATGGCCCGCGACTGATTTCTCCTTGTCGACTCCTCCCAACGTCTCCATCAGTGTCCATCGTGGGATGTTTGCCCACACAGCGCCACGCCATACTGCCGCTAACTACCCTTATCCTTTGCAATCCTCACATGTCGGCCCTTATACAGGGGCCTGATTACTATGGATCTCGCCTCACTTCTCAACTTGAGGCCCGATTGTGAGGCTTGCCCAACAGCCCAAGGGCTCAAGGGGCATCAACCAGCCAAACAATTTCTTCCAGGGCGGATTTCTGCTTCATCTTAAGAACCAGATGCCGTCCTCTTCTGTCCATCCATCGTACTGCGGACCGTTTTTGGTTCCCGGCTACGGGAGGCTGCATCACACAGACGCCGTGCCATTTTGGTGACCGAATTATCGGGATTCACAGCCAACAAACGCCGTACAGTCGAACCTCTCTTCGTTCCCTTTTTTTTTTAACCTACATATCATCGACTAGCCCACCCACCATGGCATCGCTTACACCCGACACGATATACTGCCACCACTCGCCAAGCTATCCAAGTCAGCAAAACCTGCCTCCAGTCTGCCGACTCTTCCCTCCAGACCCAGCAATTTCCGCAACTCTTTACCATCATCGATCACGCGCAAAACCCCTACGCAGTGCAGCGGCCGACGTCCGAGCTTGACTGACAAGTCACTCTACCTCTGCCATGTACCTCGACCTACTCTTGTATGGGTACTTGGGGAGTGTCCGGACACGAGCCCCTCCTGGGATACGACTGCGGTAGGGACACCGTTGTCGCACCCGCACCGCACCCGCACGCCGCAGGGCACACGCCCGCCGTCCACTCCTCCGTGGCCGCTACCAAGTTTCTTCGCTGCACATCCCTCGGCCGTCACGGCCACGCCGCAGTGCCACGCCGAACATTCCGCGCCGCCCCCTGCAACTCGCGTGCGAAAAAGTGGGAGGAAGCAAGTTGAGGTGGCACACGGGTTGAATTGCTGCCAATCCACAACCACTTCGCAACTCGGCTCCCCTACCCACGCAAACGGTCACGATACAGTCAGTTTTCTTGCTGCGCTGCCAGATGATGCGATGGGCCAGCTTTGGTCCGCCAACCTGTCCAAGTGCTGCGTATCAGGTCCCTGTCTACGACAGCCACACAACCCAGCTCGAAATAGTCCTTCACCCCCCCAGTTGACTTACACCCAAACGCAGGTCAATCCATCACCATGTCCTCGTTTGATGACCTTGATTTGCGTCTAGATTTTGAAACTCGCAGGTTGCAGCTGCGCCCCTCGGCACGTTCGCAGCCAGAGTACCAATCTTAGCACTACGACAAGTATCGCACCCAGATTTCGTCGACTCGCGCCACCGAACCCTCTAGCCAATCTGAGTAAGATGGACCAGGTCCCAGGGTGCAACTCGACAGCGACGTTTCCTGCACGTCCACTAGCTCTTGGCTGTTTCTACCCCGCGCTTCCAGACGAAGCACCAGCCAGACACAACCTTATCTCACGACGGGCAACGTTCGCCGGGCCACTGAAAAAGGGCCATCGATCGGAGACAGCTGTATTACGAGTCAGCTTCGCTCAGAGTTTGAAGCCATCGGCCTCTCATCGATGAAAGCACGATCTCCAAGTTACTATACGCAACGGGAACAATACGGGCCATCGTCAGACACACTTACACGCAACGTCCGTTGCGCACTGCTCCGCCTCGCATCGCAACCTTGCTACAGCTCTGCAAACGGGAAACTCATGCCGGCGATTGGACATTCGAGCCATCCAGACAAGACAGTCATCCGAGTTCCTCGCCATGCGGCCAATGCTTGACATCACTTCCCGTCGCCACCCCATCCAATCCGCGCCCTCTCCCGCCTTGACGTGGATGGTAGTTCAGGCGACAACAGACCACTCTCCTCAACTTTGCCATCTTCAACGTAAGCTAAGCGCACGGTTCTTGCGAATCGCTAGTTGCCACAAGAAACTTGAACAACACACAATGGGCCATCCGAAGTCCTCATAATGCACCCTCTTGGTGGCTGAAAGAGGATTCCATGGCATTGGCGAGCTGGAAGCATGGGCAACGTGATACCTAAGCTTGCACAGTAGGTTGCTGACTACCATCCCTCTGCTGGTCTCCCGTCTCTTGGCCAGGAAGGTGAGCAACAGAGGTCAAGAGTCGGCTACAGACGGAGCGGGTGCAAGATGCCCATGGGGACCACCCATTTCCCCAAGCTGGGGTCGAGACGGAGCATGACCGGGGCTCCAGTCGGTCTTGATACTGCAATTGCTACCCGAGTCTACGAACTATTGGATTCCAGACATTCCAAAAGAGAATGTGCAACCGCGGACCCAGACATTCGGGGTCGCTGTCAGGGTCAATCTCAACCTTTGAGGCCTCTGAGAGGTCAGAGGCGGGGCTACATTCACGATTCACCACACCAAAACCCCAGTCTCCCCAACAAGATGCAAGCCCACGCCATCATGGATTACATGCAAAGTGCGAGCATCTTGTTGGTCTGGATTCTTTTGGACTGGTGGTGGTTCAGCTTTGCTGCACTGGAGATTCGGAAGCGATTCCAGTTCCCAGCGGCGTGGGCAGGTCCCTTCCCGCTAGCCAAGTTGGCGGCGTTAGGCCCCCGTAATTTGGGCCCATGTCTCTGAGCAAAAACCCCCGACTTGACGGAAGAATTGTTCACCTGGCCCGCCCTCGGGGCAATCGTGCCAATCTTCCAGCGAAGGTGGCTTTTTTCTCGTTTCCAAGGGTCTCCTTCACGAACATACTAATTGCTGGCCATGGGCGCACATCGTAGTTGAGAAAGAGGATTGTCTTTGCCTCTTGATGGCACTCTTTTCTCTCGTGTATTGCGTAGTCACCAAGGGGAAACATTCTTTGAACTCTGAAAATGACTTTGTGATTTGAAGACAAGACACCGCTAATCCGACCCACCACGCCAATAACCAAGCAACATCACCAGCACCTCAGCACCCAACAGGACAACAGGCAAGGCAACAAAAAACAAGAAACAGGAACGACGGAATACAGCTGCAAACAAGCTCATGATAAACGATATTTTTCGCCCGTGTTCGCTTTTTTGGGGTGTTTGGACCGTAAGACAGACCCATCCTTTTTGTGTTTCTTTTTGTTTTTCCCCTTCTGTTTTCCCTCAACTTGAGAAACGCATAATTGCGTTGGATCAAGTCGAGAGGTTGTCTCGCTGAAGGCAGGAGGGGGATCTTCAAGTCGATCGCTCGCCCGTCTCAGTCTCTCCATCTCTCTCTTCTCTCGTTATCCGAAACCCGTGGTATCATTGTCTGCCAGTTTCTTTGCCTTTCTCACTCTCGCACACTCATAAGAGATCGTCGTGGAGGTCGTCGTCGTTCTCATGAAGATGGACCGAATCCTCACGATAAGATCCCGGTGTCAATCTCATCATCACTCATCAAGATGAAAACAACATCTCTCTCTCTCTCTCTCACTTTCTCATCATCAAAAACGCACAAATCGGACACTACGTGAAGCGAGGACACTGTCTACACCTTCTCCAAGCGGTTCTTGTAGGTGTTAGACCAGACGTCCCTGCGCGGGCGGAAGAGTCGGGTGAGGCCAAAGTAGGGCGTGTTGATGGGGCTCTCGCCGGTGAAGATGAAGACGTCGTACAGAAAGCCGCCAAAGAGGGTGCCGAAGAAGGGGGCGACCATGGGGATCTATGGAGATGAAATGTTAGTCACGAGACTTCGGGTTAGGATGTGAGGTGAAGGATTCGCCACTCGGAAGGACGACGTCGAGGGCCACAAGACTAGCGCATACAGCGACGACGACGACGAAAAACCCCGAGCCCCATCAGAAGATAGGGGGGAGACCGAGGCAGGCAGGAAAGGAATTTTCTTGCTGCTTACCCAGAAATAGTATCCACCGGCGGACCACACTTCAGACCCGTATCCGAGAATGTACGAAACCAGGCGGGGACCAAAGTCACGAGCCAGGTTGATGGCGTAGCCAGTCTCCCAACCGAAGCAAGCACCGATGCCGAAAATGAGGAAGAAGAGGGCCAAGGGCATAAAGGGGCCCGCAGCTCCGTTGGTGGGATCGGCGAGGGCGAAAATGGAGAACATGAGAATGGTGGAGGCGACGATTTCCGAAAAGAACATGCCCGTCCGCGTCATGAAGGCGGCCGGGTACGTGCAAAAGATGCCGGCGGTCGAGTTGGCGCCGCCGACGGTGCGGATGCCCGGGCCGCCCTCAAAGGCGTCGATGGCACTGATGTAGTTTCCGTACACGATGAAGGCGCCGGCCATGGCGCCCAAGAGCTGGCCCATGAAGTAGACGGGGAACTTGCGCCACGGGTGGCCGCGGTACACGCAGTTGGCGAGTGTCACTGCCGGGTTGAGATGACCACCGGATTTCTTGCCCACGTAGACACCGAGCATAACTGCCAATCTATGAAGCAATGAGTCAGTTGATTCATTCTCTTCTCTTCTCTCGTTTCTGTGTTCGACTTCCGCCGAGACTCTCGTTTCATTCAAGATTGCGCAAGCCGAAAAAGCCACGCACTCGTGAAGTGAAGTCGGAACACTGGGAAGGATCGAAACTTACCCCCAACCCCAAGAGATACTCTGGTAATCACCCTTGGTGCTGTTGCTAAGAACGACCTGGGCAACGACACCGTCGCCAAAGAGGATCATAATCATGGTTCCAAAGAACTCGGAGAAACCCTCCTGGCAGTTCTCACGGATACGCGACCACCACAGCTGCTCCTCCTCATGGTGAGGAGGGAGCATGCTGCCAACGGCGTGCTCCTCGTGGGTCTCCTCGCCTCCCATGTCGTGTTTATAAGTTGGAATATGCTGCTTGCCGACGGACGACGACTCTGACACCGATTCCGCTGTATGGACAGTGATGACCATTAGAACCTCGATACGATAACGTTTACGATTTCTCTCGAAGGGACGAAGGGGCTCGAGGGTGGTGAGATGGATGGATGGATGAGGAGTGAGAAGGACTTTGAGAAGGAGAGGAGATGGAGAAGGAGAGAAGATAAGAAACGCGGGGACGGTGAGATGAAGATGAGATGAAGAGATGGACGAAGGTCTGGCCAAGGTATCATCCCACGTCCATCCCATGGGGAAGCAGCATCTTCTTATGGTCCCCACGGGCTCGTGGTGTTCCCACGGGGCTGGACACCGTTGCAACCAATCCACCGGGTTTGGCAATCATTCTTTGGGGAAAAGAGGAGAGAGGGATGGTTGGATGGACACATTGAGATGGGGCGGGGTGTTGATACTGGGGGAGTGAGGAGTGGGCAGTGGAAGTGGGAGGGGGTTAAGGTCTGGGGGGGCGTATACGGTATCGCCAAACGGAAATCATGGACGCTTACCCATCTTTGGTCACTTTGCAGATAAGTTGTATGCTTGATTTGACTCTTCTTCTTCTTTTTTTTTCCTTCGGTCTCCCTTCAGCGGGTTAGGGGTGTTGCGAATGTGGATCTGTTGTACCGAGATCACTGATCAAGTAGACTGATTTTCTTCCGGGATCCCACGACGCTTAGGATCACCACGACCTGCGCGCGGCGGTGACTGATACGAGATTGGTTCGAAATCCTTGAAATGGCTTCCACAATTCCGGATATCTGGGATCACCGACAGTTCGGGTCCTTGGATGAACAGCCTCGGTGATACGAAAAGGAAAAAAACGAAGAGCAAAAGTTCGACAACTGTTCCTAAACGGGATTCGTGCGTTACGGGTCTCGCGGAGAGATGGAGATTGGCACGCGGGATGAGGATACCGAGGGGACTTGACGATGGACGACGCTATGGGATGGGTTGGTCAAGCGGAGGAGTGAGAAAAAATCGAACGATGTGGGCGGGTGAGATGAAAGTCGCTCAGTTTGTGCGTGTGTCCAGTTCGGTCAAGTGTGTGTATGTGAGAGGGAGAAAAAAGAGAGAGAAAGAAGGAAGATGGCACGAAGGTGGGACAAGGGGATATGATGCAGTTCGGTGGCTCACACCGAAGTTGAAGCGATTTGGCGGCCGAGATGGACGAGACGTTGTCGCCGGACGGCGGCCGAGGCTTTGATGAAGAGGAATTCTGGACCTATGCTGGCTTTGGTGTACTTGGGTGGTGCTTCTCACTCCCGTCTTTCGTCTTGGCCTTGTCCACCCCGCTCATTAAGGAGGGACCCCCTTCTCCGGGTTTGCGCCAAGGCAGATGTGGTGTGCGCGCCGAACGGATCAGGAAGAGGATGTACGGATACTATCTGCGGCTTCGTGGGTAAGGAGACAGGACGCACAAGGTTGCGCAATGTAGAGGTACGGAAACGACGAATCTACTCCACTCGCGCCACTAATAGGCTTCACTTCCCGGCAAGGAGAATGTGTGTGTGAGAGAAATGCGCGCCAGGGCCCAGGAGAAGGACTAATGCCCTTTGCAACCTCGCATGGGATGAAATATGTGGTTCCTCAGAGGTAAGCTTCTGGGGCAGGTTCCCACGTGTGGAGAGGGGCGACGGATGCCAATGGTGACTGTACGGAGTACAGATACTCTGTGAGAGAGGGCGGAGTTGTTGTACAAGTTGCTGTACGAGTGAAGAGGCGCGCGTGAGGTTGAAGGATGTGGGATTGAGTACGTAGTAAGAGGCACGAGGGTAAAAAAGAAGAGGGGACTTCTTTCTTTGGCCTGTTGCAAGGAGGCTGGAGTGATCGCGTGGTGGACTGGACGGGTGGACTTGAGGTAAGTTTTCGGTGCGTCTTCCGAACCAAGGACCCAGTTTGAATGAATCCTTCCTAATCGTCGTCAAAAGTATAGAGACGGGTGTGACGGGGAAAGCGAATAGAAAAAGTTGAATACGCGGGGCCAAGTCGTCGTATGCAGCAACTCAATTCTCTTGCTTGTTTCCAGTCAGTCAGCTTTTCCCTAAACTTTGTCCAGTTACAAACCAGAATCTGGGGGAGATCGGGGGTGAGACCTACGCTTGCTACGGTACGACTACCTTGCAAAGGAAGAATGTACTGGAAGTCTCATGACCTGCCAGTGCCACAGCTTGTCGTCCTTGCTCCCTGGTTTGCCGATTGATTAAAGCCGAGTTTGAACTCTGACTGATCAGATCGGAAGATTGCCTCTTCCATGATGCATCCCTGAAGCCATCTGGGGCTCGGGCGATGGACGCCAAGGGTCCATTGAGAGGTGGTGGAGCCGCTCCATCGTCCACGGACCAAATCTGACAGTGACGAGCGCGGGCGAGCCACACCACACCAAAACTATGTAACCAGCCGCGGCAAAAACGTCATACACGAAGGGTACGCCTATCATCATTGGCGTGTGATGGTGCGCGCGGCGTTCCGTGGTGTCGACCGAAGGCAGAGAAGAGACGGACTACTTCCCGTTGAAACCCATTTGCGGCTCATTTTTTTCTCCCCTGTCTCTCATTATCTCTCGTTCATCGCCGGCCAAGGTTCAAGCGTTTCTTCCAATGACGTTAGCCGTCCACAACCAAATGGGGAAAAGGCGACAAGCAAGAGAGAAAAACTCTACACGGCGTGCCGAGGCCACCATGAGCCCTCTTCTCTCCTCGGTAGTACTGGCAGGCCGCAGATGTCTTTCCGTTGGTCCCATCTCTGCCATCCCTCCAGCCCCTAGGCAAACCAATTCCGTCCAAAAGCTCCAAATGATCCCAAGCAAGCCGGGCCCGGCGTTGTTCTTGGTCTGCTTCGTAACGGGACTTTCGCCTCTTTCCCCGCAGTTGGTTACTCGAAATTGGACAAATGAGATGAAAGGTGGGAGGGCGGGTGCAACGTAGTGGAGGGGAACCAGGTCAGCGATGTGAACAATGGTTTGTCGGTCTTGTCCCGTTTTTGACAAGACGATGAGCGCGATGGTCGGGCAGGGGGTGTCAATGGTGTTCTTTCGAAACGCATGCAGGTCGGCAAATGGTTTGGAGCCATTGCCTATGGGTTCATGGCCCATGGGGGAAGATGTTTCTGCCATTGCTGGATAGGCAATACCTAGCCATTCGGCATGGCCCAGAAAGAGAAGAGTCTCTTGACTCTTTGGACCACGTATCCGCAAGAGTCCAGACTCTTGATCGGAATGACTGGCAGATTAGTCTGTTGGTTCGTTCGTTCGTTCGGCCACTGCTTCTAGCGTTGGCGTTGGAATCTCGTCGCAATTGTCGCCTGTGGTTGGTCGGTCGCCCGCGGCGCCGAATCCCATTTGCCGCTGAATATGGCCTTTAAGACAACGAACATGGACATGCCCTGGTGCCCTCGTTGGAATGGGGTCGCAAAGATCCCCCCGGCCCGGCGTCCTTGCCTTTTCCATGCTGAAAATGTGTCACCTGTTCGTGTGCGCAAAATAGCATCAGCAGCAACTAGCAGCAGAACCAGTAGCAAACACCAAAGGAGAAAAAAGACCCAGCCAGCAAACCAGAGGCGCAGGCACCGCACGCGGGCGCGGAGGTGGCCGCTGCATCCTCCTCCCGTCCCAGCTCTAGCCCATGTAGGCAAGGCCACCAGCCCATCTACATTTCTGCTCGACCAGTGACCTGCATGCCTGCCAAGGTGCTTGGTCTAGTTCGTAGAGAAACTCGACGACTCAAGGTAGCTTGCCGTCTTTGCTCGTAGTCGACCCCGCTTTCTGGGGCGAGCCTCGGGCCACCGGTGCTTCATAAAGAGATAAAAGCCCGGCATACGGCCGGACCCACCGATGCCTCCGTGGGAGCTCGCCGACGCAGACCGAAACTGCTGCTGTTGCAGTGCGACCTGGAATGACATCAGCCCCATCACGAGGTGATCCGGCCCCCGTCCTCCTCCACTTTTGCTCGCTGCTCACGGCCGACGTTGCTTGCCAATGTCGAACAATGACCGAAGTAACTCGGGGCTACCACCCCGAAACATTGCTTCCCCAAATTTCTCGCATGCTTACTCCCGAGTCCGTACGCATACCTATCAAGTTACCAACAACTTACCAAACAACCTAAATGGCTAGTATGCCAGTCAGCTGTCAAGGTAGTAGTCAGTCTACTATGGATACCCGTGTAGACCAACAAGTACCTACACGCCCATGGTATCTATACGTATAGCCTCGTTCGATACCGAAGCAGTGGTACGCAGACAGATAGACTGACAGACCGACCGGTTGCTTACATCTCTCGTTCCGGCTTCTCGCGTGGAGGATTCGCCGGCCTGTCAGATTCTTTAGACTGCTTCCAACGCAACCCCGTTCGATCCGTTCGCATTTCCCCAGTGGGGATTGGTCTTGGATCCGGGGACCCCCCTCCTTTGACAGTCCAGCGGTTTTTTTTTCTCTTGACCCAAGCCCAGCTCCTTGGTGCTCATCTCGTGACATCTCCACACGATCTGGGGATGGGGTAAGAGAGATGCATGGAAATGAGGGGTAGCTCTCGAAGAAAGCTGTTTGTTCCCCATGGAGGGAGCTAACCCGACACGCCGCGTGCCCTTTTGCGTTGCGTTTCCGAGAACTGGAGCTGGCTGCTTGCTGCTGGCTGCTGAAGAGCTGAGAGTTTCCCACATGCGCGGCACCTACAAATATTTTTGTCAGCCCGTGAAACTTTAGGCTTTTGTCGTGTGTCTCTCTCACTCCCTTCTCCTCATCCCGTCCAGCAAGATACCCAACATCGTCCGTCCCTTTCTCTTCTCTGCCGCTGCCGCGCCACGCCGTTGCCGTCTTTGAATGCTATCGTCTCTTCTCCCCAGTCGATTGAAACAAACTTCAGACAAAATGTCTCCCACTTCCGTAAACGGGGGTGCTGGCTCCAAGATCTCCTTTGTTGGTGCCATTGACCAGGGCACCACGAGCACCCGCTTCCTCATCTTCAACCCCCACGGTGAGGTCGTTGCTACTCACCAGCTCGAGTTCAAGCAGATCTACCCTAACCCAGGGTAAGTCGTTCTTCCTATGCGACCACCACTGGCGCATGAAAAGTGTTGCGCAGAGTGAGAAATTAATCCCATTGCGACAGCTGGCACGAGCATGACCCCGAGGAGCTCGTTGCTTCCGTCGAGACGTGCATTGACGGCGCCGTCCAGGCTTTCGAGACTCAGGGCCACTCCCGCGAGCAGATCAAGGCTGTCGGCATCACCAACCAGAGAGAGACCACCGTCCTTTGGGATACGACCACCGGCAAGGCTCTGTACAATGCCATTGTCTGGACCGACACCCGCACCAAGGATCTCGTTCGCCGTCTGAAGCAGCGTCTCGGCGCAAGCGAGCTTACCCAGCGATGCGGTCTTCCCCTCTCCACATATCCCTCCGTCGGCAAGCTCCTTTGGTTTCTGGAGAACAGCCCTGAGGTCAAGGATGCTTACGAGCGTGGTGTTCTGGCCTTTGGTACCATTGACACCTGGTTGGTCTACAAGCTGAACGGCGGTACTGCCCGCGACGTTTACGTCTCGGATCCCTCCAACGCCTCCCGTACCATGTTCATGAACATTCACACTCTGAAATATGATGAGGACCTCATTGATTGGTTCAGAATCGACCCCAAGAAGGTCAAGCTGGCAAAGATTGTCCGTTCTTCCGACCCCGAGGCGTATGGTACGCTCCACAACACCGTTCTTAGCGGTACCAAGATCACCGGTTGCTTGGGTGATCAGTCCGCTGCTCTGGTCGGTCAGAAGGGCTTCACGGCTGGTCTCGCAAAGAACACGTATGGCACGGGTTGCTTCTTGCTCTACAATATCGGGCCCAAGCCCGTCATTTCATCCCACGGTCTCTTGACCACTGTCGCTTTCGACTTCGGCCCTGGCAAGACCATGTACGCTCTCGAGGGTTCTATTGCTGTTGCTGGATCCAGTGTCAAGTTCCTGGTCGACAACTTTGGCTTCATGGAGTCTTCCTCCAAGCTCAGCGCACTCGCCGAGACGGTTGAGGACAACGGTGGTTGCACCTTCGTCACTGCCTTCAGTGGACTCTTTGCGCCTTACTGGATCGATGATGCCCGTGGTACCATCTTCGGTATCACCGCCTACACCCAGCGTGGCCACATCGCCCGCGCCACCCTTGAGGCCACCTGCTTCCAGACCAAAGCCATTTTGGACTCCATGGAGAAGGACAGCGGTGCAGCCCTGACTGAGCTCGCCGTTGACGGTGGCATGTGCAACTCCGATCTCGTCATGCAGGTAAGAATAGAACCCCCGGACCTTTTCCGAGCCTCGGGCGGAGAAATCAAGCTGACCCATGTACTCCGTAATAGACCCAGTCCGACATCATTGGCATCCCTGTCAACCGCCCAGGCATGCGCGAGACCACTGCCCTCGGCGCGGCCATCGCGGCAGGCTTCGCTGCAGGCGTCTGGAAGAGCTTTGACGAACTGAAGGACGTCAACCTTGAGGGCCGCACCATCTTCAAGCCCCAGATCTCCGAAGAAGATGCCTCTGAGCGCTTCGGCCGTTGGGAGAAGGCTGTCCAGATGAGCAAGGGCTGGTCGAGCTGAGCGGGTTTTGCTTGGGAGTTCTTCACGTGATAATGTCTTCTTTTTTTTTCGTTTCGATATACCACAGTCTGTTGTTTGGGAGGTCCATTCACAATGGGCGCACGCACATGCGATCCGGCGCCGTTTGGAGAGAAAAATCCAATCTGTATCATAGGTAGCACGGCATTATGACGCATTTTGCCTCTGTCGGAAACTCGATTTTGTGCGCCAGAAGCTGGTTCGTTTGCCCTGTTCACCGATGCAAGTCTTTGTAAGAGCGCCAAGTCGACGGCTCCAGGGAAAGCCGCGGTTGCATTGCTGTCTCGACCCGTCCCCACGTGCGCATGTTCCTTGTAAAATCCGGATGATCGGAGTGTAAATCGTCGTCCATGACCCCGTTCAAACTGAGTCGTGAAGCAGGCAGGAGCGGAATGCAGTGACTTCATCGCGATCCTCAGCCTGCTGCGCGGCCTTGTTCCGGGGGGGTATTGGCAAAAAAGACCCTCCTCTTGTTATGGGCGTTGTTAGTTGTAGGCTTGTAGCCTACCTGTCAGCCACCCGGTGACTACTGCTTCTGGGGCCTGTGGAAGAAGACATCGTCGAAGCCACTGCCGTTTACCCCCACCTTTGACGGTTGCATCGCCCCATGGATGATCCTCGCGGTAGCAGGCTTGACAGGGGAACCATAAGGAGCGGGGGAGAGAGAGTTCGGAGTGGCCGGGGTGCGGCGCTGTTTGCCGTATGGAAGGGGGGTTTTCGGCAGCAAACTTGGAGAAGAAATTGAGGGGAACTGTCTAACAGAGGCGGCGCGGTTCCTGCATGTCTTGCGGTAGTCTGTATTCGCACCGTTGTTCCGTCGTAGTGACCAGCGTGCCAGTGTCATGCCTGGTGGCTTCGGAGATGGCTCTGGTTATCGTAATCGCCCCCAAGGGTTCATCATTGGGCGCAACGATCTCCCCTCATCCGTTCCGTCCATCCCATGCCACGGGCGGATGCTGTGTGTAACGAGTTTCCGGGAAAACGAGCATGCCGGGCGCAAGTGGTTGGTTGGTTGGTGCGCATTGGCGGCACGGAGGAGTCTTCATTTCTGGTACTGTACACGGTTCCGTCGTCTTCCGCAGTCTTTGTATGTAATATGTACACTCTTTCTGTCACGGTATTAGTTGGCAGCGCAGACAGACAGGACGGTCAGACCGCGTAAAGTAAGGGACAGTGACAGATTTGCGCAAGAGATCCAACTCTTATTGTGGACGAGAGTGGGCCGACGACTGGATCTCTCTTTTTTTTCTGCCCTCCGTGCCAGCCATCTCTTCAAATGGCTTGTCGGGAGAGAACACCGAAGGACCCCGTCCCCCTCTCACACTTGGTCAGACTCAGACACTTGAGCGCTTGCTGACAAAGTCCCTCATCGCGGCCTTGGCTTCCCGAGTCTTTTCCACCTAGTCGACTAGTCAGTTCTTTTTGCCTCTCGCTGAAGACTCGGTGCTTGTCTTCCATCTCTCTCCACTTGTTCCTTCGACTTGCAGACTGCACTCTGCGGGTTCGAGCACAACACAAACTGGGTGGACTGACTGACACTGCAGCGCCTGCAGAGCTGACACCAGCACTGTTCGGTACACACACAGACGGTACAGAGACTCTCTCCTGGATTCGGCTGTCCACGTTTCGCCCATCGACCCGGCCAACCAACGCGGACAAGGCCGGATATGCCCCATGCGCCCCAAGGTGCTGCGGTGCAATCCTTCACTCCCTCCAGCATCCCGGCCGGCTGAGGCAATTCGCTAGCCTGCCTTTTACTGCTTGCTGCACGCCCGCTCATGAGTGAAATGACCACTTCCTGACATCAAATTCGGCCAGGCTCCTCACGGCTCCATCCAAAAAGGGTCCTGATAAGAGCAACACCTTCGCAACCCATCAAAGTAAAAACGGGAAATGTGGAGTTCCCACGACCATGGGACAGATATGCTAGACACGAATGCACGTCCGCAACAAATGGCCGAGGAGGAAGCGAACTCGGTGTTCAGCCACGACGAGGGCTCAAGTGGTGAAGACACGACAAACAATGGCTCGGCCGGTGCACCGAGGAAGCGTAAGAGGGAGAAGCACCAAAAGACATCGTATGTTGTGCGCTTCTGATTGTGTGGCCCCCCAAATGAGATGCATGGCCATCGACTGACGCGAATCCAGATGCGAACTATGCAAGGCGAGGAAGGTCAAGTGCGATCGTGCAGAGCCCGCATGTTCTTGGTGTGCCCGTCACAACCGAACATGCGTCTATCTAGAAAGGCAGAAGCCGGGTAGCCGTATCGGTTTCAGTCTCGAACTTGAAGCCAAGGTTAACAGGCTCGATGCTCTCTTGCAGGCTCTTGGTCGTCGTGTAGAAGATCACATCGCCCATGATCACGTCGCCACATCACAGGCTCATTCGCCATCCATCAGCAATCAGGCGCCATCACAAATCGAGGGATTCCGTCCTGATGGAAATGCGAATGGCGTCAGTCCGGCTCCGGGCCTTCCAAGAGGGCCACCAACCACGAATGGGAGAACACCAGCCTTCTCGAGCCCTTTCTGGCAGGGCGGTGACGCCCAAGAGACGTTACAGAATGGTGACCGGACTTCAGTTCAGGCTCTCTTGAACCTATCCGCAGGCGAGTCTTTCAGCCAAGCAGGCGCATCGCCGAGCGTCAACGGGCCTCGAAAAGATGCACACTCAGTCCCGACTGTCTCTGAGTTCCCGCCTCACGACATGCTGTACACGCTTGTCGACCTATACTTCAAACACTGCAACACGTGGTGTCCGATCTTGGACCGCAAAACGACCTTCGGTGCCTTTTTTGGTTCGACGTCCCTCAACGAAGCCGATCGTGTTTTGTTACATGCTATAGTAGCAACGACACTAAGGTTCATGAAAGACCCGCGGCTGTCGCCCGACATGCGGTCACACTACCATGCAGTGTCGAAACATAGGGTGCAGATATATGCGATGGAGAACGTGAGCATTGCCGCGTTGAGGGCTTTGGTGATACTCTGCCTGGACGAGTTGGGAACCTCAAATGGGCCGCGCGGTTGGAACATGCTCGCGTTGCTCTCGCAGAATGTGAGACAACTGGAACTCTGTGAAGAGAGCAGCGTGTATCTCACGGCCGAGGCAGAGGAGACGCCGCACACGGGCTCGATCCGTCGGGTGGCGATGGGCCGACCAGAATCTTGGATTGAAGATGAGGGCCGTCGACGGCTTTGCTGGATGGTTTATCTCCTCGATCGATACGCGACGATAGCGACAACGACGCTCGACTTCATGCTCGACGACAAAAAGATGAAGCGCGGTTTGCCGTGTTCATACGACCTCTTTTCGAGAAACGTTCCCGTTGAGACGAAGTCATGGAGTCCGTCATCCGACCAAACCGGCAGCCCGACCATCAATAAACCCGAAAACCTCGGCAGTTTCTCGTACCACTGCGAGATCCTGCGTATACTGAGCAAGGTCCACGACTTTCTCAAAACACCCATCGACGTAACATCGTCGTCGGAAATGGCGGTTTGGCGGAACACATATAGATCGCTGGACGGTGCGCTCGACAGCTGGTTGCAGAGCTTGCCCAGCGAGTACAGCAGAATTTCGGCTCTGTGCCACTCAGATCCCGCGAGCCGCGTCGCCAACTGGTTCATGCTGCATAGCGCATATGTCACGTCTGTGGTGCGTCTGCATTCCTCGGCTGCGTACCCCACTGTGAGATCTCACATCTTCGTCCCATCGCACTATGCCATGCAGAGGTGCTTGTCTGCCGTGCAAAGTCTCGGCGATATTGCGCAGGACGTCTTTGAGGCCAACGGCCTGGATCTCTTGGGGCCGCCATTCGCCTTTTCGTTATGGGTAGCCGCTAGGTTGCTGCTTATCCACGCTGCGACTGTTGGGTGTCCCGTTGATCCCAAGATTGACTTTTTCATCGAAACGCTTCGCCATGTTGGACAGTACTGGGAGGTCGCAAACAATTACGCCAAAATTCTTGCTCGGGTGGTACAGCGAGGGCGACAGGGCGACATGAGCTTTACCGCGATGAGGAAGTGAGTAATCCCATATGATGTCTTACCGCCCCCGGACCGTACTAACAGCAATGCCTCAGGAGTGCCCACGATCTGGTAACCTTGACATCCTCCACACGACGCTCTGGCATGGAGCCGACATCGACTCAAGTGACTTCGTTGAGCGAACTTGACAACATTGACGTTTTCGACTTTTTTAATTATCCCAAGATGTCTGAGCCGAGCTCGCGGGCGACCAATGGTCAGACGAATTTACTACAGCCACAAGTGATGAGCGGGTTAGGCGGCGATTCCATGAGGACGACCGGGGTACCAGATCCAGAGTCGGATTGGCTGGGCTTCAGCACTCCCTTTAACTGAGGCTGGGGCTGAGGTCGACGCTGCGGGTTGCTTTTCCCTGTTTTATTCCCTTGACATATCGAAATATTGTTTCCACTTTTAGACAGCAAATATCATGAAAGCTGGGCCGGCGCTGGAGGCTTTGAGGAACCTGGTTGAGGCGTTCGTGGGGCGTTGTAGTACTTCTTCATTGATGGATCTCGTGTGGCTTCGCGATACAGCCGCAAGGAAAGCTGGCAGATCGACCCAATTGAAACTGCTGATCCCCGCACAAGCTGAGGAGCTTCGATCCACTGTGACTGGCTGAGCCACAGACAGCGTCCGTGTGTGCCATGACGTTCGTTGAAACGCTGTTCCTGGTTCTCCCCCATCCTCTTCAATCTCGATTCTTCTTCCGACTTTGGCAAGCGTATCAATTGTGAAAACGACTAAACCAATCTCTTCGGACATTTCGAGCAAATTTGAATCAATCATGGCGCCGAACCAAGGCCTTGTGCATCCGACTGAGTACGACATCAAGGACAGCAATGTCGAGCTCATTGGCACGGACATTGACCACCAAGTGAAGTACAACTCTGCTGCTACCGAGCCAGCTTGGAATGAAGGCGAAGTTGGTCAAGCCGCTGGGCTTCATGTCTGGCGTATCGAGGAGTTCGAGGTCAAGCCATGGCCTAAGGAGAAGTATGGTCAGTTTATGGATGGCGACAGCTACATCGTCCTCAACTCGTACAAGGTTGGGAGCAAAGATGACGCCGAGAAGCTTGGGCATGACATCTTCTTCTGGCTCGGTGCCCACACATCGCAGGACGAGGCCGGTACCGCTGCGTATAAGACGGTCGAGCTCGATGAGTTTCTGCACGGGGCCGCGACGCAGCATCGTGAGCTACAGTCGGCGCCGTCTGATGAGTTCCTAGAGCTCTTCCCTCGCATCCAAATTCGCTCTGGAGGGGTAAGATCTGGCTTCCGTCATGTCGAAGACGAGGAGCCCAAGGAGGAGATTCTCACTCTGTTGCGCATCTTCAAGAACCCGTCAGTCGGTGCCAACGGCGTTGTTGTACACGAAGTCGAGCCAACGTGGAAAAGCTTGGACGAGGACGACGTGTTCGTGCTCGACACAGGCGACAAGATTTGGCAGTGGCAGGGCAAGAGCTGCAGCCCGATGGAGAAGGCCAAGGCTGCTCAGGTTGTCAACGACATGACGCTGGCGAAGCACATCGACGTCGAGGTTCTGGCCCAAGAAGAATCGAGATCTCGCGTTATCGTCACCCTTCTCGGAGGTGACGATGACACGCCTCAGTCTGGCTTCCACTGCCCCAGACCAGTTCGATCAGCATCCAAGGCACACGCCGGCGAGCGACCTCAGAAGCTTTTTCGCCTCAGCGATGCTTCCGGGGAGCTCAGATTCGACCTCGTCAAGGATGGCAGCAAGGCTGCTCTCTCGGACTTTGAAGAGCAAGACGTGTTCCTCTTGGATGACGCGGGCCGAGCCGTTTGGGTGTGGGAAGGACAGGGTGCAAGCCGGGGAGAGAAGGCCAACTGGCTCAGAGTTGCCCAGGCGTATGTTCGCCAATTGCAGGGGGGCTCTGAGGCCGATGAGGCTCATCTCACACCTGTCGCCAAGGTGACTCAGGGCAACGAGAGCAGGGCGTTCTTGAAGGCCGTGGCAGTTTGATGGGTACTGCATCGCATAAATACGAAAAGGAAGGGCTCGTGGGTCTCTGGCTAGCCGCTAGGTTCAGGATGTAGATGATCTCGAATAAGGGTCTTCCGTTGATCGTGTACTGTCCAGCCAATTGAAGTGGCCATTACCTCGGGTATACTCTGGTGATTCTTCTGCGAACATGTGATGTTGATGCTGGAACGAACAAGACCAACTGTCTACAAGAGATGGGCAATGACAATTGATGCAATGCGCAGTTTGAACAGAGGTGTCGTCAACGGAGATGGGATTGGAGGGGCAGCGGAGGACGGAGCTTGTGATCCGGGAAAGGCCAGGCAAGGCAGGAAGTCACGCGTCGTCGTGCCTGCTTCCAAGCCTGACATGTGCCTGCCTCGTTCCTGCCAGATAGAGGGCGATCGGCCATCGTCAGCAGGAACACCACAAACAGCAAGCGCTAACGCAGCTCCGGGCAGGAACAAGATGGAAAATGCATTTTTTTCCAGCTTCCATGGCACCGACACCTCCAGGCACTCTCCTTCCCCCCGTTGAATGCCGGCAGAGCCTGCTCTTTCCCATGCACTTGGAGCGGCAGTCGTCTTTCCTTGGCAGGGGATCCTGAGATGAGCTGCGATCCAGTGCTACTTGGATGGGCCTGATGATGGTTTTTGTCGTCCATGCCAGTAAGCTAGCGATTATGAGTACTAGCAGGCTAACATCGGTAGAAAGACGCCGCGAGTACTTTGATATGGAGCACGTAGACGGCTGGCGGGGATAGTCACATGCGGTAGCTGTAGCAGAATTGGAAGAATAAACGAATACTCAATTACAGAAGCAGACCAAAGTCGTCCGACTATGGAATCTATGGTATCTTTCCCTTCCCATGAACGCCTCTCGACTATTATCCGCCCGCGATTAGTTCTCCGTCATTTCGGCGTCTTTTCTGTAGCCACGGGCGGTCAACGCCAACGCGACGAAGAATGGACTCTGACCCTGCCGTACCACATCCACCCTCTGCCAGTCACACACGTTTTCCGTTCCGCCTTGCGTTTCCCATATGCCCGACGAGGTCAATCGTCTTACTTTCCGCCGTACTGGCTCATAATTCTTGCGATATTCTCCGCGGCTCTAGCCTGGTGGCGCGTCTCACTGGCCGCAACGTCCTCGCTTCGGAATGCGGCGCCATACGCGGTAGGTTCGTCGGACGCTGGTTGGTTCTGGTACATCGAAGTTCGTCGTTGGGCGAGCTCTTTCTTAGATTCCTTTGACGAGTGCTTGTGTGATCCCTTCGAGGAGGAATGGCTAGAACCCGTTGGATTAGTACATCAGCCTGACGCGCATCTTCTCCCATCACACCCATCGCCCGGGGCCGGATCATGTACCCGCTGTAAGCTGACTGTCCAGAATGCGCCATGTTTGCCTGTGGGAAGGATGGGCAGTGTGCGCAAAGTTGTGGGCGTAAATCGTGAATGACTGATCTTCAAAGAATCAGGTAGCTAGCTGTTCGTGAGGTTCCGAATCTGACCGTTGGTGTGTGAAGTGTGCAGGTTCCTCAGGATCCAACTTGGCAGGTTTAAATACGGCCAGCGTGCAGAGCGCGCGAACCATTGCTTTCCAAATTCGAGGTTTGAAGGAGACATAATACACTTCCGACCCTTGCATGGCTGAGCTTGGTCTAGGGGAACAGCGAGTGTCTTTGCAATGTGTTGCGTCAGGTGGAATGCGGCCGTTCAACGAATAGAAGGCTCAAACGGCTACCCGACACCAAAGTCGATGGAGTCGGCTCAATTACAATGCCGCAGTATGGGCAGTAACGTTGAGGGACGGCGTGCCATTCGAATCGAGGGAGCAGGTCTCCGGCAGGGGGGCGAGGTTGCCGAAGGATTCAATCCTGTGGTCCAATCGTTGTCTTGTTCCTGTTAGTCCTTTTCAGCCTGGTAAGGCGTCCCAGTCTGTTCCGCCCCCACCCCAAGCACACAATGGGCCCCACAGGTTGGTTGAATGTTCTCAAGCAGTGTGCCGGTGTTCCTGAAAAGACAGTGAAGTCGGAATTGAGTCGTTGTGGTTCCGATGAGTTGCAGCTCATACATCGTGCTGTCTGTGAAGTAAGTAGATAGCAGTGGTTTTGATAGCATCCTCAACCTCAAGCACGGATGCTCAAGCCCTCTGGTGCGATGAGCGTGAGCACTGAATGCTTTCCAAGAGGTTTGGTAATGTCAAGTAACTGACATGAGGTGTATCTTTCGCTTGAAAGAACCATCAACATTGGTCGCCCAAGCCGCGTGGACACCTTTGAAGATCTTTCGCATTGTAAGTTGTCTGCAACGAAGCTGGAGCATTGCCAAGGCCGGTCCAGACCAAGTTGATCGTAACTTGCAATGACGAAATCCGTTCGTCCGGCTAAATCAGCCAGATAGGAGACTGATGCGCAAAACCAAAGGCCATCGAGTGTGCTGGACTTGACTTCAAGCTCTTCGATCTCTCAGGCGTCCCACTGGACGACCGAAAGTCCCGTGCATGAGCCTGTAAGTCGCAGGTATGCGGGATGAAAGATGCTTCCTATTCGAGATTAATCACTGATTACGGTTATTGGCTGTGATGTGAACGAAGACCTGCCAACTTTGGCAAGCGGGCGTTGGGACTGTGTGACTTGAGAGGGATTGGGAGGGGAGGCTCCTGAGGTGAGCTCATGCAAATAGAAGTGGAAAAAGCTCCACGGGCAGCACAGATTGGATGTAAGCGCTATCCAATGCGATGAGCCGACTCTCGTTGATGTGGCGCATAAATCTGCCTTGCCGAGAGTGAATGAGATCCAATCGTCGATGAGGTGGTGATGAGAAAGATGTGTTGAGAAAAGGGGGGCGCTTCCAGGTTCCAGATGATGCAACGTGACGCAGGCAAGAGGCCTCCGCGCGGGGCTTGCAGCTGGTCGCCAGCCGCCTCGTTTGCTGCCTCACGGTGTCTTGTTCAAGGCATCCATGGTTCGCAATCTGAGAAAGGCGTCCGAATTGCCTCGTTCGAAGAAAGTTGTCCGCCGATGGGTCGCCCAAAACATTGGTCGCCTCGCGATTTCGGTGGCTGCCTGGCCATGTGTTGCCGGATGCTCTCAGGTGGTCTTGCTGAACCGGAAATATCGAGCTTGACGAAGCGAGAAGATTGTGGTGAAAGTCGTAAAACTGTTCGAAGACCAGTTTGACCAGAATCGGCAGGAAATCTGTTTGTAGGTCTTGTCCAAAGTATGGCGTTCGCTAGAATATGGTCGATTTGGCGAATTGGAATTGGGGGCCGAAAGAGTTCATTCAGAGCGCAAATCGAGAGGGAGGGGGACGGGAATGGGCAGACGTATATGTAGGGCTGACCCAAAAGCATGGAGTAATGCCAAAGACGAAAGAATCCAGGTTGCCGGGAAAGAAGTCCTAGAGCAAGATTCCGTAGACGTGGGATGGGATTCTCGAGGACTTAAATGAAGATGGCATCAGGACTTTACGTCTCATCAGCGCGAGAGTTCACATCCGGTTGGCTACGGCGGCGCGCAGGTATCCCTGGTGTGATGTGCTCCGCCACAACGGCCATTTCTATTGGCTCAAGTACGGGAATCCTCCAGGCAGCAGGGCTTTCCCTTTCAAAACCGTCCAATGAAGGCACGAAGCGTACCCTCAGCCCTATACACTTGTCGCACACCAACCAATCAGTCAGCGAGTGATACCCTGGCCCGCGAGCACTGAGGTTTGAGCACCTCTCTCTCCCGTTACCTCTGCAACTCTGCATGACAATGTGGCTGGCTGCATTTACCCCATTGATTGCACCTGGTAAATTCGCTGGCACGGTATAGCTTGATATAAGGCAAGGCAAGGTAAGTCGAAGCAAGGTACCTTGGAAAGTACGACCGAGCAGCAGTCCGGCCCCCCGATAACCATGCCGAGATCTTTGGGGGCCACGCTTTGCCTGAAAGGGCATGGATAAACAGGTACTCGAAGGGAAGATATACATCTGACTGTCATGAGCGGGGTGTTTATAAGATTATAGAAGATCGAAAAAACAAGCCATTGTCTTCTTTAGTCGAGTAAGGTCTTGAAAATGTCATGTTGATCAAAGTGCTTGTAGGTAGAAGCCCGGTGGTGGCCGACGCCCCATAATAATATCGGCCCCACTCAAGTGCCGAAAGTGGATTGCCCGCGCCGGCCTCGCCAACTGCAGTAAGACGGTAGGCACCTGACTGTGTTCTTCAGGTCCGGTGGGCCCCAAGCTTACATAAGATCAGACACTGAAGGCACCTGAGGTGCCTTATGCTAAGGTTCCCAAGGGATTCTAGGCACAACAATCAAGAGCAACCTAAGCCTGCAGTGTTCCCTCCTGAAGCTTTCCCCTTGATACGCGCGTGTCCTTGGGTTCACCCTTCTAAGCGTCTCGAGCTCTACATCTGACATCACCTTTCAGGGAAAACACATGGGCGCCTAGGCATTTATTCTTTTATCAGCGCGTAAGGTAGCTGGAGTAGACAATCTTAACGTGAATCTATCCGCCTTTTCAAACTAGCAAGTTACAGCATAGCCAGACAAACGTAAGGCGATGAGAATGCAGAAGTCAAAGTTAGAGCTCCCGGGGTTGGGGAGTCGCTACTCATCTACCAACCACTCATCTTGTGGTGGTCTAAACCTGTAGTCTAGCACCTAAAGCTACTGTCCGTCCCCTACACCTTTTCCACGCCCTGATAAACGCCTTGTTTGCATATGTCACGAGTTATAGCACGCAGCAATGGGCATACGGAGTGTAGTAAAAGTAGCTTAACTATTAAAGTAGAAATAGATAAAAGCAAAAGGTCTATATATACGATATTTAAAATAGATACGTAATTTAATACGTAACGGGTACTTTATAAAGTACGATTACTATTCTTATTACGTAATATACTCCCTAATTATTACTATTAGGGAGCTATTATACTTAAAATAGAATTTCTAAATAGCTTTATAAAGGCTTAATTTAGTTAAATATAAATAAAGAAAAAATAAGTATAAGGGATATACGTTTTTTAAACTACGTTTATTATAAATATATCCTTTTATTTAAAATAAATAGAATCCTAACCCGGAATAGTATATATTTTACTACTTTTAGTATATAAATTATTAAGAGCGAGGCTACTTAGTTACTTTATATATATCTAAATTCTTATAGTATTACTTAGTTATTATTTTTCTTTTCTTTTTTAATTTTTTATAATTATTATAAGTACTCCTATTTATTACGCGCGCGCGCTTATACTATCGAATTATTTACTAATTTTATTTTATATATAAATATTTAATATATTTAGAAATAATAATCAGTTTTATACAATTTTTATAATACCTCTTTTATATATATTATATAGTTTATTAAGAATTTAAATAAGTAATAATATTAATAAGCCCCTTTAAGTCGTTACTTTTTTTTATAACTTCTTATTTATTTATTAAAGCCTAGCTACCGAGCTCTTTTTTCTTAGTTAAGAAGATATTAAAGTTATTAATTAAAATATTAAGAACTTTATTAAGTTCGAGGCTCTTTTTAATAATTATAATAAGGGTAATAATAAAGTAAATAATAATAATAAGAGCTTTAAAAAGCTTTTACTTATCCCCTCTTTAAAATCTAAAAATAAAAATAAGACTAGTTTAAATAATAAGCCCTTTAAAAAAAGTATATTATATACTTATTATTTTAAGAGTTTATATTTAATATTATTTTAAGGTTTAAAAAATATAAAACTAGCTTTTTTTTAAAAAGTAATAAAAAATAAAAAAGAACGCCGAGAGGCTAAAGTATCACGGCGCTGGGCACTGGGCCCCTTGGCGCCTAGGCCTCAGGCACCCAACGGACCCCCTATGGGTCACGTGACTACTAGACCGCTAGGCCCAAAAGCCCAGCGCCCCAGATTCCGCCTACTGGTCTACTTTTTCCCTCTTTATATTAAGTTACGTTTATTAAGTTAATATAGTAGCGTTCCGACCTACCTCGAGTTCCCTTTTATAACACTACTTAACGTTTATTATAATTCCTTTTTTAGAAACGGAACGATAATATTTTAACCTATTTAATCCGCTATAATAAATAGTTACCTTTATTAAAAAAAAGCGCGACGCTAAGTAATAGCTAACTAATTAACTACGCAGAGTAATTAATACCCCCTAAATATATACCCCCTTTACTAGACGTTATAGTCCGAGATAAGAGCCGAGGAGGGTAAATATCTCTTTATACTAATGATTTCTAGTAGGGTCGCTACTTATATAAGTAGCGCTAGAGCGTTATAAGCGTTAATAAGAATATTAAACTCCCTATATTTAACCCTAAGGTCGACCTCTCTAACTAGCCCGTAAAGTAACTCCTACCCTCTATTACGTAGGCCGATCGACTTAAGTACTTCCGTTACGTTAATAACGAGCTCGCGTCCCTTATTTAGATTCGTAACGAGGGTCTCTTTAGTAATACTAAATAGTACGATACTAACCTTAAGTTTATTTAGGACCTATACGATTAAGATAAGGGCGTTACCCTTTAGGCCTAGGTTGAGAGCTAACTAAAGATGCGTATCGCTTAGTACTACTTTAAATAAGTACTTATTTCTATAGTCGGCTAGCTAAGTAATAGTACCGAGCGGCTTTATAAAATAACTAAGGAAAATATTAAAGTTATACGTACTATTATTATAGAGCTTTAGAATATTAAGAAGTAGTTAGACCGCGCCTTTTATATTAATACTACGCTTAGCGAGCGCGTTAAGTAGCTAAAAAACGGCTCTATAGCTAATATTAATAATAGCGAGCGTAGAGGCGATACTTATTATATACTAAAGTAGTACCTTATTAAACTCGAGGTATAGGGTAGTCGCAAGAATATACTAGCCTCGGTATACTAGCCCTCTTATAGATTTAAAATACCCGACGTCCCTATTTTTATAAGTAATAACGACGATAAGGGGCTAAAGTTCTCTTACTAGCTTTAGTATATTATAAAGCGCCTCGAGAACGCGAACTTTAGTACTAATAGATACTACTTAGAGTACGTTATTAATAAGGTCGGCGGTACTGCGGTAAAGTTTATTTACCTTATACTAACTTCTAATAAGATTATTATAATAAACTAGCTACTATATAAGCTTAAATTAGCCTATACTAACCCTATTACGGTAGACGACGCTAGTTAGAAGCTAGACGCCCTCTTTATTACCCTTAAGGACGTTTATTAAAAGCGCTCTATTTTTATAGAGCTTACCCGCGTTAGTAAGCTCCTTAAGTCCTAGTAAAAGTACTGCTTTTATAATAAGCTCTTAATTTACTTTTAGAACTAAGCTATTTCGAAATACTTAGATAAGGACGCGACCTTTTAAAAGTATACTAAGTATGTTACTTAGCTCGCTAATATAATATAACCCTTATTAACTAGTAATAGGGCCCCTAAGAGCACTATACCTACCCGTACCGCCCTTATTAAAAGAGGAGGTAGAGGTAGTAATACTACTAAATAGAATACCTATAACCGAACTATAGGCCGCGAGACTATCCCTAAGGCTCTATATTAAAAGCTTAAGGATAGCGGTACTTACTTTGTCTATAATAAGCCTAGCTACGTCTCCCGGGACTATCTTAAGAAGCTAGATACTACTATAATAGCTATAGACGCTACTAATAAGTAGTACGTCTTAGACTTAGAAAACTAAGCCCCTTAGTATAAGTAACCTCCTAGCTAGGGAATAAGTATAAAGACAGAAGATTAGTAATTTATTTAGTAAACTTATAAGATCTTATAGGGGGGCAGCCTCTCGAGATCGAGCTTATAATAGTATTTAATAAATATAGAATTTACTTAAAAACCTTACTTAATATATGAGCTAATAGGTACGGATTTATAAATAACTACATAACCTTATTATTATAAGAATTCTACGCAGCCTTATTTAGTAAATTACTATGCCCTATCCCTACTATTAGATTTAATAGCGAGCGATTAAAAGACGCTAGTATAATATAAATTACTAATTTATATATTAATTACCGGGTCCTCTTAAAAATACCCCTACTCTAACTTAATATAGGGCGCTATAACCTAATCCTAGGGTAGAAGTAGTTCGAGTATTATAGAGTTAACTTAAATATATACCGTAGGCACCTAATATAGCCCGAGGATCTACTATTATAAGATACCCCCTTTACTATTATTAGGGATATAAAGGACCTATATACTCCTAAGGTTATTAACATATAATATTAAATCGATACCGAGCGATAGTAGGAAATATTTAAGATAGATATAGTACAGTATAATAAATAACTATAAAAGAAGCGGGCACTACCTAAACCTACTAAAATACTTTATTAACTATAGGGCTCGCGAGACTAATATATATAGCGGTTTAATAATACTAAAAATACTTGGAAAATGAATCGCGCGCTTATTAGTACGCTATCGACCTTTTTAAAAAAGACTAAACCCGTATAGACCTCTACTTAGCGTAAGGGAGCTAATACTACCCTTAATATTACCTTTATTAGCGCCCTAGCGTTTAAGACTAACCTAAAGCACGAGGACGTCGAACTAGGCTCTATATTATTATATAAGCTAGATTATATAATTAAGGATAAGTAAGTAGGATAAGAGGACCCCCTAAAAGGCGATAATTAAGAGACCCGAGACCTTATTACTACGAAGCTTCTAGAGGTACTAAAGCCTTAGACCGACGTTTTTAATAAAATAGCGAGCGATATGCTAGTATTATACCGTAGCTACGACTATAAAATAGAGCTCGTAGAGGGAGGCCGAGAGAAGCTTACCTACTACCCCCTTTATAAATAATTAGTACCTAAGCTAGAAATAACTAGAGCCTACTTTCTAGAGCACCTTAATAAAGGATTTATCGAGCTTAGTAACGCGCCCTTTATATTACTTATACTATTTATTAAAAAACACGACGGTAGCTTACGATTCTATATTAACTTTAGGAAACTAAACGAGATTATAAAGAAAGATCGGTACCCTCTACTTCTAATTAATAAGACGCTAACGCGGCTAAGCTGAGCTAAGGTATTTACTAAACTCAATATTAAATAAGCTTTTTACTATATCCGCCTCGACCCTACTTTAAAAGACCTCACGACTTTTTATACTTATTACGGGGTATATAAATATAAAGTACTACCCTTTAGCCTCTATAATAGGCTAGCCACGTACTAGTAATATATAAACGACGTATTAATAGAGTACTTAGACGATTTTTATACTACGTATATAGACAATATCCTAATCTTTTTAAACGACCCCTTATAGTACTACGAGCACGTTATAAGGGTATTAGATTGCTTACGAAAAGCTAGATTATAGACTAATATTAAGAAGTATAAATTTAGCGTTATTACTACGAAATACTTAGGTTTCGTCGTTAGTATTAATAGTATATAACCCGACGAAAATAAGGTCTCTATTATAAGAAACTAGAAGCCGCTTATATTACTTAAGGGTATCTAATTATTCCTTAGTTTTTATAATTTTTATAAGAGGTTTATAAAGGACTACGGGCGCCTAGCTAGATTACTAACAAAGCTAATTAGTAAAGGCGTGCCCTTTTAATTCGATACTAATTACGATACTACGTTCGAAGTACTAAAACTAGCCCTTATAACGGTACTTATACTCCGCTATTTTAAGCTTAAGCTACTTATATACCTAGAGACTAACGCGTTAGACTTAGTATACGCTAGAGCCCTAGTTTAATAGTAAATAAATAATAGCCTATAATACCCCGTAGCGTTCTATTTAAAAACTATAAACGGCGCGGAGCTTAATTATACTATATATAATAAAGAGATATTAATAATAGTAGTTTACTTAGAGGAGTAGCGCGCGGAACTAGTTAGCTACTACTAGAAGTTCGATATTATTATAAACTACTAGCCGCTCTTATTCTTTATAACGAAGCGTCTCCTTAACTTATAATAGGCCCGCTAAGCTAGCGCCCTAGCCGACTTTAATTTTTAGATTTAGTATTACTTAGGATAGGAAAATGTGCTCGCCGACGCTCTATTAAGAAAGAACGAGGATATTAGGACTTAATAAGTACTAAAAGAGGCTAACCGAACCTAGGTCCTATTACTACTAGAGCTATTATTACTAGATATTACTACTAAGCTACGAGCGCTATTAAAAAACGCGGCGCAGTAGCCCGAGCTCGTAGTTAGAGCCCTTATGCCGGAGGACGAGCTTTAGGGGTACTTACTAATTAAAAAGGTGCTAAAGCTTAACTATAACTTAATAATAGTATCGCTTATTTTAATATAAGCGCTAGTAGCCGAGGGCCGCGAGCGTTAGAAGATTTAGGATAATAAATTACTTATAATAAACGGTAAGCTCGTTATGCCCGAGGAGGATAATTTATATACTATAGTTATCTAAGAGGTATATAAATAGAGGCTCCTAGCGCACCCGGGGCATAATAAAGTAGTTAAGATAATTAAGTAACGGTACTACTAGCCTGGCCTTATAGTAAATATCTACTAGTATATTAAAAACTACTATACGTGCCGTTGCTCTTAAAAACCCTATAACAGGCCCCCGGGGGAGCTGAGGCCTCTACTTATACTTAACTACCC
The DNA here is from genome assembly GCF_023278565.1 of Colletotrichum lupini. NCBI lineage: Eukaryota > Fungi > Ascomycota > Sordariomycetes > Glomerellales > Glomerellaceae > Colletotrichum > Colletotrichum lupini. The sequence continues at coordinate 6,121,598 of NC_064672.1, forward strand.
GTAGTAATATATTTCGATAGACTTTATAACGGTGCCCCCCGACTAGAAGGGCTACGATATAATATACGTTATAGTTAATAAACTAGGTAAAAGAGCTATGTTAGTACCCTATTATAAAACTACTACTGCGCGGGATATAAATAGGATATTTTATAAACGAGTATTACTAATCTTTAGGCTACCCGAGATTATTATTTCTAACCGCGGTCCTTAGTTTATATTAGATTTCTAGGGGGAGCTATATAGGCTTTATAGCGTTAAGCTATAGTTATTAATAATAAACTACCCGTAAATAGATAGTTAGATAGAGATCTTAAACTAATATATCCTCTAATAGCTACGACCCTTAGTTAACTACTACTAAGATAACTAAAATAATATACTACCCGTAATAGACTTTACCTACGCAGCCCAACTTAGTAAAACTACGGGACTATTACTTTATAAGGTTAAATTTAGCCACTAGTTTTAACTATTTTTTAACTAGGCTACTAGAACCCGACGCTTTAACTTAACTAGAGAGAGGCTTAACCGTACTAAGGCTTAGAGAATAGCCCAAGGTATTTACGAGGCCTAGGAGATTACTAAAGGTAATATAGGAGTTGCCTAAACGAGATATTAAAAATACGCTAATTACTACCGACGGCTTAATAACCTAAAGATTAGCGATAGGGTGTTTATAAACATATCTTATTAAAAAACATAAGACGCTAATAAACTACGATAGCCCTAGGCTAGCCCCTAGTTTATTACTAGCGCTAGCTTAAGTAGTATATAGATTATAGAACTATCTATAGGGAGCAAAGCCTACCCGGTTTTCTACCTAAGTAAGCTAAAAAAGGCTATAGAGGACCCCCTACTTAGATAATACTAAGACCCCCGGCCGCCGATCCTCTATAGCTCGGACGAGCCCGAGTATAAGGTCTCGTAAGTAGTTAAATCGTAAGTATAATACGGTAAGTTATAATACTAGGCTAATTAAAAAGGGTATAATAAGGACCCTATATAGTACGACGTAGAGAGCTTTTACTATACGCCGGCGGCCCTATAGGCGTTTTATAAGTAATACCTAACGGCTATAGGATTACTAAAAAACCTCGTATTATAAATAGAGGTAGCGGCTAGTAATAGCCCGGCCCTACTACGGGCCGACGATAACGTAGTAGCTGCCCTTATTATAGGCTTATAAGAGGAAATTATAAAGGGTTAGAATAGGGAATTAAGCGCTATAAATAGCGCCTTTTGCGCCGGAGGGGGGGGTAATGTTATGGCACTAGGTACTAGGCCCCTTAGTGCCTAGGCCTTAGGTACCTAACGGACCCCCTATGGGTTACGTGACTGCTAGACTGCTAGGCCTAAAAGCCTAGCGCCCTAGATTCTACCTACTAGTCTACTTTTTCCTTCTTTATGTTGAGTTACGTTTATTAGGTTAATATAGTAGCGTTCCGACCTGCCTCGAGTTCCCTTTTGTGACAAAAGTACCCCCCGTAATAAGTATAGTTCTTTTTATTATTTTAAGCCTATTTAATATATACTTAGTTTTTAAAAAGCTTAAGAAAGAGGCTCTTAAAAAATAAGAGATTTAATACTTATTTTATTTTAAAATAGCCTTTTAGTATATTAATTTTAAGGATAATAATTATTATTTTATAAAAAATAATAGTTAATATACGTACTATTTTAATAGCTATTCGGCCGAGGGGTATATTAATATACCGGTCGTCTTATAATTAATAACTTAGGCCTTTATTAAGGTTATTATAAATAGTACTCCCTTTTTTATAAATATATTATCCTTTTTTATTATTAAAAAGCGTATTTTTAATTATAATTTTAATAAAATATTACTAAGCTCCGTAGTATTATTTATTAAATAAATAATAATTAAAAAATATATAAAAACTATATTAGTTTTTATATAAAGGACTTTTTTAATACGTACCCCTAGTCCTTTTTTATACTTATTATAATTATTTATAACTAACTTTTTATTATACTACTTACTTTTATACCCTAAATCGTTAACTTAATAGTCGTTTTAGCTCTTATATTCCTCGCTACCCTTATTACTTTTAGTTTTATAAACTTTAAAATATATAAAACGCGTTTTTTAGTATATATATTAACCCTCTTTTTTAATAATACTATATTCTTAGTAATTACGTACTTTATATAGTGGTTTTTTTTTCCGGCTTTATAGGCACAAAAGATCGACCTTAACGGGATTACGCTTTTAAGGGAAATTATATAATATAGTATACTTTTTAACTATATAATACGCGCAATATATCCTAAGCACGCGCTTAACGTAATATAATAATTTTAATACGAAAACCGCTATTTAATTCGGGATAAGTAAGCTACCTTTTTTAGTAATAGTGCTAGCTAAAAAAGTCGATAGTAGAGGTCGGCCGTAATAGTTAGCCGCAATAGTCGGCCGCTATAATCGGCCGTAATAGTTAGAGGCGGCCTTCCTTAACTATAGAGGTTCTAAACTTTAATAATAACGTAGAGGTTTCCAGAGAAAGGGCTAAATAGGCTAATATTTACTACTCTTTAGAGCTCATAAAGATTCTTTCTATCCTCATCGCTTCTAATATCGCCTAAAGCTACTCTCTATTTAAACTAAATAAATCTACTGAACAAATCCACTAAATAAATCTACTAAATAAATCTACTAAACAAACCTATTAATATATAAACCACTACTCTACTCCTAGTATATAGTTAGTAATTAGTGGGCTAAAGATGCCCGTCGATAAGTCTGCCCCTCTCGGGCTGGGCGCCCTCTTCGGCTAGCTCGACGCTATAGCTATTGTAACTAATATAGGTATGCTTAAGAAGTGGCAAAGTACCTTCTAGTAGTGCGGAATTTAGCTAGGTAATATTATAAGTATTATAAATAGCCGGGCCGGTACGGATACTAAGATCCGGTATATTAATACCGGCCTAGCTATAATAGTTACGATAAATAGGCTAGAAGTATATAGAGTTAAGGTAATAAGCCGGCGCCTTAAATAGCTCTTACGGGACCCCCTAGGTAACGATAATACTTATATAAAAAAATAGATTATACTAGACCTAGCTGCCCACGCGGGCTAGTATTAAGAGGTCTTATGCGCGTTAGAGTAAGTAAAGCTTACCCTATAGGCAGCTAGAACTTAGGAGGACTTTACGTAGCAGAAGGTTAGGAGCTATTTTAATTAGTAATTAGGTATAGAGCGTAATATACCTAGTTTTCCTTAATACGTAATATACGGTACGGCCCCGGCGGATTGCTCCGTCGGGGGGATTACGTACTTTATAAACTAAGAGTTTAAATAATAAATATAAGCTTAGGTTTTATTTTTATATATATATACCTTATAAAATAAGGTTATTTTAAGAGTTTAGGCCTTTAAGTTATAAAAGGTTTTTATTTTATTTATTTTAAGCCTCTAAACTATACTCTAAGTTCTATTTATTATCTATATTTAAGTATTAAGTTTTTTTGAATATAATTTAAATTAATTAATTTTAACTATTTTAGTTATTTATAATAACTTCTTACGTATTATAAAAGTTAAGAAATATATAAAAATATTCGAACTTAGTTTATAAAAGGTTTTTAATAAGTCTATTTATTAATATATTTTTTATTAATATATAAATAACTTCGAAACTATTTCTAATATACTCTTATTTTAGCTATATATTTTATACATTAATATAGCAAAGTTAAGTAGCTATTTTTTTTCTTTTCTTTTATAATAAATCGAATTATTTATTAATTATTATAATTAACTAACTATACTTTTCTTAAGTTAAGGGTAATATCCTTAAAAAAGCGCTTTAAAACTATAATCTCTTTTATAGTTTTTTTAAAATAAAAAAGCTTAGCTTTAGTAATTAACGTTATAACCGTTACTTAGCGTATTAATTTCTATTAAATTAAGCTATTAAAAAGCAATATTATATATCCTTAAAATAATTATCGTATTACTTCGTTATTTATAAAACTAATATTTCTAGTTAAAAATAATAATTACGTACTTAATATACTACTATAATAAAGTATAAAATATCCTATTATATAGAAATATTAAATATAGTAATTAATTATTTTAATATAAGTTATGCTTAGGTTAGTTAAGAACCGTAATAATTATAAGTAAATAAAAGTAACGTCTAGTCTAATTATAATAGCTATATAAAGCATATTCCTAACTTTTTTTTAATAGCTCTTTATTTCCTCTTTTATTACTTACCTCTTGTTTAGTTTAAACTCTTTTTAAAAAAAAGGGGTAGCTAAATATAATAAATTTATAAAATTAAAGTACTTAATAACTTACTTAATATATACGTCGTAAATAAAGTAAACTTTATAAGTAGTACGGTCTTATAAAATCCGTACTCTAAGGAAGTAATTAATTAGTTTATTTTTTTTAAAGTTAATATATTGTTTTATATTATTAACGATCCCTTAAGCTATTTTTTAGTCGTTTTAATAATATAAAATAATAAAGTCGTTAACGTAAAATATTAATATTATTTTTTTATTTATAGTTTAATAAATATAGATCTCTTCGTAGCTATATATTATATTTATATTACGAAGTATAAAAATAAAAGTTTAGAACTAGAGAATTAGCGAGTTTTAAAGGCTATTTAGAGCGTATTAGAGCTTATTTATTTTATTAATAACTTTATATCCCTTTAAAAGTTTAATAATTATTAGCTTTTTATTCTTAAGAAGTGCGTTAAGAAATATATTAATAATATTATATTAGTCTACTTTAAGGTCGAATTAAGTAGCTATTATTATTATAAGCCTAAAGGCCTTTATAACGAGTATTAAAGCGTACGTATTTTATAAAAAGTTAAGTAATTATATATCCCCTCTTATATATATACGTACTTTTATCTTACTAACCTCGTTATTAATATCGTATTTATAAATATATATTTACTTTAATAAAAATAAGATCTTTTATTTAGGATTACGGTCGACCTCTTTTTATATACTAATATCCCTTAGCTTTTTTATTTTTATATTTATAATATCCCTAAATAGCTTTTATAATTATAATAAAAGATATTTAATATTACTAAACTTTTTTAATAAGCTTTAAAAATTAATTTTAATAAGTTATAGTTTTTAAACTCTTCCGGAGCGCTCTAAATAAGTCTTATAAACTATTCCTTTTACTATTTAATAAAATATTATATATTTTATATTACTTTTCTCTATAGCTTTTTACTAATTAAGTATAAAAATAAAAAAAAAGTAGTTTTAGAAACGGTTATAATAATTACCGTTTTTTATATTTAAATATAAAAGCGTCGTAAAAATATTATTATTAAAGCGTTGTAAAGATTTACGGGCCCGGTTTAAATATTTAAAACCTAACGGAGCTTTATTTAATACTTAATAAAGCGGTTTTTATAAGCTCTATTTTTATATAATAATAAAGGTTTATTATAAGGGTTCTTTATTAATATTAACTTTAGTATTAAGAATTACTTCTTTATAATTAATACTTTATTTATTACGTACTTTAGCGTTTTATTAAGAGCCGTTAAAAATTAAAAGCTCGAGAACCTTTATAATATATATAAACGCTTATAAAGAGGATTATAAACTACGTATGTCACGGCAGTGGGCACCAGGGCCCTGTGGGCCCTGTGGCTCAGCCTCAGGCTGCGAGGCTGAGCTCCCAGTGGTCACGTGACGAGCTGGACCGCTGGGTCCAAAGGGCTAGCCTGCTAGCTTCTGCCTATTATTCTGTTTTTCCCTCTTTACGTTAAGTCTTTAGTTAATTAGGTTAATATAGTAGCGTTCCGACCTACCTCGAGTTCCCTTTCGTAACACTACTTAACGTTACTTAATTAACTATTCTCCGGAGATAGAACGATAATATCTTAATTAATTAACTACTAGCTACCCCTACTAAGAAAGCGCATAAGAGAGCTAAGTAATAGCTAGTCGAATTAATTGCGCACAAATAGCGTAATCGATACCCCCTAAATATATACCCCCTCTACTAAATATAATAATTAGAGAACATAACTAAGGAGGCCAGGTCTCCCTTTATACTAATAACTTCTAATAAAGTCGCTACCTCTACGAGTCCCAATAGAGCGTTATAGGCCTTAATAAAGGCGCTAAGCTCCTAGTTATCGACCTAAAGGTCGCGCTATCTAACTAGCTAATAGAGCGCTTCTTACCCTCTACTACCTAGGCTAATTACTTAGTATACCTTAGTAACGTAGCTAACTAGCTTACCTTGCCTATTTATATCCGCAACGATATCTTTTTTAAGAAGAATACTAAGTAGTATATCGACCTCGACCTTATCTAAGAGCTATACTTTAAAGACGACGGAAAGACCCTGCTTAAGTGGATCGAATAGTAGTTAAAGATGCGCATCGCTTAGTACTAATTAAAATAGGTCCTAGCGTCCGTTATTAGCTAGCTAAGTAATAGTACTAAGCGCCTATACGTAATAACTTACGAAAACCTCGACTTTATATATATTATTACTATAGAGCTCCGTATTATAAAAGAAGCCCTTACCCGAGCCTATACTAATAATACGGCTATAACTAAAAGGCTAGAGTAATTAGAGAACGGCTCCTAAGCTAGCTCTATTTAAGATATTACTACCTTTAGCGCGCTAGAGTAGTGGCTAATATACCTAGAGACGTAGGGTAGCCGCGAGACTACTTTAGCCTTATCCTATCCCGTTACCCACGGCTCTTAAAAAATGCCTAACGTACCTACTTTTATAAGTAATAACACTAGCCTTAAGTTCGACTACTAGCTCTAGCGTATTACGAAGCGCTTAGAGAACGCTAACTATAGTACGAATAAGTACTACTTAGAATATATTATTAATAAAATTAGAGGTAGCGCTGCGGAGTTTATATACTTATTACTAACCTCTAATAAGATTATTACGGCCGAGTAGCTACTCTACGAGCTTAAGTCGGTTTATACTAGCCCGACTACTATAGACGACGCTAGCTATAAGCTAGACGTACTTATAATTATACTTAAAGACGTCCACTAGAAGCGCTTTATATTTACTAAGCTCGCGCGTATTAGTAAATTTCTAAAGTCCTAGTAGAAGCGCCGTTTTTATAATAAGTTACTTATATATTTTTATAACTAGGCTGTGTCGAAGTACTTAGATAATACGACTACTTTCTAGAAGTATACTAAGTACGTTACCTAGCTAGCTAACGTAATATAGCCCCTTTTTATAGAGGACTGCGCGGTTAAGGCTTCTAGCTAGACTCGCTAGACCTCGGGTAGAAGTAATAAAAGTAATAGAAATAATAGAAGTACTAGAGGTACTAAATAGGACCGAGGTTACACCTCTATTTATAAGACGATCCCTAAAGCCCTATATTAGAAGCTTAAGGATAGTAGTGCTTATTTCGTTTATAATAATACTAGATATATCTCTAAGGACTGCCCTAAGAAGCCGAAGACTATTATAGCTACTATTAACGCTACCGCGGGCCCTGCTAAGATAGAGTTAGGTTTAGAAAACTAGACCCCCTAGCAGAAGTAAACTCCTAGCTAAGGGATACGTATAAAAAGGACGGAAGATTAGTAATTAATTTAGTAAACTTATAGGATCTCGTAGGGGGTTAGCCCCTTAAAATAGAGCTTATATTAGTATTTAATAAATATAGAATTTGCCTAAGAGCCTTACTTAACACAGGAGCTAATAGGTATAGATTTATAAATAACTACGTAACCCCTTTATTATAATAGTTCTGCGCAGCCCTATTTTATAAATTATTATACCTAATCCCTACTACCGGGTTTAATAGAGAGCGATTAGACAATACTAGCGTAATATAGACCGCTAACCTATATATTAATTAACGGGTCCTTTTAAAAGTACCCCTCTTTTAGCTTAATACGGGCCGCTACGACTTAATCCTAGGGCGAAAGTAGTTTAAATATTACGGGGTAAACCCTAATGTTCGCTACCGACGGCTAATATAGCCTAAGGACCTACTACTATAAGAAATACCTACTATTATCGTTAGGGATATCGAGGACCTATGTACCCCGGAAGTTATCGACATATAATACTAAATCGATACCGGCCGCTAGCAGGACCTATTTGAGATAGATATAGCCCGCTATAACTAAAAGCTCTAGTAGTAGCGGGCGAAGGGTACGCTAATTAGGATATTATTACGCCCGCTAAAAATAATAGCCCGTTAGATATAGCGGTTAAACGAGGCTAAGGATGCGAGGAAAATAGAACGCGCCCTTAAAAGTACTACTATTACCCCCATAAAGAGGGTTAGATAGCGGAAACTATACTTAATAGTGTTATAAATAGATATTACCTTTATTAACGCTCCCGTATTTAAAAAGAACCTAAGGCAGAACGACGTTAAAATAAGCTCTATATTACTCTATAAGCTAGACTGTATTATAAAAGATAAGAAGGAGGAGGCGGACCCCTTATATAACGACGACTAAGTTACTTATAACTTTATAGTAACTAACTTACTAGAGTACCTATAGCCCTAGACCGACGTCTTTAGTAAAGCGGCTAGCGATATACTTACGCCTTATAGGCCGTATAACTATAAAATTAAGCTCCTAAATAGTAGTAGAGAGAAGCTAACTTACTACCCTCTATATAAGTAGTTAGTACCGGAGCTAGAGGCTATAAGAGCTTATTTACTAGAGCACTTATAGAAAGGATTTATCGAGCTAAGTAATGCTCCTTTTGCGTTACTAACGCTATTTATAAAAAAGTACGATAGTAGTCTGCGCTTTTGTATTAATTTTTATAAGCTAAATAAGGTTATAAAAAAAGACCGCTACTTATTATTACTTATTAATAAGACCCTCGCGCGGCTAAGTAGGGCGAAGGTGTTTACTAAACTAGATATTAAGTAGGCCTTCTACCGCATTTACCTCGACCTAGCCTCCGAGGACTTAATAACGTTTAGAACCTGCTACGGGGTATATAAGTATAAGGTAGTACCCTTCGGGCTCTATAACGGGCCTACTACGTACTAACGATATATAAATAAGATATTAATAGAGTACTTAGATAACTTCTATACGGCGTATATAGATAATATCCTAATCTTTTTAAATAACCCCCTCTAGTATTAAGAGTACGTTATTAAAGTGCTAGACCGCTTATAGAAAGTAGGCTTATAGGCGGATATTAAGAAGTATAAATTTAGTATTACTTTTATAAAGTACCTAGGCTTCGTAGTTTTTATAAAAGGTATATAGCTTAATAAGGAGAAAGTCTTTATAGTTAGAGATTAGAAGCTACTTATATTACTTAAGAGTATCTAGTCTTTCCTCGGGTTCTATAACTTCTATAAGAGATTTATAAGGGATTACGGTTACTTAGCTAGGCCCCTTACGAGACTAATGGGTAAGGGAGTTCTTTTTAATTTTAGTACCGACTACGAGACGGCCTTTAAGGCTATAAAGCTAGTGCTAACGTTAGTGCTAATCCTTTACTATTTTAAGCTAGAGCTACTAACGCGGCTAGAAACCGACGCTTTTAACTTAGTATATACCGGAGCGCTACTATAGTAATAAGAGGATAATGGGTTATAGTACTTAGTAGCCTTTTATTTAAAAACAATAAGTGGCGCAGAGCTTAACTATGCTATTTATAATAAAGAAATACTAGTAATAGTACTATACTTAGAGGAATAGCGCGCGGAGCTTATGAGCTACGAGTATAAGTTCGACGTTATTATAGACTATTAGCTACTACTATTCTTTATAACTAAGCGCCTACTTAACTTATAATAAGCCCGCTAAGCTAGTACGCTAGTAGACTTTAACTTTTAGATCTATTACCGCCCGGGGAAGGAGAACGTACTAGCTAACGCCCTATTACGGAAGATAGAGGACATCCGTACCTAATAAGTACTAAAAAAGGCCAATAGGACCTAAGTCCTCTTACTACTAGGACTATTATCCCTCGATATTATAGCGGAGCTACGGGCGTTATTAGGCGCCGTAGTTAATTAACTATAGCTTATAGTTAGCTCGCTCTTATTAGAAAACGAGCTCTAGGGGTATTTATTAATAAAGAAGATTTTAAAGCTTAATAAAGACCTTATTATAGCGTCCCTCGCGCTAATGCGAGCGCTAGTAGCTAAAGGGCGCGAGCGCTAGTCTATTTAAAACGACGGATTATTAATAATAGACGGGAAGCTCGTAATACCCGAGGAAAATAACTTTCGTATTATAATTATCCGCGAGGTCTACGAGTAGAAGCTCCTCGCCTACTTAGGGCGTAATAAGGTCGTAAAAATAATTAAGTAGCGATATTACTAGCCGGGCCTAATAATAGATACTTACTAGTACGTACAGAACTCCTATACTTACTACCGATTATAAAAGCCGCGCGATAAGCCCCCGGGGGAGCTAAGGCTACTTCTAATACCTAACTACCCGTAGTAATATATTTTTATTAACTTTATAACTATCCCTACTAATTAGAAAGGATTCGATAATATTTAAGTAGTAGTAGACCGCCTAGGCAAGAGGGCGATATCTATTCCTTATTATAAAACCACTATAGCAAAAGATATAAGCCGAATGTTCTACGAACGGGTACTACCTATCTTCGGCCTATTAGAGACTATTATATTAGACCGAGGCCCCTAATTTATCTCCGACTTCTAGAGGGAACTCTATAAGATCTACGGGGTTAAGCTATAGCTATCGACGGCCGACTACCCCTAAATAGATAGCTAAATAGAGGTACTAAACTAGTATATCCTATAGCGGTTAAGACTACTAGTTAACTAATACTAAGATAACTAGAGTAATATACTACCCGCGGTCGACTTTGCCTATATTACCTAGCTTAGTAAGACTATAGGGCTATTGCTATATAAAGTAGAATTCGGTTATTAGCCACGGCTCTTTTTTAACTAGTCTAAACAAACCCGCTAATTCGGCTTTATAAAAGAAAAGCTAAACCGTACTAACGCGCAACGTATAGCCTAGGGGATATACGAGGCCTAGGAGACTACTAAGAGTAATATAAAGGTCGCTTAGGTACGATATAAGAGGTATGCTAACCGCCGCTAGCGCCCGGACGACTTAAAGCTAAGAGACCGGGTCTTTATTAATACCTTATATTAAAAGTCCGCCGATATAAATAAACTATAGTAGCCGTAGGCTAGGCTATAGCTTATCGTTAGTACCGGATAGGGGGGTATATAAATTATAGAACTACTAGCGGGTAGCTAGGTATACCCGGTCTTTTACCTAAATAAGCTAAAAAAGGCTACTAACGACCTATTACCTAAGTAGAACTAAGACCCGCTACTATTAATTACTAACGATAATAGTAAACTAGAGTACGAGGTCTTAGAGGTCGTTAAATTACGCTTATATAGGGGAAAACTATAGTACTAGGCGGATTAGAAGGGGTACGATACGGATTTAACTTAGTATAACGTAAAGAGCTTTAGATATATACCGGCGGCGCTCTAGGCGTTCTATTACTAATACTTAATTACTAAGGGCCTATTATAAAACCTAGATATATAAATAAAAGCCGCCGCGGTTAGTAATTCGCTATTACTGAGGGAGGATAATAATATAATAATAGTAATTACGGCTATAGATTTGCTAGAATAAGGGGTAATTTAGAGGTTTATTTTTTTAGTACTACGGATAGCGCCCTTTAGTATAGAAGGGGGGGTAATATTATAGTAGTAAGTACTAGGGCCCTATGGGCCCTATAGCTTAGCCTTAGGCTACGAGGCTAAGCTCTTAGTAGTTACGTGACGAGCTAGACCGCTAGGTCTAAAGGGCCAGCCTACTAGCTTCTACTTACTATTCTATTTTTCCCTCTTCACGTTAAGTCTTTAGTTAATTAGGTTAATATAGCAGCGTTCCGACCTACCTCGAGTTCCCTTTCGTAATACGTAGAGCTATTTATAATTTAATTATTATATCCCCTTTTTTACCCCTACTCCCGAGCTTATATAAAGGGGTTATTTTAAAAATTAATAATAATAATAAAACTATATTAGCCTTTTTAACCTTATTAACCGTACTTTAAAATACGTTTATTAGTTACTTAGTATTCTAAATAATTAAAAATTTAATAATAATACTATTTTTAATTATAAAGTTATTTTAAGTATTAGTATTTTTAAAGTTTAGATCTACTTCTCTAAGTATTTGAACTAGCTTATTATTAGTATTAAAGAGTTTTTATATTTCTTAAATTACTAAATTTATTTACTTACTTATAATAGCTTATTCCTTATATATAGGATTATAAAAAACTTTTTTATTAAACTTAATATTTTTTATAATAAATACTTACTTAAGCGCAGGTATTTAGACCTTATATAAGTTATACGTTTTTAATATATATTTAATTAAGTATTTTATATACTTATAAAGAAATATTTTAAACTCTTTTTAATATATACCCCTCTTATAATCCTTATAAAGAGGGTATACTTAGTAACTATATACGTAAAAGTTATTAAAATACGGGGTAACTAGTTTAGAATCCCGTACTTAGTAACCCGTTTATTATTAATATTAATACTGCTTTTACTAGTTAATTTTTATGATAATAAGTAAATCTCTTTTATTAACCTCCCGTAGGGTAATATTATAAATAAAAACTACTATTAATACTATCTCGTTTTATAAATTCGTAGGGAGGTTTATAAAAAGGCGTATTTTACGAGCTTTAGTAATTATAAATTAACTTATTTTTTTAGCGTTATTTATAAGTTCTTTTATATATAAAAATAGAAGTTCTATTCTAATTCCTAGCTCGCTATATTACGTTTTATATATATATTTAACGTTTATAATTAAAAGGGCGGTCTTATTATTATTTTTAAAAAAGTAAATTAAAGTCCCTTTTCAATAATAAATTACTACTTCGAGGCTCTATCGTACGAAAAATACTTCCTTTTCTATTTTAATTTTTAAAAAGAACCCCCTAAGTTACTTATTATATTTATTAAAAGCTATAAGTATATATTATTATTTATTAAGAAATAGTTCGAAATAAAAGAGATCTTAATATATACGGTACTATAGCTATAAGGCTTTTTTTAAAAGTAGTCCTTTTAAAACTATTATCTTAGCTTTAGATAATATATATATTTTATATTTAACTTATAATAAAAGCTTAATATATATACTTCGAGTCTTATATAGTAATTAACAAAGAATATTAAGTCCGAAATAACTTATTTCAAAATACTAAAAGAGCGCGTTATTAAACCTCTTATAAGTATATTAATATAAATAACAGAATTTTTTATAACTAATTAGTAATATAATATTAACTAGGCTCTATAAAATACGCTTAGGGTTTATAAAAAAAGGATAGGATTAGAGGAGCTTATATTTAAAAAAAACTAAATTCTTTTTTAAATAAGCTACTTTTTAATAATACTTTTATAAAGCATTCCCTATTATAAAATATAATCTAGACCGTAGTATTAAAGTGCGCTTTTATTTAGTAAAGTTTTTAAAATTATATTAATATAAAATCCCTTAATATAAGCAACGTTTTAAAGCTTTAGATTATAAGTTCTTTTTCCCTTAGGTTTATTTAAAATACTTTTTATAATATAAGTATTACGTATAATAATAAGTAATATAGTAATTCCTAATTTAACGTAGTTTTTATTACTTAATAGTACGTAACTCTTAGGTTTAAGCAGGTTCTTATTATTAATTAAATATATTATTCTATAACTATTTATTATTATATTTTAAAAAAGGGGGTAAGTACTACTTATAGGGGTACTAAAGATTACGTTTATTTTTAAGTCTTAACTCTTTATAAATATAGTAACTATATAGCCCTCGTCCTAGTTTATTAATAAGCTTATTATAAATTAGTTAAAGGATCTTTTTAAAAACCTAAGTTTTTTAAAGGTTCTATTATTCCTTAGCTAACTAACTTTTTTAAGCTTATTATAGAGTAATTTTTACTTATTTAATTTAATAATAGCGAGGACTTCCTTTATATAGCTCCTTAGTATTCGTATTAATAACTTATTAATATTTTAGTTTATAAGTATTTATTTTAATTTTTAATATACTATAGGGTACTATAAGTATATATAATTATAAAAGTATATAACGTTGCCCTTATTATTTATATTATTAACTAAATTAGAGTATTTAATAAAAATAAAATAAGCCCCTCTTTAATTTAAAAGTCGTTTAGTATATACGTCCTAGGTTACTAAACTAAATATATATATAATCTCCTCGAGGGTCCTTATATATATTTTAAAGGCTATTAATGTACTAAAAATGTCATATATACGTTAATTTTATATAAAGTTAAGTCTAAACTTAACTATAATTAAAAAGTTAAGTACGGCGATCTTTTTATTAATTTTTAAAATATTATACGTTTTAGCTTAGAAATAAGTAAACTACTACTCTTTATATTAATATTAAGAGTTAATTCCGGTCCTCGCTTTATTAAGGGCTTATTAATATTCCTCTCGAACCGTATTCTTTATTATTAATTTAGGGGGTATAAATTCCTATTTTAAATATTTAATAATTCGCTATATATTAAACTTAGTGCCGTTCTTAATAACTTTTTAAAATACGTATTTGTATAATATAACGTTAACTAATTTTACTAATTACTAAGCAAGGACTTTAATATATATATTAATAATATTACGTTCGTAAGCTATAAGTTACCTATATTTAGCATCGAGCTCCTATTATTTTTAAATACTCTTAAGTATATAAATCTTTTTTATAAATACGGTATAAAAATAAATTTATTTATATAAAATAAGTAGTATAACTAGTTTTATAAAAAAGAACTTAGCTTAGTTCTATAAGTTACTTATATTTAAAAAAGTTAAAAGGTTTATATTAGGAATTATATTTAAAAGCTATTAGTAAAGGATTTCTTAGTTTCTTTAATTATTTTTAAACGCTTTATAATAAGCTTAGTAAGCTCGTAGTTTCTTTTATTACGGGTTATAACTAATTATTTAAATTTAAAAAGTAATAGAGAAGTCGCTACTTCCGCTCCGAGTCTAGTAGCATACCTATTTAAGTATAGCGTCCTCGCTGCTCTATACTTATATACTACCGAATTACGCTTATAAATACTTTATTACGCTAGTTTATAAAAATACTACCTCGTACCGTTTATAACTTCTTTTACTATACCGCTACTTCTTAGCCCCTCCGTTTACTTTGTATTTAAAATATAAATACTAATATAATAAACCGACTATCTTTATTACTTAACCTCGTCTCGTCGCTCCTTATTTCCCCTCCCGCTATAGATATATCTTAGAGTATAGCTAAACTAGGCATACTCTCTTTACTTTAACTCGTTTAAATTTACTATATACGTCTAATAATTAAGACTATATACTAAGTATATATAGAGAATAATAAGTAAGCATTCGGTAAGTATATAGTAATATCTTAATAACTTAGTATCCTAAATAAGCTAATAATATCTATATTAACCCGAATACTTATTATATAATAATATAAATAATTAAATATAAAGCCTCTTAATATTACTTAAGTAGCCGTAATTACCGCCCCTATTCGGCTATTAATACGCCCTGCTTAACCTTTATTAACCTTTTTAAATATATTTCCTATTTAGTATAATATACTAATTACGGGTCTTAGGGATATATTAATAACTATATATTATATATATCCGGTTCCTTAACGCTTTAGGCTTTCTTTACGTATACTTTATACTATACTTTAGTTATTATATTTTTTTAAATATACTACTTAAATTAAAAAGAGTACGGCCTATATAGAGATGCCCCTTTTTTAAATCTTTATACTTACTTCTCTCGCTAAATAAGAGTTATATAATTATATTACTAATCGGCAACTCCGAGTCTTATAAAGGATTATAAAGGGAAGCTTAAACTTCGGATTATATTTTTATACTTAGTATTCTTAATAAATAAGCTAAAGAATAATAAGTTAAAGTTAAGAGGGGCTAAAGAAGCGGTAAGTATAACCTTAGATCCCTTTTATAAAATCATAAAAAATTATTAGTACTCTAATAAATAGACTAACTTTATTAAAATAGATAACCCTATATACTAGCTAGAATATATAAATATATTATAAAGAGAAAACGTCTTTAAATTCCGCTCTAAGTATACTCTTTATTCTACTATTTACACTTATAATTTATTAAATTCTCTTTAGTTACATTAGTTAACTTAGATAATATCTACTTTTATTAACTACTAATATTAGTAGTTAATTACTAAGTATTTAAAAATAAAGAAAACCGAAGTATTAATAAACGTCTCTCTATTATAAGGGAAGTCCCGATATAATTTGCGACTATATCTAGCACGTTTTATAGAGTAATAAGCCCTATTATTAACCTTATTAATCTTATTTCTAAAGTCCGTATAGGACTAGTCGGTAATATTTTTAAAAATAGAGATAGTACTTTTAGTAGTATTATTAGCGACGTCGGACTTAATAGACTTTCTTCTATCCTAGTTAATAAGCTTATAATATTAAACACGATAGTTAAGAGCATAGTAGCTAGGATATTAGTAGCCTACTTTTTAATTAGAGTATTAAATATTATAACTTTTTAACCTCTTATACTTACTAAAGCTTTAGATAACTTATTACTAAAGTTAGGCTTTATTAGTAAAATTAAACCTTATATAGCTAGCTCTAGGTAAATTAATAATTACGCCGTATTTATACTAAAAATAACCTTAGAAACGTAGAGCGAGAACGCTACTTCCCTTTTTAAGCGGGAGTAGTAAATCGATTTATTAAGTAGTCTACCGAGGAGCGCCCTTTTAGCCTAGTTAGAATCTTATTAGTCGCCCAGGACTAGTAATAAGTAAACCTTATAGAGCTTTAGTAATATTATAGCTATTTCTAAAATATCTAGCTTTATAATATAGTCTACTAAAGATAGCTCGATATTTTAGGTATTATTACCGTCTATTTTAATACTATTTAAGTAAAAAAGATATAGCGTTATACTTATTAATATCGGTCGACCCGTCCCCGGCTAAACTACCCCTAAAACTATAAAAATCTCCGTTATTAACTAATATTTAAGTAGCTTAATAACTAAAACTAAGCCTAAGTCCGCTACTAAACCCTTTTTAACTAGTTAAGTATTATTAACTACGCTTTAAAGGGTCGATAATTTTAAAAACGCAGCTCTAATCTCCTTAATAACTCCTCTATTTCTAACCCCTTTAACCTCATTTTTTTTATTTCTAGCTTACTTAACTCCTACTCTTTACTAGTCTTATAGGGTTAAGGCTCTTATTAATAACTATATAAAGATTAAGTCTAATATAAAAAATAACGTTAATAAACGCCTAGATATATCTCTAAATAAAAATAGACTATTCGGTAAGTAGAACTATTACTTAGACTTATCCGGCTAGCTCGGTTATAAACGACATAATACCTACTTATATAAGGATTCTATTTAAGATATAAGAGTATCTAAACGGTTTCGTAAATTATAAAAAATATTAAATTATATATTAAAATTTAAAAAATAGTTATAGTAAATTATAGAGTATATAAAGGAGATTAATAGTATAAGCCCTCCGTAATTAAAGAACGTATTATATAAGAATATTCTTATAACTTTTAATAAATGTTCTATACCCGACGTACCGTTAGCTAATTTTATTTTTAAGTGCGTTATTAAAGCTAAAAAAGTAACTATTTTAATATAATTTAAGGACGCGAGTATTTACTATCGATGCCGAAACTTATTATAAGTTCTCTAGCCTTTAAGTCCTTTATTACTTAAAGCGGGCCTTTTATAATTACTAAAGAAGTATAAACCGCGCTTTTTAAAAGCCGAAGATCGACTTTTATACTACTTAAAAAAGAAAAAAAACCTTTTATAAAAGGGTATTTACCGCGAGTTTTCTTACTAATTCTAGGGTTAAAATATATAAATATTATAAGTTTATTATAATACGAAGCTAAATTATTAAATTAAATCTAGGTTTTACCTCTTTATTATTCTTTTAAGTATTCTAAAACTCTTATAATATCCGCCCGCTATAATTCGTAAACGTTATTATAAGTAGTAAATAGCGTGCGCTATATTTAAAATAATTTATAATTAAGCTAAAAGTCTTTAAGAATAGTTATTTATATTTACTAGCTAGTATTAAAACTAAATAAGTATACTATTATATAAGCTTATAAAAGCTTTAAAATATAAAAAAATTAATAAGGATATTAAGACGTACTGCCTACCGTAACTAGAATACCTATGTTTATTTTTAATAATAACCGTTTAATTACTTATTAGATCTTATACTTACGAAAAGACAATTTATAGCTTATCTTATTACCTATTTAAATAGTATCCGCTCTATTACTTAGTACTTCTCTTTAAGCTTACTTATTACTTATTAACTAGAGTAGTAAATACTAAGGATCTTTTATACCGCTTACTAGCTTTATAGCGTCGTTATAAGCTTTATTCTATTATAATACTTAACGGCTCTATTATTATACTAAGAGGCTCGACTATTAATACTAAACCTTATTTTATTTATATATATATACTACTTAGTCTACTATTATCTTCTAAGGTCGACGAAAAGCTAAAGTAAGTAATTTCTAAATTATTACTATAGATAGGTAGAAAAAAGTACTTTTCGGGGTTCGAAGATATTAGACTACCCTAGGACATTCGTTACGGTACTTATTTCGCCCTAAGCGATCTAACTTATACTTAACTAAAAGTATAAATAAGGCTAATAAGGGTATCCTTATATAAGGGGATTATATACTTATTATATAAATATAGGGTTTCTTCTTATAGCTATTTATTCGTTATACTTATTAATATATATAGAATGACCCCTACCTATTTAACTACTACTTAATAAAAGCTATAATAAGGTTAATTAGTTTTGACGAGGTTCGAGCAAGGTACGCTACGTGTTTAAAGACTAGTTTATTTAATTAGCTATTTTTATATTAATAGCTACCCCCGAATAGCGGGGTTCGGCTAGCTACTGACGCGCTCCGGCTATTAATCTATAGTACCTAGAGTCCTTAATATAAAGCCTTAACTAGCTATTTCTAAAGTTCCTATATTACTCTCTAGCCTTATTTATCCTTAGTAATTACTAAGTCTATTTAGTAGCTCTTTACTTATTTATATATAAATACGTTTAGGCTTTTTTAATATCTAGTTCTTTATATAATAGTTCTAACTACCTTAGTCTCCCTTAATACTTAGCTTTGTGCGGTTATTACTTAATTATATACTACTTTAGGGTATTAGTCTATTTAAATCGGACTATTTTACTAACTACTTTACGCTTTTTTAGTATAATTTAGAAAATATGTCTTCTTAGAAGCGCTTCGATTCTCTAGCGCTAGAGCCTTTAAGAACTATTATATAATAGTATAATTTGCTTTGTTATTTATTATCCTCTTTAATAAAAGTAGTGGGCGTTAGTAGTAAGTAAGGTAGGCTTTCAGCGATAAGGGCGATCCTTAGGGCATATTAGTGTTAATTCTAGATATTTCGGATCGGGATCTATCTAAGTTAATCTCGGTATCTAAAAGAACTAGTAATTTAACGCACCGCTACTTCGTTAGTACGTCCCTTCCCTATATTACGTAGGAGTTAGCTATATAAAAGACTATAAAAAGCGCTTAGTACGGCTAGGGGAAATAGGTATATTATAATTTCCTTAAGCCCTAGGCTTTATATATCTATCTTATATATGATTAATATAGTGCGTGTTTACTCTCGTATATAACTATTTAAGAGCAGCCTGTGTATTTTAGTAGGGTAGCTTAGTCTTTATATTATTAAGGTATTTATAATTCTTTTAACCGTGTTAAATAGTATAATTAGCCCTATAGATTTTGTGCGTTATATAGTTCCTTTATTTAGCTTTTTAAAACCTTCTTAAAGTGTTTTAGATAATAGCCGAGTTAGAGGATATGCGCACGAGGTATAGTATAATTAATTTATTAGGCCTATACTAGTACACTCGTTATAACGATTATCACACTATACTTTAGGGATACTACGGTCTCCTATAAGCATAACTAAGTTTACTAAGAATATACTAGTATACGGGGTCTTTAATCCACTATAAAGATAGTTAGTATATCCTAATAGCTACTTATTCCTTATTTTTATTAACATATTTTATTAACCCCTGCTTAATAGTCGTGCCCTAATAGCATTTTCTCCCTATCTAAAATACTAGTTTAGTAATACTATTAGGATCCGGGGCCTTTAGCTATATTAGCTACCTTAATAAATTAAGCTTATTAAGCGTTATTATAGAAGAATAGTAATATACGTAGCTAAGTGCATTTCTAATTTAGAAATATTACGTAAAGAGCACGGAACTTATTAGCGTGCCGTTTATAAGGAGATATATAAGGGCTTATAATATGCGTAATATAAAATAAAGTATAGTAGAAGGGCAATAAGTAAGAGAGGAATAACTATATTATTAAGAATTATTAAAAAACTACTAGTAAGTTAGGCGGTTAGGTATGCTATAGAGCAGTAACTAAGACGATAATTTATTTTTAATAGGTAGTAAATAGATTAGTAAGTCCTTTAGGGTAGTAGGCTAAATAAGGGTTTATTATAAAAAGGTTAGATAAAGGCTACTTAGGGGTTAAGCCTCTTAGCTAAGAAGTAAAGAGGGCGTAGGTAGCTAGAGTATAGCTCCGAGGGTAATTCGGTAAGTAGTATAAAAAGCCCTTTATAAGTACTCGCTCGACCCGTAAGTAGTAAATAAGCGCTAGGCTTAGTACTAGGTAGTAAGACTAGTTAACTCGGGTATTTTATAAATAAACAGTAAGATTTTTAATAGAGTCGCTACTTAAATAATATAATTTTAAAAAAGTAATATTAAGCTAAGAGCAGGGCTATATAAAGATTTATATTTTAAATAAGAAAGTAATAAATAGTAATAATAGGGTTCTTACGCGTTTATATAAAAAGGTAATATAGACTTTCGGATTAAGTACGGACGTTCTATTTAGTTAAGTGGGCAGTACAGAGCCCGACTTATTATAAGCTATTTTTAATAAGCAGGGGACCTAATTACTTACTTCTTAGTAGTCGGTCTCGGTATTATATTAAGGAGCATAACTTAAAAATAGAATAAAAGTAGGCCGGGGATATAAGTACTACTATGCGGCACTTAATAAGAAATAACCTATTCTAAACGCGAGGTCCGTAATAGATTTATTAGTAATGAAATTCTAAAGGCTTATATCTAGAAGTATAAGCTCGATATATAAGTCACGTTATTTATAGTAAAATTTTTTATATAGATACGATAAATTTTAATATCCTATTAGCCGCTACTAAACCGTTAGTATAAACCTAAATTATGTTTTAAGGGCTTCGGGTCTAATATCTTAAACCCGTTACGATCGAAGCCCTTAAGTTTAGTATTTTATTAGTATATTATTATACTAATAATACTTTATATATTATTTTTAAGATAGTTATCGGCTTTTTATAGGCTATATATATACGGGAGACTATATATGTTCGCTAAGGATTTAGAATACTATTTTAGCGTTATTGCCTATATTTTTAATAAAAAGTAAAGAAACGATAGCGTAGAGGCGGGGTTAGTTTTAATACTAATCTCCGCTATAGGCCTATATTACCTAGCCTAGCTCGAATAGTAAATAGCTATTACGATTTTAGCTAAGGTTCAAAATATAATATAGTTAGGAGCACGTTAGTATATAATAATAGATTTTAAATTATAAATTAAGTTCTATATATTACGAGATCGCGTGCTAAAGTAGTATTAAGAGTCTTAGTAAAGCCTTAACCCCTTTTCTTATAGTAGCGCGCCGCTAGTATAGTGCGATTTTAGTTTTCTCTTCTTTATATTATGCTTTATATAGACGTATTTAGACCCGATACTACGGGTTATTATAATCTATTTATTATATATATTAACTATTAACCTAACTCTTTAGAGCTATAACGCTCATATTATAACTACTATAGTATAGTCTTATATCTAAATAATCTTATCCGGGGTTAATAGGCCTATTATTATAATAGTATTAAACTCGCTAAATATTTTTTTAAGAGTAATCTAAATAAATGCTTATAGAGGCTAGTATAGTATAGCTAGGTTATCGTAATATATACTTTTTCTGAGTTACGTAGCCGATATACTACGGTTCGCTAATATAATAACTTAGGTTTTAGTTTTTAACTAAACGGTTTACTTTTTATTTTATAAGCTTAGCGGGGATATTAATATATAAATCTAAGTAATTTCGTTCTATTAATATATAATAAGGCTATATATATCTTAGCTAAATTATATTATAATTAAGCTTACTAAGTATTATATACTTAAAAGCTAAAAGCGTACTTAATTAACCCCCCCGGCCCGCTCCGCAAGACTTATTTAACCTTACGTTTATATAAACGCTAGCCTAGTATAATAAGTATCCGTTTAACCCTAGTCTACTACCCCCGATAAGTAAATATAAACTATTCATTAGTATTTAAAAAGTATTAGATAAAAAATAGAGCTATATACGGCTTAGATAGGGTAAATATATATATATAACCGTAGATAGTAGCGTAAGTTACTAAGTACGTAGATTTAAAAGTATAATAATAATATCAGGAGGCCGGCTTAGTAATATACTTAAAGAGAATATATAAATCTAGGACCGGCTCCGGTTTATTTAGTAAGTATATATAAAAGGGAATTTAAACTAGGTTTTTATACTTAACGTCTAGCGTTATGAAGCGTTATAATTAATTCGATAATTAATAATAAGAGACGTTCTGAGAGTAGCTACGTTGGCTGTGCTGCGACTCTACTTTCTCGAGATAAACTAGTGCCTCGACTGTATGTTTACCTGTGAGACAAAATGGGCTCTTATGGGAGGATTGGATAAACCTGTTATGAGATTAGTGCTAGGCGTTAATAATTTAGATATAGGTTATCGACGGCCTCTTATAATAATCGTAGCATACGTCCGTAAGTAACGTAACGATTTGCCTTATTACTATATATTTTATAAACTATATCGATATTCGGGTACTAAACTAACTAAAGTATCTTTATTTATTACGTAAATAATTACGAAAAGTAGTAAATATTTACAACGTAACTAGGTATCCCTTTTTTTTAGTAATAAAAATAAAATCGGCGTCTTTTAGCGCTTACCTATAGACGTAGTATACTCTTATAAGTATTTTATAGCAATATTATCTCGATTAATATTAGTAGCTCCTTTAGAGCTTTTGTTATGTCTTATTTTAACGATTTTTAGGAGTTCTAGTTGGCAGGGGTTTTTAGAGTAAGGTCGAGGGCTCTCTTTATAAAGATTACTTATATTTTTTAGTAATGTTTTTTATATTAGCTAATGCTATACGAATATTAGTTATTAGCGTAGAATAAAAGGTTATTTACCTCGGCCGTGCTATTATAGTATTTAGTTATTAAATAGAGAGCTAGCTACGTTAATAGCGCGAGGTCTAGTTTAGATATTACGATAGTATACTAAGATAATAGGCCCCCTAGAAACATAGGCTCTAAAGCTAGTTTTCGAACTTATAACATAGAGGTATATAATTCTAAGCTAATCCTCGCTACGAGTAGGATACCCTATATAACTAGACTAAGAAGTACTTTTATAAGGGTTTAAATACTATCTTTTAGTTAGATATATATATTTAACTAGTTTAGTATTACGAAGAGATTATTATTATAAAGTTATTAAATATAAACGGAGTTAGTACTTAATTAAGTAAATAATACTATATATTAACTCTTTATTCTTTAAATTGCTTAGTAAGAATAAAAGGACCCCGTACTCGTACTTAGTAACTAGTATAGTTAGCTTATTTTTAAGGGTTAGCTATTTATTAAATACGCTTTTTAGCGGCTTTTTCTTAAGCTTTAGCCCCTAACTAGCCTACTTTCTAACTAATAAAGCGCTAAGGAAAAGCCTTTTAATAAATTAGTTAACTAGAGACTAAAAAGCGCTATTTAGATTTACTACTTTAATTATTATCTTATCTAGGTCTCTCGCCCTATTATATAAATAGACTATCTAAGTATAATAATAGCGCTTAATAATAATAAAAAAGTAAATACTTAAACTAACTATAGCTACTTACTCTTTAAGGGAATTAAGTCGTTTTAATATAAACGGGCTATCTAAGTTACCTTCTGGTTCGCTAGGTAGGACCTATTGCGTCTTATTAATAATACTCTAATTACGAGCCCTCGATACTTTATAGCTATCCTATAAGCATATAAGAGTCTCTAGGCTACTAGTTTTCTCTACTTTAGGAATAGTTACTAAGATACGTCTAGCTCTACTATTTATCCTATACTTTATAAGGGTAGTAGCGCTATTAGCCTCTACGGATTTACGTATTAATAACGCGCTTTTAAAAGCTTATAAATTAGCTTTAATAAAAGTAATTTGCGAGCGGCTAAGTATATATCTATCTAATTCTAAGCCTATTTTATTATTATATATATAAAGAAGTATAGCCGAGCTAGCTTATATCGGTTTTAAAGTAGCCTCGATACTAAATATAACCCGGGGCTAGTAAATATATCTCGAAATTATAGCTATAAACTTATCTCAAGACGAAATATCTCGGTCGAAAAAGGAACTAACCGTATTAAAATTATAATTAAAACGATAATAGAAGCTATATAACTTTTTTACTATTAATATATATACTAAGTAGTTGCTACGAAATAAAGACTAAGTTTATAAGAGTAGGTATCTTAGAAAAAGTAAAATGGCCTTCTTAATAATAAGTATAGTAATACGAAGCAACTTTAAATACTTAACTTACTAATATAAAGTTATTAATTATAATAACTAGCTATTATAGTATTACGTATATATTACTCCCTTTTTTATAAATATATTAACGTTTAAAAAGTCTAATACTATTATAATAGGCCTTAGTAAACCTTTAGCAATAGCTATAGTAGTTTATTTATAAATAAAATATAGGGTCGGGATGGTATTAAGTAGTACAAGTTACGGCGCTTTATTAAAATCTACTTAATACTTTATTTAGCTTTAATAACGGCTATTACTTACTACTAAGCGTAGTAAACTATATAAATTAACTTTAATCTAGCTTATATGGGATTAAGTTTAGAAAGATAATGCGTATTACGAAGAGGAAGTAATATATATTCGTTATTATTAATATAATCCCTTACTAGTGTTTGGCCTTTATTATAGACTAAAGTAGGCTTAGTAAATACTATGCTATATAAGTAATATATAATTAAAGAACGTAATTAAAGCGAATAAAAGCTTATGTTTTAGAGTAAGTACTTATTATATAATTCGTGCATTATAACTAGCCTTTTATTATTCTAACTATAATAATATAAAGAGAGGTAATACGTTTTATAATAGGCCTACCTTATTATAAACTAAAATTACGCACTGCTTAAGTAACTAATACGGACTTATAATTTATTATAATAGCTTATAAATAGAGCTTAATAGTACGTTAACTACTTACTATAAATATTTCTAAGAGTCCGGTTTCCTCGCTAGCTATCGTATACCTAAGTATCTACGTTCTTAGCTCGGAACCGTAATTAAAATTTAAGTTAGTAAATTATAATCCCTTTTGCGGGCTTTATTATATATTTTATATTTAGGATTTTAGGTTATATAGTTAGCGGGGACTCCGCTCCTAAGTAATAAATAAATAAGGCTAGGCTACTAAAAGCTAAATAACTAAGGATTAAGCGTAATACCCACTTCGCTTTATATATTATTTATATTATTTATTCTTTAAGTTACTTATTTAAAATTCTATTCCCGCTATTATACATAGTTCTTAAGTAATAAATCGTAATAAGCGCTTAGAGGTAGCGTTACTAATAAGTATAACGCGTTAAAGCGCCCTTTTATTATAAGCGTTAACATAGCCCTTACCTCGTACCTAGATCCGGTATATATACTATTAAGAGCTATCTCGGTCGGTGCTACTTAAAATATTATCTATATCCCTGCGTACTTACGTACGCTTTTTTACTTAGTTACTTATATAATTATTTATTAAAAATATAGTTTTAAGTTAGAGAGCATAGGTCTAGACCCCTCTATTTAGTACGGAAATATATCTATAACTTAAATTATAGCTAGTAACTTATAATTTATAAGGTAGATTACGCTAATATATTATATTATAGCTAAGTAGTTACCCGAGGTTAGTATGCGGATATAGAGAGGGATAGATAGGTATAACATAATAATACTATATTATAGCCTTTATAAACTATATATAAACGTTTATAGTATTACTACTTAGGCCTTAAGCGTAAACTCTTAGTTCTAACTAGTTATAATTAGTAATATTTAATAAAACTATATAAAGCGCTACTTAGTTTAAAGTATCTTTTACTTAGCTAAGGAAAAAATAGCTAATAAAAGCCTAAAATCTGCCCTATAACTCCCTTAATAAGTACTTAATAACCTACCTCCTCCTAATATAAGTACTTATTAAAGTATATTTTAATAATACTATACTATAGCGCTTATAACTAAACTATTTTAATTATTATAAATAGTTATTTTTATTATTACTCTTATTATTATTATTGTAATAACGACGCCTATTTCCTTTTCTTTTCTTAATAAATACCGGTTATAGTACCTCTTTTATAACAAATATATAAATTTATAAAATTCTTAAAATAAGTATTTAAATACTAAACTCGCTTCTATTTAATATTTTATTAATAACGTTAAGTAGGAGTTAAAAGCTAATATTAAAAAGCTTAGAGATAACGTTACGGTCTAAATATAATACTTTAAAACGGAAATAAGTTAATCTTAAGCGTTTACGTAAAATAATATTTTGAAAAATCTAACCTTTTTTATTTAACTTATTATTATATATTACTCTAGACGCGGTATTCTTAAGCTTAATTCTAAACGTTTTTTTTAGAACGCGAACGATTTTTATTTTTTAAAAAATTTATAAACTAAATAATACCGGTCTACGCTCGCTTATTTTATTAATTTTTATAATATTTAACTTAGAAATATTAGTTATTTTCCTAAAAAAGAAAGTAATAATAATAATAATAACGGTAACGAAATTATTCTTAAATACCCTAAACTCGTTATAAAAAAGTTAGAAAATATACTTAGCTTAAATAAAAATAAAATAATTAAGTTTAAAAAGAGAGTTTTATAAATAGTATTATTGTTACGAAGGTAACTTTGTTTACCTTATTATTCGCCTTATTATCAATATTACGTAAGCAAACTATATACCATATTAATCTACGATTTCTGTAGATTATTATAGGTATTGATTATGTAAGCAATACTGCTTATATAAGCTTACGTGAGCAATGGAAAGTACTGGAAGGTAACTGAATAATCTGGAATTTACTCGAGGCGGAATTACGTACTACGATTACGCATTCACTTACGTATACGCTTATTAATTATATCATAATTAATAAGCAATGGAATATTCCAGTAGGAGGTTTTTATGCCTATATGTAGGCGTGTATTTACCTACCTAGACCTTTCGTTAAGCAAGCAACTTCTCATATAGTAATTCAACTATATTACTCTCTTTACTACAAAAACCTCTTTTATATACGCTTATATCCCCTATATTCATATATTCTTGCTTCTATATGAATATTCACTTTTTATATTCTTTATAAGAATATCCCGCATTACCTCGTTAAAGCTATACGTGCTAGAATTATAAATATTATTAAAACTTATTAAACGCTCCTAAATATCCTAGCCTAAAGCTAGACCTATTTTTAGCCTATATTTATAAAAACTCGAACTACGTATTATTTTTAAATAAGAAGTATATTTTTATAATCCCGAATACTAAAAGAGTATTTTTTTTAAAAACTTAACTAATATATATATTAAATAGGGAATATATTTAATACTTTTTCTATAACGGGTATAATTATAACAATTTTTCAAAATAGTACGTATATCCGAGCTACTTAACTTTAAATTAAAGTAATTAAAGTTTATATTTAAAAATACTAAGACTAAGTTAATAAATATTAATGATAATATATATATATTTACGAACTTATTAAAACGGTAATTTTAAAAAATATAGTAATTAAAACTAATAGTTTATTAACTAAGTAAATTCCCCCCCCCTCCCTTTTTTAAAAAGTAATATACGATTATTAATTAAATACTTTTTAAACTTAAACGTTAAATAGAAATAGTTAAGTATATATAGGGTTTAAGTATATAAAAAAAGGGTTATAAGTAGGTTTAGGACGTATATAATAAGAGTTAGAGAGTAACTAAGCTATTTTTTTTAATAATAATAGCTTAGTTCTTAGTTTTTTAATACTGCGGTTATTTTTAAATATATATATTATTATTCAATATTTAAGCTTTCTTATATTATATTACTAACGAAATAAAAGGCTTTAGTACTAAATAGGATACTTATTAGCTCGACCTAGCTTTTAAAAGTTTACTTTTTAAGTTTAATAATTAGGCGCTTATATAGTAACTATACTAAGTATAGAGTAGAATAATATTAAGATTTTAATATTTAGACGGCTTAAATCTCTTATTATTATAAAATGATTTCTTTAGACTCGACGTTTAGTACGAGATAAGTACTAAAGTATAGGATATAACCTATTATTATAACTTAGGACTAGCTATATTACGAAATATATAAAAACTATTTAAAACGTAAGTAATAGCTTATTGCTCTTATTTAGAGGATTATAATCGTATCCCTTAAGTACATTCCTAGCGTCCGGGAATATACGGGCCGAGAGGGGTTTAAAAAAGGGTCCGGGTTTACTTAGTCTAAAATAAAGCCTTTATACCGGTTCTAGTTAGTATAATAATAAGTTAGGTTATAATTATAAAAGCATTTTAGCCTATACCGCGTAAGTATTCTATTTAAATCGTCTTATTATTTACTCTTACGATACTCCCCTAGAGAAATAAGGTCGAGTATATTTATACTTAGGGTAATAGATAGTAATTAAGGGCTTAATAAGTATAATTAGCTAGCCTTATTAATAAGCTACCCTACTTAAACCCCGTTTTATTAATTAAGATTAATAAATTAGTTAAATATTATATTAACTTAGTATAATAGCGCTAACTTAACTAGTTAAATAGTAGTAATAGTCTTATTTTACTTAGTTTAAGTATAGTGTTTATTAACTAAGTTATATATACGGAGGCGCTAGGTTAAATAAATATAACTTATACTAAATTCGTTATATTATAGTTTATAATTTAAAAGAGTAGTTTTATTTCTTCTATTTTTCGTTTATTAAAAATTATTTATACTTAGTAAGGAGATTAAATATATTATAAGTCGAGTCCGTAAGAATATTAGATATAGACTAAGCTTTATAACGGCTTTTAATCTCGTTATATATAGTACTAATAAAATCGTACTCTCTATTTTAATAACTTAAAATTATATACTTAAACTCTTTATCTTCGTCCGTTAAAAAATACTTATAATTAATAAAACTTCGAACTTTATTAGGGGTATTAAGCTTGCTTAACGGAATATAGCCGAAACGAATTATATAAATATATAACGCGAAGGCAAATTACTTACTAATCGGTCCGGCGTACCGAACGTCGAGTCTAGAGAAATTATCTTATAGTAATAAGAGATTTAAGCTATCTAAATATTAAAGTCTTAATATTATTTTACTTTATACTTAGTATAGTTATTATATAAGCGCCTAACTATTAAACCTAAAATGTAAACTTTTAAAAACTAAGTCGAGTTAGTAAATATCCTATCTAATACCGGAGCCTTTTATTTTATTAGTAGTACGATATAAAGAAGCTTAAATATTAAATAATAATATATATATTTAAAAATAACCGTAGTATTAAAAAGCCGGGAACTAAGCTATTATTATTAAAAAAAATAGCTCGGTTACTCTCTAACTCTTATTATATATATCCTAAACTTATTTATAACCCTCTTTTTATATATTTAAACCCTATACGTACCTAACTATTTCTATTTAATACTTAAACTTAAAAAGTATTTAATTAATAATTGTATATTACTTTTTAAAGGGGGGGGGGGGGAATTTACTTAGCTAATAAGCTACTAGTTTTAATTACCGTGTTTTCTAAGATTACCGTTTTAATAAGTTTATAAATATATACATATTATTATTAATATTTATTAACTTAGTCTCGGTACTCTTAGATATAGACTTTAGTCGCTCTAGTTTAAAGTTAAATAGCTCGGATATACGTACTATTCTAAAAAATTATTATAATTATACCCGTTATAAAAAAAGCGTTAAACGTGTTCCCTATTTAATATATACGTTAATTAAGCTTTTAAAAAAAACACTCTTTAGGTATTCGAGATTATAAAAGTATACTTCTTATTTAAAAATAATACGTAGTTCGAGTTTTTATTAATATAAGCTAGGAATAGGTCTAGCTTTAAGCTAAGATATTTAAGAGCGTTTAATAAGTTTTAATAGCGCTCGTAATACTATTTATAAAGCTCTCTTTTTAAACTTACTTATTTTATTTTTATTTAGGCTAAGTATATTTTTTAACTTTTCTATAATAAATTTAGGGTATTTAAAAATAATTTCGTTACTATTATTATTATTACTATTACTTTCTTTTTTAAGAAAATAATTAGTATTTCTAAGTTAAATATTATAAAAGTTAGTAAAGTAAATAAGCATAAACCGGTACTATTTAATTTATAAATCCTTTAAAAAATAAAAATCGTTCGCGTTTTAAAAAAAAGTTTAGAATTAGGCTTAAGAATACCGCGTCTAGGGTAATATATAATAATAAGTTAAATAAAAAGGGTTCAATTTTTTAAAATACTATTTTATATAAATATTTAAAACCGGCTTATCTTAGCTTTAAAGTATTATATTTAAACTATAACGTTATCTCTAAGCTTTTTAATATTAGTTTTTAACTCCTACTTAACGTTATTAATAAAATATTAAATAGAAGCGAGTTTAGTATTTAAATACTTATTTTAAGAATTTTATAAATTTATATATTTGTTATAAAAGAGGTACTATAACCGGTATTTATTAAGAAAAGAAAAGGAAATAGGCGTCGTTATTACAATAATAATAATAAGAGTAATAATAAAAATAACTATTTATAATAATTAAAATAGTTTAGTTATAAGCGCTATAGTATAGTATTATTAAAATATACTTTAATAAGTACTTATATTAGGAGGAGGTAGGTTATTAAGTACTTATTAAGGGAGTTATAGGGTAGATTTTAGGCTTTTATTAGCTATTTTCTTTTTAACTAAGTAGAAAATACTTCGAGCTAAGTAGCGCTTTATATAGTTTTATTAAATATCGCTAATTATAACTAGTTAAAACTAAGAATTTATACTTAAGGCCTAAGTAATAATATTATAAACGTTTATATATAGTATATAAAGGCTACGATTTAGTATTATTATATAATATCTATCTTATCCCTTCTTTTTTTAAGTATAGTCCTTAAGTAGTAATATATTATAATACCGAGGTAGCGTCTATACTATAGTTAGGTAATATGCCCTAAAGAGATCTTAGTTCGTATTAGAACGCTAGCTATGGGTAACTATCTATTTATAATACGTATCTCCTCCTCTATTATAGCCCGAATCCGCCCCGTATTAAGCTTATTACTTATTTTATTAATTTTTAATATATTAACTATATAAAATAAGGGATTACTACGGCTTAGTAGCGTTGCGTATTACTTAGTATAGCTACTTATAAGTTATAATTTTACTTATTTAAGCCGCTTCGCGCGACGTTTATATATAATATATTTAAGCTATTTTATATTATAACTAATATTATAATTACTTTAAAGTTCTCGTTCGTCTTAGCGCTTTTATTCTCTATACGTTTATTTATTACTTATAGCTCTTTTTTAATAACTTATAGCTCGCTCTTAACCGTTTATAGCTCCGCAGTGATTATATAAAGCTCTATTTTAATATTCTTATTCTATATTTTTAACTTCTTTTATATCTCGAACGTAATCTTAATTACTACGTATAGCTCTTTAATTTATTTACTTATTATTAAGAGTAGCTCTTTATTATCGTTCTTAATAGGCTTCGCACGTTCTTTAACTAGGGTTACGGCTCGAGTAGTTACTTACTAACTACTATTAATAATCTCGATTACTTAGTTAATTAAACTTTTAGTTATCTTTTAGTTTATTTAGTTTAAGTATAATTTTATAAATAGTTTTTGCGCCCTTTATAATAATAAGTCCTCGTTACTCGTTACTATTACCTCTTTTATAATAATAACAGATATTAAATTTAGCTTAAGATTTATTATATTAGGATGTATATAGAGTTATTACGCGGTAGATTATATTAATATTAATACTACGTAGCGCGTTTTAATATTTTTTAATAGCGCTTAACTTAACGACGCTAAATAATTCTATATATAAATAAATATCGAAAATTTAAGCTATAAACCTAACTCTACTATAGTTCGTTATGTTCTTTATAATAAATACTTAAGTAGGAATATTTTATCCTTACGGACCCGATTTAGCTTTAACTATATTTACGAGGATAGGTTTATAATAGCCGTACGATAGCTTCGCGCCCGTTTTAGGTAGCTAATAATAATAGTATCCGGCCCTCCTTATCCGCTACCTCGGTATTAGTACTATAGTCGAGGAGAAGCCGCACGACGGTCTCGTACCCGTTCTTAACAACTTATAATAATAACGTTCTACCCTATTTATCTACTACCTCGGTATTAGCGCTATAATTAAGGAGTAGTTATATAATAGCCTCGTCCCCCTTTTTAATAGCTTATAATAGAGACGTTTTACCTTATTTATCTGTTACTTTAATATTAGTATTACGGTCGAGGAGTAGCCGCACGATAGCCTTATGCCCGTATAAAATAGTTAATAATAGTGGCATCTTACTATATAAATCTTTAGTATTAATATTAGTAACTTAGTCTATACTTTCTATAATACTTCTTAACGCCCCTACGACTCTATACTTTAATATTATGTATATTAAACTAGTCCCTTTTAGTAAATAGTTATTAGAACGCTCTTTTAATATTTTATAAATATATACTTATTATTTTATTAGAGGGTTTAATAGTCCTATAAAATAGCTTATAAGATCCTTTTATAAAATACTTCTAGTATTACTTTGCTTTATATATACTACTTATAAGGTCGTAATATAGTATAAAAAAGGAAAGCTATTACGCATATAGTTTATTAATTAACGGGTTTCTTTTATTAATAAGTAGTATATAGTAGCTATTTAGTACGGATATATATACACGGGTAAAGCGTTCGTCGTTCTCTATATTCTAGATAACCTTAATAATATATATTATTTTATATACGTACTTAACTTAGATATTTAAAACGATAATAAGAACGGGCTTTATAGTATAGTTATTATATAAATCTTTACCTTTATATTTTAGGCCCTCCGTGCGGAACTACCTCCTTTATTTTAATATAACGTTATTACGGCTCTTAGTACTTAGGTAGTAAAATACGACAACATATTAAAAAGGATCCCTAAAACGGTGCGCAAGGGTAAGGAACTACGTACCTTTTTTTATTAATTTTAATATTAATAAGGATTTAAGCGCTCGCCGATTCGGACTCGCTCTTAATATAAGTAAGCTAATAATAATATAAAGTATTAAAGTAATAGTAGTAATAACGAAGGAGTAATACCTCCTTCCCTAACTCTAACGTAATTATTTATATTAACATAAAAGCTATTACTAAGTTAATAAGGGTAGGTTCGGATAAAATATAACTATAATATAGTAAACGAGATTAGTAGTATAGTTAACTAAAATAATAGAATATATAAGATCGTCCGTTTTATACTCCGTAATGCCTCTTAAGAGTTTATTAATATATAAACACTACTAGAATTTCTAGGACTATAGATATTAGTACTTTAGTTAACTCGAGTTTTTTTAACTTATTCGTATTTAGCTCGCTAAAAACTGCGGCTATAATACTAATACCGTACCGCTGTACTTATCTAGCTCGATTAGTTTACTCTTAAGAGTCTCGGCCTAGCCCGCTTATAATATAATAACGAAGTATATAAGGGAGGATATTAAATAAGTAATAGAAAGGCGGTTTTATAAAAGAATTAGAATCCGTTATAAAACGTGTTTTAAAGTATATAAAATAGCACGCTTAGAGGCTACTATTTATACCGCTAAGATAATATAATATATTTTAAGAATAACTAAGAGTTAGGCTAATATTAAAAGAAATAGACTAAGGAGGAACTAAAGTAAAGAGATTATTATAAACTAATTATTTTAAAACTATAAATCTCCCCGTCTTAGCGCTCTTTCTTTTTTAGTACGGGATACTTATCCCTTTACCTTAGTTAAAGTACTTAAGGGCGAGTTTTTATTTATTAAAAGAAAGGAAAAAATATTAATAGGACTAAATTCTAGCTTTAGTATAAGGGCTATAAATTAACTTACTAATCTCTAGACTTCTTTATTATTATTTTCTTAGTTATTTAAGTTAAATAGCTCCTCTTTTAATTATTAAAATATAATATTAAATATCTTTTTAATTACGTTAATATTTATAAGCTAAAACTCGATCTTTTTATTAACGTAGTTAGATTAGATTAAAGTTTTATTAAGATACTCTATAGAGTTTATTATTATAATAAGGACGCGCCCTTTTTATAATACGATATTATTAAGAATATTAAGGAGCCTAGATAGCGAAATAGCCCCGAGCGACTTTAATAACTTTTATAAATCTTTTAATCAGGAGTTAAAATTATTAATATTAGATATATATAATTAGGTTATACTAATAGTATTAATATCCTTAAGTAGGATAATATAGCGTTAAAGAAGCTCCCTAAATAAGGTACTAAGTTATTTATTATTTATAATAATAAGGCTAAGAATATAGATATTTAGTCCGAAATAACTAGTAATAGATATATTAAGACTAGATTTTCTAGTTCTAGGACGGCCGAATAGTAAGTAGCCTCTTTAGTATAGTAGCCCGTAGCTCGCGTACTAAGACTAAGCTTTAGGGTTAAAAAACGAGTAAATATTTTTAAAGAGCGTCTATTTAAGCTATTTATTTATAATAATAATATTAATCAGTCTAAGGTCTTAAGTAGTAGTTCGTTTTTAATTATTATTATAGTTCTTAAAGATCGAAGTTTTGTTTTTAAAATATTTTAGATATTTAACGCGATATTCTTTTATAAGGTCCCTTAGAACTTATAAAGAGCGCTTAACGTACGAAATTATTATTATATTATATAGAAATAATAATGCTCTATTTTGCGTATATTATAAAGTAAAATAGTACCCCTAATATTAGAAATATAGCGGTTCTCCTTAAGGTATAAACTAAAGGTTCTTTTTAGCCGTAATATTAGGGTAGAGCTAGGCTATGCTTTTTCCTCGTTTACTTTTTATAATAATAAGCAAGGAGCTAGTATTTTAGGAAAAGGCTTAGCTAAAAACCTACGTATTTAATATATCATATACCTCGTTAGGATCGTAAATATCGGCTTTTAAAGCTAAAAAATATTAAATATATATTACGGGTTTAAAAAGGGTTACTAATTAAGGTAAGTATTAACGAATTCTCTTATAGTTTTATATAAGAACTTGTAAATAAATTATTAATATTTCGTAAATATATAATAAACCGGCGTAGCTATTTATAGTTTTGTTAAGAAGTTATTAGAGTATTATAATAAGGCTAATAAAACTAAGGAAGAAGATGTTTATAACGGAGAGATAGGGAGGAGGAGGATATATAACATATAAAGAGTATTTTATATATTATATTCGATAATATTAGCTATTACTTATAGGAGTTTAAGTAGGGAACCTCAATAGATTTTTTATATTTAAATAAGTACTAATATAAATCGTAGTTACATTGTTAATTCTTTAATAATAGGAGATTTAAATTTATATTCGTGAGGCTGTGATTAATTTATTTATGGTAGAGATTCTATATTATATTAATATATCTTAATATAAGCCTTAGTAAGTACTTATCTAAAGTTAATGCTTATTATAAATATATACTAGTAGATTAAAGAGCAATGTTAGCTAAATCATAAAATAATACTTTTATAAATCTATTATTACGAAACCGTGATATATAGTATTATAATAGAACCTAGGATACCCTGCTTAGGTAAAACTTGCCGTATAAATATATATATAGTTTATTACGCCCTAGCTAAGCTATTAGGGCTTAGATAATTATCTATATATATAATTTCTACCTTCGCTACGTATAGCTCTTTAATTTACTTATATATCGTTAGGAGTAGACTTTTTTCGTCGTTCTTAACGGGCTTTATGCATTCTTTAGCTAGGGTTATAGCTCGAGTAGTAGTTACCCGCTAGCTATTGCTAGTAGTTTCGGTTAGTTACTTGTTTAATTATATTTTTAGTAATCTCTTAGTACGTCTAGTTTAGTTATAATTTTATAAAAGGTTTTTATACTCTTCGTAATACTAAGTCCTCGTTACTTATTACTATTACCTCCCTTATAATAATAATAAACGTCGAATTTAGCTCGAGGTCTATTACGTCGGGACGTGCGTTAGGTCGCTACGCGGCGGGTCGTATTAGTACTACGTTAAGCATTTCGAAACGTTTTAATAGGCGCTTAGTTTAGTAACGTTAATTAATTCTCTAAGTAATAAAGTGGTTTCTTTTTAAGACCTTACTTTCTATAAGTACTCGCCGTATATAATTATTACTTAGTTAACTACATAGCCGGGCTAGGATTGCCCTATAAGGAATAAATACTACTCGTTTATATAGATCTACTATAGGCCTAGTAAATTACTCTGGGTAATATAACTATACTTATCCCTATCTATTATACTATTACTAACTATACTAAAGATCTGTTATATTATAATAAATATAATAAAGTGGGTCCTTATTTCGTATCTTTAGTATAGATTAGTAACTCTATCCTTTCTTTTTAAGCTCGTTATTAAATCGGCGCTAAGGAACGCTAACGAAATTACGTATTATATTAAAATAACTTATTTTTATAATATAGCCTAAGCCGACGTTAGGCGCTAAATTACCTTAATATAACCTATATCTAGTTCACTATATCCCCTCCTTTCGTTATTTTAAATAATATAGCTTTAACTTTTACTATATAGTTAATACCTACTTTACGGAGCTCGATTATTAAGCGGGGATATTTTATTTTTAAGGACCTATCTCTTAGTAAATATATTAAATAAATAGAAAATAATACGACGCCCTTCGTATCGGCCTCTAGCCTTTAATTTACTAAAACTAACGTCCTTCGTTACTCTATAAGTTATTACGGTCACTATATATCCTACTAAGCTAACTAACTTAAATTGTTTAACCTCTTCTCGAATCCCTCTTTAAAATATTAAGTCTAGGACTTTATAGGTCCTTAGGCCCCTTACCCTTCGATTACGTATTTAATAATAACCTAAGATATAAGGTAAAAATTATTATAGTTATATTATAGAGCTTAGGTTCTAAATTTATATACTAAGCTAGTTCGTATTGTTACTAGCTTAAACTTATTCAAGTAATAAACTCTCTATTATAAATTACCTGTGCACGCTTATAATCTAAAAATAGTACGCTAGTTAAGATAATATTTAAAAAGGGTAGCTTATAGGTTTAGCTTATGCCCGTATTATATTTTATTAATAAGATATATAGCGCTATAATTAATACGAGGACTATATTTTAAATTATTATTAGTATAGCTATTACGTTTATATTTAAGAAAGAGGATATAGCTAAACTATAAAGACTAATATAATTACTACGATCTCTTAAATACTACGTAACGAGTATAGAAAGTCGAATATTCCGGATTAATATAATATATACTAAAGAGGGCTAATCTTATATACTAATTATTAATCAGAACTAATTACTTAAGTAGTCTACTATATTAATAAGAACCTTAATACTTATAGTACCTTTATTTATAATATACTTTTATAACTATTACTTAATAATAATAAAAAGGCATAAGAGGACTATAATCCGTTCTTAAATAATACTAGTTAAAGTTATTACTCTAATTTATATTAAGGAGGAATTATAGTACTATAAAAAATTAGAGCTTAGATTCGTCCGGGGAGCAAACCGAATTACCCTTTTAATAATAAATAGTCTATATTAAGTAGAAGTTTAGTACTATAAATATATATATTAAAAACTAAATAGTTTTTAAATTAGCTCGAAATAGTTAGTAGAGGTATTAGATATATAGATATAAATAGACTACTCTATTTAGGATATTCTATTTTTAAATTAGAATTTAATAGTATTAGGGATTTGAGCGTAGCTTATTATACTAGTTATTAATGCTATAAGTAGTACGTAGTCTCTTATACGTATATTCTTAGTCTGCGCACTTTACCTCTACGTCTTATATATATTTATAAGAATCTTTTTTTTTAGGAGCCTTATTATTAAGGTCTAGTATCTTATTTAACTTTTTAGTTACTTACTAGTATAGCTAGGTAAAGCGCTCTTTTTTATACTAATCCCTTTATTATTCGTATAACGTAGCTTTTGCTTTATATATATATACTATATATTTACGCACTTAGACGAACGAATCTTAGTAAAAGACGTAGATTTCGTAATATAGAACGTCTAAACGTTACGTTAATACGTTTACTATCTAAGCTAGGAGTCCTTTTTACGTGTTTTATAGTATCGGATTTAAGCCTGCTTTGTTTTAAATACTTCTTTTTAATTATAAATAGGATGCGGATAAATAAGTCTATTAAGGTCGGTAATGTTATCCCGGTTAGTATCTTCGTTATTATTATCGTTAAAGTCCTAATTATTTTTATTAAGGCTATTATAATATACTTAGTTTTACTTATTAAGGGGAGGTAAATAGGCTTATACCTCTCGTAGCTTTATTATTAAGGCATGAGCCTTGCGCTAAAATAACGATTAGTACTTTATTATATAAAATATTATTTTATAAACTTAATAAGCGTTTATATAGTTACGTAAGGATTAGTGTTTATTAAAAACCGCGAAGTAAGTTTAATATTGAATTCTTTGAGAATTTTCGTTTATAATTCGAATATTACTAAACGAGATTTGAGGTAATAGAACTAAAAAGAAGTAAGATAATAGTAAATTAGAGAGGAGGTTTTAAATAGCTTTTAGTAATTAGTTAGGATATTAGGTCCGCTATCTTTTTATATATAAATATTAATACGTAACTTATATTTTTCTTATTAAGTACTCTATATTTAATATAGTTATTAATAATCCTTATCTTTACTCCGGTTATTACGATAATAGCTACGTATATAGAATATAATAATAAGGGAGTTATTAAAATATACGTATATACTAAATATAACGGCTCTAGTATAAAACGCTAATTATACTCTATTATAAAAACTTATTACTAAGGTTCGTATTTTAAAATAAGCGTTTTACTACTTTTACTATTATTAATATTACTAGTTATATATAGTTCGATACTTAATATTACTAGTTATTACTAATATATACCTTAGTATAGCCCTAATTATATTTTACCTCGAATTGCTTAGTTACGCTTATTAAAATTATATTTTATACTCTTTTACTCTCCTTAATATAAGTATTAAAAGTTATTATTAATTACTAAGCTATAGCACGAGCTACTTTAAAAACTATAGGTTTTTATAAAACTACGACTTATTAAAAGACTAGTTTTACTCGTTCCGCTCGGTTCGCCTCGTTTACTATCTTTTATAGCTTAAGAACGGATATTACTAAGATATATCCTAGGGTTAGGGTCGGTATAAGGATAGATACTAAAGCCTATAAATATAAATATATACTATTTATAGAGATATTAATTACGGATTCGTACTATAATAAAATATAGATCTAACTAAGCTATATATATTTTTAACTAGGGCTTAGATTAAATTAATAAGGGTATTTTTATATTAATAATATAAACTACTAGTTTTTAATTTAGAGGGCTCTAATACGGAGAGAGTAAACGAGATTATATAACTAGCGGCTCTTAACTTACGTACCCTATACTATTTACCCCTATTTACTAAGGGTATTTTTAAATCTATATATAATAGGTTTATAATAGATTAAGTAACTAACTATAGCTAATTTTAAAAGTATGAAAGTATGTTTATAAGGATATTAGATATAGAGTTATAATTTTCTAAACTTAAAGTTTAAAAGTACGATCTGGGATTAATATATTGTGTTCCTTAGTACCTTGCCTACGGCCGTAGTTTTATTATAAATTAGGGGCCCGAAAGTATAAATATATACTATTATTAGGGATATAGATAATATACTAACTATATTAATATAAGCTAGGCTAATTTATTTTTTATTATAAGCGGTCTTTAATAATTAGCTACGTAGAGACGGCGCCTTATTATATTATATAATATAGCTCGGTATATATAGCCTTATATTACTTTAGGCCCTTTAGCTAAGGGAAAATAGCGATTTATATAGCTCTTAATATATTTTATTATACCCTTATATTACTACTATATACTTATTAGTTTATTAGTCGAGATATACTGTTTTTTAACGAGGTTTAGTAAGTAGTATAGTAAAGTCCTATTATCGTTTACCCCTAATTAGGGATGTTTTTTATACGTAGTTCTTATAATATAGACGAGATCTGAGTAATATAATTAGTTTAATTTGTTTTCTTATTTACTTAATTTATTAATAAGTACTAAACGATTTAACTTCCGTTTATTAGAGTATTCGTAAGAAAGCGAGCGTTATTAGCTTAATTTAATATAAATAGGGAAAATTTAATATTATCTCTATTTATACTTTTTAAGTATAGATCTAGACTATATAAATATGCTTTTACTATTTAACGTCGAACCTTATAGTATATATATTAAGATAGTAAGAGCTTATAGTAATACTTTTTTAAACTACGGTTTATAAAGTAGTATATAAAACCTAATACCCCGTTCGGCCTATGTTTTATAGTAATATATCTTAACTTTATTACGTAAGTAATATTAGCGGCCGTTGCTTAGTTATGTAATAGTTTTTAGATTTACTTTATATAAACATTATTATTAAAAATATAGATTCTCTTAGCGTGCTCTTTTATAGGATTATAAAGCTAATAATATACCGGATTAATAATATTATTCTAAGTACGAAAAGTAAAGAGCTTCTATACGTTACGCCTTACGGCTTTATTAATAAAATGGGCTTAGTATTAGTATATTTAATATAATAGGATATAATAGATAAGCGGCTTAAAATTATCTATTATTTTACTAAGCCTATTTATAATTACGCATAGTATTTCTAAACTAGAGTTAGTAGTTTATAAGTATCCCGCCCGCGGTCTAAATAATAGCCTAACTTATAGAAGTTAAGTTATTTTTATATCGTAATAATAAGAGTTTACTTAGTTACGTAAGTACGTATCCTATAAAGGACCTCGATATATAATAACTATAAGCTTCCCCTAGATACCTAGGGAAGTAATTATTTAAATCCTTCTTTTTTAGCGAATAATAGGTAGAACAGCTTAAACATAACTTAGTCACCGGGACTTACCTATTCTTTACTTAATAAATATTAATATCTAAAAATACGATTAAATTATTATCTTTTAGCTATAAAATCGTAAACTAGCGCTAGTACTATCTTAGGCCTTACTAGTCGTAACGACTACTTTAAATAAATTAGCTACGTAAATAAACTTATAGTCTATTACTAAGTCTAATTATAAAGCCGTAATATTAATAGAGGAGGGACCCTTGATAAAAATAGAAAAAGACCGTGTTCTTAAAATTACGCTACTTTTAATAATAATTAATAATAATTCTTATAAAGTATATACCGTATTTAGTAATCGAATTATTAATAACGCCGACTCTTTTATAAAAGTAATCAAGTAGTATCGTATATACCCGCTCGGAGTACGTACGTAATAAGATCCTTAAAAGTATATTTAGAATATTATTCTTATAATATTAGGACTATATATAAGCGTTAGTTATTTGCAAAGCTCCCTGCGTTACGAGGATACTAAGGATAATAAGTATATCGTTATTAAGCCCTAGTAGCGATATAAGTAGTTTTATAATTTATTTATTTTTATATAAATAGGTCTTAAAGCCGTTAATAGTAATAAGAGTTAATATAAGGGTGATATAAGGGCAAGGCTAGTCGGTTTATAGTATATTACTTTTCGGTTATACGAAGTAGGGCGTATTAGAGTAATACTTATTTATTTAAAGTAGATTAGCGTATAAGGAAGCACAGACCGATATACTATATATATATATAGTTTATTATACCCTAGCTAAGCTATTAAGGGCTTAGATAATTATTTATATATTCTCTACTTTCGTTCGTATCCTTACCTCCCAGAAGCTTATATAAGTTTTATCTACTTTTATATATATTATTTTTAGTTTTATATACTAATACTACGGTTACTCGTAGTATTAGTAATAGGCTATTTTAAAGTTATTTTTAAAGTATTTAGTATCCTATTATCGGTAGCCGAAGCTAGTCTTATTATTAGTAGTACGAGGGTACATAGGGAGTATTATTAGTTAATATATTAATATAAGTTATATATAATCTCGCTACTAATTAACCTATATATCTAGCCTCTGTGTATTTATAACAAACTTAATTATCTCTTTAATAACGCCTATATATAGTAATTAGTTATTAAAGTCGGACGCGCTCTTTTTTTTAAAAAAGTATAATAAGTTCTTTTTATACGTTTCCGTTTATTAAAATATCCGAGTTCGTTATACTGTTTACTATATATAATAAAAAAAAATACTTAACCAATTTTACTATATACTTATAAACGTAATATACTAAAGTAATTACTCTAATCTAATATAAATACTAATTTAGTCTTACTATCCTAATACGTAATTATACTAAAATACTAACTTCTTTTTAAAAGAGCTTATTATATAGCTCGCGCGTATGCTTTTTTAGTAAAGCTATATTAATTTTTTTAACAATGCTCTTACGTTATTAAACAAAGCTCTATACTTCTATTATACGCTCTATAAAGCGATTCTAAGTACCGTTAAATAAGCTCTAGCTAGTCGTTTTTATAATATCTTACTTAGTATCGTACTTTTTTTTATTACTATTTTAGCCGCTTTTAATAAATCTGATTCTATTATTAATAAAAGCTAGAAGAGTATAACTCTATTACTTTTTTTTTAAAGATCTTATATATTAATATATAATTAACGGATCTCTCGTTAGCCTAATTATTACTACGGTTTATAAATAGTTAGTATAGCCGCTTTATTATAAGTAAATACGTAAATAGCCCGGTAGTCGAGCCTTTAGGGTAGGGCCTTAACCGCTTTTATTAACGCCGCTAGCTTTATTATATACGGGCTTTATTTTATTTTTAAACTAAGTATACGTAAGGCCGTTATTACGCCGCTACCCCTTTTTAGTAATATAAGTAGCGTTATAACCGTTCTATAGCTTATAATCCCGTTTCTTACTAAACTCTTTATTACTATCCTTATTACTTACTTAGACTAGATTACTTTAGTAGCCTTAATTACGTCGTTATTAATTACTATATTAATACGGGCTTTTTATAAAATAATTAAATACCTTTTAATAGTCTCTAGTTTATTAAGAAGTAGGTCGTAGTAGGTCTCTATTATTAACTAAAAGGGTAATAAAAACTATTTAAAGGCTACTACCCGTAAATACTAAAGTAAATAGGTCTTAAGAAGGCTTCGTATCCGTATTTAAAATATCGTTAATTTTTTATTATATCTCTCTTATATTAATTATATACTTACTTCCGTTTTAATAACTACTATAGCTATTAAGTTAAAGGTTCTTATAATTACTTAAGCGCTAATTCTTTATACTTAATTAATTATTCTTATTTACGCTGCGTAATATTTATATATTTAAATATTTAATATATAGTTTATTGTTAGTATTACGGCTGTAATAAAAAGCTATTTAACTGTTATTAATAATGGACCTTTAAGCTATCTAAGTCCTAGCACGGCCTCTAGCCTTTTTATCGTCGCGTTTATAATATACTTTTCGAATCGTAGCTTTGTATTTATTATTACCCTTAGTATTTTAATATAATCTTTTAGTTAAATAGTATCCCTTTTAATAATAAAGC
This sequence comes from Colletotrichum lupini, assembly GCF_023278565.1. Lineage (NCBI taxonomy): Eukaryota > Fungi > Ascomycota > Sordariomycetes > Glomerellales > Glomerellaceae > Colletotrichum > Colletotrichum lupini. The sequence goes on from NC_064672.1 coordinate 6,165,912, forward strand.
TAGTTAAGTCTAATAGTAGTCTCTAGTTATGTGTAAAGTAAATAATAGCCGTTTTATCCGTTTTAAATATTACCCCGCTTTGTCGTTCTTATTTGAATATATTATTAATAATATTCTAAATACCTTCTTAATTTACTTCTTATAATTATTTAATAACCTACGCCGTATAGTCGTTAATAAAAGCTAGCGCGCCCCCGTTTTTATTAATTTAGTATTATATAAAGTTAGTATTAAAAAAAAGAAATAGTATAGGTAATAGTAGCGAGCCCTAAAGCAGCCCGGCTTATAATAACGGACGAGCCTCGGACTTATAACCGTTAACTAATATACTTATTATATAATAAAAATAAAAAGCGTCGACCTATTTTATAAGTTTCTTAAGTATACCCCGTGCCCTAAGTTATTAAAGTAGTCTCTCTTTATATATACTATTATATACTCCCTTAATATTAAAGCTAACTAAACTAACTACCTTTTTCTTTTTTTACGCTCTATAAATATATTTTTATAATAATATTAACGCTTATTCTACTAACTTCTATTTATAAGCGCTAAAGTAGCTTATAAAAAGGAAGCTAAACGTTTTAACTATATATAAAATACGTTTTATTAGAACTAACTTAAGTACTTTTCTAAGCGTTAAGAGTAATAAGATTAGTTACTAAGCTTTTACTACGCCGTAGTCGTTTTTATTTAGCTTTTTTAATAAAATAATTTTTAGTATATTATTATTATTAAAGTAGCGTCCTTTTATTTAGCGAGGCCTAGAAAAGTAAGAGGACCCTCCCCTTTACTACTAGCTATATATATTTCTATATTACTACTAATAAACTATCTTTTTTAAGAGCTTTTTACGATTTTATTATAAAGAGCTATTTTTTTATTTTTCTTAACGTTAAGTTAGGGAAAGGTACGGGTAACTTCTATAACCGCTCGCCCTCCTTTTCGATCTTCTTAAAAAGAGGAGAAAAAAATATAAAAAGTAGCTTTATAGCCTATTTTACGGCGTTTTTTATTTAAAAACTATTAGCTCTTTTTAAATAGGGAATCTTATTAAAAAAAAGCCCCTTTATTAACGTTAAAGTACTTAGCGACTTTCTAAATATTTATATTGTTAACTAAAAAGTCCTCTTAATAACTCTTTTTTTATTATTAAATAGCGTCGTAATATTACTTAGCTACTAAGCGTGCGCGTTTTTCTAGCTCGGGTTAAATATTACTTACCCTTTTCTCTACCCTCGCCTAGTTTTTTTAGTAAATGTAAATTTACTATAACTAGTTAAAATTAGCTATTTACTATCTTTTTATATATAAACATAGCTTAGCTTTAAGGGTTAGTATTTTTATTATTTTATATATTATAAATATTAATTAATCGGTTTACTATTATACTATACCTCTTATTAATATTCGCCCTAAGTTTATTTTTACTCTCTTATTAATTTACTTTTATAGAGCGTTCTTAAAGAGAAGCCGTAGTTAGCTTTTTATTTTAAGTATAATAATATTAAAAGTCGTTTCGATTACTTAGTAGTCCGACCCGTAATCTATTTTATATAGGGCGTATTATACTACTATTCTTATTAACTCCTCGGACGTAAGGAATAGGTTAATTATTATTACTACCTCGTTCTTTTTTTACGTTTTTATATTACGTAAAAGGAGGCTACGGAGCGAATACTTATTTATTAAATTAATAATTAAGTTTACTTCACTTTACTTACTTTTTAATATATTATTACCTCCCTATAAATAATTACAATAATTAAAGTCTTTTATTAAAACTACGTCTACTTTTTTATTAGTTCTTATTTAAATATTCGCAATAGCTTATCTTAGTAAGTTATATGCTTACTATAGTATTTCCGGCTTTTATATTAGTACGTATATTAAAGCTATTAGTAGCTTTTAATTTAAAAGCTAAATAATAACTATAGTAATATTCGAGGACGTTATTAGTACTTATTTTATTTTTATTTCTCTATTTACTTATAATAAACTCCTAATTCCTTATTTTCTTTTGTCCCTTTATTTTATCAGTACTATTCTCGTTTACTTATTATATCCTATTAGAATAATAATAGCCTTACTTTCTATCCTCCGCGCTTATAGCTCCTATATTATTATAATTATAAAGTCGCGTAGCGCCTCGTTATTTATTAAACTCTTATAAACCTTAGCCTATTTTTTTATATTAAGTTAAAAAATCTAGACCTTTTTATTTATAAGAGCGCGGATATAGTTTTAAGTAGTTCGTATTAAATAACTCGTACGGTCCGCTATAAAGTATATATATTATAATTATTTTATAATATTTAAAATAGTAATAGCCTACTTTAATATATCGTCTATATACTTAGGGGTTTACGTACTAATATACCTTATACTTAGTAATTTACTAATAATTATAGCGCTATTAAGGACGTAGCCGCTACTTAAATACTATCGTCGTACTAAACTCTCTTTTAATATAAAAAAAGCCCTCGGAGATTAATTTATATGTATTACTAGCCTTAGTTACGAATATAATTATAAACCTATATACTTTAAGTATATTTTACTTACTTAGCTAAGATATTTTAATAATAATAGTCTCGTTTTCTTAGCTAAGTACTTTTACTACTTTAGCCTTAATATTACTTATCTTATTTAGTACCTTAGTTCTTTTTATATTATTAATTTTTACGAAATAAAGTTTATTTTATAAAACTCGTATATTAGGACCGAAGCTCTTCTTTATAATTTACTTAATAAGCTTATATTTAGTATTATTATAATAAATAATCTAAATCCTATTCGCGTTCTTTAGGTTTATTATAATAACCTAATAGCGCTAACTACCCTATTTATTTATTACGCGCATTTCTTTTTTTATTATAGCCTAGATCCAACTTACGTTAAGCTTATTACTTATTTTATTAACTCTTAATATATTAATTATATAGAATAAGGGATTGCTATGGCTTAGTAGCGTTACGTTACTTAGTATAGCTATTTATAAGTTACGACCTTACTTATAAGAGCCGCTTTACGTAACGTTTATATATAATATACTTAAGTTATTTCGCGTCGTAGCCCTTATTATAATTACTTCGAGGTTCTCGTTCGTCTTAGCGCTTTTATTTTTAATACGTTTTTTTATCGCTTATAGCTCTTTTTTAATAAACTAAAACTCGCTCTTAACTATTTATAACTCCGAAGTAACTATATAAAGCTCTACCTCGACGTTCTTATTTTATATTTTTAACTTTTTTTATATATTAAATATAATCTTAATCGCTATATATAGCTCTTTAACTTACTTATTTATTATTAAGAATAACCCTTTATTATCCTTTTTAATAAGCTTTACGCATTCCTTAGCTAGGATTATAGCTCGAGTAATAATTACTTATTAGCTATTATTAATAGTCTCGTTCGCTCGCTCGATTATATCTTTAGTAATCCCTTAGTATATCTAGTTTAGTTAAACTTTTATAAATAGTTTTTATACTCTTCGTAATACTAAGTCCTCGTTACTTATTACCGTTACCTCCCTCGTAATAGTAATAAACGTCGAATCTAGCTCGAGGTTTATTACGTTAGGACGTGTATTAGGTCGCTATGTAGTAAATTGTATTAGTACTACGTAACGCGTTCCGTAGCTTCTTAATGACAATTAACTTAATAACATTAAATAATTCTTTAAATAAATAAATATTAAAAGTCTTCTTACTAGAGCTAAGTATTTATTATATTTTAATTATATAAGAGTATACTAGTACTTAGTAATAGTAAAATATAAAGGAATATAGAGCTCCTTAGGGCTAGTATAATATAGCTAAGTTATTGTAATATATACTTTTTCTTAGTTACGTAGCTAATATACCACGGTTCGCTAATATAATAACTTAGGTTTCGGTTTTTAACTAAATAATTTACTTTTTAATTTATAGGCTTAGTGAGGATATTAATATATAAATCTAAGTAATTTCGTTCTATTAATATATAATAAAACTATATATATCTTAGCTAAATTATATTATAATTAAGCTTACTAAATACTATATATTTAAAAGCTAAAAGCGTATTTAATTAACCCCCCCGGCCCGCTCTATAAGACCTATTTAACCTTACGTTTATATAAACGCTAGCTTAATATAATAAATATCCGTTTAACCCTAATTTACTACCCCTAATAAATAAACGTAAACTATTTACTAATATTTAAAAAGTATTAAATAGAAAATAGAGCTATATATAGCTTAAATAGGGTAAAAACCCTAATATATATATATATACGGCTATAAATAATAGCGTAAATTACTAAGTACGTAGGTTTAGAAGTACGATAATAATATTAAGAGGCCGGCTTAGTAATATACTTAGAGAGAATATATAAATCTAAGACCGGCTCCGGTTTATTTAATAAGTATATATAAAAGGGAATTTAAACTAGGTTTCTATACTTAACGTCTAGCGTTATAAAGCGTTATAATTAATTTAATAATTAATAATAAGAGACGTCTTAAGGGCGACTTTATAAATCGTAATGCTTTTTAAAAAATACTCCGTAGTAAAAAGTATAATAATTACCGAGTTATATATCGACTAGAGTCCTCTTTATTAGATTATAAGAGGAGATATATTAAGTAAATAGCTAAATACTAAGCGTTTTATAACGCTTTTAACTATTTATTATAAATCCCGGGTCTACGATTAGGCCTAGTTATTAATAACTTTAATAAACTTATTACCCTTAAATACGACGAGGTCTACGTCCTCCCCTTACTAAAGTAAAACTTATACTAATTAGTTATAGGAAGTTATAAATTACCTCGAGTATATATATTATATATAGCTATATCTTACTAAGAATAATAAGTTAAATCTCGGAAAGATTAATATATTTACTATTTAGTTTATAGAGCTCCGGTACCCTAAATTTTTAATAAAAGATAAAAGATTATTTCAGAACGTAGTTCTAAATAGTTATATTTTCAAGCTTTTTAATAAATCTAAGCGAATCGTTATTTAAAAGAACCTTTATTTTATTAACTCTACGATTCCATTACTAATAATATTTTTTAATAACGTTAAGTATTTTAAATTATGCGCAAAGTAAATAAAGCGTTTAGTTATTATACTTTAAAATAAATATACTATAAGGATTATATTAACAAGGGCCTTTAAGTATTTAATAAGAGATAAAAACCTATATTTAATTAAGGAATCCGATATAACTTTCTCTTATTAACTTATTAAAGTAAACGCTCGTCTCTAGCTTACAATCCGGTAGTTATAGCTTTTAATAATAAGAAATTTCTAATAAATAGAAACGAATCTAAGCTTACTTTTTAAATTAGTAAATTTAGTATTAGAACTAGGGTTTAATACGAACGATATTCGTTATCTAAAGTCTATATTTCTAAATTTAGAGGTTATATAATAAGTATTAATAATAGCTCGGTTATTAAAAAACTATATTTATAATATTCTAAGTTTTTAAGCTATAGCTAATAAAATTACTTATACGTTCCCAGACCTTTAATAAAATAATTTAGCTTAGGAATTACCCGAGTTTTTTATTAATACTTATAGTTTAAAATACGATTCTTAGCCGTAGCTAAATTAAATATTTTATATAAACGCCGCCGAGTTAATATTTATTAATATTATAAATAAGTAATTAAGTATAAGAGGTAAAAGACTTACTAGCTTATTTATTTATAAATCTATATATTTAGCGTTCTTTAGTACTCCTTGTTAAGATAATTTATAGGTACTAGTTACTTTATTTAATAGTAATATAGTTAATAATAAGCTACTTTCCTCTAGTTACTACTTATTAAAAATAGGCTATTACTAAGAGTTAAAAATAAGTAGTTAAGTAACCTTATTTAGTTAATATAAAAACCCTTTTATAAAAAAGTCTTTAGTATAAAAAGTTATACTCAAATTCATTACTAAAGAAGTAAAGAAAGAAGAGTATATCTTTCTCAATACTTAAAACCAGAAAGAAGCTCTTCGGTTTTAATTACTTTTATAAGAGGCTATGTTTAAATAAAAAGTTCTATTAATAACCGTAAGAAAGTAGCTATTATTAATAATAAATTACTATAAGGAGGTTATAAAAAAGGGACTTAACTATATCTTATTATTATAAGTAGATTATATAAATATAAGTATAATAAAATAGAATCTCGTATATACTAATATTATTAAGAAAGTAGTGCTAAAGGGAAGACTGTGCTTATAAGTTTTGTTACTAATTAATTATAGCTTTTAAATAATAGAACTAATTTAGTAGAACTAAGTAGTAGAACTAAGTAATAGAACTAAGTAGTAGAACTAAGTAGTAGAACTAAGTAATAGAACTAGGTAGTAGAACTAGGTAGTAGAACTAGTTTAGTAAAACTAGTTTAGTAAAATTAGGTAGTAGAACTAGTTTAGTAGAACCAGGTAGTAGAACTAGGTAGTAGAACTAGGTAGTAGAGCTAGGTAGTAGAACTAGTTTAGCAGAACTAGGCGGTAAAACTAATAAAACTAGGTAGTAGAACTAAGTAGTAGAACTAGGTAGTAGAACTAGGTAGTAAAACTAGCAAAACTAAGTGGTAGAACTAAGTGGTAAAACTAATTTAATAGAACTAGGTAGTAGAACTAGGTGGTAGAACTAGTTTAGTAGAACTAGGTAGTAAAACTAGGTAGTAGAACTAGTAAAACTAGGTAGTAGAACTAAGTAGTAGAACTAGGTAGTAGAACTAGGTAGTAGAACTAGTTTAGTAAAACTAAGTAGTAAAACTAGGCGGTTAGCGGGACTAGACTTGCGGAAAGAGTACGTAGTAAAGTAGGGCGGTTATTACTAATACTAGGACGCCGCATCTTATTATAAGAGCCGACGCAGGCTCCTTATATATAAAAGTCTTAATTGCGTCGGTATACTAGCTATGTATAAAAAGCACATCCTATTTAATTAAACTCTCTAAGCACGGGCTCTTTTCGATAGTACGGATACTTATAGTTTTATATAGAGCACTAATAGCGGACCTAAATTAATTATTTTAAAAATAGCTTATATTAGGAACGGATGAACGGCCGTTAAGTTATAACTATTATATTTAATTAACTAAAACTATTTATATAGCGTTTAAATAGAGAGCTAATTTAGGATAAAAGATAGTTAAATAGTTAATAAGTACCGGATGCTTGTTTAAAAATAAGTAGAAGTATACCTTTTCGTTAACCGTATTATAAAAATGCTCTACTAAGCCCGCGACTTAATAAGACTTATTTCGATATATAGTATTATATTATAATTATATTACTATTTAAAATCCGTGCGAAGCTGCGGCTAGTTTTAGTATAAGAGTTACGGCTATAGAGATTAGGTTCTAAATAATAAATAGATTATAATAACCCGTAGGGTCTAGTCTACATATAATATATAATATAAAAAAGAGATAAGAGATCGCGCTATGCGAGCGGCGCGTTATTATAAAAAAAGGGGTTATAGCTTTATTATAACTTATAATACCCTTAATATTACCTTAGTATGCGATCCCGTAATATCTAGCTTATACTTATATATTAAAGTTTTTTTAAGTATCCCTGGCCTATATACCTAGATTATAATAATTATAAAGAGGATATTAAAATTGTATATATAGTAAAGTGGAATTTATATATAACTAAATGACCGTATATAGTTACTATTTAATTTATAGAATGAAAGATAAGGAGATATAGCTAGTGAATTCTTAATAATCCCGTCTTAACGCTATATCCGGCTCTTAAATATCCTTTTAAATTGTATATAGTGGCATAAGTAAGTATAGTTTTATATATAAGTTACTCTCTCTTATTTATAAATATTCTTAATATTTAAAAAGCCGAAAACTGCTATAATAGGTCTCTATAGACCTTTAGTAATAAATATAGTATTAATTATATATTATTTCCTCTTAATAATATACTTTATTTTATTAGACTTAACTTATATAAGCTAGGCCTATAGCCGTTCTAATTATATTATATATATACGATTATAATAAAAAGTACGAGAGTGTTTATTATTAAAGCTAGTTATAAATACTCTAGAGTAAGTTTTAATTATGCGCTACCCCTCGTATTATTATATATTATCCCGACCCTATATTTTAAATTATAAACTAACTACTATAACTATTACTAGAGGTTTGCGGAGACCTATTATAGCAACTTTTAGATTCTTAAATATTAAAATTATTTGCGAGAGAGGAAGTAACTTATAATTAATACTATATAGCGGTTAATTTATAAATTAAAATATAGGGTCGGGATAGTAAACGATAGTGCGAGGGGTAGTGCGTAATTAAAAGCTATTCTAAAGTATTTATAACCGGCTTTAATAGTAGTTATTCTCGTATATTTAATCGTAGTCGTATATATATAGTAAGAACGACTATAAGCATAGCCTATATAAGTTAAGTCTAAAAAAATAAAGTATATTACTAAGAGGAAGTAATATATAATTAAAACTATATATATATTATATAAAGAAGAGCTAGAAGTATAGAGGTTTAATAGGAAGTTACTTATAAATTATATTTTTATAATAGCTAACAATTCTTATATTATAAACTAAGTATTTAAAAAGAGCAATGCCTTTTTTAAAATACTACGGCATAAGAAAAATTATTAAACCCGTTAGGTCTATCGTTTAGAAAACCTCTTATCTCCTAATTAGAAAAGGGGCGTAAGGTAGATCGCCGAGTACCCGCAATTCCGTTATATATTTAAAAAATTAGCGGGTATCCTAAGCATTCGATCGGGTATATTAACGGGCACTTTTTATAAATTTACTAGTATTCGCTATAATAAGGTTTATATTCTTAGTATCTTCTTAACTAGACCGGATTAATAATACGTATAAGAAATTATTAATTATTTAGAACTGATTTATAATATTTAGTTATACGTTGTTAGGGGAATCGAGTCTAACTTAGTTAATATTGATAAGGATATAGTATAGCTCTTAGAGCTTAAGTACCTTAGCTTTTTTATTAGAGATAAACGAGATCTTTATAATATTATATCTAGTGGCTGGGCGTTTAGAAACTTTAATTAAACTAAATAAAATTTGTTTTAATAAAACCTTTGTAGCTTAGATATTATAATACTTTTGTTATTAACGTTTTTTAAATACTTTAAGTACTTTAAGGAATATGCGAACTATATAAAGTCCTTTATATCGCTTCTTCGATACGGTAGCTTATATAATATTCTCTTAGCTAGTTTTAGATTATATACGATATTAAATAACTGCTATCCTATTTAAACTTCCGATTTAACGCTCGAATTCCGTATCATCGAGCCAGGGGCTTAATTTAATACTAGCTAGTATTAGATATAGCTTTTCGCAATGCGACATTTCTAAAGTATAATAACGGATCCTATAATGCTCCCTAAATTTACAGTTTTAGTATCTTATTTATACTTCGAGACCAATAAAATCCGATCCTTTAAATTACTCTACCTAGGATAGAACGTAGTCTTATATACGAATTTAATTTTTAATATATAATGTTAGATATCTTAGTCTATTTAGGATATAGAGTACCTTACGAAACTTAGTGCGCTAGAACCGTTCGTTATTAATAATAGAGTACCTAAACTAAACGTACGTCCGTAGTTTACTCGAGAGGCTTATAAGAGAAATAAGGAGTTCCTCTTTTTTAATAATATAAATTAGTAACTAATTTTTAGGGGAGAGTTAATTACTAGCGTGTTTCCACTTAGAACTATTTATATAGCTTTTTTTTATAAGCGGCCTTTTAATTAGGCCTAGGACTCGATACTATTTACGATATTTTTATATCGTAGCTATAATAAACTAAACTTAGGTATAAATACGCTACTAAATAGCCCTAAAAATAATATAAAAGTTTAGTAACTAAATATAAGGGTGTCTCGAACTTAGGTAATAGTAGTAGAAAGTATAGATTTAGTAATGGATTAAAGAGGGAATCGACGCAGTATAACTTTTAAGGTCCTTAAAAGTAAATATTATAATAAGAAGAATATTTAATTTTCGATATAACTATTTATGGAAATAATTAAGTCTTAAGTTTTATTTTGTGCGAGGTATAGTATAATAATATTATATTATTAAACTTTTTAAATCTTATTTAAGAAATAAACGAATTTATTTAGCGAATAGTTTAATAAGGAGACTGTTAAAAAAAGGGAACGATTATATTTTTTAATAGATTTCAACTAGGTAGATAGGACGAATATATAATAATAGTAAGTTCTTAGCGTAACTTTTCTTATAACCCTCTGTTTAATAGTTTAATAAAGTACTTATTATATTGAGCACTATTTTACGGTTTTAATAGTTCGTTCGTATTTATAATAAAACCCGCGAAGTTATATATACTTAGAGTATTTATTTTAAAGAATATTCTCGTATTTTAGATATATACTTAGAAACGAGCTCGGAGGGTATATTATACCGTAGGTCGGTATCCTTAAGATCTCGTAGATTTTACTAGTACTTTTATTTTTAAGCTTAGTATAGTACTAGGCCGGCGGATATTAAAAATAAATAAGCCGAGAGAACTATAGAAACGACTATATATAGTAACTAAATGAATTTTATTAATCTAGCATTCTATAACTTGCTTATTAATTAGTTCTATTAAAGAGTTAACGAGAATTATAAGGTAAAAGGGTATTAAAACGAAAGACGTGGATATTAATTTAAGTAATAGACCTACGGCAAAAACGATGAAATTATTACCTAAATAGGATATCTTCCGCATAGTTATATTATATAGTCTACTAATAATTAATAAAGACTAGTTCTAAACTTTACTTTAAAATCTACTCTCTTCGTAATCCGTTAATAAGTCTCCTCTTTATTTTAAGTATAGTACTATACCCTGCTTTTTTAAACCCTATTAGAAGTTATAATCGGTAGGTGCTTTTTAATCTAAGTAAGGTCGTAGTAGATCTCTAAGCCTCGGTACTACGTCGTCTTAATAAGTATAGGTATAATCGTATTACTAAATATATCTTTCCCCTATTTCTAATTTAATAATAAAGTTAGCTTATAAAAGACCTAGATCTAGATCTTATAGATAGGGTATTAGCTTAGGTAGTAATATTATTATTACGTAGCTAGGAAGTAGGTTAGTTAGAACCTAGAACTAATACCCCTATTACTAAGAAGGACTAAAAGTAGATACGGAGGCTATTTAAGTAACGATTCGTAAAAATTAAATTTAATCTAGTCCGTAGGCCGGATCGTTAGTTAAGTAGGCGGTATATAGTTAAAAAGTCTAGTTAAAACTAACGTTTTATAAGGATTATAATAAATATAAAAAACGGGAGCCTAGTTATTAAGTAAGATCTTACCGGGATAGGGGTATTAGTTTACTATTTATTAAAAACGACTTATAAAAATAAAGAGGTAGTAGCTTCCTAGCTTAACTCCTAGATTTCGAACTCTAAGTAGGGGGGTTAGAGTTAGAAACGGACTTTACGAGAGGAAGGTATTTTGGAATAAAACTAGTCTTAATTTATATTATTAAAATATATACCTCCGGCTCTTAAGCGTTAATACGGGCTATTTAAAAGAGCCCGGCGCGAATCTTGCGTAAATAATATAATAATATATATAATTATATAATAGCTTACTAAAGGTACGGGTAATAAAAAGCTAGGTAAGTCCCTAAGTCTATATATAATAATTTCCGGGTATTAATACTATATAAGGTATAGTAAAAACTTCTTTAAGCTCCGTCGGTTTTATAGGGACTAAGCGTTTAAAGCTAACGTAAATACTACTTATATGCTTAATATCCTCGTCTACCTAAATTAAAATAATAAAATCTTATTAAATAGTTTAATATCCTAAAGCTATTTTTAGCTTATGTTTAGAAAACTAGAGACCGCTCGCGAAGAATACTACTACTTACTTAGAAAATAAATAAGATACCTTTTTTATAATTAAAAAACGTACCTTAGCGCCTATATAATAGAACTTAAGACGTTTCTTAAGTAAGATGGTTAACTCTAGCTTTATAATATATATATAAGATATTTTTAATATAAAGCGCTATTACTTAGGACGAAGTTTAATATCTTATATTAAATATAAAACTAGCAAGCTTATAATAACTACGTAACTACCTCGTATTCTTATTATATAGTATTTTTATTATAACTTACGTTATTTTACGAAATATAATAAACGCTACTTATTATAAAGTCTACTTATCTAGAGCCGATCTCCTTAAATATAGCGTAGTATATTTTTAATTATAACGAACCCTATATCTAATCCGTATTTATATAATACTCGCGCACTTAGTATTCGTTTTTTAACCCTAAAATTTATAAAAATAATATAAAAATAGGAAAATACTCCGCCGTTTTTAATACTATTACTAACTATAGAAATATACGGGTAGCCCTTATTACGGTTTAGTATACTTTCTAAGTTAGTACTAATTATAATAAAATAGCTATTATATATATAACTAAGAACTATTAATATAGCCTTTTCCTTATTACGGCCCTATATCTAGTAGCTTCTAAGGGCTATTTTAATATTATATCGTTTCTTTTTAATTATAATACCGATATTAATAGGGTCTTAGACTACTAACTACGTACTCCCGTCTTTCTATTTCTTTTTAATAAAAACGTTAAGACGTTTATAATTCTCTTTTAGCACGGCGCACGGCTTAAGTTTTTTAAGTTTAGTATTAATACTCTTTATTAAGCTACCGCTACTAAGGTTATTAAAATAATTACGTACCTTATTAATAAAAAAGGGATAAAAATAAACGAGGCTAATAATAACGGGAATATACTACTAATTTACTCCCTATTATTTTTATTATTAAAAATAGTTATAAACTAACTAGTATAGTTCGGTATTAACGTAAACTAGCTTATAATAATTAATATATAATATATAACGGCCCTTAACATAATATATAAGGATAGTATATTCTTTACTACCCTAGTATTATTAAAGGCTAGAGTAAACGCTATGGGCGAGCTAAATAGATTAGTTAAAGGGGCTAACCTAGTGCTCCGTATTTTTAATTAAAAGCCGCTCGAGCTAGCGCTCTTAGCTCGGGTTAAAAAAACGAATAGTAGGACGGTATTAGTAAAGTAACGGCTTATTAAACTCTTCCTTATATTAAGTACTAACTTAAACTAAGTAGTTTATATATCGGCACGCTATAACTAAATAGGACCTTTATTACTAAAGCTATTTTAAAAAAAGCGCTATTAAGAGGCTAAAATATTACTTTTTTTAAGTCTTATAAATATTAATAAGCGTAACTCGTATAGCGTAACGAGTCTTAATTAAGTACTTTTTATATATTATAGTAACCCCGTAATAGCGTCGATTTTATTATAACGTAATATTAAAATAAATAATACCGTATTATATAATATTATTAATGGGCTAGCGCGACTTACGGATATATAAAACTATTAAAATATAATTAGCTTATTAACGCAAGAGCCTAAGCTATTAAAAGTATTCTATATACTATATTTATATTATTTTTAAGTAGCGTCCCGAGGTAGCGACGCTACTATATTATAGTTTTTATAAGAATCGCTGAGCGTAATTATATATTTTATTACGGAAATATTAAAAAATAATATAAGTTTAACGAAAACGGGTATTTTAAATATATTATAAAATACGAAAAAGAGTAGGCTAGGGCCGGTTATTATAGGGGTTTTTTAATTAGAAAAAAAGAGCGCTATATAAAAGTAATATTAGTATAATAAAGTAAGATAATAAGAGGAGAGGTAGGATGCTAATATAAGAGAAACAGTATTAAGGAGGGAAGTAATTAATAAGCAAAGCTAGTAAAAAAGTAAATAATTATTAATAATAAACGTAATATTATACCCTTAATAAAAAGAGAAGTTATATTACTTAGTAAGGAGCTTATTATCTCGGGTAGTATTTAATATAATTAAGAATTAAGTGTTTGCTAGCTACGTAGAGGTATAAATTATAAAGCCCGCTATTTTTATTAAGTTATATATATATATTATTTTTATTATTTTTAAGAGTACGCTTATGGTCTAACTAACTTTTTTTATATAATATAAATTCCGCGCTTAATATAAGTATTTCGCTTTTAGACTATTTAATAATATAGCTCTTTAAGTAGTTTTTCTATAATAAAAATAAGCTTAAGAAACGATAAAAGGTTATTAAAGTCGTAAAATAGAAACGTAATAAGAAAAGGGCTCGTATTAATACTTATAGGTTCTTTTATAATATAGTAACGTACGTATTATTAATAGTATTTATTAATATAAAAAAGATAATATATACCCCGCTACGCCTAACGACTTATCTAAGGATAACTAAATAGTACTAAATATATTAAATATAAAAAGAGAGCTTAGTAACTTTAAGTAAAAAGCTAGCGATAAATATAATATAACCGTACCCGTTTTTATTATAGCTGCGCTAATACAAGAGATTACTAAAAATAAATAGATTATTATTATTTTAATAAAATTTAATAGTAGTAAAAAGGCGGTATTAAAAGTAAGTATTCTATTTTAAAATAAGTAAGTACGGAGAGAACTCCTAGAGCTTCTCGAGAGCGCTAGCTAAGATATTAATAGGGGATACTAATAATAAAGGGGATATATTAGCTTATATAAGGGTCGAGCTATTAAAAAGATATATCGGGATAATAAAGCTAGTTAAGGTGGCTTTTTTATTATATATTAAACTATTTATTTAATTATATTATTTAATATAACTTTATATATAAAAATATAAAATAGTATAATTATACTTTTACTAGGTTTATATAGTTATAATATTATAATATTATAAATAGATATTATTATTATAAACGCGAGCTTATTAGTAGTTTAGATTAGAGGCCTATATTAGAGCCTTTATTAGTAAAAAGAGTAGATATTTTTAACTACGAAAACTTATTATATATAGATACGGCTACGTATTATAATACTAGCGAGCGTATATTTACCTATATAGCTATATAAGTTTAAACTATTTAATAATAGCTAATACTTATAATATAGCCTTCTTATTATTAATCTCTAAGAAATTCGCTTTTTTAAAAAAAAACGCTATACGTATATAGCCCTAGCTTATTTAAATATATATTTATATTAAAATAATAATATAATAAAGTTTAATAGTCTATATAGCCTAGTCCTTATGCCTTAAAATAGTCGAAGTTATTTATACTACTATAAGTAGCGCTTATATATTTTATAATATAGTTATAGGGATCCGTAACTTCTTTAAGCAAAATTAGCTAGCTAATTATTAACTTTTATAAGTTTTTAAAAATAGAGATAATGTTAAGGTATAATAAGAATATGTCGAGCGGCCCCGATTATATAATACGACTTAAGCGCCCCGTTTTTAGTATATTATAAGCTATTATAAGATTAATAATAGCGTTAATTTATATGCCGTTAAGTAAAATAACTACGCTTATTTAACGTAAAAAGTAAAAGAGGACCTTTTTAATTATAGCTAATTAATAACCGAGTATAATAAGACTTATTAATACGCGCTAAGTCTTAGGAATAGTTATTAATATAATAAATAAACTAAATAAGGTTAGTAAAAAGCGGGTTTAATTACGCCGCTTATTAGTTTATAGCTAATAAATATAAACTTAACGGTATTAAACTAGGTTAGATAAGGGAGTAAACCTTTTAATATTCTAAGTTATTAATTAACTTATATCGTTATATAAAGTAACTAAATATAATATACTTTTTAAAGTAATTCTAAGGCCGCTAATCTAGCCTTAATACGACTAGGGGTGCGCTATTAAATCTTAAACGAGCTCCCTTTTAATTATAATATATATACTCTAAATCAAAGAGCGGCTTTTAAAGTATATAAAGATCTACTAATTTAGTAATAGCTTTACTACGAGGTTTTAAAAAAATATTTATAACTATATATATATATATAAACTAAAATATAATATTATAACGTCCTATCAAAATACTATTTAAAAAGAGCATTTTTATTTCCGAGGTATTACTAACTAACTAAAATATCCCTAAAGTCTTTATATTTATTTAATATTATAAATAAATAGGTTTCTTTTATATTACCCTATATAGAGCGACCGGCGCCTCTTAAGACTAGCCCTTAAATAACGTTCCGCCCCCTACTTATTTCGAAGGGATAAATAAAATAAATCTAACCCCGTACTACTAATAATAACTAACCGTTATTTCGTTAATTTATAATAGGGGCTTATTAAGTTTTAAACGCCGTATTTTATAATAAAAAACGTTAAATAAGGCGTCTTAAGAAACCTATTAAAATAAAGATTAAGTAGCACGGTTCTAGTTATAATATTAATATATATATTATAGTTAAAGCGGACGAAATAATAGAATAAGAAGGCTTTACTAAAACTAGTACGCTAGCTATAGAACCTCTTTAATTTATTTATTATATAGACTTAAATAGTATAGTAGCTAGTCGTTTTTTAATTAGAAGTATATTAAAAAAGTTCTAATTTATTAAAGGAGATAAGAGTACGGCTATAAGCATAAATAGAAAAAAGAACATTAATATAAATTATAATATTATATTATTATATTATTACAAGTTATAATAAGTATTAATAAATATAGGATATAAAATAAGAGGCTTATATTAAATTAAAAAAAATATAAAAAAGAACGAAAATTCTATAACTAGAACGAAAATAAGAACTACTTAATAATATATTTTATAAGCTAATTATAAAAAAGTAACCCTGTTCCCGATTCGTAATATATTTTAAATCTAAATACTATATATAAATAAAGAACGCTATGACTTACGGGCTTATAGCCTAGAGATTACGTTAATATAATTTAGTTAATAGCTCTAATATAGAATAAATAGGCTTTTTATATCCCCGCTTATATATAACTTAAGTCTTTTTTTATATTTATTTTATATTATATTTAAAATATTACTAATTATAATATAATACTACGTAAGACCGGATATAAAAAGAAATTAAATAAGAAAAATAAGGCCGTTTAATTTTTTTACGTAGTTACTTATTTAAGAAAGACTAATACTAAAAAAAGAGTAGGACTAACGTTCTCCTTAAAAATACCTCTATTATTAACGTTACTAAGAGTAAAGCCCTATTACAAAATAAGCTAGTTATTAAGATTATAAAACAATAAAAAGAGTAGCTTATTATAAATAGTAAGAGAAGAGTTAGCTATATTTAATAAGTATTTATTAACGAGCCCGGTTTAAAAATATAAGCTATTTATATAAAAGCCGCTTAGTATTTAATACTCTATTAACTTAAATATATAAGTTCCTTATTTAGTATACTATTTAAAATAATAATTATAAGACGTATAAAAAAAGGCTAAATCGTAAACTATTACGCTAAGAACCTCGAAATATTATTAACTATATATAAACTATAAAAAATAAATACTTAAGTTAATTAGTAACTATTTACTACTTTATAATATTTAAAAAGACTTACTTTATAAATATAATATATAAATAAATAGGATATATCTAGGCTAAAAAGCTAGTAGAGCCCGTATTATAATAACTACTAAATATCTATTTTTAAAGGTCTATACTTAAGGACGTTACGTTTAAAAACTACCATATATATATCGAAACTATATCGTCGAGGGTCGGTTCCCTAGAAGACGTTAGCTTTATAAGTAATAATAATAAATACGCTAACGTAGTATAGATTTTAGTATTAAAATACTAATCTATATTTACTTATTAGTATTAGAAATTTATTAATAGTAATATAGTATTTGCGGGCGGGGTATGCGGTCTAACTATATCTTCTTAAATAGCCTCTATCTCGTTATAAAGTATTAGTATAACCGCAGTAAGTATTAAAAAATATTATATTAAAATTCGAGAAAGTATTATTACTAGAGGGTTTACTAAGTATATTACTAAGTATTTAGTTATATTAGAGTAGAATATAAAATACGAGAATATAAAGTACGTAACTAAGGAGATTACTGCACTATATATTAATAGTTTAAACTTTATACTTATTAATCTTTACTAAATTAAGTATACTAAACTTATATATATAGTACTAAGTACTAGTCGTTAATAGCGTTATAACTATAAAAATAGTTATTAATTTTCGTACTAAATTATATAAGTCCGCGTATTATAAAAGGGCTCGGGTTAGTAAAGTAGAAGTGCCGTAAGTAATAAGAAGAATAATAATACTTAACTAATAATTAAAAAGGTATAAAGCTTTATTAATACGAAGACGAGCGTCGGAGTTAGGAAAGTAGTTAATGCGTACGTAAAAAACGATACTTACCTATATCTAGAGCGCGATTTAGGTTATAACTAGCTACGGGGCTTTTTAATAGTAATACTATATTATAGTTATTTTTAAATAAGCCGGCTATTTAGGATAATCCCGTATTATTAGCCCCTATTATAATAAGTAATTAATATATAATATTAAATAAATAGGCTTCGTTACTTAAATATTGCTTTTTATCTTAAGAAAAACGTAATTAATATACTATAACTTTATTTAAAATAATACGACTAATTAGGTACGTAATTAGGAAATAGTTTTAAGTCTCTGCGCGGGCTAGGCAGCCCTAAAGACCTTTTTAATAGTATTTATATTTACTAACTTAGAAATATAAGGGTATTTAATTTTTAATAATTACTATCGGGTCCTTACCGTTTACTACGTTAATAAATAACGCTAATAAGGACGTCCGAACGGTTTAGGGTGAATACGTAGCTAGTTAGTATTCTACTCTTAACTTTAGTCTTAATAAGCTTATATATATTATTAAGTTATTAGTTTATCTCGCTCGGTAGTAAATATAAAGTATAGTTATATAAGTTAAAATTAAATTTCTATAATTAAATTCTCTAGGATATATATTTTTATTAATTTATAGACCTTTTTACTCGTTTATATTTAATAACTCCGTATAAAGACTTAGTATAAGAACCTAATTAAATATTATAGGGCTAGTAGGAAATACCGTCCGTTACTAGTTCTAGTAAAAACTCGTATATTAGCTAGTATAGCGATAATATATCTTAATACTATTTTATATTTACGTTTTAAATATCACCTATTTAAGGGGCCTCGAGTTATACCCTAATAACGAGTATTATAAAAGTATTATATATTATTTTTTTTAAAGTAGCTAGTAGCGCAGAATATAAAAATACTCTAGAAACCCCTAGCCCTTATTATAATATAATACGTCAGTTATTAACTTATTACCTTTTTAGTAAAGTAGGCTACTATAAGCTCGAACTATAGTATAGTAGTCTATATTATTACTATCCTCTTGAATATTTAACGTAAATCGCTAGCTCGGGCCTTAGTAATATAAAAGGTCCCTAATACTTATAAACCGAGGCCGTTTTAGTAACTTAGCTACCTTAGCTTCGTATTAAAGATCTCTAACCTAATTTATAAATATAGTTCCGAAATAAAGCTCGTAATAGTCTTTACTAAGCATAAGTCGCTCGAAGTTAAATTTAAAAAAAATAAGATTAGCCTTAAGATTAGCGGCTATTTTATACTATATATTATTTTTAAAAACGATATTTATAATATAGTCGAGTACTTCCTTCGCTAACCTAGGTATTTAAGAAAATATAAAAAGCGTTAAGTCGAAACTAAGCTCTTACTAAACCGTAATTAGAGGTTGCCCTTATATATAATATATTAAAAAGGTATATACCGTATAATAGCGTATCTATCTCGTTATTATATCGCTATAAAGCCTATTTTAGCTAGTAATTAGTAATAATAGTATTAATCGCGCGCACTAGTTAAGAAGGGCATTTTTAGCTTATTAATAACGTATCTCTTTTAGTAAGTTAGTAACGATTTAAGATTAAAGAGGCTTAATTTCTAATATTAACGAGATATATTTATATAGCTTATTAAAAATAGAAGCGAGTTACGGAAAAGAAGTTTAAAATACTATTTAAGTATTAAAAACTAAATATTATTAAAAATAAATCGCTTATAATACCTCTAAATAGCGACGTTAAAAGGCTTAAGCTATACTTAATAATAACGTAGCACTTTTATAACTCTTAATAATAAAAGTAATTTACGTAAATAATAATAATAATATATATAATTATATATATAGGTATAAATTCTCTATTCCTTTTTATAATATTATAGGATAAAAATAGACCTAGCGAATCTTAATATAAGTTATATATACTTATTATTAGAGCTAACCTCTAGGATTATATAATAACTACTTCCGCTTTAACTCTAGCTTAACGGCCTTAAAGTTATAAGCTTTTTAAACTCGTTTAATAAGGGCTAAGAGTACGTTAAGGTTATTTTTTATTAATAGCAAGTCTAATCTATTATAAGTCTATACTTCTACGTCTTCCCTCTATTAAAATTCGGATAAATAGCTAGAACCTTATCTCTCCTCCGTTAATATAGTATTTATTTTATTTCTAATGCTCTTAAAATAGGTAAAAGTATTTCGAAGCTATACTATAACTTATTTAATATTAAAAATAAAAGCGGTTTTTATAAGAGCTAAGTATTTTTAATAGTTAAGTTCTTACTTAAGGCAGCCGGAGTCTTTTATAAGTTCTTTAAGACGTTATTCCTTATTAATTAGTACTTTTTAAGATTATATAGTATTATTTATAAAGTTAGTTACGTAGGTTCTCTTACCCTGGGCCGCAACTACGTTATTTATATTACTTAATAAGCGTAGTAAACTATTTAATTAGTAAAGGCGCTTTAAAAGTCTAGTTACTATATTAGATTATTATTAAAATAAAGTAAAGTATTAATAAGTTACTAAGCGAGGTACGTAATATAAATTATTATATTTAAGGGTAGACGCTGCGTTTACTAAACGCGAAATTAAAACTAAATATAAATAAAATATAATTTTTATAAGTCTTAGTAAGGTTAACCGACCTATATTAGGCTACTTCTATTATTAACTTAATATATAAAGAACTAGAGCTTTTACAAGTAGGTAAGTTAATAAACTATCTCGTTTCGATATAATATACTTATAAATAAATACCGTATATATATATTATATAGTATAATTATAAATTTAAAAACCCCTCTACGGCCCTATTATTATTATAAATACTATATAAAAACGGCTATTTATATAAAACGCTAATAGTTAAGCCGTTAATAGCTTTTATAAAATCCGGTTGTGTAGAACCTTATTTCTTAGAAAATAGTATTAGATATTAATACGAGCTTATATATACGGAGAGCATAATATACCTTATTTAAAAAGAAATTTAGTCTAGAGCCCTAGTACTAATAATATAAATCTCGTTATTAGTAATAATATAAGCTAGTCTACTGAATTACTATAAACGTATTAAAAAAGATTATAGATTTTATATAATAAGAGGCATATTATTATATTACTATAAGAGTTTCTTATTAATAAATATTAAGACTAACTTACTTAAATAAAATAAGTAATACTACCTCGCTATTTACTTAGTAATTAATTACCCTTATAACGGACTAATTAATAATATATAGTACTTACTACTAAATAGAGTTAAAAAAAATATAAATAGTACCGTAGGAGATTAGTTTATTACTTATATTATAAGCTATTTATATAAGCTACTATAAGGTAAAGAGTTTCTTATTAAAATCGCTGCGCTCTTAGTATATTTAAAAGTTTACGAAGTACCCGAGGAATATAATAATAGCTTATTAAGTAATAGGACTAACTTATTATTTAAGTTTAATAAGGTACTAAACTTTAAATTTAGAAATATACTTATTATTATTAAAGTATTTAAATAAGTTTTAATATTCTCTGCGCGGATTTAGGAAATCTATATATTAAAAAATACTATTTACCCTGGGATTTTATTAATAACTTTCGATCTTTATAATAATTTAGTATTAAAAAAGATACTATATATATATTACTACGTACGAATCTTATTCCTTAATACTTATAAGGTAACTATATACTAAATACGGGCCGTTTTCTAAATAAGTTCTATAAATACGGCCGAGCTACTTCTTAATATGCTTAGTAACGACGAGCTAGAAATAAGAAGGTACTTAATATATAACGTAAATAAGAACTTATTTAATAGCGAGGGTAATAAGTCTTATCGTTTTAATATATCTAACGTTAAATTTAGTAAAAACTTAGATTTATTGAAAAGAGGGAATGTAGATAACGATTATAGTAATTTAGACGTCTTAGATAAAAGTTACGGGCCTAGTATAGAAAAAGACGATAGTAATATAGAGTAATTACTAAGTTTATTACGCATAGAGGTATATTATTTAATAATTCTCTTATAACTATCTTTAAAAGTTTATATATTCCTTTATATTCCTTCTATATTATTTATTTATAAGGAGATAACTTGCCCCGGTATTTTCTAAACGTCTAGAGAGTATTTTATATCCTATGCTTTATATTTTATATTACGTAACGAAGATCCTACTCTTAAGGCCGTAATATGTATAATATATTAGTATTATTAATAATAACTCGCATAGAGTCCTAAATTACTTAGTTATTTTTAAGCTAGGTTATAAAGTACGAAATATTAAGAAACAAAGCCTAATAGTATTACGAAACTCGTAATAAAAGAACGGAGGTATAAAATAAGAAATAAGTCTATAAACTACTTATTAATAACGTAATTAGCTTTTTATTATTAGCGCCTTAGTATAGGAAATAAGTTACGTTAACTATATTATAATTAGAACTAAAAGTACTTTTTTAAACTATATATACCCCGTCTATTTTATTAAATTTCTCTTATAGCGGAGCGACCTCTAGTTATAAAATACTACTTTAGCTAGTATCGAAATATTAATAATACCGTTACTAACGTTTACGTAAGTATCTCCGAGCTTCTTATTAACGTTTTATATATAATATCTTATTAATTTTAAACTCTTAGAGTACTAATCCTTTAGTTTATTATTATTATTATAAATATAGCGTTAGCTATTAAGATTCTTTTATAAGTCCCGTTATATATTATAAGTAATTATAATATTAGCTAGGCTTTCGTTGCGCTAAAGTATTTACTATTTAATCCGAGTATATTAATAATATATTTATTACGTTAGCTTATAATTTAAAAAACGTAACTGCGTATATTTATTTCGATATTACTATTTAATTAGAGCTTTTAATATATATATAAACGAACTACTCGTTTAGTAATTAACTAAGTCTACCCTACCGTTTCCTTTTTAAAAGCCTATCTAACTTTTTAAAGCTATAGCGATAGTAAAGGGGGCCCTATATAAAAGGTACTCTAAAGTATTATAAAGGATAGAAGTCTAACGGATGCTTATTATTAACTATAGCCTTATATTATTTATTATAACGCTTTATTTATTTATAAATAAGTAATATACGGGTAGTTCATAAAAGGACGATTATATAACTATTTTTATAATAGTACTTAACCCTAACTTTCTAAAAAACCCTTTTTAATATTATTTATTAAATACTCCTTATTACCTTAGCCGCGGTCTATTTATATATTATAAGTATCGGTTTTGGTATATATTACTAAACGATACTAGTTAATAATAGGGTCGTTATTTAAAAAGTTTAGTAATATAAGCCCGCTAGGTATTTATAAATTTTAATATCCCGTCCTAATGCCGAGTTAAATACTATACGTTAGAACTTTAGTTTATACCGTTTTTTAAACTACCGTAAAGCTATTAATCGTACTCTTCCTCGGCCGTATTTTCTTATTTAAGACTTTTTAGAGGATTACTTAGGGCCTCTAAGTTATTCTATTACTATATAGCACGCTCTTTATCGTTCCGTTCGTAATATAATACGTACTTATATAGTTAATATAAAACCGTACTATTATTAACTACTAATATTTAAATTTATAAGCTATAAGCTATAGTAATAGCGGACTTACTATAATAAAAGATATTACTATTTTACTCTTACCGATCCCTTATATATAATAGCTTAAGATCTCTTTATAGCAACGTTTAGCTATTATTGCGCTATTTAATATTAATTTATTATAAATTAAGTCTTATATTTTAATAAAAAAGTAAAAAAAGAGGGCTTATATAGTAAATAGCGCGTACGTAACGTTAGTAGTCCGGGTTAAATACTTAGTAAAAAATAATACTACGTTTAATAAGATATAGGACTATATTAATATTATAGCGTAGTTATTTATTAAGTAATTAATAGTAATATTATATACGAGCTTACTTAGTCTACGTTTACTACTCGTTAGCGTCTAGCCCTAACGTTAGTTTATAACGTTAGAGAGCTTTTTTAATAAAAATAGTTTAAAAAAATAAACCCGGTTTATTAATAAATTAAGGTAATATAAAACGTAAATACGTAGAAATAGCAGCCCCGGACCGTAATATATAAGTAACGGCATACTTATAATAACTATAGTTAAGGTTAATTAGTAATCTTATATAGCTCTTAACGTACTACCCTTTTTACTACTTACCTATTCTAAATATAATAATAATATATAATAATAAGTTATAAAAAAAGAGAGAGTAGGATAGTATTTTTTAAAAATCTATAATAAGCTATAATAAGCTATAATAAGCTATAATAAAAGGTTATTACTAAGGTATATTACTATAAGTTTTCTATAAAAAGAAAGTAACGTAAAAGTAAAATATATAGTAATATTACTATTATTAAAGGGTTAGAGTTTAATAAGTATTTAGCTACTTAAAAAGTAGCGTAACGAGTTATAAAGTAATTTATATAGTAATAAGTTTAGTATATAAATCGAATATAATATTTTTTTATAAAAGTAGAAGCTATAATATATATCTTAAAAAATATATTAAAAAGTTTATTAATACTCTAATTATAGTTTTTTAAGCCGTATTACTACCGAGGCCTTATATCGTAATAATATTTTCTTTATATAAACCTCTAGGCCTTTTAGTAAGTAGTACTTTTAATAAGCCTTTTTAATATAATAAATACCTAAATTTCGCCCATCTCTCTTTTAATTACGTAGAGCTATAGCCCTACTTCCCTATTTATAAGTAGTTCGCTAAGTAGTCTCTTTATTATAATTTAATTCTAATACTAAACTAGTAATAAATAGCAAATTAACGGAATAAGGAGTTAAAAACGACCTAATACTAGCGACTATTAGTGCTCCTTAGGCACTATAAGAACGTACTTTATATATTATATAATAGGATAAATAGTAATTAACGAACTCTAAAGCCCGCTTTGTTCCGTAGTAATACGGGTAGAGCCCGTCCTGTATTATACCTAGCCGGTTTAAATACTTAGAGCTATAGCCGATTTTAGCTTTTTAGTTCGTTTATTAGTATAACAGAGGCCGTTTTTTTTAAGTACTATTAATAAGGGAAGTCGAATAGGCCCCTATAGCTTTATAAGAAATAAGCCTACCGAGGCCCGGTCTCGGTCCTAAGAAGGGGGTAGGTTTTTTTAGTATATATCTAATAATAGTATAAAAGTAATAATTAACTACTAGCTACGGCGTAGCCCGCGAGCCCCCTATATAATAATAATTAAAATCGGCTTTCCGCCCTAAATAGCCCCGACTCTCTTATTTAACGTAAGAATAAGTCTTTAGTAACGAGATATATACTTAGATCCTATTACTAACAGAATAGGACGTAGCGCTATATAGCGGTATAAATCCGTAATAACTCGTAATTTCTTATTAATAAATCTCTAATAATAACCGATTTATAATAAGCATATAGCAAAGAAAGTACGTCTATTTTTAGGGGGGATTTTATTTTTAGTATTAAATACTATATTACTAACGACTAGGAAATTATAAATAAGAAAAGTAATAAGCTATAGCTTATAAATAAGAGCGCGAAATAAGAGCGTTTATTAAATAAATAGATTCGTTAGATTTACTAACGCTTATAAGTATAGCTAAACGCCTCGACTATTTAATTTAAATATAGGGCTTATTTATTGTTAAGTGGTAAATAACTTAATTTAATAGACCCTATTCGTACGTCCCCCCTTTTTTCTAAGTATATATTTCCTCGACCCCCTTTATTATTATATAACTATATATTTTATAAGGACGAGAGCGTAGGTTAGAGTAGCGAGTAGTCCTAGTTATAACTAATATTAATATAATATAGCACGCTATATTATAGCTTTAGCTTAGACCCGGCCTTTTTATACCTAATTAAAATAGCTATTAAATTATTACCGTTCGTTAATAAGTAGTTAAATAAAAGCGAGTAGAAAATAATATACGCGTAACTTATTTATATCGTACTTTATAATATAAAAAAAAAAGTAATAGGACTAAGTAAACTTTATTATTAATTTAAATAAAATATTAAGAGGGCTAATAAAAGAGGTAAAAGATAGAAAAATAGCGTTCGTTCGAACTTAAGTATAAATAAAGTATGCTAACGAGTTACGCTAATATTATAATAGTTTAATTTTTCTTACTAAGTAATAATTTATATTATATAGGCTTTTAAATAAATAGAATAATAAGGCTCCTTTTAGTAGCTCGCGGAAGTAGGATTAATAAAATTCTAATTAATATATAAACCCCGAACGGATCGCTAGGTAAGTCATAAGATAAAAGTAAAGGGGTTATATAAATAGAAAATTAGCGTCGTATTACTTCCTCTATCTTACGCGCCCACTTTATAAGATCACTTAAAAAAAAATATTTAAAAGTAATTATAGTAACGATAGGTTTTAGTTATTTAACGGCGGCTTTACGTTACCTAAGAGTAGCTAGCTTAAAAACGGAACCTTTACTAATTATCTAACGCTAGTATTAATAACTTTAATATAAAATAGCTTAGAGTATATATATAATTTACTATAGGCTTAGAACCTAAATAGTAGGTACTATGTTTACTAGCCTTACTATAGCTACCTCTATAGCCGATAACAATTTTATTAAATAGACGTAAATAATATGTTATTATTATGCGCCCCGATAGCGTTTGCTCCTATATAGACGAGCATAGGTATGGGCTCCAGTCCGTCGTCGGAACCGTCTGTGCAATAGGAGGCCTGACAGCTGAGCCATGGACGTCCTGGCATCTCCAAGCACAGAACGATTCTAGCAAAAGTCAATCCGATTACTCCACGAGGGATGAAGCCACCTGTAGGATACCATTGTGTTACGGCCAGCACATTGATATAGTCGAGTTGGCTCCAGTCATATACAGTACACTAGTGTCCCACCTCTCCAAATTCAGAGGCATGTGATCTGTTGCATGTTTGACCTAGGTGTTCTACGACTTGTCATTCAGGGGCCATTTCCACCTAGACTTCCAATTTGAACGCCCAGCATCCTTCATCATGGTCAAATTTGGCCTTCTCTTCTCGTGACTTCTCGACAAAGCTAACAAAGCTGATGTATTCATCCAGACTACTGCAAGGCTCCGGAGAACCACACCTTTCTTCTTACACGTCCACCAGCCTGCAGTGAGCATGCGGTCTCCCAGTTTGACGCGAAATGATTCCGATCATTCTCAAGGTACCAAGCCTCAGCGGCTTTTCCCCTCCATAGTCATGCATAGACAGCTATCAATCAAACAGTGTTCAGGTGCGATGCCAGAGTTCACAAGACGGCTTACATCTGTTCCGGTTACCGAGGACTAGCTGCGCTGAGTGCGACAATGTACACAGCTACTCAGCCGCAGCGACGAATCATCGTAACATCGCAGATGCAATGGCGATCTTATCATCAGCAGGATGCTGAGGTATTCAAATGCTAGCTTCTGATCACGGTGTCTTCTATATGTCCGCGGCAAACGGAATCGGCAGATAGCTCCAGAAAGCTGCTGAACATGATAATAGTGACGACGCTTTCGCGATCCACTAACGTCGGTCCTCGCGGACTCTGCTGCCTGCCGCTGAGACGGATCTTGAGGAATCTACGGCCCAGGCACAGCGAACCCGATGCGCGGTTCCATCACAAGAAACCAAATTCTCCAGGGCTCATGATCGAAGTGGCTTGTTTGCAGAGTGGCAACACTTCTGGGAAGCTGGCCTGAGAATAAACACATGACCGAAACGGCGACCTTAAAGTTGTGATCGGGCCTGACTTGAAACATGATGCTCGACCATCGACAGGATCCGTGAAGGAAGGTTGCGATTTGGAAGATTTGTTAGATGAGCGATGTCAATTCAGTGCAATGCACCTAGGGTACGTTGATAAAAGAGTGATTGTTATGCTTGATTGAGGAATTCCTCCCTTCCCGGTAGAAGCGGGGTTATGCCTCATCTCACTACCCGTTCTCACCCGTTCTTACAATTTGGATTCATGCAGATAAGCAAAATTCAGATGCCTTTCATCCGAGTAGTGGTGTGCCAGGTATATAGTAATAAGTGACAAAACAGAGGCAGCTTACACTATTCACGCTTTTTCGAAGGCCGGACTTTGGTCTATGTGAACGGCTAAAAGCATGTCCTATTCCTCTACTCAAGTACTTCGTAACAAAACGTTTGTGTTATGTTTGATGTATCTACGGCGACGCTGAACCTGGGGTTTGGCAGAACGGCGGACCTTCTCGGCCAAGCAGAAGGATCACAGCTGGTCAGGGAAAAAGCGTTTGGGTGGTGACTTTGGACCTCAGCTGGTGACGAAAACAATAACGGTCTTTCATTGTCGCCAGCCTTTTTCTAAATCCTGCTACGTAGGAAATGAAGGAACTTTCCTAGTTGAGAGTGTCTTCCTAGGCCTATGTCGCAAGCATCGCTTTCTGCGTGCTGAAGAACGCCACTCATCCAAGTAAAGGGAACTTGACACTGAGGACAACAGTAGTCGAAATCAGCATCGGTCGAAATATAGTGTTGAGACTGTGTGCATTCCTTTGCGATGTCGTCGACGTCTTCGGAGTTAACTCCCGACGGGCATGACCCTGCTTCGAGGTGGAGCACCATAGCCGAATGTCGGTCGAACTTGCTTCGACACCCTGGGCACGGAATGTTCTTAGGCGCATGAATCCGTTCGTGCTGCTCGGACAGTAATTTAGCGAATGAAACCTAATGAATTGGTATCTCGTACGTTTCTCAGATTATCAGGCCAATCGAAACTCCTGCCGCAATCACGGCATACATTGTGTACAGAGTTCTCATGCTGTTCCAAGCTGATTCGAGCAGCGAATAACCTATTGCAGGGCGCGCAGTAATGGTGGCACTGCTTTCGATGGTCTAGCAATTGCTCTGCGGACGGAAAGTCAGGTTTCGAGAGGCACTCCTCGCATCTGTGATGACTAGATGAATTGGAAAGATGTTGTTCGAGACCCTTGGATTTGCTGAATACACGTTCGCACCGCCCGCAGTAGGCATTTCGGTGCTTAGCCTGATAATGTTTGATAAGACCGGTCGATTGTGCAAAGCTACGATCACAGATTGAGCAATCCATGACTAGTCAGATGGAGCTCGTCAATCGGGTAAAGGTGGGCAAATGGACCACAACTTTGGTAGGAAAAGTGCAGGGAAGGAACGGAAGAAGAATAGCTTGAAGTCGGCATGACGGAGAAACTAGGTCCCGGTCACATGTTCGAGGGGCACGGGGATGGAGAACACCGATTTTTCCTCATGATGCCTTGTATATCATTTGGGCATCGAGATAGGTAAAAGATGTCAGCTGTCGATTTGAAGTATTACTGTACATGAGAGCGGGACTCACTCGGAAGCGGAGAGTGCGAGCGCGTGTGGGTGTTTGTGGCATGCAACCAAGTTCATGTAGCGTACGGTGAGGCCACAGATGGGTGAGGCAATAGGTTAACTTGGAATGGGAAGAAAAATAAGCCGTGTCTCAGCAGCTCATGTGAAATTAACATTAACATGAGCCCTCAAGATGTGTGTCTTCCTATCGACTGGATGCTGTTCACTTCAGAGAACTGCTGCTGCTTGCATTCATGCTATTCGATATTCTTTGCTTTCTTGCGGTTGAGACTCGACTGTGGCCATGGATCCCACCCCTTTCTACCTCGAACAATAGAATGCCACTGCTTGCGCCGAGGACGGAACAAATACCTATCGTGCACGACACGGCGAAAAGCTGTACAGTTCATGCCGTACGAAAATGACGGGGTCTCCGCCGAAAGGCTCGGAGGAGTTTTCTCGCCATTGGAGTGTTTCGAGAAAGCTGTGTCAGCGTAATCCAGGAGCAGGCGTGGGACACAGAGTAAGGAGCCGCTGCCCGAGCGGACACTGTTGGCCCGCCTACTAAACCGGCTCCTGCACTCCATGTACACAACTCGCTCCCTCTATATAAGCTAGCTAGACCTAAGTTTGACTTTGAACGAATAATAGGACGAAAATGGCTTTAGAGCATTAAGAAGGGATCGCAGACGAGCATAGATTTATTCATGGTATCGCGCCTAGAGTCTACTTACCCCGCCCATTTTGGCTTTCAGGTTGCTCTCTGCCACTGCCTATAAGACAGACACGTACTTCGTCTACCCAGTATAGCTAACGACCCTTATTTAGTGCGTAATATAACCCGTTATAAACATACTAACTAGCTGCGCGTGGCTACTAAAGACTAGGCGTACTTTATTAAAAGCTCGGATTATACTTAGAGATTACTAAATAGTCTATTATACCTAGATAATTAATACCCAAGTATCCTCATAATAATTAAAAACGCGGCTAAGTAGGTTATTTTATAAAAACTTAATATAAATATTACTAAGCTTAATATAACCTGGGGCTATAGTAAGATCTATTTTAATAAGGCTTTTATTAGCGCGTCCGGTATAAGGCCGACGCTAATTATTAATACTAATGTTCCGCCCTATAGATGGCTCGGGAGGCTAAGAAAATCTACGTTCTATTATAAAGTTATAATAAGGCTATTATTAATTTCTTATAGTAAAAGTACTACGTTTATTATACCGTCCGCAATACTATCCGCAATACTATCCGCAATACTACTTATAATAATAAAAGCTAATAATTAAATTTATAATTATATACTTCTCCCGTTTACTAATACTATATATTTTTTTATTAATAATATCGGTAGCGTAGAGGTTATTACTTAGCGTTTTATATTATAACTAAACCTAAATACGCTATTTATATTATTAATACGGCCTTAGTTAATAATCGTTATAAACGGTAATAAAGAGGATTCTATACGTAGTTATTTATTATAATTAATCTATAAGAGGATAAACGCTTACGTATTCGAACGATTTTATAATATTTACGTTATTAGCCTAGTTAATAAAATACCTAAGTCTCTTTAACGCTACCTTAATTCCCTACGTTAAAATATACTTAATAATAAGCTATTTTATATAATAAAAATAAAACGGGTCGAGCGTATACTTATTAGCTACTTCTTTTTAATTACTTACCTTATTAGCCTTTTTTATTATACTATAGAATACGTTAATAATACTAACGCGCTACCCCTTAACTTCTTTACTATTTTTTAGCTTAATATTTTAGTAACGGCCGATTTATTAGCGTACCTCGCAGGGTTCTTTACGTACTATAACTCCGTTAATAACTTAAAAAAATTTATTATACTAATTATTATTTCTAACTTTATATTAAATTAATACTCTTTAAGTATATACCGTACGTTTATAAGTATACGTAACTTTTAGTCCTTATTAACAGCCCGTAGTTTTTAATCCGCGCGACGTTTTTTAAATATTTTATAAGGATATATATTATAATATATATAATATTACTATCCTCGCGCACGAAGGGTCTATTAACTTCCTCTTACTATCTTAGTTTATTAAAATAATCGAGGCCTAAATAGCTCGTATATTTTAATAACTAATAGCGGGCTAAGCTTTAGTATTATTATATTAATAACTTATTACCGCTTTTATAAAAGACTAGGTATAGCTTCGGTTTAATAATATATACTACTTTTATTTACGGCGCGCTCCGTAGGTCTTTTTTACGTATAGCTATAGTTATTATTAAAATTATATTAAAGTATTTAGCGTTATAAGCGCGGCTAACCCGTAGCTTATTAAAATAGCTAAGTATATTTTTATAAATAAAATATTAATATATAAACATATATAAAACTAAATACTATGTTAATACGGGTTTTATATATTAATAGCGGCGGGACGCAGGGTAAGTACCCTTTTAAAATATTAAAATAGCTTAAAAACGATATCGGGCTACTTAGCTATTTAGTATAATAAAACTTTAATATTGTTTTTAGGACGAGCTTAGGTACGTTGCGGAATACTATCGTTATTATAATATAAATAAAGGTAACTCCCCTAGCTAACCGATTACGTTAAGTATTATTAGTGCCGGCGCCCTTTATATTAATAAGTAAATAGTAAATAAGTATATTACCTACTTCGAGTCCTTTTTAAATAATACGTTTATACCTCGCTAGGTTCTATTTATTTTTATTATAAGCCCTCTTATATAACTAATAATACGGATCCCCTTTTTTATTATAATTATACGTACCGTAGCCTTAATTCTTTTTAATAATAAGTACCTATCGAAGTATATTAAAAAGGCTTTACGAGATATATTTAGCTTTAATAAAAGTATTACTAACTACTTAGTAGCTAATATAATAAGTACTATAGTTAATATAACGGTTATTATTATATAAAATATAAGCGCTTATATTTTTATTAATTATAACGGAATAAGCTAGCGGACTAGTAATTATAATAGCCTTCCCGTTTCCCTATTTTCGTCCCCGTCTCCGTTGAGGCTATTTAAAGCCTACGAGCTAATACTAACGGACTATATAAATTATAAACTCTTAAAAACGATTACTAATAAGGACTATATAGCTTTATAAAAAATATTTATAGTTTTTAATATAGTTTTATATAAGGCCTATAGCTTTTAATAACTAAATAACTAATCCGGTTTATAATATTTAATATATAACCGCTACTCCGTAATCCGTACTAATCTTTTTTATTTTCTTTTTATTATTGTTTCTCTTTTCTCTCTTTTATTTCTTTTTATTTTATTTTTTTCTTTTTTTTTATTTCTTTTTTTTCTTTTTTTTTTTTTTTTTTTTTTTTTTTTTTTTTTTTTTTTTTTTTTTTTTTTTTTTTTTTTTTTTTTTTTTTTTTTTTTTTTTTTTTTTTTTTTTTTTTTTTTTTTTTTTTTTTTTTTTTTTTTTTTCTTTTTTTTTTATATCTCGCTCTTTTTTTATTATATTATAATTAAATAGTATAAAAAGTAACTATAGCTAAGTATTACGAGATATTATTAATAATATTATAACTATTTTATACTTTAGTTTATTAACGGCCTCGGTACTTTTTAAAATAATAGCTTAGTAACTAATAACCCGTCCTTAATTATGTTATAAAAAGTAGCTTTTTTTTTTTAAAGCGCTATACTTAAGCTTTTTAACCTTATTAAATATTAGCTCCTCTTTAAGCTTATTTAGTAATAAGTAATAAGATTATTTCTTTTTTTACTTAGCGCGAGTATTTTAGAACTATAATAAGAACGATTAGTAGCGGGTCGTTATATAAAAAAAAATAGGTCGATTTAGTAAGTTTTTTTATTTTAATATCGAGTTTAACGGCTCTAAGCTGCTATTAAATAGCCTATTTAGCTTCGATAATAAAAAAAATAATAAGTATATTTTTAAAAGCCTCTTTACCCTAAGATATTTAGTATTATATACGAGGGTAGAGCTATTTATTTTTAAACTACGTATTTTATAACCGTACTTATTTTTTAATAAGGGGTACGATTATTATAAATAGATTTATTACTAGCTACGCGCTCGCTCCGAGAGCCTAACGGCGTTAATATAATAACTTGCGAGTAATAAGGCGTATTTTTATATTAGTAGTTATAAAATAGCTTATAATTTTATATTATACCTAGCGGCCTTCTTAGATAGTTATTTCTATTTAGATATAAAGTTTTATATAGCTAGTTTATAAAAGTCGCTCGCTATTTATTTATAAAAAACTACTAACGAGGGTTATAATATTAGTAACTCGCTGTTTATTATATAGTAGCTAGTGCGGAGCTAAAAGCTCGAGTAGTGCTTCGGTACCTCCGATTATCGTTAGAAACGGCAGCGGGACGACGGCAATGAAGAGGACGCAAGCCGTAAGCAACCGAGAGTGAAGCGGTAGGGGGTGTGTTCGGTAGGAGGGGCAAAGACGTACGACGGTGCCACTATAATCGCACTCGTAGTGTAACTGAGAAGAACGATTTCCTGGGCTGGGCTTCGTCTGTGTAATGCAAATACGGTCCCCTGAGTCACTGAACATGCTCTTTCCTAATGGTGGCCGGTACCCTGATTCTCCGTGAGACGATCCAACTAGCTAAGCCATCGAACTTTAACCAATTATTAGATGATTTGGGTGCCTTACGAGGAATCATCCATCTAGTAATAGCATGGGCTGGAATGTTTGACATACTGGCCTGGATTGCCACAAGAACAGACAGCGTGAGTACCTACTCCGTAGGGACAGTTTGATCCCACCCACCGTGATTGGTGCCAGACGGGACGGTCACGGTCCGAGCTTCTCTGACCGTCCCCACGTAAGGAATACCAGCACTCACTCGACTCGGGTGACACGCCCGTCGCGCCGCCATATCAGCGTGCATTACAGACCACAAACACCTAGTCGATGGATATGGTATCGACCACGAAAACTATGGCTTTGGATCATCACGATGATGTGATTTGTCTGGGCTCGAGACCTACTGCGTAGAGCACATCAGCATCTGCCACAAACACATTGCCAATATCTGTAGCATCGACAAGGACATCGCCACCGACCCAAGACTCCGACTCCGACGTGATCTTCCTATGCTCAAGGCCAGGTGCGTGTCGTGTACGCATAGGGAACGGGCGCTGACCAATTCGTACTCCCGACAGCAGCATCTCAGCTCGAGCAGCACCAACGTCCCCGGCGACACGCGAACGACAACAAGCAAGCCCCGCAATAATCGCCCAGAGGGAAGAAAGCGAAACGAAAACCGTCGCAAAGAGGACCTGTCAAAACCGCTCTGCGTTTAGAGTACGCACATGTCGGCTGGCTGGCATGTTCACACGACCAGCGGCAAGCTGTGTACGGATGCCGCAATGAAAGCGGGCTTGTGTGCTACTGGTCCGACTCGGCTCAGGTCGGCCATGGCTCCATTAAATACAAAGACATACGCTTTTGTCGGACTTTCGAAGGGCTGAGTTCGGACGAAATCCGCACGAAGTTGCCGAGGAAAATCCAGAGGGCGGCGAGAAGAAGCGGCCGAGATGAAAGATGAGATGCAGTCGTTCGAGAATCAGCTAGTCCTGCAACGCTTCCGGATCTCTCACCAGTCAAGAGCTCGGCGTTCAGGATAAAGTCCGCACAAGGATTGAGCACTATCACTGTCGTCTTGGTAACAGCAGCGAGGAATACGTCTACCTCGCCATACCACCAGGCTTCTATGTTCTCCTCGGACTCTATGTCCTCCTCGGATGGCAAGCTGGGCGATAGCATTCACAAATGCTCTTCTAGCCTGGTTGCGTCTCGGCGTCGGATGCGGCCTTGGCTTGCCGAACCCTCATCGGCAGTCTTGCCAGTCGTTAACATCGGCAAACCCCCGGCAGCTGCGCGTACGACATACTTTGGAATGGTATGCAGGATTTCGACTTTTTCACGACAACTCATTTTATACCTGCTGAGGATAAACTCGCCGACCTCAACTAGCTCGTACCGCGTGCCACGTATGTGATCCCTGATCGTGCTATTTCTGCCGTCGTGAGACATTTCCAGCGGCATTCAAAAGACAATCTCACTTCCATCAAGTCACAAGACTTGACGTAAACGACCGATTCCCGCTAGCATCACGGTGGGAAGGAACGGGGTAATCTACTATAGGCTGCCTTACCCATTCACTAAGTAGTCAACTGGGGTTAAAAGGCATGCGACCTTATTACATCGCTGGAGTAACTCGTAGACTGCTACGAGGAACAGGCTATTGTGAACACTACTGTAGCATGGAAAGCAGGTCCTTTCCCGGTACGAAAGGATAGATGGCGACCCAGACTTTGACCTCTGAGTATCTCTAATCAGTGGCTTCGGACCCAAAATACACATCACAGAGGCCTGTCTCTGACATCCACTGTAACAACAGTTCACATCCGTGATCTCTTCAGCGACTTATACTTCCCCACTGCGAAAGCCCGCAGAAGATGGGAGACCCAGTGAGTGACCAGTACGAGCGCTTTTTCGAGCCAAATAGCGTGTGATCTCATCTCAGCCTCCGCATCGACGACTACGGCGCCCATAAACCTCAATGCCTCCAAGCCGTTCCCGCTTCTCGAGCTGCCGCCGGAAATCATAGATAGTATATTCGGCTTCTTGAAGGACGACGATTATCGGAGCTTGTTGAATATTTCCTTGCCTAGCAAAAGTTTACGATCCTTGTCCATGCCGTGCCTCTTCAGATCAGTCAACGTCTGCATCAATAAACGTCAGATGAGTCCCTTTTTGAACACTATCAGGGAAAACAAACAAACCTTTTCGGCAGTCAGGTAATAACCATAGGCTTTTGTATTCGTGTAAGAAGGATTCTAAAGAACTAGTGCTAAGAATGTGCTCCAAGATTATTAGCTATCCGCATCCGACCGCTTCCGAAGGTAGTTAATAAACCGTTTAACGATACAGTACTAGTACTCTTTACTAAAGTTCTTTACTATATAAGCGGCTTAAGAGAGCTAGCGCTCGACTTCACTTATGGTAGAGAGTTTCTAAACTAGGTATTTAATACCGTTCTCTGTTAAAGTACTTTACCTTCGTTAGATATAGTTTTTTATTATATTAAAATAACGCACGACTTCCGTTTAGTAGTATTTCCTAACGCATAATCGTTTAGTTTTAATCTCCGAAATATAACTTAATTAGTATCTATTTTTCAAGACCTTTCTTCGTACCCTCGGATAGAGACCCTAGAAATCTATAAATACCATTAGTTTTTGAAAGATGTGTAAGAGGTAGTAGCCCGTGTTCTTAATATTCGGTTCCTCTTACTAAAGGGTAATCTAGATAGGGTAAGGATATCGGTATGGATTTTACTTTTAATTTTAGTAAAACACAGCCTCTAATATAGGGGTTAGCGAAAAAGGATTTATTTTATATATAATACACTTCTCTCTTTCCGCACGGACGTTTAATATCTTAATACTAATATAGTCTAGCTTAGTATGGGAGTACTTAGCTTAGAAAAACCTTAAGTTAATAAGGGTGCTCTATTTATAGTTTAGAGTAAATATTAGCTTTAGTATTATTACTAGTAGGGATTCTAAGTAGATTAAAAAGCTAGTTTTAGATTACTTAACCTCTATTATTAAAAATAGAGAGCGTGCCTAAGTATATAGGTCGGTCGTTAAATAATATATATTATATTTAGTATATATATTTATAAGTTAGGGTTTAATATATATTATATAAGTATTAAAAACGGCTTATATATTTATGCGGAAAAAGATTAGAGAGTTAAAGAAGGTAAAGGCCTTATCGCGAACTCCTGTACGTAGATACTAATTAAACACAGGAGCTTGTCCCAGCTATTCGCTAGCTTTCTAAACTTCGAAAGCTTACCCTTGCCACGGAGCAGAAAGTAGAGTACCCGCTAGGTCGCCTGAACATGTCTCAAATTGACGACATGATATCAAAGATCGATTATTATATACTTAACGAGCAATCTTATATTAACGCCTCAGACCTTTTTTAGAAGTGCCGGAGCCTACAAAGAGTATTTTTGCTACCCTACTAGTATTGTCCGGCCGGGGATTCTAGGGAGACAATTAGTATAGAGCAAATGGCTCCTTGTCCCCCAGATATAAAGAGTGAGGTCCGACGATGGCCAGCGGTTTCTGAAGTTACTAGGCGTCTGACTTGGGTACGATAGCTGCGAGCATGGCTGTTCCGATGTATACGATGATACAGCTACGTAGCGAATGCCGTATCGTGCGACCCTAGCATCGCCTCCGCTTTCTCATCAGTAACGCCACGCTCTACGTTGCGTAGTGTGAGATACTTCCACCCCACAGTTGGTCTACTACAATTCTCTCGCTGTGAACGAAGTGACTTTGTGATTAGATAAGATCAAAAGCGGTAGTCTTGACAAGTTCAGCTACCATGCTGCAAGATGGACAGGGGGCCATTACACTTCTTGTGAGCAATGTGGCGTTTCCAAAGCCGTTTGCCGTGGTTCCCCGCGCAACATTGCAGCATGAGTAAATGCCGAGTGGTACTGAGACACCACAGCTCAAAGCAGCTCCAGTTGCTTTTTGGGTTTCTGTAATGGATCTCATACTCAAAGTCGTCAGCCTCGAACTTTACTTGTCTGTCTGCTTTAGCTTGCTTCTGTCTCCTTGCCGATGCTTCTGCAAGTTTGCAATATGGAAAGAAGCAGGTTCGCTGATTGTGCAGTGACATCAAAGCCCCATTGTGAGCCGTTGGGAAAACAAACATACTTGCATCTTCGACAATCGCTGGGTGAGCGCTGTGGCGGGGGATTGGTGGAAAACGTCAAACTTACGGGTTCTAGACGAGCAAATGGCCGGCGATTGGCTTTTGACGGGCGGAATCTAGATCAGGACCAGATTGGGCGACGAGTTGTGGGACGACCGGGGTGCTGGATCTGGACTGCCAGATGGGGAGTATTAAAGGCCAGAAGTTGACGAAGGATGTACGTACACTAGGAGACGGAAGAGGCTCAGAAGGCGGCTTCCGGCCGGGGACGCATGGCGCGTGCGAGGGGTCTGTGCTTTTCCTGCCGCTCGATCTGGCGCCAACATCTGGCAGGACCACCCGGCAGAAGCACCTTTCGGATGTGACTACCCGCCTCACCTTTCCAAGTAGGTCCACCTTCGTCGTCTGAGACTTTTCTCGGCTACGACCAGATCTGGCGCTGGAGTACCCCAGAATTACTAATGTACCATTCCTATCCACTTCCTTCTTGGACGACCAGCTGCAGCATCGATCGGGCGTTTTGATGGCGTGTTTTCATTGTACATAGTTACTCACCTCGACCATCTTCATTTTCGCCTATTGGTCTTGAATCAGATAACCAACATTCAATCGCCACCATGTACCAAACCCAGGATGGGATAGCTAAATGCCAGTATGAATCACAGATGGAGCGAAAGGCCGCGGTGAAATTCGATTTATACGTTCCGACTTGATCTGTCAAGTCGCAGGGCGTTGCTCCTGCTTCTAGGATTGGGCAGAGATAGGCCCGTGATCTAGATGCGCCGGCACGGTCTTGGAACCACAGACCAACTTCACCATTCTGTGCATCTGCTGTCCGTCTATGCTCAAGTCCCAAGCCACATCTCCCAATAGTCTGCCCTCCGCGATGTTGATATCATGGTCTGTGAAGTAAAATGAACATACTTCAGCCGTGAGGCCGGTCCAGAACGGCGTTCTGTAAGTGTCATCTTCTAGGTATTTTCGAGCCAGAATAATCGCCGCCAAGACGCGCAAATGCCGATCCGCCTCCGTCATTAGAGAATGTTGTGGCCGCTGAAGACCCTGCTCCAGGTAAATCAGACCGCCACAAAGGACCGCTCCACTAATGTCGGCCCATAGCAGCAGATGGCGTAGGAAGACGGCCAAGTCTGAGGGGAAGCTCCATATGTCGCTGTTGATGGGCAGGATTCTTGCAAGGATGCGCTCAGCCACGCCGGTGACAAGTCGTAAAGAAGGAGGGTGTCGACAGAACAGTTCGAATCGGTGGGCGTCTGACGACATGTCCGTCGATGGGCGAAGACGGGTAACAGCCGATGGTAGCCGGAGTTGACGAGTATTTCTCGAAGAGCGATGTATTTGCATCCTGCCAACACAGTGGCCATCGAGTGTTTGCGATCGAATCACGAAGGGCTCCTCGACATCCACAAGCATGGCGGCTGACCCTACTTAATGCTGGTGGCAATGAAGCTGGAAGTAGACGCTCCTGAAGTACTTAAACAGGTCGTGGCCGGATCAGAAGAACGTTGCAGCAAGATGGAACCTCGCCGCACATCAAGCGTCTACTCCGACACCTTCGAGCTGGATGACCTGCTTCTGAGGCTTACGAAGCAAGCTGAAGAGGAGCAGGATATGGTCATCGACATCTTATGGCAGGAGGCTATGGCACTCTATTGCGAGCTCAGGACGACGCGGCAGCTTCGGGGAGTCATTGTCGGCTTCGTACATGAGCTCGTGGACCTGGTCGATCAGCTGGAAGATCTGCTCAGAAAGTCTCAGTCGCACATGGAGCAGAGAAGGGCGAAGTACTTGGCCAATTGCACCACATTCTAGGCCGCCGAAGCAAGCCGTTTCAACAGTCTGATCCGTGCCTCCCCCGCTACAGTAGAACCCATTAGCCACTTTGAGGTCTGATAATGCACGACTCTGTGGGCTCTGAGCATGCGAGCCTCCAACAGGCCATTCTAAACGTGAGCTCCAGCGCATTTCCTACGTCTCGGTCGGTTTTGGCTCTTGCTTTGGTCTTCTATCATTCGTCTCGACAGCGATGTGTTTTCTTCCTCCAATCTCCTAGGTAGACGCGCGGTGCGATCGGTGACCATGAAGGACGAAGACCCCCTCCCTTCCAAGTACGACGACACCGAGCAGGCCAAGACCTATGCCGTGTCTAGATATGACCAGATGGTGTTGGAAAACGACAAGGAGATAGACTGGTGGTGGTCTCTCCTGGCGAAGATCTTCTCGTGGCTCTTGTTGGCTGGCTACATCGTGTTTCCATCTACGTTCGCGTCGCTGCGGCGGTCACAAGTCCTTGAAAGCATGGGAAAGGTCGGGCACGCCGTCTCGGACTGGGTCAACGACTGCCTCATTGCTCTCGCCTCTATGCTTTCGGGCGTGGCATCCATCGGCCTGGCCTGGCTATGGTGTAAGCGGCGTGCCAACTACGTCTGGGTGTACCAGCATATTGTCATGTACCGGGCCTTGTTTGACTGGATTCTGCTCCTTCACTGACGAAGCTTCAGTTCTACGCTGGCAAACTCGTTGATTGGATTTCTGTCCACCATTCTGAACATCTACACGGTCCACGGAGGCCAGTGGTCGGCGACGTCGATAGCTACGACGTCAGTAACAGGCTGGTGGCTTCTCGTCTCGTGCGTTTTGTGTGGGGTGTACCAGTATTTGTTGGATGGTCTGCGCCATATGGCGGGGTGATTTGACCTCTTGTGCCATCTCCCTTGGAATAATGTATCGGGGCATCCGGATGGGGGATCCAGGAGCTGAGCCATAAAGGACTTGCATTAGGACGTAGTTAATGATCACCCCGTACGCGATAGCATAAGGCAGCTAGCAGCTAAAGTCAACTGTGCACCACATCACCCCGAATCATGGGCACGGACTAGTCAAGATCGGCCTTTGTTGTGAGATATTCGCCTTATAATGATGGGTTCTGAGGAGCTTGCGCTGGGGGCTGCTTCGGCATGTCTGCCCACGCACGAATGCCGCTCAAGCAAAGCCGCTTGCGCAGGAATCTGCACAAGCAAGGCCGCACACGCAGGAGTCTGCTTGAGCAGGTTCATATCGCACATCCGAAGAGATACGATGTAGTGGTCTGGACAGCTTGACCGGTTCTAGATGACTTCTGTCCGCGATCGGCCAGTCAGGAAGTGGGCCAAGCAGGAGATATCAAATGTATTACTTTGTGCTAGCTGCTTTCCTGCCACCCGAGATATTCATAGTCCTGCCGAGTCCATGTGATAACCAGAGATATCAACCCTTTTAACTTTTCCTTTTGCCACGAACGTAGGAAAGGATGCTATATGCCCATCAGCGGTTGGCTTGACAAGTTGATACGATGTTGGGGAAGGCCAACCTCGCTCAACTCGGCCGCAGATGATGCAGTTGTTGTCGCTGAAAGGAAGCCGACGACGTCCGAGTCCCACTGCTCCGGATCGTCCAGCCCTAGATTAGCACCCTCCTTCACGTATCCTTGCATCAGCTCCATCATTGTGTAGCCTAGGTCAACTAAGTCTTTCTTACGGCCCAGCGGGCGACAATCTTCCTGGCCACCTAGCATTCTGATCAGCGCCGCATTCGCCAGTGGGTGAGACCAAGCGTTACTCAGCTTCACCCTACCGCTGGGGTGGAGTAGAACACAGGAGCAGCTCAGGCGGCCGTGCTGCAGTCCCATCTTCTCGAGATGGGCCAGCGCCTCTACAACCTGTCTACTTGTGAGACCAAGTGTTCTGCCATGGGGGCGGATTACACAGACCTGCCCTATGATTACTGCCAGCCGTTGGTAATTGAGGTATAGGTTTCTAACCACCTCTTGCAGCGATCGTGGCATATATTCGTAGATAACGTGATGATTCGCCTTCTCGCTATAGATTTTATGCACTGTAATGATATTTAGGTACTAGATCGATTAGAGTATCTTTGTCTGCTGCGCGGATAAGTCCGGGAAGTGGTAAATGTCTACGACGTCGCTAGATATCCCTCTCTTCTCGGAAACAAGAACGAGATCGCCGTTACCTAGCACTTGGTAGTATATTCTCTCGTAGGCAGCCCAAGGTGATGTCGCTTTGACAAAAACAGTGGCTGCCCCAGAGCTTCCGTCTTGTCTTGCTTTGACGATCCTCAGGAGCTCCATTTGGCGAACGGTGTCGATATTGACGTTGAGGAGAGATGGGGGAAATATGCCTTT
The DNA here is from genome assembly GCF_023278565.1 of Colletotrichum lupini. NCBI lineage: Eukaryota > Fungi > Ascomycota > Sordariomycetes > Glomerellales > Glomerellaceae > Colletotrichum > Colletotrichum lupini. The sequence goes on from NC_064672.1 coordinate 6,208,593, forward strand.
CTGGTCGCTTCCTGCCTTCTGCTCGGGAGGATAAATGCGAAGATAGATATACTCGTGGAAAAAAAGAGCAACAAAGAGGAACTCAGAAGAAATGTGGCGTTGTGGATGCGAAAGAGTCGAGAAGCGTCGTTTCCAACCCCTTCAAGAACATCATGCCAGGAGCCGAGTTTGGAGTTTGGTTCGCAACATGAATGATCTAATCATCTAATCATTTGAGAGCATCGGAGTCATCTCGTTCTGATCCCCATCAGTTCCCGGTCCATTCAATCACTTGCCCTCCCGAACCCTCGTCGTGTACACAAAAGATCCTGCAATGGTAGAAAGCAGTTTCACAACAACGAATCGGCGACTTGAAGACGAGCGTCGCGCCAAGTTCTGCGGTACTGCCAGTATCTGTATATCATCACTGAAGCCGGCGTTGAGGACGGCGAACCGCGTTCGTCGTCCCGTCCCCGAACCGCTCAAGAGCTTATACCGAGAAGAGCATGGCTGCCGACAAGAAGATCATCGACACCATGCCAAGGCTATAATCAGTCAGTCCGACCTGGAAGCCGCCCTGACGAAGGCAGGGATCACGGCTTCTCGGCTCCAGGGCGATGCGTTGCCCTATCCGGTCTTAGGGCTCCCGCCCGGCGTACAGCTCGAATGCCTTCAGGGCTCAGATCGTATCATGGCAGCCGACGAGGTGTTTGACGGGTCGAACAAACATTGGACAGTCGACCTGTATCTGGACGGTGCGTTCGCGAGGGAGGCGCCGGGGCGGGGTCCACTGACGTCACGCAGACCTGAGCGATGACCTGCGGGCGCTTTTCGTCGAAGAATACGAGTACCAGAAGGAACCTGACGATGGCGAGTTCTACTGCAAGATTCGGGGGTATCAGGGACATCATGGCGACGAAAACCCTTTCTTTGAAAGAATCTGGCTGGGACGGCTGGCTGCTCTCTCCAAGAACCGTCGACATCTTCTGGATCAACTATTCCGCCATAAGAAATACGCCGACGCCTTCGATGCGCTCTTGGCTGTCCCGGCCCTCTTTTGCGGGTTTCGACTCAGCGTAGTGCACCAGGTCATGTGCATGAGGTGCGAAGAGGTACGGCGACGTTCCATAACGATGGCAGTTCAACGTCTGACCAGAAGCAGCCTAACCTGCATTACTTGCAACACATCCTCAAGGTATGGAGCGAGATATGCGGCGGCGACGCCCAGGCTATGCGGCTCGTTGATCGACCGACGATAGAGCGTTTGCAGGGAAAAGCGCCCGGGGCGTTCAGCGCGGACCACGACGAGCTCCTGAGCGACCTCAGAAGTGGGCGCATTTTCGGAAACTTTTCCCAGCAACAACGGGAAGAAATCAGAGCACGGGTCTGTAACGTCTCGCAACAATGTCTGATACCGTCGCTCTTCACTTTCTTCGAGGACCGAAAGTTCCTTCACGCTGCCGCCGGCTGCATGAGACGGCTGACAGGTGTCAACTCCAAAGTCACAGTTTCGAGCCGCCTGGATGAGATGTTCCTGGACTCACATCAGCAGCCTGATCTGTGCATAGTGCAGCTATCTCCAACGGGCTATGTGACCGTGCCGGGAGATGCGGCAACCCGTTTCGACCTTGGCTGCCGGCAATTGTGGCTTGCCGCCTTCCGAGAGTTCCGGGAACTGCCGACGGACGTGAAGAAGAAGAAGGACATACTTGCGAAGGCTCGCGGGAGAGCTGACGAGACCACCCTTTTCCAGTTCGCTTCCCTTGCGAACAGACTGGGCTTCGAATCGAATGAGATAAGCAACATCGTGAGGGCGTCCTCGGATGTCGAAGTCGCCAAACGTGTTTTGCTCTCCGCGAGAAAGCCAGGGCAGTATCGATTTCCCGATCTGGAAAAATGCATACACCAGGTGACGGAGATATTGGCAACGGCGCAGCCCATGTCTGCTGCAGAGACGGCGCCCGACTCTGGCTTGAGCGAACTGTGCGCGGAGCTGCCGATCCGTTGTGGAGTTCCTCGCGACAACGATCACGACCGCGACCAAACGAAGCTGTATCTTCCCAGTGTACTGTCAGAGTTCAAGGGCGGGCAGATACGCGTCACCTCATTCTTTATACGAAGGTCAGTTTACTTGTCGTACTTCGGTGGCCCTCCATTCCTGGCTCACTTGGCTTTCGACCAACAGCCAACACATCATCTTGATCTGGGGATCCACGCAGTTAATCCCGCAGACGGGGCGACTCACGGCTCCGAAGCACACACGAATACGGCGGCACAGGCGGAAGCGCAGTCGAGGCTGGACCATCTCAATGAGCTTTCTCAAGCCGAGCAAGCCAAGCTTGACCACCTGCGAAAGCTGGTGCAGGAGCAACAAGGCCGCTTGAACGAGCTTAATGATAGTCTCGACCAAGCTGCTAGTGAACAAAACCCGCAGCGAGACGCATTGGCGGTCAGAGTGCAAGAGGTAGGCGACCAGCACTCAGCCGAAACGAGGATTGTATCGATCGAGACCGGAAACTTGATGCCAGAGACACCACCGCTTGCGGACTTGACAGGCCGTCGTCCTGAAGAAAGGAGCCCTAGACCCACAAAACGACCCCGCAGAGTTACTCGTTTCGACTTCGACAGAGTTCAAGAGGGAATTTCCTTAGATACGGACAACGGTCCTGGCGGAGACGCGTCATTGAGGCAGCAGACAATCACCATCAAGTTCTTCTGGGTAGATGACTCTGGTCAGTGGATCAGTTGCGGCGAGGTCTCCGCCAGCGCGTCCGATTCATTAGAAGTCCAACGGACGGCGGAAAAGTACGTGTGGAAGCAGTATTGTCTGGTCGATACCAGTTACAACTACTTGACTCCCAAAACATGCTTCAAGAGGGTGACGGCAAACGCAACAAATACGATTCTCGTTGTTCGGCCTTACCAAGTGGGTTCGATTATTCAAGGCAGGATAGTGTTGAAACAGAATAAATAAGCATTCAGATAGTTCATTTGTTTACGGTGCGAAAGATCATCAGTATCTGAGGAAAATGACAATGTCTCGACACAGTGCCAGTCATCGTACACGTCCGTTTCCTGCCATGTCGGTCTGTGTTCGCTGTCACGTTCGGGCCAGCGTCCTTATTTCATTGTCATGACTCGACGGTGCAGAGCTAATATGCCCTCAATACCCTGTGACAAGCATATGTTGGGCTTCGTTCACCGTTCAGTGTAGTAGGTGTCTACCATGTACAGTGATGCAAGCCAACGGAATGAGTAATGCTGCGTCAATTGGACAAAACCCCTCAAGCGCCACCACTGCAATACATTCGAATAGGTACAGATGAGAGGAAAGACCATGGCGTTCCAGAGACATAACCTGAATCTTGCTGTGCTGAGATGCACGGAAGAGAAACAGATCACTCTATCGCCTAGGTTGGTAGTCCAACTCTGTCATGTCGACTTTGCTTCCCAAATAACCCCTCACAAGCTTTCGCAAGGTACGTCTTACCTTAGGCGAGGCCGATGCTATGCGAATGAGAACAAGCCCGGGTAGGTTGGGGGGCTGGCTTACCCAAGACCATCATGCCTTCCCTTCCCTTCTCGTTGTCCTGGACTCTTCGAATGTACTTCCCTTCGACTTCCCCCCGAATGATCGCATCGAAATCAGGAGCGCCCTTGGCGATCGTAGCCCGAGGACTTATGTCACGACCTTGAGATATGTGCTGGACGAATATCGAAATCTTCAAGATCTAGCATCGGTCAGCCGCCGAACCATGTTTTCCGACGCCCAACTCACATATCCGTCATCTAGAGTGTCCTCCTTCAGTGCACCATCCAGCAAGTCCTTGATGGCAACGGCCAGTTCTAGTCATGTTAGTCAGGCGGACAACCCGCGCCGGAGAACGTCGTACCGATGGTGTCCAGTGTCCACACGAGGTGAATGCGGCGAGTGCGGGCCTTGCGACTGTTGAATTCGTAAATGAGCTTTTTCAGGTAAGGTAATTGCGCTGCGATCCCGTAACCGCTGGCAACCATGGGCACAACGTCGTAGTCGGTGACCGGGATGCTCATGCCGTGTGGGCCACCAAAAAGGGCGGGACAAGCCTTCTGCGACTTTTGCGATTTGCTGAAGTGGAGGAGTTTTTGGGTCAACCCCGAGCGGGGCTCGACCAACAAATGAAGCGTGTCGACGGGCGAGGCCGACCACGACGCGACCACAAATGGGTGGGTTTGCCACATGGACCGAAGCCTCGCTGAGGGAGTGAGCATCCACAGAGATATAGACTGTCCGGCGTCGATGAAGACAGGGCGTGACAGTCTCAATTCAATAATGACGACGTCGCCGGAGCTGCTGATTGATGCCCGAGGGAAGCCGTGAAAGGGGAAGTCGTTGCGATAGACGACCAAGCCCGAAAGCAGTAGCAGAGATAGACCGGATGCGCCAATCGAAACGTAGAGCAACAGGCGCGCAAAGACCGGTTGCGGAGCCAGATGCTCCCAAATCCCGTATATAGACAATACCGCCATGCCTTGGTGGAGGCGGATGAATATTTCGAAGAGGTTGTCTTTGAAGACTGGGATAGAGAGGAGGACAAGACCTCCGATGGCTGACGCCGCCTGTCAATCATGATCAATACTAGGCCCCTCGGAACGTAGGCCACCAGTCCCGGACAGCTTACCCTGACCGCCCCTCTATTGTCAGCCGCATCCAACGAGAACGATGTAGAAGACATCTGAGCAGTGATGGCGTGGAACAAGAGCAGCAACGAAGCCATCACGCCCGTCAAGCCGTGCAAACGACGGACCGAGCGCCATCGAAGACCAAGTAAGCTGGTGAGCGAGTCAAGATGCCACGCCGACAATGGGAAGACCATAGTGATGAGAGACAGATAACCCGCGCGTCGCCCAGCATCGGAGAGTGAGGGGCACTGGAACCAGAGACAGAGGATGTTCGACGCGAGGTAGGCTGCCGAGCCCAAGACATCCGCCCAGCTCCACTCGGCGTAGATGGTCGGGTAGACGAGGTATCTGAGAAGCGGAGCTCGGACGACGGATGCTAGTCGTGATAGCCAGGACCGGAATCGAAGACATAGGAAGAGGAAGCAAAGCCCGAGGGCGGAAACAGAGTAGATGATGACAAGACGAGAATCCGAGTCTTTCATGGTTCGGAGGAAAGCGTTGATCAAGGCAAGCTACCGCGTAGCCAGGTGAGTCGATTGAAATGTGTTTGCGCATCTCTTTTGGTTGGCCCCTGGCAGTCACTCGATCCTAAAGCAGCTGGATTCCATTCTTCCTCTTCAAGTCGGAAAGGTGGACAAGCGGAGCGCGGTACTGTTTCGGGACAATACTGACTGGACCGCGTCTCGACGGTTGGATATCGATGTCATTGCCTAGACAGTCGAGCACGAAAGCTGTATCTTGCTCTAGCCGTTTGAAGCTGCGGTTTCATGGGCCATGGTGAGTGGCTTCGGCTCGGCATTTGAAGCAGAGGTTATGGGTTCTAGCGTAGTATCTCGACAGAAGTGGACTCAAGTTCTGCCGTCCTGTCTGCTGTCGCCATCTCCATCTGAGGTCATTTTCGGCTCAATACAGTGTACAGCTCTACATGCTCCCTGAGCATCTCGTTGCACGGCAAATCCCAGAATGGCTGTCAACAGATGCGCCGTCTCGTGTTCAACGGAATCTCCAATACTTGCTGTGGTGCTAGACGCTCCCGAGGCATATATGACCACGAAGACATCGTCTCTTACAGCAATCCTCTTTTCCCGAAACCACATCGTACGCCGGCAGTCAATCATGTCCACAGAGAATCAAAACATTCCACCAAATACCGAGACTCCTGGAGCCACCAAAGGCGCCGCCGCCGCACCGACCTCGTCTCTGCTGACGCCAAACGCGACTCCGGAGGTCGAAGATGGTAGGGTCTAGGCCGAAAGAAGGAGAGCCGCTGCCGCAGCGCAGCAGGTCCCCGAGCCTACTGTAGATGGTTCTGGCAATGTAGATGTAGACAAAGCCACGACTCCCCAAAGCGACGCCGCCGCCACACATCGTAGAGAAGTTTCGGCCGAGATCCAGCGTATCCTTGGATGCGCCGATGATTCCTATGCAGAAATCATGGGGGTCAAGACGGACGCCACCGCCAAGGAGAAAGAGGCCGCCTGGAGACGCTTGGGGTGCCTGTTGCACGAAAAGTCTACTAACGAGAAGGATGCTGAGAAGGCTTTCAACAGTAGGCCTGGATCGGCTCACCCTATTGGTTGCGTGCTGACATGACTGTAAAAGAACTCCTAGTGGCTGCAAAGAGTCCGGAGATAGACGAGTTCGATATTGAGGAGATGCTCGACTGGGACGGCAAGGAGCCGCTTCCAGATCTTGAAGAGGATTCGATGGACGTTGATCCCATTCCCGTTCCACCGCAAACTGTGAGGGATATTTTCGACAAGGCAACACCTTCACTTGATCGTCTGAAAGAGAATTCTGATGATCCGGCCGCGCTGAAGGAGATAGCAACATTCAACATGCTGATCTCTGAATTCGCCTTAGCCCAGAAGGAAGTTTTAGGCGATGATGCTTCTGATGTGTCCTCGGACACCTGGAGCATCTCCGTACCGTTCTTTGGCCCTCATTACAGACTGGTCCGGGACAATTACCAGATTCTTGTCAACGAAAGAACGAACAAATCCGCCAGACGTGCCATTGCCAAGACAAAGAGGCTGATTGACGAATATATTGAATGGCATCACTTTCCGCAGAACTGGACAGTCGAGACGGCAGATACATATTTAGAAAGACAGGACAAGGGAGGTAAGGAGGCCGAAGGCGCCAGGCTTCCTGGAAGCCTGGCGGCTATACGCTACCCGTGGACCACAGCCCCGGCGGCCGACGGCTCCCTCATCATAGGGGTGCGGAAACAAGGGCGATTCGGGAACCAGGTATGCGTCGAGAAAAGAAAGACCCCACCGCAGACTGCTGCGTCAGGTTCCACCAAAGAGGCATTGAGATCCTTACCGTCAGCAGCTTCAGCAAGGTCCTCGGTCGTTCGAGTGCGAGGGCCGAGATCGAGAAGGTCTGTCGGAGAGACGACATCGCCCCGCCTTGGGACGCCGGTTACATCAGCGAGTACCATGACCCCTCGAGGCTGGAAAAGAACCCCGTTCATCGCAGAGCCCTGCAGAAGGCTCAGGCAGAGTCGTCCGCCAAAAAGCGTTTGGACGAGCGAAAGCAAGACCTGGATGAGGCGGCAGGCAAGACTGACCGTACGCCGAAGGAGCTGGACGACAGAGTCGGACTTCTCGAAGTCAGCATGACAGAGATGAAAACCTTGCTGTTGGTCTTACAAGAGAACATGAATATACTGGTGGCATCGATCCAAGCGCCTGTGCAGCCAAAGTAGAATTTACTATGGTTCAGGAAGGTCATGGCTGGGTTTGCTCCGTGTATTACTTATTCATTGAGGCGCATTTGTAGTCTTTGCTCTTTTATTTTCACGTCATGTTGCAAGGATACTAAGCTAGAATGATTAGAATATCTCGAGGTCCGAAATTGATTATCTGAAGAAGAGCGTTGAGAGAATCGTGAGCATTTCAAAAGCTACTTGCTGACGTGCGCTAGGAGTCTGGCTCCGAACACACCCAGGGAAGAACTTGACGATAGGATCGCACTTATCGTTAACCCCGTTAACCCCGTTAACCCAGTTAACCCAGAAGAGCGTTTACCACAGCGCCGGCTGAGTGCCGACATGATTCAGATCACTTGCTCGATATTTCGTTGCTATATAGCTTATCGTATGTGTTAGTATCCCTATTATAGGGTAGTTAGTTCGAACCGTAGTTGACGAAGAGATCAATTGAACTATATAAATATCTGCGTAGGTATAAAAAGGAGGTTCTAACCATAGGTTAGGCTGGCTATGATAATTATAAATAGGGCCCCTAATTAGCCCCTGCGTAGTCGGCTATATACCGCGGTCGAATTAGATTTTTAATCCGATACTAACTTTCTCTTTTTTTTATCGATTTAACCGCTACGGTTAGAGGTATAATTCGACCTCGGGCCCGTTTACTAGGTCGTCTCCTTTTTCCCCTTTTCTCTATTCTTTTTATATAACCTATCCCTCTATTCGTATAGTGACTTTTCTACTACTTACGAATTACTCTAATCCTTTATTTAGTACTACTTTTATAAAAGCGTTTACGAGGTTATCTTTATTATTAATCTAACGGATTTCGAGTATCTCGCGCCTTTTATACGATTACCTAAGGGCTATAATATCGATTATAAGCCTCTTTTCCTTCGTCGTTCCTAATTTAATAAGGTATTCGTATAGCGAGTAGGAATTAGTATAAATAACCGTTAGAATAGGTAGAAGGCTAATTCGATCGGTAATCTTTCTTAGCGTCGTTAAAATTGTATAAGAGAGGTTAACGCTATTAACTATACTATAAACCTCCGATACTAACACACTTCTCGTTACCCACTTACTTTTAGTTAACGAGTAATAGATTATATTACCGTATATAGTGAATTCGCTCTCGCCCATACTCTCGTTAGCTAGGATAATAATATACCCTAATTACGAAGTAAGGTCGTTATTATTTATAAATAACCTATCGACGAAAACGTAGAGCTTACTAGTCGTAAAGTCGATCGGGTAATAAACGAGACCTCGATCGAGATTCGTCTATTACTACTTAAGCCGCTTATTAAGTACCTCGACGTCTCGTTTAGTTAGATCTATAGCCTACGCTACTCTAACGTAATTAAAAGTTACCTCGGGCTAATAAATACTTATAATATATACCCCTCGCATAAGCTTAGCCTTATACCGCTTTTTAATATCGGTTACGTTCGGGTTAACGAAGTTAATCTTCTCGCCCTACCCCTTTTACTAAAAAATAACGGTTTCTCCTTTAATTATAAGAATCCCGCCGTTAAATACTAGGGGGGTATTTATTATAAGGACCTCTTTTAGCTTCGCTACGAAGCCCGCTTTCTAAAGCTCTTTATTTTCCTTTTTTATAAAGTTAATATCGGATAGGCCTAATATATCGTCGGTTTATATTCTAACGATCCTAAATTAGTCGCCTTCGTGCTCCGTAACTAATAAGCACGGGTCGTACGTAGAGGTAACTATTAATAGTTAATTAATATAAAAATCGTAGTAAGTGGCCTATTAATAGGTACCCGATTCTGCGAGCCTATATAGTGGCTTAAGCACTTTAATAATCGTGCTTTTTAGGTACTTACTAGCTATTTCCTTTGGTAGATAGGCTAGGATTTTCCTTATGAGCCCTGTGGCCGATTAGGTATATACCTAGGTAATATTACGGCTCTAAATTTCGTATCCCTTTTTCCGTAGCAATGCTATTAGTGCTATTATTAATCGTTAGCTATAGCGCTATATAGTAGGCGATTATATAAGTAGCGTCGCCTTTTCGACGTCGCCGTACCCCTAAATTATATATCTAGACTTCTCGTATAGTTAGGGTATTCCTTTTTTTTTAATTTTACGAACTATTTATAATTTGAATATGCGGAGGTTTATATGCTTTTCTAAATCGTAGAGGATAAATTAATAAACCCCTCGATCGCGTAGAGTATCTATTTTAATAAGATCTAATCCCTTATACGGCTTTTTAGTAGTTATAATTACGCCTTCCTTGCGTAGTTTAACTACTAGCTCGAAATTAGCTTTTTTTTTTACTATATAAAAGGTATTAATTACCTCGTCGCTAGTAATAAATTGCCGCGTTAGTACTTACCGTCGTAGTCTCCTACGACGTATTAGTACCCTTTTAGCAATTTCCTCTTCCTCGTCGTCTATTAGTATTATTACGACGATTTCGTCGAGGATAATTTCCTATACCTCTACCGCAGGTTATATAGCTTCCCTTAGCTTTTCTTCTTCTTATAAGTTAGAAATTACCTCGATAGGATCTATATAATATAATTTAACTACCGTAATTAATACTTCGAGTAACTAGTTACGATCTTTTACAACTACGTAAGAACGCTCGTTAACGGAAATTAATTTATATAGCCTAGCCTATTATTAAGTAATTTCGCGCTATACTCGTATATCCGAATTTAGGGGCATATCTAAATTAACCCCTATATTAGGCCTATTGTGCGTAGTAATTACCTTATTAACTTACCTTCTTACGCTTACCTCGCGTAGTACCCGCATTACTTTTTTAACTACTTAAGCTCGCTAGCTTATATTTAGCGACGGTAGCGAGGCTAAGGTCGTTTTTAAATATATTCTAAATACTAAAAGCGTCGGTATAAGCCCGTTAGGCCCTATAGTATCGTTATAGTATTTAAGTACTATCTAGAGGCATTCGTCGTCGTTAGAATCGGGATTTTCCTCTTTAATAATTTTAAACGCTCTTTTTAATTACTAGTGCGCCCTTTCTACCTTTTTAATACTATAGTACGCTTCGACGGGCACGACTTTTAACTATATACCGTAGGCCGTTATATTTTTTTTAAATTTTACTAACTTAAAACTAGTACTAGCGTCGGTTTTAATACCGTCTAGCGGTCCCTAGTATATGTCAATCTAGCTTTTTCGTAGAGCTACTTATATTATTTTTGCTTATAGATCCCGTAGGAATTGCCCTGCTTAGAATAATATAGCCTCGTCGATTATATATAGGACCGGTTGACTATTTAAGTAGAAGATATCGACGACGATCTCTTAATTAAAGTTAAGCTTATTACGTAATTTGAATTTGAATTTGCGTAGGCTCTGCGCATTTATTTAGCATTAGTAGCATACTTTCGTTAACTACTCTAGCGCCCCTATTTCGATATTATTATTACCCAAATGCTTTAGGAGGTTATATAGCCTCGCGACCGATGGGTAGCTAAATCTCTAGTATAGTTGTCTAAGCTTACTTTCCGTTAGGTAATTAATCGACTTTATATTATTAATAAGCCTTATAAACGCGTGCCCTTATTATCGTTTAACTATTTCGAAGTGCTTGCGGTTAGAGATTCTGTTTTTTATATTATCGAATATAATGCTTAGTCGATCTATGTCTTTTAGATATAGGAGAAATGGGGTATTAATGGGTAGGATATAGAAAGTTATCGTTCCGAAGTACGTCTCTACTTTTACCGTACTTAGGGTAACGATTTCCTTACCTAGGCCGAAGCTAATCCTCGCAATACCCGCTATTAACGTATTAAGCGTTACTAGCGCGATTTTTTATAACGCTTAGAATTGCCCTTTTCCTCTTATTAACTATTACGATGCCCTAGTATCTAGGATAATCCTATGGAAATTGTCTAGGCCGTACCTTTCGTTCGCATAGAATGCCTATACGAGCTTAATATTTAAGTAATCTAAGTAGTATAAAAAGGACCCCTCTAGCTGCCCCTAGAATTGCTTAGCACCTTATCTCTTTTTTTTAAATATTAAGAGAGTAGAATTCTGTGCTATTAGATTCGTCCTTTTGCCTACCTCTGTATTCGTCGTCTAAGGGACCTTCCCTTACTATCCGTAGATAAAAGCCTGCTTATTAAGGGCTTTTATTACTTTTTATTCGTTTAGCCTCGTATATCCTCCCGAGGCTAACGGGGCAAAGAAAGAGTAGTTAATATCGTCGACTTCGTCATAATTTAATTCGTCGGTATAGGGGGTAAGATCTTCTTTATTTTCCGAATCTCCTATAAGGTGCGGGTGCTTTAGGCTACTAAATTAGCTACTTTTACTAGGTTCCGTACCCCCGGATCTACCCTTATATATAACAAGGAATTAGTTAAATCGATAAGGGCTAGTTTTGCTATTTGCTACTCTCGATTTTCTATATTATTTATATAATTTAGTACGCTCTTCCTTAGAGTAGTTACTTAACTAATATCTATCCTTTTTATAAATAAAATACTACTTCTTCTATTACCCTGCTCGCGAGTTAAATCTCTACCTATTTAACGAATCTGGGATTCCCTACTAGCGATTGCCGTACCTAGCTTCCTTTCCTTTTTTATTATACGTTCGGTCGACCTAATACTATTAGTAAGGGCCGTTATACGCCTAGAAGTAGGTTTAGCACGGCATTCTCGCTTTAATATTAAAGCTAGATCTTAGCCTCGAGTAGAGCGTCTCGTAGTTTTTAAGTACTTAGTATAAAGTTATTTTCGCTTTTAAAACGCGCTAAACTGCGGTATAAAGATATCCGACTTTCCGCTCGTTAGTCCCCTTATTTAGCTAGGTTTTCGCTAGCTTATTAATTCGATTAATAAGCTTTTTAAGGATTTTTACTTACGATTTACCCTCTATTATCCTGGCTATAGATACGAAAGAAATCGCTCGTAGCTTAGATAGGAGCTCTAGGTTCTTATTATAGGTCTCGAAGCGGCTTCGGATTGCGTTAATTATGCTAAGAAAGTCGTTTTAATTAAGATTACGTACCGCTTTATAATAGTAATTAGAGGCTTTGCTTACGAGTATAATATTAACTACCGAATAATACTAGTATTCCCTAATTCCGACTTTTTCGTAGTAATTATAAAATATTATTAGGGTTTCTTATAAGACCTTATACTTCCCCCCAAAGTATAATTTCTTTTTTAGGAAGATCTTTTTAAGGTCTATAAACTGCCTCGTATTTACCGCTAGATTTTTAATATTTATATACGATCCCTGCGTCGCTACGTATTATTAGTAACTTCGGGTGGTCTGCCTCCTTTCTTACTAGCCGATTAGTACCGAATTTTATATTAGTAGCGGCGACGAGCTATAGATCGAAATAGGCGGAATTGTCGATTATCGTACTTTTAATACTATATTTTGCCTCTATATATCCTTTTGCGACGATAGATTGCTATTAGTAATTATAAGAAGGAAATTTGGGTCGTTTACCCTTTTTTTAAATTCGTTAAAGCGATTATACGCCCTATTGACTTATGCCTAGGTCTATATTACGAATTCTTCCTCCGTAATCGTTATTACTAAGATTTCGTAAGGTTCTTATAATTATAATTGCGCTAGTAGTACCCCTCGCCCATAAAGGAATTTATTAACTACTTTCGCAATTCTTAGGCTTGCGCTTGCGAACTATTCGTCTAGCTAATAGCTAAGGTCGTTTACGATCTCGTAAAATAGGGGTTACCCCTACAGCCCCTTTTTCTCGTAAACCTTAGTTAAATAGATTAATACTACGTTAATTTGCTCGCCGTTAGGCTAATCTGCAATTCTATATATCTACGTCCCCTAATAGTCCGGGTTAATATTTACTTACTTATAAGGGATGGGGATTCTATTTAGGATCGGGTTTCGCCCTCTCCTTTCTTACCCTAACTTACTAAGGGTCGTACCTTAGCTTATGCCCGTATTAGCGGTTACTAGCGTATTTAATCTTAACGGGGATATATTTAATCCGCGCGCCGGTCGTAATAAATTTATACTTTCGCTACTTAACGAATTTATTAAGGTCTAGGAGATTCCCGCTTCCTCTCGCCGTCTCGCTATTACTCTCGTTTCTACCCTCTTTAGTAATTATTACTACTCTTTTAAATCGCTAACTATCGTACCTATTAAGATCCTCCTTTTTATTTAGTATAAAAAGGTAAGTTTTAGTAGTTCCTTTTTCTAATAGTAGCGGTAGACGTTTATATTACCGTAGGACGATATAATAATTAGTCTCGGGATCTTTACTAGTTACCGATTTCCGCTTTTTTATATACTTCTAGCCTCCTAAGCCTCGTGCTCTCCGTAATCTCTAAATCCCCTCCTCTTTCGTTAGACCGTTCCCTATACTATATTCCTAAGTAATACTCGGGGGGTAGTTAAGGGAGCTACGGGGAGGTCGTTTAGATCGCGGGCTTAAAGTCGTACTCATAAGATCTTAGTAATAATAGACTTTTTTTATATATTATAAATCTCTTAGCTTAATAACTCCTATACGCTTCTTACTACGCTAACTAAGAATATTTATATTTAGAGATCCCTTTTTTTAATCGCGCGGTGCTTTTTTATACCGTATTATTAAGCTTACCTATTGCGCTAATTAACTAGGCGGGTAGTTACTACGTAAGTATTTCTTTCTACCGATTTAATTAGTTAATTTTTAATCGCGGGCCGGCTATGGAAAAGTTATTTAGTAAAAAGGCTACTTAAAGCGACGGCAAAAAACTAGTCGCTTAAGTAGTTCCGTTAATTAACGTAGTTTAACGTAATAAACGTCGACCTCTCGTAAGTAGTAAAGGGCTACGATTACTTAATTCCGTACGGTATTTAAGAATCGCCCCCTTTTTTATTTACTTCCGTAAGGTTAATTAGTACGAATCTTCTATCCCGTGCGGTATTAGGAGGTCGTCTCTTCTACGTAGCGAGATACCTTACTAATTTATAATAATAGAATTTAACTACTAATTAGTATTAGTATCCCTATTATAAGGTAGTTAGTTCGAACCGTAGTTAACGAAGAGATTAATTAAACTATATAAATATCTGCGTAGGTATAAAAAGGAGGTTCTAACCGTAGGTTAGGCTGGCTATGATAATCGTAAATAGGGCCCCTAATTGGCCCCTGCGCAGTCGGCTGTATGCCGCGGTCGAATTGGACTTCTAATCCGATAGTATGACGCCCCTGTGCAAACGCGTAACGATATAAAACCCGAGGCGGCTACGAATACTCCGCTGTGAATTTGGCACCGGGCGGGAGCATTGAGACTTTACCTGCGTACGGGTATTTCGTCCTAGGACTAGGTTGAGGCCGCCGTTTTTCTAGCAGAGAGTGTTTCGGCTCCGGTCTCAGAAGGCATCGTCTTCCTATGTCTGTGCAGTAGCGGCCGAAATCGGCTTCTTAATCAACGCCGTCGAAGGCCTGATACGACTGGACTACTTTCGACCTTTCTTGCCGACATGGCGTCAGGACCTTCGTGTTAATTACCCTCTCGAGACCGACCTTGTTTTCTTGTCATAGCATATGCCGATCCCAAAACATTCTGTATATCACAGGCCGTTTATACTTCATAGCTCTTGCACGGAACGCTATATCCCGTTTTTCTCCCTAAATCTTTCGAGTGTAAAATTAAAATTAAAGAAGCTAAGATTAGTAGCAAAGTCTCATTCAATATCCGATAAAGATCTTGTACGTATCAAGCTAGTAGTCGTTTTTAAATATAGTATATATAAGTCGATAATACGTATATTAATTCCCTCTCGTAAAGATAAGTAAGGAATTTATCAATCCTATACCAAGATCTTAAATTATCTCTATAGTTATAAGACTTCGATTTTTAAATCCTACTCTTTTGAAATATGACAAAGGTAAAGTACTTCGGCTGTACTTCTAGGGTTATGGCTACTATCCTACTTAGAGGAAAACCATAGCCTATTGAGCCCCTTCCTACAAAATGATCTCCGCGAGTGCTAGACTGGCCATAACCAAGCTTATCACGAAGTCTACAATGGACGTCTTAAAAACGTCTCCTCTACTCGCTTCGACACCCAGGAGGTCTGCCACAGCCTCAGATGTTTTGTACAGCGAGACCGCGAACACTGCCACCACAGCGAACAGAATGACAGCGACAAAACCAAGTCCAAGCGATACGAAGCGGAGCAACCGGAACTTGAGGCCGGCAAGCAGTAGTACAGTCGAAACCAATGCGCATCCCAGCCCGGCGGACAGAACGGTCTCCAGGTTCGGACACTTGTCTACCAGCTCCTGTAAGTTGTCGATCTCCTTGGGCGAAGGAAGGAACGAGGCCAGGTCTTGGAGCAGGCGAAACGCAGAACCAGGAATAGCGGAGCATTCGGAGTCCACGCATGCGTACCTCGTGCCCACCGACACGCGCGACGGCAGACTGGCGGCGACTAGAGACTCGCCCGACGCGACCGCGGCAGTGACGACGCTGGAGGCCGCGCTTTTCACCGCTGTGGCGATAGACCCAATCACGTCAGGGACTTGAACAAAGCGCCGCGCTTCTTCACGTAGCTTTTCCGTCGTTAGTCCCGCATCGTCCTCGTGATGGGTCACGTACCAGAATCTGCACTATGCCCCTCGTCTCGTTCTGCTCATTCTGCAAAATCCTGACGGTCAACGCGAGTATGACCAGCGTCAAAATGACGTGAAGCGACATGACGATCTTGGACATCATGCTGCTATATGGAGGGCGGTGTGAACGTGATTGCTGAGTGATCAGGGCTCGGCGGGAGGCCTGAAAGAGCATGTCCGCCTACATATCGTGGCAACATATCCGCCCCGCCATGCAACTGCAGCTGGAATCGTTTCTGGCCCCAAGGTCTCGAGAATTGACCGCTCCAGCCACTGCAGCCACTACAGCCGCTTCGAGATCTTTGCCAATGTTTTAAGACATCGAAGCGCAAGGAGCGTACTGTGTGGAGTCCGGCAAGCACTCTAGAAAGAGCCGTTGGGCGCAACGCTTTGAAAGCCGGTTTCTGCTTGCGTGGCGTAAGGGGCACTACTTACTTTTGTAGTCGCGGCGAAAAATGGCTCGGATGAGCAGGCACTACCATGCGATCTGGAGCTACAGTACGCGCTTCGAAGTGCAGCCCACTCCAGGCACAGAACTGCAAGCTTACGACCCCATTGAATCTCGGCACTGGGTCGGAAATGCGTGGCAGGATACTCCGTATATCGAAATGTGATCAACAAGAACAGAGCATGTCTTTCATCCGCATGGCCTTGTTCTTAACTAGGCCAGATATAAAGTGTTGCTAACTCATCGGTCTAGGCGAGAATCTTCCTCTTAGAATCAGGAACGCCTTTGTATACATATGCAAGTAGGGCAAGTAGGACAACTTCAATCTGAGAAGGATTTTTAATATTTGTATATTTAAAGAACCATTCGACGTTATTAAGTTAATCGCTATCGAGAAGCTCCGAAACGCGCTACGGGGCACTAGCACGATCCATCGCGTAGCGACTCTACGCACATCCCGACGCAATAGATTATAAGCTAGATTCGACGTCTATTACTATTACGAGGGAGGTTATAGTAACGAGTAACGAGGATCTACTATTACAAAGGGTATAAAAACTATTTACAAAAGTCCGACTAAACTAGACTCCCTAAGAGATAATTAATAATACGACTAATAAAATAACGGAGACTCTTAGTATTAGCTAGCGAATAGTAACTACGCGAGCCGTAACTTTAACTAAAGAACGCGCAAAACCTATAATAAATAATAATAAAAGACTACTCTTAACGGTAAGTAAATAAATTAAAAAGCTAAACATAGTAATTAAGATTATATTTAATATATAAAAAAAGTTAGAAATATAAAATAAGAACGTTAAGGTAAAGCTTTGCGTAGTTATTTTAGAGCTATAAATTATTAAAAACGAGCTATAAGCTATTAAAAAAGAGCTATAAATAATAAAAAAACGTATAGAGGATAAAAGTACTAAGACGAATAAAAGCCTCGAAATAATTATAATAATAACTACGACGCGGAATAGTTTAAATACGTCCTATACGGACGTTATATAAAGCGGCTTAGGTAAGTAAGGTTATAATTTATAAATAGCTATACTAAGTAACGCGACGCTACCGAGCCGTAGTAACCCTCTATTTTATATAATTAATATATTAAAAATTAAAAAAAATAGTAATAAGCCTAACGTAGGTTAGGTCCGGGCTATAGTAAAAAAAGAAATCCGTACTATAAATAAATAGAGTAGCTAGTACTATTAGGCCGTTATAATAAACCTAAAGAACGTAAATAAAATCCGGGTTATTTATTATAACGATACTAAGTATAAGCTTATTAAATAGATTATAAAAAAGAGCTTTGGTCCTAGTATACGAGTTTTATAAAACGAACTCTACTTTATAAAAATTAATAATATAAAGAGAACTGAGGTACTAAACGAGAATAGTAATATTAGGGCGGAAGCGGTAGAGGTACTTAGTTAAGAAAACGAGACTACTATTACTAAGATATTTTAGCTTAATAAAAAAGATATACTTAAGGTATATAGGTCTATAGTCGTATTTATAACTAAGGCTAGTAATATATATAAACTAATCTCTAAGAGCTTCTTTTATATTAAAAAAGAGTCCGGTACGACGATAGTGTTTAAATAGCGGCTACGTTTTTAATAATACTATAATTATTAATAAATTACTAAGCATAAGGCGTATCAGTACGCAAACCCCTAGGTATATAAATAATATACTAAGGTAGGCTATTATTATAGTAAATATAATAAAACGATCGTAATATATATACTTTATAATAAACCGTACGAGTTATTTAATAAAAACTATCCGAAGCTATATCCGCGCTTTTATAAATAAAAAGGTCTAGATTTTTTAGCTAAATATAAAAAAATAGGCTAAGGTCTATAAGAGTTTAATAAATAACGAGACGTTATGCGACTTTATAGTTATAGTAATATAAGAGCTATAGGTATAGAGGATAAAAAATAAGGTTATTATTATTTTAATAAGATATAGTAAGTAAATAAGAATAATATTAATAAAATAAAAAAAAGAAGGGAAATAAGGGATTAGGAGTCTACTTTAAGTAAATAGAGAAGTAGAGGCGGAATAAGTACTAATAGCGTCCTCGGATATTATTATAGCCGTTATTTAGCTTCTAAATTAAAGGTTATTAGTAGTATCGGTATACGTACTAATATAAAAGCCGGAGATACTATAGTAGGTATATAACTTATTATAATAAGCTATTATAAATATTTAAAAAGGAATAAGTAAGAGGGTAAATATAGTTCTAATAAGAGACTTTAATTACTACGACTACTTATAAAAAAGCGATAATGTATTAGAGGGCTAATAGGGCGAGGTAGACCTAATTATTAAGCTAATAAGCGAGTACTCGCTCCGTAGCCTCCTTCTGCGCAGTATAAAAATATAAAAAAAGAACGATATAATAATAACTATTAACCTATCCCTTGTATTTAAAAAACTAATAAAAACGGTAATACGATACGCCCTATATAAAATAAATTACGGGTCGGATTACTAAGTAATCGAAACGACCTTCGATATTATTATACTTAAAATAAAAAGCCGTCCGTAACTCCTCTTTAAAAACGCTTTATAAAAATAAATTAATAAGAAAGTAGAAGTAAACCTAGGACGAATTTTAATAGGGGGTATAATATAATAATAAATAGATTAACTAATATTTATAATATATAAAGTAGTAAAAGTACTAACCCCTAAGGCTAAGCTATCTCTATATATAAAATAATAGTAAATAATTAACCTTACTTAGCTTTAATAAATCTATACTTATTAAAAGAACTTAGTATAAATAAAAAAAAGGGTAAGTAATACTTAGCCCGAGCTAGAAAAACGCGCCCGCTTAGTAGCTAAGTAATATTACGACGCTATTTAATAATAAAAGAAATACTATTAGGATAATTTTTTAATAAACGATATTAATATTTAAAAGGCTACGAAGTACTTTAATACTAATAAAGGAGTATTTTTTAATAAAATACCTTAACTTAAAAGAGCGGATAGTTTTTAAATAGAAGATATTGTAAAATAAGTTAATAAGTTACTC
The DNA here is from genome assembly GCF_023278565.1 of Colletotrichum lupini. NCBI lineage: Eukaryota > Fungi > Ascomycota > Sordariomycetes > Glomerellales > Glomerellaceae > Colletotrichum > Colletotrichum lupini. The sequence continues at coordinate 6,228,070 of NC_064672.1, forward strand.
TCTATATTCTTCTCTCCTCTTTTTAGTACGATTAAAGAAGAGGGCGAGCGGTTATAAAGAGCGCCCGTACTTTTCTTTAACTTAACGTTAAGAAAAGTAAAGAGACAGCTCTTTATAACGAAATTATAAAAAGCCCCCGGAAAGAACGGTTTATTAGTAGTAATATAGAAGTATATATAGTTAGTAATAAAAAAGAGGGTGCTTATAATTTTTTGAACCTTATTAAATAAAGGCTTATTATTAAAATAATAGTAATATACTAAGATTATCTTATTAAAAAAGCTAAATAAAAATAACTACGGCATAGTAAAGGCCTAGTAACCGATCTCGCTACTCTTAATACTTAAAAAAGTACTAAAGTCGGTCTTAATAAAACGTATCTCGTACGTACTTAAGTCGTTTAGCCTCCTCTTTACGAGCTACTTTAATACTTATAAATAAAAGTTAGTAAAATAGGCGCTAATATTATTATAAGAGTATATTTATAAAATATAAAAAAAAAGAAAAGTGGTTAGTCTAGTTAGCTTTAATATTAAAAAAGCTTATAATAGGGTATATAAAAAGAGACTAGTTTAACGACTTAGGGTACGGGGTATCCTTAAGAAGCTAGTAAAATAGGTTAATACCTTCTACTCTTATAGAACGGTAAGTATCCTAGTTAACGGTTATAATTCCGGGGCTCGTCTATTATTATAAATAAAATTACCTTAGGGCTTGCTATTATTACCCGTACTATTCTTTTTTTTTAATACTAACCTTATATAATACTAAATTAACGAGAATAGGGGTGCGCTAGCCTTTATTAATAACTATATAATATAAGTTACTAATTAATTATATAAAGTAAATTATAAAAATATTTAGAATATTATTAATAGAGTACTTAAATAGGAACGACGAAGCGGGGCAACTTTTAAAATAAATAAAACGGCTATTATTTATTTTATATATAACTAGAAACTACTACTAGACTTAATTAGCTTTGTTATTAAAAAGGATAGTATTTAACTAAAGGACTACGTTAAGGTACTAGGGGTAATAATAAATATAAAACTTCGCTTTAAGAAATATATTATAGACGTAACGATAAAAGGGCTAGAGGCCGTACTAAGGCTTAAGTAACTTAAAGGCCTATTTTTAGTAACGGCTAAATAGCTTTTTATTATAGCCGTAGTACTAACTATAAACTATATATTAAATATTTAAAAATATAAATATCGAGTAGCGTAAATAAGAGTAATTAACTAAGTATAAAAGATCGGTGCCTAAGTAATCGTAAGAACCTTTAATATAATAGTTACGGTAATTACTAAAGCGGAGGTAAATATATAATCGGTATAAAAAAAATATAATAAAAAATTAACGATATTCTAAGTATAAATACGAAGCCTTTTTAAGACCTATCCGCTTCGACGCTTACGGGCGGTAGCTTTTAAACGATTCTTATTACTTTTTTAATTAATAGTAGAGGCCTATCGTAACTAACCGCTTAATAAGCTAGAGACTATTAAAGGGTATTCGATTACCCCCTAAAAAGCCCGTATTAATATAATAGTTAATAATAACGCGATTAAAGCGGTTATTAAAATAATTTAGTCCGGGTAAGTAATAAGGATAGTAATAGGGAGCTTAGTAAAAAACGGAGTTATAAGCTATAAAATAACTATAATACTACTTACGTTACTTAGAGGGAGTAGTAACGTAATAACGGCCTTGCGCATACTTAGCTTAAGAATAGAATAAAACCCGTATATAATAAAACTAGTAGTACTAGTAAAAGCAATTAAGTCTCTCTTATAGAGGCTCGATTACCGGGCTATTTACGTATTTACTTATAATAAAGTAGCTATATTAACTATCTAGAACCCGTAGTAGTAATTAGGCTAATAAGAGGTCCGATAATTATACTTTAGTATATAAGCTCTATAAAAACGAGGTAATAAGTTTACGCTTTTCTAGCTCTTATTAATTATAGAGTTAGACCTAGCGCAAGCGGCTAAAGCTATAATAAAAAAAAGTACGAGACTAAATAAAATACTATAAAAACGACTAGCTAGAGCCTATTTAATAGTACTTAAGATCGCTTTATAAAGTATACGATAAAAATACGGAGCTTTACTTAATAACATAAGAGTATTTTTAAAAAAGATCGATATAGCTTTATTAAAAAGATATACGTACGAGCTATATAATAAGCTTTTTTTAAAAAAAAGCTAATATACTAGCATAACTACGTACCGGTATAATAAGATTAAATTAATACTTATATTAAATTAATATAACTACCTTAGCGCATTGCGCCTATAAGTATATAATAAAATTAGTAGAGTATTTTCTTTTTTATTATATATAATAAACGGCATAACAAACTCGGATATTTTAATAAATAGAAATATAAAAAGGAAACTTATCGTACTTTTTTAGAAAAAAGAGCGCGTCCGATCTTAATAACTAGTTACTAAATATAAATATTATTAAAAAGACGATTAAGTTTACTATAAGTACGGAGAGGCTAGATATATAAGTTAATTAGTAGCGAGACTATATACTACTTATATTAATATACTAACTGACGGTAACCCCTATATACCCTCGTATTATTAATAATAAAAGTAGCTTCGGCCGCCGACGATAGGATGCCGAATACTTTAAGAAATAACTTTAAAATAGCCTATTACTAATACTATAAATAACCGTAGTATTAGTATATAAAACTAAAAATAATATACATGGAGGTAGATAAAACTTATATAGGCTTCTAGGAGGTAAGGATATAAATGAAGGTGGAGATTACGTAGATAATTATCTAAGCCCTAATAGCTTAGCTGGGGCATAATAAACTATGTATATATGTATGTCGTGCTAGAACCTGGAACTGTACCACTGAGCCATGTGTATAAAAGACAGGACGCTTTATTCCTATAAAGCTATTCTAAGTACGTATATAGTTCCGTCAGCTAGCCTATAATTAAACAAGAGCGCACCACGAGTTACAAGCAACCGGATAGAACCTGCGAGTCATCATTAACCATGATTTCATACTGCCTCAATACTACAATAAGCTTAGGCCAGCATCGGTCCAGGCCACTCACTATGCCCAGAACGATGCAACTAAAAAGGCATGCCATGTGGCCACGTAGGCCTTTTCATTCACTTTTGAATTAAGATATCTTGAGGCATCCCAATACACTCACACTCACGTGTGCCTATATGACGTTCCCACTGTTTAGACTAACTAACCGTCAGTTGATTACCGCGTTCATCTTGTTTGAGGCTAACTCAGATTTTGCCAATGATAATTTATAAAGGTATTACAAAGAATCTATGTCAATGTAGGGTGTATGCTTGCGTAGAAGGATTCGTGACTCGGGGTCAGACGACACGTTGATGCCATAGCATCTTTTCTGTGGCGTGTATTCTTCTGGAAGCTTCAAGTCATATTTCATCAAAATATGAATCAATAGCAGCTTAACCTCGTTGGCAACAAAAAAACGACCTGGACATGCGTGCTTGCCGAGGCCCCAACTCAAATCAGTCGGGCTCGTGCTAGTTAACTGGAACTGTGATTCATTTCCAGGCTGTTGGCGCAGCCTTAGATATCTGTAACCATCAAATTCACTTGGATTTTGGTACAATTTGTCGTTGCGCATGACGTCCCCGGACACGGAGAGGCGCTGGCCTTTCAGAACGGTTGAACCATCTGGCAGCTTCACCCTTCCTGTGGCAATGCGGTTCATGAAGACTACACCAACCCCATTGTGTTAGCGAGTCGACTTTTTAAGAAGAAAAATGAAAATTTGATCATCCTACCTGGATCAACCTTGAGTCTTTGACTCTCCTTGATGACGCTATCCAGAAGCTTGAGGTTGTACAGGCCAACCTTGCTGAACCCATGGTGAGGAACAACTTTTGCAATCTCTTCCCGAACATCATCCACCAACTGAGGGTCACGCGCTAGGCATAAGAGCGCCTCATTGATTAAATCAGAGGTGGCGTGTATAGAGGCAAGTGATATGAGGACTTGGAAAACAGCTAGATCGTATGGTCTTCCATCCGCTTCTTCTTCAAACCAATCAACCAAGTTGGGAAGCTCAGAGGGCGGCAATTTGCCTCCATGTTTTTGATGCAGAGCTCGTCTCTTCTCTATGATTGGATGAATGATGCGACGCGCCTCGGCAATATGATTTCGCAGCTTTTTGCAAGAGCCCAGGTACTTTTGTGCCGTTCCGCGGAGAACTTTGGGCCATAGACGCAAAGCTTCGGACGCTCTGAGGCAGTCCAGTGTGTACATTTTCGTGATCTTCAGCCAAGCCTCGTCGCGACAATGATCAGGACCAATGAACATGCATGCTGAACACTGAGCAATAATGTCAACAAGAAGAGGTTTCAGTGCGAACTCGCACCACTCTGCCGACCGTTAGCTACAGCCTGTCAACTTTATGATCGAGTATGGCATGACTGACCATGTGGAGCACCAAAAGTCTTATCGATGATGAAGCTTGCCTCCGCAGAGAGGGGCTGGTTAAGAACGTCTGTCAGAAATCATGTTTCAGCACCAATCTCGCAGACAGCTTAAATGACCTTCTGACAAAAAGTGAGGCTTCTACAATGCGCACAGGAAGTCTTGCATCACTAAACTCACCTGCGTGCTTGGTTAGGTGCTTACGGGTGACGGCAAGGAGAAGCCCATCATCAGCGAACCCAACCTCAAATGGTTCAAAACCAGGGTACCCCACGTGGAAATCGGCTTTCAATACCTCGTTCAGGCTCAGATTGGGGTCGTTGCGTATTTCGTGAGCCCATGTGGCAGGTAAAATGAGGATCTCGCCCATGTCCGTAGCCATTCGGTACGGGCGACCCTGGAATAACTTGAGGCCAAGCTCAATGTACTTTGCACAGTTCGGAATGTACTCGATCTTGCGTTTCTTGCCAGAGATATCAAACCAGCGGCGAGGATTGATAAGGGGCCGTTTGCCGCGAGAAGCAGTGGTAATAGAAATCCACAAGAAAATGCTGAAAGTCAGAATAGCGAACATGTATTCTGGCTTACTTGCGCCAGGTTGGCGGGAGACATTTGAAAAGTATGCCAAGGCCCAACTGAGTGGGTTGCTTTGGTTACTGTGGTTCATGGTTGAACGCAGGTTGAAGGAGAATATGCAGGCTACTGTCCACCGTGCTGGCCCAGACCCGAATTCAAACACGTCAGCGATGAAGATTCATAGTCAATAAATATGCACAAACAAGCAAAATAAGCATCAAGTGTTTCGCGATGAGGTGGATCGGATTTGGCAATCAGTCGCCACCCAGACTTCAACCCGATTTTGGTGATTGGCTGGATCCCCTATGTTGCGGGCAATTTGGGATACCGATTCTACGGAGTCGCCGAACCTGTATATTGATGCTACGGAGTCGCCGAACCTGCATGCCGACCCTCCAGGAGCCTGCAGGTCTATGTCGGACTGTGTGAAGCCACTGGAGGGCCTGAACGCAGTTTAAAAGCTTGATTGTCGGGCCATTTCACAACCCGAGAGGTATCCGATTGAATGCTGTTTAACGCCTGACTTATGCCGCTTGGTCAATGGTCCTTGCCAATTCTGACAAAGTTTTTGTTACAAATTTTTTTTTTTGGGCATACGATTCTTCTGTGCGATCATTCCAACGCTAATTCTCAGTTGTAGCTAGAGAGATATAATAATTATGAAATGACTCCAGGTTTTGGCGTGTTTCCTATTGTCGTACCAACGGTTCGTGTATTACAGCATCGGGGGGACGGCGTGAGCCCCACTCCGATGTAACAACTGCCGCCGGTCAATCCTGGTATATTGAACGAAATCATCCGCAATCAACCGAACCTATGGTGCCCACCGCCCCTACGAATACTTCGCCAACTGCATGGTAGTAGGAAACCGTCTGAAATGGGCTGGGCAGGTGAGAGGGAGCGCTCAGTTCCTCCCCCGTGACACAAAACAAAACATGCTTCGTGTGAGGGTTTAAGCTCCCGTGGCTCTTCAATAGGTCAATTGGATGCTCGTAGGATCAGGTCTAGAAACAAGACGTAGCGCGCAGAACAGGAGGGAAAGATCGAGCTGCTTGCAGCAGCGCGTCACTACCAGAAAAGGGGCTCGCCATGACTCGCGATACCCTCGCACCCACCCTGGCACGAAGTCCCGTGCCTGGTCCCGTGACACACAGGAATAATTCGGTCTCAACCACAGGAGCATGTAGTCTTCGACCTAAAATCCCTAGAACAATTTTTGTATACAACGTTGTTTAACTTGGGCAGTATGGGGCTTCTGCGCCGCCAGACAGCAAGCGTTCTTTCATACCGCTGCGCATGGAAAGTGTCTTGTACAGGAAAATATATCTTCACCCTAACTGATAGAAATGTTTACTGCTGCTCGGCGCGTCTTACATCCAGGCCAGAAAGTCCTGAAATAAAGTTTCAATAGGTTGTCGGGCTTTCGGCCAGTAATCTCGGCTCGCTATGTCGACATGGGTCTATGGGGGTTTAATTACTACGTCCACGGCCTCGGAAGTCGGCCTCGACTGCGTTCCACATGATCGAGTTTCTCCTCCCATTGACATTTGGGTTATATTTGCGAAGCCTATTACCACCAGGCCTTTCTCGTCATACAATTTCTCTGATTCGAGCCGTATCTGGAGTGGCTTGCCCTTCAGCCAAGTATACTCCGATAATTACTTGTCTTTTACAGCTCGTGCGAAGTGTTCTCAGGGCAAATAGGCGCTATCACTCTTGATATCATGGGATTCCCCTATGTTCTCAAGGCTGTAGCGATACTCGCCTTCGTACGTACTGTTGCTTCAAGGACAACAAGCTCCGCATCAGATTTGAGAAATGACTACGACTTTGTTATCGTCGGCGGAGGAACTGCGGGGTTGACTATTGCAAACAGACTGACCGAGGATGAGACAAGTACGTCAAGAAGAAGCGCGCATTTTTTTTGTTGCGGTATCGTGTTTTACTGGGAGCTATGGTACTAAGACGTGTTGCAGCCACTGTTTTGGTGATCGAAGCCGGACCGATGTAAGGTCTCAAACTAGAGATTTTGGAGCACGTTGGCCGTTGACTGACTGAGGCTTAACCTCCACCTCAGCTATCCATACGAAAAGGAAGTCGTTGTTCCATACTTTTCAGCAGCTGGCTACATGAGGCCCCTGTACGAATGGAACATATCAACTGTCCCGCAGCCTGGCTTGAACTACCAGGAAATTTTGTGCAACCAAGCAAAAGTCTTGGGCGGTGCTTCAGCTAAGCACGCTTTGGTTTTCGACCGACCTTTACCTGGAGATCTTAACGCGTTTACTTCTCTTGGTATCGATGGTTGGGAATGGAAAGATGTTATTCCCTTTTTCAAGAAGGTAGGTGGTCCCATGTTCAAAACCGAACTCATCGTTAGTTCATGTTGTGGTTAATAGGAACCGAGGCCTGACATCTATCAGTTTGAAACCTTTGCAGAGCCTCCTCCGGAGAAGATAGAAAAGTTTGGTATCACGTTTGATCATCAGTGTCACGGATATTCCGGGCCACTTGGCGAAGGCTGGAATGAATATATCTTCCCTGACGATGGTGAGATCGATTCTTGTTTACCTTGCGCCGTATTAAAAACCTGTCCACATCGTATCCATGGATTCTAGGCTGACGATTCATCAGACAAATTTCTGTACGCACTTGACGCCATGGAGATACCTCGTGCTCACGATCCATCGTGTAACAAAATGGGCTCGTTCATCTGTCCGTCGTCACTGGACCAAGCCAATCAATCCCGCACAGATTCGAGAACTGCTTACTATGACCCGATTCGATTTCGGGCTAACCTTGATGTGTTGTACTTGAATCAGGCAACCAGGATCTTGACAGAGAATCATGGAGACCAGATCAGAGCCACAGGTGTTGAGGTATGAATTTCTCCGAGATTACACTTTTTCGACGTCCTGAGCTGATTAAGTATAGTTCGCCACAAGCCGCAACGCTACCCGTCACGTCGCTATAGCCACTAAAGAGGTTGTTGTATCGGCGGGAGCTTTGCGCTCACCCCATCTACTTCTCCTATCTGGGATTGGCGAGGCGAACAGACTTGCCCAACACAACATTACTCAGATCGTGGAGGTTCCAGGAGTAGGCTATAACCTTCAAGACCAGTTTACTGTTCCCCTTTTTTATGATGGTAAGTGGGCATAGCCTGTAGTCCTATCCGCGTACATGCTGACAACGTACGCAGCGAAAAAGGGGACGGAGACTTCGGACGACGAGAAAAACTCCACGTTCATGGCTGAACAAGAAAGTTTATACTATTACAACAGAACAGGTAGGTTCCTAGCGATGCATAGTCATTCGCTTTGACACATCAGGGGTGGATCAAATGCTGACATACAGGCCGAGTAGGACGTTGGACAAGAGGCTACGCCTCCGTGTTTTCTTATCTAACCGTCTCTAACCTCACAAACATCACTGGAGAACAGCCGTTTACCTCGCAGTATAATAGTACTTTCGATGAAGCTACTATCACGAGCGACACCCCAAGAACGGTTGCTGCGGGCTACCGTAAACAGTGGGATGTTCTTCGCGACACGCTTGAGAGAGGAGATATGGCGGCTTGGGAGATCACCTTTGTAGGAGGTGGCAAGATCCTTACCGCCACACACCTTCACCCTTTCAGTCGCGGCAACGTCTCGCTCGCGTCTTCGGATCCCTTTGATAATCCAGTGGTGGACCCTCGCTTTTTGGATCACCCCGGTGATTACGAGGCGCTTTTCGAAGGCGTCCGCCTTCTGCGCCGCATCGCCGCCACCGATAGTGTGCTGAACGTCTTACAGCTTGTTGAAAGCAAACCTGGTCTCCACGTTACCACTAATGACGACTTAAGACCCTGGATTGCGCAAGGAAGCGCAACTGGCAACCATTATACTGGGTCCTGCGCAATGTTGCGTCTGGAAGAGGGCGGCGTGGTCGATTCTTCTCTGAGGGTGTACGGAGTTTCCAACCTTCGCGTAGTCGATGCTAGCACAGTTACTGTTGTACCCTCCGGGCATAACCAGGGGATTGTCTACGCTTTTGCAGAGAAGGTATTTCCTGAGTCCCAATGCGTCGTCGAGTTTGGCTGTGTACATACTAATTGGGGATCTTGTAGGCCGCCGACATGATCAAACAGGATCATGAGAACTAGTCAGCGATGAGTCAGTGACATATCATTATTGTTAGATAAACGATGTTGATTTAATGCAATACCACTGAGGTCATCGATCAAAAGGGTGATTGTTGTGCTTGATTGAGGGATTCCGTCCCATCCCGCATCATCACCGGTTCGTACATATTATTCAACGCATTTCTAGCATCCCTTTATCCAGACACAGTCGTCAATCCAACAAAGTGTGGTTGTATTTCTTAGAGTAGTCTGCTGAGCCTGCAGCGGATCTATTTAACGATTGATACGTATCTTCTGTCTGATTTAATCTGACACTAAGTATCTTACAAGGGTAATGACTGTATGTGGTCAGTTTCACCTAAGCGAGGGTATCCCTGGTTCTGTCACTCCCTTACGCTGTACTTGGTTTTGTAAGAGTAGGTAGCAACTGTTCAAGTTGGCTACCTAGAACAGCTTGTTGTGTCGGTGAGATAAACGTAGTTCTTTGTGTTCAGGATTGCATTTCGTAATGCATTGTTGATGACCTTAACCTGAAGATCAGTGTTTCATGTCGAGTCGCGAGGCTGAAGGGCAATGATAACAACTAGAAGAGAGAGTGGCGAACTACAGTATACATTGCAGAAGAAATCTCATTCTTTGAACCATCTCTTGGGCATCTATTCATACTACATCTGCTGTTCGCAGTTCATCTAGACAAGATCTTGGGAAACACCAAGCCGCCCATCGACTCAACATGCGCGAAGAACTGCGCCAAAACCGGGTTCAAACCGGCCTCTTTGGCCCTAGCCGCCCACTCCCCCAACGAAATAGCCTCAACCTCGGCGCCAATCTGTTCTTCTAACCGTTTTTGCCACTCTTCAGTAGGCATCTCAACGCAGCCACCCAAGTTCACATAACGCGGTCGCTGCAGCGACTTGGTGTCATCCCCATCAAGACTGCGACCCATCACGCCGTCAAGTATGCCGCTGACAACGTTCTCGGCACCGACAAAATTGATCACGCCGCGGATCACGGAGCTCGTCGGCACGGCGCGGAGCCGGGCGGAGAAGTAGAAGAGCTCCTGCCACAGATCACGCGCCGGACTATCCCCGTCGTTGCCGTCACTACAGGCAGCGCCGAGAACGGCGTCGATATCGACGGCGGTGGCTCCCCGTACGATGCTGGTCGGGCGGTATATCGATACGCACAATTCGGGAACCACGCGGCATGACTTCTCGAGAAAGCGCTCGCTCGCCCACTTGCATGCGGTGTACCCATCCGCAGAACGGATGCCATCGCCGGAGTGCGGGGGAAAGGGGGCGGCAGACCTGGGAGGGAAATCGGCTTCGCCGCTGTAGATGGCGACTTCGGCGCTGGAGACGTAGTGGACGGGGATGCGGTGGGGGATGGCCAGGCGGACTATCTCCCGCGTAGAGTCATAATTAATCGGCTTCAGGCTGGTATAGGAGCGCATGTGCGAGACATCGCAGCCGTTGTGCAGGACGGCGTTCGCGGCGCCAAAGATGGTCTCAACGTCGGCGACGGAGAGGCCCAGTCGTCCTTGTGTCAGGTCGCCAGGGAAGATAGAGACCTTGGGGCTCTGGGCGGCCGCCGTCGCCGCGATGAGTTTCGCCGGGTTCCTGACGGCGACGCAGTAGACAGTCTCAACGTTCTGGTCGGCCACGAGTTTTTCGAGCAGTTTCGCCCCTAGGAATCCGGAGGCTCCGGTCATGACAACTCGCCGGACGACGGTCGCTTCATGCATTTTGCTCTTGCTCCTTTTTGCCTCTTTTGATGCCCATTCGACGGGCACTTCCGTCTCGGCCTCCCAGTCAACAAATGACGACGTCGTGTCGATGCTCTTCCCCCCCTGAGTTCGGAGGGCCATCTTCCTTAACGAACTGTGCTCAAAGAGCTCTACGAGAGGAATCTTGACGCCGTAGGTCTTGCGGATGGACGCTTGCAGCTTGATGAGGAGCAGCGAGTTGCCTCCCACGTGGAAGAAGTCGGTGCCAGGGAGAATGCTGACACGTCCGCTGCGGATGAGGTCGGAGGGAATAACCGTAGTCCAGAGGTCAAGCATCGTGGCCTCATCAGGGCTCAAAGCCGTCGGGATAACGTTGTCTCTCGACGGGTTCACAGCGTCATTCGGAAGGAAATCCGCCACGCCGCCGCTGTTGCCGGTTTTGTCGGCGGCCAGAGTCGTCATGTCCAGTTCCGCGATAGCACGACGATCGAGCTTACCTGAGACGGTGATCGGGAGGCGACCAACGCGGAAAATAGCGGCGGGCACCATGCGGAGAGGGAGCCTGGGTGCAATTTGGGCAGTGCGGAAGCGCTCCAGGTCTAAGGTCGCGTGCGGCTGCAACACGACATAGGCAACGAGGAAGCCACTCTGCTCGTCGGCGGCACTGCCAGACATACCGTTGCCGAGGCCCGAGGGGCAATGCAGCGTGACGGCGGTCTCTGCGATGAGTCCCTCGCCGGCGTGGGCGATGACGGCCTCAATGTCACCGAGATCGATACGTATACCGCCGAGCTTGACCCGGGTATCGTGGCCGGTGGTCCTGCCCTCAATCAAGAGGGTGCCGTCCGCCAGCCACCGGCCGCGGTCCCCGGTGCGATGGTGCATCATGCTCCATCCCTTGGCACGGCACACGTCTGAAAAGTACGTGCCTGGGACAAATCTGGCCTCTGTGAGGTCTCTACGGTTGAGATACCCCTGGACAACGCCGGCGCCGGCAACGACAATCTCTCCCGAGACCCCGGCGGGGACGGCCTGGAGACTTGCGGTCTTCTCGTCGACAAGATACACGAAGCTATTGGGTGCCGGTCTGCCGGCGGAGACCACCATGTCTGCGTAAAGCGAGCTTTTGGGGTTGAGGTAGTCAAGCTCCATCCTGGTAGCAGAGCAGGTAACCTCAGTTGGGCCGTACGCGTTGAACAAACGGAGGTGCTTATTATCTAGAGCCCGGAACCGCTCGAGCAGCGAGACCTTGATCGGCTCGCCACCGGCCACTGCAATGCGCCAGGGGCAGCGCGAGAGATGGAGATGGCCGTATGCCAGCCACATGGTGTACTCGGACGGGGTGGCGCCCGTGAAGGTGACGTTCTCGCGGACCATGACAGCCGTGATGCCGACGGCGTCGCCGCGCAGCGCCCGCGAGACCATGCACAGCGTGCCGCCGAACGCGACGGCGGAGAAAATCTGGGTTACCGACATGTCGAAGCTCAGAGCGCTCTGCTGGAGGATCACGTCGTCCGGGCCGAAGCCGTAGGTGCGGGCGGACTGCTCGACCTCATTGGCGATGTTGCCGTGCGTGAGGACGATACCCTTCGGGACCCCGGTCGAGCCGCTCGTATAGAGGATGGCGCAGGGCAAAGCGTAACCCTCCTCGATTTTGTTTTTTTGCGCGGCAATGGTGTTCATGTTTCTTCCTCCGCTCCATGACACCTTTGACGGAATGTCCTCCACGTTCAGTATGGCTGCCGTCTCTGGGCTGGATGGCATCAGCTCCGCCTTGGCGCTCTCGACTGTCTGGCTGCCTACCAGCAGAACTTCAGGCTTGCAATCCTCTACAATCTGGCTAAGTCGAGAGACAGGCGTGCCCATGTCGAGCGGCACGTATATGGCGCCAATTCTCATGATGGAGATCATGGAACAGACCCAGTCGGCGGACGGTTCTTGATACACCACTATCGTCGGCCGCGGCGACTTTACGAGGGGTTCAAGAGCCTCGGAGATGGCAATGACTCTCTCTGTCAGAGCCTTGTAGGACAGAACGCTTCCATTCCCGTCCTTGATGGCAATCTTGTGCGGGTACTTCCTGGCAATGCACATGATCCTCTCCGGGAGCGTTGTGTTCCACTCTGAGTCGCATAACTCGCCACTGCCGAACTCCAACGCCTTGCACAAGCTCGAGGGCGGGAAGTATTGAATATTCTCCAACGGGCGCGATGACTCTGTTGACAGCCCTTGGACCAGATGATAATAGCAAGAAGCCAGAAGATCTGTGGCCGCCTCGTCGTACAAAGACTTCTGGGCCATAACGGATACCAAACAGTCCCCCGCACCGCTGTTGCCGTTGTCGATGATGTCGAGGCTGATGTCGTAGGCCGACCTACCCGGCTCGAGGCGCAGCATCTCAAGCTCACAGTCATCGAAGGCGAGCTTCTCCTGAGTGCCCATCCGATAATCGACAAAGGCCTGGAAAAGCGGGCTGTGGTCGCGAGATCGGGGCACTTGTAATTCCTGCAGTAACAGCTCGAACGGGACGCCACCATTGAACAGTGCTTCGAGGGTTGTCTCCTTCGTATCACGGACGAGTTGAGCAAAGTTTGTCACGCCAGAGGAAGAATTGAACAGGAGAGGGAGGAGGCCCATCACGGGTCCCAGGCAGTCTGCGGTCTCGGAGCCGTTGCGGTTAGCCTCTGCAATGCCGACACACATGATGTCGTCATCATTGCCGCAGAGTCGTGTCAAGAGGAAGCGGAAGGCTGCAAGGTAGAAGTGGAAAGGGGTGCATCTCAGCCGGCGACACGAAGCCTTGACTATGGAGCAGGTCCGGGCATCAAGGCGTATGTCTCGACGGTGGTGATCGTACCTTTCAAGAGTACCGCGCGAAGCAACCCGAGCCATGGGAAGAAGGGGCAGGGCCGGAGGAAGACGGCTGAACTTCTGTTTCCAGAAAGACAACTTATCTTTCCATTTCCCCTCCTTCAAGTCCCTGACCTGCTGGCGGCCGAGGTCAGGGTACTGCAGGATGTCCCATGGCAAGGGCATTCCGGCGTACGCGAGCTGGTAGTGTCTCAAGAGAATAGTGGAGCTGAAGCCATCAAAGTTGATGTGGTGACTGCCGACGAGCAGGAAACTAGTCATCGGATCATCGGTGAGTTTCAATAGCTTGACATTCATAAGGTTTCCTCGCTCAAGGTCGTAGACGTGTGCCATCATTTGATTCAGAGCTGCCCAAGCTTCAGCCTGAGTCCCAATTTCCTCAACATGGAGTTCCATCAACGATTCTTCCATGATGCCCTGCAGCGGTTCCCCGTCTACGTCTTGGATGAAGCAGGTTCTGAGAGACTCGTGGCGGTTGGCCACGGCCCGGACGGCGCGGCTGAGGTCGTCAATGCGTAGAGGGCCGGTGATGCGACACAGCGCAGCGTGATTCAAGGTCGTGGGATCATCTAGAAACGTCTTAGTGAACCAAAACATGGCCTGGCCGTAGCAGAGAGGCTCGGACCTGATGACGTTGCTCAAGCTGGACTTTTGGGCTTCTCGGGCACCATCATGGTGAAACTGTTTCGAAGAGAGGTCTGGCTGGTCGGGCTCTCCGGATGTCGTTAGGGCCGGGGAGAAGGAAAGGTTGGACTTGGTGATGTCGTCTGTGGAGGACACGCCGGGAGAGTTCGAGCTCGATGTTTTGTCGGACGAGGTCTCGTCGTCGCTGCTGTCGCGATCTAGGCCCGAAGCAACATTGCAAATTCGCGTCGAGAATGCAGGAGACTGATGAACGGCATAGTCTCCGTCCTTGTCGGTATTGCTGCCCGTGAGCTTGGGTGTCAGGCCAGGGGGCCTTTCGGTCATTGCGAACCTGACCAGGTCCACCACGGTAACGCCCGACAGAATCTTGAGCACAGGGACATTGATGCCGAGGGTCTGTGAGAACCAAGCTCGGATCTCGACGGCGATGAGAGAGTCGACACCGGCCGAGTCCAGGTCCTGAGTACCGACCGCGTCACCCTCGATCACGAGCTGCAAGGACCCCTTGAGCTTTTGGACAAAGGCATCTATAAATATCGAGCTGCGTTAGTTCGTCTCCTATCTTGATCAAAATATGAGAGCAGAAGGACACCGTAAACATGTGCATATTGAATGAATAAAATGACTAACCTTGAATCACCCGATGCGCACTCGCGTTGGAAGTACATTCGAGAAGCTGCGACTTCACCGAAGCGTCCGACTTCGCATCCGTAGCTTGAGATGCAGTTGCTCTCTGGACGCCCAGATGGCTCATACGGGGGTTATCACACCATACGGGCTTCTCGACATCATCTTTGGAGAACGAGCGCACACACGTTGTAACCTCGATGTCGTTATCAGAGCCTGCCGGACTGGCTAAGACTGCCTCGGAAAAGGCAACGTGGAAGTCGGACTCGGACATGAAGTTGTACCCCGTCTTGATCAGTCCGTCTCGGACGGCCTGCCGGTCGATGCGCTCGACATAACCGACGCCCACGACGGGACCGAGGTGCAGCACCGAGCCCGCGAGACCCTTTCTGCGTCGTCGCCTCGCCACGCTGACCATGAAGGCATTAGCGGCCGTGTAGTTCGCCTGGCCCATACGGCCGGTGACGAAGGCGCCAGACGAGAAGAAGATGAAGAAGTCGAGAGGAGTATCGAGAAGCACCTCCTCGAGATGAATGCTGCCATCCACCTTGGGGCGTAGGGTACCCATGACGTTGTCGTACGTCATGTTTTGGATCACACCGTCATCCAACACCATGGCTCCTTGGGTCACGCCGGCGATGGGTGGCATGTCGGAGCGGATTTGGTTGTAGACATCTTTGACTGAAGCTTTCGAAGTGATATCGCTGTTTACTGGGTTAGCATCTAAATGCAAGGGAAGGGACCAAAGAGGCTGCGAGAGCAGAAGGATAATGAACTAACCATGAGAAGACAACAACAACTGCCCCGAGCCTCTTCATTCTCTGGAGCCATTTCTCGTCGATTTTGGGGTTTCTGCTGGACAGTACAATGTGCTTTGCGCCCTTCGTGATCATCCAATGGCAAAGGGAGAGTCCCAAGGATCCTGACAGACCTTGGAGCCAGTATGTTTTGTCACCGCGGAACTGCAGACGACTATCTGCCGGTAGCACAGGTACCTGCAGATAGCAGTCTTCTCCTGGCCTCCAGTCCAAGACGCTCAGTGGCTGGTCGAGGGGCGACCCTCCGTGCGTTTGCAACGATCTCAACGAAACTACAGGCTTCTCCGCAGATCGCGAGGTCTTTGATGCTGCAGACGAGTGCACCAGACCGGCGCGCAATAACGTGCCTAGATGATTGGATTGCTGAGTAGTCATCTTCAAGGAGACTGCTGGCTGTTCGCCGCCGGAAACGAAGCGAAAAGGCGATGGAATAATGGTTGCGCGCTTCCCAAGCAAGCGGAGGAGTTGCTCGAGAAGGGCATCGGACTCGAACTTGTGCGATAGATCGACAAAAAAATGGACACTCTCGGGAAGTAGTCGACGTACTGCTCTCGAGGTGGCATGTTGAGGGATTTCTATGCAGTCAACGGGAAGTGCTGCGAGACCTTGGGGTGCTGCAAAGGTAACCGTGACTGACTTCTGTTTGGCGTAGAAAGACAGGATATCGGCCTGCGTTGCGTCTGCGTGGTAAACCAAGAGCGACTGTCCACTCTTCAAGGGACCAAGGACGGTTGTCGCGACCAGACCACAGGCCACAGCCCTAAGGTCATCAGCCGAATTGGATAAGGGGCTGAAGGGAATCACCAGCGAGCGAGGTTGTCGCAGGTTTGACGCCAGTACCGGCGACAGAGTCGTTATTGTGGATGTCGGCTGATCTTGAATGTGACCAGACGCGACAAACAGAGATGCAAAATCTGGTGCAAGCTTGAGAGGCGTCGCAATCGAGAAGTCGACGCACAGCTCAACGTATTCTTCCTCATCCTCCGAGGCGTTGGCGGTCAACTCGACGGGTTGTACAGGGTCAGTTGCCGCCTCAGAAAACCCAATTGAACACCCGTCTTGGGTCCCCAAAGTAACCTTGGATGCAGGCACGTCTATTGATATTGGGCGTCGGCTGGAGTTGTAACGGTTATTGAGCCGAGGGCTGCGCTTGAGACGTGGCAACAGGATTGCACCATCTTTGAAGATAACTTCTTGCTCCATCGTCCACAGCAAGTTGCTATCATTTGCGATACCGTCTGCAGTCCATTGCGCGAAATAAGCCAACCGGCACAGCAACTCGCTCAGTAGGGTCGCATTTGACGACTGGACGCTGTCCAAATCGACGAACTGACAGGTCAAACCGATCGCTTCGAGCAGCTGAGTACGACCGAAGCCAAGGGAGATGTTGGCATGAGGATTCTCGGCCAGACGACCCTGCGTGACCCAGAGGACCTTTTTGCACTCCTCAAATATCCGTTTGAGAAAGTTCCAGCGTCCCTCGGTGAGGTCACTGAATACTGGGTTCTCAAGGTCAACGAGACTCAGAACAACTGTCTGGGGGCCGAGACTGTCGGGAGAGACGGTCTCCAGCGACTTCGCAATGGTTGTCCGACGACAGCGGCCTTTCATGGCGTCGGAGATGGACCTCGCGAGTCTAACGACAGCCAGGCTCTTGCCTCCGACGATCAATAGATCACAGCTGCACAAGGGGTCGCGAAGGGTTGAAGGAGCTGTGAGAGGCTCGCGGAGACACTGGACGCGGTCATCGACGGCCTGAGACACGATGAGAGAGACCGGGTGGGCAAGTGGGTCGAGCTCAGGGGTGACGGCGTCAACACCTCCGAAACCCGTCTTCCGCAGCAGCTGATCCCACTCAACGACGTTGATACAGGGCGAGTAGACACGCCCGTCATCGCGACCGAGCCACCAGCCGGGCAGGCAGCCAAAGACAGAACCCTCGCGGATGGGCTCGTTGTCAGTGACCTCGAGCATCATGATGTAACCGCCCGGTTTCAACAGACGACGGGCGTTGCGCATCGTCTGCTCGAGCTTCTCGGTGGCGTGAAGGACGAAAGAAGCCACGATGAGATCGTATGACTGTTCGGTGAAGCCTTGATCCTTTCCAGATTGTCCGATGTCGAGGGTTTTGAAGATTAACTTGTCGAGTTCGTCGGTGAAAACTTCTACGGCCGTGGGGAAAAAGCCCGAAGAGATGTCGGTGAAGGTGTAAGAACTGTACGCCCCCTTGAGATCCTTCAGGATAGTCTTCGTAGCACTACCAGTACCAGCACCTGCTCTAGTCAGTTGCAACTTTCTTTGATCAGCAGCTTCATGTCAACTCATTCAACACTCACCAACTTCAAGTATGTTCATGTTCGGAAACCGATGACTCAACTGCGCAACAGCACGGCCAGCGTACTTGTTGTACTGGGGAAAGGCAAGAGCCTTTTCGTAGTACCGATCAAGGAGACCGTCCTTGCGCATGTGCTCTAGCATTGTCGTCTTGCCCCAAACAACGTTGCGGAAGTTTTGACCTGCAGCATGTACCATACGGATGTCTACTGTGTCCTTGTACCTATGTTGCCATCGGCGTGATTAGTTCGATTCATTCAGATGTTGACTCTGGAGCATAATGCATTGTGTATAGCGAAGGTCTCAAAACTTACGGCTTACATATTCTCTCAATATCTTCCCAGGAGTCGGAGTCCCATTCCTTCTTGACATATAGATGGTCATCGGCGGCGACCCTGTCGAGAATATACCGGGTGTATTCGAACATCCCAACATAAGGCCCTTCAGTTCGCGCCGGATGGTCTCGTGGAATCTCGTGGTCCAGAAGCCGCAGGTAATAGTAACAGGCGCGTTCAGCCACAACAGCCAGTTCGTGTTCGTATTCCGTCGGTTGGCCGTCGTACACAACCTTGGCGACATCCGGCTTCTCGACATCCCAGACTGTCTCGGAGAAAAGCAAGGTGTCTTCCACCTCGGTAGCCCGGGCAAATGGTACACAGCGAATTCTCTCAACCTGAACAATGGCTTCGCCGGTTGAGCAAAGGTCGAGATCACCACAAATTGGAGCTTTGTCTTCCTTATCGAGCTCGGCCGTGACATCGATTCTTGAGGCTTCCTTCGCCAACTGCGCGTCAACAACAACCCTCTTGATCGAGGTTGGTACATGAAGAGACCATAATCCACCGTCATAGGGGGCGCTGAATGCCAGGATTGCGGTCTGGAACGCGCAGTCAAGCACGGCGGGATGGACGATATACGTCTTGTCGGAATCGTCGGCCACCAGCGTGCTTCGGGCAGAGTCCAAGCACCTCTCAATGTCTGAGAGAATACGGAACGGGCCAGAGTATCCATAACCCAATGAATCAAGGTACTCGTAGAACTCTGACGCGTCAAGACGTGTCAGTAACTTGCCATCATGATCCACACTAGGACAGAGGAGCCGGATGCTGCCATCTTCTTCATCCTCCTCCTTGAGCGTGGCTTTGACCCGTCCATCCGCCACTAGAGCCATTGAATCACTCTGATTGCCAGAACTAGTAAAGAGAGAAAAGACGGCGCTCATACTCCGGTCATCCACCTCCAACTCCGTCAAGGAGAGCAGCGTCTCGACATCACCGTTTTCGCCCACAGTCACGGCTTGGCGGATGGTTATATCTTCCACTTCGACGAGACGAAGCTGCTTTCCTCGTCGTTGAGCGATGGTGCGAGACGCTTCAATGGCCATGACAACGTAGCCAGCGGCAGGCAAGACACTCTGACCTTGAAGCTGGTGTCCGTCTAGCCAATGAATTTCCTTGGGATCTAGGAAGTTGCGCCAGCTGATCTGTCTTGCCGTTACTTCCGGGCACAGTCGGCCCAAAAGCTCGTGGTGAGATCCCCCCGAAAGACGAAGCAAGCGTGAGCGCCTAGACTCATGCCAATAAGATGCCTCGTGATCCCAAGCGTACGTCGGAAGTCCCGTAGACACCGTGGGTTTCTTATCGCCGGTCATCGTAGATTCAATGTAGTCGGCGAGGTTCACCAGAGGGCCCAAGTGCGACCACGCGCTCCCTAAACTGCAGGAAAGCGCAGCGATAGCATCATTTCCTCTGCTAAGGGTTCCTAAGTATGCGCCTGCACTTTTCCCCAGAATCTGGAGCGCCGGGGCCTTCAGAGCCGGATGAGGACCGACCTCCATAACGAGGTCAAAGGGACCGCTTTCGTGAGCAGCTGCCCGCACAGCCTGAGAGAAGAGGACAGTCTGCACCATGTTATCGACCCAGTATTGCCCCGTGCCTCTCTTTGAAATTGCGTCAGGCCCCAGCTCGCCGGCATGAACGCTAGAATACCAGGGACACTTGGCCTTACCGACAGTTGTAGATGTGTTCTTAGCCAAAGCAGACCCATAGGGTTCAGCACAGGGCTCCATGTGATACGAGTGATAGGCCTTGTCGACTTTGAGAAGGCGAGCGAAACACTTCTCGCCTTCTAGTCGACTTTTGATATCATTGATAGCCTCCTCGTCACCTGAAAGCGTGACACTGGAGTCCGAGTTAGACGCAGCAATTGAGATTCGCCCGTCGTAGCCGGCGATGAGCTCTTGTGCCTCTCGCAACGAGTTCGAAACAGCAAGCATCGAGCCCCTTGCGGCATTTCGGCCCTGGGCATGCTTGCTGTGGAGGCCGCGGTAGTACGCAATCGTGATGGCATCTTGTGCAGAGACAACACCACTTGCGTACGCGGCTCCAATTTCGCCGGATGAATGGCCGACGACGGCGGAAAACTCCAATCCGGCGGTTTTGAGGACTTCGACGAGCATGATTTGGATAGCAGCGCACAGCGGCTGCGATAAAGCAGCTTGCGAAATGCGTGATGCTTGCTCATCCACCAGAAGCTCCTGCCGAAGGGTCCAGGAGGGGCGATCGAAAGCAGGGAGTCGCGTGAGATGTCGGTCCAAAGAGTCAACGATCTGGCTGCAGAGGGGCGACCTAGTTACCAGTTCACGACCCATTCCAGCCCATTGCGCCCCTTGGCCGGTAAATACACCAAGCACTCTGAGAGGGGCACCATCGGAGTCTCTTATGCGCGCCTCCACGCCGAACTTCTCTGCCTCGAGCGACTTGCTGATTTCCTTGGCCAACTCGTCTGCATTGGCGGCCGCGTAAGTGATTCTGAATGCGTGGGTTGTCCGGCGGGAGGCAAGAGTCCAAGCAAGGTTAGGGATGTCGGTTGAAGGCTTGTCGGCCAAGTATTGAAGATATGAAGATGCTAACGATCGAAGTGACGATTGGGACGCAGCTGAAAGCACAATAGGTTGCGCGATGTTGTCCACATCGACCGCAACCTTCTTCCGTTCCAACACTGATGATTCATTGGGCTCATAGACCTCGAGAATGGCATGGGCGTTGGCACCGCCGAACCCAAAACTGTTGACACTAGCTCTCCTGGGCTCCCCAGGACGCAAAGCGGGCCATTCTGACAAAGCTGTTGGGATTTCGAGGTGACCATAGTAAGGCTGGACGCTGGGTGCCAAGTTGTTGAACAGTAAATTCGGGGCAATTTTCCCGGCCTGAAGACACAACGCTGAACCAATCCACGTCAACATACAATCAATAGAGTGGTGACTCTAACAAATCTTGAAACTTAATGTGAGAAGAGGGACAACTTACAAGCTTTTAAAAGAGCAGCAAGACCAGCAGTACCTTCGGTGTGACCAATAACTGTCTTGATAGATCCAACAAACAGCTTCTCGCTATCGTGAGAAAGAGTCTCGCCACCAAAGAAAGCATCATGAATAGCTTTGGCCTCAACTGGGTCACCAGCTGGGGTTCCGGTTCCATGGGCCTCGAAATATTGGGGCCGTGAAGTCAAAGGGTCCAGATCAATCTCACGGTAGGTGCTCCGGATGAGTTCGGTCTGCGATGTCGGACTAGGCATCGTAATGCCAGACGTCCTGCCATCCTGGTTGATCCCAGTGTTCCGCACGATACATTCGATAGGGTCGCCGTCGGCAAGAGCCTGGCTAAGCGTCTTCAAGACGACGGCCGCCACGCCTTCTCCACGGGCGTAACCATTGGCATCCACATCCCACATACGGCTTCGGCCATCGGGAGAAAGCATGTTGAGGTTACTCTCGGCGATGTAGTTCTCGGGTCCTAAGAGCAAGTTCGACCCCGCCGCAACAGCAACGTTGGACCGCCCACTTCTCAGGACTTGAACAGCCTCGTGCACAGCAACAAGACTAGAGGAACAGGCTGTATCGAGAGTGATGGACGGACCCTTCCAGTCGAAGAAGTAGGAAATTCGATTGGACATCAAACTTCGACCAATGCCGGTTGCGTGGTATCGTGCGAGGTTGTCTATGTCCCTAAGGAGTTGGTTCTCGTAATCACCGCACATGACGCCACAGTAAACCGCCGTATTCGTCCCCTTAAGTCTGGCGATATCGAGACCAGCAGCCTCGACTGCCTCGTAGACAGTCTCGAGGAGGAGGCGGTGTTGCGGATCCATGGTCTTGGCTTCCATTGGTTTCACATTGAAGAAAGGGGCGTCGAACTTGGTCACATCCTGATCAAGGAAGTAAGAGACCTTGACGTTGCTCGTGCCATGATGAGCCGCGTCGGAATGGTAGAAGCTGTTGACGTTGAATCTCTCGGGGGGGATCTGACGCGCAACGTCTCTTGGCTGGCTGAGCAGCTGCCATAGCTTGGAAGGCGTAGAACTTGATCCCGGAAAGCGACAGCCAGATCCTATGATGGCTATAGGCTCCAAGTTGTTCGCCATCCTAGCTCACGGTGTTCAAGTTGCCGTCGAAAAAGTGGCACGGAGAAGTCGTAACGTTGGGTTCTATTGCAATAATAGTTCCAAGAATGCTTGGAGACTGAAAATGTCTTAAGACAGTGCACAACATCTTTGTGCTCTCTTACAAACATTCGCTTTTATTTAATTTATTCTTTCCTTCATAGGTCAGTCCTCTGTCCGTTATTGTGTGCAAACACACATGCCGGGGTTGCAACTGTATCCGCGAGTGCTTTGTGGATCTAGCAGACAGCGATCAAAACTATCATTTCTTTAGGAAAGTAACGGTATTGCTTTTCGGCCCAACTCCAAGTTATCGGCAGTTCGGAAGCAAAAATTAAATCTTGTTCTCTTGAAATCTACTGTTCAACAGACAGTATGCGTCGGAGGGTGACGCATTAACATGGACTTCCACTGCCCAACGGATGTCACCAAATAGCTAAATGACACTCTGATCGGCCGGTTGGCTTTACTATAGTTTGCGAGGGGGAAAAGCAACCGACCGATTTCGGCTGACCGATGCGGGGCCGGCCGGTTGCGTGCGATTCTGCGATCATTACAGCGAACCCTCTGGCTCCGCCCCATCTGAGTCCGGTCCGTTATCGTATAATTCCGTATGCCAACACGGCAATACATATATATGCGCCGACATGTATGGCAGGCCGTAGAGGTCACTGTTGCAAAACCCTAAATTCCTTGCAGAATTCCTCAATTAGATTAGCGTCTTGTTGTGCAAGCCCCGCAACACATCGATCTTATGCTCAGTTTCCTTTGCTTGTGGGATAGTGAAACCTTGCTGGACAACAGCGAGTCTGCTGCAAATCAGAGATATTAATTCTAGTTCAATACGCAATCAGGTAATACAGCATCGAACGGCAGATGACGCATCGGGAAGCAATATGACTCCGTCATTCTAGTTCTCTGGGTCCACCTCTCTCTTGTCAGCTTCCTCCGCCTAGTTTAGCTACTGCTATTACAGCATCGTGCATATGTCGCTCCTTCTTTTGTAAGCATTGAGAATGTTTGAGCGGTCCAAAACTGTTGTGATGGGCCCCTGCAAATATCTGGTAATGGCTGCGGCGGCTGGTTTGCGAACAAAATGTGGAACCAGGTCAAGGAGAATTGTCCGAGCCGGAGCCCCCACAGCAACCCAGGAATCGTGTCACAAGAGTTTGTATGAGGCAGTCAACATAGAGGATATCTGAAAGAGTGTATGTATGTATTGATCAATCCATAATGATGATGATAATGATGATGATAGAAAGAAAAGTCGGTGTGTTCTTGCTGGAATCCGACATCGGAATATTCGGAGATACAGGTGTTATATGCATACCCTGGAAATGCAATCCTTGTGCCTGACATCTCCATATTCAGATAGGCTTATCTGACAAATCGGAAGAGACGATTAATGTAGCTGCAGAAAATACGCGTCCGAGACGCACACTCATCCGACCGCGGAGAGCGCCCGAAGCGCTCGACCCAAACACAGATAACAAACGACAGTACGGCGATGGAGATGATAGTTGACGACAGCGAGTGAACGAGCAACATGCGCTCAAAATACATACAGTACATACTAAAGTATAACGAAAGAAAATTCAAAGACACTATGGCAACGCTCCTCCGCGACCTGAGTATGACACGTACAACATCATCGCCATCTAGAAACCATGGAGGACCCCGTTCAACGCAACGACGCACCACCCAACTAAGGACCGCTTTCACCTCTGTTACCCATCCAGTGAGGAGAGAGGACCAGCCAGGGGGTGCTTCATCATCCATCAGAAGCTCGATCACTCTCCATGGCATTTTAGCAAGAGCAGTACAGAACTCTGCACCCCGATCATCGAGACAGGCGAGGGCACCGAACCACCCACAGTATTAAACAAAATTTACAATCCCTTACCTTGGGAGGACGATCGACCGCTGGTTCTTGTCAGGCCTCGCCGGTCAGGCCTCGTCGGTTAAGGGATAGCTCAGGGGGTATAAAGAGGGGGACTAAGTAATAAAGGAGTAGCTTAGGTATATATAGAGCGCTAATAATATACTTTAAAAAAAGGGTAAATTTTAGTAATTCTTTTTTTAAACCCTAATAATAATTAGTTTTTATAAGCTTTTTTTTTATATTATATATTTATTAATAATTTAAAACCTTTATTTATAAAAGGGACTAGGCTAGAAGCTTAAAATATTAATAAGAACGAGACATAGCGAGAGAGCGTAGTTAGTATTATAATAATAATAAAAATAACTCTTTTTTATTAAACCCCCTAAAATTACCTCTTTTTTAATAAATAATATAAAAACGAAGTATAATAAGACGAATAACGTAATAATAACGTAAAAGGACCGTATTATTAAAAATATTAACGAATTTTAAATAAAATAATAAACCTCTTACCCTTATTTATTAATACCTAAACCGAACGGTAAGTAATAAGCTAATAAAACTATAAAAATAAGAACGATAATTAGAAAAAGAAATCCTTATTATAACGTATAAAGAGCGCCTATATAAAAAATAAGTAGATTTAGAACGTTTATAGAGCTTTTTAAATAACCCGGCCCTTATACTAAGGGTTATAGTCTTAATTATAATAGCCTTAAATATTAGCTTTAATATGAATAAGAATATAAACCCCCGGACTAAGGATAGTTTAATAAATAAAACTATATTTAAAGCGCTACTTAAGTAATAATAAAATAATAAGTTCGTATTACTTAAACCCCTATTTACTAACTCCTTTTTAACTTAAATAAGCGCCGTAAGTAGAACGTTTATATTTAAACTACTATCCCTCTCTAACTTATTATATATTAATAAATCGGTACGAGATCTATAGAGCTTCCTTTTTAATTATTACTATTACTTTAATTTATAAGCTTAATAAATAAAAATAGACTATAATAAAATAGTATATACGGTTAGTTACTTAAGCGGTAATATAAAAACTTTTTAAATATATTATATTTTTAATTATTAAAAGACCCCCGGGTTTATAATAAACTAGGTTATATAAAAGGAACTAAAGACCTTTTTATAAAATAACCTATCTAACCCCGCTAGCTAAGGAATAGTAATGAGTATATAACTAAATAATACTTCGTAAAACTAAAAAAAGAAAGTTAACGAGTTCGTTAGCTATATTAATAAGCTCGAGATAAAACTAGAATATATTTTAATAAAGAAATAGAGGATTTTTATATTAATAAGTAAGCTACGGCCCGAACTATACTTCGTAATAATATTATAAATAGAACTTCTATAGACTTATTTATAATTAGTATTACTAATAAAACGTATTAAATAATCTTTGTTATTAGTAAGGAGCTTATAAACGTCCCCTAGGTAATATTTTAATTTAAATTTAAACGAGCTAGTAAGAAGATACCGGGGCGCTAATAAGTTAAATATATAAAGAATATGCCGTAACTTACTTAGTAAGGATACTACGTATTATAATTATAAAGAGACTAGCTATATTATAAAAAATTACTTATAACTATAGGAGTAGTATTAATAGTACTATAACTATAGTAAAACCGGGTACCTTATTAATAACTACCTAAGCGTTATATATTATAAATATAATTAAAAAGGGTATAAAGTTATTAGTTATTAATTAGACCTCGCCCTAGTTAAGTAGCGCGGACTAATAACGAGCTCGAATACTATTTTAATAAGGAGAGTAGTTAGTAATTAATAAGGGTAGCGCTTAGACGTCCTAACTTATATATATTTAAATTGCGTATAGGAGAAGCTAAGTACCCTTATTGATTTAGGAGTAAAAAGAAACGTAATTAGTATCGGTTTATTTAATAGTTTTAACGCTAATTTATAAATTTACTTATTATTATAACTAGTAAATATAGAGGGTAAATAAATAGAGATACTAAGAAGCTACTACTTACGGCTTCGAATTATTAATAATAATTATATAATAAAGATATAGCTATATCGCTTTATAATAGCTAATATTACGGCGCTTATACTTATCCTTAGTTTTCCTTAGCTAGAGGATATTAACTTACTAATTAGTTAGAAATAAAAAAAGTAGTAATATCTAATTTATAAACGATATATCTACTTAAATACCCTAAAAAAGGGGCTATTAGATAACTTAGTTTTAATAATACTCGCGTATATTATAATTAACTTAGCTATGAATAACGATATAATACTAGCGAGTATAGCCGAGGACTAAAAACTATATTACTAGGACTTTAATAACTTATTTTTAAAAAAGAAGGCTATTTTATTATTAAATAAAGCACTATACGACTACTATATCGAGCTAAATAACGTAGCGCCTATTCCCTAGGGACCTATTTACTTATTATTAAACTATAAGCTCGAGATCCTACGTAATTATTTAATAAAAGTAGAGGCTAGGGGCTAGATATACCCCTCTATAAGCTTAGTAAGAGTACTTATCTTTTTTATATTTAAAAAAAAAAAAGAGCTACGACTTTACGTTAATTATAGAGCGATTAATAAGATTATATAAAAAGATAGAACGCCGCTATTACTAATTAAAGAAGTACTAAATAGACTATTTAATACCTCTATTTTTATAAAGCTAAACTTTAAAAACGTATACTACTATATATATATAGCTAAGGATAATAAGTAAAAAACGGCTTTTTATATTAAATACGGGTAGTTTAAGTACCTAATTATACTTTTTAGATTAACTAACGTACCCGCAACTTTCTAAGCATATATTAATAACGTTCTAAGCGGCCTAGTTAATACCGTCTATATTATATACCTAAATAATATCTTAATATATAGTAATAACTACGTAGTATATAAAGAGCACGTACGTAGCGTACTATAAAAACTACGGTAATAAAACCTATATCTAAATAGTAATAAATACGAGTTTTATATATTACGTATAAGATTCCTAGGGTATATCGTATTTAATAAAAATATAAAAATAAAACCCGCGCATACCGAAGCTATAATAAATTAGCTACTTCTAAGGAGCGTTAAAAATATATAAACGTTCTTTAGATTTATAAAGTTCTATTATAAATTTATTAATAACTACGCTAAAATAATAGTATTTTTAATAAACTTATTAAAAAAGGTAAAACTAGGATAATTAGAGCTATTAATACTTACTATAGAGTTATTTAAAAAGCTATTAGTAATATTTACTAATACGCTAATATTATAATATTTTAACCCTACTCTATTTATATAGTTATAAATAGACGCTTTAGCTCGAGCTATTAACTTAGTAATTACGTAATTATTTAAAAGTAATTAGTACTTAATTATTTATAGGTTAAGGAAATTAACGGATATAGAGAGCCGCTATAGTATAGGAAATACAGAGCTACTAACTGTTATAAATATACTAAGGAACTAGCGATACTACCTCGCCTATAGCTAAAATTAGGTTATAATATTTATAAATTATTTTAACTTATAATTTTTAAATATAAAAAAGAGACTAAACGGAAAATAGCTATACTAACTAAATGAACTCGTAGTGTTTAATATTGAAATTAAGTTTAAGTTAGGTATAAAGAACTTAATAAATAGACTATTATAAAGACCTAATTATAATAAAAATAATAATAATAATAAAATAGAAAAGCTATTATTAAAAATAAAAAAAGACTTTTATAATATTAGAAATATATAAGAGCTTTTTAAAATCGTAGTAATTAAGTATATAAGGACGAGCTATAGGAGCGGCTCTTAAGTAAAAAGGATAATAAGTATTTTAAAAGCGGAACTAATAATAATATAAAGAAATAAGTAAAGGAAGTTAAGAGCTCTAGCTTAAGAGAACTCCGAGGAGTACTTCGAGAGGTATAATAAAGTTATAAGCTTAGGGTATTAAAGTTATAATATAATACTTAAAGAACTACTTAAGCTTATTATTAAAACTATAAATTATAAGCTACTCGTTTTATAAAATTTTAATATAATAAGAGTATTTAAAATAGTAATTAGTAAAAAGGGGTTATTAATAATAAGTTAATTATAGGCTACTTAATAAAAGGACGCTTTTATAAAAAATAAGTAATAAACTAAAAAAAACCGATAGCCTCGCTTAGTTAAAAAGAAGTAATAATAGAGCTAGGTATACGATTTAAGAGGGCTATTATATTATAATAGCCGTACTTACGTATTATTATATAAGGGGCTAAAAAGGGAGGTTATTAAAATATATTATAATATACTTACGACGGGATATTATAATATAAAGCGAATAATAGCGCTATTAAAACGCTACTATTATTAAAATAAAATAAGTAGGGATATAAAAAGTTATATTAATACTTATATAGTATATTAATGGACGAAGCCTTATTATTATAAGCTATATAACTTATTACGCCCCTTACTTACCCTAATTAGGCTATAGTAAGAAATATTATTAAACTTTATTACGGGCTTATTTATATTAACTATATTAATCGGGAGGCGCCCCTACGACGTAATACTCATTATAATAAACCGATTTACGAAATATAACGTTTATATTATTATAAGGACGACCTTTATAGCTTAAGGATTCGTAAACCTCCTATTTATAAAGATCTTTATTAAATTTAAAATATTTAAAAGGATCGTTTTTAATAGGGGGTTGTTATTTATAAGTAAGTTTTAGACTTATTTTTATTATTTTTTAATAATAAAGAGGCGTCTTAGTACTGCGTTCTATTTATAAACGAATAGTTAAATAAAATAATAAAACTAATACTTAGAGTAGTACCTTCGCTATTTTTATACTTAGGACTAATTAGATTAGGTATAGCGTCTTTACTTAGCTAAGTTTATATATAATAATACTTAGTACTTAGTAATTTATAAAGCGCTTACTAAGGCCTTATTTAGGTTTTTATTTACGTACCCTATATTAATCTTAACGGGGGCTCGAGACGGTATATAGAATATTTTAACTAAGGAGCGTACGGCCTAATTACGAGCTAACTAAGAAGCTTTATAACCCTTTATATAAAAAGTACGTAAAATATATAAATAATAAGTTAATAAAGCTAAGATAAATATATTATACAAAGTAAGTAACTAAGTATTATTATTAAGGAAGAATATTAATAAGTAGCGTCCTAATTAGAAATTAGTTAATAAGTATTTAGGCTTATTTAAAATTAAATTAATAATTAGAACGGTAGGGGTTACTTACTAACTAAATATATTAACGTAATATAAAATATACGATATATTTTATATATCTTTATTTGAGCTATATTAATACTATAAAAAAGCCCTTTAAAAGCCCTTACTTATTAGGGATATAAATAGGGAGCTACTTTACGAAATAAAAAATATTATATAATATAGAGGGCTAAAAAAGAGGTAATAATACCTAATTTAGTAAAAGGGATATAGTAGCGACGAAAATACGTAAGAGCTAGCTAAGTATATTAAGAACGTAGTAATAATTAATATATATAAAAAACGAGTTTTAATGAAGTAGCGCGCCCTAGCTCTTAATAAGCCTAATAACGTAGCGAACTAGTTATTAATAATAAAAAAAAGGGGGTTATATAGTTATAACTAAGTAGCGTAAACGCGCTAATTATAAACCGTTTTTTTAATCTTTATAATACGTAAAAAGACCGCCCTTATTTATAAAAAAACTACCCTTATATATAAAAGGGCTGCCCTAGCTATTATCCTAAGGGTCGTTATAAAAAAAATAATCCCCTTATTATTAATAAATTTATAAATAATTAATTATAAACACGGAGCGTAAGCGAAGTAATTATATACTAATTAGAATATTATTTAAATAGCGCACCTTATTATAAATAATATAAAATAGTATAATTATAGTATTATTATAAAACGAAGATATAGCGTAAGAAGAGCTTATAGCCGCCTTATTATTATTATTATTAATAATAAGAGTTAAGTAGGCCTCCTTACCGGCGCGCTTAAGCGCCCTCTACGTATTATTAATAATAATTTAGTAGGTCTATTAGAGCTATAAAGTAATATTAGCGACCCGAGTAATAATAATAATAAAATAATAATAGAGCGATAAACTTCCGAATTATAAATATTATCGTTCGAAATAAGAGCGGTATCCTATAGGGTTCGGACCGTAAATTTTATAAACTTAGGGACTTAAAATACTATTAATATAATATATAAAAGAAGTAACGGAGTAGTAACTATACTAAGCGCTTATTATATCCTTATAAAAATAGTTCTACGTAATATACTTAATATAACGTACGCTAAATCCTAAAAAAATATTAAATAAAAGAGCGAACTAGGGGCTATAAATTA
The DNA here is from genome assembly GCF_023278565.1 of Colletotrichum lupini. NCBI lineage: Eukaryota > Fungi > Ascomycota > Sordariomycetes > Glomerellales > Glomerellaceae > Colletotrichum > Colletotrichum lupini. Next base: position 6,258,976 of record NC_064672.1, read on the forward strand.
CCGACCTAGCTAATTATAATACTTAGTTTTTAGATTAAGCGCCTTATATATAACGTAAGTAAAGTAAAAGAATAGGTATACTTAGCTAACCCCGATCTTTTTAATATTCGCTTTTTTCTTTTTTTAATAAAAGTTTATAATAGTTAATATAAGTAGTATATAAGTAGTAATATATATACGAGGTTAGGGCGAATAAAGGGGATATTAGGCTTTTTAAATAGACTACTATTACTACTATTACTAAGTATACTTATAGTACTAATAACCGTTTTATTATTAATAATAATAACTCTATAATTAAGAGCTATATTTATATTAAAACGAGTTAGTAGCGAATATAAAATAACTCTATAAAAGACTTACTTAGGTACGGGAAGTATATAAAAATAAGGATTTAAAAAATATTCGTTAGTTATAATATCTACGTAACGAGGGAGTAATATAGACGTTAATAAAAATAAAAAACTATATATAAAAAAAATAACTATAAATAAAAAGGAAAAAAGGAATTCGGAATCGTAATAGCTTAGAAGGGGGTTAATATTAGTAAATAAAAATAAGGTAACGACTACTTAAGTACTAGTAGTTATAAAAATAGCTTATAAATAAGAGCGACTTAGGTATAAAATTATAAGGCTATTATTTAAAATAAGGGGTTTATACTCGGGCTAATAGGTACTATTTATACTTACTTTCGTACTATATATTTAAAAACTTCTTAAATAAAGGATTAATATAATATATATAAATTATAAATAAGCTTTAGGATAAAACCTAGGGGAGGGAGTACTTTATTAAGCCTTATTAATTAGGCCTTGTTAGTTAAAAAATAGCTTAGGGGGTATAAAGAGGGGGACTAAGTAATAAAGGAATAGCTTAGGTATATATAAAGCGCTAGTAGTATACCTCGAGGGAAGGGCAGATTTTAGTAATTCCTCTTTTAGACCCTAATAGCAGTTGGCCTCTGTGAGCTTCTTCCCTGTGTCACACACCTATTGACAGTTCTATAATAACTGTGGAAATCGCTGTAGACACATTGACATAGCGAGCAAATCGTTGTCGGCGACTTCAACCAACCACGGGCCATGGGGAGGCAGTGACATCCGGGCACTAGACTGCGAAGCAACGGAACTCTTAGACCTCATTGACGACATAAACCTTACAAGTTAACTGCAGCCGGGACCCATCACATACGAACAAGGAGCCCGCCGGACGACCATCGACCTTTGCCTCGTCACCGTGTGCCTCGTAAACAGATGATCCGATGCGAAGTAGACCACGACATCCATCACGACTCCGATCACCTGCCAATAGTGACGTCCCTGCACCTTGCGACTGCCGAGCTGCAGCGGGAGAAGAAGCGGAACTGCAAAGCCATTGATGACAGTGGTTATTGACACGCTCCGAGCCTCACTAGCACACCTTGGAAGACCTGGAATAAAGACAGCGCTCGATCGGTACGTGGAGGCAATTTTCGAAGCGGTCTCAACAGCCATCGAGGCATCAGTTCCGGCCGAGATCCCATCCCTGAGGTCCAGAACAGGCTGGTCCGAAGCATGCAAGAACGTTCTAGCGAAAACGAGACGACTTCGCAGGACATACAGCGACCAATATACCGAAGAAAGCTGGGAAGCGTACAGAGCGGCGAAAAACAGCAAGAGCCGTATCGTAAGGAAAGCGCTTCAACAAGCACACCGCGAGGCGGTGGAAATAGCAGTCGAATCCATCGCGTCGCCATGGCGGATCGCGAAATGGGCCCGGAACACACAGAACCAGTCACCGATTGCCACGCCAGAAATTCAAAACCACCACACGCCGCAGACTGCTACCGCCCCTGAAGAGAAAAGGGCACTGTTCAACGCGGTACACATCTACGTAGATGGCAGCGGCATCGACTGTCAAATCGGGGCCGCCGCATGCTGCACCGCCACAAAGGAAACTAGTAAATCGCACATAGGCGACTAAACGACATCCAGTCTACGCAGGCGAGCTGCAGCGCATTATTCTGGTCCTCGAGATGGCGCAGGCAGACAAGCAAAAGGGAAACTACCGAAGCAAAGTCTTTATATATACCGATAACCAGGCCGCCATCAGATCGTTAGCTAACCTAAGAGGAAATTAGGCGTGTGTATATTCTTAAGATTATTATAGATAAGACATAAGCTCGTTAAGAAAAAGGACTTAATGTTAAGCTTTAATACGGACCCGCCCACGTCGGTATCTAGGGTAATAAAGTAATAAATATTACCGCTAAGGAGGCCACGGGATGTAGGCTAAGTAGATAGCTAGGCGCTAGGGTAGACAAGCCGAGACCCTTATTTAAAGCTTAGGTCGATAGCTAAAACATAGTCCTATAAATAATCCTATTAAAAGTAGTAACCTAATTACGAAACCGAGACGAGAGGGAGAACATCGTTCTATTTTATATTAAAACTAATAAAAAAAGTCCTCGAACTCTACGAAGGCCTTAGTAAACGCTAGAGCGCACTCTTAATCTAAATATATATAAAAAAAATCGGGCTTTAGGACTTCCTTTTTAACTAAAGAGTACTAAGTATTACTAACGCTAATTACTTATACTAAGAGGGATAATAAATAGTATTATATATCCTATTATAATACTATAAGTTTTAATAACTCCGGCGCTAAGAATTTAGAACCCTCTTAGGACGATATAATTTTTAAATTATACTAAATAAGCACAAAGTAGCCGCTAAGGTAATCTAATATATAAAATAGACCGAGATCCTTAGGTAATATGGGATCGAGTCGTATATTAAACTAAGCTAAATATTAAGGGGAGACTATAAGTATGCTAAACCGTTATACGAGGAAAGAGACCCTAATAGAGCCTAGATATATATATATATTAGTAAAGAACTACGGTTTATATAAGGGGTTTAGCTAAATATAAATAGAAGTTAGAGAATAAAGTAAGAAATTTAGAGATAGCTAGTCAGTATTTTCCACTAGCAAAGTAGGGCGTTGCGGATTAACACCCGGAGCGCGTCGGCTATTAGCCATACTCCACTATCTGGGCATAGCTGCTGATTAAAGCGGCCAAAACCAAGTAAGAATCCATCACATATGGCGCGCTGTTGTCGCTGGGGGCAGGCCCTGGTCTTGACCATGCATGTTGGGTCGTAACATTAGTTGCCTTGACCTACTCGTAACATTAACCTTTCATATATCTTAAGCTTCCACAATGCAGTACGCTGATGTGGACAATTACAACGCGGTATAATCATCTGCTATTGTATTTAATAGATGTCGGGTTTTCCAAATTTCGCTAGGGGTGGCTTAATTACTCTTTCGGTGCCCAAGGGATCAGGGCTCCGCCCGTGTTTCTCATTTTGCTGAGTTCTCAAGGTCATTATCACTGGTCAGAGCACATGCGGCTTCTTTCGTAGGATCCAGAATACCGAAGGGCGGTGAGTTTCGTCCAGATAAAGTTTCTTTCATTCCAGAACGCTGTAAGTAGGCCTTTGTCTGCATTGGCGTCGCTCGACGCACCGTCTCTTCATATATAACTGTCCACGTAGTTATGCAGTACGCAAGTGCTTTCTCGGCAAGATTCAGAAGTCAAGCTCCCCATATCTCAATCATGAACCCCATCAAACTCTGTTGCAGTTAGATCAGTCCGCACGCTATTGACGACTCGATCTTCAAGTTACAATTAGACGTGCGTTTCCAAAATTTCAATTCAAAACAACACCGACAATAATGACAACACAAAACTATATGATTGAGAACGATGAGTCTGTCTTTCAACAATGGCAAGAACCCGGGAAACGACCAGCCTGTAGCCGATGCAGACAGCAGAAGCTTCGTTGTCTTCGGACCGGACCATCCTCGGATCCGTGCTTGAGGTGCCAAAGAGCCAACGTCCCATGCGTAATTGGTCCCATGGGTCGCGTAGGGCGGCCACCGCGCGACTCCGGGAGATTGGAACAGCACAGACATGAAAATATGCAGTCGGTTGTGCCTATGAACCTTGCAAATCTCGTAGGCATCGCCGAACAGCAACAGGACCAAACCGGGGTATGGAAGCGGATTCTCGGCGGTCATGAGACCGGCCCCTTGCCGCCTGAATGGGCAGGAACCTCGTCCTGTCAGTCCGATGTCCCATCTTCGGTAGTTCGCCGGCCGGGAGGAGATGTCAGTTACGACACATCCGCCGTTCCCCAAACCAATGGTGGCATCGCCAGCGAGGACAGCCGTGGAAACAAAGATATCACTTCGCACCATTATTCTATCAGCTCAATCGGAAATTCAGCATGTCACCAAACCTCTTTCATGTTGGGAGACGCCCCGAATGGGAGAATCGCTCCATCGGCAACGGGAACCAACGACGATCCTGTCCAGGCCAGCCTCCGGAGTTCCGGTGAAGGTCTGCCGGCAACTCGAATGCACCGTCTCTTGGTCCTACAAAGCAGGATCTTGCTGCAGGGGGAAAACTTGGAGCTTCCATCATTTTCTCAACCAGACTTGGGATACAGTACAAAAGGGAAGCTCAACCATCTGCTGCAGGACTGTTCGGATCTCACGGCCATTCTCACCGAAGTCGACAATCCAAAGGAAACACGGACGACGCCACCCAGCGATAGCGCTCTGTCGACGTGGCTCGGACTCACGCCGACAGACTCGGACGGAGTCTGGTCCGATTCTCATCTGAGCGACTCCTTTTTCTGCAGTGGTTCCAACCATAGGAACAGTACAAGGACAGACACAATCTTCAATCCACCGGCCAGTGCCACGAGGGGTGGCCGGTCTCGAGAGCATCTAGAGCCAAACCAGACGCGCGTGGAAGCCAGAGGCGAGCAGCATACATCGTCCACTCTTCAGTCTCCGACCGACAGTCAGGACTCGTCGGCACACGAAGACCTCGTAGTCGTCTTGATAGCGACTGCATGCTACATCCAGCTTATGCGGAGGCTTCACTGTGTGTTGAGTGGGATGTATGACGCCCTAGTTGCAGGTGATGACTTTGCTCTGAGCTCCTTGTGGTCTGCGGCAACATACAATGTCATGCTTCCCAAGGGACGGGTTAAAGATACGCTCCAAGCAAAAATAGCAATCGAAATCGTATTGCACGTTCTGGACTGTCTTGAGGAGCGGATGGGGTTACCTGTACCGAACGACGGAACAAGCAACGCAAAAACACAGGCAGAAGCCCGCGGACTTCCAAGGAACGAACCATTCTTGTCTGTAGTCAGCGCTGCCGTTGACGCGGAAGATGCCTGCCGCATCAGTCATAGATCTACCGCTGAAATGACTACGCAAGACATTGAGCCATTCAAAGGAGGCAGCAGACGGGCAGCGCAAAGCGTCGTCAGGGCACGAATTCAAAAAATCTCGGACTACATCAGCCGGAAACCGCTCTTCTAGCTTGTTCTAGCTACAAAGAATCAGGCAAAATGTGCAAACTTGTCAGTAGTGTGACGAAACGATAGTGCTTGGTTTTGTCGGGATCACAGGGTGAACCCGTACGGGAGGACACAGGCTCTAGTCAGAGTTGTTCACAGCTATACTATGCTTTGTTTGTTAAGTTGCAAAGCTGAAAAAACTAGACTACGGCAACTGGCTTAGCATATGTCCATCGTTTTCTAGACGATGGATAGATATTCTAGAATATTCTGTTGAATAGGAGGAGGTGTGGCACTGCGAATGGCACAGAGCCTACCTACTCGAACGATGTAGAAGCTTCCATGAACTAGAGGTATGACCTTAGTGTGGGGCGTAGCCCGTGACACGGGGGTGGTAAATCAAGCGTAAGCAACAAAAAGTCAAAACTGGTATTGTGTTCTACTGTCTGTATTTCTAGAAGAGAAAGTAGGTGGGTTGGCCGCAATAGTTGCTGTTGGTAGCCCGGAGGTTGGACATCCGGATTCCGCTGCCGGCTGTAGATGCTGGCCGGCTCACTGTATTCTGGCTGAATAATCCAACAGTTTTACTACCATAGAGCCAGAGGGCCAAAAGTGTGAAGGGTCTAGGACAAGGTCGATGCCTTTGGTCTAACCTACTACTACGAATGCAATGATTTTTCTTGAAGGAAGAGAGCTATGTCCTCCCTGTCTCCTGGGCTCGCATATAACCTTACAATTGACCTTGTCGATGTTTTTTGGAACCTTCTAGCAAATACGCGGTTGGGTGGCTGAGGGTCTTGCCGAAGGCCGAACATCGGTCCTTAGACCGTGACAAAAAGGCACAATGTTCAGTCATAAGACCGAACCACAAGCTACTATATGAACGGCCCGTGACATTCGGTCTTCCCATCAGGAAGTAGAACAAACGTACATCATTGTTCCATAATTGGGGGAGTTGTGTTGCCTGCTTCTTATAACTAAGTGGAAAAGTTTTTGGGCTTGAAGGGGAACCTGTTACAGGCCGACCCCTTCACATGTGGTGCTCTCGGCTATGCTCGGCACTGGAGTGAGACATCAAGGCAAAGACATCAAGGTCAAAGATACAGTAGATAAAAGCACACGTAGATGCAGCTGAGATGAACAAGAAACCTTCCTTTCTCATCTGAGGATTCTCATTTGAGAAAGGAAGTACGAGTTGCAACATTGCTCCTACCAAGCCTTTGCAGAACCCAACTTTGGATTGACTATAGCCTAGTTAACTCGTGTAGTCTTGTTTGATGATACCGGCGGGCTATAGGACGTAGCGATTCGGATGCGACTCCTTAGCGTTTGAATGGACGACGCGCTCTGCTGGATACATGATCGCAACTTCATGAACGAGACCCAACGTCCCTGAGGGTGGCTATTAATATTTTCAGAATCCATGTGCCTCAAGCTCGCTCTCCGTCCAGTCCCACATCTTCAGCGCCAACCTGTCGTCCATTGCGTATTTGCTGGCAAGACCTGGTTTACCAACAGGCTCGAAATACTCCCCACTGGGGTATTGGTCGTCTATTGATGCCCAGACCTGAGTCTTGACGCCATCTTCAAGACTGATCGTGATCCAGTGGCGTATGAACGATATGAGACATCGCAACACGAACGGGATGCCGGTCGCGGAGGCTTGTATGTCTGTTCCTCGCACGACACCCGGATGCACAGCCGCAACACGGAGCCAAGGACGTCGCTTGGCCAACTCCCGGGCGTACAGCGCGTTGGCTAGCTTGCTTTGCCCATAGCGCTTAAGGATGAAGACATCTGTACCTGAAGTCTTGAGTGAATCCCACTTGATACCACCCGGTGGCACATCTCGGTGGGATCTCGAGGAGAGAACGACAACTCGCGGGTTATCTTGTTTCGCCGCCAGTAGAGCAGGCTCAAGGAGCTTGGTCAGAAGGGCGTGGCCCACGTGATTTGTTCCGAATTGGATTTCATAGCCGTCCTGGGTCATACCTGCCGGGAGAGACATGACTCCGGCATTGAGCATGAGGACATCGAGACGTTGGCACTGGGATAGAAAGGTCTCGGCTGCGCTCCGTATGGACTTGAACGAGGCCAGATCGAGGGTCAATACATTAATTGGTGGTGCATCGTCGACTTGTTTGCGTATATCGGCAGCGGCGTCTCGAAGTCGAATTGCGTCGCGGCCTGTCAGCCATAACTGAGCTGGCTTGAGACGGGCAAGTTCAATAGCTGCTTGCTTTCCGAGACCAGTGTTACCGCCGGTGATTAGAATCACTTTTCCCGGCAAGTGTTTGACGTTGAGTGAACGTGACTGCTTGGCATTTTCGCGCAAGGACGCCATGAATAACCTGGCACCCAGCACGCCTGCGAAAGCCGCATAAGTCCAATCCATTTGAGATCAGGGTTTCTTCCAGTCTGCTAGCAGCTCGGACAACCTCAACCCAAAGAAAAAAGTAAAAGAAAACTGACCAGGGCGCCTTGAATGATGCAGCATAGTGATCCCTGGAACAGAACCAAGAAAGGTGCAAGAAGGTTTTTGTTATTGCCACATAAGCAGATGGCTTGCCTCCTCTCCTGCATAATGCCTAGTTGCCGAGCCCAATATCTTATCCCTAAAACAAGATTACCAGAATGCCACGTAATGCGTTATACGACAGCAGCAGGTAGGTAACACTATGTCTCCCCGGGACATTGGCATGCCCGCTCACATAGAGTTTGGACGGTTCGGTCGGGATCTACCACGCATCGGGGTGGGGCCTCTGCTGTTGAACTCGCCGAATTAGTGCACATTACGAAGCCGAAACGTATGTATCCGAGTCCTCAGGGATGCTGCATGAAATCGTTCCAGCCTTGATGCGATAGAAGGAATATGCTCACGCTTGTCGGATGCTCAGGTTCAACACTGATGTGTGATGCCCACTTGGACAGTCGCTGTCTAAATCATCCTGGGACTGTTAAGTCGTGTCACCCAGCCTTTTCAGCGTATTAGGCCCAGTATCACTGCCCATCTTGCCCATCTTCATGGATAATCCCGCAAAATGAAGCCCGTCCTTTTCTTTTCTTCATTGGTTGCCGTAACTGTACAGACTCTTGCCAAGCAAGAAGTGGTTAGGCAGATTCCCAAAACCAGAGATGACTTGCTCGACGATGTTGGAGCTATGAAGGCCCCCACAGACGACTTTGAATTCAGCCCTCTACAAGCAAGCAATGACGCCTCCAGCCCTCGCTCGAAATTTACAGAAGATGCTTCGGATTACAGATTCGAATTATTCCCCCTCGAAGGAGCAACCTGCTCCACAGCTACGGGAGGGGAGTCTACGTGGCCGATGGAGCTCTTGAGAGACGGCGGGCTCCAATACGTTCAGAAGTTCAAGCTCGGCGAGGTGCCATCTACGATGGTAGAGGCCTACGACCCCAGCTCCTCTAATATCGAGTCGTTCAACGCAGCGTTCGGGCTTCGCTGTACAAAGACGAAGAACATTCAGAGATTTTACATGGTAAGTGCCTTCAACGGGATTCTCGCGCATCCCAGCGCATAGAGAGGGAAACACGAAACTTACGTACTTTGAGTTCCATGATGATAACATTGGCCATCTGGGATACGGGGAGGACGAGATAAACAAAATCCTGTACATGTGTTTTATGATCGGTCAAGATAAGGATGGAGTCCCAGGTTCAGGCGGAGAGTGTGCCTACTTTTAACACATAGCGCAGGCACAGATGTTGTCAGATCAGGGAAGCCTCTGGGATTGGGGTTATCACATCAATTTTTATGCAGTGTCTACGAGACGTAAAATGATGATGGCAGGATATTTGCGACTGTAGAAAAGATGCGTGGGAAGGTCCCCCCCCCCCCCCAGTCTCTTCTTACTCCCAATAGTTAATGGTTCGAAACTGCCTAAAACGTGACGAGTTAAATTCTTTTGGCGGAGATCTTATGTGTACAAAAGACCACGATTGGATAGTAGCGTGCGTACGCGAGGATCAGGCCAAAATACTGCGTATAATCCCTCACTATTTTCATATTCCTTTAATGATAGATCAGGGGGATCTAAACGTCCACTCCTCTGGGACTTGGAAGTCATTATACAAATACTACATGCACTTAACACCGCGATTCTAAGATGGTTCAATTTCCCTATTCATCTATCTGAACCACCAAACCTCTTCTTAGTTGTTCTTGCGAAAAACCGCGGACTGCACAATATATTTACATCATCTTCGAGAAGCATGCATACTGTTGATCATACACCTGTGAGAACATCTCCAGTCGAGACAAAATCTGCTTATCCTTCGACGCGATAGCCTCGGCATCCTTCACATTCGCAGATGCATAAAAGGTCAAGAACCCATCCGTTTCTCCGATCAGAGGGTGCATGGAATCCGGCACCGACCACGCACTCACCGCGGAGGTGCCAAAGTTCTCAAGATCGACATCGTCGCCCAGTACTTCCATCCGATGTGCTTGGAAGGCTGTCTTGTCTGCGGCAGCAGGAAGCCAGATGCACGAAAGGAGCGTGACGTCACTAGCAAGGGCCCGAAATAGGTGGTCGCAAGATTCCGGAATAAACGACACACTGTTGGGCTGCCGCGATGGATCGGAAGCATCGATAATTTCCTTGGCTATTTCATATTCATAATCGTTGGGTGACTCGAAATAGGCGCGTTGAGCGTCTGCTGAAGACCAAACTATAGGGATGTGTCGGTTTATGTACGAATAATGCTGGGAGATATTGCCTTTGGATTGCTGCTTACTCTTCACAATGTTCATTCCCACGAAGCCTTGTGGTATCGTGGTACCAATGCCATAATACAGGGCCTCGAGCCCAAGTGTCGACAGCAATTTGCCTCTGATGCACTCGAGAACCTGACCGATCTTCTTCTCAGACTCATCCGGTTTCATATGAAACCAAACAAGTTCGACGACTTGTGGCATGGCGAGCTTTTTGCACTGAGGTCTGGACTGAAATCTACAGCGTAGCCTGAAGTTGAGATGAAAGCTATTGTTCGTCTTGAAGTAGGGGGGATTATTAAGGCTTTGGGGGACCAGCGGTTCACCTCACCTTACAGAGGCCAGCATACATACGGAAGCCAGCTGGAACGACTTTGCAAAACATTGTTGTCCATGCATCCGAAGCCGACCGTTCGAACTTTCTGGTCCAGCGGTAAGCTAACTAACGTGCAAGCCTATTGATACCTCCATTCATATTCTCTACACGCTCTTCCGATACGACTATGTGCCGAGGTGTCTATGTTGTGACGCTGAAAGGTTAATTAATCAACCGCAAGCGAAGAACAAACCTGGAAAACCCGCCGTACGGGGTTTACACCTGCCAACCTTAATCAAGTAATAGTATTGCGATGTCGACAAGTTATGATTTGCAGATCCACCGTCCGTCCAACCCAAGTGGAGTTGCGGAGTGTGGCGTAGTCTACATGTGTACTGCCTATAAGGATGAATTGACCGAAATGCCCCGAGTTGACAAGCCTGACCGATTATCATGTAGTGAGAAGTCGTGGCACTTGTTGCATCGATCGACGCTGCAATTATTCTACCGATGTAAAGAGCGCGACAAAAGAGAGGGACAAGTTACAAGACGACGTGATTGATTCTAAATGCGAGCCAGGATAAGATATAAGAACTTCGGCAGGTGCATTACGCTGATTAGGAAAGGCTTTCATTTTCGTCTACAACAATTAACATTGTATCGATAACCATTATGTATTCTCGCTCCATATATGTGGGCGCTGCCGCAGCCTCGCTGGTATCAGGCGTGAATGCCGGAATGAGATACATGTTCTATTTTGATAAGTCTGTCAATCCCCCATAGAATCCCACTGTGCATCATGTGCTGACAATACAGAAATCATTTAACGGCTCTCCCTGACCACAAGGCCACTCACTTATCGACCCATGCGATTCTTGGCCACGAGGATCCTAGTCTCTATTCCCGGGAGATATTCAAGCCACAACAGCCTTTCATCTCTCACGGGAAGGTTCGCGATCTATTCGAGGAACCCGTGAAAGTATGCCTCTCCATCGGCGGCCGGGACAGCGCCCAAATCTTCTGGGAATCTTCCAGTAGTGAACATAATCGCACGATCTTCGCGCAAAATGTTCAGACGGCAGTGGATACTTATGGATATGACTGCGTTGGTGAGTTCTGACTATGGAAGTTTGAATACATCAATACTGATTCATCTTCACTAGAAATTTCTTGGTCGCACCCAGGCGGCAATGGCGACGACTTCAACTTGCTGCCTATCGCTGGTAAAGAGTCTGCCCGTGATAATCTGCCCAACTTTCTGAAGGAAATCAAAAAGGCAACCAAGAAAGAGTTGTCTATCGTGGTGCCGGGAAAGGAAGGCGACATGGCCGCGTTTGACCACAAGACCATGAGCAAGATTGCAAAAATCGTTGACCACGTAACGGTAGGTTGACCAGGACTTGGCCATTGGAGTCCCTGAGGCTTGGTTGCCTCTACTGACCTTTCTCGTCTCAGGTCAAATCTTTCGACCTCGCCGACCTGCGCGACACGGCGACCAACCATAGTGCCGGTTTCAAAGCTGTCGGCGAGTCTCTCGGTCGTTACTTGGATTTGGGGGTTCCCTCAGTCAAGCTCAACATGGCATTCTCTTACTATGCCACATGGAGGCGGGTGGACCCAGGACCGTTATGTCTGACTCCTACTATCTGTCCCATCACCCAGAAGGGTAACTACGCAGATAACATGGGTTTCGTGACTTTCGAGAAACAGAATTTCGAACCGAACCCCACCGACATCGACCCCGTCATTGCCAGGTCATTCCAGAGGGCGATGAAAGAAGGCCACATCGACTTGGACCTTGGCGGCTGGTGGTGGTGGGATCAGGAGAACAGCCTGTTTTGGTCGTGGGACACGGCGGACATCATCTACAACAAGTGCTTGGAATACGTTCCGAAGCTGGGACTGGGAGGCTTGGCGTCGTACACGGCGCCCATGGACAGCAAAGACTGGCGAAGGATGATCAAAACGGCATCGGGCGTCGCGTGGATTCCTGGTGAGTTTTTCGACGACTTAGAGCAACAGCTGGCGGAAGCTGAAAAGTCCGAACGAGCTCGCGACGAGCTGTAATCGGCTCCGGATTATGAACATTGTTAGTATCCCTATTACAGGGTAGTTAGTTCGAACCGTAGTTGACAAAGAGATTAATTAAACTATATAAATATCTACGTAAGTATAAAAAGGAGGTTCTAACCGTAGGTTAGGCTAGCTATAATAATCGTAAATAAGGCCCCTAATTAGCCCCTACGTAGTTAGCTATATGCCGCGGTTAAATTAGATTTCTAATTTAATATTAACTTTCTCTTTTTTTTTATTAATTTAACTGCTATAGTTAGAGGTATAATTCGACCTCAGGCCTGTTTATTAAGTCGTCTCTTTTTCCCCCTTTTCTTTACTCTTTTTATATAACTTATCCCTCTATTTATATAATAACTTTTCTACTATTTACGAATTACTCTAATCCCTTATTTAGTATTATTTTTATAAAAGCGTTTACGAGGTTATTTTTATTATTAACTTAACAGATCTCGAGTATTTTATACCTTTCGTACGATTACTTAAGGGCTATAATATTAATTATAAGCCTCTTTTCCTTTATCGTTCTTAATTTAACAAAGTATTCATATAGTAAATAAGAATCGGTATAAATAACCGTTAGAATAAGTAAAAGGCTAATTTAATTAATAATCTTCTTTAGCGTTATTAAAATCGCGTAGGAGAGGTTAACGCCGTTAATTATACTATATATTTCTAACGCTAATATACTTCTTATTACCTACTTATTTTTAGTTAATAAGTAGTAGATTATATTACCGTATATAGTAAATTCGCTCTTGCCTATACTCTTATTAGCTAGGATAATAATATACCCTAATTACAAAGTAAGGTTATTATTATTTATAAATAACTTATTAACGAAGACGTAGAGCTTATTAGTTATAAGGTCGATTAGGTAGTAAACGAGACCTCGATCGAGATTCGTCTACTACTACTTAAGCCGCTTATTAAGTATTTTAATATCTTATTTAATTAGATTTATAGCCTGCGCTACCTTAGTATAGTTAAAAGTTACCTCGGGTTAATAAATACTTATAATATATACTCCTCGCGCGAGCTTAGCTTTATACTACTTTTTAATATTAGTTACGTTCGGATTAATAAGGTTAATTTTCTTATCCTACCCCTTTTACTAAAAGACGACGGTTTCCCTTTTAATTATAAAAATCCCGCCGTTAAATACTAAGGGGGTATTTATTATAAGGACCTCTTTTAGCTTCGCTATAAAGCCCGCTTTTTAAAGCTCCTTATTCTCTTTCTTTATAAAGTTAATATTAAATAGGCTTAATATATCGTTAGTTTATATTTTAACGATCCTAAATTAGTCGCTTTTATACTCCGCGATTAATAAGTACGGGTCGTACGTAAAGGTAACTATTAATAGTTAATTAATATAAAAATCGTGGTAGGTGGCTTATTAATAAGTACCCGATTTTACGAGCCCATATAGTAGCTTAAGCACTTTAATAATCGTACCTTCTAGGTACTTACTAGCTATTTCTTTTAGTAAATAGGCTAGGATTTTTTTTATAAGCCCTGTGGCCGATTAGGTATAGGCCTAGGTAATATTACGGCTTTAAATCTCGTATCCCTTTTTCCGTAGCGATGCTATTAGTACTATTATTAATCGTTAGCTATAGTACTATATAGTGGGCGATTATATAAGTAGCGTTGCTTTTTTAACGTCGCTATACCCCTAAATTACGTATTTAAACTTCTCGTATAGCTAGGGTGTTCCTTTCCCTTTAATTTTATAAACTATTCGTAATTTAAATATATAGAGGTTTATATATTTTTCGGGGTCGTATAAGATAAATCGATAGACCCCTCGAGTATAAAGAGTGTTTACTTCGATAAGATTTAATCCCTTATACGGTTTTTTAATAGTTATAATTACGCCTTCTTTGCGTAGTTTAACTACTAGCTTAAAATCGGCTTTCTCTTTTACTATATAAAAAGTATTAATTACCTCGTTACGAGTAATAAATTACTACGTTAGGGCTTACTATCGTAGTCTTTTGCGACGTCTCGCTAGTAGTATTAGTGCCCTTTTAATAATTTCCTCTTCCTCGTCGTCTATTAATACTATTACGACGATTTCGTTAAGGATAATTTCCTATGCCTCTACTACGGGTTATATAGTTTCCCCTAGCTCTTTTTCTTTTTATAAGTTAGAAATTACCTCGTTAGGATCTATATAGTACGGTCTAACTACCGTAATTAATATTTTAAGTAGCTAGTTATAATCTCTCGCAACTATATAAGAGCGCTCGTTAATAAAAATTAACTTATATAGCTTAGCTTACTATTAAGTAATTTCGTACTATACTCGTATATCCGAATTTAGTAATATATTTAGATTATCCCTTATATCGGGCTTATTATGCGTAGTAATTACCTCGTTAACTTACTTTTTTATACTTACCTCGCGCAGTGCTTATATTACTTTTTTAATTACTTAGGCTCGTTAGCTTATACTTAGTAATAGTAGCGAGGCTAAGGTCGTTCTTAAATATACTCTAAATATTAATAGCGTTAGTATAAGTCCGTTAGGCCCTATAATATCGTTATAGTATTTAAGTGCTATTTAGAGGTATTCGTTATCGGTAGAATCCGGATTTTCCTCTTTAATAATTCTAAACGCCCTTTTTAACTATTAGTATGCCCTCTCTACTTTTCTAATACTATAGTGCGCTTTAATAAGTACGACTTTTAGCTATATACTATAGGCCGTCGTATTATCCCTAAATTTTATTAACTTAAAGCTAGTACTAGCGTCGGTTCTAATACTATCTAGCGGTCCCTAGTATATATCGATCTAGCTTTTTTATAAAGCTACTTATACTATCTTTACTTATAAATTCTAAAGGAATTGCCCTACTTAAAAGGATATAGCTACGTCGATTATATATAGTACTAGCTAACTATTTAAGTAGAAAATATCAACGACGATTTCTTAGTTAAAGTTAAGCTTATTATATAATTTAAACTTAAATCTGCGTGGGCTTTGTGTATTTATTTAGTATTAGTAGTATACTTTTGTTAACTACTTTAGCGCCCCTATTTCGATATTATTATTACTTAATTATTTTAGGAGGTTATATAGCCTCGTAACTAACGGGTACCCGAATCTCTAGTATAGTTTTCTAAGCTTACTTTTCGTTAAGTAATTAATCGACTTCGTGTCGTTAGTAAGCTTTATAAACGCATGCCCCTATTATCGTTCGACTATCTCGAAGTGCTTATTACTAGAGATTTTATTCCTCGTGTTATCGAATATAATACCTAGTCGATTTATGTTTTTTAGATATAGGAGAAATGGGGTATTAATAAGTAAAATGTAAAAAGTTATTATTCCGAAGTACGTCTCTACTTTTATTATACCTAGGGCGACGATTTCCTTATCTAGGCCGAAACTAATCTTTATAATACTTATTATTAACGTATTAAGTATTATTAATACGATTTTCTATAGCGTTTAGAATTACCCTTTTCCTCTAGTTAATTATTACGATACTTTAGTATTTAAAATAATCCTATAGAAATCGTCTAGGCCGTACCTTTCGCTCGCGTAGAATACTTATATAAGCTTAGTATTTAAGGGATCTAAGTAATATAAAAAGGACCCCTCTAGTTACCCCTAGATATGCTTAGTACTATATTCCTTTTTTTTAAATATCGATAGAGAGAGCGTCTTTTTCTTAATTATTAAGAGAATAAGCTTCGGCCTTATTAAATTCGCCCTTTTAGCTACCTCTATATCTATTATTTAAGGGACCTTCTTTTATTATCCGTAGATAAAAGCCTACTTATTAAGAGCTTCTACTACTTTCTATTTATTTAGCCTCGTATATCCTCTAGAGGCTAACGGGGCGAAAAAAGAGTAATTAATATCGTCGATTTCGTTATAATCTAATTCGTTAGTATAGGGGGTGAGATTTTCCTTATTTTCCGAATCTCTTATAGGGGGTATATATTTTAGGCCGCTACTTTAGCTACCTTTATTAAGTTCCGTGCCCCCGGATTTACCTTTATATATAATAAGGAATTAGTTAAACTAACGAGGGCTAGTTTTACTATTTATTACCCTCGACTTTTTATATTGTTTATACTATTTAGTACGCTCTTTCTCGGAGTAGTTACTTAACTAATATCTATTTTTTTTATAAATATAGTATTGCTTTTTTTATTACCCTGCCCGTAAGTTAAATCTCTACTCGTTCGACGAATCTGGGCCTCTTTACTAGCGATTGCTATATCTAGCCTCTTTTCTTTTTTTATTATACGTTCGATCGACTTAATATTATTAATAAGGGCCGTCGTATATTTAGAAATAGGTTTAGCACGGTATTCTTATTTTAATATTAAAACTAGATTTTAGCCTCGAGTAGAGCGTCTCGTAGTCTTTAGGTACTTAGTATAGGGTTATTTTTATTTTTAGTATATACTAAATTATAATATAAAGATATCCGACTTTCCGCTCGTTTATCCCCTTATTTAGCTAGGTTTTTACTAGCTTATCGATTCGATCGATAAGCTTTTTAAGGATCTTTATTTACGATTTACCTTCTATTATCCTAGCTATAAATATAAAAAAAATCGCTCGTAGCTTAGATAGGAGCTCTAAGTTCTTATTATAAGTCTCGAAGTAGCTTCGGATTGCGTTAATTATACTAAGAAAGTCGTTTCGATCGAGATCACGTACCGCTTCGTAATAATAATTAAAGGCTTTGCTTATAAGTACGATATTAATTACTAAATAATATTAGTATTTCCTAATTCTAACTTTTTCGTAATAATTATAAAATATCGTTAGGGTTTTTTATTAAACCCTTATTTTTCCCCCTAGAGTATAATTTCTCTTTTAGGAAGATCTTTTTGAGGTCTGTAAATTACCTCGTATTTGCTACTAGATTTTTAATATTTATATACGATCCTTGCGTCGCTACGTATTATTAATAACTTCGGGTCGTTTACCTCTTTTTTTATTAGCTAATCGGCGCCGAATTTCGTATTAATAGTAGTAACGAGTTATAGATCGAAATAGGTAGAATTATTAATTATTATACTTCTAGTACTATATTTTGCCCCAGTATATCCTTTTGCGACGATAGATTTTTATTAGTAATTATAGGGAGGAAATCTGGGTCGTTTACTCTTTTTTTAAATTTATTAAAGCGATTATACGCTCTATCGACCTGTGCCTAGTTCTATAGTACGAATTCCTCTTTTATAATTATTACTATTAGTATTTTATATAGCTCTTGCGATTATAATTGCGCTAGTAATACCCCTCGCTCGTAAAAGAATTTATTAATTACTTTTACAATTTTTAAGCTTGCGCTCGCGAACTATTTATCTAGTTAATAACTAAGATTATTTACGATTTCGTAGAATAGGGGTTACTCCTATAGCCCCTTTTTCTCGTAGACTTTAGTTAAATAGATTAATGCCGCGTTAATTTACTTACCGTTAGGCTAATCCGCAATTTTATATATCTACGTCCCCTAATAATCCGGGTTAATATTTACTTACTTATAAGGGATTAGGATTCTATTTAGGATCGGGTTTCGTCCTCTTCTTCTTTACTCTAACTTACTAAGGGTCGTGCTCTAGCTTATACTTATATTAGCAGTTACTAGCGTATTTAATTTTAATAGGGATATATTTAATCCGCGCGCTAGTTATAGCAAATCCGTACTTTTACTACTTAACGAATTTATCGGGGTTTAAGAAATTCCCGCTTCCTCTTGCTATCTTGCTATTACTCTCGTTTTTATTATTTTTAGCGATTACTATTACCTTTTTAAATCGCTAGTTATTATACCTATTATAATTCTCTTTTTTATTTAGTATAAAAAGAAGCCCTTAAGCGGCCCTCTAGAGGATTCTTTTCTTTTCTTCTTAAATCCTCGTTTTTTTAGCCTTTTTTTAGGCTGATAGTAATTTTAGCAGGAGGTCGTAGGACTACTTTAGGGTAGCCGCCTTCTTCTTAAGTTAATTTCCGAGATCCGTAATACTCTTAGCTTAATACTATTAAGACCTCTAAATCCCCTCCTCTTTCGTTAAACCGTCCTTTATACTATATTCCTAAGTAATACCTAGGGGGTAATTAAGGGAGCTACGAAGAGGTCGTTTAGATTGTGGGCTTAAGGTCGTACTTATAAGATCTTCGTAATAATAGACTTTTTTATATACTATAAATCTTTTAGCTTAATAACTCTTATAGGGTTACCTTCGTTACTAAGTAAAAATATCTGCGTTTAGAGATCCCTTTTTTTAATCGCGCAGTGCTCTTTTATACCGTACTTTTACTAATTTAATTAGTTAATTTCTAATCGCGGGCCGGCTATAGAAAAGTCGTTTAATAAAAAAGCTATTCGGGGCGATAGTAAAAGGCTAGTTATTTAAGTAGTTCTATTAATTAACGTAGTTTAATATAGTAAACGTCGACTTTTCGTAAGTAATAAAGGGCTACGATTACTTAATTCCGTGCGGCATTCGAGAATCGCCTCTTTTTTTATTTATTTCCGTAAGGTTAATTAGTACGAATCTCTTATTTTATATAGTATTAAGAAGTCGTCTTTTTTACGTAGCGAGATACCTTACCGATTTATAATAATAGAATTTAATTACTAATTAGTATTAGTATCCCTATTATAGGGTAGTTAGTTCGAACTATAATTAACGAAGAGATTAATTAAACTATATAAATATTTGCGTAAGTATAAAAAGGAGGTTCTAACTATAGGTTAGGCTAGCTATAATAATCGTAAATAGGGCCCCTAATTGGCCCCTGCGCAGTCGGCTATATCCCGCGGTTAAATTAGACTTCTAATCCGATAAACATATCGTATTCGTCTTTAGTTAAGAAAAACGGTATAGGCAATACGTTAAACCAAAACCTTACTAAAAGGTAGCCATTTTTGATACTATAAGGATATAAAGCAAAGTAGAAGTTAATAGCCAGAATCAGCAAAGAACTATGGGGCCGACACATCAATGACTCTTTTCACAATTTTTGAGAGCGTTTCATTCTGTGATCCTTGGGAAAAGAAAAGTCTCATTTCGATCCCCACTTTCCAGGAGAACAATACGATCTCAAACTCTCTTGACTGTGCATTATAGAGGTCAAGAAAGTTACGTCGGCGTCATCGCAAAATGAGCCCTCCAAATCCAAGAGGAAAGCCGCTGGTCTCCATTGGACCAGTCTTCAACCTCTGTTCCTCCTCAGCAACACCGTCAAGGCGCATCAGCATGAAATATGATCAGCATGAAAAGTCTTCACTTGTCGGAACTGTGTAAACAAATTAATTACCCTAGCGATAACTGAGGCCACCCACCAGTCTTGGGTGATGAGCCAGACAGAGGAGCAAGCCCTAGGCTTTCGATACTCCAAATGAGAACATGATAGCGAGAACTTAACAGAGGTCATCCTCATAGAGGTTTGCAATTGCTAGCTGATCTCAAGACATTGGTTGGTAGAAATTCGACTTTGATCTCCGAATTGAGAACGACGTCAAATCGCGTATTCCACGATGCCAAGTCAAGAGCTGTGTCTGCTTGAAATATTCTGTAGGCCCCATACGTCACAGCCGTCAATTTAAATGAGATGATTGTAGCCTCGAAAGCCGGAACAACAACGTCTTCCCTCGGAACTTTACGGAAAAGTTTCAACGTGGGAGCCCCCGCTGGGCCAGTCTCATGAATCGCAGCCACGACTCTAAGGTTTATTTTCCCATCTTTTACAACTGAGTCCAAGCATGATTGCCGTGGCTGATACAGCAGTACGTCAGACACCGGAAATCCGCGTCCCAAGTTGTCATGCACTTCAACGTCGCCCGTCGACGGCTGGATCAGGAAAACGTTGAAGGACTTGATACCGACGCTGCTCGGCACGGTAGTGCTGAACTCGAACCACGCGAAGGCATCTCCAAAGTGGCCTGAGGATACTCCACCCGACCTTCTGCCGCGAACAGCCCTGATGAGGATAGTCCCAGTAGCATTTCGGTTCACTATCGACAGCTCGACTTCAAGGTCGTCGGCGTTCCTCGCCGTCGCGGGACCGACTCGCACGCGGATACGGCCCGAGAAGCGGATCGATCCCCTTGAGTCTATCGACTGCTCTCGGATGTACGGCTTGACGTCGATCGGCTTGACTGGTGCAGTGAGTTCGATGCCTTTATCACGTGGTACAAGATTCAGCATACGGCCGAAGACGTCTTTGCATTTCTCCAGGAAATTCGACTGGTTTGAGAGGGTTCTGATTGTCTCGTTCTGGTCGGAGCTGAAGATTCTCTTATCTGAACGGAAAGTCTCGTTGTGGCTGTGGACTAACGGATTCGACCCGGTCCCAGATAAATACTCCAGAACGATGGTGTTGTCGAAACTCGCGGAGGATCCTGGACCTTCCTCAAAATGCACGACATCGAGCTTAGTTGACGGTTCTTTAGCTCCGTCTATGGGGAACTCGTCGATGCCCAAAATGTGTGGGAAGTAAGCTGTGTGGACTCCGCCCAGAGTGTGTCCACACGCAACCAAAGAGATCATGTCTGTATCCGAAAACCCTGCCCTGGAGAAGATAGACTTGTGGCTCTCTAGGTCTTGGTGTGGTTGCGGGGTGAGAACACCGCTGGCATCAGCTTCGGTTGCGTCTAACCGGCCTGCGCGAAAGGGAAGCTGCGGGCCACCGCAATTGGCAAGACTGGTATAGACTCCAAGTGCAAGTAAGTCGGCTATCGATGACCTCGGGGTGTGGAAGAGACTCATGAAGTGAAGTGTCGTTTCGAAGACAGGCCGGGTGTCGACGTTGTCCTCCCGATTGAGTTCAAACATGATGGAGGCATCTAGCCCCCCTTCCCCCGAAAAAGTATTATGAGTAATAAGGTCATGGAAAGCTGTGCGGATCCATTCTGCTGCATTCTGACGACCTAGGGAACTTTCGCCGAAAGAACATGGATGCGTTTCTACTTTACGTGTTGGTATGTGCATACACAAATAGACCACCTGGCGATCAGGAAACAACTTACCGTCTGAGAAAACGTTCGCAAAATAGCCGCTCTTGAGAACCATTAAATCTTCAATGTAGTCATATTTCCATGGCCAAATATACCCATTTTCTTTTGTTCGCAGAGCTTCATTGAAAGAGAAAAATTGGCCTATGAGGGTCCAGCCAGGACGTAATGAAATAGCCTGCCTGATCACCCATGATGCGATGATGGTGACCAAAACATACTTCGAACGAAGCCTCAGAGTGTTGAGCAAACACATTGCCACGAGAATTTTGAGAAGTTAACGCCAGCATAAAGTCATCTAGTACATTTTCGACCATTAAACTGTTGGTTCGCGTCCGACGAGCTACGGCGAACCGGGAGAATCGAAGGACTGCTCTATCCTTGATTTGGTCCGTGGACATCCATCTGACTCATGAAAGCATCGACCTTGAAAGACAATTTTTTCAATATCTCGCATGTCACGTAGGCCACGGGTAGAAAATTAAGGTACCGAAAGCATTCGTAGGATTTCGGCAATTTCGGCCGATTCGGTTTGACCCACCCTATTGCCGAGCGGCGGCTTTGAAGATATCACCCGACTCTCGGTTCCAAACCTTACGAAACTCAACTGTGCATGATTGTTGCCACGCATCGGGCGATGAGACCAGTCGTAGTAAGCCCTCGTGCATCTGGCCGTGATCGTCGTATCGTAGCACGAGGCTGTATTTACATGTCTTTCCTAAACGTATATGAAGGAATCTCGGTTCTCAAACTGATATCTGCCCCCCTGATGGTTCTTCAAACATCTGAGCGTTATTGTGCAAAAGCCTAGCCTGTTACTAGTTCCTGTCAATAAAATGAGTCTAGCACTGAAGTTTACAGACTGGACGGGCTCTCCTGAACGTCTGACAGCCACCTGGTCTCAACTTGCAAGCAACCGAGTCCAGGTGGGGAAATGGATCTTGGCATTGGTACGTTGTGACATTGTCGACATCCTCAAACTAGAAATCGACACAAGCTTCCGAGTGAGCTGATCCAGGATTTTTACAACTAGCTCATTATCTATGCATTTTTCACGATCATATACAGACTCTACTTTCACCCTCTGGCAAACTTCCCCGGCCCGCGTCTGGCAGCTGTGTCTAATCTTTGGTACGCACGTGCCTGGTAAGTTGCCATTGATAACTTCCGAGGAGTATTTGATGCTTGAAATCGAAGGCATAGCTAATCTTGTTGAAAGGTTCACTGGAAGATACCCGGAAAGGGTCGAACAAGCGTTTCAAAAGTATGGTTAGTATTTGCTGCCTCGTTGTCTCGCGGGAAAAAAATTCCTTCAAATTTCTAATACCCCTTGGTACAGGAGATGTTGTACGCATCGCACCTAATGAACTCGCATTCGTAACTCCCGAGGCTATCAAAAGTAATGAAAGCCTAGCAAATATCTTGAGTCTTTGAGAATCGAGACTGATCATGGTTATAATGGACAAAGCTATCTACGGCACAGCTAAGCAGAATCGCGAAGTCTTCGTCAAGACGCCTTTTCAAGACTTTGGCCTCAAGTCCCCGGGCATCACAGCGGAGAGAGACCCCAATGTTCACCGTCAAATGGCGAAGATGCTGGCGCCGGCCCTGAGCATTCAAGCGATCCGGAACCAGGAGCCTGTGGTGCACGAGCATGTTGATCTGTTGGTTCGTCGTATCAGGCAAGAGACAAAAGAACGCCCCGCTGTTGAGATGAAGCAGGTGCGTCTCTTCTGGTTTTTTATTTTATTTTATTTTGATTTTCTTCTTGCCAGCTTTTATTGTTAGGGAGACTTGGTGAAGGGACGCTGATGACCTTCTGAATAGTGGATTGATTGGCATGTTTGGGATGTCGCTAGCGACATGGCATACAACCTCAAGTGCAACCAAGTCAAGGATAGTGAGTCGATTTCTTGGAGTCATCCGTGCTGCGAGGTTGGTTCTGACCCCATTCCCATTAGAAAAAGATGAGCTCTTCTTCCATATGTTCGTCAGGGTCGGCCTCTGGGCAACGATCCAGCAGGTTTCCAAGCGCTTTCCCTGGCTCAGTCCTCTCATCTGGTTCTGCGTGCCGCCCAAGGTCGCCCTCACGTTCCCCACCGGCATCAAGGTTCAGAGACAGAACATCAAACACCGCCTCCAAAATGCCGAAAAGCTGGGACACGCGGACTACATGGAACAGTTCATCTCGCAGGACAAGATGGATCCCAACGAGGAGTGGCTCCTGGCGCAGGCCAACGTCATGATCGTGGCCAACTTTGATCCCATGACGAACGTTGTATCGACGGCGCTCTACTACCTTCTCACGGTCCCGAGAGCATACCATCGGTTGCGCGAGGAGCTCAACGGCACGTTCAATAGCTACGATGCAATCGTCCACGACAATCTGCAAGGGCTCAAATACCTGCACGCTGTCATTTTCGAATCCCTCCGCATCCATTCCAACGCCGCCTTCGGCATGCCGAGATTCAGCCCTGGTGCGGTTGTCGACCGGTGGTATGTCCCGAAAGGTGTAAGTTTAACATTGTTCACTCCTCTCCAGCGTAACCTTGCCTTGATTTTATACGCACCTTAAAGCCAATAACAGCTTGCAACAAAGTTCACTAAGGAAATTAGACGACTGTCCAAACTTGCCACTTCGCAATGACACGATCGGAGAGATGGTGGAAGGAAGCCCGATCTTTCTACCCGGAGCGCTTCTTGCCGAACGACCACCAGTATCACGATGCACGCTTCGACAAGGATGCCACGAGCTCCTTCGCCCCCTTTTCTCTGGGCCCCCGTGGTTGCCCCGGCGTGAACCCCGCTATGCAACGTCTGAGGATCGTCATCGCGAAGCTCGTGTGGAGCTTCGACATGGAGCTGACCAACAAGAACCGAATAGATTGGCAGAGGGACTCCTATCTGTACGGCATTTGGGAAAGACCACAGCTCTGGGTGAAGGCGACCCCGAGGCCCGACGAGCAAAAAACGTTGCCCACTTGAAGAGCCCCGGGAGGGAACCTCAGAAGATTGTCGCTGCTTTGTGGAATTATCTGTGGCTGCTGTTGTTGTATTCAACGTCGTGGCGGAAGGACCGGAGCCCTTACCGCAGACCTCCCGAAGGGTATGTGGCGTGGAGGGCCGTGAGTCAAGGCTACTGTCGGATTGGAAGTCCAATTCGACCGCGACATACAGCCGACTGCGCAGGGGCCAATTGGGGGCCCTATTTACGATTATCGTAGCCAGCCCAACCTACGGTTGGAACCTCCTTTTTACACCTACTACGCAGATATTCATATAGTTCAATTGATCTCTTCGTCAACTACGGTTCGAACCAACTACCCTGTAATAGGGATACCAACAGCTACCCACTCTACAGTATGTCGTCTCTTCACATCGTCCTCCAAATCATGCCTTGTGGCCACTACGCGTTCTATCTGTCCCCAGTTCCCGCTTATGGCCCCAGTTCCATTCTTATCTAACCCGTCCCTTGATATCGGAAGGTGTTTTATGGTTCGCTGAGTTGTTGTAGGCTGTAACTAAGTGCGAGGAGAAATCTTGCAGGCGGTGATGAGAATCGTTAGGTGCGATGGATGATTGGCATAATCTGAGATGGTGCAAAGAAGATTCATGACTATCAAGACGAAGTCGATCTGGTTTCTTGTGTTTATGTTTGGTGCTGGTCAGAGTAAGGTGACAAGACCCCAAGGGCTTCTCTGTAGCGATTCTACTGAGCAAAACAAAGAGACTGTTGTAATGTCGCAAGCGATCTGAGTCGTTTCTTGGGCCGCCCAGTTGGTCTTGTCAGTCTTGCCAAACCACGCGTCAAGTTCTTGCAACCGATATACTCTACCGCCGAAGGACAATCGCGGACATGGACCCTAATGGCCGTGCAGGGTTTCACTGGCTGAGTGGAAGAGGACAAATCATGTTGCTTGGTAATGCTTTCGTTAGCGAGATGCCCGGGGGCATTCACACAGACGTTCTGCTGTACTGTTAGAGTCCAGTGGCAACAGTTCGAACCGAAGTCGCCGCAGTGTTGGACAGGTCCTTCGAAGGTGTCAGACTGCCCTAGCACATTCGTTACGGGAATTGTTTCACCTCGAGCGACCTGACTTGTGCTGAACCAGAGGTATAAGTAAGGCTAGCAAGGGTATCCTTATATAAGGGGAGCGTATACTTATTATATAGATATAGGATTTCTTCCCATAGCCATTCTTTCTTTATACTTATTAATATATACATAATAGCCCCTGCCTGTCTAACTGCCGCTCGATACATTCCATCTGAATATTCATCATGAGGGTTAGAATTTGTCGTTGGCTCTACTTCCGGGACACTGGCCATCATAACCTGAGAGTAAAACTCTGAAAGGAAGACTTAGTGCTGCCCTATTGGGCCAGTGAGTAGGTCGATGATAGCATCCTGCAGACTTAAGGGGAAACTCGGGAGTAGCAAACGCTGTTCGTGTCTTTAATCTAATCATCTGCATAGCAACTGCTTCACAAACATGGATCGGGCTCCATTTGGCGTCACTTGATGACGACATCACCTTTCATCTCGTACTGTCTAGCTTCTTCTATCAGGGCTGTCAAGACGGACCCTGTGTCGGACCCAGTCGGAGCAGCTGCTGTAGAGATCGCAGGCCCCTCGGCCGAGGGAGAGGCGTCATTGGTGGCATCAAGCTGGCTTCCCGTTAGGCTAGGCCGAGTTAGCTGAGCCTTAGTGTCGCGGCGTCGCTTAGCTCTTGTAGTAGGGTTCGGCTCTGGAGATGTCCTAGAGCCTAGTCTAGGGTCGGCTAGGTCGGCCGACGTCAGTCCGGTACCCGGCGGCGGCTATAAGGCCATTGTGGATGCGGGCTCCGGCGAGGAGAGGTGAAGAGTTTTCAGCTATTAATACTTTAGTAACAGGCTCAAGCACGCACTAACAGCAGATGCCAAGAAAAATTAGGCGAGAGGGCAGTTGTAGAACTTGGTGTCCATGTTATCCGATGACCCGACTGATTGAGACGAGCGGGTTGGTTCGTGTCAAGGGCCAGCGTGAGAAGTCATCCTTTCGAGATCGTCAGGCGTGGATAAGCCAATGCGGCAGGTCAACTTGGGAAGAAAGAGGGAGATTTGAGCGACATTGAAAAAAGGAAACCATGGACGATCACACCTCTAGGGTATAAGATCATTGGATTATCCCAGGGCGAATAGGACAATCGCGCCTCTACAACAAGCCTCTAACTTCCCAAGTTTCCTGGTCGCTTTGGGAAACAAGATGGCTTCTTGCTTAATCACCGTCTGCCTCGTCGCGATCGTCGCCGCTTCTCCAGCTTTTGTACCTCGAACCACCAATGCCACCAAGTTCGACCCCGAGCGTGGTATCTCCCCCGGAGAAGTTCTCCTTGTAGGCCACGACCGTAGTAAGTGGAGGGATCAACCGTCATCTACCTTTCCTCCGATATTTCTCGTCTCCATGAGATGCAAATCCTTGGCACAGAACGCGTCCTGTCGCTTTCAAGGAGCTACTCAGAGCAAAAGACAGATTTCTCACTGATCCTGTACATGATAGGCTAATTCCATGGTTGCAGTGGAGGTTTTGAACCAATATGACTACTCGGCTATGGTTACAGCCAGCGGCATTTTATCCTCGCCCCCTGATATTGACCACTCCCTTCTGGACTTTGATGAGCCCACAGGAGAAACGAAGCATTTCGATTCCCGCCAAGCAAGCTGCGATATGACCACTGCCGTCGTTATCACCAGAACCGATAGATTCTACGATTGGGACCTCCAGATGAGCCCTGTATCGATTGCTGGCGGCAACCCCGTTGATATCAGTCTGACATCGACCTTACAGTCACTGATACTCTTACTACCACTGGCAGCTTCAGCCCGACTATTATCAAGGGATTCTTGGCGGCTAACTTCGGCTTTCGGGCTCCAAGTCTTGGGCTACGGCCCAAGCCATCATGGTGAAAGGGACTGTTTCTGCTCATCACACCGGCGTCATGGTCAACAATCCCTTCAAAACGAGAGGATACGGCCGCGTCCTGCGTGGCTGTCTCGGAGGGCAAACACAGATCGGGACATTCATGAGTGACGCCTATGTTAGTATCTACCTCATTGGACTTTTGCCTCTGTAAACTAACTTGGGAACTAGGAGGAGGGAAGCTACGGTGGCGTCAAGTGGATCGGAGGGGCCATTACCCTTTGCGAGAAGCGCGGTGTACATCGCCCTCTTTCTCGCTGTCATGGACGCGGAAACTTTGTTTAAGCCAGAAGTCTCCATGCAGAGGAACGGTGCTATGATCTCTTGATAGCAATCACTGGGGGTTTCATCACGGAAAGAACGGGTGCAAGAAAATGTTTCTGTCGCTCGAATGTTGAGCGTTGTCACTTCAAACGCACACGAGGGGGTGCCAAGGCAGGTCTTTTGGATTACACTTCAGTCTGACTGTCCTGTACCTCACCCTACTATACAAATGACATGCTGAATCACGACATTATTTCCATGGCACGCACCTCCGAGCCGCGGGTGTCACCCTGGCTGTGCTGTGATGTCTGGACGTCCGTGAATCTGGTCGTGATTGGCTTTTGTACTTGCCCATGGAAGACCAGTTCATTTCGCTACATCAGGTCTCGATTCAGCTTTCCGGGATTCTTGGCCTAAGTAACACGTCGTCTGGTACGCGACAAGCCAGGCTTTAATGCCCTGCGTATACGATTCTCGGGATCTTGACCAGTTCCGGTCGCTGCGTGGTTTTCCATTAATCGTACGCCCGGCTCGCACGGATCTTTGAGGCAAGAAAAAGGTACAACATCCAAAAATTGGTCGTCCCATACAAAAAGTGGCCGACACTCCTCATATTTTGGTCTTGAGGTACTTCCCTCCTTCAAAATGGTCGACTGTACTTCGACAACTTTTCGGCAGTAGGGATGCCGTTTCGTGACTTCGACACCGCCGAGCTCTAAAAGTGTCGTAGATTTCGAGTCACCATTCTGCGTGATCCTCAGTCACATCTGCTTCCCAAGCGAACTCAATCATTTCAGGCCCGGACGACATGCACTCTTTTTCTCCTGCCTTAAGCTCCACTTTGCAGTATATCTGTGTCTCTGTATTTCCCAGTTTGTTGCTGATTGTAAATGCATCCTACTGCTCTCTAGTAGCTCCTTAATAAGTATCGAGCAACAGTTAGACAGGCAGGGGTTATTTTATGTATATTAATAAGTATAACAAATGAATGGCTATGGGAAGAAACCCTATATCTATATAATAAGTATATAACCCCCTTATATAAGGATACCCTTACTAGCCTTCCTCATACTTCTGGTTAAGCATGAGTCAGGTCGCTTGAGGCGAAACAAGTACCGTAACGAATGTCCTGGGGCAGTCTGACATATACATAGTTTATTACGCCCCGGTTAAGCTATTCAGGGCTCGTGTGATTATCTACATGATCTCCACTTTCGTTCATATCCTTGCCTCCCAGAAGCCCATACAAGTCTTGTCCGCCTCCGTATGTGTCATCTTCAGTTTACCTGCCAATGCTGCGGTTGCTCGTGGTGTTAGTAACAGGCCGTCTTGAGGTCGCTCCCAAAGTGTTCGGCGTCCTATTGTCGGCGGCCGAAGCCAGAGATTTGGTAAGACATCTAGCACGTCTACTGGCAGCAGTAGGGGGAGTGAACATGACCTCCGCAAGTTTCCCAAGTTTTGTCCGCGGAGACCGTGCGCCGTCTCCGACATGCCACGTATGCGCAGAAAGGCATCGATCGACACGATTCAGACCCTAATCCACTTAGAAAAGGTTACACAAGTTCGGATACATAATAATGAGTTTCTCGGAGTTTCCGAAGGAGAAACTTCCCTAGACTGAGCCCAGAATGGGACGTGCTATCCGGATATAGATCATTCCACCGTACTAGAGCCGCGTCGGAGCACGCCTTTGAGAGGTAGGGTTTCCAGGACGGTGGATCCGAGACTGTAAACCTTCGGCGCCAAGCTACGTGTTTGTGGCCCCGTCCAATCCGTACAACGTCGTCTGCATACCCTTGCAACATACCTCTGGGCATCCCCTTCATCCTAATTACGCGCGCCTCGAATTGGGGAAATCTTCACGGATGTGCTTAATGAATTAGCATTTAGGTCCCCCTAAAATTATCACTCGAGAAATGACGGATAGGTCAGCGGGAGGCATAAAGACTGAACCTTTAGAGATCGATACTCGTCTTTTTACCCGGCGAAAAGAGAACAAAGTTTCGTAACTTTCCTATTGCGGACAGGCTCGTGCAGTCACTGATCTGCCACAGAACTTGCCGCACGTCGTTGCCAAAACAAAGCATTCCCTGGAATTGAAGTGTTCCAGCGCTCAAACTTGGGTTTTCAGCCTTTGACGCTGCGTTAATGAGACCTCACGTTGTCAAACGGAAACTTCCATAGGCTCTGAGCTGAATTGGTCGACTACCCATTGTCTGCAATACCACGATGGGTTCCGTCGGCTGCTAGAGATGCCGCGAAATCATCAATTACTTCGGAATCTAGCCAGTCCTGGATCACTCAAGCTTGGTGGCAAAGATTTATTTGATGGTCGTGCGCGTAGCGCTTAATGCACTGAGCGAGAGGCTTCGATAGATACTAGTACGGTGGATACGTTGGGCTGATAGCTAAACTTGTGTGTGCAGCAAGGTCAAATGCATGCCCGACTACTTTCCCAAATCCACGAATTCAAGTCTCTCCAGCGGGCGTCGCAGGGCACGCTCGAAGAAGGCAGGGGTGACTGATGGAATTCAGTGAGCTCAACGCGATTAAGCTTTCTTTGCAGACAAAAGTGCTATGAATCTAAGTAAGGAGCCTCATTGCCCATACTACCTTGCCCGTACATTAGAGTAGTTAAAGCTTGCTTCAAAAGTGTCCGCAGGCCCTTTTACAAGGCTGCATGGCTATGAAGACATATCCGGTCTAAAATCCAAGACACAGCCAAGCCAAAGGATGTCACTGGATCGGCAACCCTACCCACATCCTTGCCTGCGACAAAACTAACGTCTGATTAGGCCAATTCGTTATCCTGCAAACGGCCTGAGGCTAAATCGGCAAGGTTGTGCGCGCGAGGCTTTCCTTCATGACTTTAAAAGTATGTTAACTTATCCGTAGTTGTTATTCTACATCAGACACTAAGCTAAGCTGGCAGATCAAGATGCCCTAACCAGTAAGGCAAGGTGGTTAACCTCCCGCGCAAACGCAGCAATCGGATGGTCAGTTTGCCGTCTCTAGTCTGGTACGTTATTGCGTCGCAGCCAGCAAATGAGCAACTTCCCAATATAGACACCCTGTCATCTTCACCTGGTCCTGGCTTTACTATGTCCTTTTAGTATTGTCACTCCTTGTCGCCCAATAATCGTTAATCTTTGTCTCATACACACTTTGATTTCTTCTCCTTGGCCTCCAGCATACACCCTAACGCTCATACAGATGCAGCAAGATCTCCAACTCCAAGTCGGTAGAAATCACTCATACCAGACGACTGGGTGTGCCAAATCACGTTCTATTCGAGTAGCCTCGACGCGTCAGGAACCGACAACTGCTTGGCGTAAGTTGGACAAGAGCAGTGTTAGCTGAGCAAAGCTACAACTCTAGTCGCGGTGCTTTCAGTTCAATCCTTACATAAGCCTCAATAGGCAGTATCTCATCCGCCTGCATGGCACAGTCGTCAACAGATACACCCCCTAACACACTGCTTTTGATAGGAAAACCTGGTCAACGAGGCTTGCAGCGTGGGTCATTGTTTCTCATCCGAGTTTTTTTTTTTTAATTTTCCTCCTTTCCAGGTTCTCTGCACACTTGCTAGCCAACTTAGTCGTTCATTTTATGGCATCACACCCGCTCCTCACTATGGCGAGTGAAACCTCACGTCGTCCAAACGTGCCGCGAGCCCAGTCGAGCCTGGATCGAAACCGCAAACGCTGGTTCATTGAATTTGAGCAATTGCAAACCCACTCCCGAAGAGAAAAAGAGCAAATTGCCGCCAGATTCTCTCAGGAGCACCGCGATGTGTGCCACGACCTCGATGAGGAGGCTCATTTTGCCGTCAACCAAAGCCTTCCTCTCAAGGCTCGCGAGCTTCTCGAAAACTATCAGCTGGAATTACGGCGCCACCGCTGGGCGTACTGTAAACAGAGGTATGAAGCAGCTGAGAAAGCTCGGGCGAAACGAGAGGAAGACGCCCTTCGAAATCACCACATGACTTTCCCCATCCCTAGTTTTTCGTCCGTTGCTATGCACGATTCTTGTAATGGCATGCTCGGATGGTCCTCAGCACGTTTGCCAGGCCAGGATTCCAGCGACCGTACCAGCCCTGGCGCAGATGCTCTCGGACGCGCGACACCCTCGCTATCAGCAGGAGCTACTCCAGATCAGTCCCAGAAGAATTTGCTGCCTCGAATCAGCGCGGGCGACCTGTTCAGTGTACCGAACACATTGCTGGCACACACCAGCCCAGCCACAATGCCGTCGCAGCTTGAGTGGCGAACTCGTCAAGCGCAGCAGCTGGCTGATCAGATTCCGCACAACCAAGGGCGAACTTCCTTTCAGCATGATCATGTTGGTGACTTGCAGCTGGACTCGCTTCGTATGCCGATCATGTATAAGCCAAGCGGGCCAGCGTGCAATCCTGCTGCGAACGCCATGCAGATGCTTCCATCGCATTCTCATGGGCTCATTTCGGGTCCCCATCATCGGTCTATGCGACCTGTAGATTCGGACATCGACGGCCCTCATCACCGCGCGCTCGGTTGCGGCGATTGTGTGCCATTGCCAGCTCTCCATCCAAAGTCAATGAGCTCTCGTGAAGAGCAGCCACGCCCGAACTCAGCTAGACCTCCGCCACAAGGATCAATGTCGCGGGTATATCAGTTCGTAACAGATGCTACGCATGGTCTCCCCGGATGTCAAAGTATGGCTAAACGGAAGCCTGACGCTGGCGACGTGCCAAATCAGCGCACGGCCACGAAACGAATGAGGAACAGAGCACTCAAGTCCATAGCGCCGCGAAGCATCACTTTCGGAGAAGTTTTCCAGAGCGGGAAAGCGGAGTACAAGCACAACATTGTCAAGTTTGAGGGCGTCTTCTACATCCTCCGCTGCGATGAGCACGGCGTGCATTTCAAGCAGAACGCCCTTGCTGCCGGCGCGAAACACTTGCACGGCGCATCACATGGCTACCTAAGGAAGGAGCACAAGTTGGCCGTCGAAACGATAGGTTTCCATGTAGTGGACTGCACCGAGGAGCTCGCTGCTATGAACAATGAGTGCGTTCGTCAGGCATTTTTGAATGGCCATAAACCCCTAAACCGACTTCACGGACTTAGATCCGTAGACAAGCGAGAATTGAGCGTCCGTACTGAAACTCCTGTTCGAGACCTGTCAGCATCTGACTTGACGTTCCAGACGCCATCCTCTGGCGACAGATCGTATGAGGCTCAGTCGACGACCAAAAATACGGAGAGCAAGCAGCACGATGTGTCGTCAATGATTACCAACCCCAAGGCGGGAGAGCTTTACTATGCAAGGTGGCAGGGAAGCAATAAGGCGTACATTGTCTTGATTCTTGGCTGGACATCATTGGACATGTGCGGGTGGAAGAGAATGCTGGGCGATACGCAGCTTTGCAATTTGAGGAACAGACCCAGCTGCTACACGTACAACGATGAAGGCATTAGTGGTTGGGCGTCAGGATATGGCGACAACGAGCCGCGCACCATGGATAGGGATGTGCCCGTTCTGTGGTTTGAGAACAAGAGTAAAACGTTCCTCGGATGGCTTGGCGTCAAGTACATATTGGAACCTGTAGATCTCGAGGATCTAAACCGCTCGCATGATCCTTTGGATGCCTGTAATCAGGCAAGAAAGAAGTACGCGGAGGTCAGGGGATACAACTCATTTGAAGCCCTGCTTACCGACAGGAAGTCGCAACGTGTCGCATCCGGCGATGCTAAGGCGAAGGAGACGATTGCTGTCGCGTCAATAAAGCTACCTCCATCATCCGCTTCCGTGTCCGAATCGGATATTGCCTCGGATGTTGACATGCATGAGCCAGGCGACATCCCACCCCTCGTCGAAGTCTCGAACCACGAAGATTATATCGATCTGAAGTCTAGTAGGGACGGAAACGTGAGGGAATCAGATGACGAAATGAACGGGAACGATGATCATCCTGCTGGGCCACCTCAAAGCGACAGGCGGAGCATTCAGGTGATGCGGCCCCCGTATCCAGATGGCGAGAGTAGCAGAAGTTCGGGCGGATCAGCAACGGCAGCCGGAAGGAGCCAATCGACCATTGAAGAGAAGCGCACTGCTGACCTGGTAGATACAATGATGCATGACGCCGTCCAGATCTCGTCATTAAGCGGTCAGTAAGGACGCTGCTGGCTGTCTCGATACCAGCGCCGATGGAAGCCGAAGTAGCACCTTGAACAGTGCCGGCGGATCTGATGCAATATGTCGCCATGGTGTTCTGCATATCGCATGCAAGGCACTTGCGTCTATCTCTGATACGACTCCTCAGACAGAGGAGAGTGCTTCTATGCGGAGGAGAGTTCTGCATTCGGCAAACGAGGAAGTTGACAAGCGCACCGCCCATGCTGTGACTATGTCTTGCAGTACGCCCCAGAAAGACGTGCCCGAAAGGGACAGGCTGCTGGCAGAATAGGACTGGGAAGCTTCCGAGGAAATCCACCTGTCAACCCGTATACATGACGACTCATCGGCGAGCGTAGCGCAGAGCGCTGTGATGATGACTTCACGGTCGCTTGATCCGAGTCACGAGATACAGCGGAGCGATCTTGTTATGGGCTCGAGCCAAACAGGAAAAGCAACTCGTCGGCCGCTGCCCTCTAAGCCCTTTATAATAACGTATCCACTCAGTGCTGCACTGGCGCAACCAAATCCACCGACAGCCTACGCGTCTTCTCTACTAAGAAACTGCCAATTCCCTCAATAATGCATCGTTTCTCCTCGAATCGACTCGAATCGAGCCGACTGTGGTTCAACTTAATGAGTCGCCTTTCTGTCGAGGTCGCGCTCTGCAGGCCAGATGCAGTCTTCCTAACGATGAAACGAAGTAGAGGTTCTGTATGGTCTTGAAACACCAACAAAAGCGAGAACGATACTCTTGAAACCAGCACCAAATTGATCGAACCACGCCCGCTCGCGTCTGCAGAGGTCACCTTGGGCACAATGTCATCCTCGGCATTGAATCTGCATCCAAAGGGCCTGCTCGTGGCCGCGAGTGGGCTCTGACCACGAAAAACTAGAGAGCAAGCCACAAAGCACGACGTGTCATTAGACAATATCATCGCCACCTCTGCTGGCCGGTCACGGGTCATCACGAGGAGCACAACGACCGCGCCCAAACACATCAGCACTATGAACACCGATAGGTCATGGGTCGCCTATCACGCCCGACAAAGTTTGCAACGTCCCGCGACAGCAACGACGACGAGCCCGACAGAAAGGTATCACCTACTGCACAGAGCAAGCACCAGACATCAGGCATGCTACGATCGGTGCCGCACAATACTACAGGTTACAGACAGATTGGTCACCTGTCCCCCCCTCCCCCCCTCTCCTCCTGCGAAGAAGGAGTGTCGTCCCTTCGACGCACGACAATGTCTGCGGAATCTGTGCACGAGCTCTCATACTCAGTAATCGGACGAATCGATGCGACTAGAGCATTGTGCCTCGCGGGTCGAGCCGGACCCCAGGCGGCGGGCGGCAGTGGTGGTCGAAAGATGGAAAACATAGAGCCACATAAGAACCCGGCAGGAAGCAGCAAAAACATTTAGAGTTCGACTGAGAGACGGTATATGCGAGTCTGAGAGGATGCGGACAAGAGAAACAAGCGAAGCCGAGCGCTGGGGGGAGACTGTAGGTACGCTGAACTAGACATGGTGGTAAGCACCAACAGAGCCGAAGCAGAAAGACGCGAAAGAGGGAATCCAGAGACGAGGAAAACAATCGTGATGAGAGAAAAGCAATGCAGCAGGAAGAGAGTCTTCAACAGAGGGAATCAACATATTAATCAAGCAAACCCTCCGTCTGACACAATCTAGATTGTAATCCCGCTCGTCTGCATTCCCAAGAGCCACTGTTACCACTGTCAAGTATATATACCTGACATCTCATTCGTTACAACACAAGCATCTGTCAGTAATATTTCAAACGTCCCAACTTACACTCAATCTTCCAGTAGCACAGTTGCCCTCAACGAAAATGAAGGTTTCCGCTCTTTCCTCAGCTCTATTCTGGTAAGCATCAGGTCAATCCCGGAATCGAAAGTTGCTTATTCCGTCAAGTACTTGGATCGCTGCAGTCAATGCAGACTTCTTTCACTGCGTCTGCAAGTCTGGCAGTAGCTTCCAGGCCAAGGAAGCTTGCGATGGAGTCAAGGCACGAGCCCCTAGCAGTGAGGGCGTCAGCTACAGCCTTGTGTCCGATTCAGGCCCATACGCAGGCATGATAACGGTATGAGATACTGCCAATGATTCTTGTGATCACACCTCAAGGAGCACCTGCTAAAAACGTGTCACAGTGTCGGATGCAGCACCCTCTGGGATTCTGGTCTAGGGCTATCTGTGAGGGACAATACGGAAGCGACTGGCATGCAGAATGCAAGCTGGAGTGCAAGAACAATGGGAAGGATGTGGTGGACTGCGTGAGAGGTTGATATTGTAGTTCGTGTAATACTGAGCATCATCCACAGGGCATTTGGCTGTAGTTATGCGACAACGATTTCGTTTCTACGAAGCTCACCGACAATGGTCATTATTCTTATTACAAACCTTTGCGAGGTTCCTACCATACGTGGCACTGAGAACCTTGCCACCCTATGCAGCAACACCAAACCGTTGAGAGTTCAGAGTTGGACGAGCTGACGCACAACCATTTTGCTTTCGGGATCCCGGGATAGTGGGGAGCCCCTATGTCGGCCGGACTTGAAGGCAATCTGCAGTTAGGGAACGTGGACTCCACCCCGGCCCGGATGCGTGAAAGTCAAATGGCTTGGTGATCAACGGATGGTCGCGCCCGGGTTGCAACATCCTGGTATGAGAAACCCAAGAAAAGATGTCCATTACTGCACAAATTGCATCATCAGCCGCAAGACATTCGTTCAGTCAGTCGACGTATCTATACTCTCTATTCCACCTCTGTAAACTGAACCCATCCTTCAGTTTGCGTGCCTCCACCTTCGCTGCTGCCCTCCTCGTTGAGGGAGCTCAGGATGCCCCCGCCCTTGGGACCCGCCGGGACTTCGTCTACGGATGGCATGGACACTAGCAGACCCAAAGGCCTTCTCTTTGAGGTCCTTCGTTCATTCATTAAGCCCAACTGCCGAGATCAGAGACGTTGGTCGGCATCTTTAGAGTTTACGGGTCACGTTACTACCGGTGCATCCACTTCCCACTTAGTGGATATGAGTAATCACTCCCGTCCTAGCGGCCTCGATACGCCGTCCGACACGGCAGACGACCTCGACCAACCTCCTCCTTCCCGACAGACCCACCACGCAAGCGGGTCTCGTGAGCAAGAAAGACACGGACACGGCTCATCAACTTTCCCTCGCCCGCTTCTCTAACGACTTTTGGCAAGTCGCCGGCCACAAATTAATGATGTGCAGCAAGAGAAAGGCTGCTTCGCTGGTGTCAGTGCATACAACTATCCGGGCCAGTCAATAGCTGTATCCCTTGAAAAACGTGACGTAGCCGGCGCTGAGTCGACTGTTCTATATATATATATATAGTATGTCGGAGCCGCCGTAGGTTTACGGGGCGGGCCCTTATCCCAGCTATATATATTGAGTTTTAACGAATGATTGCTTTCTTGAGGTAATATTCAAGAGGTATATTACGAGAGTAAAATATTAATCAAAAGTTGTTTTAATAAAGGTAGTTAAGGTAATTGAAGTTGAGTTAAGTAAGTCGATTTGAGTGCGGCGCTGGTTTGAGTTTGGACACATGATTCAAGGAAGCCCAGATGCAGGCTCAATGGCACAATTATGGTGCAAAATCTTGTAATGGACGTCTCGGTCAATTATCGGATACAATAGCAGAGCATAGGTGGAGAACGATACAATTCTCAAAGTTGAACATAAATGTCTTAGCAGAGCGAATGTCGGCCAGACGCACGGATTTCGCAGCGAGCATACAAGAACGAGGCCTAGGGCTAGAACTTTCGGGTAATTTAGGGAATTTGTAATGGGGAGTCGTCCGTTGTGGTGATCACCGCATCAAAAAACCACATTGATCCCGGCAGTAATATGAAAAGATCGGCGGTCATTATGTCCACGTTTTGACTGCCCGATGTGACTACCAACGCAGCAGGACAACGTTGCTGTCTCTGCTGAGGGTTAGCTTTTTGCCTTTCACAATCTCACTTCCATTTGTATTATTGTATGATAAGATGTTAGTCGATATTAGGTTTGACCGAAAGTCACTATTAGCTACTTTCATACGGCCGCATAGGCATATCGAGGTAATTTAGTATTTAGAAACGGCCGGGTCTCTTAGGCGGTTATACTTAAGGCTATACGTTATAAACATCTGCGTATTATCTAAAATCCCAGTTTAAACTTCTTTATAATCTATTTTACTACTATAGTACAATAGATCGCAATCCGACTATTATAACAAGTCCTATCCGTAATAAGTAGTAACGGGCGCTTTCCTAGATACTTTTATGCCCAGTTATAGAGGTTCTTAATATAATAAGCTCTTATTACGGAACGATGAGCGGTGGTAAGTAATATACGAGACTAGTTACTTACGGCCCTTAGCCTGTTCAAGCTCTAACTCGAGAGCTTGTCCTTAGCTAAGACCTCGAAAAGATCTTATGCCTTTATAAAATTCTATATTAACTTTAGTATAACCTTTTTAAGCGCTACGACTTAATAAACGAGTCGGGCTATTAAAGTAGGATCGGAACTCGGGCCGAAGAGCTCGAAAAGGAGAAGGCCGACGTTACGTATTAGACTTTATAAGAGAACCCTCGCGGATAGGCTAAATAGCGACAGCAAATAGTTTTTTTAGTACTTCTTCGGATCGTCCTTGCTTTCGGAACTAATTAACGTTAGCGAGTGCCTTAGAAAAACTATAGGGGCTGTCCTATACTACTTTATTCTTATTTAATTTTATTTTTTATACTATTCTTATTACTTTAAAAAAGATCGAGTACTAAGTCGCGGTAACGAGAATATAAACGAGAATTAACGTCGTTATTTTCGGGATAACTAAAAGTAACGTAATACTAACCGACAGAAGTTTAACTACGAATACTCTAATAACTATAATTAATATATCGGCTTTTATAACTAGCTTTATAAAATCGATTTCGTCGTCGGATACGATATCGAAGATAAATTATTATAATACTAGCTTAAGTTTATAAACGAGCTATTTTTAAGAGTCGTTAATATATTATAATAGTATCGCTTTAAGCACGATCGAGCTCTATACCTACCTAGATATAAAAAACGGTAGCCTATTTAGACTAATAAAAAGTAGAAAAGCGAGTTTATAAAAAAAAGATATTTAGGCTAACTGCCGCGTGCTACCTCTTAGCTAGTTTACTTATTAATAATATCGTATTTAATTTTTAGCGGCCGAGTAATTACTCCCTATACTTATAAAACGACTCGTAAAGTATTAACCGCGTAGCTTTATTAATGTTTTACTAAGTAAAAGGTAGTGGGGCTAATATACTAAAAAATCGCTCGGGCTAGGCCTTTTATCTTAGGTAGGATATGCATAGTAAATAGAAGGGTAGAATGCTATGCTCATATAAGGGCCTTTATCATAAGTCGCCGCGCAGGTAAGTAATAGGGTAATATAACGGCCCTTAAACGACCGTGGGGCCGTTTAAAGAGGCCCCGGTATAGTTAGGCGATCTACTCCTGGGCCCGTTACGGGGCTCGGCGGGTTGGGCCCAAAAGCCCCCTATTAAAAAGTATATAGGACTTTTTATTATAAAACGGGGATTTGTTTTATATTTAAATCTTAAAAAACCGCCGTAGTCCTTAACGCGAGTAGTATAATTAATAGAACTTATACTATGAACGTGGGAATATAAAGGTATAATTAAATTATACGGCTTTGCTATTTAATCGTATATCGGTACGGAATCGTACTACTTCTAGGATTAATTCTAGCACGTATAGCTTTAACGAGGTAATGCGGGATATTCTTATAAAGAATATAAAAAGTAAATATTCATATAGAAGCAAGAATATATGAATATAGGGGATATAAGCGTATATAAAAGAGGTTTTTGTAGTAAAGAGAGTAATATAGTTAAATTACTATATGAGAAGTTGCTTGCTTAACGAAAGGTCTAGGTAGGCAAATATACGCCTATATATAGGCATAAAAACCTCCTACTAGAATATTCCATTGCTTATTAATTATGATATAATTAATAAGCGTATACGTAAGTGAATGCGTAATCGTAGTACGTAATTCCGCCTCGAGTAAATTCCAGATTATTTAGTTACCTTCCAGTACTTTCCATTGCTCACGTAAGCTTATATAAGCAGTATTGCTTACATAATCAATACCTATAATAATCTATAGAAATCGTAGATTAATATGGTATATAGTTTGCTTACGTAATATTGATAATAAGGCGAATAATAAGGTAAACAAAGTTACCTTCGTAACATTAATTGTATTCTGGGCGAGAGCGTTTCTTGCGCGAAATCTTAATTCGTTCTTATATAGCTTTACTTTATTAACTCTATTAATTAGATAGAAGAATAGCGCGGTATAGTAACGTATACTAATATAAAAATAACTAAGGAGGGAGGTTTCTCTTCCTAGCAGATCCTTACTAACGATAGGACTAAGGGTCCGAAACGTTAATAAACGATATACCGTAAGAGGTTAAAAAAAGGTATTAAGAAGGATTAGGATACGCTAGCTACCTACTGCGAATAGTAATATATAAGTAAGCACGGTCTACTACCCCGGATCTCGATAGTAGCGCCTCCGTCCTTACTAGTTAGGGGTGTGCGTAGAATGCGTTACGGAGTTCTCTAATATATACATAGTATAGAGCACGTTTATAAGCGTAGA
This sequence comes from Colletotrichum lupini, assembly GCF_023278565.1. NCBI lineage: Eukaryota > Fungi > Ascomycota > Sordariomycetes > Glomerellales > Glomerellaceae > Colletotrichum > Colletotrichum lupini. The sequence continues at coordinate 6,299,547 of NC_064672.1, forward strand.
CGTAGAAATAGGGTGTTACTAATACCGCCCCGAACCGGTAGTCCGACCTATCCCTAGGGGTAAATATTATAGAGTAAGGCGTGAGTATAGGAGGAGGAGTAAGCATATTTATAATATATAAATATATACTCCGTACCCTAAGATCCCTTTTATAAGAGTGGGGGTGCGTTAGAGCTAATATTAATCCCTACTATTAAGCAATATAACGGCGCTTATTCTAAGTACACGCCTACCGCGGTATGCGCCCTAAATTAGCTAGTAAACTTTTAGGTACTAGTTAGCGACCTGCTACTACTATCCCTAATCCTAGAAAAATTAGACTGGGCTATAGCTAGGGCGTAGCTAAATATTATAGAGCTTCTTATTCGAGGTTAATTAACCGTAAATACGATAGATAGTAGTAGACGGACTATAGTTTTATAAGTTAATAACTACTACTACGTAGCTCTTTACGTAGTCTTAGAAGCCGGCGCGAATCTTAACCCTAATATCCTAAAGGGCTTATATTGCTATAGCCCGCTTACGTCGGCTAGCTTTAGTAGTTTAACGGAAATAGCCCATTTACTTATAAAATATAGCGCCATAATTAATATACGTAATTCGTAAGGTCGGCGGCACTATATACGACGATTAGCTATAACGAGTACCAGGTTCTGCGCAAATTTATAAATAAGTACCAGGGTAACTATTTAAGGTAACTTAAGTCTTAAGCTACTACTTATTATTACCCAATACGCGGACGAATAAGTTTTATTAATCCCCGCTACGTCTAGCCAGTTTCTATAAATCTTTAATTACGACTATAGCGATTCTAATTCGAGATATCTTGGAGTAACGGAGAGAATATAGTCCGTACTACTTTTTAGGGCGCGCTAGATAAATAAATAAACGGCCGAATATGTGCTTATCTATATAGGGGGATAACTAACTAAAGTATATCGGAAGGGGTTATGGGTATCTTAAATACTAATATATTAGCACGGACCTCCCGAGCGGGGTACTATTAGCTTACGATTTAGAGAAAGTAAGTATACGTCCGCGCCTCTGCCCCTTTAAAGTAATAAGGAAAAAAAGGGGAAAATAAACCGTACAATTACATATTAAATAATTATACTATCGTAGTATCTACTTATTACTATTAAACTTTGTTTTTTAAAATAAGAATTAAAGAGTATATATAAAGCGGAGCCGTGGGGAGATAGGATAACGTGATCGACTTAAGGACGAGGGCTACTAAGATAGTCTTATAGTTAAGCTTGCCCTCCTAAATAGAGAGTTAGCTATTATGTTATTTAATATTAGGTGAACCTAACGGCCGAAAATTCGGGGTTAGGGGGGCGTAGTATATATAAGTAATATAATACGGCCGGCTTTTTTTAGGATTATCCTGGGACGCGAGATAATACTTTTACTAATTAGCTAATCTCTTCTCCTTAAGGACGCTATACTTAATCTAGCTCTCTAACTCTCGAAGAGAATTTAAAGTCTAAATCCGGGAATATATAGATCGTACTAAGTTTACTTCTCCGCCGCAGTTCTATAGTAATTAGTTACGTAATAGAATATAATAGTGCTCCTCGTAGCTTAACTAAGTAATTACTCTCCCTAAATATATCGAATACTCCGAGCGTGCTATTTTATAACATGTCCTACCTCTGTACGAGACTCTAATCTAAAGACTACGATTCGGTTACCGTAAATAAGGTTCGAGCTACCCTAATTATAATTTTTTGTAGAAATTAACCGCTATCTTTTTAGAGATCGATTCTTTTTCGTACTTATTAGGAAGCTCGTTATTTTTTTGAGTAGACGACGTTAGAGGTAACCCCTTAACCTAAGAGGAAGCCTTCTTATAAAGCCCTGCTTCTTACGAAAAGAGGCTGTCTTCGATTCGTATAAATAATATCCGAGCCTACCCTCCCGATTAAAAAGGGGCCTTCTTATAAAGCGATAAGACGATATTATTTATTGCGCGGACCTAGCTCTACGGCGTCTCTTATCGTAATAGACGCGTATCTATTAAGTCCGTTAGTAAATATACTTATATTAAACCTTACGTATTATAATTCGACCTCTCTAAGTAGTTTAGTTTCTAAAGGGCCGCTCCTTCTTAATAACGCGCCCAATTTAACTACGGAGGGGACGAGTACCCTTATCGATTAACTAGAGAATACAATTCTTAACAAAGCCCTACTCATTATATTCTTGTAAAACGAAGTCTTTGCCGTTCCCGCTAGACTATATCTTACTTATAACACCGGTACGTTATAGGGACGCCTAGCTAGCTACGAACTTGCCCGACGTTATTACTAAGGGACATCCCTTAACGACCTTATTAAAATAATTTAGGAATACTAGCTATAGCCCGAAGATACCCTACGAAAGTAAGTTTCGAAGCGCCTCTATCGTAGTTAGGCATAGATAGAAGTATTTAATATACTCGCCGAATAAGGTAATAAACTTGCGGAGGATTATATCGGGCTTCTCGTATATATTTTAAGCCCTATAGTATTAGTTATACCGTGTCCGGCCTATGCCCTCGTGCTTATTGATCCCTAGCTAGGAAAGGGCGGAAATAGCGGCTCTTTACTAAGTACTATTATTTTTATAAAAGAAACGAGATATTTAGTAAATAGCGCACTGTGCTATACTAGCTGCGAAAGAGTTTATAGACTCTCTTATTCTTATACGTAAGTTATTCGTTCTGGGTATACCTCTCGCTAGCTAATGTTAACGGTAAGTACTTTTATCGATAATACGCCTTAATACTTACAAAGTTTTTAAGCTACTATACCGGCGCTAAAGGTATCTATTTATAATAAGACTAACCCGGCTATTTTACTGCGACCCTCGTTTTTTAGCTAGTCTAGTTACGACTTCCTTTGTAATAATACCGATAAGCTCTTATAACTATCCTATTTCTTCGCATCCTCGTACTACGTACTAGTAAATATGCTTAGGAATAGGACCGCGCCTTACTATTAATAGAATAAAGAAAGCGATGTTATTTATTACTAAAGTAGCGTTTACCTATACCTAGTATCCTTTATTAACGACTAAACGAGACTCGAAGATACTATTAATAAGCTTATTAAAAAACGTTATATTAAGTACATAACGACCGATAGGCTTAAGATATATAAATTACTCCTAAATAGTAATAGTAAAGCTTTAGACGGATTTAACTAAGAGTCGGCTTTATATTAAAAGCGGTAAGCGTTACTAGTTTTATACTACGCAATACCCTAAAAATACCTCGAGCTAAGGTATATTATAGAAGCTACTTTTACTCGCGTTCTTCTTAATAGCTCTTAGTATACTAATTTCCGTAATAGCTACTCTATATCTTTAATACGTTCTCGGAAACGACGAATCCCTACATTGCTTTGACCTATCCACTAAGGTTAGAGAAGATCTAATCCTTACTTTTATAAAAGCTATACGCTTGCCTAAGATACTGTAAAAAGTTTTTATAGTCGAGAAGGCCGTGGCTTTGTGTCGCAATAGCTGGAGTACTTATACTATAGCTCGTATAAATAAGGTTACTAGTCTCGTTAGCAAGTTAGCAAAGAAAACGATACTACTACCTAACGTAGCTCCACGCCCTATAGATCTATATAACCTCCGAGTTAACGTAGTAGCTAGCCTAGTAGCTATTTAGAAGTGCTTAGATAAAATATAAAGAGAGAAACTACGAGACGCTAAAGAAACGCTTATTTAGTAGGAGCCTTAGGCTATATAGCTAATAACGTAGGTCGTATTATTCTAGAAGTTCTTATTCTTTAGCTAAATCGAGCGGTAAAAAGGCGACTTTAAAGTCGCTAAGCGATTATTAAGATTAGTTTTTAAAACTGCGGATAAAGTATTTATAGGAAAGATACTTTACTTCGACGAGGATCGACCCGCCCTAGCTTATTTACTTAGTGATGTGCGTCGTGAGTAGCTATTTAAGGACGCAGAGACGTATGTTCGATAACTACTTGAAGGTCTTGAGGGAATAATAGTCATAGCTCGATCGCGGGCATAATTACAGGCATCTCTAGCTGAATGCCTTTATGCTAAAGGCTACGAAAAAATCGGAAGGTAAGATACCTTGGACAAGGCATCGTCCGTCCTCTATGAGGTAGATAAGTTATGTCGGAGCCTTCTTAATCTAGATCCTAGAGATATCTTGCGATTCGACTAGCTAAGGTTACGGTTAACATAAGCTAAAATCTTCTCTATTAAAAGCAACTACGTAGAGGCGGAAAGTGGTTTTAAGGAAGCGCTAAACCTCATTACTAGGTTCGGTATAACGAATGGGTATGTTATAATAGTTATCGTACGGTCTATAGCGGTTATATTAAAACGATTACTAAACGTAAGCTCCTTTAACCCCCTGTCGCGTTTAAAGCGCGAAGAGCTCCTTTAGTAATCCGAGTAGTAGTAGAGTATAATAAAAGGCTTAGTGCGTCCGGGTAGTACGAGATTCTAGATACCTAGTTTATAGAAGTAGGAAGAGTAGTTATATTTAACGGAAGTCTTACGAGGCCGTTTTTAAAACGTCCTTTTTTTAAAAAGAAGATAAATAATATACCGATTGTATTATATACCTATATCGCACTAGCTCATAAAACGGTTCGTACTTTGCGTTAAGTAACCTTTTTTTACTATCTTACTCGTAGTCTCTACCTATTTTTAATAGTAGAGTTAATTATAAGCGATTAAGCGGCTAAATGACTAGGCGATTAAGAAGCGTAATAATTAGTAACCTATGCGCATAGGATACGCTAGAGGAGTATAATTTACTAATACTCTTTCCGGTCGAAAGTTAATTCTTAGCGTTATAGTGAGCGAGGTAGTATATCCGGGCTAGCTATATTTAACTTAGCGTAAGATTATATAAAATGTTACCTAGGTCTAGTAGTATTTGTAAATCTTTTGGGATATTTACGTTAAAAGAAATACGGCTAGCGATTAGTAGAGGAGGCGAGATAACTCGCTAATAAATATTTACTTTGTGGGAAGAACGGGGATAGATAAGCTAAGTTTTTATGGGAAGGTGGCATGGTCTGGGTCTGTAGTCGATGTCTATAACGTCCCTAGCTTGTAGAGGAGTATTGAGAAGCTTAGGAAGCTGTAGGATTGTATTAGTTCGAAGTACTAATAATAAAGACGTATGCTTGATAGCTTTATATAGAGAGACGGATCGGTTTTAGAAACGATGATTAGTAACGAAAGCGATGTTTTGGGAAACCTATATTTTTAATAGCCTGTCTGACGCCCGCCTCTAAGATACTGTGTAAAAGTAATCTCGCCCGTTAAGCTAATAAGAATAGGACGCATAGCCTGCTGCTTATGCTACTGTAGCTGGGTATGGATACCTTACTAAGAACCAATGCCCCTAAGGCTCGCTCCCTTCTTTTTGCTAAGCACCTAGATTATTTATAGTCCACTATGGCCCTCTAAAAACCTGTTTTTATAACATACCCCCTCGTTATGTTCGTAATATCGTAGCTCGTGTAGTATTCCGTATAGAAATTTCGAGACGACTAATATTTACTACACTTATCCTAATGAAGTTATAATTAGTATCTTAATAAACCGTTAACGACGATAGTACCGGTATATAAGAGGCCTAGCATAAGTAATAGCGAACTAGATAGGGAGCTCTAGTATAAACTATGTAGTAAAGGATACTAAATTAGGAAGAATAAAGTTTATTAGATTAGTTGCGCGTTTAGTCGTAGCTATAACGAGCTAGATAGTCTCTTTTACGCTAAGTTTCGCAAAATTAGCTAAAGCAAAGTTAGATACCCTAAGCTAAACGAGCTAGCACTACTATGCCCTATAAGTAATTACAAATTATCTTTTAGGATCTTAATTTAATAGCGGTCGGTCTCCCCGCTTTAGCTAAGCCTTAACGAGTTAAGGAAATTGTTACTAATGATTTATATAGAGCGAGCGCTAAGGACGTCCGTAGACTAATCGGGTTTTCTAACTATTTCGAGACCTAGATATAGCCGAAAGCCGCAAACGAAATCCTAAGTAAAGGCCTAAGAAGCCTTAGCTAGACTAGTACTAGTATATGGGTAAACCTCTACTAGTTACTAAATCTTGGACGTATTATCTTTACCAAAATAGGAGCTTAGAAAGGACTTAGCAAGACCGAGACTAACGCAACAGTAGAATAAGTCCGCATGCAACTACAAACCTAAACGGCCTCTTTTATCCCTCGAGTCGTAATAAAGACGCGCATAGAAATTAATAGAGAGCTCTAGGTAGTTAAGTAGGCGTATATAGCTAGTATCCTAGCTTCTAGATACGATAATCTAGTCCTTTAGCTATTAACCTCCGTAGAGGCCCTTATAACGTGCGAAATACTATAAATAATTATCGCTACGGAAATAACTTAGAGTACGTTTATAAATTCAGTTAGCTACCAAAAAGGACATAGTTCGATATCTTACTAAAAGCTTAATAAAGAGGGGAAGAAAGGGGAAATAATTAACGTCGCACCGCGCCCGTTTTAATACTTATATTAGGTTAATAAGATATGCTCTAAAGTGATATAATATACCTCCTTTCTTATCTATAATCCCACTACTATGCGCTACGACTTATAAAGATTAGAACTTTTGCGGTCGTAGATTATTAGGTTCGCTTAGCTAAATATAGTATGTATACTATAGGTAGTATATAAGCGAATTATGCCTTTTATAGTAGAGAGCTTTCGAAGAGGAAATGGTCCTCGGATTTGAGCTAATTTGTTTAAAACCTAATTATCATTTAGCTCTATATGTACTTTACTCGTGTTTAATTTCTACTATCGAGACAATACTTCGTCTATTTATAATTAGATCCGCGCCTAAATAAGAGTCGACGAGCGTATAACTATATAAATAGCTTCGCTACTTTAACTTAGCGACTCGTACTACTTTAAGCCGAGGGCTATAGCTATAAGTAAATATTTTCTTAATTTTCTAAATATCCCGGTTATTATCCTAATAGAACCTAGGACGCTTTTAATAAGATGCTCCGATTCTTTATACTATCTTTTTAAAGACCTTAGAAAGTAGCTTTTTAATAATAAGCAGAACCCCCGGATTATGAGATCTAAGATTGCGACGGAGTCTATATATAAGCTAACCTCGAGTAAAGAGCGGACGAACCTAATTACCCGGCCCTCGAGGTATCCCCTATCGAAAAGCCGTATTAATTAGGAAAAGCGTTATAATTTATATTATATAACGGTAAATATATGTGGGAACGCCTATAAGGGTTTAAAGAGTTCGATAGCTTATACTTTTATTTCTATTAATTAAGGAGGATCACCTGGCTTACCGGGTTTATAATATAAATAAAGCTTTACTTACGACGACTAGGGGTAAGACGCCTTATCCTTTATTCTTACTCCCTTTATTTTAAAAATAGTTCGGCGGTAGACTTTGTAATAGCTATCCTATTTACTATACGGCAATACTTAAAAAATATGCGGCCCATTCGGTACCCCTAGTCCCTCCGCTCTAATTTTATAGTAGGATACTCTTATAAAGGTATAGGACTTACTAAGCTAGAGTTTGGAAATCGCGCGTGGAGACTAAGTTTATTATCTATTCTTAGATATTAAATTTGTTATAGACTTCTCGACGAATAGCGCTATTTAGCTAGCTCGAGCCGCTAAAATAAGAGACTCTAACGGACTTGTGATCGCATATTTTGTAAAATATAGGGACCCTCAGCTCCATCCTCAACTATATATTATTAAGGTCCGCTACGAGGAAAAAACTAATACTATTTTAGCAAATTACTTAGGGATAACGTCTACCTTAAAGTCGACTAAGATACGATATAGAATAAGCGGACCTATAATCTTATATATTTATAAGTAATCGGGAGAACTAGCTAGGATTTCTCGTTAATATATAAGTTTATCTCGTACCGGGCAGAGAGCTAAATATCGAAGTAGTCGATATGATTCCTTCTACTAACGATAATAGCCTACCCGAAACATCCCCTCTCCTAAAATTATCTCGAATCTTATACAAACTATTAAAAACACCAGAAGAACAGCTTAGTTACGTTTTCTCTAATATCGGACGAGATATTAACAAGATCGGTATATAACTAAAGATTATATATCACAAGCTCCCCGTCAAACATCATAGGTTTGAGGAATAACCTCTACTAAGAGATCGGCTTATATCGATAATAATTAACTTTATAAAAGTAAATATAACTATCGCGCGCGAAGGATCTATACCGCCTAGTTTATATAACTAGCTTATAGAAGTAGCGATTTTAGAGATCTTAGATCCTGCTTTTTACGCGTATTATAATTAGTTAGTCTCCCCTCGTACTTTAATAAAGACCTAACACTAACCCTCTTAAAAGTTTTCTATATCGGCAAAGTAGCCGTTAGAGTTAGATGGGATATTATATTTAAATGGACTATTTATAACTAGGCTTTGTGGCTAAAGGGTTGGGGAGTTGTTTACGGGGTAGAGATAAGTAGTCCCTCGGTAGAGAATTTATAAAGTAGGGCTAACGGGGACTACGGGGGTAGGCGCCTCGCGGTAAGCCCTACTCCGCGCAATCGAATATATTTTGCGATTTTTATATAATTATTCTTATTTAAAATCAATTCGTAGAGATTATCGAGGTATGTATAGATACTAGTTTTCCCTATAAGCCAATGCTTCGTCTCTATTAAAAGCCCTCGCGAATCACGTTCCTAAAGTTAGTAATTAGTAGAGGGTAAGTAGCTTTTTTTAAAGGATAAGGATGTACTTAAACGTCCTCTATATAGGTATAGCGGCGACGCGACGCTAGGAAACATAGTAACTAGACTTTAGTCGTCTTAACTATAGATTACTAGCTATTAAAGTAGCCCTAGGTATCGAGTAAAAAATATTAGCGGCGTCGGACTAATACGGCGTCGCTGAGATAAAATAATATAGCGATATTAAAAATAATAAGAAGGCCCCGAAATATAGGGCGTTCGGTTCTCGTATCTTTTTAATTATAAGTAGCTCGCTTAAAATAATAATACTATTGCGGTTAAGAGAGGTATTAAGTAAGAAGCGTAGCGTTAGCTATTTATAGTTTACTTTAAATACGTCGTAAATCCTTTACTAAGATAGTTTAGCTCTAAAGGCCCTTAAAGTAGCTAGGATAGGTTAAGGGGCTGCCTCCCTAAGTACCTGGGCAGCTCAGACCTAGGGGTAGACGATTCGAGACCCACTACGTATTATTAACCTCTTAGGGGGCGAGATAAATATAAAGACCATACACTACTAGCAGTATCTTTTTATAATCAGGCGTCAGGGGGTCGACATTTTCCCTCCCCAAATAGCTTATAAAACCGTCGCGTTCCCGATAAGAGCTTAATATATGTAGGTCGAAATCATAATAATTTCGTTACGACGCTCTCCCTAATTAATATTATATGAGGACCGATGTTTAAGGATGAAAGATACTACTTACCCGACGAGTTCGACGCTAAGTCCTACTACTATGATACCTCTTCTTTAATTAATACCCATCTCGACTCCCCCGATTTTATTTTAGAAATATTTGGCGTGTTAAAACGCTATGTAAATTTTTTAGATATTCCGCACTCCGAACACGTACAGTTTATTATTAGCTATAATTCTAAATTTTCGGCAGCGAATTTCTCTATAAGTATAGGAGATAATAAGTGCCCGAGCGTGTCAAAGTCGCTATTAACTAAATATAAAGAAGCCGATATTATCTTTACGGAGTATAGGTAGGTCTGCCGATGCGTTATACACTTTGTTTACTAACAAGTTCAGTTATAGGAACACTCTCGGCGTCTAATATTCCTATAATTACGTTTCGATTTGCCTTACTAGAACTATAATTCTACCTCGCCTCTTTGAGGAGCTCTACAGGTACCCTTTATATCGAGTAATTTAGTAGATCATTTACTAATTTAAAATGTGATCAGCTTAATAAAAGCTGGGGCTTCTATTGATGTTCGGATTAGTAGGTAAATCATATCTTACGAGAACTTACTACACACGCTTCAGATAAGCGGGTAACCGCCCGCAAACTATGAAAATATAGAATAAGAGATCGAGAGTATAATAATTAGTGTTAGGTTCGAGGTCTAGCATATTACGAAAACTTTTATTTCTGTCGATTTAAGAGTAGTATATAAAATCGAGATAGGGAATCTCTTTATAGAGGCGGATATAAATATAGATTAATAAGGAAGAAATGATTACCGTTTTAATTGGGATAATGATTAAATGAAAATAGTTAGGCTTATTTAACTATACGTTTCTTATTACTAACCGATTAATGGAAGCTAATATATATAGGCGTATTATCGAAGTTTATAAAAAGACTAAAAAGCGGCTCGAGGAGGATCCTGAAAATAACCGAGTACCGAAACGAAATCGCTTATTAATATAATCGGATCTGTATGTAAAATTTCGAGCGGGTTAGGGGAACGAAGATTGTTTACTATAAGTTAGGTTATAAGCGAATTTATTACTTGCGGAGTTACGAAGGGATCTACTAGATATAAGAATCGTAATAAAATAATGACTTTATTTATAAGAGATATTGTGTTCTAATATCCCCATATCTATACTATTTCTTATACATTTTTTCTTATTAGCTCGGCAGGTGATAAGGACTTCGTTTTTTAGTTAGGGGTAGAGTAAGACATAGTATCCGTTATAAGCCTTTTATCTCTAAGTAATCTTCTTAGCTAGCATAGTATTATAACTTACTTAACGATAGAGAAATTAGTCAGAGGCTTTTTTTAGGCCTTTATGATAAGGTTATGGGTAGATAGTAAGTTAATTACGTTACTAAAGTACGCTCTGCGGACGTAATAATAAAAGGCTTAGCGCACTCGTAATAATACTAAAGCCCGGACTAGGACATCTCGAGCCTAGGCCTAATCGGGGTAGCCCTGCGGGGTAGGATAAGGGTAGGTATAGGTAAGCGGAGCGAGTAATATTAACTAAGTAGCGCTCGAGCCTCTTTATAGAGCGATAGATATAAGGTAGGTAGGGCTTCGATCTTAGCTAGGGGGTATGCGACTAGGAGTGCGCATACTAAAATAGTAAGGTATGGGCGACGATAAGGGTATGGGGGTAAGTTAGTTAAAAAAAGTTAGAGGGGAGTAGGAATACTAAATCTTATATCGTCCTTATAGCCTCCCCAGTACTACGGTATAAACGACGTAGGGCGCTTATTTTACGTTTTAGCGTCCTTAAGACGGCCCGCTTTTAGTATATATATAGAGACGTTAGTCTAACTAATTAGGGCTATATTTCCTAACTTTATATCTTGCGTAGTAACGGCTAGCACAGAACCTAATAATATTCATATTAGCTAACCGTTAAGAGACTCGTAGACTAGGGAAAGGGCTAATTATAGATAAGCCGTATAGTATTTATTAGTTACTACTAATATAAGAGGTCCGTTAAGTATCGGACCGTAGCTCTTTACAAATAGAGGTATTAGCCCTATAGTCGTATCTATTTAAGGTAGCTACGGTATAGTTTAGAATTTTATAAAAAGGAGATATAAAGGGCTAGTGCTAATAATAAGATTCCCAGATCCGAAGACTATTAAAACCTTACTTTTATTATAAACTATATACTTTATACTCTACTTACAAGTTAGTATAAGATCGAAAGTAAACAAAGCTAAAAGGATAGACCGCTACCCCTACGTTAATAAATATAAGTACGGCATCGACTACCCTAGCTAGGTAAACGTTTACGGTGCGCGGTATAAAGACTATATTATTATAAGTCCTACGCCCGATTATACCTAAAGTTTACTAACCCTAAATAGTATAATTAGTAAACGTAAGGGGTCTTAACTAGTAATATAATATAATCAACGGAGCATAGGGATGGGCAGAAAGCACCTATAGTAATATACTTAGATAGACCGGAGATAATTCTCTTTTAAATTAACTCTATATACCCCTATATTATATTTAATGTTCCTTTTACTAGGTCTATGCCCCTAGGGTGCTATGTATAAGTAACTATTCTTAGGTCTCTTAATGCTACTTAACTATAAGCTACTTTATAACTTACCTCGTAATTTACTTTATAACTTACTCGTTACCTACGTATTACTTATTCGTAGCGATATTAAACGTGCGAATTATTATAGACGCTTTTTATACGAAGTATAAAATCGTACTATACTTAGATAATATCTAAAGAGTTGTTATCTTTTTATTTTATATAATAAGTATAAAACTAACTATTACGGAACGTTACGAAAGTACGATAGCTAATTTCTTATGATAATTACGGGAGCTTATAGAAGCGTTAGAGTTGAGTACTATACTAAGAGTCCTAAGGTAGTAAAGCTAAGTTAGCGGAGCTAAGATAGCGGACTAACCTTAACGCCCAAGGTAGTAGAACGTCCGTAACGAGGGCCTACTTATAGAACTAAATACTTACTAAATTAATATAATTTTTTATTGTCTCGACCCCTATAATACTACCGTACTTACCTATTAGCTAAGGGAGCTACCCGTCGATAGTTTTATACTCCTTTAATACTAGCTACGTAGGTTATACTTAAATAATTAAAAAATAGAGATAGGCCCGTATATAGTAAGTCCCTAGTCTTATTTACCCTTTATACCCTTCTACATAAAACCGTTTATTTAGAATAAAAAGCGTACTATTCTTAGTTAGAAATAGCCTCCCTACGTATATATAAGATTTAAATTTTAATAAGTATTAGCATATAGTACCTTTTTTCCTAAATAGGGGTATATAAAATACTATAATTAAAAGGAGTACTAGCTATTAATTAGTACTTTAAAATAACTAACTATAGGCTTTAGGTACGGATTATCGTAGTTAATTCGACATATATAATAAATAACCTCGAGCTCTTATAAGCTATTTTAAGTTCTTCTATCTAAGTCTTTAGTTCTATAAGTCCTCTTTATAATTCTTTATACTAGCTAAACTAACGACTCTTTTATTTTAACAATTCCCTTATTTTGGGGTATAATATTCTTTTTAAATACCTTAAATATAGTCTTAACGGAATTGCTAGGATTTTATTACGAAGATATTTAGTTATTTTCTATTACTAAGTACTAAGTTTTTATTATTATTTATAGTTTACTAATACGCTTATAAACTATCCCCGAACTCTTTTATAGCGTCGACTCTCCCTCCTCCTTATTTAATTATAAGAAATACGCAATTAGTATTACTAAGTACTTTAATAAGGCCTTAGAGAAGGAATATCTTTAAGAAACTCGGTTATTTAATACTAGGTCCCTTATTATTATTATTCGCGGTTTAATATACTTATAAGATTATTAAACCTACCCTTTGTTATTACTTCGTAAATCTCTAGCTACTCTTTCTAAGTCTAGCTATTCCTTAGTTACTAAAAGTATTTAAGTAAGCGAGAAGACCTTAAGTAGCCTCGAATCTAATAAGGAGTCTTAGGGTAACGTATAGATAACTTCTTAACCTCCCGTATAAAAGCATAACGAACCCCCTATTAATAACTATAAGACTAAAGGCCCCCCTAAAAGCGACGTTACTTCGAATCGTCACTAGAATCCTATAAGCTAGTTAAAAGCCTTTTTTTACTAAAACTTAAACACCGACTACGTTAACAAATACGTAATTAATAATAATTCCGAGCGGGAAGACTTAATTAAGAAAAAGAAAAAGTCTAGCGTTAACGAAAAGACTATTTTTTAACATATCGAAATTAACAATAAGGCGATTTCGTATTACTCTCTTTTTTCTATAATAATCGTTAAGTAAAATAATTACGGAGGGGTAGGTAATATTGCCTTTCGGTCTACCTTAGTAATCCCTTGGTTTTATAATAGCTACCCGGCCCCGTTTACCTTAACCGTCTCTCTTAACGATTTTAATAACGCTCTATTAATAATAAAGCATAAAAACTGCTCGCAGTTTCTAAAGCCTATTACTAAGGCACTACGGTCCGCTCGTTAATCTATTTCTAAGACTACTAGCCGTAACTTCTAAGACGTCCTTATCCCCCGAACTATACAACGAAAATTAATAAAAATAGAGCTACCTAAGCTTATTTAACGGAATATATTTTAGGAGCGCTAATAGAAGTTAGCTATTATTAATTTAGTGCTTAAGCGCCGTTATGCTTCTTATAACGTCGCGAACCTAAAGTAGTATTCCGAGATCGCCTAGACTATTACGAAGAAGGATAGGTCTATCGATACCTTATACTTTGCTATTTATACGGCCGATCTTAACGGTTTTAATATAAAGGGATGGTAACGTGTATAGTTACGAGATAGGGACCCTGGAGTTATTATAGTAACGAAATCTGAATAGTTATTTTACTCGCGCGGTTTTGATTAGGACCGCGGGGGCCTAACTATTTCTATAAACGCGTAGTAACTTACGGATTAAGCTAAAGTAATTATAGATTTATAATGATGTAGTAGGAAATAATAGTAGTATTTATATATATAAGAGTGATAACCTTTTGATGTATTTGCGACGAGCGTACTTAGTATATTTTTAGATAGACCATAGACGACTTAGGTACGAAGTAGTACGGTAAATAGTAAATTATAGAATAAAAAAATATAAAGTAAAGCCCGCTTTTAAAGATATAGGCCGTTAGAACTGAATATTACGTAAGGTAGTGCGTACTTGGAAGGTTAAAAGTATATAAACGATACTAGTTCTAAAAGTGCTATGACTAAGTTTAAGTAGACGATAATCGGGGTATTTATAGAATTAGTGCTACTTAAGAGATAAGTTAATAAGTTAGAGAGCTTTAAGGCCTAACTAATGCGCGCTCTCTTAATGCTATTATAAATACTAGGTATAGCTTTTAAGCCTGTCTCTCGTTTCCTTAAGTATTCGAATTCCTGGCTCTTATTATGTCCCGTTTCGTTACTAAACTTAACCTCTTTATAGAATACTATATATAATATTTTCTATATTACTAATACGACGTATTATTAAAAACCCGGACGCGCCCGATTTATAGTACTTAGTAGTCCTAGTATAGCGCCTTTACGTAAAAGGATTAAGAGGGCGAAAATCTAAGTAAGCTACGTAAAAAATTAGACTAATGTCTTATAGTTAGAGTAACTTAATAGAGTGAGGTAATTTGCTTATATCGTCGTCTTTCTAAGCTCTATCGTTAGAGCGTTAGGGTACCTTTTATAATAACCCCACTCTAAACGGAGGTATTAATTTTCTTTTATAAATTAAAGCATCGGGTCACTAAAACTATATACCCGATTAAGGGGTATATAATAGGGTTCTAATAAACCGTTATAAATTAACTTACTCGAGTTAAATAGTAGGTAGACTACCTAATAGGTTATTAGAAATTCGAACTTAAATTCGGGATATAGCGCAGTATCTCCCTCCAAAGCTATAATAAGAATAGTACGATTATACTTAAAAGAATCGTATAGTAGAGCATAAAGGGCTAGAGCTAGATTAGTAACTTAAGTCTATAATTTTAAAATATATCGAGATTTGTAATCTAGCTAGCTCGGGCTGACCGCGCTCTCGAAATAATTAGCTTCTATACTAGGAGTTAAGTTCTACTCAGTACTTAGAGATCTTTCTATATATAAAACGGCTATACTACTTCTTTTTTTAGATTTCTAACGTTAACCGTATACTTAAGAAGAGTTTATTAGCTTCGTTATAGATATTAATTAACTTACTAAACCGTCATAACGCGGAAGGAAACCTAGCCTTATATAATAATAGGTACGCTTTTGAAACTCTAGCTTACTCTTTAAATATAAGATTCTTCCGCAATTAAAAACTTAATATATGGGAGATTTCGTATAAAGAAATTTATAATATTGACTATTATTATATAGCTTAACTATGTTTAGAGAACTTGGTAGCGAGAATCGCGACGAGAATATGCCCCTAGGTAATAAGATAGTTGTATATTTATATAAGGGGGCTAAGGTTGCGAACGTTAAGGTACTACCCCTAGAAACGAAGAAAAAGAGACCTAGGGTCCCTATATAAGACCCTATTATTATTAAAGCCACTTTAATTTAGCGAGGAGCGCATAATTCTTTAGAGATAGCACTTAAATAGCGAAATTAGGCCTACGAGTCCGCTAGTTATTAGTTCGTTTTTAAGTTAACTACCTTAGGCCGCGTGCTATTTTTATTATAGGCTATAGATATATAGAGCTAATTAACTAAAAAATAATGCGGTGCCCTTAGCTATATTAATTATTATAAGGCACGAAATAGATACTTAGTACTAAGACGCAACCGGTATCTTAGTATTACGTATAATAAAGAGAAAGGGCTATACTATAGGGATTTTCTTTATCCTTAAGCCTCCCGATATTAACTCTAAAAGAGGTAAAAGAAATGTCTACGTTTAGATAGTAGAGAAGAATAGCTATAAGCTCGTTAGGGAGCCGAATAGTATAGTATTAACGTTTATTATGTAGGTAATTTCGGAATAATCTTTAATAAGCTCTACGGCTATTATGTTAAATACGAATGCGACTTAGTATAAAGTATGGTAACCGAAAATTTTTATAAAGCCTTGATTATAACGCTACTAAGGTAAAGGGTATAACGAACGATAAATTGCGGCTTTAATATAAGTAAATATTTAATACTATAAATAGATAACTATATTAATTAGTATATATAGCGTTAATACCGCATGCTAAACGAGTATAGTAAGATACGTATAAAAATATCGAGGCTCTTTTTATTATAGCCCTATTTATACTACCTAATTCCTAGCTTAGGCCGTACTATCGATTAGCTTGCGGTAAGGTCTTAACGTAGTACGTAAGAAAGCCTATACTTATATAGCTAAGCTACTAAGTTTTTAATAATACCGAGGCAGCTTAGTAAATATAGTAAACGCTATTTCGTTTTCGTATATTACCTACCTATACTTATAAAAGTTTAAATAAGGTACCCGATACATAGCTAAGTGAGGTATCGTTACTTATGTATAGATAAATTTTATTTATATTAGTTATGGCTCTGCGATCGTTAGGGAATAGTTATGGACCGGATTATATTAAGCGGAGTATTAGGCTCAGGTCTAACTATGTATATATGCTAGTAGTTTACTAACTTTAAAATAGTTAGGGTGCACGGGGGCTTAGGATTTTAATTAGTAGCCGTATATATTAGGGGAGAGAGGGCGTGTGCATTTTGTATTAAACTATTTTTATTATATCTATTATTACTAGTCTATAACTAACCGCGCCTTAATTATATATGGGGCTAGTTATTAAGTAGCCGTAGCGGTCTATATTTAAATTAAACTAGTTAGGTCGAAAACTCGCCTCCCGCCCATGCGGCGATTAATATACTCTAATATACCTTAGTTCGGGGACTATTCCCTTGTTAAAGGGTATAGGGTAAGTAGAATCGGTCGGTAAGATAAGAGCCTAATAAATACTTATTCGTACATATGCGTACGTTATTACATCTACCTTCGTCGCTAGAAGTTTATTTATGGGTATTATACAACCAATCTAGTCATAATAACTTACTAATAATAGCTCTCAAAAAGCTTAAGTTGCTTTATCGTGGCCCTTGCTTATTATTGTCTTGTTATACCTCTATATTAAACATGCTACTAACCTAGCCTATATCAGATCTTGAGCTTTATTATATAAGACAGTGTTATAACCTCTAAAAATATAGCGAATTTTAATTCGGAAGCTATATTTTAAGTATTTTACCTATAAGAAACAGTCCGTTTAGGGTTTTAATATATTCTTTCCGGCTATATTATTATTCGACGCCGATAATATTATTACCTTCTCTTATACTATAACCCCCTTTAATCTATAATAATTCTTTATATAAAATCATTAAGGAACGTTATAATAAAAGTCTAGATAGCGGACGCCGCACCGGATATATTATTTTATTTTTTAATATCGAACTATTAATATTATTTACGATCTAATATACTAAATATGTACTATATAGCGCTAAGACTCCGGGGCGGTTCGGCAGTACAAGCCGCCTTTATATAAGTTAGACTTTTTAAGTTTATTAGTAAATACTAATAGTTCTAAGTCGTCTTCGAGATATTAAGCTACTAATCTTCTAAAATCCGACGAGTCTATTTTTAATACTAAATACGTCGCGCTAAAACCTAATAGTATAAGAATTTACTTTATATTATATACGGCTCCGAACTTTAGAATTCTAAGTTAACCCTCGCTCGAGGCGGGTAGAGTAAAGGAGGTAAAGTATTTTTATAAGAACCTAGAGCTCGGTATTATACCGCCTGCTTAACTAATCTATAATAGTAATCTTTATAAAGTAAAGCAAGACCTAGTTAAGTTTCTATTAACTTTAAAGAAGCTATTTACGGCTCTATTTAGATATGTTATTTTATATAGTGCTAAAGACTAGGTTACGGAGGGAACCTTAGTTATAGGCTATAATTAATCGGTCCTTGCCTGTTTTTAATATAAAAAGACCGTTAAATATAACGCAGAGCTAAGACCTAATTAGATTAATGGGCTCTTTTTAACTATAAAATGACCTAACTCCTTAGACCTACTATCATCTTTATAAATACTATTTAGAACGACCGAAAGGAACGAGATACTAATACGTTTTAATATACGCTATTAGGTCTAGGTAGAGGTTAAAGGTAGTACTTATATTAGGATTATAATTTATATAGGTAGTGCGGTTTATTAAGGTTAAGGTAATAAAGTTATTGGTATTTAGTTAATAGATTTGTAATAGAGGCGCCGTTTGTAACGTTAAGTATTTATTTATACAATCTATACGACGGCTAGTATTTTTATAACCTCTATTTTTAGAATATAGTAAATAAACTACTCGACGCGGACTAAAGCTCCGAGGTTATACTCTTAGAAAATTGCTTTAATAAAATAGCTAGCCGAGGGCTTGTGATTTAGTTATAGGCTACGCTCCCTAGTCTTAGTAGCCTTTTAGCTTTAAAAAGTTTTTATATAGGGAGTAAAGGTATGTAGGCGGGTGATAGTATAAAAGGTATATAATCTTTTACGGGAAGGTAAACGATCTAAGTGGGACTAAAGTAACCGTTCTTTTTTCTTAAGGTAAAGCTAGTGTTCTATTTTTCTCTTACGCTACCCCGTTTAGCCCTTTACTAATATAGCCGGGACTTTTATAAAGTATCTCGATTAGTAGTACCCGCCTAAACGAGTCCCTAATAGTGATAGCTAGATATATATTAGTACTAGGACGGATTATATTATTAAAATAAGGAACTTAAAAAAAGTACTAAATATATAACTAAGCTTAGAGAACGCTGCCCTTAAATTATAAAGTTCTAATATCTGAGCGCTACCCGGGAGTAGCTGTTAGCGCTTAACTAACTAAGTAATTCCGTATTATTTTATATTTCAACGGACCGAGATATAGTTAACTTCTCCCTCTCGGGACGATATAGCTTAACGGCGCAATTAAAATCTCGGTATAAGGATAGCCCCTTAGATTCGTTAGCTAATACTAATAAGTATTAACTATTAAGCCCTTAGAGAATAGATTAAATAGGTTATCCGGCCTAAGCGAAATGTTAAATAGGCTAGCTCTCTTAGGAAATAATCTAGGAGCGCTCGGTAGTTACTTACTTACTAAAAATAAATAGCTAATCGCTAGGCCGCCGGAACTAAAGAAAGTAAAGTAACTTAATATAGTTAAAGTGTCGGATTAGAAGTCCAATTCGACCGCGGCATACAGCCGACTGCGCAGGGGCCAATGGGGGGCCCTATTTACGATTATCGTAGCTAACCCAACCTACGGTTAGAACCTCCTTTTTACACCTACTACGCAGATATTTATATAGTTTAATTGATCTCTTCGTTAACTACGGTTCGAACTAACTACCCTGTAATAGGGATACTAATATAAAGTAAGCTCTAATAAAGGCTAGGAATGCCTTGCTTCGATCGCTAGACCCTTAGAAGAAAACGAAACTTTACCGTAGTACTATAGAACACTAAAGTCTGTTTTATACTATTTAGAATAGTAATAATTAACGGGCACGACTTCGAAAGAGTAAATAATCCGAGAAGGCGTATACTCAGATATATCGAGGATCTAATACTACTTACGAAGAGGCTTAGAAAAGGACCTTCTCCAAAGCAACCTAGCCTATCTAAACTTTTGAGAAGCCGGGATATATCGATTTCTTTACTAATAACCCGTATAATATAATCGAACGCGGGTCGTCCTAGAGCTAAGGAATATATAAATAACGGGCTACCCTCTAGCTTATACGACGTCTATTTAGGTAGCTAAATAGATTTACTAAAAGGGAGTAGAGTATCGTAGGGCCGGTGTGCTAGGCTAGTCCCTTTATTATATATTAGATATAGCGTCCTTAAATACACGACTAAGTATAGTATATATAATACTAAGCCTAGAAGTTACGATACGACCCCGACTATTTATGAATAAGGGTATCGTACTGCCTACTCGCTTTCTAAATACCTTTAATTTAATAGCTTTTGTGCCGTAATAGGGGCCACTGCGCGTAGTAAACTATTAATTATATACTACTTAGTAAGCCCGATTTAACTTAATTATATAGTTATTTACTAACGATATATAAACCCTTATTAGGTTACTTTCCCTACCCTCTGGGCGGAATAAGCTTACTAAGATCCGGTAGATCTTTTATAGCCTATATATAATTTACCTTCTTAGATTAGCTACCTCTTTTATATAGCTCCGCTTAAAGTAACTTATTAAGTATCGCTATAGTAGGAAATATGCGAAACTATTACTTATCTTAGAGAGTACTTAATCCTAGGAAGCTTTTTTCTTTCTTTTTCCCTACGTTATTCGTATAATATAATAAATACTACCGGGCGACTACGGCCGCTAGGACCTATATAGAAATAAATCGATACCTTTAGGAGGTTATTAGGCTTTGTAAAGTTAGTAAGGGATCGTTCCCTATTCCGGGGCTTAGTATAGGGCCGCCCTTTAGGCTATATTAGTAATTTTATACCGTAATTACCGCTAGGAACGTAATAATAGGGGTAAACTTCGAAAATATCTCGTACTTAACGTAATTTACGTTCGATTATTTAATAACTTATCCTTCCTCCGGGCTAGTAAGGTCCCTAAGAGCTCTTTATAATATCTACTTTTATTATATAAAGGCTTCTCAGGCCTAACCCTTCCTAAGAGGACCTATATAGACGGCTACTAGGATACGTAGTTTAGGCCTAATCTAGCTATTCTTAACCGGTCGCGGGATATCCGGTAATTCGAAAAGTAAGCCTCTTAATTAAATTAGTAAGGAAGGTAAACCGACGTATGCGTTAGGTCTAGTAAGCAGTGTTCTTAGGATATCTCCTACTCCGGAAACTTACGAAAACTCGAGAAACTAGTTATCTATCCTTTATATATAGTTAATCTACCCTATTATTTAGGTATTGCGCTGCCTATAACGGATTTATATTAACTAACTACTCCGTAATCGATTAATAAACCGAGTCGACTTATTAACATAGGACCTCGAGTAAAAGGCAAACTCGCCCCTTCTACGCTCGGAGGGTAGTTATATAACTAAGCACGTCCCCGAGACGCTTATTATCTGGCTATTCCCCTAGGAGAAGGTCTAATATTAGGTTTTATAGGGCCACAATCTTCTTTATATTGAGTAGTAACGACTAGGCTATAAGTCTAACCCAAATAGACTACTAACCCTTACTACTACTCGATCTTAGATAGTGATATAATAGCGGCGCAGAAGTAGGAAGTTAAGTAACGGGAAGCCGAAAATGCCTCTTATAAAGACTATATTAAATCGATCCGTAGTGCTAATAAACACGAAGCTAAGATAATTTATAAGCAAATTAGGATATTAAGTAAACCCGTACAAGGCTTTTAAAACTAGCCCGACGCAACTTATTATTAAGAATCGTTTATAAGAGAAAATAGACTAACTTATATTTCTATTCGCAAGGAAATAAGGGAATATTCGTTAATGCTCGCATACCTACCCCGCCGTAATAAGGGGCGTTAGTTTAACTAAAAGATTTAATAAAGATTATCCGTTATTAATACCGTTTATACGTATAATGCTCTCTTCTTAGGGTAAATAACTAGAACGAGGTATAGTAGTAGCTTGTATAGAAGCCTAATTTTACGAATAGCTAGTCCGTAATTATTATATTCTTAAAGAGGGGTAGATAGCTAATAATAGGATAGGCTACTAACTTATAGACTTAGACGACTTTTCTTAATTATCGTAGTACTTAATATACGACGTCTCCGGATATTTAACGGAATTAACTATAGCTTCCGGCCTCTATATATTATAGCTATAGACGTCCTTATAGATCTACTAAAGGAGCAAGATTAGCGCGTGCTATTTAACGCTTCCCATACTCTTAGTAGTTACTTACTTAAACTAATTAGATATTGCTACTACCGCCCTCCTAGTAATATCCTTAAGGGCCGAAGATAAACTAAAACCTCTAATATCGCTATTCTAGATAGGTAAGCGACGGCGAGACTATAGACGTTATTATGGGTTTTTATTACGACGAGGATAGTATATATTACATCGTGCTGCTCTTTATAAAAAGAAGTAATCGATGCTACTAAAAAAATATTAGATATGCAACCTATTTAGCCGTATAGTTATACCGGACTAGAGAGATATAGTCCCGTCGTAACTAAGATGTAGAACCTTTATGCGAATACCTTCTATAGCACGGCTTTTAAAATAATATTTAGCGTGTTAGTGTTAATAGAACGTACGTATTATTAGATAAGCGTCCGGATTTAAGGTAAAAAATTCTGTAGGTAAAAGTCAGTTCAAGTATACGGGAATCACAGCTTATAACTATTAATTTGCCGTACTTATCGATATATATAAATAAACCCTGCTTTTAATCGCTACTTAAACGAAAATTCCTATATTTACCTATTTAACGGTGTCGTGATATAACTAAATCTTTAGCTATTTTTGATTACGTAAGCGGCTCGATCGTCTTTATCTTACTACCTATTACGTAATCGTATCAGAAGAGGGCTCGGCTTACCTAAGTTTTTAAGATAAAGAGAGCAAGTCCTTGCCTTATATACGTTTATTAAGACATTATTTATAGTGCTTAATAGTAATAAATCTAAAAATACATTAGATCCTGCTATAAGTAGCGCTTAACTTAACTAAAGTAGCTCGTCCTAACGGGCTCGTATTATCTAGCAATCTTGATATAATAGCATACTCGTTAGTCCTTATGCGTTTTCTTTTACGTAATAAAACTACGTAACCCTCTACCTCACTACCTCTATTATAAGTACGAAACGCGTAGTTAGTCCTTAGCCTATTAATAGCTCTTCCTCTTCGAATTATAGAGCCTCGATTAAAAATTTATTATACCCGCCTTAGCTTAACGCTCTTCCGCCTATATATAGTCTCGTCCTACATAAGGATAATACCCATAAACTATAAGGCCTAGGAAGTTCGGTCAGAGCTTAACTAATACGCAAAACCGATATAAATAGAGCTTAAGTTGAAGATAGTGCCCTTCTTAGGACCGTTTACTAATCTTATTGCACGAGCTATATTTAGGATAATATTATAAATAGCTCTGCGTAGAACTTTACTAAGATTAATCTATTTAAATAGTAAGAATATAAAACGAAATATAAATCTACTTAACTCTATAAAAATCCTATGCTCTATAGAATTTAATTAAATAAGCTACGTACCGAGAACGCCTTATAACTTCCACAGCAACCGTCTAAGACTTATTTTACTCGCTTTAAAAGTAGCCCTAAATTGCCCCTCTCTATAAGTTAACCACTTGCCCGATGTTACTAGTTAATAACCTAGCTAAAGGTAGCGGATTAAGCGCTCGTCCATTATAGACGGGACCTCTAAATACCTCTTATCGTTATCTAGCTTTATAACTATAAACTAATTACTAAGATAGTACTTATTAACCTAGAGGAGGCCCCGCTACGTAAAGTCGTCCGGTAAGGGACGAGGGTTACCCTTATTTAGCCGGGGGAAGTTTTCTAACTTAATAATTATAATTATCTTAGTAAATAGATCCTTAGATTTAATAGTATTAAGGAGTAAAGCAATAAGCTTTTAAAGTATTTCTTCTTTTACTAGTTCTATTGCTATAAGGAACTAGGATAGGTAATAGAGGAGCGAGAGAGTAATATATAGGTAAGGTCGGATATTTTTATTATTAGACCGGTTTAGTATAATATTATAAATACGGGCTATAAAATTTAGAGCGCTTAGAAACCTCTATATTAGAGCGGTAATAGTCTTAGCCCTTTTTATTAGGACGTTTATATTTTTAGCTCGGCCTAATTTAATAGCTTTTATAATAAGATTACTTTTACTATTATATTTAAGTAATAAGTAACTTAAAGTAATAGAAATATAGTATGCGCTATTTAGTTAGCGATAAGTATAATGTTTAATATAATTATTTAAGTTATTGATAAATTCGTTAATAAACGATAAGAGTTAATCGGCGTTTTTATTTAAAAAGAGGATTATATAAGTATATATAAAGGTTATATTAATATTTTATAACCTTATTTAGGTGCTATAAAAGTGCGGGTTAAATAGAGCTATAATTAACTTATAAGTAGATAAGAAAGGAACTAGTACGTAAAGAGACTTTATATAGTAAAAGAGCTATTAGAGGGTATTAAAACGAGCTAAAATAGCGAGGTAGTAATAGAGATGACTTATTTAAGGAGCTTTATTATTAGCTTTTAAGTACTAATAGTACGAGACTAAGGTCTAGACCTTTTTATTCTTAAGATTATTATTTTTAATAGTTATATTATAAAAAGAGTTAATATGTATATAGTAAGAAGATTAGTAACGATATCTTATCTTAAGTTTATTAACTAATAGCGGCCTAAGTTACCGAGGTATTTAATCTAAGTATTTTTAAAAACTAGAATAGTTTTATATAATAGATTTATTATAAAGTATATTAAATAAATAAACATAAGTATATATTCGCGCGAGGTAAGTAAATAATAATATAAAAGCTTTAAGAATATATAGATCCTATGCCTCTATATGCGCACTAGTATTGCGTATTTACTTATAAGCCCTTATAATACTAGACTTATAAAGGGATATTACGAAGTAAAGAAGAAATTATAGGATTTATATAATAAATTTTAATATAAAGTAATTAATACTTACTATTACTTATAGTTTAGCTTAGGATTAGTCTCGTTATTTAAACTTTAAGCGTTATTAACCTTAATATACTTTAACTTAACTATAATAAGTCTAGCGTAAATACCCTTTATTTTAGTAATAAGTTTTTTTTAGCTAATAAGGCGCGTTTTTAGCTACTTAATAAGTACCTTAGTATTATTAAAGTCTGAGGAACGCGGGCGCTCGAACGACTAATTAGAATTTACTTAGGGGAGGTTTATACTATTTCTTTTTTTCGATTACTTAATATTAGTTTACTAAGGAGTAGACGTACCCTCTTTAGGGGTCTATAGCCTACTAGCCTTGTGCGCTAGGTCTTTTTAGAGATTACTATTTTCTACTTAGTAAATACTAGAGTTTTGGTTTAGTATTTTTATACGGCTGCGCTTTAGTTATAAAGACCTCTAATCGCTCTCTTTCTATTTATTCTTTTCTAAAAATAGACTAATAGCCCCTTGCTTATAATAGCTAGCTATAGAATTATAAATACTTAGGTCGTCCTTGTCTATAGCTTCTTATTTTAATATACTCAGTTCGGGCGGAGGTTACGATAAGCTTAAGGACGGCGTTATTCGTTAGTAACCTTTAAATCTAAGTAAGTAAACGTTAGTATTGATATAAGCAGCTCGGTAACTAACATTCTTATTATAACTATATCCTCTTAACTAGCTCGTTTTAGTCGCTACTATACTTCTTATAACCGAAGTCCTAGAAATAACGCACCACATCGCTTTTCATAGGGTTTATAAGAAATATATAATTATTATAATATACGCACTTTCTATTATTAGTACTTCGTTTCAAAAGGTCGAGACTTATCCCACGCGAATTACAAGTTATATTTAATATTTCCGCGTAAATAATACTAGAATCCGTATAGGGAGAGAACGGGCGTAAGTACTTCGGGCTAAAGAGATTCTAGAACGTGTTTTAGGCCGATTAGATTCTAGAGACGAGAAACTAGTAATTAAATAAGAAGGCCCTAGATACCTTATATACTATAGAATTCCGCTATTTTGCTGGGGTGTAATGCCGTCGGTCTATAAGTAATTAAGTACTAGTCTCTAAGTAGAGGTTATTCGAATCCTTTATAATATCCTATATTAAGCCTTTTTGGGCGAAGGTAATAGCTAGGCGGTTAATAGCGGGTAGGCGACCTATTCCGTCCTGTGTCCTATATTCACGCTTATACCCCTTACGGAGCTTAATATATACTTAGAGTATTTATATAGACGCCTTATATACGGCTCTTCTATAGCGAACTATACTTATAAACTAGCCGTAGTTAGGATTAAGCTCCCCCTCCCCCCCTCGGTTTTTTAAATAATATTCGCCTTCAAGACTTAGTCATAGATTTGTTTAACCCTAAAGTAGAATACGATTCTACTAAAGTAAACTCGATTTCTTTTATCCTTACCGTTATTAATAATAACGGTATTATCTCTTTAGAAATTTTAAAAAGCGTATTAAGGGAGGTACTAAAGCTAGGTACCTCTTATAAATAGTACCAAAGCCTCCGCTAGGCTATTAACTCCGAACCGAGAGGTAAGTATTCTAAGTTAGTAGTAATAAGAATGTTAATAAGCTCTATAATAATAGAGCGTTAGATATACTATTATCCGGCCGCGTTATTCGCTAATAAGCGTCTTATAGCTTATTTATAGCGCTATATATATATATTCCTCGGGCTACTTACCGCACTACCTCTTCTCTCTTTAACCTAAAAGTATCTATATATATTTCGTTATAAAACGTTACTATTACCTTAATATACGTTTACTACTATTAAGATATAAGTCCTAAAGCGTATAACTAGTCTAGCGCCTAGTATATACTTCGGTTCGATAAGGAGACGCTAGCCTTCCCGATTATTAGGTTCTTATAAAGTCTAAGGATTATTAGTAAAGAGTAAATTCGTAGTAGCTAGGTTAAATTAAATTTCGTTTAGTTGGCGCTAGACTAATATTTGCTAACGTTATATTATTTAGCATAGTTAAGCGACGATAAACATCGTTAAGTAGACGTAATAGACTACTTAAGAAAACTTATGGGGCACGAGGGATGAGGCGTTAGATACGGTAAACTATAAGAGGCACTTTACTAAAACCGTTCTTTTTCATAGACCTACGGCTACCGTAAATTTTAAGTATTAATAGCGCAACTTTCTTATATATATAAATAAATATTATAATAAATCCCGTATATTATTATAAGGAATTGCTTATAACTATAGGTAGTAGTAGTTACGTAAGGGCGGTTATACCGCTTAGTAAAAGTAAAGTAGCTAAGGGGCATATCCTCCTTACTAATTTCTATTATTAATTAATTTCCCTTTCCTCTTAACTAACCTAATATTCCTTAAGTAAGGTAAGTAATCTGCCTACGCCCCTATAATTACTTATTAGCGATTATATTTTGCTTTATTATACTTTATACCCTTTTCTACTTTACTTTTATTATTATTACCTAATTATACACGCAATTATAAGTATAATATTCGCGATTTACTAATTAGAAATATTAATTAGGTATAATTAAGCAATTTTATACGCAATTACTAGTGCAATTTTTACTAATTAGTAATTATGCTTCTTTTTAAGCTAATATACGCGTAATTATAAATATAATTACGCGTATATACCTATTTATAATTTAATTCTTTTTATTTACTTTTTTTTTTAGTATTAACTATTTACGTATATATACTAATAATTTCGTATAAAACACTCCCTTTTTTAATAATTACGTACGCTATATAATACTTATAATAAGCGCTTAATATAGCGTTCCGGCCCGTATTAAGGGTATATAGCTCCTAACAGTCCCTATATACTAACCTACGTAGTACCCTAACGACTTTACGTCTTATAAAATAACTTCTTACTTCTTTATTAATATATATACCTTTATATAATAGCTTCCTTATTATACGGATTCTTATATTATTTATAAGCTCTTTATCTTCCTTTTTAAAGACTTTTTATTAGATTTATAACCTTAGTATTATATAGGTTAGTATATATTACCTTATACTATTTAATATTACTATACTAACCTATATAATCTAACCCTAGCATTAGATTAAGCTTAACCATAAGATTACTAAAAATAGCCGTTATATACCCCCGGATATTATTATAACTCGTACTTAGGCTACCGATACTATTTAAATAACCGTATATAGCGACGCTAAGATTAGTATTAAGTCGTACGCCTATTATAAAGCTAGTAAAAGTATTTTTGTTAATTACGTTATTTTTATAAGTAAGGGCTATTTTAATTATAATTATATATTTACTATATACGAGTATATACTTATTATACCTCCCGTTATTACTTATACGTTACTTTATACTACTTTGTATTTATTTATAGTTTATTAACGGTTCGTATTAGTTTATAATATACTTATTAAAGTTATTAAGCGCGGTCGTAACTATAAGGGCCGTAATAAAGTCCGTATTAGTATTTTATTTAAGTTTTTAAGTACTTTCCCCGCTATATACCTCCGTATAATAATAGAAGCCCTTAAATAAGTAGCTAAGTAAGCTAAAAATAACGAAAAGGGTATATATAATAGCGTATAGGATTATAAAGAGCGTTATTAACTTATATAAACTCTAAATAAAGAGTAATTAATTTAATATTCTTATATAATATAGTATAGGAGTTTATATAAGTATATATTAGGATATAGTATGATTAGGCTTAATACCCGGGTAGTAAGGCCCTTACGGAGTCGTAAGGTACTTACTAACTATAAACTAAAGTATACGTGCTTAATTTAGCCCATAAGAGGCTATAATTAACTATATAAAGGCTCCCCCTAAAGTTTAACATTTTTAATAAAATTATAAAACTTTTATTTATCGTATATTATTATTATATACTTTTCTATCCTTTTTAGCGTTATAGATCCCTATAAGCGTCTATATTTCTATATATATATTTATAAGACCTTATAAGTAAAAGGATACCCCTATATATTACTATAATTATATATAAATATTTACCCCTTATTTAAAATTTCTTTTTTAGTTTTTTATTTTATATATTATTACTTTCTTAGAATAGTACGATTGCGTATTAATTCTTTATTATATTAAACGATAATTATTATAAAGTTAGAGAGTAATTAGACTTATAATATAATTATTATATATATCTTTATAGTTTCTAATATTAGAATTATAAAGCGAACTTTTAAATATTAACTTATAAAATAGGACCTATAACGAGAAGAGTGTACGGTTTTTTCTAAGGATCTATTAATTCGTATCTAAGAATTATTCTTCTAATAATACTTAAATAATAAAGATATCCTTTTTTAACTCTAGTCTAAAGGATTTATAATTACGGCTATAGGATTATTAATACTTCGTTAATAAAATTAACTTTAGTAACGATAAATACTAAAATAGCTCGTAATTATACGATAACGATTAGAAAAGTTCTTTTTTAGTATACTAGAGGTTACTCGCTATACTAAAAGGTATAGTAGAGAGTATTTTTATATATAAGTTCGCTAATAAGCTTATATTATTAGCCAAGATAAACTATACTTTATATATTATAAAACCTTTTTATAATAAGTTTAAAATTAGTTAAGTAAGATAAGGTACTATTATAAAGGGTTTATAACTCCTAGACTAAATTATATTTAGTCTTTAAATACGTACAATAAGCTTTTACTATTTAGATTTAAGATCTATATTAATATTAATACTTATTTACGGTTTATTATATAGTTCTATATAGGGGTTTCTACTTATACGTCCCGGAATATACTTATATAATATTTTACTATTATTTAATAACGGGGATTTACGTTATTACGAGTTCGTTTAGACGGAGGGAAAAAAACCGTTCTTACGTTTAGTATTTATTACTACTTTTTATAATACTATTTAATAATAAAAAGTCTAATTATATTCCGTAATTACTAAATCTTTAGTAAAAGTATTTATAACGTTAAGATTAAGAGTTAGTAAAATCGTCTTTATTAAAGTAGATTAATATATTAATAAGTAAGTAATATATATTTTAGTATATATAAGTATACTTACGTTTATAAAAATACTTTTAACTACTTAAGTTTTAAGGGCTATTCTATATAGATATACTCTCTAACTAGATTATACTTTTATTTATATATATATTACTAATTCGTTCTAATTTTATTAACTTTATATAAATTTAGAACTCTTATTAAATTCGTTGTTAAAAAGGTCGCTCTTACGTTATTTCTAGTTAGCTATAGTAACTTTACTATTAACTTATATTACGAACCGTATAAGACTTTATATAGCTAATTAACTAAGACTAAGTTTAATAACTATTAAACGCTATTTAAAATAGTAATAATTTAGATATATATTCTTTTAAGCTACTTTATAAATTTATACTTTAATTATTAAGGGCTCCCTAATTATATTAGCTAAAAGTACAAAGTTTAGTAAGGCTAATTATCCTTATTTTAAAGCATACTAATATTTTCGTATTCGTTTAAAATAGTATATATATAATAAGCTCTAATTAAAAGTTACTTTACTTAGTAAACTATAGGGCGGTATTATATAGGTTAAGTAGAGCTTAGAAAACTCTAAAATTAATCTTAGAGTATTAAATAGCTTTATAATTATGAGCGATACTAAGGATAAAGAGGAATTATAAATATAATTATAATTTATTTTAAACTATTTATTAACGAGAATACTCGTTTTTATCCTTATAATATACTAAGTTATTTATTATTATAAACTTTATCTTCTTATTAAATTATTATAATCTCGTCTTTTTTATTGTTTTTATCCTTTTTAACCTTTTTTTTAGCCTTTACCTCTTTCTTAACGATCTTCTTTTCTTACTTAACTAATAATTCCTCCTTAATCTTTATCGTTAGTTTAATATTAATACTTATTAAAAGCCGTGTTTTCGGAACATTTTTATACGTCGTTTTACTTAAAGTTTTAGTTATAATTAGCTTTATACGACCTTTTCCTTTTTTTATTAACTAAGGTTTAATAACTAACGACTTAATTTTAGTTTAAAAAATAATAAAAAGTTAATAATTATCTTTTTTATATAAAATCGTAGCTTTAAAAAGGAATCTCTCTAAATTTATAGCTTCGTACGCTACTTTATAATACTCTAAAATATCGCAAGGATTCTTTATATTAATCAAAAATACTATTTAGTCTATTAAAAGAATTTATTAGTTTATTATAAAATATAAAATAATAAATCGTATTATATCTTAATATAAAATAAACGTTAAGAAGCGATTAAACTAAACTTTTTTAATAAACTTTTTAATAACTTAAATATTAGTATAAGTTGTTACTTAGAAACCGTTAAGTTCGTTTTTAAAAAAGGATGCGTTATATAATATAATAAAGATATTAATTATTAATAGTTATTTTAGCTCTTTTTTTATTTACTAAATACTTTATTCCCGCTCTTTTAAGCCTATAAAAAGAGATTTTATTAATATTAAAGCTTATATATTTATACGTTCTTATTATATAAAAAGGGTAGAGCTTATATGAATATTATTATTAATTAGTCGTTTTAAAATAGCTTTATAAAGAGGTATCGTAAAGTTAATTAGTTTAGTAACGTCTTATATAGAGACTAAAAGTTATTATAAATCTATACTATAATATTTATAAGCGAGCTATTAATTTAATAACTTAAATAAAAAGTGATTTTTATTTATAAGAGGGTAAAAAATAGTAATTATTTTTATAATAAAGTTATAAAGAGAAGAAAAACTTTTATATTGGGGTACGATATTACGCGATTTTATATACCGCTATATAGTTTAATATATTACGAAATTAAAATATTTCTTAAGCTATAAATCTCTATAACCCCTATTTATAAGTTATTATACTAGTCTAGACCCTATCTTAGGTAGTGGGGTAACTATAAAATAGGATTTCTACTTTAATAGATAAAAAAAGTGTTTTGGCAGAGTGCCTCTTATAGTCTGCCGTAGTTAGAGCTTGTTTACTATGCACAGGGAGGTACGATTATTAGTTAGTGTACGACAAGCTTATGGGTAATAGAATCGTCGAGGTAGGTCCACTATATTAGAAATAGTATTAGGCCATAGCGCGAAAGGGTTTTGAACATACGCTAAGAGTATATATATAGTATAGGTACATAGGGAGACACCCCCAACACGCCCCGGTATCAGCGGCCATTAGACACTAGGGCGTGCTAGTATGCAGAGAACGGTACGTAGTGTGTTATTAGGGGGTGTGCATGGCTGCGGTGTTACGCAGGATAATCCCTGAGCACCTATTACGCCCACTTATTCCTACCCCATCCCACCCTACCTGGCTGACAGGCTATATACAAGCTGAGGGCCCTGAGTTTTTCAGAATCTTAATAACTTAATTATGCCAAGTCCAGATAGAGAGCCCTCTACTGCCGCGGGGCAAGCTAATTCCGCCTAGCGAAAGCTAGAGTAATTAGAAACGGTCATCGTTAATCCTAGTAAGAAGCTCAGTTATTAATCAATCTATCCCGAGTTCGCAGGCATTTCTGTTTTTTGCTAATCGATCTTTATTGGAGCCAACGCCATTGTCAAGATGACCATCTGCCAATGACTTTGAACAGCCCTTTCAACAGGAAGCGATGCTTCATTCCCGCTGTGCCTCGAAGCTGGGATACTGGCCTGGGCCAGCCTAGGTAGACTTTGCTCTATAATGTCACGTAGGGCGATGACAACCACGAAATCAGCAACTCTAGTTTCTGCTGGGCAGGCCTTGACGAGGCTCGCAATTAGCACCTTTCCCAAGAGAGGGCAGAATAAATGTTGGGCTGTACTCTGATGAACCGCGTCATAAGAGCTTGTAACGGATCAACGCGTTACCTGCCAGGATAACGGACGAACACACACACGACATACAGCACAGATGTGTTCCCGTTTGTTTACACACAGCGTGCGCGGTGCTTAAGTCAGGCGGCAATAACTGCGTGCGTTGGGCTAACTCAGCACGCACCCGCCTTACTACTGCTTTCTAACGACAAAGGGTCGAGGCTTCGGACCTAACTTAGGAGTACGGCGTAGGAAGCGCGCACACTCGGGCATAGCACCGGCATAACATCTTTGAGGGCTAAGGTCTAAGCCTTAATAGTGAGTGCGCTTAGCCGCAAGCCTCCATGCTGGGCTTGTTGGCGAGGCAGACATATGCTGGAGGTATACGGATACGGAAGAGTACTTTCGTCCATGGGTGGCTTCTCCCTAAGTGTGCGAGCGGCCAGCACGCTGTGACATCAATGTCGCCTTCTTAGAACTTGGTTCGTTGTACCGTACAAGGATCAGGGTCCGTCGCAGCTATAGGCAGCTGCCCTGATTTAAACCGAGTCAACTCTTGGCTATGGAACCACAAGTGCCCCCCTTCCACGCCCGGAAGGCAGTCATGCAACCAGGTACGTCTCCAAGCTGCCGATTGCCTGGCCAATGTCGTAGGGAAAAGTCCAGTTCGTTTACAGGGTTATGTTCATTCTTCGCTCAAAGGTGCCGGCCATAAGATGATCTAGCATACTCTATTGAATCGCATGCTAGGTTAGGAGCTGAGCCTCAGCGATCGATAGCTCCCCCCTCTTGGGCGACGAAAACTAATCAGATTCGTCTTCGAGACGCCGTAAAATGTGTGATTCGTTATAATTCATCTCATATGCAACACACTTCTCTCTTTCCGCACGGACGTTTAATATCTTAGTACTAACATAGTCTAGCTTAGTACGGGAGTACTTAGCTTAAAAAAACCTTAAGTTAATAGGGGTACTCTATTTATAATCTAGAGTAAATATTAGCTTTAGTATTATTACTAATAGGCATTCTAAGTAGATTAAAAAGCCGGTTTTAAATTACCTAACCTCTATTATTAGAGATAGAGAGCGTACTTATATATATAAGTCAGTTATTAAATAACGCGTATTATATTTAGCGTATATATTTATAAGCTAGGGTTTAATATATATTATATAAGTATTAAAAACGGCTTATATATTTATACGGAAAAAGATTAGAGAGTTAAAAAAGGTAAAGGCCTTTTTGCGGACTCCTATAACCTCTATATAACGCCGTTACGCTAGAATCTCTTTAAATAGCTTTAATACCTCGCCTTATTTATTAAATATATCCCGTATTTAGTTCCCTTTTATATTTTATAAGCCGGATTCGCTAAGAAACCTAGTAAAAGAACTAGTAGATCTTAAAGGAACTCTTATTAGGTCGGTAGGTACGTATAGTAGTAATTATTCGCGTTTATAAAACTTTTAGCTAGTAGTTTAAAGCTATTATTTTAGCTACTACCGTACCCTCCTTTTACACTTTACTTAATAACTCTATTTCTAACCTATTCTAACTAGGAATAGTATTACTTAACTATCTTTTTAGTATATCTAGCTCGCTATTATTAACTAATATAAATATAAACGCGCAAGCTTCTATCCTAAAAATATTATATAAGTCTATTTTAAGTAGCTTAAAAAAAGAACTTTCCTTAGCCGCGCCGATTATATTCGTAATATTAGCGTTACTTATAAAAAAATCCTCTATTATACTTTTATTATTATAGTTAAGTAGTACTAAATCCGTCTATTATGTATATTTTATTAAGTTACTAAGGGTTTTGCTTATATTAGCGTCGTCTTACTAAACGCTTAATATAATACTACTAAAAATAGCAGCGCCGTTATTATTAGCCTCGATTTCGTATAGGATATTTATATCCTTACTTACGACTTCTTTTATTATTACGTCTTTATATTTTATAATATTAGGCATTCCCCGTATACTACTTTTAACTTCCCCTACTTTAATTATATTACTAATCTCTACTATATTTTAACTAAGTTCGGATGTTAATCTCTTTTATTAATAGTATATAACCTACCGTTAACGTCTAGTACCGTATATCTCCTTAACGAGTTCTATTAGCTAGTTCGGATATACGTTAGTTTAAGCTATTTATATAAATAGTAAAAGGCTTCTATATTAAAACTTATAAAATAATTTATATTAAGAATACTTTAGCCGTCTAGGACGTAAATAGCTCTATTTAATTGACTATAAATTAAATTAAAGTAAATAATAGCTAAGAATACTTATGCTCCCTTACCTAGCTATATAGCCTTTTATTTCGCACTTACCTTATATTTCCGGACCTTCTCTTTAGCCTTTTTATTATATATAAAGACGACCTTATTTAATAATACGGGAGCTATAGTATTATAAGTTAAGTAATTTATAATCCGAATGTGATTTAATATAGCTTACTACCTAAGAATAGCTATTAAAATAGGATTCTATTACCCTTAAGTACGATAATACAGAATAGAGGCTATTATAGACTTTATATTAAGCTTCGAAGTAAGCTAATTTAATATTTTATAATTTATAAACCGCAGTTATTTATTAATCCTAACTAACGTCTACTCTTTTTTAAATAGTTCGAGTAGTTATAAAGTAATATATCTTACCTACCCCTATAAAGCGATAAATTATTCTTAATTATTCGATTTTAATTAGCCGGCTTATATATGGACTTTAATCAAGAAAGTATTTAAGAGATATAATATGTTTTTGAAAATTTATATTAATAACTATAAGATTTAAAACCTACTACTAAGTAGAGAAATATTCTGGACGTTTTAAAAGTGCTCTGACCGATAAAAATAACGATTTAATACTTCGACTTTACTTAATAATACGTAGTAGCTAGATTATATTATATTAAAAAAGGCTAAACGCTAATAAGCCCGTAATTATACTATATAGCCGCATCCGACCCTGGAATCCGGTTATAGTAGATAAAAGAACTATTATAGTAGTTAATTTCTAATTTTTTTGCCGATTCTTTTTAGTAGAGTTATAAGCGGCTGTACGTAAACTTTAAAACTATTATATTTAATAATATTTAGGGCGTTTAGTAGGGATAGTAAACTAGCTATACCTGGATTTGTCTAACGCATAGAGCTAAAATTAACTCTTAGGTATTTAAATTTAATAGTTAATTAATTTCGGATACTTTAGGATGTTTACGTAGTTACTAATAAGCGACGTAATACGATATAGAACCTCTATATATCGTCTCCTTATTAATTTATTCTTAGTATATATACTTTACCTTAATAACTAATAGTATATATACGAGATATATATATCTAACCCTATATTTTTAGAAGCTAGTATGCCCTATTTACTAGCGAACCTCGTAAGTAGTAAGACGGTAAAAAAGAAAAAAAAAATATCTTCTAACTAATTTTATAATATATATAGTACTAAAGATTAGTTAATAGCTCTTAGTATAATTAATTCTATAACTAAGATAATTTAGAAACACTTATTTAATTTAAGAAGGAAGAGGCGGGTTAAGCTTGAGGTGAGTATAATAAGTACCGTTTATAAAAGTTTGCTAGCTACGTTACTTAAAATAGCTAAAGGCTACTAAGTTTATAATAACACGAGAATATAGAATGCTCTAACTAATAAAGAATCCTATAAAATAGATTTTTATATTACCCTAAGATACTAACGACGTATATATATAAGTTAGACTTCGAATAAGTCTATATATATAAATAATTTAAAATTAGATCGCATTTAGTTCTATTATTAATCGAACCTCGAGTACTAGTAGTTATCGTAATATTAAGTAATTATATCCCCTTATTAGTATAATATATTAATATAAAGCACGATTACTACGGCCTCGTACTACTTAGCTTAATATTACTAAATCTAATAAAAAAAGCTCTTAAGTCGGGGCGAAAAATAGCCCGTTAAACTCTTAGGATATAAGATTAAGCTACGTATTAGCGAGTTAAAAAAAGGAGTAAACCTTAATAGTTAACGCTCGCTATATTACCTCTAAAATAAGAGTTCTTAAAAGCTAAGATCGATATATTAAATAAATAAGGTTATTATAAAATTAGCGCTAGTAAACTTAGTAGCTTAGCTTATTCTGCGAGATAGTTAAAAATAATATAAAAAAATATTTAAGTTTACGATACTTAAAATAAGAAGCGGTTTATAAAGTCGCTCGGCTTAAATTAATTTTATTTAGTAATATCTTATTATATAAGCTCGTTATTATATAAGGTATATACCGGAAGTATTTAATATAAAAAACCTACCTATTTTACTTTATAATACTAAGTATTAGCTCTACGGGCTAGCTTTTATATCCTATATTTCTTATACTTACCTAATTATAATATACCTACGTTATAATAAACGCATTTATTAAAATTATAACCCTAAGTATAGAGTAAGGTTACTTATTTTAAAACGCCTTAGTCCTTTAAAAAGACTAGCCTAACAATAACCCTTAGGAGTAATAGTCATTTAATAATAAGTTAACTAGGATTATATATAAACTAGTAGATATTAATGTTATTAATTTATATTATAACGGGTTAACCGAGTTTATAAGAGGGTAGTTAAATATTTTAATGTTAATACTAAATAGGGGTAAGTAGTCGAAGCGAATATATATAAAAACCCCGAAATTATTAGTATAAGATTTTAAGGAATAATCGTTAATACTTATATAGTAAAACGAAGTATTGCGGTAATAAAGAAATAGGTGTTATTAATAATCTCGAGATAAACGTAGATTAAGGTTGTGGGGCGTATAATATTATAAACGTTTCGAAACTACCTCCCCGTTTAAAGCCGAGGTAAAAAACGATAAGGTCCGTTTTATAAAAGTCTTATATTAACGCTTTTTAATATTATAAATTATAGTATAAGCTTATTTTTAAATATATAAAAGTAGATATAATATTATAAGCAATAGTCTTAAGCTATATAGTAGTAAATTAAACCGCGATAGAGAAGAAGCTTAGGTTTAGAGTATTAGTAATAAGTTTTATAAAGATAATATAGAGAGAAATTTATTAACTATTTCCTTTATATATAATAAGTAGGTAATTAATAAATACTACTTAATACCTAACTTCGCTATGCGCTATTTTAAAAGTTAATTAGTCTAATTAGTTTTTTAGATTTAGTATATTTAAAAAACTTATATTTCCCTCGGGCTTACCCTTAAGCACTAGTCTTTTAGATATAATAAAGCTTTATAAAGGATAGAATAACGCTTATAGGGCTTAGAAAAGGGAAACGAAGTTACTTAATTAAGACTTTTGCGGTACTACTATTAATATCCTTTTTAATAATAAATAAGTCGATTTGGGTAGTTATTTAATATTTAATAGGTTAAATAAAACGAATAACCTTTACCTTACTTAATATTATACGATA
Source organism: Colletotrichum lupini (assembly GCF_023278565.1). Lineage (NCBI taxonomy): Eukaryota > Fungi > Ascomycota > Sordariomycetes > Glomerellales > Glomerellaceae > Colletotrichum > Colletotrichum lupini. Next base: position 6,338,055 of record NC_064672.1, read on the forward strand.
GATATAGTATATTAATACGAGAGATCTAATTGCGTATTAAGAGAAGATACTTCGTACCTCCTATTAAACTAAGCTAAAGAACGCGTTTACTTTATATAGTATTAATTACCTCCCCTCTTACGTAAGCTTCTAGTCTTTATAGTCGCTAGAAAGCGGTAAGTGGGTTTAATAAAGCCGGTCTTATATATATATACTAAGAAAAAAGATAAAAAAAGCTATAAGGTAGTTATAGCCGGCGCTATATAAACTAGTTGCGCTTATAGAAATTACTAAGCTTATATATGCCGTTAGTCTATAATAAGTCCACGATAGTTAAATATTACTACTATACGTTGCTATAATAAGACTAATTATAGTGCTAATACTTAATGTATTATGGTTAATAGTAGTATTTTAGAATCTATAGGAGGATTCTAGCTTATTAAGAAGTGTAGTTATATAAGTTATAGCCGTGTGAGTTATAGTTAAGGTTAATACGTCCCCTTTTATAGTATAAGTATATATTTAAGGAAGCTTAGTTAACGTGCTTAAGGGCGACTAAATAGTACTAACTATAGGGGGAGTAGTATATAGATTAGTAAACGCCTAGATCTCTATAATAACGTTTAGTACGTAACTTAGTATAATATATATATAAGGCTATAAAGGGACTTATAGACTATCTTATTATATATAGTATTTATAACCTAATACTAAAAGTAGTTATTAACCTATTATTAGCTTATTACGAGGGCTTATTTATTTTAAGAGTTAAAGCTAATAAGATTATTATTAAATACGGCTAATATAACTAGTATTTTAAATATAAATAGTTCTAATATCTTAAGGCCAAGAGAATCTTCGGTTTTTCTATTTCGTAACTTCGAAAAATGATAATACTATCTCTACTAGATCCCCTTTTATTATAAGACGAATAAGTACTTATCGATACTTATACTTATACGAACGTTTTACTTTCTCCTATAAGTATGTTCTTAAAGTCTACGTTATTAATATATTTACAAAGGTCTCCCGGACTTATTATACCTTAACTAAGGCTAGAAGAAGCGAACGAACTTAAGAATAGTAATATTATATAAAGCCGTCCTTTACCGTTTCGCTTAGAGAGCATGTTTTACCCTATTAATATAATATTATTATTAAGCTAAATAATTAGTTTTAAAGACTTAGAAATTAAACTAGGTCTAAGCCGGGCTTTAAGTATTAAGATTCGTATAGGGCGAGCGAAGTAAATAAATCGTTATAAAGTAACTTAGCTATAATATTAAAAGTTATGATTTTTTATAATTATTATTAGTCTCTAAGGGCTAAGGTTATTATAGTATAAATAATCTAGGACTTAGAAGGGAGACGGCGATATATAATTAAGAAATGTGCGCTTTAAAAAATAAATATATTTTAATAAAGCCTAAAGAGAGGCTATACGGACTTTTATATATTCTTTAGTATATTTATAGCTATGCTTTCGTCTATTATTAATATAAAATACGAGATACCGAGGATATTATAATACGGCTCTAGGCCGCTTAATATATAATAAAAAACTTTTTTCGTAATATAAGCTAAGTAACTATATATAGACCTTTAATTTAGTAGCTATTAGAAAATAAGTAAGTAACTCTAAATATTAAAATAAATACTTACTATACGACTATCCTTTACTATAAAATAATATACTATTCTATTATTAACGAGCTCTATAATAAGTTTACTATACGTTACTTAGCTAAACGTAGCCCTAGGTATAATCGGCTCGTACTAAATAAAAACGCCAAAATTACCCTTTTACCTATTTTTACTAATAAGAAGTTAGACTTTAAGTATATAAAAAGAGCTAAATTAGAAGCGTAGCGTAAACGGCTTATATTAAATAGATTTCTTTTCTTATTTATAATAGAAGTAGGAAGTCTTAGATTCTTTTACTATTTATATACTTCTATCTTAGCTCGTTAAACCCCCGCTATTAACTTAAAAAAGCGTTTAAATATTACGAAACTCGGTCTTAAGTAAAGGGTCCTCTACGTACTTTAAGTTTACTTCCTTAAGTAATAAGCTCCTTAGATCGTAGGCTTATACTATATAATTATAACAAAATTATAAATATATACGGTACTATATAGCGAACTTTTATTAGTAATGTTCTATTTTAAGGTATATAAAGTGGTTTTAGTTATAGCTAGCTAGTATAAGAATTCTTTTGAAATAGATATATAGTAAATGCTAGCTAAAAATTAAGTTCTATCGTTGTCGCTACGTGGTTATACGTATATTAAACTAATTCTGTATGACTAATTAAGGAATAATTTATATTATTATAGGCCGAGCGGACCTATAGCTAAGGCGATGCGCCGCTTTATACGTTAACTTTTTTATTTATATCGACGGCTTAAAAATAGATACGGTCTAAAGCTCTACTTAGTATATTAAGTTTTAAAACGTTATAAAGCCGCTCTTAACAATATCCGTTAGTACTTCTTAATTTAAATTAGCTTTAAACTAGTCCGCTTTATATTATATTAGTCTAAGTATAACTACCTTACTACTTAAAAAAATAAATTCTCCTCTCTCTAGCCCGTAGTTATAAATTAACTTATTAAAATAGCTTAAAAATAGGTCTTAAACGTGGCGTGTTTTAAACCCTTTTAATTATATACCCCGTTATAAATAAGGCTACTTAAGAAATAACATAAGCCCTTTAGACATATAAACACACTAAATTAACTAATAGGACGGGAATTATACCTTAATAATATATATTATTATTATAACTACTTATAAGACCTAGCGAGGTATTCTTTAACAAATTGCCTTAGTAATAATATCGTTATAAATACTTAGTATAGAGAACTTAAAACGACTTTTTATTATAGTATATTATATAATAGCTACTCCTAAGCTAAGTATTATACGAAAGTACGAGATTAATAAGCTTAAATAACGTAGTTAATGCCGTAATTTTACTACCGTATTAGATTATATTTCTATATTTATACGGCCTTATTACTACTTAATAATCTATAGCTATTAAATTATCGATTATATAATATTCTCTTTTATTATAATAGAAAGATAGAAAGTAATTAAGCTCGAAGTAGACGTTATTATTATTAGCGTAGGTTTTAATAATTATTATACTCTATTTAAAGTCCGGGAGGTAAGGTTCTTTATTAAGATTCTTAAACTCAAAGACGACTTTAGTAGCGTTTAGTATTTTAATTAGTATCCTAGTACTAAGGTTAATTCTAATACGCCTACTTATTAGTTTAGCTTACCTAGAGTCTAGGCTAATTTCTACTTTATTAAGCGGTTTTTTAGTTACGAGGAGATCCGTAAGTACTTTTATTATATTAATATAACGCTAGGTTTACGTTAGGATACTATTTTTAATACCTAGGTAAACGAGGTAAAGTATAATACTAAGGCTGGGCGCTAGTAATTTAGGACGACTAAGGGGCTACGTATAACGTCTAAATATATAATATTTATATATAGCTCGATAAATAAGCCGTATACGCTACTTTTCCTAAACTAAGACCTATTTAATAAGTTTATTATATACCCGTTTACTTAGCTTAATAATCTCTTATTAATAAGTAAGAAGATTAGTATTATTAGTTAAGGCGCGTCTAGTTTATAAATTATATAAGAGCTTATATTACTTAATTACGAGCTAACGGTTTTTATTTGTAACCTTTATATTATAGTCCCGATATATTAGAAATAGCTATTATACTAAGAGTTAGAGGAGATAAAATACTATTATAATATTATATTTATAAAAGCTAAGTTTGGCTCGTTTTTAGCCCTCCCGTATAATTAGAATTCTAACTTACTACTCTACGTAACTAAAACTAAACGAAATAACCTATTTAAGTAATTATAAAATAGAAGTAGCCTCGACCTTATATAGTTAAACTATTACGATATTATCCTTAATAAAAAGGCTAATATATACTTATACGATTTTTAGGTTTAAAAAACGCAAAGTTAGATAATAGACCTTAATAAAATAGACATCGTTATACCTTTATAGTAGTTTAAATAGTTTAAATTAATATGCGTTAATCTTAAGACGAACTATTATAAGGCGCTAGATTAACTAAATATTAAAGTAATAAACCTTAAGGAGATACCGATTTAGTCTTTTAATAGGTATAGGATTCTCACTAGTAGCTCTAATATTATTATACACTACGACTTAAATATTATTCTTATAGTTACTAGCTACGACGGCGTAATAAGTAGCCTAATAAATATAAATATTTATAATAAAAATAGCGTTTAGTTTAAAAATATTTAGAGAAGCGGTATTAATACGTATTTTAATATAATAATCCTTAATATACTTAATATATTCGTACTATATAGGCCGTAAGGGCCGATAACGTAAACTAACGCGCCGCCTTTTATTAAGCTTTAAGTTAACTAAGTAATAAGGCTCTTAAAGAGGATGCGTTAGGATAAGCTATATTCTATTAAGCTAGTAAAAGAGTCTTACTAATTTTAAAAATATTTAGTAACGAACGCTTTTAAATTAACCCTTTTTTATAATAATACTACGTAATAAACTAGCGCAAACGTCCCTTATAAAAGAGTCGAGCTACTAGTCTATCTTAATAGGGTTTAGGTATAAAAATAATTATATAACCGTTCTCTATATAACTAGGGGAACTTTATTATTTTTTAAAATTAAGAATAGGTTCGATTACTATAGTTAAATAGAAAAGAGCTTCTATATATCTATTTAAAATACTTATAAATATGCTAAATCCTTTTATATAACGCTATAATAATATACTATATTTTATAATAAATTTATAAATATAGTAATCTAGGGCGAGCTATAGTTAACGAGGCTCTGTTCCTTTATATATTATTTATAAGTTATTCGTGTACTTTATTTTAATATAATAGCTCGGTTGTCTAGACTAGCTTATTAACTTCTATTTAAGTCTAATAGTACGTGTTTAGTAATAAAGGGCATTGGACCCTAATAATAAAGAAGTATTAATGTTTCCTTATTAATTAGCAAGCGCTAAGATCTTATATTACGTAAAATACCTCGTCCTTTTACTTATATTTAGTAATAGTTATACTTCGAATATAATTCTTAGGAGTTTTAAACGATATATAAAGAGAAAATTATTATATATATAGGAGATAATATAAATGCCCCGCTATTTTATAAAAAGTCGCTATTTATAGATTTAGGAGTAAGCCCTATAAGTACCGGCCTTTATAATTCTTATTAAGGAGGTTCGTCCTAACTAAGTCCGCTAGTATAGGCGTTATTAACTATTAAAATACTTATAGCTTTTTTAGACGGTAAGACTAGCGAATATTAGCATTCTTCTAAGTAAACGTATTAAGGTCTTAATATATTAACTTTAGCTAGGGGAATATTCCCTTAATAATAACTTTAATTCCGTTAGCTAAGGTAGAAGTATTTAGGTTTTTCTAGCCGAAAACGAGAACTAAATAAAATAGATTAAGGTTTAGTAATCCGATCGACGGCTATCCTTTTATATTATTTAAGTCTTAGGGGACTCCTTTAGTAACTTAAAGCTTAATTAAGTTAGAGTAATACCTAAACGGCTATAAATATTTAATAAACTAATTAATATAAAGACCTATATAACTTAAAAAAAGGTCTTAAGAAGGGTTCTTAGAGAGTATATAGGATACGCTTTTATATACTTTAAATATAAGGAGCTATAGACTATTATAAAAGTTTTAAAGAATATATAATCTAGGTATTAAGAACTATATATATATAAGTTAGATAAATTAACTTATAATAGCCTACGATAATTATACTTAAATAAATAAAATTATTACGGAATAGCCTTTTTAATAGCGGAATAGTACCTCGTTAATTAGATTAAATCGTGTCTTAATAACTTCGATACTTAGGAGAATATTATAAGTACGGTTAGCTAGCGATTATTAAGTTAAGCTACGGCCTAATAAAAACTAATAGCTAGCGTACTTATATTTATTATATTATAATTATAACTTTATTTATATATAATATAACTCTAATCCTATTTTATTAAGTATTATAAATATCTAAATTTATTTTATAATAAGGAGTAGTTTTTAGTAATAATCTATTTTTATAGGCGCTAAAAAGTAAGAAGGGTTTATTAAACTTATTTTATTAAGAAGTACTTCTCGCTTCCCCTCTATTTTCTTTTTTTAAGTTATAAAACGTTAGTTTACTCTTATTTATACTACTTTTTTAAATTTAAAAACTATAAAAGGGCTAAATAAAAGTAAGAAATAACTCTTTATACTAAGAGTAAGTAACGGCTATACTTACTAGCCTTATTTTATTAATAGCTTTATACTTATTAAAAATATAATAAAACGGCGGAACCGGACATTTTTAAAAACTATTTAGTAACTTTAATAATATTATCTTTTTTAGAATAGCGCCGCTTATATAAACTAGATAAGGAACTAGGTAGCGGTATTAAAACAATTAAGATTAAAGTAATATAGAGGTACCCTAACCTATAGTAAATAGCCGACCCGACGACCTAATAATAAGGCTCGTTATAATTACTATCTATAAACTAATAGTATATATCTCGTATTAATATAACTATACTATTTTTAAAAATGCGCAGATTTAGTAAATATATAAAGATTATTAATAATTAAAAGTACGTAACGTAGTATAGAGTTATATTATTAAGGCGTAGGCCGAGCACATTAAGTATTTAGAATTCGAGGTATTTCTTATAGAATTATTTTATAATACTTTATTACCGATAGCGTTTTTAATATCGCTCTAGGAATCTAAACATAAGATATTAGGTTTTATTATAGACTTATAGCTAATTTTTAAGTAACGGTACGTTTAATAATACTTTATAAAAGATATATTATTATTTATTTAATAATAATAAATTAAGTTTAAATTATAATACCTTAGCTCTTTTAATAATATTAGTAACGACTGCGGTAGAGGGCATAATTAAATAGCGTATTAAAATAAAAGAGGCGACGTAGAGCGAGGGCCTTAGTTTAGAAAAGAGGCGTTTAGAAGAGGTTAATATTATTTTAAAGCGAGCTTATTACGTTTAATAAAAGGTAATTAGATTAAAAAGCCTATATATATTATATATATTACTTATCTAAGCTATACTTCGAACCTAGTAATCTACTAAAAGAAGCGAAAATAGTTTACTATTCCTTTTTTTATATTATAGTATATAGTGAGGTTTATTATAATACTAAACGCTACCCTTTTTACTAAGTAGTCTACGTCCTATTATATAAACGATTTTAATAGAAGATATTTAATAATACTTAAGAAATCGATAGCTAAATTCTTTATATAAATTTATATAGTCTTATAGTAATAGTTAGGACCCGTAATTATATCTTATTATTATTATTTTCTTAGCCCCTTTTGTTCTTAGATTTAAAATTACGAAGATTATCTTAGTATTCCTTTATAAGGCTTAGGGTATTTTTTAGACTTTTTACCGGCTTTATAGTTACTTACTACTCGATTTTATAATATACTAGGCTATTAACTTCTTTTTACCTAGCGACCTTTCCTAACTAATGCTCTAAAGTAGGGTCGTATTAATACGAAGGTGGTTTTTTAAAACTAATATATTTATAAAGACTGTCCTAACTAACTAGATCTAGTAATATATACTAAAGTCGGTCTTTATATTCCTAGGTCGGTTACTAAGCTACGTAATAATAAATTGCGTTACTAAACTAGTTATATCCTTAGATTCGTTTTACTTACTATTTTATTATACTCGATCTATTTTTTCTAATTTAGTTAACTAATATTACTCTTATTTTCTAGTTATTCTACTAGCTAGAGACTAGTATAGACGTAATATCTAAAGTTATATATATAGTAGGCGTTAAGTAGGACTTAAAGGTAGGATAGTATAAGATATATTAACGTTATTATTTAAAAAATGTATAGCTTTTTTTATAAATACGTAGAGTCGTATCCTAATAAATAGTAATAACTAGATTATATATACTTATAATATCTTATATTACTTAGTAATTAGTTCTTTTATTAATAAGGTTTAGAGTTAAGATGTTTGGGGCCGAGAATGAGTAAGTAGCTATATCCTTATAGTCTATAGAACTTTAATAATAGACCTATATATATAGGTTAACGGGTACCGCTCTAGTTATAGTTAAATCCTAGGGTTTCGATATATAGACCCGCTACTATAGCTATTTATAGTCCCCTCTATATATAATACCGGAAATAAGACCGGCTAGTGCTCCTCAATAGTCTAATCGCTAAGACTATAGCTTCTTAAGCGCTAAGACTATAACTTCGCAAATACCAAAAGTAGCTAACTCGTTCTATTTATTAATATAGGCTATACTAAAAGCTAACTATTAGTTTATAAAAAAAGGTTTGTTTTTTTATAAAGACGGGCGCTATAATTAATTATAATCCTTAATAACGGAGTAGTTTATAAATAATAATATAGTTTAGATACCTACGTGCGCAGAACTAATAGTAAGTTATAAGTTATTTATAATACTATATACGTACTTTAATTTCCGAGCGCGCTTAACGCTTTTATATAAGTTAAACTACCTACTTTTAGCCCACCCCAATTTCCTTCCTAGTTACCGATTAAAAGCCCTACCTACGATTTTTAATTTAACATAATAATTATAAACATCGTCTAAATAAATTTCTTCTTTATATACTAATTAATTTATAGCTAATAGTACTATATACCAAAAATAAGGTTTAATAGGCTCTTAAGGCTATTAGAAATAGTCTCTCCCTTAGGAGAGCCTCGATTATATTTAGGGTTCTTAGGTTAATACTTCGGAATCGTAAGAAAGGCTACTAAACGAGGGCGAGGGTATTCGCAGACTTTTAAAGGCTTTTTTTATAATAAAAAGACTAGCTAGCTTAGTAAGTTCGAATTTAGTATGCCCTAGGTATTGTACTAACCTATTAATATGTTAGAGAATTCGCTAAGTAAGTTTTAATATTTTAGGGGGATACTAAACTACTTAGAAAGAGATAGATTAACGCTTTTATTAAGAAGAATTTATTAATAAAAGTCTAGAGAAGTTATTTAATAGATTCGCGCCGTGTTAATAAAGCTATTACTAATATAATTAAATTATAGTTTAAATTACTTAATATACTAGAGATTAGCGGTATTAAATAGGCTAATAGGTATAATATAAATAAGACTAGTATAATAGAGGGTAAGGGAGCTAATAGGCTAGTCTTAGGCATAGTAAAGGCCATAGTAGTGCGAAAAAAAGAGCCTAGTTTGCGTATTTAAGTAACGATTATTAAGTATATTTTTACTAATAATAGATCTATTAACTTACTAGTTATTTATAAGGGAAAGTCGGTATAGTAGTAGTGGTTTTTATTTTAACTTAACCTTTATAATAGTTAGAAGTTTATAATAATAAATAATAGCTAGACGACCGACGAGACTACCCTATACTAGTTAAAGGAAGTGTTCTTGTTATAAACTAAGACCCCCCCTATTAAGGGGCTTAGTAAGCTAAACTAGCCTTAACTATTAGTACTAGATAGGCATAAGAGTTATATAACGATAGAATTTATATAGGAGTGCTATAAAAATAACGTTTATTTATTATTCTTATTACTATATACTTCCTATATCCTCTAGCCGTTAAATATAGCTATTTTTAGTCCTATTAAATCCTATTATAAAAAGGAGCTTAGTAAAGAGGATATAGTAAATAATTCTATTATTATTAAAAAGCGGTACTTCTTAAGCTACTACTAGCTCGCTCGTTTAGCTAGTTTAATATTATTAAATATATAAAGTAAGTAGAAAGTAACTAAACTATAGCTATTTAATATAGCTAAGCTACTTCTTAACTTAATAGTCCTACTTGTATAAGTTATATTATCTAAAAGGGGTATAGAAGCTAGGCAAACGACTAGTAATACTAGTAGACTACTTAACTAAGTATTAGCGACTTTTATTATTAACTAGTTAACTCCTAAGAAGGCTAGCGAGCTTAGCGACTATTTAAAGCTATTTATAGAGCTTAGTCTAGATAATACTACTTAACGACTATTATTTAAAAAAGTAAAAAGGTATTTAGTAAGCAGGCCTACTATTTAGCTATATCTCGGTACTAAATTCGACTTCTAGAGGTAAGGGTTAAGCGCATCAGGCCTAGGAAAAAGAAGAGTATATTAATAAACTTAAATATTAGGTTTATAAGTATCTGGGATATATAAAAGGCTTAGGAGGACTCTAGCGACCGTCTAGTTAGTCCTAATCGACTCGTAGGGGTCGAATTACCTAATAATAATTTTGATTATATTATTATAGTAGTAGAAGGTGGTTAATTAATTGACTGTAGTTGATGCCGATGTTTTGAGACTATGTTATTGGGGTAGGCCAAAAGGGGGGGTGGGCCAAAAGTGGGTGGTTTGACTTATATGCCGTTGAGGGTGCGAAACGCGCACTAGTAACAGAGGTGATTGAATAGTCGCTGTTTAGAACAGCTTTGATATTGCGCTATAATATTAAAAAGGTTTTTATAGTAAATGGCCTTAAAAATGCTATATAGATTAGAAAAATAGAAAATAGTCCCTGTCTTTTTAGTAACGTAGTAGCTGAAATTATTAAGACTATCGACTTAATTTTATATAACTATTAAGTTATTTTATTTATAACTTAGGGCTTCGTAGCGGATTACGGTAGGGTAGGGATATAGTAAGGATATAGTAAAAGAATACTATTTTAAATATTACGAAATCGTATAGTAAAAATATATATTTTATACTAAGTTAAGTAAAGCGTAACGTTTTTATTAAGGAAGCGGAGGCCTAATATAGTTATAAAATACTATATTTACTTCTTAACTATACTATTAAATACACCGGGACGAATATATTTATAATTATAATATCTAAGCCTAATACTTAGTAACTTTAAAGATTGCTAGCTACTCTCGTATTTTACTATATATATTTAGAGGACGAGGAGCTATTTATATTATACTAAATATCTTCTTAAAATATTTAAATAGACGATATTAATATAATAGTAAATATACTCTTTGTAAACTCTAGTACTACTAAAAGAGTCGTAAAGCGTTAATAATAGGTCGCTTATTTAATAAATAACTTTCCGTTTATAAAATTATTTTATTTATTTAAGAGTTATCTAAGCGCCCTAGTAGGTATACTATTTTCTACCTCGTAATAAGGGCGAGCTTTTAAAGCCTAGGAAGCTATTAAATAGTTAGAATAAGCTCCTACGTTCGATTAATATATATATATTAGAGGCTATATTATATACTAATATAAAAAGCGAGTAATATACCAATACTCTTACCCTATTTAGTTCGCCTCTTAATAAGAGAAACCGAATATTATAAACATAAGTTACTACTTCTTATATATCTCTTAGAGACTAATTATATTTTATAAACTATAGGGTTTTTAATTAAGGGTATAAAGAAATATTTTAAAAAATAGGTAGTAATTAATTCTAGTTACGAATATTAAAAAGGAATAATCGCGCGTTAGGAAATACTATTGAATAAAAGTCGTAAATTATTAAAGCTTAATATTATAATAGGTTTACTAAAAGTAAGATATATTAATAGAAAATAATATTAAAAGCGTAGTTAAAAAACTCTTTTTTATACTTAAAGTCGAGCGTTAGCTCTCTTAGACCGCTTATATAGTAGAGGACTTTAGTAAATAGTATTAGTATTATATCGTTATAGGGCTTACTAACTACTTTTAAAAACTATTAAATACGGAGAGTAAATAACTTTAAATTATTTATTAATACGACTACTATATAACCCTCTTTAATAGAGTATAAAGTCCGGAATTACCTAACTACTAAAAGGATTTATTCGTTTCCCTTAATAACTCTTAAAAAGAAATTTAATTAGTATTTATTAAAATAGACCTTAATTAACTTAAATAAGTACGGGATAGATAAGAATTATAAATACTTATTAGTTAATAAGATATATAATACGCTCTAAAAATCGTTATTCTCTTAAAGTTTAAAAAGATCGGGGATAATTTCTAATAATAATTAGAGAAGCGAGAACGGTTTCGAAATACTAAGACTAATAGGATCTAAGATTAAATTAAATAAAACTTAGATTAAATACTCGCTCTTATTATTATTAATACGTACGTATTTTATAACGAGTTCTAAAGATAAAAAGTAAAAGTAGGGTAATAAATAATTTTAAATACGAGTTAAAAAGAGTAAATAAAATAGCCTAGCCCTAAGACGAAATACGTAATTTATATATACTACTTAAAGGCTTATTATAATAAGTCTACTTACTTTCCGTAGCCGGTATTATAACCTTATTAAAAAAGTAATCTAGACGCTATAACCGAAGTAGTAACTAATTAACGGATTATTATATATTAGAAAATAGGCTTAGATAAGAGGTATATATTATACTAACTCTCCTAATAATATATTAGTCCTTAGCTAGGTTTTTATTTCTTAAAAGCTCTAGTAATTAGGAAGTATAAGCTATTATAGAGAACGTTGGTATAGGTTATATATTATTAAACGTCGAAAATATATATATACTCTTTATAATAATCTATCCCTTATAGTAATTTCTTATTTTATTAAGTATGCTACTGGGGTAAACGCTTTTTTAGTATTTAAGTTATAGTTAGACTTCTAATTATATGTTAACGTAGTTATCTTTTAAGCTTTGTTTTCTCTTAGATTTTTAACTTAGTATATAAGCTTTATAAATAATATTCGTTATTATATAGCTAGACCTCTTAGTATACGAGATATTATTATAATTTATTAGTATTCTTTAGAAGTAGCTTATATAACTATTAGAGTACTTAGTAAGGAGAACCTAGCTTAATTGTTATAATAAAGGCCGGCCGCTAGACCTTAGAGCCCGGCTAGTAGGCTAATATAAGGGCCGCGCTTTGAAAAGGCGCGTAGAACTAGGGCCTAGTCGTCCCCTATTTAACCCCTAGTAATAAGAAGTTAGAAATATAAATAAATAGACTAGTATTTAAGGGTTAGAGATAGTTTTAATATATATACGAGTTTAACGGCTCTATTATAAAAACGTCTACTTATTTTTTAAGTTAGGTTATACTTAAGGCTATTATTTTACTAAAAAGCGGTTTATTATTATCAATATACTAGGTTAGTATTAATATAAGACCTAATAAAACGAAAACTTAAGGTTATAAATAGTCCGGCTAGCTACTTAGATCGTTCGATTTCTATTTATTATTATAAATCCGTTATTTTCTATATATACTCTTCCCCGTAGTAAATATTATTAAAACGATGCGTTTTACTAGTCTTTTTAATAATTATAAAGCGGCTCTTACCTAGCTAGTTATTAAAAATACTAACCTATACTCTAGTAGTTCTAGTAGTTACTATATATATTCTAAAATACCGAGGTTAGTTATACTAAAACCTAATTTTTAATTAGTATAATAATATATAAGCTTAAGACTAGAGTTATAATAACTACCGTCGCAACCGCCTTATAGGGCGTTTTTATAGCTACGATCCTTAAGCACTACTATAACTAAATTTATAATACCTATTTTAAAATAAGAATCCGCTAGGTAGAAGGAGTAGAAAGCTAAAAGCCAGAGATTAAAGTTTAGAAATATTATAAAATAATTTTATTTACTTACTAAGACTATTTAGAGGGTGGACGAGAGGGGGCTATAGTAAATAGAGAACTATAATACGTATTCGAGATCCTATTTTATATAAGAGGACTTAGTAATAGGATTTACTTAGAAGTTATTTAGGTTAGATTTCCTAAATCTTTATATAAGCCCGAAGCGACGATTTAAGATACTAATAAAGAACCTTTTTAAGGGTATTAGAAATCTTAGGGCGGCTACTAAAAGGTATTAAGGGTATTACGAGGCTCGTTAAGCTCGAAGGGTTTACTAATAATATAACTTAATTAATAAACGGCTATTATATAATAAGGGGTTTATATTATTAAAAAGGAAAATACCGTAGTCTAGAGTAATTATAAAGAGTAAAGAGCTAGAACTAGCTAACGTAGTATAGAGCGCTTTATAAAAGTACTAAGTTCTTATATTAAGATTCTTTTTATAGCGTTATTTAACGTTTTAATAGTAAACGGTATATTACGAATCGAGGCTTTATAAGTAATTTTTAAGCCGCTATATAATAGTTTTTTAAGGGATACTTATTGAAGTTTATAATATAGGTCCGGCGTAGTCGATCCGTAATATAGATCTTTTTAATTATTATTAAAAATAAACTTTTTTTAAACTTATTTAATAAGGTCGTAAGACTTGGTAATAAGCCTAAGTATTTAATATTCTCTTTAATAGAAATCAATATTACTCTAGCTATAATCTAATTATAAACGCAACCCTTTTGTGCTAAGATCAACGATTAGTTAAGTAATATTACTCTTTTTTACGTATATTTTATATTAACTAAAGATGTATATTAATTAAAGGATCGATACGATGATTAATAAGCTTATTATAAGTATATAAAAGGCTGGCCTTTTTAATTACTTAGTTAATATATAACGTAAATAAATATAGGATATGCTCTAGTGCGCTTATATAGGCCTTAAGTAGTTAAGATCGTATTAAGCGATATACTATTACTATTTATTTAAGAGTCTAGGATTTAGACTACCGCCCCTTATTAACCTCTATCCTAAGAGCTACTCTTACTAAATAGGAATAGCGATATTATTAGTTTTATAATATTTTTAATTTTCTTCGTATTATTTATAATACGCCCGAGTTTAATACCGTTAAACAATAGACTAGTTACTTATTAAGGAATAATTACTTATTACTTATTTAGGTAGTTATTTTAAGCTTATTAGGATTAGTAGGTATTTTTAAGTTTACGAAGAGCTTTTTTTAGCCCCTCTCTTCGTTATATAATACTAGCCCTATTTTTAATAAATACGTTATTTTATTATTTAGGGCTATACTTATAAGAGCGAACTTAGCTATATACTAAATAGCATAAGGTTCTTAAGAGAGCTTTTTATTATTAGTTATATATTAGAGCTAAGGTAAGTACTTATAACTTACTTCGAAAATAGCTCTATTACTAGGTCTTATAACTAGGCTAATAAGCTATTAATATCGATTATATTAGGTAAGGGAGGCGACTATTATAAATATAAAATAATAAACTAAGCGTCCGTAGTTATTAAGTTATTATAGAGATATTATAAGCTATATTTAAGAGACTTTAGAGAGACCTTAGTTAACTTTTAAGAGCTTATAGTAGCGGGTTATTAATAAGTAAAGGGTTCTATATATAATAAGTAGCTTATTAGCTTATATAATAGCTAGGTTAATAATTAGGATATGATTATTTAAAGTAGGGAGCTAAAGGGGTAAGAAGAACTTTTAATAGTAGAGGTAATAAGTATAAGTAAGTTCTTAAAAATAAGGTAATAATAGACGATATTAAACGGCGCTATAGCCTTTATAATTATTAAAGTATAACTATTTTAAACTCGTTCGTTCTATATTTACTATTAGCGTAAGTTAGGTAATAAGACGGCGGGGTTATTTTTATTTATATTCGTAGTTAGATAGCGATTATTATAATTAGTAAAGATCCGAGGCTATTATTAATTATATTATAAGTAGTCTAGGTAACGTTTCGGTTTTATTCTTAACCTAGTAGTCTCGTAATTAACCCCGTTATTGAAGCGAAATAGCGGATTTATAAATTATAATTACTATATAAGTATCTTCTACTTAGCTAAATCGAGAGGATTATACTATTTATTCAGTAACTTATCCGTTAATAATATACCCTAAGGTATTTATATAAGTACTTTATTACTATATTAGAGGTAAAGTACGGTATATTAAACTACTATCGTAATAATACTAAATATAGTCTTTAAATATAAAGATAAGTTATACGGGCTAGGATGTTTTTAAAGTTAGTAATAGAGTATTAATAAAGTAAGCTTAGTTTAATAGGGGAGATCGTTTGCGCGGTACTTAGTATTATAGCTTATAACTTAAGAAATTATTTAGAACGGTAATCTTACTATTAAAAACTAAGTATAAAAATAATAATAAAACTTAATAAATATTAGCGCTTTATTAAGGTACTTACCTATCCCCTAACCTAGACCTTAGTAATAGGGTTTATAATATATTAAAGTTTACTTTTTATAGCTCGCTAAACTACCGATATTAAATTATATATTTATTAATTTAGATTAATAGCGATGTTTTCTTAAATACTATATATCCCGAAATAATACCTTAGTCGTTATAGAATTAAATAATATATAGTTAATTATATAGTAGCTTAAGACTAGACTAAGTATTAAAAATAAGGCTAGTATAGTTAGTTAAATACGTTTTAAAGTACTTTTATATACGCACCTTACTACTTCTAGTCCCCTTAGTAAACCCTAATTAATAAGTACCTATTACTAAGTACGTTAGCCGTACCGTTCTTAACTTAATTATCTACTTACTTTATAGAGTTTTCTTAATTAAGTTATAATTAGCTATATTAAGCGAGCTTAATAACTAAGTTTATTATCGGCCTTAAGTACGTTTAAGTAAGTAACGGAGGACTAGCGGGATTAAGTAAGTTAATAAAGGGTATTATATTTAGGCTTATATATTTGTAATATTATATTAATTTGTTTTATTTTACTAATAATATATATAAATAAAGTAGAAGAGCTATATTCCCTATCGTTTTACTATAAGGATTATGTATAAATAGTTATTATATAAGACGTAGTATATACCAAGCGCTCTATTTAGATATACTTTTATAATTACTTTTATATGCTCTTACTTAAGTAATTATATTATATTCTTATAATAGCGGCTATTATAACGCCCGGGATAAGAACGTTATTAATAATTTATAAAAGCTAATACTATAAGTAAGCTATTATTATAGCTTAGAAATAATTAGCGATCCTCTTTTTTTAATTAAGCAAATAAGAATACTTATTTAGTTATATATAATAGAGGATATTACTTATAGGCTAAGAAATAAAACGGCCTTTATTTTATTATAAAAAACTATATAAAAGCCTATATATTAAAATACTAGTTCGGAACTACTTTTATACTTACTAATAATCTCTTATAGCCGTTATTAAACTAGCTTCTTATGCTTATATAAGTTAGATATTTTTATTTTTAGTAAATTATTAGCTTTTACGACTTATTAGTCTTATATTATCGGATTTCTTAAAGGCTTTTATATAACCCCTATTACCTTTTTTACTACTTAAGGGCTCGTACCCCTAGCGGCTTATAGTTATTAAAGCCCTTTTTTTATTATAATAGTAATTTAGTATAACTAGCTTAGTTTATAAGAGCTAATAGCTATTTAAGGCCGCGGCCCGGACCGGCTTTTTAAAAACCTTTAGTCTTATAAAGCGGTACTATATTAACCCCGTCGACCCCGTTAGGCTCGCTACCTAAGTAGCTATCCTTATTATAACGTGCCCTATATAATAAAATAGATCGATTTTATTATATATTTCCGTAGCGATTTTTACTTATTATAAAAAACCGTAAAGGAAAAGTTCGCTACTATCTTTTTTAAAAATGTTAATTAGGGGTATAGACGACGGGTAGTAGGCCTTTAAGGCGTCTATTATTATTATAATAAAAAGTCCTTTAAGAGACGTTACTAGAGCCGGGGCTAGGAATTAACCGACTTAATTAGTCTACTCGCTACGTACCCTAAGCAGGCTATTACGTACTTATAAGTTTTAAATAAGGATAAGAACTATTACGAGAGCGTTAGTATATTTTCTATACGTCTTTTTTTATTTCTATTTAAATTAACTTAGGGACCCGCGTTATAACTATATCTAATCTTACTAAGCGCATAGGATATAAAAAATAATAGGAGTTTAATATAGCCTTTTATAAGGGAAGTATATATAATAACTTATTAATAGCCGTTACTAGCTATAGTAACTTTTCTTAGCTTTTAAAATAGCTACTATTATCTACTTATAGTATAATAAACGTCCTTTAAGTAGAATTTTAATTTTAACTTAAACGTTTTTTACTTAAAAGTCTTAATTAGAAATAATAGCGTAATAGATAACTCCGTAACGACTACTTATTATATAAAAGCTATATTAGTTATAATAAGAATAGTATATAACTTAGTTAGCCCGGCTAATTACTTTACGTTAGTCGCTTTAAAATAAATTATATTAACGACCCCTAAGGACCTTTAAGGCTACTTATACTAAGTTATTAGAGTAAGCTAATTACTTATTAAATACTATTTATTCTTTTATTTATAATAAGGTTTATCTTAGTTTAGCTTAGTATTATTAAGTCTAGAGCTTTTTACTAAAGGAAATGCTTTTTTTTAATACGAAGCCGGACAATAGAATATTTAAAGCCCTTAAAATACCGGCCCCGTATATTCTATTTAAAGTAGTCTATTTAGTAATATAGTATTTAATTCTTTATTTTCTTATTTTAAAGCTATGTGCTTCTACTTAGTATTACTAAGTATTATATTTATTTTTAAGTCCCTCTCGTGCTATAAATTAATTACGTACGCACTAACTTATATTATTTATATTTATTTTTAATAAAAAGACGGCGATAGGCGTAGGCTACCGTAAGCTTTATAATAGCGGGTTTATACTAGCGCTAAGATACGGCCTTTAGGTTATTTAATAAGATTAGTACTTTGCTCTACGCTTATATTAGAGTACTATAAATATTAAATATATTAAGACGCTTTTTAACTTAAGCTACGATATCTTCCGTCCTTTTGCGTGGTTTTTATATTTAACTTAATAGGGCTAGCGTAATAATAAATAGCTTAATAATAAATAGGGTCTATAAATTAGTAACGAATACGCTAGGTCGAGACTAATACTAAACTTAGGCTATTTACTATCTACGCTTAGCTTTAATTTAATAGTTTATATAACCTAGGTAAAGGGTAAGGTGCCTAATTTCGTTTTAATAATAGTTATTTAAAATAGCGGAGCATTTTTTCCTCCCGTAAGTAAATAATTACTTAGTCCCGATAGACTAATAACGAACGTTATAAGTACGCTCGAGGTCGGTTTTTATATCCTAAAGTATAATTACGGTATAATATTACTAGCGCGTCGTACTATTTTAAAAATACAAATATTACCATTATTATATAAAATATACTTATAGTATATATATTAATTTCTTATTATTATAAATAATCGTCCGTTATTTTAAACTCCCCTCGATCCTTCTTACTTAAAACTAACGTTATATTCCCTCTTTAGTAGCGGCGTTAATAACTTAGCTAATTATAACGTTTATAATAAATATAATAAAATCTAGTTTAGTATTACGAAGCTAGTCCGATATAACGTATAGCCCGAGCTTTATAATAGCACAGAGGGCCTTTCCCTAAGACTTAGGACTAATAAAAAACGACTACTTCCGAACTATAAAGATATTAAATATTAATAAGCCCGGATAGTTTTAATAATATTTACCTGGATTTATATGAATTATAAAATATAAAGATATTAAATATTAATAAGCCCGGATAGTTTTAATAATATTTACCTGGATTTATATGAATTATAAAATATAAAGTATATTACTATTACTAAAACTCCGTCTTAATATAGGGCTAGTTAGTAGCTAATATTTATAGCTCTATATTATTAATACGTTTAGTACTAGAGCTTTTAGATATAATAAACTGCGCTATTATAAAGATATATACTACTATAAACACTATTAAAAGTAAGAACGTAATAGATAAAATAGCTATTTAGTAATAAGTTAATTTATTTTTATTATCTAAGTAGGAGTAGTTAATAAGTATAAAGCGCGGACTACCTATATTTAGAAATTAACGGTCTTATTATTATATTAGAGGCTATAATAGTAGAGGCTATAGTAATAGAGGCTTTTATTACCTTTATAATACCTTAGGATAGGATAGCTAGGTTATTTTAATAATCGTAACGGAAGTAAGTACGTATCCGGTTTTTAGTATTTTATTTTATATATTTTAGATTAGAACGCGGTATCTCTATATAGATACTAAACCGGGTATATACTTACTTTAAAATATACTAAGTAATTCTTCTCTTTAACTAACTAGTATATTATAATCCGAAAAGTGGGAGGTTTTATATAAGTAATTCTTATTTTTACTTTTCCTCCTCGTCCTCTTTTATAATCGGCTTCTCTTATAATCTGCGTATATAAAATATAAATAAGATATTACTAACGATATTCCTAAACGCACAGCGGGGGGTAGGGGGGGGGGAGGTTAAGATATATAAATAATAAGGTTCTGCGCCGTTACTATACTATTAGGTCGAAATAAGGGCGCAAGGGCCTTTTATAAAGTTTAAAGTACTAAAGAAAGAAACGAGCCCGTAAACAAGGATCTGCCTATATTTATTAGTACTATATAACCCTAATAAGCGCCTTATCTTACTTATTAATATAGAGAAAAGTATGGGGCCGCGGGGGCTAGCTATTTTTAAAAAGCTATTAAAAAAGGTAGAATATACGTTTTTTAAAAACTAGCTAAGGACGCTTTTCCTTTAGAAATAACTAACGGCTAATTAGGGTATACGGCTAAGGCTAAATAGTAATATATAAGTTAGTATCGTATTAAAATATAAGTATTTTAAAGAGGTAAATAATATATTAAGTTATTTAGGGTATTATATATATTAAGTGTTACGTATCGTTCTTTTATAATTAAAATAACACTATTTTAATAGTATAATAAATAGCCTTAACCTGAAGAGTAGGATACTTATAGCGAGGATCGTATAAAATCCCTAATATATTTACTTTATATTTAAGACCGGATTCGAGTCCTAGGAAATAAACGGCCCACGAATACTTTAATATATTCGAATAAACGCGCTTATATAAGGGAGCCCCGCTTGTTTTATTATACTAGCTTATTAATAATATATAAGTATAAAGTTTATTAGTTTATTAATTTTACGAAGTACGATTAGGGATAACCGAAGTATACGTAGTTAAGGAAGTACCGGCCTTATATACCGTAATTAATTAATTAATTAACGTGTTTATTAATTAAGCTATTTTATTACTTATAGGCCGCGGGTTCGTTAGAAGTCGATGTCTTTATTTTAGGAAATAATTACTTATTACTTTATATTCTTATAGCGCTTTATTTCGTAATTTTTTATAATCTAGGCTTATTCTTAGCTACTTGATAAATAGCGTAACTTATATTATATAGTTATTTTAAACGATAATTATTATTAAAAACTAGTTAGAATACTCGACTTATAATAGATATTAATTAATTTATTTATTACCCTCGCGAAGTGTTTCTTAATAGTAGCCAAAGGCTATTAGTATATAATGATAGCTTTTAATTAATTTTAAAAAGTAGATAGTCGTTATTAGTTATAATAACGACGCGGAGATATAAGCCGTTGCTCTTATTAACGCGAGGCTTATATAAAAAGTTCTATATAATAATATTTAAAACTAAACGAGCCCTTTATTAAATAGAGCCGCCTTAATACTTAATTTGTCCTATACCGAGGGCTCCTTATTAATTAAGCTGGGTTATAAGTAATTAATAAAAGCGGGTCTGTTTTTATTCTTATCTCGGATGCTATATACTATCGTTAGCCGCCCTAATGTTCTTAATAAAGTATATCGTTAGTAAGCTTATAGTTCATAACGAGTGCTAGTTATATTAAATTTATAATAAGTAGTATCGTTATTTTATTATAAGTATACTAGCTAGCGAAAACGTTATACTAAGAAGGAACTTAGGTATAGTTAATTATAGTATAGTATTCTATCCCTCTTCGGAACGCCGTACTAATATATTTAGTATTATAGCGACTCGATAACCCTAAACCTTACTCACCCCGAACCTTATTAACTTAGAACCTTATTAACCTAAAAGGCTTGTATATTTAATACTAGCTAGTCGTAGCTAAGCTAAGTGCGTTAATTACGTCTAGAGCTTTTAATCTTCTTTTTTAAGATATATATAATAATATATAAAGTATTAATAGTACTATAAAGGAGAATAATAAGCTAAAACGCCGTTATATTATAAAGGAATTACGAACGTAACGGTATATATAGTAAAAGGATATTTAGAAAAAAGAGGGAGTTTTTTAATAAACGTACTAGTTTTAAAAATAAGCTTAGTAAGAATAATCGTAAGGAGGTTAGCGTAATTAAGAAAATAGTAAAATAGGATTATTAAAAAGTATAATAACTAGAACGACGAAGCTATTAAGTATATTTAAAATATAATTAGAAAATACTACCCTAGTTTTTAAGAATATAGGTTACGGCTTAGATTTAATAACTAATAGAACTTAGTAAATTTATTTCCTAACTATCTAAATCTATCCTTAAGCGTTACGAGCATAAGTAATATAAGTATTATTCTTAGCCTAGAGCCGGCGCGACTTAGCTAGGGTATATAATTAAAACCATAAAGAGAAAGGGTTATTTATAATTAAATAACGTAGGGCTAGTGCGGATCGAACTATAGCGAGCTACTTCTTACTAAACCTATATTTAACTTAGAACTAAATTAAGCTTTAGATTAAAAACGGCTTTAAATAGGGTAATAAGGAACAAAAGCGAAGTAGTAGTTCTAAAATAGTACCTAAAAATCATTTCTAACTATTATAATACGGGAGGAAATTATCTACTTAAGCTTAATAAAAATATAAATATCGATAGATCTAAAGACCGCTTTATACTAGTTTTTAACTTATATATACGAATATTATTACGCTACTACGCTACTATCCTAAAGAGACTTTATTAAAGCCTTAGTAAACTTAGAAGCATAGACGTTCCTTAAGTAATACTATAGATTAAACTAATAATAACTAGTAGTTTATTACTAAAGACTAAAGTTAAGGCCCGAGAGAAAAGGGCAAAGGATAAAGTCTAAAAGTCTAGTACTAGCGCTCAGAATAAAGCGCTTTACCTAAGTAAATTTGCTAATATGTTTTTAGCCGTTATTTATTATAACTTAACGTATCGGTAGCTAGACGGGGCCGTCTACGTACTTAAAGGCTAAGATATCCTTAATATAAATATATTTATAAGCGGTAGTAAAAAGCCACTCTTAAGGATTAGTAAGTACTAATACGAAAACGTATTAGTTTACTTAGATTTTAAATAAATTATTTAATAATAGTTTATAATACGGCCCGCGGCGCGCACAAACGTACTATTAGTCCCTATAAGATATATAAATAGATAATATCTTTATTTATAATAAGATAATAGCGGAAACTATTAATATAAGGATTAACGCCGCTATAAAAAAGGAAGCTAGCGCGGGTATAAGTACCCTATACTTAAAAAGTTTTAATAATATAGGCACTCGTTATATTAATACCTTACCGATTAGTTATAGTTAGGTTATATAGGAGTACTAAGTAGCTAAAGATATTAATAACGAGAAGTAGCTTAATTAATACTTTACTAATAGTTCCGCTCTTTATAAGACGAGCTAACGTTTTATAAAATAAGAGAGAGCTAATAATAAAGTTACTAATAACGCGGGCTAGGCTAATATATTAGGGGATATATAGGACGTTAGTACGCACCGCTACTTTAATAATATAATTAAGAATAAGGTATAGGATAGGTAGTCTAGCCCCGTCCTAAGGTAAGAGATAAGATATTTACTATACGCAAAAGCCCTAATCGTATAAGTAACGTTACCTAGTCTTTTTAAGGTACGGGCAGTAATAAAAATATAACGGTTTTTTTAATAAGTATCCCTAAATATATAGCTCGCCTCTCGTTAAGAGCGGTTACTACTATACTAGCTACCTTATTAAAATAAATAAAGAAGTTTTTTATAATAGAGTAGTAAGTAATAAGAGTATCTTTATTGTTTATTAGGCTTATAATCTTATATAGCGTTTTAGTAGTTTGTTAATAGTTACTAATCGTTAGTTATTAGTCGTTTACTATTAACGAAATAGCAGGGCACTACTTAAAACTATAGCAATATAGTAATTTATTAATATATTCCGGATAGATTCTTACCCGCACCGAGAGGCGATTATAATTATTTACGAGTATATAATAGGCTATTAAAAAGATTATATTAAAGTAGTACGGACGCGGCCCTTAAATAATAAAATAAAGTTATTTAAAGTCGCGCTCCTTAAACTACTTAATATAGGCTTTTTTTTAATACGGATTTAGTTAGGACGTTATATTTATAAAAAAGCGCGCCTTAACTAACTATTTAATTTTATTACTTTTTTATATTATTTTTTAGGGACTATAGGTAAGTTTTATGCGGGGCTAGTAGCCGCTCCTTATTTAGTATCTTACTATTTAGTATACTTCGGCGCCCGTATAGCCCCCGGTACCTTCGGGTATTTAGTTAACTTAGCGCATGTGAAGTAATAATATAAGTTCTTTTTAACCTTAACTAAATCCGCGTCTTTAAAGGTATTAGTTAGAGTAAGCTCGGCCTCCTTACCGTAGCGCATATAACGTAGCTTAGTAATCGTTAATTTTAATATAATTAGAAGTAGTAAATAGCGATTTATTATGTATTATATTATTTACTAATAAACGAATAGCGCGGAGCCTAGCTAAGCGCTTATATTTTATAATAACGTATTCTTTATAGTCTAAATATAGGCTACTATCGCTTTTCTAATCTCTAGCCCTTACTCTAATTACCTATCTTAGTATTTTTAAAGAGTATTTTTTTTATAATATATAAAGAATAGTAATAAGAGTAACCTTGCTTAGTAACGCCCGTTAATACTATACCTTTACCCGCTTATTTATAATCTAACTAACGTATCGGTAAGCGTATATATACTATTATTATTTAGTAATACTTTACGTAAAAAAGTATTTTAAAAGCTACTAAGAGTACTTTAGAAGCTGCTAAGTAGTGCCGACGTAAGTATTAGATCTAGATTATTTATAAAGACCCTTAACGTAGTTAAGTATATACTTACTTAGAGTTAGAATTAGCTCGGTATATATTATTCCTCGTTTAATAATATTTAGGTATTATACTTAACTAAGCGGTTAAGCGCGCCCGTTAGAATAATTATAATATCTTATTTTAAAATCCCTTAGTAAGAGATAAGCCTAACGACTATAATAAGATTTTCTATACCCCTTAGCTCTAATTTTAAATCTTTAGGCGTATTATATAGCCGTATAACGGGTATATAATATAAGCTACGATAAATATTAGTTTTTAACTCGTAACTTCTAAAGTTATCTTATTATAGCTCTTTTAGGCCTAAAAACTAACCCCCGCGCTACTTTAATAAGCTCGGATTAACTACTACGTAAGTAATCTCTAATCGTACTATTTCTATTATCTAGAGGTAATTCTAGAGGTATTCTAAACATATTTCTATATTTATCGAGCTATAAAAATCGGTATAAACGGCCGGTTCTTATTAATATTATAGTAGGGGAAGACGGAACTAGCGATCTATATAGCGTATCCTTTTATACCTTTTTCTTCTCTCCTTTCCTTTTTTTATTTCTCCTTTTATTTTTTTCTTTTTTTATTTTTATTTTCTTTTCTCTTTTTTCTCTTTTTTTCTCTTTTTTCTTCTAATTCTCTTTTAAATACCCCAATTATAGCCTATGCCAATTTAACTAGGATTTAACGTACGTCTAAGTTAGTAAGTAACTGCGCGAATGTCCTAATATAAGCTTAATATTATACTTATAAGCTACTATTAGACTAATAATACGCACCCTTTATTATATATAGTAATATAATAGGGTTATATATATAAGAGAATCGGCTCAAAGGGGCCTTTTATCTATATAATAAGATCCCGTAGAGATGGCCTTTATAATAAGACGGGGTGATTGGGGACTGAGATTAAATCTAGGAGCTTTAAAAGTATAATCGTATATATACTAGGGATAGCGAGTATTGTCCATTTCTAATTATAAGAGTAATTTATAAGCTACTAAAGCCTAACTAACTAACTACTTAACGCCTAGTGGGTAATATTCGCTATTTTAAGTACTTACGCGCTATTATACGTTATTATATATTATTACGTCTTTGTACTAGCTCTATTATTAAAAAGGATAGGTTCTTAAGCGGCACTACGAGGAGGTTATAGAGTCCGAAATTCGCTACCTACATTGCTTAAGGAAAAGTATCTTAGTAGTATTATTAAAATAATTATTATAAAAAATAAAGGAAAGGTAAAACCGATGCCTAGCGACGTTACGAATGTCTATTTAATAGGAAATAAGGAGATATAGAACTAATGCCTAGTATCGTTAGAATAGTTATTAACGGAAATAAGTATAAAATCCGTTACCTAGTATCGTTAGAAGTTTATTAACGGTACTACTATATAGTAATATTAATATACGGTTAATAGTATCGTAGTAGTAGGGTGGGGCTAGAAGCTTAGCTTACTAAGAAAACTTACGAATCTAAGTAAAAAAAGACCTCTCTACTTAAAGTTTTATTAATATCCTCTCCTCTATTATAAGTTTATAATATAAAAAGAGGTAGGTTTACTTATTTTATAATAATATTAATAGCCCGTTATATTTTTTTAAAAAAATAAATATTCTCGTAGCTAGGATAAGCGCTATAGTAGGGAATTAATAGAAAATATTAAACTTAGGGATTTTAAATAAGTAAACGGCTAGTAGTTAGTTTTTTACGGGCGGAATTTAAACCGGGTTTAAATTAGGTAACGAATTTATAAAACGACCGGGGTACTAGATCTAGACTATTAGTTAGATAGTAAAAGTAAGAAGTTAATAAAGGATGCGGAGCTAAAAGAGGCTCTATAAGGAGCTTCTAGGCCGGGGCATAGGGTAAGTACGACGGATCTATACTAAGTACGGCCCGATCTAGTAGCAATATCTAGCGGTATTATTTAGTAATTAGAGCATCTTTTAAATATAATTATCTACCCTACCTTCTCGGTCGGCCACCGTGCTATCCTAACCTTTATTATCCAAAACGACTATATTAAAAGAAGTAGCGACCTTTACTTAGTTTTTTGCCCGTTAGCTAAGGTTACTTATAGCGCTTTACCTTAACTACTTTTATATCGAGTCGCCGCCCTTGTTTTAAGTTATACTATATATAGACTAATCGATCTATAGACGTTCTGTTTCTAAGGCTAAGAAGAGCATACCTAAAGTAATAGAGGGGCCTACTAATATTATTTAAAAAGGCAAAGCTAGCATAGCGGTAGAAGTATTTTTAGCCTACGTAAATACGATAACCGAGTTTCTTAGCTAGTAACGTATATTAGTCCGCGTATTTAAAGCTAATATGGGCGGTCTTAACTAGGTATTTATTAATAGACTTTTAATATATAAACATAGAAACGGCGGCGTTTATAATAATATTAGCTTAGATATTAATTTAATAAAGGCCGTAAAACCGACCAAACTAGCTTCTTAGCTTCGCGTGGTACGAATAGGCGTTAAATTATAAACTATTTAAATAGTTAAAATATATATATCTAAAAATCGCCTAACAAAAGAGGCGACCTAGACCAGGACTTAATAAATAGTATCGTTTAATACTAAATCGTATTTAATTATATAGTATACGAGATATACCTTTCTACGTCTTTAGTGTTTTGCTTTTAATTAACTAACGAAGCTTGAAATGTGGGATATACTATACGATTATAAAAACCCCATTCTTAGTTCTACTAACCCCTAGAAATAGTAATATACGTTTACTACTTTAAGTTTATTATAAGAAATGTATTAACCGCTACTATTATTAGTAAATTAGTTATATTTTTACGTAATAAATTATTTATACCTAATAACTAGGTATATAAAGCTTACTACTACTATACTCTCTTATTAAAAGCGCTACGTAAATAAGCTATATCGTTAGAGGCCTATAATAATAAGGAACTAGCTTAATTAGAAGGGACGTAGTTCTCTTTTTTTTAATTAACTAATAGCGGTATTATTTATTATATATTTATAGCTATCTTAAGGATTTTTAATTATAAAGCGAGCTCTTACTCGGGACCTATATAACCTCGAATAATATACTTTATAACGGCTCATAGCTAATCCGTAGCTAGCTATCGAAGTTTATAATAGTATTTAATAAATCTCGTAATGCTTATAGTTAGCGTTATAGGCTAGGGTACTAGGGTAAATAAGCCGTATTTAAGGTATAAGAGAAGAATAGAGAGGATATATATACTACGGTTTATACTATTTTTTATAGCTATTAGACTAGTTTTAAAATATATATATAATATATATTATATAGTAGAGGTGAGCTATAACTATAAGTGAATTAAGATAAAATAGAAATAGGATACTAAGGTTACTTTTTAACCGTACTTAGATATAAAGCTAATAATTACTTTGCGCTTAGTATAGTTACTACTTCGATTTAGACGTAGGGAGGTAAGCTAATAAGCTAAAGTTAAGTTTATAAACTTATATAATAAAGAGCCTTTTATAACGTATATCCTTCTTACCTAAATAACAAAACTATAACTATAAACGGGGTAGCATAGCGGATAACTAATATAAAAAGTAGGTTTATTTCTTAAAATATAAAACCCCTTAATATTATTACTACTAAACTTAGGATTAAGTTATCTTTTTAGGTTTCCCTTTATACGTATCCTTATTATTAAGCTAGCCCTTAGCTACGTTATACCTTCTCTTTTAACATTATCTCGGATATTAGCTCCTTTACTATAGACTTCGATACGTTACTTTTAGTTAACGAAGTCTAAGATACGAAAAGGGATAGCTACTACGAGCTATTAATTATAAATATCCCGCTATATTATAAACGAGCTAAGGCTCTTTACTTAAGCCGAGGTGCGCGTCGCTAATACGTATATTATCGAAACGAACTATATTATATTAATATTAGCTTAGCCCTTATAGCTAATAATATTAATAAGCTAACCCTAAGGTTTTAGGATTTCTATTTTAATCGTACGTTCTTTTCTATATCTATTATATATTAATAATACTTAACTACTATCTACTAGCTATTTCTTCTTAAGATATAATAGCTTTTATTATCGTAACGATTTACTTTAACTTATATATTAGAACGATTATAAGGTTCTCTTATGAGTAACCTAACTTTATAGCTACCCTTAAGGAACTTCTCGCTTTTAAGGCTTATAGAGAATTTATATTAATAAAGGTTAGCTATAGCCTCGACGCCCGTAATTTAAAAACGACTACGACGATAGAAGCTAACGGGTTTTTTATTTTAAATATGCCGAACGTAGGCGTTATTAAAGCTATACTATTATCCTTACCGCTAGCTAATATAGTCCGCGTTACTATTATTTTTACTTAGCTTATTATAAGTAGTAATAACCGAGGGGTAAAGCTTTTTATTATATAAATTAATAATATAAGAGGTATATATAATAGCGTTATGTCATGTATGCTCCCTATATAAGCCGGGACTAAGCCGCTAGATTATTTTATTATAACGTTTTATAATATAAGACTTTAGCCCGAGGCGCTTCTAAGATCGGCATTATAAAGTAATAATAAGTAAGAGGAGTTTCTTACCTATACTTAGAGAGTATCCGTTAGTACGCTCTTACTCTTTATTATAAGAGTATTTACTATCCGAGTTACGGGCTATATCGCCGCCCTATCTAACTAACGTCGTTTAATTAGAAATAAAAATAGACTACTTATTCTATAATTTAGTATATAGTAAAGACCGATCCTAAAAGCCCTAGTATACAGAGAAGTTTTATATATATATACTAAGTAGAGCGTTAATAAGTTTATTAATTATAATTATAACGTAGACGTTTATTAAGGGATCGCTACTATTTTTAAAGTCTTGGTTATATAATCGTCTCGTTTATTTTACGAGCTAGCGGAGCAATATAACTAGTAGGGCCTATATATATATAATTAAATAACTAAACTTATATTAACTTTTTAAGGGAACTCCGTAGCCGAGGGCGATACTCTTATTATAAGTATTCGTAGGTCTTTTTTATATACGAGCTTAGATATAAGTCTTAATACTTTATAGGTCTCGCTTTAAAACTCTTTATGAGTAGATATAGCCTTCTATAACTAACTAATCCGATAGGATCTCTTATTATATATAAAGCTGGGATAATTAAAGAGGTTACGAGAGATAAAAACCTTATACTTAGTAATTTTAGTAGCTTAAGGGGTACGACTTATAATAATAGCGTTCTCCCTTAATATAGAATAATAGTAGAGGCTATTAGATAGCGTATAGTTTACGAGGTAGCCCGGGCGTAAGGTAATATTATACCTAAAGTGCTTAACGTATTTAAAAAGTCTTATATTTAAAAGGATCTATCCTAGTTTATTAAATATAGCTACGGTACTCAATCTACGTTGCGGGATAATAAGAACAGGGCATATTCTAACTTATTACCCCTTTTACTTATACTAATAAAAAGTGCTAATACTAAAGACTATATTACGGTACCGTTAGTTAAAGAGGGAGATATAGAAGACTTTATTAAGACCTTGCTGGCTTTTAGGGCTCGTATAAATAACGTAGTAATAGAGCGGGCCCTAAAGTCTAGACTTTAATATAGAAATAATCTAAATACTTTAGTTTTATTACTTATATCTATCTTCTTACTATATTTTAAAGTTACACATCGCCGCAAAAATAAGCGCAAGGGCAGGACGGTTTATATAGTTAGTCTTAATAATATAAGTCTAGCGTCCTACTTACGGGGCCGTAATATAATACCCCGCGAGAGGTATATTAATAGTATAGAATTTACTCGCAGTGCTAGCTTAAAGATATTAATAAGAGAACTATGCTTAGAGACGTACGTATACGGGTTTTCTTATTTACTTAAGTTATATAGAGATAAAAAAAGTCTAAATATAAGGTAAGAAAGATAGTGCTAATTAAATATTAATAGGTAAACACTCGTTTATATCCTAGTCTTTCGGACCTAGGGCTTAAAATATAAACTCGCTATACGGTCCCTTTTCTATTCTTACGAGCCTATTCTTAGCTACGTATTCCTTAGTATTAATTAGAAAGCGCCGTAATAGGTTCTAGAACTACTATTATTAGTTTTATAAGATAGAAAAGCGGTCGTCTCTCGCTTTATAAATTTTAATTAGAGCGATAACTAGGTCTTTTTCTTTTTTTAATAAGAAGGCCTTTATAGCGCGCTATTATTCGCTCTCCGTACGAGGTACGAGGTATTTAAAAATACTAGCGATATAGCTATTTCTTTTATACGGGTCTTAACTAATATCTAGGGTAGCCTTAGTTAGCTTACCGTACTTTTTTAACTTAAGAAAGCTAAATTGCGTAATAAATATATTAAAGATATACTACTTATTAAATAGCTTACTATATAATATAGTAAGCTCGATGTTATTTTTGTCTTATTTTTATTTAAAATGTTAATAATAATCGTATAGGGTAGGGCTATGTTAGTCTTTAAGGCAGGTTTAAAGTTAAGTTTATAGTTCTATATCTTACTTATTAGTAGTAGGACGTTAAGTAGCTCGTTTTAAAGCTATTATAATAGCGGTACCGAAGTTAAGTTATAGATTAGTTTAGAATAGAACCTTGTGATTACGTAAGAGAACTCGTCTGCGTATATTAAGTACGGTAAACTTAGCTATAAATAATATAAATAAGAGTGTATAAAAAACTATAGGCTACTAATACTTATATATATAGTCTCTAAATATGGCCTATATATACGGCCGCTACGAAGCCTAGCTCTTAGAGCGCTCTCTAAACTTAAGAAATATAAGCTAGGACCCTAGTCTATTTAGTAATAAATTTAGTCCCCTAGTTAAGGTAAAGTAAGTTTAGTATAAAGACCCTATATACTCTTATAAACGCTAATATATAGTGCCTTATTATCTAGTAGCTTATAATATTTATACTTAGTTATTTTATTTTTATAAGCTTATAGAAGTAGACTCGTTAGCTAACTCTTATAGCCCCTAAGGCGTATTTAGCTAATTAAGCCGTAAGGTAGACTATTAGTATTAGGCTTAGTAAGTAAGTTTATTACTAAAATATTTACTATTACTCCCTCGCTCCGTTATGCGATTTTATTTTGCAATATTTATTTTTTATTTCCTTTCTTATTAAGTAAATTATATCTACTTACTCTTTAGCTTTAGTAGAAGTTCCTAATATATTTTGCGTATAATATTATAACTACCTAATCTAATTATTAAATATATTTATACGGATACTAAAGGCGCTTATTTACTATATTATTTTATTAGCTAGGTTAGGTATAAAGTACTTTAATATAATACTACTAAGCTTACTTTTTAGTTCGTAAAGTCTGCCCGGCTTAAATAAAAAGGTTTAAAAATATATATATAAATATCTAAGCGGGCTTTGAGCGAACCTCTAAATCGCTAAGAGAATGCCCTATAGATCGTTATAATATATATACTTTTATTATATTAAGATATAAACCTAAAACTCCGAGCCGGGATATAGGGAGGAATTCGTATATATTACTTAGATTATTATAGTTTCCTCTATATATAAACTAAAAGCTTTATATAATTAAGCCGTCTTATTTTAAAAAGCGGATAGTTATTTTAGTTTCTTTTTTTTTATTAAAGCGTTTATAATATTCTAGTACGTTTTCGATATTAATAACTGCGCTGATTATAAAGCTTAGGTAGGCTTTATTACTATTAATAAGGTTAATTAGTTACGGAGCGTACTACTTCGGATTAACGGCTCCTATTTAAAAACTTAAGCCCTTAGTAAAGAAGGACGAGATAGGGAAGGGAATTATAAGTAAGATATTACTATTATACGGTATACTAAATAAATTGTTTTATAAACTATATACGCTTAGTTAGCTTATACCTCTTTTAAAATACGCTACGTTAATTATTTATTATATAATAGTACTCTCGTTTATTTTAAAACTTAAGTTTAATACTTCTATACTAATATAGTTTATAGTGCGTATAACCCCGTCCGGCTTATAAGTTAGAATCTAAGTAACGGGGTTTTTATTAATAAAGTTAATTAGGATAGCGCTAATAAAAGTAGCGAGAGTAAGGCGTTTTTTTATATAGTTAACGACGTAAACCTTAGATAATTTATATAAAATAGCTAAGTAAGTAAATAGTAGCTTAACGGGACTTGCCCTAAAAACGGCGACGGAATTACTAAGTTCGAATTTAGTATAGTCAATACTAGCCTATTTTATAATAAAGATATTTAAAACGGTTAAGTAGTCGCGCTCGATCGTTAAGTTAACGGTATTATAAATTAATAAAATAGGGATTAAGTTAGTTTTAATAAAAGGGACCCTCGCGTATTTAGCTACGCAGCCTCTTATTAGTGAACCTCTTTTTAATATACTTAGGATATATATAATATAAGCCTATTCGTATTTTATAAACCGCCTAGACCTATCTTATTATTCCCAAAGCCGAAGTATTCCTTTAACCTTAGATTTATTTTTAAATAATCTTTAGATATAGTATTAAGGATAATAATATAGTCCCTAACGGCAAAGGAGGACACGGTATTACCGATTTTCGAAATATAGTTAACGGCCTCGTAGTTTATTATTTATAATACTATACTACTTATATAGCTACGGTAAATATATAAATTAAATTTATATACGGCTATAGTAGTTACTTATATAACAATATCCGTTTTCTTTAGGATAGCTAGCTTAACGATATTTTAAATTATTATTTTAAAAGGCGTATTATAATAAATAACCGCGCGTATAGTTACGGCTAGCTAAGAAAGATTAAGTAATATTATTGAATATTAAAGAGTGTCAATACTCAAAATAGTTATATATATAAGGCAATAATACGATTTTATAGTATATATAATAATAGTTTAATACAATTTTTAGTCCTTATTTATAAAAGGTTAAAACTTTAAAATATAGCGAGAGTTATAGTTATATGCGCATATATTACTAAACGATATAGGCTTTTTTTTATTAATATAATTAATTAACTCCGTTAGTATATATTATTAAAGTACTCGTAGCCTAGCTAGTTAGTATAGTAAGTAGCTCGAGTAATAATTATTAAAGAAGTAATAGGGTATGCGATGTGCTTCGTATATATCGAAATAAACGCTCTAGCTAATACGACTATTCTTAATTATAGAGCCACGGCTACTTTATTCCAATATATATATCCGCATCTTAAATATAACGCTTAAAGGCGATTATCTCTACTCTATTAAAATAGGGGTAGAAAATAAACTAGCTTAGAGCCCTTTCTAGCCTTAATCAGTAGTAAAAGACAGCACGGCCCCTATATAATACTACGAAGGATAATAACAACCTATACCTAGAGCTTCGGCACATATCTAGATTTACAAAAGTAATAACCGTAAGAATATTAAAATAGCTTTTTGCTATTTTTAATAGGGCTTAAGGTTATAGACCGGTATTATAAAGCGTTAGCTAGCTTAATATAAGCTAAATCTACTACTTTATAGTAGTTAAAGGGATAGTTAAGTATAAAAGTAGCTATAATATAAGTTCTTAGAAGAGGCTACTAAGGAAAACCTCGTTTTAGCTTTTAGCTCTATAAACCCTACGTACCCCGCTCTTTACTAAACCTTATTATTTAAATACGGCGTATATTATAGTACTATTTCTATTTAAGTAGTACTATTAACTAGACCTACGGATACTATATAATATTAATAAATACTAAAAATTACCTTTTATTATATATTTTAACTTAGTTATACGTACTTAACTCCTGGAGTTATGCCCTACGTTTAGTAAATATACGTATTTATATCCTCGTATATCGCTTGAGAACTTCTTATACTATATAGACCTATCTCCGATTCTTATCTTACTTTTACTTAGTTAGTAATAGGACTCATAGGGCTTAGTAATAGTTTCTAACTAAGGAGCGGGCCCGGGCCCCGTAGTAATACTTAGCCTATATTTAGATAGAGGTAGTTAATAATATTTATACTAGCCTACCCTAGCTCGTTTAGTTCTTTTTATTATTATTTACCGTTACTATGCGCAGACCTAAGAGAGACTAGTTATATTATATAAAAATCTTAATATAAGGACTTTTCTAACTCTTTAATACGTTTTACTAGCGGGACGAATAGTGTTTTTTATTACTTTTTAATATTAATAAGCGTTACGTTAAGGACGTCGTTTAGTAAGAAGCTAATAGAAACGGTTAGCGTTACTCTATTATTATTTATTAAGCCCGTATGGGTAACTTAGGCTTATAATATAAACTAGGCCTAGAGCTTTAAGATATTAGCCGTATATAATATTAGTAGCTTACTTATAATCTTTTTATACGTATTTATAAAGTCGTCTAGGCTCTAGCTCTTAGTAAAACGAGAGAGTATTATAACGATCTCTAATTCTATTTAGTATTTAATATTTACGTTACTTATATCCCGATTATATTAAACTTGGTTAATAACGGCGCTAATTTAATACTTAGTAGTTATAGTCTTTTTAAGGCTTAGAGAACTAGCTACTAGCGGTCTATCGTCCTATAAATAGATTATTTTTACTTTAGATCGCGCTATTAATATGCCCTAATAGAGTTATTTCTTATCCGCTGCGTATAGGTTATTATTAGTATTAAATAAGTAGTCTAAGTACTTAATTAAAACCTAAAGCTTATAGATATATGCGAGCTATTATAAGTAGCTTAGTAGCCTAATTTAGGTAAGTATTTACGACCTATTTAGTAAACTATTATTAATAATATAAATAACGAATATAAAGCTGCGGGATTTTGCGCTTTATATAGCCTAAGGCCATAAAAAGCGATATACTTTATTATACTTATTATATAAGTATTTAAGTAGACGAGTTATAATAAGCGGAGAGTGCGTAAATAGGTTTTAGTTTACGTCTATTTATAAGCTATTAAGAGGTCTCGATAGATTATAGCTTATTATTATAGCGAGATAAATGCGAGAGTTCGTACGTCGGTTTAATAGTAGATAGGTATTAATACGATGTCTTTTTATATTTATATTACTTTGCGTAAGATTTAGAAGCGGTAATATAGGTCCGGTATATAGCTACCTAATTTAGCTTTTTAGGCCGTTGACTTTGCTACTCGATATTTATACCGTATATAGGGTTAAAAGAATATAAACTATCCCCGCAGTATAAAGAGCTATATTTTATAGTGCTGTATTTCGCTTTACTAAACCCGTATTTGTTATATTATAGAGGGGTCGATTTAGGTAAAAATACTTAGAACTGCCCGTAATCGTATTTGCTATAATACTATAATTTATATCTATTTTATAAGGCGTAGTATGGGCCCTATAAAGTATACTATATAGTATATAGCCTTTTTTAAGAATTATTTAAGGTCTCCTCCTTAGACCGCCTTATCTATAAACTTCTTAGTATATACTAGAGACGGAGGAATAACTACGGCCCTACTATCCTTGCTCTTATTATCTATTAGCTAAAGCTACTTACTAAGGGCTTATAATAGCTAGTATAATTAGTAGCTAGCGTAATTAGCTTACCTCTACTATAGGGAATATTACTACTTTTATAACTATTTTAACATAGGGTCCGTTTTTATATACTACTATGCTTATTTTTTATTAGTATTTACGATTATGATATATCCCCGGCCCTCCCTTTGCTAGATTTTTTTTTTAGTAGCTTTTACGTACCGTATATAGCGGTAGTATATATTTTAAGTTTTACGAGGCTAGTTTTAAATATAGTACTTACGATTATTTTTAATATTATTTACGACGCTCGCTAACTCCTCGTATAGGATCTTTTATTTACGTTAGTTTAAATAACGTTATAATAAGCGACCCGGATTTTATAAGGTATATACTCGGCGTGCGTACTAAGTATATACGTTTAGATTAGTATAACGTAATATAATTAGATCTAGGAAACGATAACGTACTATTTATTAGAGACGATATAGTATATATTAGACTCTAGTTTTAAATAGCGGGAGGGGTAGGTTATTCTTTTATATATACTATAGGTTAATTTATATAAACTACTAACGATCGTAATAAAGTATTCTAGTAAAGATGTTATCGACCTTAAAGCTAAAATTAACGAGAGTATTCTTCGACTTATATTAATAATTAATATATATACTTCTTAGGATAAAAGATTTAATTTTAGTCTAAAGGCGTAGTATTTTATACTCGACGTTATTTTAGATTTTGTATTTAGTAAGCCGTTTGGTAATTTAGTTTCCGACTTAGATATTTATAACTATATTTATTTAATAGAATACAGTATACTGAATATTATCGTTACGGCTATTTTGCCCTTTTTATTTTATATATTATTATAGCCTCTGCTTCGGTAGCTATTACTTTTGGAAAATAATGCTAGCGGGTTTAGAAGGCTAATTCGGTGCGTATTATTATATTCTTTTTTAAATCTAGTCTACGCTTAATAACTTAAGTTATTAACTTACGCAGTCTTTATTACGTTCTTATAAGCCTAGTATAACTAATATATATCGATAGGATAGTAAAAGAAATTACTAGCGAGTGCTTTAGGTTAAATAAAAAGACGAAATAAGATATACTTAGCTCTTTTATAATATACGGCTTAATATAAAAAAAGGCGTCGTTAGAAATCCTTATATAAATATATAAATTATTAAGATCTCTTTAGTCTTATACTTTAAGGCTATTATTAACCTTTTTAATAGACTTACTAGATTAGATACGACGGCTATAGTAATCTAAGCTACGCTACTTTATTTTATTATTAACTTATAAATACTTACGATACTTTATATAAAAATCGAGCGCTTTTAGCCGTCTTAGCCTATTATAAAAGAAGCGAAGGCGCGAAGTATAGCTTATTTATAGGCTATTATTAAAAAAGGCTTATATATTTTCCCTCTAGTTATTAAATAAATATCGAAGGAAGTCTTTAAAGGTGGCAATATTTTTAAAGGCGTATACTTACTAAAGGGAATATATATTAGTTATAGAGCGTGGGGTATTGTTTACTAAGGTAATATTTAGGGTTAGGATATTAATAACTTCTAACCGGATCGATAGCTTATAGCAGATACGGAGAGCTTAAGATTAATAAAAGTAACGCTCGAGCTTGTTTTTAGCTATAGTAAATAGAAGTATCTCGGACGGAATATAGTAATAATAGAGCTATAGAAGTTATTTATTAAAGTACGTTGCGCGTGTTTAGTATATAGTTTTGTTTTTATAAAAATAACGTATTAATACTTCTATTAGTTACTACGGAGATTTAATTTAGTATTATATAACTTTACGAGGCCGTAGAAGTTATTTAATTATAAGATCTTTTTATAATCCTAGTATTAGATAAGGGTATATAAGCTATTAGTAAAAGCGTCTAGCTAAGATAGACTATAAAAAAGCGAGGATACGCTATTTACTATTGCTACTATAAGTTTATAACTAGCTAGCGCGGGCTAAATAGGTAATAAAAGGTTTATTAGCGCTGCGGCTTGCTTAGTATTACGGAGTAGGTTGTAGGGACGCTAGTACTAGCCGCCTATCCGTAGCGTTAGCTACGGTAGACTATAAGAGGCACTCCGCTAAAATACTTTTTTTATATATTGAAGTAGAAATCGTATTTTATAGTTACCCTACTACTTAGGATAGGGTCTAGACTAGTATAATAACTTATAAATAGGGGTTATAGAGATTTACGGTTTAAAAAATATTTTAATTTCGTAATATATTAAACCGTACAGTAGTATATAAAATCGCGTAATATTATACCCTAATATAAAAGTTTTTCTTTTCTTTATAACTTTGTTATAGAAGTAATTACTACTTTTTACCCTCTTATAAGTAAAAATTACTTTTTATTTAAGTTATTAAACTAATAGCTCGCTTATAGATATTATAGTATAGATTTATAATAACTTCTAATTTTTATATAAAACGTTACTAGACTAATTAACCTTATAATACTTCTTTATAAAGCTATTCCGAAATGACCGATTAATAATAATACTTATATAAGCTCTACCCTTTTTATATAATAAGAAGGTATAAACGTATAAGCCTCGATATTAATAAAATCTCTTTTTATAAGCTTAAAGGAGCGGGAACGAAGTATTTAATAAACAAAAAAGGAGCTAAAATAATTATTAATAATTAATATTTTTATTATATTATATAACGCATCCTTTTTTAAGAACGAACTTAACGGTTTCTAAGTAACGACTTATATTAACGTCTAAGTTATTAAAAAGTTTATTAAGAAAGTTTAATTTAATCGCTTCTTAATATTTACTTTATATTAAGATATAATACGATTTATTATTTCATATTTTATAATAAACTAGTAAATTCTTTTAATAAAGTAAATAGTATTTTTAATTAATATCAAAAATCCTTACGATATTTTAGAGTACTGGAAAGTAGTATACGGAGCTATAAATTTAAAGAGATTCCTTTTTAAAACTACGATTTTATATAAAAAAGATAATTACTAACTTTTTATTATTTTTCAAACTAGAATTAAGTTACTAGTTATTAAACCTTAGCTAGTAAAGAAGGGAAAAGGTTATATAAAGCTAATTATAACTAAAACTTTAAGCAAAACGACGTATAGAAATATTCTAAAAACACGGCTTTTAATAAGTATTAATATTAAACTAACGATAAAAATTAAGGAGGAATTATTAGTTAAGTAAAAAAAGAAGATTATTAAAAAAGAGGTAAAGGCTAAAAAAAAGGTTAAAAAGGATAAAAATAATAAGAAAGACGAGATTATAGTAGTTCGATAAGAAGATAAAGTTTACGATAATAAATAACTTAATATATTATAAGGATAAAAACGAGCATTCTTATTAGTAAATAGTTTAGAATAAACTATAATTATATTTATAATTCCTCTTCATCCTTAGTATCGCTCGTAATTACGAAGCTATTTAATACTTAAAAATTAATTCTAAAGTTTTCTAATGTCTGCTTAACTTATATAATACCGCCCTATAGTTTACTAAGTAAAGTAACTTCTAGTTAGAGCTTATTACGTATATACTACTTTAAATAAACACGAAAATATTAATACGCTTTAAAATAAGAATAATTAACCTCGCTAAACTTCGTATTTTTAGCTAATATAGTTAGGGAGCCCTTAATAATTAAAGTATAAATCTATAAAGTAGCTTAAGGAAGATATACGTTTAGATCATTATTATTCTAAATAGCGTTTAATAGTTATTAAACTTAGTCTTAGTTAATCCGCTATATAAAGTCTTATACGGTTCGTAACGTAAGTTAATAATATAGTTACTATAGCTAACTAAAAATAATATAAGGGCGACCTTTTTAATAACGAATTCGATAAGAGTTCTAAATTTATATAAAGTTAATAAAATCAGAACGAATTAGTAGCATATACGTAAATAGAAGTATAATTTAGTTAGAGAGTATATTTATATAGAATAGCCCTTAGAACTTAAGTAGTTAGAAGTATTCTTATAAATATAAGTATACTTATATATACTAAGATATATATTACTTACCTATTAATATACTAATTTACTTTAATAAAGACGATTCCACTAACTCTTGATTTTAATATTATAAATACTTTTGCTAAAGATTTAGTAATTACGAAATATAATTAGACTTTTTACTATTAAACGGTGTTATAAAAAGTAATAATAAACACTAGATATAAGAACGGTTTCTTTCCCTTAGTCTAAACGAACTTATAATAATATAAGTCCCCGTTATTAAATAATAGTAAGATATTATATAAGTATATTCTAGGACGTATAGGTAGAAACCCCTATATAGAACTATATAATAAACTACGAATAAGTATTAATATTAATATAGATCTTAAATTTAAATAGTAGAAGCTTATTATACGTATCTAAAGACTAAATATAATTTAATCTAAGAGTCGTAAACCTTTTACGATAGTACCTTATCTTACTTAACCGATCTTAAACTTATTATAGAAAGGTTTTATAATATATAAAGTATAGTTTAGTTCGGCTAATAATATAAGCTTGTTAGCGAACTTATATATAAAAATACTTTTTATTATACCTTTTAGTACGGCGAGTAACCTCTAGTATACTAAAAAAGAACTTTTCTAATCGTTATTATATAATTACGAGCTATTTTAGTATTTATCGTTACTAAAGCTAATTCTATTAACGAAGTATTAATAATTCTATAGCCGTAATTATAAATCCTTTAGACTAGAGTTAAAAAAGGATATCTTTATTATTTAAGTATTATTAAAAGAGTAATTCTTAGATACGAATTAATAGATTTTTAAAAAAAGACCGTACGCTCTTCTTATTATAAGTCCTATTTTATAAGTTAATATTCGAAAGTTCGTTTTATAATTCTAGTATTAGAAATTATAAAAATATATATAATAATTATATTATAAGTCTAATTACTCTTTACCTTTATAATAATTATCGTTCGATATAATAAAAAATTAATACGCGGTCGTACTATTCTAAGAAAGTAGTAATATATAAAATAAGAAACTAAAAAAGAAATTTTAAGTAAGGGGTAAATATTTATATATAATTATAGCGATATATAGGGGTATCCTTTTACTTACTAAGTTTTATAAGTATATATATAAAAATATAGACGCTTACGGGGATCTATAACGCTAAAAAGGATAGAAAAGTATATAATAATAATATATAATAAATAAAAGTTCTATAATTTTACTAAAAACGTTAAACTTTAGGGGGAGCCTTTATACGGTTAATTACGGCCTTTTACGGGCTAAATTAAGCGCATATACTCTAGTTTATAGTTAGTAAGTACCCTACGACTCCGTAGGGGCCTTACTACCCGGGTATTAAGCCTAATTATACTATATCCTAATAAATACCTATATAAACTCCTATACTATACTATATAAGAATATCGAATTAATTACTCCTTATTTAGAGTCTATATAAGTTAGTAACGCTCTTTATAATCCTATATATTATTATATATACCCTCTTTATTATTTTTAGCTTACTTAGCTACTTATTTAAGGGCTTTTATTATTATATAGAAGTATATAGCGGGGATAGTACTTAGAGATTTAAGTAGAGCGCCGATACGGACTTTATTACGGCCCTTATAATTATAACCGTGCTTAACGACCTTAATAAGTATATTATAAGCTAGTACGAACCGTTAGTAAACTATAAATAGATATAAAGTAGTATAAGGTAACGTATAAGTAATAACGGGAGGCGTAACGAGCGTATACTCGTATATAATAAATATATAGTTATAACTAAAGTAGCCCTTACTTATAAAAGTAACGTAATTAGCGAAAATGCCTTTACTAGCTTTATAACGGGCGCACGACTCGGTATTAATCTTAGTATTATTATATATAGTTATTTAAATAGTATTAGTAGCCTAAATACGAGTTATAGCAATATCCGGGGGTATATAATAACTATTTTTAATAATCTTAGGGTTAAGCTTAATCTAACGCTAGGGCTAAATTATATAAGTTAGTATAGTAATATTAAATAGTATAGGGTAGTATATACTAACCTATATAATACTAAGGTTATAGATTTAGTAAAAAGTCTTTAAAAGGGAAGATAAAGAGCTTATAAATAATATAAAAATCCGTATAATAAAGAAGCTATTATATAGAGGTATACGTATCAATAAGGAAGTAAGAGGTTATTTTATAGGACGTAAGGTTATTAGGGTATTACGTAGGTTAGTATATAGGGACCGTTAGGAGCTATATACCCTTAATACGGGCTAAAACGCTATATTAAGCGCTTATTATAAGTATTATACGGCGTACGCGATTATTAAGAAAGGGAGTGTCTTATACGAAATTATTAGTATATATACGTAAATAGTTAATACTAAAGAAACAACTAAATAAAAAGAATTAAATTATAAATAGGTATATACGCGTAATTATACTTATAATTACGCGTACATTAGCCTAAGAAGAAGTATAATTGCTAATTAGTAAAAATTATATTACTAATTGCGCATAAAATTACCTAATTATACTTAATTAATATTTCTAATTAGTAAATTGCGAATATTATATTTATAATTGCGTATATAATTTGGTAATAGTAATAAAAGTAAAATAGAAAAGGGTATAAAATATAATAAGGCGAAATATAATTATTAATAAGTAATTATAGGGGCGTAGGCGGATTACTTACCTTATTTAAAGAATATTAAGTTAGTTAAGAGGAAAGGGAAATTAATTAGTAATAGAAATTAGTAAGGAGGATATACTCCCTAGTTACCCTACTTTCGCTAAGTAATATAACTACTCTTATATAACTACTACTACCTATAGTTATAAGCAATTCCTTATAATAATATACGGGATTTATTATAATATTTATTTATATATACAAGAAAGTTGCGCTATTGATACTTAAAATTTATAGTAGCTATAGGTCTATTAAAAAGAACGGTTTTAGTAGAGTGCCTCTTGTAGTCTACTGTAGTTAGCCTAGACTGGGTCCGACGGCACGGACTTAAAGCATAGGTATACTAACTCACATTAGCCACCTATTTTTTTTCTCTCTTTTTATCTATATCTACTAGATTAAGGGTATAGAACTTAATAAAAACGCTCGATTCTCTCCGCTTACTATCTCTCCGCCTCTTATCTCTCCCCTTAAGCGTTATACTAGGTTAAATAGCTAAGGCTATTTAATTATAATTAAGACGATATAACGTTACATAGGGCATTACTAATATAGTTAAAGCGTACGATTAAAAGGGTCGCTTAGCTTAGCAAAAGATCACCGCATTTTCTTAGTCCTCCTTTTAAAAAATTAGTAATATAAGAGAGGAACGGTTATATAACTTTTAGCTAGAAGAACTAGTTAGTAACTAAGTTATATAAAATATCTCGTATATATCTCTTTTACTAAAGCAGACGCAGTAATAGTAATAGGTAATAGTAAAGCTATAAGTGAGAATATTCTAATTTACGTACCCCGATCTCGACTACGGCCTACTATATACTATCGTATACTTTAAAAGCCTCTACTTTATCTACTAGCGTATTAAGCTCGTTTAGAAATACGAATTACTAAATAAATTAGCTATTCTCGTAAAGTATACTATAGTACGCGTTATTTTATACTTACCAACCCTTAATCCCGGTTTAGTTAATACCGAAGTCCTTTATATAGGGAATTAGTTACTTATAGAATTCGGAGTTCTTATTTAATAAGCTTATTAATGTTTTTTAGAGTATCCATTATGAGCTACGTAGCCCGTGTTCCCTTATTATTTATTAGTAATTAAAAACTTATAAATAAAACTAGGAATATGTTACTGCGCTATAAATATGGCGCTATTTATTATTATTATATAATACTACTTATTATAAGACTTACCCGTTTTATTTAGTATTTTAATACGACTCTTTAAGGTATAATATTAAGATAAAATAGGCTACTTTTTATTTTATATATTTTTTATTAACTTCTTTACTTTATAATAGATTATAATATTAGTAGTGACCTTAGGTGCGATTATACTCTTATCCTTATTATTTTGCGTTTAGGTTAGAACTGACGTTAGATAAGTTAAAATTCGTAAGCTTTAGTTTCGTATTTAGGCTCGCCTTAGG
The DNA here is from genome assembly GCF_023278565.1 of Colletotrichum lupini. Lineage (NCBI taxonomy): Eukaryota > Fungi > Ascomycota > Sordariomycetes > Glomerellales > Glomerellaceae > Colletotrichum > Colletotrichum lupini. The sequence goes on from NC_064672.1 coordinate 6,382,728, forward strand.
AGTAATAAATAGATTCCGAGGCTTAGACCGATTTATTAAGTAGCTAATTAGTCTATGTAATTAGAGCTAAGTCCGGACTTAGGTATATATAGCCCTTAGCTAAGGAGGGAGCCTTAACTAGCTAGCTATAGCGACTTTATAAGGCTATTAGGGCTATATAGTACTTAAAGCTAAAAGCGCCCTTTAACTTAATAATTATACGCTCCGCTTCTTTTACTTAACGCTACTATCCTTAAGATATTATAAGTCCCTATACGAGTTTTTATAATATACTATTAGTATCCCGCGTTCGTAAGTATAGATTCTAGTTTGGTTAAACTAATAACTAGTAATAAAAAGTAAAGTTAACGTTTATTAATAAGTAACTTATTACGAATAAACTATTGTATAGCTAAGTAATAAAGCTTCTTTCTAAGTCTAGTATAGCCGATTATATTTACTTAGTAATATACTTTTATTCGTAGTAATAAATTTAGAATTTTAATCGTTTATTAACGTTATTAAATCTATATAATAGTTAAGTAAAAAAGAGGTTAACCTCTTACTCCCTCTCCTTTAACCTAATCTTCTTCTTACCCTTATTTTTATAAAGGTTTAGCTATTATTTATAAACCCGATTCTAATTATATTATAAAGCCCTTAAGTAACGATCTTATTACTAAGCTATATTTTGCTATTTCTAACTTTAAAAGCCGTAATAGCCCTTAGGTACTAGAGTTAAATTAAAATATAGGCTTAGAGGAAAAATATTTCCTTTTTGAATGTTTTTGATGTTATTATTAAATATTCGTACTAATATTTCGGACTCTTAAGGAATTAAGGCTAGGAAGTTGACTTACGTCTAGTCCTTTATTAAGTGAGAGTTATAATACTTATAAAGGAGACGAAATAGTTTAAATATGTTTTTGCGACGTAAAACTAACGTTACGAGCTCTTAGTACGTCCGGAACGTTATATCCCGTATAATATTTCTAAGGGAGTATAGTTATAATTTTACCCCGCGCTCTAGGAGTAGTATTATTATATTACGCGCCGAGTAGTTTTTTAATAATAACTAAGTTAAGGCCGTTTAGCTATACTTATCCTAGACATTTATATTAATACCTCGAATAGTAAGTAAATATTTTATTACTAAATACGATATTATTACTAACTTAAAAAGGAGCGGCCGTTTATTAATATCGATATTTATTACCCGTACTATGCTATTCGGATTAACCCTACGTCGAATTAGCCTCTAAATTAAGACGTTTCTATTAAAGTTAGACCTCTTTAAAAAAGATACTAAAGGAGCTAAAAGAGCTAAGCAAAGGAAATATTATAGGTTATATCGTACTTTATATTTAAAGAAATATATAATAAGGCGAAATAAGCTATTTTAGTAATAGTATTTTAAAAAGTGGTCCGCGTAGTTCTTAGGGGCTATTTTACTATAAATATTAGTCTATTATTAAAGTAGTAGTTAGATAGTTAAACTATATATAAGTAGGTACTATACTATATAGGATAGCGGGGTAGGGCCATGCGCGTCTTTTAAAATTACCCCTAGTACCGTTTTCCTAAGGATCTGCTTAACGATAGCGTTTAGATTAGTAATAGAGGTAATATAAAGAGGCATAAGTTAGCCATTTAATAACAGCTAATTTTTTATTAATTTTTTTAAATACGTTATAATATTTAGAGTAAGTAACTTATCTAAGTACTATTCTATTATACTTATTATACTTAGAATAGACGTAACGAGTTCTTCTCTTTACTTAAGAACGGCGACGGTAAATAGGGATAGGCTAGTAATAAACTAACTTAAAATTTATAAAAGCTTTAATATAAACCGTACTGAGAATATATCGGCTAGTATAATAGCGAACTACGGGGCCTAAATATCTATCTTAATATATACTAATACCTTAACTATACGGAATACTACGGTATTATTACGGTAGTAAATAACTACTTATTAAATAGTAGAATAGCGTTCTAATAGAACGTTATGCTAATAAATCCGTAGTCTAAAGGCTTACTAAAACTTCTAGGAGTACTATAAGATGCGTATCCGTATTAAACGGTTATAATTATTAAAAGTAATATTAATAAGCTCGGGGGGTAGTCTATTTAATATAGTTATATAACTCTAGTATAATATTTAAATATAAAGCGAGAGAAGGTTTAATAACAAGACCTCGAGACGACTCTAGTTATAGCTAGTTACGTCTTATTTATATAGGCTAGCCGCTTAATAGCGTACGTAATAATTCGGGACTATCGAGCTATAAGAAGATAATATAATATAGGTCCGCTCCGTTTTTAGTTACGAGATAGAATTATTAGAGACCTTATATTAGGGCTATTAGAGATTAGTAACTTTTTGTATATTTATAGTATTTATAAGGCCTAATACTAGTATATTTACCGTATTTATTCTTTTTACCTTATGCCCTAATAACGCTATTTACTTAGTAAACCGAATCTTACCCCTATATCTTTTTACTACTTCTTACTCGCGTCCTTATTTAGTTATATAATTATATAATAAAGATTACCGTCCTTAACTACTTAACGGAGTATTCTTAGTATATAAATAACTAAAAGTTAATAAGATTAGTTATATCTCCTAGATCTACGCCGTCCGTTTCTAAGCCCTTAAATATAAAAAACGCCTATATTAACTTAATTAGTTTATAAAAACTCTTTACCTTAATAATTAACTTCTTAACGCTTTATATATACTAAATATTAATATATATTACTAATAATATCTATTTTTAAATAAACTTACCGCTCTATAAAGTTAGTTAAGGTTAATTTATATAATTTATAAAAAATCTTATTTTTAGTAAATAAACGATCGAGTTTCGAATTACGTAATATATTAATATATATTCTTAATAACCGTATTTTAATAATTAAATATACCGATCCGTAATATTAAAAAGAATTTACTATAGGGTACTAAAGTTTTTTAATAAGTAGGTTTTATATAGGGGTTAAGTAATTCTAAGTAGTCTTATATTAAAGAGCTCTTAGTAACGGATATACTCTAATTTAAAGTTCTATTTTTATATAAGTAAGGTATTCTAGAGGTTCTTTTAGGATCTTATTTTATAAACGAATAGTTAATATAAAGTATTTAAAAATTCTTATATCCTTTTATATTAAGAGATTTTAAAATAATTAAGGCTTAACTAAGCTACTTTAGAGGCCGTCTTTACCCTATATTGCGGCTATTATTAAAAACTATTTTTATATTTTTACTTCCTTATTAATAGCTTATTAATAATTATTATAGCTATTATTATTACTCCTCTAGCCCGTACGTAAGTTAAAGGTAAAATAAAACAATTAATATTACTATACTAAATAAGATCTTTTAAATAGACGCCTATTTAATTATTATATATATATTATTAACGGCCGGCGTAGTATAAAAATAAGGGAGGAGGGCGGATAGGCTAAAAATAAAAAGTAGCGCAACTATAATATAAAATTTATTTTATAAAATAATTATACTTATTAATAAAGGATATCCTAAATAGTTATTATAGCTTAGCTAATTATTATATATATTACTATAGTTATAACTCTAGTAGGTCTTAGAATAGAAGCTATTTTAAACTTAAAATATAAAATACGCTCTAATTTAGAAATAAAGTTAATATTTCCCGCTTTATTAATTCGTACTAGCATTTAGTTAGTAAGTACTTATCCTATAAGTATATATTACTACGTTTAAATCTCCTACTTATTATATCTAAAATACTATAAAATCTAAATTAATAGGGCGACGTTTTTTATTAATAATAAAATAAAACTTAATTTATAACTTATAAAAACCGTATCGTATTCTATTTCTAAATTAAAAGCGTTTACGAGTAAAGGTTTATAAATAAGGGTCTATAAATAAAGGTTTATAAATAAAGGTTTATAAATAAAGGTTTATAAGTAAAAGAACTATAATAAACTATTATATAATAATTATAAATTAACCGCGCTACGTAGCGCTTTAGTTAAAAGCTTAATTTATCCTATTCTCGTTATTGTATAACTATATAAAAATAAAACGGGAGCTTTAGATTTAAAAATCGCTTTATAAAGCTAGTTTAAGCTTTTTTAATATAGACTAAAAAGGGTTATAAGCTACTAATTAATTAGGTTTTAAATATACTTTAAAAAGACTTATTAATTAATAAACCTTTTATAGCTATAGCTACCTTAATTCTAAGTAATATTAATAATAATTAAAAGAAACTAAAAAAGCTTATTTTTAAAAACGATACCTATTTTAAAAAGCTATTTAAATAAGATCTCTTTTTATTAATTATTAATAATAACCTCCGTAGTATTTTTATATGGTGGTTTTTCTTTCCGGCTTTATAAGTACAAAAGATCGACCTTAATAAGATTACGCTTTTAAAAGAAATTATACGATATAGTACACTTTTTAACTATATAATACGCGTAATATATCCTAAGCACGCGCTTAACGTAATATAGTAATTTCGATATAAAAACCGCTATTTAATTCGGGATAAGCAAGCTACCCTCTTTAGTAGTAGCGCCGGCTGGAAAGGTTAATAGTAGAGGTCGGCTATAATAGTTAGCTATAATAGTTAGCCGCTATAGTCGGCCGTAATAGTTAGAGGCGGCCTTCCTTAACCGCAGAGGTTCTAAACTTTAATAGCGACATAGAGGTTTTTAAAAAAAGGGCTAAATAGGCTAATATCTATTACTTAGAGCTTATAAAGATTCTTTTTATCCTTATCGCTTCTAATATTGCCCAAAGCTACTCTTTATTTAAACTAAACAAATTTACTAAACAAATCTACTAAATAAATCTACTAAACAAATCTACTAAACAAACTTATTAATATATAAACCACTACCTCGATAAGAACCTACTCTCCTAGTATATAGTTAGTAATTAGTAGGCTAGAACTCTAAAGATGCCCGTCGATAAGTTTACCTCTCTCGGGCTGGGCGCCCTCGGCTAGCTCGATGCTATAGCTATCGTAGCTAACGTAAGTACGCTTAAGAAGTAGTAAAGTACCTTCCGGTAGTACGGAATTTAGCTAAGTAATATTATAAGCGCCGTAAATAGCTAGGCCGGTATAGATACTAAAATTTAATATATTAACGCCGGCCTAGTTATAATAATTATAATAAACGGGCCGGAGGTATATAAAGTTAAAATAATAAGCCGGTACTTTAAATAGCTCCTACGGGACCCCTTAGGTAATAATAATACTTATATAAAAGAATAAATTATATTAGACCTAGCTACCTACGGGGGCTAGTACTAAGAGGTCCTGTGCGCGTTAGAGTGGGTAAAGCTCGCCCTATAGGCGGGTAGCGGAAGGTTAGGAGCTGTTTTAATTAGTAGTTAGGTATAGAGCGTAATATACTTAGTTTTCCCTAATACGTAATACACGGTACGGCCCCGGCAGATTGCTCCGTCGGGGGGCCGTAGTATTTTTATAAAAGAGAAGGATTAGGAGTTTTATTTATTCTTAACGCTTAGGAGTAAGTAAAATAGCTTATTAAAACGGTTTTTAAGTACTTCTAAGGCTAACGAATATCTTATTGTTTTATTAAAAGGTTGTTTAAAAAATAATAATAAAATTAATAAAGAGAGTTTTTTATTTAAAATTAATAAGGCCGGAGCTATCCTTTATTTATACCTCTATAACCTCTTTTATTCTAATACTAAAGAGGGACGAATAAACATTTTATTAAACTTTTCTATTTTAGAAAATAGTATAGTTTAAGAGTCGAGCTTTTTATTTATATAAGACGTTTCGAAGCCTATAAATAACCTCTAATTCGTTTTCTTATCCTCGCATAGTACCTCGGGAATTTAAACTAAAAAATCTATTAATATACTTATTATAGAGTCTTTAAATAGTACTTACCCTAACTACTTTAAAATATAAATATTTAAAAAAAGAGAGGATATTATAAAAGAGGACGATACTACGTAAAGTAAAAAGGAAAATATAAAAAAGAATATAGCTTAATTAATAATATTCGTTTATAAGCTGGATATTTTTAAATAAATTATAAATCGTTACTCCGACTTAGATAACGGGAGTTAGGTTATATATATAAATACTAAGACCTATTTTATAATTAATTCTTAAGTATAAGTAGTTTTATATTTTTTATAAAAGCTACTATATTCTCTTTATTTTTATATCGGCTATATATATAAGCTCTACGTAAATAGTAACGACGTATACGGCCCGTAGTTAAAAATAAAAACTAAATCGTCGTTTAAAATATAGAATATATATTAAGATTAGTATATAACTAGTAAAAATATTAGAGTACGTAATTAAGTTAAACGACTCTTATAAAAATAGCTAATATATAATATAAACGCTCTAATATTCTTTATTTTAAATATAAAAGTTAATTCCGTAATATATTAAAATAGGAATAAGGGAACGGCTAAGTTTAGGGGTTTATTTTAGAATAGGTAAATTTATAATTACGAAATAGACTAGGGGATAAATATAATAAAATATAAAAGGACCCGAATTTTAATTATTATACTATTTAGCTAAGGGAAAAAGAAAGGGTTAAAATTAAATAAAAAAAGAAATATTTAATATAATAATCTAAGTAATTAAACGTCGATTTATATCCTAAGATTATTAAGCTTTATTATAAAAATAAGACGTACTTAACTAGCTCTTTTATTATTTAATTACTTTTTTTATACTACGCTTAGTTTTTATTATTTTCAATAAATCGTAAAGTATAAGGCTATGCTCTTCTGTTTTATAATTACCCCTTTTTTATTTTTTATAATAATCCTAAGAAATAATAATAAGTACGAAAATAGCTAGATCGGCGGCTAGTATAACTATACCCTTTATAAAAATAACTCGGTCCCTAATTATATAATTTTAAATAGTAGCTATTAGTTTTATATTAAAAACCGACTTAATTATAGACTACGTTTCGAATGTTTTTTAATTATTTTTATTTAATTACTTTATTTTAATTACGGTATATAGGAGGGGCTTTCTTTATTCCTTTTTCCCCGTACCCTTTTTATTAAAGTGCGTATTATCTTTCGTCTTCGTTTCTAAATATTTAAAATTTAATAACCTAATTAGGTCCTCATAGCTCTTTAGAATAACCTACGTAATACTTTAAATAGTAATTCTAAGTTTCCTATTTTACTTTTTAAAGCGTATTTAGTTTAGGTTACGCTTTTTATTATTAAAATATTTCTAACTAAGGACTTTATAAAACGGTAAGAGCTCTAGCTTTTTAGTATTAAGTAGTCCGTAGCTAACGATATTATAATATTAATTAAATCCGCGCCCTTAAAAATAGCTATATTTAATAATATCTCTTTTTTTATTATCTATAGTATAGTACTTAAGATTATTAAATATTACTAAGCCGTACGGATTTTTAAATAGATCGTTTATAATAATAATAAATATAACTATTTAAAAAATAAAAAGAACTTCGTTTTTTACTTTACTTAGTATATTTTTTTTTTATTTAGGGTTTTTATTAACTAGTATAGCCTCTCTAAGCTCTTATTTTATTATACTTAACTCGGCCTCGAGCTCGTTTATATATATTTTAAGGGCCTAAACGGCTTTTTATAAGCTATCCGAGGTCCCTTTAAGCTCGCTTTTTGAAATAAACGCGGCTTTTTTTATTTTTATAATATAAGCCTTTATTATAGCCTCGCTTATTACTATTTTAAAAGACTTAATTATATAAGTCTTATTAATAAAGGTCTTTATAGTTTTAGAACTTATAGTTTTCGAACGTATACTTAGTATTATTATAAGTTATTTAAAGCTAATAGACTTACGGAAATCGGTAGTAAAACATCCTAATTACCTTTAATTTATATTCCATAATACTTATAACGGAAACCTATTTTTTAAATAATACAAAACTAGCTCTTTAATTATAATAAAAAAAGTAAAAATATAAATAAGATATTAAAATAAGACCTAAGTAAGATAAAGGACTTAAAAAAGATAGTTATTAGTACGTTTTAAGTCCCGGTACGAACTGTAAATATTTTTAATAAATTAAAGAGCTAAATCGTTTTTTATATTTATACTCTTAGTAAATCTTATTCTATTTTTGGGGTAATATATAGTTACTATTAAATTTTAGATTTTACTAAGTATTATAATAATACGAAGGCCGAGTTAATTTACGAAGTATTAAATATAACTTTAATAAAATAAGTCGTTTTAATAAAGACCCCTATTTAAAAAGCGTAGTATTTTTAAATACTAAATCCGGAACCTTTCTAGGGTTTTCGGTATCCTCTTATCTTTTTTAGTACCTAAATTCGTCCATTTCTATTATAAACTTTCGACTATTATAATTACCTACCTCGTTATTAAACTCCTTATTAATAATAAAGCCGTATAATTAGTATTTTATTAAAAATAAGGTAGAGTATAGTATAACGAGGATACGCTAAATAGGCTTATTTAAATCGTAATAATAAAACTCACTTTTAAAAAGTTATATTATATAATATAATATATATAATATAGTATAAATAATTAAGTATATATTATTATTTAGATTTATTTAAGGCTTTATTTCTTAAACAAGTTAAACTTAAGACTAGGCTAAATAAAGGTAGCTTTTTATTATAATATTAAAGAGTAGCCGCTAACGGCTCTAGCTATAAAATATTAATATAAAATACTAGCTCTTAATACTAATTATATATTTAAAAAGACTTATATTTAACGCGGCATCTCTTTTATAAATAATAAAAAAATAAACCTTAATATAGTGGTTTTCTTTCCGGCTTTATAGGTACAAAAGATCGACCTTAACGAGATTACGCTTTTAAGAGAAATTACACGATATAATACACTTTTTAACTATATAATACGCATAATATATCCCAAGCACGCGCTTAACGCAATATAGTAATTTTAATACGAAAACCGCTATTTAATTCGGGATAAGTAAGCTACCTTGCGGCGGCGCCGGTTAAAAAGGTCGACAGCAGAGGTCGGCCGTAATAATTAGCCGCAATAGTCGGCTACTATAGTTAGTTATAATAGTCAGAGGCGGCCCTTAACCGCAGAGGTTCTAAACTTTAATAGCGACGTAGAGGTTTTTAAAAAAAGGGCTAAATAGGCTAATATCTACTACTCTTTAGAGCTCATAAAGATTCTTTTTATCCTTATCGCTTTTAATATCGCCCAAAGCTACTCTCTATTTAAACTAAACAAATCTACTAAACAAATTTATTAAATAAATCTACTAAATAAATCTACTAAACAAACTTATTAATATATAAACCACTACTTGGATAGCTAGTTAGACAACTAGTTAAGAGGTTGGCTAGTTAAGATACTACCTTAACGAGAACCTCCTAGTATATAGTTAGTAATTAGTGGGCCAAAGATGCCCGTTAATAAGTCTACCCCTCTCGGGCTGGGCGCCCTCTTTAGCTAGCTCGACGCTATAGCTATTATAGCTAACATAAGTACGCCTAAAAAGTAGCAAAGTACCTTCTAGCAGTACGGAATTCGGCTAAGTAATATTATAAACGCCGTAAATAGCCGGGCTAGTATAAATACTAAGATCTAGTATATTAATACCGGCCTAGTTATAATAGCTATAATAAACGGGCTAGAGGTATATAGGGTTAGGGTAATAAGCTAGCGCCTTAAATAGCTCCTACGGGACCCCCCGGGTAATAATAATACTTATATAAAAGAATAGATTATACTAGACCTAGCTACTTACGCGGGCTAGTACTAGGAGGTCCTGTGCGCGTTAGAGTGGGTAAAGCTTGCCCTATAAGTAACTAGAACTTAGGAGGACTGCGGTAGAAGGTTGGGAGCTATTTTAATTAGTAGTTAGGTATAGAGCGCAATATACCCAGTTTTCCTTAATACGTAATATACAGTACGGCCCCGGCAGATTGCTCCGTCGGGGGGAAATAAACCTTAATATATCTAACGTCTCTTTAAGTTAGTATAATATTAAGCGCTATTACGCTATAAAAAAAGTAATATTAGAAGTACGGATTAAGTAGTAAGTAGTAAGAACGCTAAAATACTAAGCCTAAGTTACTAAGGTAAAAAGTAATCTTTAGTTAATTAATATAATTCTAATAAGTTTTTTAGCTAAGTAAAATGCTTATATTAATTAGCGGGTAAGCCTTAAATAGTATTAGTATAGGACGTAAAAGGCTTTACGAATAGTACTTTATAATATAATATAAAAAGAGATTAGCTAGATTTTTAATCTTTTTACTTATTATTAAGAGTAAAATATTATTAAACTTAGTTATTATTCTAGACTATAGAAATTAGGTTATTAAAGTGCTTCTAGCTTAAAAATAGGATTACTTTTTTATAACAAAATAGGGCTAAAATAATCTTTATATTTTACTATACTTAATATAATAGAATATAAAGAAGGAGATCGATTTATATAGCGGGTAATTAAGAGGATTTAAAAAGATTTAATATTATATTAAATTATTATACTAAATAGCGTCGTATCGGCTAGCTAGTAATATAATATAGAGATTTATTTTTAATTTAGTAACTAAGATACGTTATTAAAGAACTTATATAATATAGTCTAAATATATATTATAAATTAATTTATTAAGAGGCCGTTACTTATTTTTGCGGCCTTCTCTAGACTCTTAGCCCTATATAAAATAAAGTAATATTTAATAACTTAATAGTTTTACCTCGCTTAAACTAATAATACGCTATATAATTTAATAACTATAAGAACCCCTTTTTTAAATACTAGTTAAATAGGAACGCTATTTTAGTTTTTAAGGCTAACTAATCTATACGAATAGTTCGCGTTTAGTAGTAATTAGTTTATTAACTTAAGTTTGTAATAAGAGTAAAGGTCGCGGGGCTAGAACTTATAAAACTTAAAGAAAAAGAGATATATTATAAGCGAAATAAAAATAAATATAAGATATTATAAAGCTAGGCCCTTCTCTTATATCCTAACTATATTATATTATACTATAATATTAAGTATATTAATAATATACTAACGGTAATAGTAGCTATTATATAATAATAGTCCTCGATATTATAGCTTTAGGGTATAGCTTAGAAAAACTAATCTCTAAAACGATATAAATAGTACGAGAGATATTTAGTAAATTTAAATTAATAAACTAGAGTATAAATATCCTTACTAATTTAACTATACTCTAACTCTTAAGTTTTCTTAATTTAGATTCGATTTAGTATTAACTATAGGAAATACTAAACTCGTAGATTTATATCCGCGTTATTTAGTATTAGTTATACGTTATTATAAAGCTATTTTTATTACCGTTTCTTAACGTCCCTATATAAAATAAAGTCCTATATATATATCTCGTTTAATATAATAAGCCCTATATATAATAATAAGTAATACTTTAATATTAATAATAAATCGTAGCCCTTAATAATTATTAATTATAAATAGAGGCGCCCTTATATATAAAACACTACTATTATTATTATAGCTATTATAGTTTATAAAAAGAGCTTATTAAATACGGTTATTATTATAATATTTTAATTAATTAATAGGTCCTAAATAGCTAACGTAAGGTTTTTAAGGACTACCTCTTTTTTTTTTAGGTTATAGCGAGCGTTAGACGATATTAAGTAGCGGATAATTAAATAACCCGTTTAGTATTATTAAGGTTATAATTACCGGAATATAAAATATCTTAGGGATTCCCTATATAGGAGGTATATAAAGTTTTTACTAATTAAAATAAAATTTATATACTTAATTATATTACTAAAAAGATTAGAAAAAATAAAATAATAAATTTCTTTTATCTATTTTTATATTAGGTATTATAACGCTATTTTTAAGTAAAAGTTATTATAATTTTTATATATTAGCTAAAAAAAGTTAATAAGCTAGGAGAAACGAGTTATATATAAATTAGTATAGAACGCCGAGAGCTAGTTTTAATACTAACGAGCGTCTTAGAGTAGTATTTACTTCTTATATAATAATGAGTAAGGCTATAATAAGTCGATCTCTTATAAAAAAGAGTCTAGGGGAAGTAAAGGTTGAGACCCGCTTTTTATTTTTATTTAAAAAGCTATTTAATAAGAAATGTTTTTAATAATAAAAGTAACTAATATATATACATATAAAAAGAAGAACCCGAAGGTTTTATAAAAATAGCACCTCTATAAGCTTATGCCTTTTTTATATAATATCTATAACTAGCCGTACTTTTAACTCCTATAAAAGCTTTTAAATATAAGTAATAAAGTAGTATATTAGAAATAATAAGCGTTTTCGAGTCCTATAATCCTCTAAAGTACGCTTATATAAAGTAAATAATAAGAAATATCTACCTTATAAAAATAACTTAGAAATAATTAAAAAGTATAATAGCGCTAATCTCTTTATTTTAAAAAGACTTAAAATAAGTAAAATTACTCGCGAGTATTAAGCTAGGCTATTGCTTATTTCTAAAATTAGTAAAAGACTTTATTTTTAATATATTATATAGCAATTTAAGAGTGCGTATTATAAAAATAGGCATTACGATTATAAATTTATATAAAGTTTATTTAGTTCGTAACGTACCTTTACATCCTTATTAAAACGGTCTATTTAGTAATTGATTATCTTAACTAATTTCTCCTAGTCCGAGTTATATTAAAATACTATTTTAATATTATTAAAATAACTATTTTTATTATTATAACCGAGTTCGGAAGATCGAGTATACTTTCTATATTTAAACTCGATAGTAGTCTTATAGAGCGGTACTAATTAGAAAATATTCCTTTTATTAAGGTAACTATAATAGACGTTTTAAAAAACTCGCTTAAAATACTAAGTCCGTTCGTATTCTTTTATTAAATTAGTACCGCAAATATAAAAGTACTAAATATACTCCCGCTTATATAATATTTATTAACGTATAGTTTATTAAATAAAAAATACGTTAGAATTAAGCCGAGCTGGATTATAATAATAGCTTATTACCTTACTCTACGAATTATATTTATAAAAAATTATCTCGAACTCGATTAAATAAAAAACTCTCTTATAACCGTTACTAAAGCTAATACTAAAGTAGAGTTATAAATATATTAAGCTCTCTAAATATAGGGTAATAAAACTAAGATTATTAATAGCTACGTTATAAAATACTAATTAATAAAAATAAAGTACTATACTTATTAAAACTATACGAATTAGTTAGTTTTAAGAAGTAGCTAAGGTTATAGATCTTACTTTAAACGGTATTTTTCTCTTTTTTTTATAATATTTTAAACTATAGGATTATAAGGGCTTATAAGTTCCCTCTTAAGACGAGTTAATAAATAGCTCGCTAGAGAACTTCTTAAGCTCGTTAAAATCTAGCTTATAAAATAAATAAGAAAAGGAGATATAAATAGATATAAATAATAATCTCTATAATAAGCGTAGTAGAGCTTTTTATCTTATTACTTACGAGTAATAATAAACCTTAGACCTAATACTTAATTAATAATTATTATAACTTATAAAAGACTATATAATATTTACTATAGTTATATTATTAACTAACTAGCTTATATAACTTAATAATTCTTACCTTATTTAAGTAAGCTTTAAATAGTATTATAATAAAATAAGTTTATATTAACTAGCTTAGAATCTCGTTTATTTTATACTATATTACTTATTACGTAAGTACTCTTAAATAAGCGTAATTTACCTTTTCTTTTATTTACCCTTTATTTATATAAATAAAGAAATTATATAACTTATTATAAGCTAAAATTATAGAGGGCTAAAAATAAGTTTACTTTCGTTCTAAGGACTATATAGCGACGTATTATCTATTACGACTAATTAATATATACTAAAAAAGGTCGTAGCTTACTCTATTAAAAAAAATAAAAATAAGGTTAGGTATAAATAAGAATTAACGATTCATAAGCCTAGGGTATATAGTACGTTATTTCGTACTAAGTCTTAGATCTCTCTTAAATAAACCTTATAATTATCGACTAATAATACTAACTTAAAGAGAATTATTTACTTAATTTACCTCTATTTAAGCCCGCTAGCCTCTCTTACTATATTTTAATATTCTTAATAAAAACGATAATTATTATTAACGTAGCCTTAATACTCGAACTAAGTATTACTTACTTAGTTAGTAATATCTAATCTAACTATGCGTTTTCTATATTAAAAAAGCCTATTTCTTATATTTAGGCTTTTTAATTTTAACTACTTCTTTTAAACAAAACAAGGGAACTTAGTTATATTAATAATACGTTTAACGAGCGGATGATTAAATTAGTAATTATATTTATTATAAGGGATTACTAATATATTTATTACGAGGGCTACTACTTAGTAATAGTAAATTTATATATAATAAGCGTATTTTTATATTAAGAAGTAATTAAAAGCGCATAGAAATATATATAATTTATTACGCCCTAACTAAGCTAGCCAGGGCTCATATAATTATTTATATATTTTCTATTTTTATTTAAATTCTTACTTCTTAAAAGCTTATATAAGTTATTCAAGGATAATATAGGACACTTTATATAAAATAAATGCCGCTTTTATAACTAAACTCATATATAAGCTAACTAGTTTTAACTTAACTAATTATAAAGAACTAATAAGTAATAAATAGCCTCTTTAGCTACTTAATTTCGGACCCTTTACTCTATATTAATATACTTAATTATAATATATATAAAAATATTAAATAATCTAGTTTTTATAGTAATCTATCTAGCTATACCCGCGGTCGCTAGGGATAATAACCTAGCTTATAAATAAATAATAGTAATAAATTACTATGTTTATATTTCTATATAAAACAAAGCCGCTTTAATAATTAGCTAAACGAACGTATAATCTAAAAGAAAAACCGGGATCTATATAATAACTCGACTAGAGCTAGGGGAATTGTTAGTACTACTAAATACGAACGAGAGTATAATTATAATAATTATAATAAAGGGTATTATAATTATAGATATAGAGAGAAAGAAGCTTATAAATATAGCCGTTATTAATATATTTACTAAAGGGGCTTTTAATATTATAATTATAGCACTTATACTAAGAGTAACGTATATAAATAGGATTAGGAAGTATACGCCCTATAATTATTATATAATTATAATAGCTATAGTATATTAATTTATTTCGATACTTTAAATCTATTCTTTTATAAAAAGGCGGGGAACTTTATATTTATTAATAATAAAAGATTTTATTTTATTAGTAAAAAGTATCGTATAAAGAGCACGCGTTTTGCTCCGAGGACTAGTTTAAGGACGGTAGTTATATATATTATAATAGTATAAATACCTAAACGTTATATAAAACCCGCCTCTAGCTAAGCTTAGAACGACCCTTTTTTATATATTAATAGCTAAGGATACTAAGTATTTATAATTTATTTTCTATAACTTAATTAAAATTATAAAGACCAATTTATTTATTATTTTAAACGCCTTTTTATAGCTTTTAGTATAGATTCTTATTATAAGAAAAGTAGCTACCTAATTAATATTACGATATAAAGAGTTATTAAGCTCTATTTATTAAATTAGAAATAGAATATACCCGCGACTCTAATATCTATAATAACCGCTAATAATAAATAAATCGACCGTTCGGCCGCTAATTAGTAAGTTATTATAATAATAATCTCTCTTTATTTTATAAAAGTTAAGTTAAATTAGCTAACCTTTATTATTACTAAAGGCGTACGATTCGGCTCTTATTTTTATAATACTATATAGATATTAAAGCTCATAGTTACGCTTATATTATATATTACTCTTTAAAAGCGGATCTTCTTTTTATTAAAGAAAATAAAACTTATTAAAGATCGCTATAGCGACTCGTTTATAAAGTATATTATAAGAAATATATAGAGCAAATACGATATATAAAAGCGTATAGAAAAGTAAGCTCTAGGCCGTAATTAAAAGCGTTTATATATAGCTTTTAATAATAACGTCTCTCTCTTTACCCTAAGTTAGAGGTAATATATAATATAATAAGAGCTATATTTAATAATTACGAGAGAGCTTAAGATTTATATATAACTTTAAGAGAACTAAGCTCGATACTAAATATATAATAATAGGTACTTAAATTAATTATTTATTATTTTTATCTACTTATTATAATAGAAGCTATATATACTATATATATATCGAAATATATAGTATATATATTATATCCTAAGAATAGTTTTAAATATTATTAATATTTTATATTTTAGTTATAAGAGGAGTTTAAATATCTATAGTCTTAGAAATTATAATATTTAAGAAATATTAGAAATCCTTAGTATTAAGCGAAGTACCTCGCGACTTATAATATAGCTTATAATATAACTTCGTTTTTAATCTTATTTAATATTATAAATACTATATAATAATATAAATAAGAAAAATAAAGTACTTACTAATCTTTTAATAATTTTAAGCTCGACTAGCGTTATTATATATATATTATAAAGAGGATACTTCTTAGTAATAGCTAAGAGGACGACTCCCGTAAACGTAGTCGTTTTTTATATTTATATATTTATTTATATACGGCTCGATTTAAGTAGTAAATTAAATCGGTATTAATTAGATTTCGTTACTATTAGAGCCGAAGTAAACTTCGTAATAATATACGCTTATTTATACTTCTAGCCTATACTTATAAGATTTTAATCGTATATAGTAAGAGAAGTTAAAAGTAGCTAAGAAAATTTAAAAGTAATTAAAATTATATAACCTTAAGAAAAAGTAAGTTATAACTATACTTAAGGCTAAGAAAAATGTCTTATATTCTATAAATATAAATATATTATAAATCCGAAGCTAGTGCCCTTTAGTAACTAATATTATTAAATATTTATTATAATATCTTAAGTCGTCCGGGTCCTAAGCTACTTAGCTATTATATTTAATATTTTATATTACGTTTTAAAGAAGTAATATATATACTAATTTATAAAAGAATAAACTTCTTTTTAACCGCGCGGCTTTTCAAATTTTTATATTAATTAGGGCCCGCTAATAAACGAAAAATATAAAATAGTTACGTTTTATAAAACTATAACGGGCGATTAGAACTAATTAGTCCTTAACTTAAATTATTATATAATAAATTATAATAGTTCTTTAATAGCATAAGATAAGTAAGTTTATATTAAAGTTATTTTTATAAAATACTAATAACTATAAGTAAATCCTTTTTCTTATTTACCGGTCCCTACTTATTAAATAATATAATGAAATCGTAGGCTAATTATAAGTATAATACGCAAAACGACGATAGTAACGAGCGTTATATTAATTATAAAATAGACCTTAATAAAACGTACGCCCTAATATACTATTATAAGCGACTAATATATCTTAGATCTAGTAGTTAGTAATAATAATAATACTCTATTTTATAGTTAATAACCCTATAAGGGGCTTATACTTAGCTAAGGGTAAGTTAGCTAATCTAGCTTAGGTATAATAAACTAAGGTAATAGTAAAACGTTATTAATATATTTAAATCGGTTATTCTTATTTTAATAATAATACCCTTAGTACGGGCCTTAGTAAAGCGTATACTATTTTATAATTATTAATAAGTAATAATAAATATACGTAGATATTTCATAAGTTTAATAAAGCGCTCGAGAGGGTAGACTAAAAGCGCCTACTTAGGCTAGGTATTATAATATAGCTATTACGAATACTCGTCCTTACCTTAGCCTTACTAAAGTATTTATCCTATAAATATAAATAATTCGTAATTATAATATTAAACGGTTACTAATATATAATCTCTTACTATCTATCTCTTTATTAATATAGTAATATATTGCTCTTATATTATATATTTAATTAATTATATTAATTGCTACTTATATATTTATAATATAACTAGGTATTACTTTAATTTAATAAGCACGGTTATAAAAGCTTTTTATATTAATATTAATATTTAGTAGTCGGTCTCTCGAGTCGAAATAATATAATAAAGGGTAAAAACCGATCTACGTTCTAAATAAATACCTTAGAGATTAACCTTATTTTAATAATATAATGAAAAAGGTCCTAGTTTAATATAGTATAGAGATTATAAATATTTAATAAAACGCTTATATATCCTATTATATATATTTTACTAGAAAAAGGCTCGGATCGTAACCTTTATAAATTAAGTTATAAACTAGCCGTATTGAACGCTAGAAGCTACTTATATAAGCTATTTAGTCCTTTAAAATTATACATATTTTACTAAAAATATATATTATCCCAAGAAGGTTCTTATAAAATTAATGTATTTTTAGGACTTTTTTTATTATCCGTTTAAGCCTTATATTTCTGGGCGTAAAATATTAACCTCGTCGGGATTAGGCTTTCGAAAGAAATTATATAATACGATATATTTTTTAAGTTTATAATATGCGTAATATATACTAAGTATATACTTAACTTAATAAAGTAATATAGTTATAAAACTGCGATATAACGCGGGATCTTAGTAAAGTTATTTTTATAAAACGGTACCGAAGGTCCGTAAAGCTTTTATTTTCTATAATACATTAGCGTTTAGAAACAAAAGTTAAGTTAGTTTGCAAAGCTAATATTAATAAAAGACTATTTCTCTTATTACTTTTTAATTCTTTAGTTTTTAAACATATATTTAATTACTACGAAGTTTATTGCCCTATAAGTCCTTTAACCTAGCCTCGTATAATAATATATAATGGCTAATATATCCCCTCCCTACCTTACTTATTTTAAAATTTTATAGTTAACTTTTTATTTATAATATATATTACGGTATTATCTTATACTAAGTAGTAGATACGTAGTACCCTAAATTTAAAAATAAATACGCTAAGCTATATTACGAGTTTTAATAAACTAAGCGCGCTATAACTAATATTTAAATTTCGCTATACTATTAGTTAAGTATATTTAATATACTAACTTATTTTTTTATAAGCTAATTATATCCGCTATCTACTTAAGAGTATAAACCCCGCGGGAAATTAAAAATACGTTAATAAGAATTACTCTTTCTTAAGACTTAATTATAAGCGAATATTTTATAATAAATTTTAAAACTATATTTATAAAAAAAATATATAAGAGGCTAGACTTATATAGTTTAGTCCGGGCTATTACCCGTATTTTACTTCTTTATATTATATAAACCCCGCGTAGGTCCTATTTAATAATTTATTTTTATAAATACTCCGCTTATATAATCTCTCTCCCTTAACTAAGGGTTAATATATATACTAAAGAATTATACCTCCGTAGCTTTATAAAAAGCGGGTTCTTATTACTTAAAATAGTACTAATCAAGGTTTTATTATAGATTATTCGTACGCGCCTTCTTTCGAGTTCGTATATTAATTATTTAAAAAAAAGCGGCCTATGGCCGGTCTTAAAGCTAAGTAATATCCTAAAATATATTATACTTTATAACTCTAATACTACCCGCACCATTATATTATTAAGTATTGATAAAATAAGTATAGACTTTAATACCCCCTTCTAAATATACTTAACTCCTAAAGCTATAAAAACTATTATAAATATTATTATAACTTATTACTTATATATATATCGTATACTTAAATCGTAGGCTCTTATTTAGTAATACCCTCTAGATTAAAAAACTTATTAAGAGCACTAATCCGGATATATTAATATATAATCCGTAAATACCTCGTAAGCTATATATATACGTATTTATAATCTTAAATCGTAGCTTAGCGTCGTTAGTTATAATAAATAGGGTAGAAATAGTATAAGTACCCGTATACGTACTTACGGGGGCTAAGCTATCGTCCTCTAACTTACGTAGTATTATATTTTAAAAAGTAGATTTACTAACGCTTACTCCGATTATTATACTAAACTATTAAAGAAAGGTATATATTATTATAATAATTACTTCGTTACTTTTATTATAAAGAGCGTATAATACTATATTCTGCGTATTTAAAATAAAGCTATAACTAAAATTAAAAAGGACGAGCGTCGGCGCCTATACTTTAGTTAGCGTCTCGACGTCCTATAATATTATTAGCCTAGAGGTAATAGTAACTAAAGTCTAGCTAGCTTAGATCGGCTATTAATAATTATTAAATACTATAATAAGTTAATTAATAATAATAAATACTAATACTAACGTAAATATAATAAGGAAGAGTACGACGCTAGTTTAAACCGGAGTAAACCCCTTAATATTTATAAAGTATAAGGGTATATAATATAGCTATTTATATATTTATAATTACTATTAGCGTATTATATTGCGCGCTTAGTATTATATTACTCTCATTATAAAGCCTTAAATAGCGCTATAAATATATATTATAATAAAGCTAGTAATTTAAAAAAGTCGGCGTTATAAAAATAGGGATATTATAAAATATAACTCGTAAATAATAATTAGCACTATATTAACTACCCTAAGTAATAATAATATAAGAGTACTAGCGCTACCCTAACTATAATATAAACCTCCTTAAAAAACGGCTATTAATAATAAAGTAGCCGAGCTAATAAATATAGCGTTTTCTAGCTAGTTTATATCCTCGAGTTTTTTATATATTTTATTAGCTAAAAACGTAATATTAACGGGCTAGGGTATAAGAATAAGTCTAGTTATATAAAATAAGAATATAATATAAAAAATCTAATACTAAGTTATATACTAAGTAATAACGCTACTTAGTATAGGACTAGTATAGTTACCTAATGCTTATACTACTTACTTAAAAGTAAACGGCGTAGTTAGTAAAAAAAAGAACGAGCTTAAGAGGGAGGGTTTTTATATTATACTATATTACGTAAGTCGGACTAGTAAAGGGATAAAGTTAGTAAAAATTAATAAGTATAAGACGATAATACTAGTACTACCGATACTTTAAAGAGACCGCCTTATTAATATTGAGTTAATAGAACGCAATATGTAATAAAAGACCGTACTTAAAATAAAAAAAGTAACTAAGATAATTAGGCATAGCCGTTAACTAAATATATAGCTTAGATCTATTATAAATAATATTAGTATAGCGTTAATTAGGAAGTACGCCGTACTTATTTAAAAACCGTCGTACGTACTAAGCTCGAGGTCTATAATAATAACCTATAACTATAAGTATACTAAGGATAGGAAGTATTTAAAAAAATATCGAACTTATAAAAAAGTTATAATAATATAGGTATTAAGGGTAACTATAAGTAATAATAAGACGGCCGTTATTATAATAATAAAATAATATCGTAAGGGCTTTTATTAAGCTAGGTTTTAGCTAAGGGCATCCTCTCCTAGCTCTTTAAAATAAACGCTCTATAAATAATAAACGTACGGAAGTATATTAAAAAATAAAAATAGAGGATTATATAAGAAATATAAGTAAAAAATAACGTAAACTTATTAAAACGTAAATTTTAAGTTAAATTTAAAGGGCCTTTACCCTTGTATAATAAAAAGTAGTATTAAAGTACTTATCTAAAAATAGAGACCGATAAGCGGTAGTAGAGGCGCTTTTAGTATTTAAATATTAAACCTATTTATAATAAATAGCTTATATATAATTATTACGAGGAGTTAAATAAAAGCCTATTTATATTATAAATAAATAAGAAAAGCCGCTCTTAGTTATAAAACGGTAATATTTAATAACTTTAAGAATGCTTTTAGCGTAAGGCTTTAATAATAAATTCTAAATATAAGTTAAATAGCTAGAATATATAAGGCTTAATACGAAATTTAAATAGCTAGCCGAAGCTTCGTCGCGCTATATATTATTAATATAAACGATTATAAAATCTTCCGTCGTCTTACTATATACCCTTTTACTTCTATAATATTAAAAATACTATAATACGCTTTATAAGTTATTTAAAAGCGTTACCCGCTCGCCTCTTTTTAAGACTTAGGGGAGGTAATTTTAAAATACCCGCTATAAAAAGCCTTTAAGTAAACCGAAGTATTATTATATATTATAAGTAAATAGATTTATTTGGTAAAAATCGTAGCCGATTTTATTAATACCCTAGAATAAAGAGCATTGTTATCGTTACGACTTTTTACTAGAGGTAAGTAAGTAGACGTTAATATAATTACAAAGTATTTTCGCTTATTATAGCCGGCTTATCCGTCTTTCTATTTTAGTAATTTAGTAATCTTTATATTTAACGATATAGAAATAGCTACGAGGCTTTATAGGACTTTTAATATTACTACGCTTATTTTATATAATTACGACGGGGCGTAGTTCGCGGCTATTATTTATATAGATTATATATAGCTATACGGAGTATAAACTAAAAATAGCTCGAAATTAAAGTAATAAGCCTAAGCCTTATTTCCTAGTTATACGGTTTATTTCTCTAAGCTACTCGTTACGATACTAAATAAGGATACCGGAGTATTAATATTACTAAGCTTATAAATATTAACTAGCGGGGGTATGCTTATACTATATACCGACGCCGCTTTTTTATAAAATTTACGAGTACGAATATACGTAGAGCTTTTAGCTTAAAATCTAGATTTTAAAGACTTTAATATTTCCGAGCAGCTTTAGTAAATATAACTAAAACACTCTACTTTTTTTAATAAAGCGTTTATATATAAAGAAACTTCGCTATTACTAGTTAGCTTAACTTTTATAGCTAATATAAGGAGTAATATCGGTCTATTTATATTTAGTACCTCTCCCTTACTATTTTAGCTATTTTTATTTATTAAAAAAGGGCCCCCTTTAATAAAATAAGGCTTAAGTAAGACTACTTATACGTTACTTAAAGATCTATATAGTTTATTATTATTTTCGTATATAGTTAGCCCCTTTTTTAAAGTAACTAAACTACGTAGTAATTTTATTTTTAGTATAAGAACTTATCGGACTTTATATTTAATATTACCTCTTATATTACCCTCTATACTGCCCTTTATATTAAAGGAATATAGGACTATTCTTAGTATACTTAGCGAGGCCGTAGCCTTTTATTAAAGCTCTTACTTATTAAAAAATACCGAACTAATAATAATATAATTAACTATTAAGAGCGGCTTTAAGAGCGAGTTTTATTATTATTATATTAGTTTACTATTTTATAAAGAGATAGCCTACTTTAGTAGTAATTATAAAGTCGCCCTATATCTAAAAATTAGTATTACTAAGCGTAAGATTAGAAAAATAAAGTATTATTAATCGGACTTTTAAATTTAGTATAATATTTATAATTTATACCATAACTAGGGGCCGGATCGATTTATACTTCTTTATACGCTACTAAAGGGATTTTAAGTAAAGTAAGGAAATAAAATAGAGTAATAAGTATAACTTAAAAAAGTTTATAAACGGCTTAAAAATAATTATAACCCCCTATTAAAATATCTAAACGTTACTAAAGAGCTATATACTACTTTAGTTTATATAAAACTCTTATATAAAAGATTAATAATTAATAATTACTACTTTAAGGTATATTAAATATTATTAGAGCCGGAGTTTACTACTTATATAAGCCTTAGTCCTTAACTAATTATACTAATATTAAAGTAGGGAATCCGTTAATATGCGCTATATATTATTTATAAAACGCGCAAGTAGTAATAATAAAAGAAATAAGAAGTAAGAAGTTTATAAAATTTAGCGTAATTAACGTTTTATATATTTAGTTATAAACGTCCTATATATAGTATTAGTTATATATTACTTCCTCTTAGTAATATACCTTATCTTTTTAAGCTTAACCTATATAAGCTAGGCCTATAGTCGTTCTTACTAAGTATATATAACTACGATTAGATATACGAGAATAACTATTATAAAAGCTAACTATAGATACTTTAGAGTAGCTCTTAATTACGCGCTACCTATTATACTATTCTATACTATCCCGACCCTATATTTTAGTTTACTAACTAACTACTATAGCTATTACTGAAAGTTTGCGGAGGCTAATTATAATAACTTCGGCTTCTTAAATATTAAGAATATTTACGAGAGAGGAAGTGACTTATAATTAAAACTATAGCTTAATTAAATTATATATAGTCTATATAGTACGGGTTTAGTACGTAACAAGCTATAAATTCCGGATCCTTTATCTATTTTATCCCTTTTTTAGCTACGTATAGTAATATAATAGCTATTTAAACCGGCTCTACTTCGCTACCCAAATAAAAAAGTAAAAAACGACTTTAATAGTATCCTAATTTATATATTAGCATATATTAAGAGCTTATTAGTGCTTTTTATAGTATTTAACGAAAGTTACTTAGTAAGATTTCTAAATATTAGTACGTCCCTAGAAGTCTATAAGTATATGCGGTAAATACTCCTTATATATAAAGATTTATAAACTACTCTAGGCCTTAATTATAAAGTAAATTAATATAGTCTTAATAAGTTTATATAATATATATATATACGTTCGTTATCTCTTAGACTTACGATTCGGCTTTAATTACTTATTATTTTCGTTCTTACGCCCCTTCTTTTAGTACTATAATTTTTACAATTATTATAGCCCTATATATCGTTTTAATACTAGTTATACTCGTAATAACCGTTAGGATTTTATAAAATAAAGTAAACGAAAAGGAGGGAATAGTATAGATTTAAGTACGTAACTTATTACGCTAATAATATAATATTAATAGTAATAAAGCTATATAAATAAATAAAGCGCTTTATCTAAGTCCCTAACTTAGTTAGGTCCATTATTATAGTAATATAAAATACTATAGCCGGCGTAGTTATTATTATAGTTATATTAAATAAATCCTTAGTTATTATTAATTTACTATTTAATATATTAATAAGTATTAAATACGTATATATAGCCTTAGATTACGCCACGATTCTTAACTACGCTTTTTATTTAATATAAAACCTAGCCGCGTTTATCCTTTTATTTAAAAAGATTAAATAGCTATAGAAGCTAATAAAGAAATACCTTAACCTAGAGACCGTTTTGTTTACTAAGCTCGGCTTAGTTTTAATATTAATTATACTACTACTAACTAATTTTAAGTTTAGGCTACTTCGCTTCGTATTACTAGGGCTAGACGTTATTACTATCGTCCTCTTTATAATAATAACAGCCTATATAGTCTCTTTATATAAAGTATTTTAAGTTATAGTAGGCCTATTTAGAGTTAAAGCGAGCAAAGGGGATATTTATAGCGCATTTATTATAAATTTATTATTATATTTAATTATAACTACGCTCGCTCTCGCGCAGACTATATTATAAAAAAGGGATCGAAATACTAAGGGGTTTCGGTATGTAATATACGGCTTTTTCTTTTAATTAAAGCGAGCGCTTTTTTTATATAAAACTAAATAAAAAACGGTGGATAAGGGACGGAAGTAGCTATTTTAAATCGTATAGAGAGTTAAAATAACTAGTAAAATTTTAAGCGCTTAAAGCTTATTTTAAATAAGCTAAGTACTTCGTATTTAAAAAATTACGGCAGCATTTCTATTTATAAATAAATTTATTAAATATAATAATACTATTATAATATATAATCCTAGTACCTCGGAAAATATCGTTTTAATTATCGTCCCGCGGCAATTCTTTATATATTATCTTATTGTTTATAGCCTATTTATAGGTATTAATATACCTATATATAATTAATATAAGCGTCCGTAGTATTATATTCCTAAATATTATGATCGTCTTCGTATCCGGACTAACGGGGCTAGTAAGTAAACTATTTTATAATATTAAGTAGCTCGTATACTTTAATATAGACTCTTATTAATTAGATATACTAAATAATCTTCTTATAATAATTAGCTAATAAACGTTAAAAGAGACCCTTACGCGCCTCGGGATCTTTTTTAAAAAAGTATCATTTAAAAATTAGTTAAGAGGCGAGCTTACGGCTCTTATTAACTACGATATTATAAGATCGATTATAAAAAATCCTTATAATAATAACCGCGTTCTTAATTTAGTATCCTTAAAAACTATAATAGCTAGACTACGACTTATTATTAACTATATTAACTTAAATATCTAAAGACTTAATTATTAACTCCGTATTCTAAGCGACGTATAAAAGTAATTACAAAAGCTAGCGTTATTAATAATAGAGGAAGTAGATTAGGATAATCTTATTATATAAATTCGGTTAGAAAAAGCGCTCTTCGATTATAAATTAGAAATAGGGGAGACGTAAATAGAAAAGTTATATAGCTACGATTATTATAAAGTTTACCGTATATTAGCCTTAAGGATTAAATTAAAAAGATATATATATATTAGTATATAATACTAGGGAGGAATCGCTTATAGAGATATTTATAAAAAGTAAGCCTAGAATAATAAAAAGAATTAATACCCTCTATCCTCTTTTATTTAGAACTATTATCTATATAACTTATAAAATAGTAGTTATAGGGCTAGTCCGTAATTTATTACCGTACTAGTTTACGCTTTTTTAAATAGTTTAATATAATATAACTACGATTGTATTAAATTAAATAGCCCTTTTGAAATACCGGCGACCTTTTAGCTACTTAGTAGTTTAGAAGGGCTTATACCTATATATATTTTATTCTACCGATCTATAACTATATAAGTTTAGGCTATTAAACTAAAAAGATCTACCCTAACCCCGACTAAATACTACCGTTATCCTTAACGAGGAATATATCTAGGTTAAATATCCTCTTTATTAATAGTCTAATCCGAGCGAAAACTTACAGCATCCTCGCTATTAATAGCTAATATCCTTTAATATTTTATTAAAGCCTTACTTTATTATAAGTTTTTAAGTAGCTAGCGTATTATCGTAAGAAAAGTAAGTATAGATCTTAGTAAGCGCGCCTATATATATTTACTAATATTTATTAAAAAAGACTATTATTTTACTTATCGGCCCTATATCCTATTGAATTATTACTAATAAGTAATATTCTTCTTAGTTCGACGATTATTAATTAGTAAATGCGTATTTTTTAGACTATAGGCTAGGCTTTCGAATTTATAATAAGTAGGTAATAAGCGACCTTAGTTATAATACGTTCTAGTAGTCCCGTATTTAGAAATAACTTTGTTAATATAGTTAACCGATCCGATATAAGATCGCTATATAATAAATAGTAATAGCTTTAACTAGCCTTTTATAACGTCCTTAATAACCTAAGAGCGGCTATAAAGTCTAGTTATTAATAAAGGGGGAAAAAGTTATCCTTTATTATTTTATTTTAAGCCTAGCTAAGTCCCTATAGTATAAGAACTATTTATTAATAACTAAAAAGTCGTAACGAAGTAGGCCTTATTATTTCTATATTATATATTAAAATATAAACGTCTTATTTAAGAAAATATAATAATATTAAGCGAGCCTCGGGCTAGAGTAGTAATAAGCGGCGAGTTTAAAATAGAGCTTCTTTTAGCCTTATTAAAAAAGCTCTCTTAGCCCCTTAGAACTATACTTATATCGCTTCTTATAATATATTACTAACTATCTCGAAGTTATATCTTAATAATATCTTTTTATAAAATAGCTAAAGCTAATTTTATAATTAATAACGAGTATATAAAGGAGTATATTACTTAAGGATTAGGGATTAAATTATTTTATTAATAACTATTTATATACTAAGACTCCCTCCCCGTATTTACGGCCCTTAGTAACCTACTTCTCGAGGGTAGCTATTTAGTACTAAGTTAAACGACGTTATAAAAAACGCTTCTATTCCTTTATCCTTATAAACTTTAAAAGTAAATACTACCGCGCCGGCGATACCCTACTAATAATAATTATATTTCTTTATACTATAGCCCGGATTTAGCTTCTTATTATTATTATAACCCAATCTACCTCTAATTTATAAATAGCCGCGTCTTATATAAAATAAATAAAGAAATAAAATAACCCTTATATTAATACGGCTATATACGCCCCCGTTTACTAACTCTACTTTAGTTCTAATAATAAATTCGATCGTAGGCGCTATTTCTCTATTATTAGCCCGGTTACTTAGCTAAATTGGATTTATTACCGTAGCTAATTCTCTATTCAAAATAGGGCTTACGGAAAATATATATTACCCTTAATTTTAAAGAGTATCCGAGGTATAGTACTTACGTATAATTATTAAGAAACTAGTATACTTTAGTATTATAACTACTATAAAACTATAAAACTTTATAACTTTATAGTACTAATAGCCTATATTATTAAAAAAGGCGTTAACAAAATTATTTATATATTAAATATAGCGTCTACTAGTTATCTTAAGAGTAGTAGTATAAGTACCAATAAGAAATATATAAACCTCTAGTGCTTTACTAAGGACTAATAAAATTATATTAGCTCGTACTAAAAGCCGAAGTAACTAAGCGATTCTCGTAATAAATCTATATATATATTATAAGTTAGTACTAAGCTTTATAGCTTACTACTTAATTTATATTTATATCCTTTTCGTTTTCAATATTTCTTATAAACCGCGCTATTATTATAGTTATTAACGGCGGACGCAGTAACTTTAATATACAAGCGCTTCTTCCCTAACCCGCCCCCTCTTACCCTACTTTCTTACGATACTTTCTAACCTAAGTTTAATTATAATACTTCTAAATATTAAGCTTACTTATATAGCTCCTTATTAGTTAGTATTATTAATAAATAAAAATAATAAATACTATCTTATTTTTGCGTAGTATTTAAATTAGTTAATAATAATAAGAATTTTATATAGGATTACCTCTAAAAACCGAACGTTATAATAGTAACTAACTCGCGATCGTATTATAAATAATAGTACTTATAGCTTATCTTTTTTTCTTTTTTATCTTTTTCCTGTATTATTTAATATATAAGTTATATAACTAGATAAGTTTTATAATAATTATATCATAAAAACTGTTAAAATTTATTATTAACTAGAAAAAATACTTATAAAATACGAAGTACTAGGCGTATTAGCCGGCCGGCTAATAATTAAGCTCCTATAGCTATACGTTAGTTTAGAAATACTAGCGTATATCTTTTCTTTTTTAAAACTTAGAAAATAAAGGGTAGTTCTTATTTATTTAAAACCCGCTTATAAAATCGTAAAGGACGTCCCGCGTTATATCTATAATAAATATTATAAAACTAATTAAAAAGTATTTATTATTGAAAATAAAGAGCGTACTAAGGACTAATATATCTCCTATATTTTTAAATACGTTAGGTAATATACGGCTAAATAAGTTAAATACTTTGCCCTATAGGCTAGTTATAAAGTTAGGGCTATTGATATAAAACCGCGCTCTTATATTAAAGTCCTTTATATAAGTTAGTTTACTATATAATTAGTTATTATTACTATAAAGATATTTATTAATTAGCCGCTCGGCGTTAGCTATACTTAGGATATATATTAGGGCGTACGTAATAATTTATTTATTATTAATATACTTTAATAATAGAGCTTAGAGATCGCTAATAGACATCCCCTACGTCTTTATATTTAAAAACATAAAAATCCCGAGGATTTATTTATAACTAGTTAATTACGTTAATTAATAAGAATAGCTAAGTTATGATATATATACGTAGCCGTTATTTAGTATATCGTTATTTAGTATAGGATTTAAAATAGACTTAGCTATATATACGATATTTAATATAATTAGTTATAAAGACCGCCTCGTACTAATACGTCTTTTTTAACTTACTAAGGTTAGCTACTTATTATACGAAATAAATTTATTACGTGCGGCCTTTATAATAATTATATTTATAAACTAGCTTTTTAAAGTACGGCGCTTAAACTACGATTTTATAACCTATAGCTATTATAAATATTACTTTGTAATTTTATATTAATACGCTAACGCTATATAAGCTAGAACGAAAAGTTAGCTATAGCACGGCGCGCTTATAAAAATACTAAATAAGATTAAAAATAAATCCCTTACATAGTTTAATAAAAAGATTAATAATATCCTATTCCGCTTCGGCCTATAAGGTTATAATAAAGGGGTAGCTTCTTAATAAGCGGACTCTTAGTATTTATATAAGTAAATACTAGCCCGCTTTAAATATAAATAGCCTTAATAGCTAAATCGAGACGCATACGGCCCCGGTATTATAATTAATATAAGCTTTACTAAACGTTCGTCTTATTACCTTATTATAAAACGCTATTAAGCCTATTTATAAAAAGGTTATTAGCGCCGTTATAATAAAATAAATATATAACTAAAGCTATAAGCGGCCGGCTATTAACTATAAATAAAAAATAAGCCCTACCGCTACTAAGTAAGCGAGCGCTTAGTAAGCTTTTAAATATAATTTATAAATACGGTATTAAAAAAAAGAGAAAAAAGTTATTATTATTACTATTATTATAATAATAAATCCCTATAAAAATAAAATAAAAAAACGGAAAGTAGTTATAAGAGTAGTCTAGCTACTATTATTATAAAAGGCTTACTAATACTTTTAAAAACTTAGACTAAGAACTTATCGTTTCTTATAGTACTAATAATATAACTTATAAAAAGAATTATAATAATACGACCTTATTACTTATAAAATATAATATAGTATTAAAAAAGTACGGTTAGTATATTTATAATAAAGTTTAAATAAGGTCTAGAGAATAGGGGAAGTATATTAAAAAGAGCTAGGTTCTTAGAATAGGTAAGAAGGGTTAATAATTAAAAAGTCAAATAAAATATATTTATATTTAAAAAAAGGGTAAGACTAAGTAAGGAAATAGTATTTTAAAAACTAAATAACGAGTAGTAATAAACGAGAAGTTAATAAACCAAATACTTTTTTAGAAAATAAGTAAATTATTTCTAAGCCCGTCCTATACGAAATAGGACGTTTAAAAAAATAAAACTAATAATTATATTAATAAGATAGATTGTATAAGAAGTAATAACCTAGTTTATAAGCGCTTATAACTAAGAAAATAGGGATCTAAAAAGAAAACCGATAGTAATAATATATAAATAAGTATAAACGAATTCTAAATATAAAAAAGGACCGAAGAATTAAAGAACTAAAGTATATAGTTTAGGGAATAGTTATAACGCTATAGAGTATAAATAATAAGTATAATTAGCTACCTATTCTTAGTAAAATAAGAAATAGCTAGAAAAAGATTTATTAAGCACCGGTATTACCCTATCTTTATATATATACTCCCGTAAGAAAACTATAATACGTATTAAATTAATAAAACCGAGGAAATACTTAATATTATAATATTTTAAAAGCGGGTATTATAAGTCTTAGTTAGTTATTTAGATCTCTAGTGCGAACCTTAAATATAATTAGTAATACGAATATTTTATAACTTAATAACGGACGATATAAAATTAATCGTAACTAAGAAAGTAAACCCGTCCGAGTCGGGGGCTTAGTAGCTAAAGTTATTAATACTTAGCGTTTTTTTATAATACTTTTATATAAAGAGTTAAATAATATAACTAAGAGCTATAAAATAATAGTAACTATAACTTCTAAGCGGCTAGTAGAGGTACTATTTAGCTATATATACGGTTTTTAATATTAAATATCGAAATCCTAAGCCTATACTAATCGGGAGGTAAGCTAATTACCGATCTTTATTACTCCTACGTTAATTATTAATACGTTTCTTCTACCGATCGAAATATACTCTAAGCCTTTTCCCTCTAAATAGCTAAGGCCGTTTATAACCTAGATTAGTATAAGTATTAATTAGATCTTTAACGTGTAATTATATTTATCTAGGCCTATCTCTCTACTTACGTATCTAACTATAATACCTAGCTATACTTCGTTAGGATATATTAAGTATTTTATTATATATAAAACGCTAATAGTTATAGCCTTAAAAACGGTATAAAAAGAGGTAGGCGTTATATATACTTAAATAAACTTAATAATATTTAAGTAGCGAAGTACTCTTAGCCTTTCTAAGACTTTTCTTAACTCTGTGCGGACTAATTCTTTAATATAAAATAGTTTTTAATATTTTAATACTATAATTAGAGTACCCCCGAGATTATTAAGCTCGAACTCGGCCTAATAATACCTCTAAAGTAAGCCCTTTTTAATATATAATAAGCGATTTAATATATTATTATATTTTAAGCTAAGTAAACCTCTCTCTAAGACCGTAGCTAAAACGCGCTCTTTTTTTTAGTTCTTAATCTATTTTAATAAGTTTTTATTATATTTTCTTATTACCGTATATATTATAAATCTAGCCCTAGGATCTAACGTAGTAATACTTAAGGCGTTATAATTATTAAAAGAAATAGCGATCTAGGTCTTTTTATTAAATTTTATTACGCTTATTTTAATATATTCTATAAACGATCTAGTATTTTTATAAGTATTTAATAGTATATAAGTATACTTATAGAGAGTACATTTTAGTATTATATAACGTTTATAAGAAGAGTTAAGCTCTAGAATAAAATATCATTACTTTATATAGTTAACGATTAGTTTAGTTCTATAACGCAGCTTATAGCGTTACCCTCTACTATATAAGCTATATAAATAGATATTTTAAATACTATTATATATTTAACGATTACTTATTATTATAAAAATAGGCGCTTTTAGTATAATACTCGTATATATAATATTATTTTATAAGGGAATGTAATATTTTAATATAAGTAGAGCTAAGTTAAGCAGAATTTAATATTATACTATAAAGAAAAGTAATAGAGATATAGGGATCCGCTTATACGTATAGTATTCTAAATAAAGCTAATAAATATCGTAGTATTTAATATCTAAGTTATTTTATATCTAAGCACGGCTAGAAATAATGCTATATATATACTAAATAACTATATATTTACTCTTTCTTAAAGGAAATATAATACTAATTTTCGAATAAACTAGGAAATGAAAATATAAAAAACTAGCTCTTAATAACGTCTTCCGAGCTATTATTTTATCTTATGACGTAGTCTATTTAGTAAATATTAATAAACGCCGTATAAAACGTAAAATACGACTAGCTACTAACTAGTAACGGTTATAATAGCTATCGACGTTATAAACTATTAACCCCCGTATACTATATATATATTTAAAATAGTTAATAAAAGCTTAATAAGCAAGTTAATTAACGTTAGACTATAGTTTTATAAGTATTAATGTGCATAGAACTTAGTTAAGTACGGCGTTTTATATTATAATATATTAATATACCTAGACGTAGTTCGTACGCTACTTAAACTATAACTATACTAAGCTAATAAATACGATACCTAAGAGTATAGAGGCTAGAGTAATTAAATAGTTATTAACTTAATATAATACCGTTTACCTAACATTACTTATATTTTTAAAAACTTACGACCTCTTTAGCGAGGTAAATATAAAAAGAAATATAATATAGCTTATTAATAATAACTATAAAAAGATCTTAGCTAATAAAAGCTATTACTAATCTATCTCTTTATCGTTTTTTAATAATATCTAATTATATCTAAAAACGGTATAGGTTTTAAAATACTCCTTACTATCGTACGCAAGAGGGGTAGTATCGTTATTTTTTATACTTATTAATTACGGTACGTAATACTATAAAAATATTAAAAAATAAATTAAAAGAAAAGCAAAATAAATAATAAAAGTAATAAGGAGTAAAATAAAGCTCTCTTATTTAAAAAAAAGAAAAGAGAGAAATATATAGAGCCTTTATATAATTAAAAAAAAAAAAAAAAAAAAAAAAAAAAAAAAAAAAAAAAAAAAAAAAAAATAAAAAAAAACTCTTTATTTAAAAAAAAAAAAAAAGAAAAAAATATAGAGCCTTTAAAAAAAAAAAAAAAAAAAAAAAAAAAAAAAGGGGAGCGAAGCGTCTTAAGAGCTTATAAAGGCTCTGACTTATACTATTAGACTTTCTCTCCTAACTAGCCGTTTTACTTTATTTAAAGTCTATATTAATTTAGCTTTTTAAATACGTTTATTATTAAGTCTTAATATAAGTAATATATCTTCGTAAGTTAGTAACGGTATAAACTATTAAATTAAACTATTTTAATAGCCTAGAATATAGTATAATTTATTAAATAGTTTACTTTTTTTTACTAAATCCGCAACCGGGCTATTATAAATAGCTTTTCTAACTAGTTAATTAACTTAATAATACTATATATAAAACTAATAATAAATTACTATAACTACCGTACTACTATAAGCTTACGATAGAGTACGTTATTCTCTTATTATAAAATATTAAAAACTATATCGTACTACTTATCGGCCTATTTCGTAAGCCTTAATAATAAATTATTAAGCTTAAAAATATTAAAATAAACGCTTAACGTATAATAAGGTTTTATTATTATTACGGTACTTTTTTAATCTAGTAACGGTTTAATTAAGTTTTATAGGGGCGTTTATATTAAGCTTTAAGGCCACTAGTATTAAGTAAGCTTAGTTATTATACTTATAGATATAAAGAGGCCTTTAATAATTCGATCGTAAATACTTAACGGCTACTATAATACGGCTATTATATAAGTAAAACGTAAATATATCGCTCTTTGAGGGATACTTCTTAGCTCTAGTTGCTATTAGCTTTTTATACCGTTACTAATTATTAATTACCTAGCTTTACTTAATTAACGGATATATCGTTAAATACCTACCGATTTAAGCTATTTTATTAGCGCCCTACTTTTCTATAACTCGTTACTAGCGTAGCTAAGTATATTTTTTTAAAAGTCCTACTTATTAATAATAATATATAGAACCTCTTTTTAAATTTAGTAGTCTTCTTATACTATTTATTACTACGGGCTAATATTAGTAATACGGTACTTTATAATAGTTTTATTTACTTAGAGCGTAGCCTTTAGTAATTATAAAACTTTTTAATAATAGAGGCGGATTAGTATTTACGCATCCTATTAGCTATTATTCTTACTTAAAAATATTTAGAAAATATTATGTATAAAACGTTATTCTAAACCGGCCTTATAGATAGAGTATACTTATTTTATTTTATAATTAGTAATATTAATATTATAAAAAGTAGACTTTTTATAGATATAGCTTAGGACTTAAGTATAAATAGCTAAGAGATATATAAAATAATAAAGCTAATCCGTAGTTTAAATACTATCCTAGCGCTATATAGCTACGGGCCTATCTTTAGTTAATTTTAAAAATAAAAATAATAATATATAACTAGGCTAATTTAATTAAGTCGGGATATATATAAAAACTAACTTTACCTTCTATAATTTAAGTTAGCATTTAGCTATTTAATTTAAATTTCGTTCGTTACGTTAATTAATATTATTATATAGTACTTATTAGTTTTCTTATTTAATATCTATAAGCGAAATTAGATAGTTTAAGTACGTTACTACGACGAAACGTTATTATTAAAACGCTTAGTAAATATTATAATTAAGATAAACAAGGGACCTATGATATAATTATTAAGTAAAAAGACGAAATAACTATATACTCGGATAGTCTTAAGCAATAAACTAGAAAATAAGTTTTATTTCTTATTTTTAAAAAATAATAATTATAGGCTTTTATAGCGGCCTAAAATTAGTCTTATATACTATATCTTTTTAATAGGAGTAATTAGTTTTCAACGCACTAGAAATATAGTTCTATTTTTAGAAGCCGGTCTTAGCTATAATAATAGAGTTCGTAATTCTTAATATAGTATTTAACTCTATTAAAAGGGTTAAAAGCGGTATAATAGTTTTTATTACTATAACTAGAGTTATGCTGATTATTAAAAATAAAAATAATTAAAAAGATATATTATTAACCCTAAGGTATTAGCGCTAAATTTAGTACTAAATCTAGTTATAGCTAAGAAAAGTCTTAAATAATAAAGGTAATCTTATTTAAAAAAGTAAAGTAAATAATTACGTTTAAAAAATACTTTATTAAATAGCCCCGCTAAATACTAGCGCTAAATTAGGTTGTATTTACTTATACCCGAGCTAAAAGCCGCTTATAGAGCTACTTCTATTTCTTATATCTTTTATTAACTTCTTACTTTTACTTTCTAATTAATAGTCTAGATTTAGTACCCC
Source organism: Colletotrichum lupini (assembly GCF_023278565.1). Classification (NCBI taxonomy): domain Eukaryota; kingdom Fungi; phylum Ascomycota; class Sordariomycetes; order Glomerellales; family Glomerellaceae; genus Colletotrichum; species Colletotrichum lupini. The sequence continues at coordinate 6,418,814 of NC_064672.1, forward strand.
GGTTGCTCTATATTTTTATTACTTAGTCTAGACCTAGTTTAAACCCTACTTATTAAAAAATAACTACTAGCCGTTTACTCCTCTAAAAGCTATAAATATAATATTTTTCGCTAACCCTTATTATAATACTTACTAAGTAATTCTTTAAAATATAAAAATATTTATTTCCTTAAATATATAAAGTAGGGCCTTAATACTATTATATAATAAATAATATACTTTTTATTAAGTTATAAACTTATGGTAGAGGAGAGGATATTAATAAAAGTTTTAGTATGGAGGTCTCTTTTTATTTAGAATCGGGAGTTTTTTTAGTAGGCTGGGCTCCTAGCCCTACCCCACTAATGAGATAATATTAATTATATATTAACGCTACTATATAGTAGTATTAATTATATTTACTTCTTCTTAGTAATATACTTTATTTTTTTAGACTTAATTTATATAAGCTGGGCCTATAGTCGTTCTTATTATATATATATAACTACGATTAGATATACGAGAATAAATGCTATAAAAGCCGGTTATAGATGCTTTAGAGTAGCTTTTAATTACGTATTATTACTCGTACTATCGTTCGCTATCCTAACTTATATTTTCGTTTATAAACTAGTTATTATAACTATAACTAGAGGTTTATAAAGACTTATTATAATAAGTTTTGGCTTCTCGAATATTAAGAATGTTTATAAGAGAAGAAGCGATATATATATAATACTATATAGTAGTACTATTAATGAACTTTTAACGATACTAAGTAACGGCTTTTATACTTTATTCCGTTAATAATTATTCTAACAATACTAGTCTACGGTTTTTGCGTTTCTTATATATTCCGTCGAGCGGATATTCTTAATAGTAGTAAAAACGGACTTTGAATTTTATTTAATTTTTATTAATAACTATTCTAATAGTACTGCTAATATACTATTCCTCGAGCGATATAGGTAGTGAAATTCGGACCCTATAACCTCCTCGTAGTACTACTTAAGAACCTATCTTTTTTAATAATAGAGCTAATATAGAGACGTAATAGCGGTATATAATAATATATAACGGCGTATAATAGCGTATAATAGCGCGTAAGTACCTAGGATAACGGACGTTACTTACTAAGTATTAAGTAGATAATTAGTTAGGCTCTAATAGCTTATCGATTACTTACGTAGCTAGAAATAGACGACACTCGCTATTTTTAATATAGGGGTTAGCAAAAAGGGATTTATTTTATATTTAATATACTTCTCTCTTTCCGCACGGACGTTTAATATCTAAGTACTAATATAGTCTAGCTTAGTATAGGAGTACTTAGCTTAGAAAAACTTTAAGTTAATAAAAGTACTCTATTTATAGTTTAAAATAAATATTAGCTCCGGTATTATTACTAATAGGGGTTCTAAGTGGGTTAGAAAGCCGATTCTAGATTACCTAACCTCTATTATTAAAAATAGAGAACGTGCTTAAGTATGTGGGTTAGTTATCGAATAACGGATATTATATTTAGTATATATATTTATAGGCTAGGGTTTAATATATACTATATAAGTATTAAAAACGGCTTATATATTTGTATAGAAAGAGATTAGAGAGTTAAAGAAAGTAAAGGCCTCTTTGCGGACTCTTATATACGATTATGCCTTTAAAGCTCTTATATTTAGTCTCTATTTATAACGATGCTTCTCGTATAATAAGAGGTTCTCGTATAATAAGTAAAACCCCCTTCGAGGCTACTCTCGCTTAGTATAGCCCCATAGCGCTATTAATAATAAGGAATTTCGGCTATAAACGACTAAAAGTACGTATCGTTAGTTAGGTAGTAGCTTATAAGTATTATATTAAGCTCGTATCGAGATACTTATATAGTTATAATAAAATTTAAATTTATTATATATCGGATACTAGCTAAATTAGTATAGCTAGTGATTAAGGCGTTAAAAGGGGCTAAGGGTATTATAATATTACTAAAAGCTATATAGTATAGTATGTTAGTTTATTCTTACCTCCCTTATAGTATTAATAAGAACCGGCCGTTTATATTATACTTAGTAACTTAACGGACCTATAAATAGCTTTAAAATACCTTTAGAAATATCTTTAAGTAACCGAAATAGTTTAATTAGGGATTATAAATATAGTAATTGGTATAATACGAGCCTCTTAAAATTAAGCGGGCGTTATTCTTAGTAATAAGAAGTACTAAAACTCTAAAGTAAATCTAAATATTGTAAGCTAAAAATTAACTTAGGTCGTAGTTATATTATACTCGTATTATATAGTTAAAGTAGTATGCTTAGAAAAGTAAAACTAGAACTAAGCGGCGTAGTAATTTATTATTGCTATTAGTTACTTTTATAACTAACCCGTAGGCTTAACTAGCTAATTAACTTCAATACTTAAAAATATTTTTTTTATTAGCTATTTTCCCTAAGCCGGTTCTAGCTTATTATTATAAATATATAGTAAGTCTAAATATAAATCCTTATATTATATATAAAGCTTTATATATATACCCTTATATTAAAATAGTATTAGGGGTATAATACTACGTATTATAACGGACCCGTTTTATAAAAGTTAGCGCGTAAGTAATATATACTATTACTATATCTTTTTTATTTTTTAGCTTAGTAACTAGGCTAGGTTATTTAATATTATCTTATTAAAGAGCTAGGACGATACCTTTTCTCTCCCTTATATACTATAGCCCGTTAGTAATACGTTCTCGCTAATTATTAATATAATTATATACTATACCGTACGATCTATATTTAATAATAGCTAGCTAATATAGGAGTTCTAATAAAACTATTATAGCCTACTATAATAAATACCGTAGTAAATCCCTAACTACTTTTTATTAAATAGTATAGCTATATAATATTACTTATATTAAAAGCCGCGCCCGATTTTGAATCGGATAGTTATATACTCTATATATTAATATAAAATAATAAGGCAATTCTATTATAAACTCTAGTAGCTATCTAAACGAATCCTCTACTAATGCGTCGAGTATTAGTATAATAGCTTTTTAAATCCTTTATAAGTTATGTTCTTAATACCTAATACTAATTTTACTTTAGTACGGCTATATAGCTAATGGATAATCTAATCGTAACATCGTACGCGCGTACTATTTACTATTATAACTTCCTAGCTAACGGGTATAAAATATCTCGGGCTAGCCTTTTATACCCTATCGTTTAAATAAACCCTAATAAAGTGCACTCTATATTAATAACTAGGAGAAGCTGTGCGAAGTAGGCCTATTTGTTACTAAATTCCCCTTATAAATATATACCCTAATACGTATTACGTAGTTAGTATCTAGCTAACTATCCTATAATACATAGTCTCTAATTTATACGTATATTATAAATAATATAATATATACTTAGCTAATACGAACTAACTATATAAATATAAAAGCTTTAGTATACTTAACCCTTATTACTAGCTCTTTATAAGTACGTAGCTAATAGCTCTTTTTTATATGAATATAGAAGCTTAACTACGTTATTTATAACGCTATTGAAAAACTATATAACGAGTTCTTGACTTATTATAAAATATAGCTAATCCGATATTCGCACGGGATATAGTATTTATAGACCCGACGTTATTAATAAGCACTACTTTAAATAAACCCCGTCTTTTTTATTAGCCCGGTTCGCTAATATTAATGATAAGTAAAATTACTAAAGAGGGCTCGGTAAGCTAAGGCTAAAGACGTAAATAATACTAGGGTATAGACGGGCTAAAATATATAGTTTTTATTAATATTATTATATAACTTACTAACTAAATAAAAAATAGATAAGTAATAGTATAGTAAAGTAGATATATCCCTCGCGATATTAACTAAGATAATAGTAACGGTACTTAATTTTATATACGTATTATATGCTAAAAAGTACGGCTATTTTAATAAAAATAAATACTAACTTCTTAGCTAGCGAGAGATTTAGAGGCGTTATAAAATTAATTAATTTAGAAATAACTAGCCCCTTAGCTTTTATCTTAAACGTTCTTTCTTATTACTTTATAAATTTTCTTAAATAACTTCTTACGTATATCGTCCTAATTTAAGCCTTAGAACTCCAAATAAAAAAGTATTTCTTTATATCTAATAGAGCTATTGTTATTTAATATTAAGTAAGATTAGTAATATAGCTATTTACTTTTATTAAAGTATTTATATATAACTTATTACTAAGCGCTTAAAAATAACCCTAGCTAGCCGACTTCTATATATTATAAACATATAAACTTTTTAATTAGTACTATTAAGGGTAGTTTTCGTTTCGCTCTATACTTTTTAAATAGTTATTATAAAAATTACTTTTTATCGTTTAGCTATAATCGGGGACGTTAGTATAGTTCGGGCCGAGCTATTACTTTTCAAATTATAAACCTATTAGTATATATTCGCTATACTTATATAAGACGTACTTAGTCTTAAATATAAAAAGATTACGTCGTTATTAAAATCGTAACTTAGTAATAGTATCCTCGTTATTATAAATACCGCGGCTTTTAGTAATATATTTATAATAAATAGTAATATGCTCTATACTAAGCCTTAAGCTTAGATATATAATATTATCGTAGTAATTCTTATCTAAGCTTAACGCCGTCGTCCTTATTACTAATACTATTTTTATTAACTAGGTATTTATAGTCTATAGTTTATAATATATATTAATATAAGGCTATACGAGGGTCGCTATTCTAAAGGCTAGTATATTTAATAGGAGGTTAGAGAAGCTCGGACTACGTTAATTAAATACTAATTAAGGTAAGCGGGATTTAGTCTCCCTACCTCTATACTTTCTATTAGTCTAAGAAACACTCTAGTTTACGCTATTTCTAAGTATACGATTACTTATAAAGCATCTATAGAATTAGCCTAAAGTTAATAACTACTTTATTTAAAAAGCTAAGTAAAGGATTAGTATACTAGCTATTATTAAGAAAGACTATATTAAATAAAATAGTATAACGGAGTGCTATATTCGCAATATACTAACGAAGCGTAGCGGTAATATACTAACGAAGCGTAGCGGTATAAATCCGCTTATAATAATACTACGTTTTAAAATAAGCCTTAGCCTAAAATTATTCTTCTTTATTATATTACGTATATTAATTTAGAAGAAGCGTTATATACCCTTACTTTTTTACTAAACGCACGCCCTATTATTTTAACTTCGGCTATTTACGGCTTGCGCCCTTATTTTCGTTATTATCGTTATCCCGTTACCGTTTTTTATAATAATTAGTAGTACCGAAGTACTACTTAAGCTTTTAGCTCCGCACTAGCTACTATATAATAAATAGCGAGCTATTAATATTACGACCCTCGTTAGCGGTTTTTTATAAATAAATAATAAGTAACTCTTATAAACTAACTATATAAAACTTTATATTTAAATAGAAATAACTATTCAAAAAAGCCGCTAGGTATAACGTAAAATTATAAACTATTTTATGACTACTAATACGGAAATACGCTTTATTACTCGCGAGTTATTATATTAACGTTACTAAGCTTTTAGAATAAGTATATAATTAATAATAAATCTATTTATAATAATTATACCCCTTATTGAAAAATAAGTACGGCTATAAAGTATATAACTTAAAAATAAATAGCTCTACCCTTATATATAATACTAAACGTTTTAAAGTAAGGAGGCTTTTAAAAATATACTTATTATCTTTTTTATTATCGAAGCTAAATAGGCTATTTAATAATAGCTTAGAGCCGTTAAACTTAATATTAAAATAAAAAAACTTACCGGATTAACTTACTTCTTTTTATATAACGATCTATTATTAGTTATTTTTATTATAGTTCTAAAATACTCGTACTAAGTAAGAGAATAAGTAGTCCTATTACTTATTACTAAACGAGCTTGAAGAGGAGCTAGTACTTAGCGAGGCTAAAAAGCTTAGGTATAGCGCTTTAAAAAAAAAAAAAAAAGCTACTTTTTATAGTATAATTAAGGATAGATTATTAGTTACTAAGCCGCCGTTTTAAAAAATACTAAGATTATTAATAAACTAAAATATAAAATAGTTATAATATTATTATTAATATCTCGTAATACTTAGTTATAATTACTCTTTACGCTATTTAATTATAATATAATAAAAAAAGAGTAAAATATAAAAAAAAAAAAAAGGAAAAAAAAAAAGAAAAAAAAAAAAGAAGAAGAGAGAAAAAAAAAGAAAAAGAGAAAAAGAGAAAAAGAAAAAAAGAGAGAAGAAAAGAAGAAGAAAAAAAAAGAAAGAAAAAGAAAAAAAAAGAAAAATTGATAAAAAAAAAATTTAGACTAGTACGGACTATAGAGTAGTAGTTATATATTAAATATTATAAACTAAATTAGCTATTTAATTATTAAAAGCTATAGGCCTCGTATAAAACTACGCTAAAAACTATAAATATTTTTTATAAAACTATACGGTCCCTATTGGTAGCCGTTTTTAAAAGTTTATAATTTATATAATCCGTTAGTATTAGCTCGTAGGCTTTAAATAGCCTTAATAAAGATAGGGATAAAAATAAGGAAATAAAGAGGTTATTACGATTATTAGTCTACTAGCTTACTCCGTTATAATTAATAAAAATATAAGTACTTACGTCTTATATAATAATAACCGTTATACTAACTATAATACTTATTATATTAGCTACTAAGTAGTTAGTAATACTTTTATTAGAGCCGAATATATCTTATAAAGCCTTTTCAATATACTTCGATAAGTACTTATTATTAAAAAGAAGTAAGGCTATGGTGCGTATAATTATAATAAAAAAAGAGATCTATATTATTAGTTATATAAGAGGGCCTATAATAAGAATAAATAGAACCCGGCGAGGTATAAACGCGTTATTTAAAAGGGACTCGAAGCGGGCAATATACTTATTTATTATTTACTTATTAATATAAAAGGCGCCGGCGCTAATAATACTTATTATGATTAGTAAGCTAGGGGGGGTTATTTATATCTTTATTTATAATAATAACAGTATCCCGCAATATACCTAAGCTCGTTTTGAAAATAACGTTAAAGTTTTATTATATTAAATAGCTAAGTAGCCTAATATCGTTTTTAAACTATTTTAATATTTTAAGGGGGTACTTACCTCGCGTCCTGCTACCGTTAATATATAAGACCTATACTAACGCAGTATTTAGTTTTATACGTATTTATATATTAACGTTTTATTTATAAAAAATATACTTAGCTACTTCGATAAGCTATAGGTTAGCTACGCTTATAATACTAAGTATTTTAATATAGTTTTAATAATAACTATAGCTATACGTAAAAAAGACTTATAGAGCGCGCCGTAAATAAAAGTAATATATACTATTAAACTTAAGCTAGACCTAGTTCTTTATAAAAGTAATAATAAGCTATTAATATAATAACGCTAAGGCTTAGCCCGCTATTAGCTACCGGAATATACGGGCTATTTAAGCCTCGACTATTTTAATAAATTAAAAAAGTAAAAAGAAGTTAGTAAACCCTTCGTGCGCAAAGATAGTAATATTATATATATTATAATATACGTTTTTATAAAATATTTAAAAAACGTCGCGCGGATCGAAAACTACGGGCCGTTAATAATAACTAAAAGTCATATATATTTATAAACATACGGTATATACTTAGAGGGTACTAATTTAATATAAAGCTAGAAATAATAACTAATACGGCAAATCTTTTTAAATTATTAATAAAGTCGTAATATATAAAGAACCCTACGAAGTATATTAGTAGATTTATTATTACTAAAATACTAAGTTAAGAAATAATAAAAAAGTCGAGGGGTAACGCGCCGGCGCTACTAACGTACTTTATAATATAATAAAAAAAGCTAGCGAAGTAAGTAATTAAGAAAAAGTAGCTAACGAGCACGCGCTTAACCCGTTTTATTTTTATTATATAAAATAGCTTATTACTAAGTATATCTTAATATAGGGAATTAAAGCGGCGTTAGAGAGATTTAAATATCTTATTAACTAAGCTAATAACGCGGACGCTATAAAATCATTTAAATACGTAAGTATTTATCCTTTTATAAATTAATTATAATAAGTAACTACGTATAGAATCCTTTTTATTCCCGTTTATAACGATTACTAACTAGGGCCATATTAATAATATAAACGGCGTACTTAGGTTTAGTTATAATATAAAACGCTAAGTAACGACCTCTATATTACTAATATCGTTAATAAAAAAATATATAGTATTAATAAACGGGAGAAGTATATAATTATAAATATAATTACTAGCTTCTAAAGTTATAAATACTATCGTAAATAATATCGCTAATAGTATCGCGGATAGTATTATAAAGATATTCTTATTATAAGAGATTAATAATAGCCTTACTACGACTTTATAATAAAGCGTAGATTTTCTTAGCCTACCGAGCTGCTTATAAAATAAGATATTAATATTAATAATTAGTATTAGCCTTACGCCGGACGTATTAATAAGAGCTAAGTTAAAATATATCTTATTATAACCCCGGGCCGTATTAAGTATAATAATATATATACTAAGTCTTTATAAGGTAACTCGCTTAATTGTATTTTTAATTAGTATAAGAATATTTAAGTATTAGCTATCCGGGCGTAATAGACCGTTTAGTAATCTCTAGGCACAACCCGAGCCTTTAATAATATATACTTAGTTTTTAGTAGCTATGCGCAGCTAATTAGTATATTTATAACGGGATATAGTACGTATTAAATTAAGGATAGCTATACTAAGTAGACGAGGCGCGTATCTATTTTATAAGTAATATAAAAAATAACTTAGAAACTAAAATAGGCTAGGTAAATATGACTTAAGCCCAACGACCTAAATAAATTTATAATTATTTATAATCTACTTACTAATACTTTATAGCCATTTATATTAAAAGCTTCTTTTATTTAAAGTTAAGTATAGGTCTATCCGGCTTCGTAAGTAAGCTTTTTAATATATATTAAGAACGGGAAGATCGAATTAGCGTATATATTTTCTAATATTATAATATATTTCTTATTTACTATTTATATTTCTATCTCTGCGCTATTCGGATAGTGGCTCTTCTATACCCCCTAGTACTATAATATATTTCTAGTTTACTAAGACTAGATTTAACTATTAGATCTCTTATTATATAAACGTTTTTAACGGCGGACTAGAGCCCATACCTATACTTATCTATATAAGAATAAACGCTATCGGGGCGTATAATAGTAATATATTATTTACGTCTATATAACAAAATTATTATTAGTGTTAGTATATACGTAAGTAGGTTAGACCTTTTAGTCGTAACTAGGTTAATAGGTTAGTATAGGTCTATTGCGTGTGTATAGGAGGGGAAGATTATAAGCAGAGCCCGCGGTCCCTTAGTAGGTATAAGTAAGTAAAAAGGTCCGTCTATACGGGCCTAGACTGCCTACCTACTACCCCTACCTAACTACCTAATAAGGCCCTTTTTTTACTTCGTAATTTAATATTAGTAGTTTTTTATTTTTATAGTAGAAAAGGCTAGAATAGGGGCTAGGTCCCCCGCTAGCGAGAACTAGTAATAGAATCTATAGTTAATCCCTTATTTAGAAGTGCCTAAAGCCGTATACTAAAATTTTAATATAGCTTCTATTATAATTATTTATATAGAAATTTTGGTATTCCCTCTTCTTAATTGCTTCTTAATCTTTTAATATATATAATTTATATACCTAAACTCCTCGGAAATTATTGAATTTAGTATAGTTAAAAAAAAGCTTTTTATTAGTTTAACTACGCCCCGAATACGTATATTTCTCTCTAAGCTAAAGCCCGAGAAGTATATACGTTCGCTAGACGACTTGCTACCTATAGTATATTACTATTTTAACTACGTATTACCTATCCTTCTATTTTAACCATAATAATTCCTTTACTAACGAATTGTTTAAGGGACTTATTTAGTATGCTCTTTATAAACCCGTTAGCTAAGTTATTATTATTACTAATTTAATAAATTTCGTAAAGCTCGCGGCGTTCCTATAATTACTTAAGTATTATAATATTTATTATAGAGCGCTTTTCCTTCGTAGTACTTAGCTTAACGAAGTATTTATATAGTAAATATAAATCTATATAGACTATAATAGGGATCTTTAGAACGTCGAGTTATTTAGTAATAAGGTCTAGGGTAGTTAAAATAGTATAAGTAACGTTAATACTTATAACTATTCTATAGACCTCTAATACTAGTACGCTCTAGGTAATTTCTTTATTTTTTATAGAGCTATAGTAAATAATATTATTATTAATTATAAAGCTCTCGTTAGTCTATTTTTTATTTATAAGGATAATGATATAACCTAGCTATGAGGTATAATTAGTATTATTTACGAATAACTTATTAATAAAAACGAAGAGTTTAGCTATAATTAGATTTAATAATACGAATATAAGCCCTCGGTCTAAGTATTTTATTTACTATTTAATATAATAGTTTAGCGCAGCGTAGTTAATAAATAATAGATCTACTTAGTATTAAGTAATAAACGACGTATTAAAAGCTACTTTTAGTTAATAAATTAATATAATATAAGTACTTTAAGCTCGCTACTTAATAAATTATTATTTAGTATCTAATACCGAGGGGTTAACCTACTTAAGCTTCTTCCCTTAGTTCTTCTATCTAAGTACTATATTAATACCTTTTAATAAGATAATCCCGCTATTAAAAATAAGTAGCTCGTTAGCTAATAGTTACTATTTTAATTTAGCTAGTAGCTTAGCGCGCTTAAGCTTAGTTTCTTCTTTTTAACTAAAAATCTTATTTAATAATTTAATAGTATTATCGGTCTATATACTAATAATACTAAATAATCCGCTTTCTCTTATTAAGACTAGTAAGTATAGATCGAACGTAGATATTATTATCTAGAGTATCTTTAAATAATACTTATTATATATTACTTATTAATAAGTATTAGATTTTACGAGACCGTATAGTAGCTATACGACGTATAAAATAGTGCCCTTAGGGTATAAATAATAGATCCGAGCTAGTAATTAAGTAAAAACCTTATAGTAAAGAAGTTAGCTCGATTATATATATACTTAAGTAATATCTCGTAACTAGATAACGTAGCTTTTTTAAATTAGGGTTAGGGCTAGGGCGAGGATTAGATATTAACTAGTTTTTTAAATTGTCGGTAACTATATAAGGATCTCCTTCTTCCCCTTATTATTATACCCTTATATAACTAAGCGAGACTTTTTAATAGGGTTAAGTCCTAGGTTTTTAATCTCCTTAACGAATCGAGATTTAAATATCCTTATATCTTTATATTTAGAACTAAGTTAGACGAATTCAATTACCCCTCTCTTTACTAGTCCTAAAAGCTCCTTACTAGTAGATTTTATAAAAAGTACTCTTAGAGTAGTAATAATACTCTTATTATAGAGCTTAGTAGCTAGCTTAAGATTTACCTCTTTTTTAAATATAAAGTAAGTCGTAGTTATAAAAATATTACTATAGCCGCGCTATATTAATATTTTTCTAATCCTCTTACTTCGTAATAAAGGGTCGTCGTTAATTATAATAACGATTTTATCAAGGACTTTATTTATAATAGCGCTATTATTAGTTAGCTAATTAACCGCGGGGATTAATAAGTAGTCGACGTGCTCTATTATTATAGCCGGCGGCTCGGGGTCGACCTCCTCTAAGTACTAAGGTTTAATTATAATAGCTCGGAAGCTTATTAAGCCGTAAGGTAATTCTATTACGCAAATAGTACTATTTATTAAAACGAGCTTAAATAAGCCTTTCTATTCCTTACCTTCTTACTAAACTTTAACATCTAACTATAATAATAAATTAATAATATAGGAAATATTTAGTCCGTTTCGAATAGCTAGTACCTCGCTTACTTATTTATTAATATAAAGTCTACGGACTTCCCTTATTACTTTTTTAACTACTTTTATACGTTAGGTAATATTTAGTAACGGTAGAGATTCGTTAAAAGTGCGTAAAAAAGCTCCGAAAACGAGGAATATAAAAACGAAGTTATTTAGGTTAATTATATTATTAACTACCTTAATTACGGCCTAAAGTATAGCCTCTGCGCTTATTAATAAGTACTTATTTCGAATAATATTATATACCCTTTTAAGTACTACGTAATATCTCTTAGCCTTACTAATACTATTATAAGCTTTAATAGGTACTTCTTTAACCTTAATAGATATAGATCTAATAAAAGATTTAAACTTTACGGTACTAAAGTTCTCATTAGTATTTATAATAATTTAGTCCGGTAGACCGAGGTAGACGTTAATTTAATATAGCTAAAGAGCTTTTTATATATACTTTATAATTATATCCGTAAGGAACCTTGCCGCTTAGAAAGAAGTAGTAGTATTAACGACGTAAAGTACTAATAGGTTAGTACCCTTATAATTTATTAAGCATATTACGTTAATTATAACTTTATAATTAAAATCGTAATTATTTTATAAAGTGAATTTAAATTAGCTAGGGGTAGTAGCGTTAAGTTAGTATTATTAGTAAATCTTCGTAAGCTTCTCGAGGGCTACGATTTTTATATTATTACTAAACTACTAGAGCAGCTTTAAGAGACGAGGAACTAAAGGGTAGCTAAAGCGTTAATATAAGTAGCGCAATTCGCTCTTTATTAAGTAGTTAGTAATAGCTTTTTTATTATTAAGGAGTAAAAGCTAAGGGTATCCCTATTTATAAATAATAAGTATTATAATATCTCCCTTAATTAGTAAGTTATTAATATTATTAAAGTATACTCCTAGCTTATCTATGTCCCTTAAGTAGCATAAGAAAGGAGTATTAATTAGTAAAATATAAAAAGTAATATTACTAAATAGGGTACTAATAACCGTAAATCCTAATAACTTTATAAGTTCGCTATTACTAAATTAAATACTTACCTCGCTAGCTCTAGAGGTATTAAAAATAACTTCGGGTTATTACTACTATAATATAAGGAGTTAAGGATAGCCCGTAGTTAAGAAGTCTATAGCGCTAGTATTAAATATAATATTTTAAAAGTCCCCTAACGAGTACCTCCCGTTTAATAAAAAAGAGGTTACTAATTCTATAAGCTTAGTTAACTCGTTAATAGAGGTAGTATTAATAAGGCTATACTTTATTACCTAAGTAGCGAGGATATTTATAAGGGTTTTATTACTAGCGGTAGTTATAAGGTATATTATTAAGATCTAGACTTCGTCCTCGTAGTTATTCTTATAGTTAAAGTCGAGGCTATTAAAGTATTAAATTATAGTATTATTATTATCGTCGTTAGTAGGGGCGGTTCCCTTATAGAAAGTAAGGAACTATAAGTATAAGCTCGGTATAAATTTCTTATTTCTTTCTTTACTATCTTTATACTTCCTCTATACTTAACGTCGCTCTTCCTCTAAGTACTTAGTTAACTAATAGCCGGTTTTATAATAAATAAAATACTTTTTATTAGTAGTGCCGCGGCTGCGTTAATTCCGCTTATTAAATTAGATCTTTTTACTAAAGCTACCGTAAGTATAGTCGGTTTAGTAAGTAGCAGGGACCTCTTTATTATAAGTACTATCTTAGAGATATTACTACTTACTACGGTCGCGCTCTCTCTTTATAATATTAATTAAAGTATTAAGCTAGTAATGAATATTAGTAAATATAAGTACTAGGTTAAGTATAATAAGTCTATATTCTAGTATATTACTTACGTAGTAGAGGAGTTAGTTACTTATATTAAAAATAGATCTTTAGGTAGCTAGTACTTTATAGAGGATTATAATACGGTTAATTAGTACCTATAGAATCTATTAATTTAACTTACTTAGGTTTTTATAAACTATAGAGTATTAGTAGAAGTTATAGAGCTTAGCGAGGTAGTTTTAACGGCTTATAAGCGGCTCGAAATATTCTTAGGTCCTTTAGTATATTACGTTAAAGCTAAGCGGGTTAGAGGTATTACTAAGTTAATTAAAATAGAAAGTTAATACCCTTTTTTTAAGTATATTTAAGAAAGTACTAGAATAGTATCGTTTATTAATTCCCGCCCGTTAGCATAGTACTTTAAAAATCCGAAGCTTTTTATTAAAAATATCGTACTTCTTATTACTATACTTATTTTTATTATTATAGAGCTTAGTAAGGTTAATTAATTAGTAAGTATTAGGTATAATATCGTCTTTAGTTTTTATATTAAAGTGTGGTATTTAATAGGGTAGATTTCGCCATTAGGTAATAATAACTTTATTCTCTAGTTCTTTTTCCTCTTTTTTTAAAAAAAGTAATAAGTTAGTTAGTTAGTAACGAGGCTAAGGTCGGAATCTTAATTACTAAGATTAAGTAAGTTAGGGTTAAAAAGATTCCCTTATTATATCTTTAGCTTATTAAATAAGATTATTAATATTTATTAGCTATAGGAATAGTAAGTAAAAGAAGTAAGGATCGTAATATAATATATTAAAATATTTAATACGGCTATAATAAGTTACGATCTTTTTAAAAATCTAAGTAGGGAAGTATTAAGTATTAAGAGCGCTAGCGATCTTTTTTACTATTTAATTATAATCTCTAATCGTTAGATTAATACCGTTATTTATAAAAAAGTCTCTTAGCTTCTTAAGAATCGCACTTTCTATTCTTAAGAAGTCCCCTATTTCCTAGCTTTAGAAATTAGTTTTAAAGTCCTTTTATAACTCCTCGCCCGTTAAGCCGTCTTAATAATAATATTTTATTATATAAAAAATAAAAGTATTAAGCTTTTTATTATTTATAAGGGCGGGTATAATATTAAATAAGCCCTATTAAGTTAAGTTAACGTAGTCCTACTAGTAAATTAGAATTAGGTATAGTTCTATAATTTAAGAATATAAGTAGGCCGGAGGTAATATTAACTAATTATTAGACCCTTCTTACTTATTACCAGGGTTAGCGGTTATTATAGTATATTTATAAAATAAGTTATATAATAAAAAATTATTATAAAATATAATCGTTATATTATAATTATAATATAACGTTAGTTAGGTTAAAAAGAGTAATAAGTTAGTTATAGCGATCGTTTTAATAGTAGTAAGCGGGCTACTATTACTAATTAAAAAATTCTGCTCCTTTAACGAGGTATATAAACAAAAGGTTACTAAGGTCGGTAAAAAGTTATAAAAAGGGAAGAAAGGCCTTTTATAACCGTACTTTTAGTAATAAATAGAGGATTCTATTAGCTACTAATTAGTAATTCCTTTTAGTACTTCTCGTACCTTATTTTACTAATCTAGTCTCGGAGCTTTTATTAAGTTAGAAAGAGGTAAATTTATTAATAATATAAAATAGATCCCTATTACTACTACTATCGAGATCTTTTCTTTTCCTCAATATCTCGGAATACTTTACTATTAACAAGAGATTTGCTATCAACGTATTTATAATGCTAAAGGTCTTATTATTACTAAGTATTAGTACGCTAGCGATCATTAGATTAATTTTTTAATAGTTAATCTCTTTTTACTTATTACTAGTTTAAAGTAGCGCTTAGCTATAATATATTTAAAATAGATTCCTTTACGAGCGGTTTAATTAGAAGGAAGTTAGTAATAGTAATAAGGCTAGCGGAGATAATATTAATAATAGAGGCGAGGTTAATAGTAGTAGTAAAATAGTTAATCTTTTCGTAGTAGTAGTTTTAACAAAAGAGATCGTACGTAATAAAGCGCGCTCTTAACGGCCCGCGACTAGTTAATTAGTTATTAATTAGTAGTAGTAAAGGAGAGCTAAAGTAGTATAAACTAGGCCGCTTATTATTAGTTAGATAGATAGAACTAAGTTAATAGGTTAAAATAGCTAGCGAGGTAGGTCGAGGCTATTTCTTTTATAGTTATATCCTTACTAACTTATAGTAGAAATAAATATATAATTTAATTACTAATTAGTATTAGTATATACGTAAGTAGGTTAAACTTTTTAGTTATAACTAGGTTAATAAGTTAGTATAAGTCTATTACGTATATATAAGAGGGGAAGATCGTGGGCAGAGCCCGCGGTCCCTTAGTAAGTATAGGTAGGTAGAAGGGTCCGTTTGCACGGGCCTAGACTACCTACCTACTACCCCTACCTAACTACCTAATAGGGCCCCTTTTCTACTTCGTAATCTAACAATTAGCTATAGAGGTAGCTATAATAGGGCTAATAGAAATAGCGCTTATTATTTAGGTTCTAAGCTTATAGCGGATTATATATATACTCTAAGTCATTTTATATTGAAGTTATTAATACTAGCGTTAGATAATTAATAAAAGTTCTGCTTTTAAATTAACTACTCTTAGGTAACGTAAAGCCGCCGTTAAATAATTAAAACCTATCGTTATTATAATTACTTCTAGATATATTTTCTTTTAAGTAATTTTATAAAATAGGTATATAAAACGGAAGAGGCGGTAATATAATACTAATCTTTTATTTATATAATCCCTCTACCTTTTTCTTACGACTCGCTCTATAATCCGATTAGGGCTTATATATTAATTAAAACTTTATTAACCCTACCTCTATAAGCTACTAAAAAGAGCCTTATTGTTCTAATCGTTTAAAAACTTATATAATATAAATTACTACTTAATAAAAAAAACTAAACTATTATAACGCTAGCGTAACTCGCTCGTATATTTTATTTATACTTAAGTTTAAACGAACGCTATTTTTTCATCGTTTACCTCCCTTATTAGCTCTCTTAGTATTTTATTTAAATTAATAATAAAGTTTGCCTAGCCTTATTACTTTTCTTTTTATATTATAAAGTGCAATATAAATAAGTTACGTATACGTTATTTTCTACTCGCTTTTATTTAATTACTTATTAATAAGTAGCGATAATTTAATAGCTATCTCGGTTAGGTATAAAAAAGCCGGGTCTAAGCTAAAGCTATAGTCTAGTATATTATACTATATTAGTATTCATTATAGCTAGAATTACTTATTACTTTAGCCTACGCTCTCGTTCTTATAAAATATATAGTTATATAGTAATTAAGGGGGTTAAAGAGATATATACTTAAAAAAAAGGAGGGACGTATAAATAGGGTCTATCGGATCGAGTTATTTACTACTTAATAATAAATAAGCTCTATATTAAAACTAAATAGTCGAGGCGTCTAATTATACTTATAAGCGCTACTAAATTTAATATAACTACGTATTTAGTAAACGCTCTTATTTCGCGCTCTTATTTTAACGTTAAATAAGAGATTTTAAGAGCTATCCCTAATAAAAAGCCGAATATAAATATCGTTATATAGGGCTCCCGAACTATACCGTAACTAGTAGCCGATTATTATTTTTATATTATTATTAGATATATATTAAAGAAACTTACCCCCTTCCCGGGGCTAAGACCGTAGCTCGGTAAGCTCGCCTTTTAAAAAACTATAGGGGCTTATTTAACTTCCTAGCTAATAGTACTTAAAAAGAACGGTTATTATTATATTAATAAGCTAACGGCTAAAAACGGCTACGGCTCTAAGTATTTAGCCCGGCTTAGCATAACGCGGGACGGGCTCCGCGCGTATTACTACTAAAACATAGCGGGCTTTTAGGGTTCGTTAATTACTATTTATCCTATTATATAGTATATAAAGTACGCTCTTAATTAAGTGCCTATAAGGCTAGCGTTATGGCGCCCGAGGAGTACTAATAGTCGCTAGTATTAGGTTATTTTCAACTTCTCTTTTTACTAATTTTCCGTTTCTCGCTAGTTCGTTATTAGAATTAAATTATAATAAAAAGACCGCCTAGCGAACTATTTATAAATAAGGAAGTAGGGCTATAGCTCTATATAATTAAAGGAGAGACGGGCGAAATTTAAGTATTTATTATATTAAAAAGGCCTATTAAAAGCACCGCTTATTAAAAGGCCTAGAGGTTTATATAAAGAAAATAATATTATAATATAAAGCCTTAGTAGTAATACGGCCTAGAAAACTATAACTAGAGTAATAGTAAACTTTTCGATATATTTTTTAAAATATATACTATAGCTTCTACCTCTATAAAGAAATATTATATTCGATTTATATACTAAACCTATTACTATATAAACTATTTTATAACTTATTACGCCGCCTTTTAAGTAATTAAATACTTATTAAACTCTAACCCCCTAATAATAATAATACTACTATATACTTCGCCTTTAGGTCGCTTTCTTTTTATAAAATACTTATAATAATATACCTTAGTAATAACCCTTTATTATAGCTTATTATAGCTTATTATAGATTCTTAAAAAATACTATCCTACTCTCTCCTTTTTTATAACTTACTATTATATATTATTATTATACTTAAAATAAGTAAGTAATAAAAAGGGTAGTACGTTAAGAGCTATATAGGATCATTAATTAACCTTAATTATAGTTATTATAAGTACGCTATTACTTATATACTATAATTTAAGGCCGCTATTTTTATATATCTACGTCTTATATTACCTTAGTTTATTAATAAACCGGGTTTACCTTTTTAAACTATCCTTATTAAAAAAGCTCTTTAATACTATAAATTAACGTCGGGGCTAGATATTAATAAATAATAAACGTAGGCTAAGTAGGCTCGTATATAGTATTATCATTAACTACTTAATAAACGACTATGCTATAATATTAATATAGTCCTACGTTTTGTTAAATATAGTACTATACTTTACTAAGTATTTAACCCGGACTACCGACGTTACGTACGCGCTATTTACTATATAAGCCTTCCCCTCCTACCTTTTTACTAAGAAGTATAACCTTATTTATAATAAACTAATACTAAATAGCATAAAAATAACTAAGCATTACTAAAAAGAAATCTTAAGCCGCTATATATAGGGGATTAGTAGGAGTAAAATAGTAATACTTTTTATTATAATAAGTCTATTATTACTATAGCCTATAGCTTATAAGTTTAAATATCGGTAGTTAGTAATAGTACGGTCCTATATTAACTATATAAGTACGCATTATGTTACGAACGGGATAATAAAAAGCGTACTATATAATAATAAAATAACCTAAAGGCCCTAAGCGATCTTTTAAAAATTCTTAAATAGGAAAATACGGCTAAGGAAGAGTATAATTAATAGCTTTATAGCGGCTTAAAGTATAGTATAAATTAAGTTTTTGATATATAATATCTAACTCGGTATTAGGACGGGATACTAAGATTTATAAATACTTAGCGGGTCTATATTACTAAACTTTTTAAATAACAACCCTATTACTAACTAGTATTATTTAATAATATATACTAAAACTAATATTTATAATATATAAATAGACCGCGGCTAAGGTAATAAAGAATACTTAATAAATAATATTAAAAAAGATTTTTTAAAAAGTTAGGGTTAAGTATTACTATAAGGATAGTTATATAATCGTCCCTCTATAAACTACCTATATACTATTTACTTATAAATAAATAAAGCGTTATAATAAATAATATAAGACTATAGCTAATAATAAGCGTCCGTCGGACTTCCGTCTTTTATAATACTTTAGAGTACCCTTTATATAGGGCCCCCTTTACCGTCGCTATAGCTTTAAAAAGTTAAATAGGCTTTTAGAGAGGAAATAGCGGGGCGGACTTAGTTAATTATTAAACAGGTAGTTCGTTTATATATATATTAAAAGCTCTAATTAGATAGTAATATTAAAATAGATATACGTAGTTACGTTTTTTAAATTATAAGCGGATATAATAAATATACTATTAATATACTCGGATTAAATAGTAAATACTTTAGTGCGATAAAAGCCTAGTTAATATTATAATTACTTATAATATATAATAAGATTTACGAGAGGATCTTAACGGCCGACGCCGTATTGATAATAATAATAATAAGCTAGAGGACTAGTACTCTAAGAGTTTAAAATTAATAAGGTATTATATATAAAATATTAATAAAAAGCTTAGAGATATTTATATAGACGTTAGTAATAGTATTACTAATATTTTAACGCTAGCTAAGGTAGTACTTTATAACTAAAGGTCGCTACGCTATGGAAGATATTTAATAAAATATAGAGAACGTATATAGTATAAAAGAATACTTCTAGTTCCAATTATAGTATAATTAATAAAACTTATTTTTTGCGCTAAGGCGTTAATAAAAAGAAACTAATTATGCCGCTAGTAAGTAGTTTGCGGACGAATCTCTCGTTTTATACCTCTAGTCTTTTACTACGAGTTTTGTAATATTATTAAGCTTCGTCTCTCGATATTTTATATTTTATAACTTAGCTTAAAAGTAACTAGGTGATTTAGGACTTTATATAAGCTATTATTAGTAATATTAATATATTATATATATTATAGCTTTAAGGGTAGGATCTTCGTTACGTAATATAGGGTATAGGATATAGTATATAAAATACTCCCTAGATATTTAAAAGATACTAGAGTAGGTTATCTCTTAATATATAAACGATATAAAAGGAATATAAAAGAATATAAAAATTTCTAAGGATAGTTATAAGAGAATTATTAAATAATATATGCTTATACGTAATGAACTCGGTAATTACTTTATATTTATTTTATATTATTCTTATTTTTTCTATATTAGGCCCGTAATCTTTATTTAAGACGTCTAAATTATTATAATCGTTATCTAACTACCCTTTTTTTAATAAGTCTAAGTCTTTACTAGATTTAATATTAGATATATTAAAATAATAAGACTCGTCGCCCTCGCTATTAAATAAGTCCTTATTTACGTTAGATATTAAGTACCCTCTTCTAGCTCGTCGTTACTAAGTATATTAAAAAGTAGCTCGGCCGTATTTATAAAACTTATTTAAAAAACGGCCCGTATTTAGTACATAGTCGCTTTATAAGTATTAGGGAATAAAATTCGTACGTAGTAGTATATATATAATATCTTTTTTAATACCGAATTATTATAAAGATCGAAAGTCGTTAATAAAGTCCCGGGGTAAACGGTATTTTCTAATATATAGATTTCCTAAATCTGCGCAGAGAATATTAAAACCTATTTAAGTACTTTCATAGTAATAAGTATGTTTTTAAAGTTAAAGTTTAGTACCTTATTAAATTTAAATAATAAGTTAGTTTTATTACTTAATAAGCCGTCGTTATACTCCTTAGGTACTTTACGGACTTTTAAGTACGTTAAGAGCGTAGCGACCTTAATAACGCACTCTTTATTTTATAATAGCTTATATAAGTAGCTTATAATATAAGTAATAAACCGATCTCCCGCGGTACTATTTATATTTTCTTTAATTCTATTTAATAGTAAGTATTATATATCGTTAGTTAGCCCGCTATAAGGGTAATTAATTACTAAGTAAATAGCGAGGTAGTATTACTTATCTTATCTAAGTAAGTTAGTCCTAATATTTATTAATAAGAAGCTCTTATAGTAATATAATAGTGCGCTTTTTATTATATAAAATCTATAATCTCTTCTAGCGCGTTTATAATAATTCGGTAAACTAGCTTATATTATTATTAATAAAAAGATTTATATTGTTAGTATTAGGGCTCTAGATTATTTTTATTTTTAAATAAGGTATATTATATTCTCCGTGCGTATAAGCTCGTATTAGTATTTAATATTATTTTTTAAGAAGCGAGGTTCTATATAACTAGATTTTATAAAAGCTATTAACGGCTCGATTGTTAGCGTTTTATATAAATAGCCGTTTTTATATAATATTTAAAATAGTAATAGGGCCGTAGAGGGGTTTTAAAATTTATAACTATATTATATAGTATATATATATAGTATTTATTTATAACTATACTATATTAAGACGAGATTATTTATTAACTTGCCTACTTATAAAAGCTCTAGATCTTTATATATTAAGTTAATATCAGAAGTAGCTTAATATAGGTCGGTTAACCTTACTAGGACTTATAAAAATTATATCTCGTTTATATTTAGCTTTAGTTTTACGTTTAGTTAACGTAGCGTTTGCCCTTAAATATAATAATTTATATTACGTACCTCGCTTAGTAACTTATTAATACTCTATTTTATTTTAATAATAATCCGATATAGTAACTAGACTTTTAAAACGCCCTTATTAATTAAATAGTTTATAATACTTACTAAGTAATATAAATAACGTAATTATAGCCCTAAATAAGAGAACCTACGTAGCCGACCTTATAAATAGTACTATATAATCTTAAAAAGCGCTAATTAATAAGGAATAACGTCTCAAAAAACTTATAAAAGACTCTAGCTACCTTAAGTAAAAACTTAATTATTAAAGAAGTTTAGCTCTTATAAGAACCGCCTTTATTTCCGATATTAAATAAGTTATAATATAGCTTTAAAATATTTATAGTCGTTTTAAGAGCGTTATAAATAAAATAAATACCACATTAGTAAAGGAGAAATTAGGCTTTAGCTATTTATCTAAATCTTAATAAAGAGAAGACGTAAAGGTATAAACTAATAACGGTCTAAACTCGCTATTAATAAAAAATAACCTTAACGTACTCTTAGCCCTCGTTAAGTAATATTAAAAAGGCTATAACTTTAAGGCTATTAAGCTAAAGTTAAAGCGAAAGTAGCTACTATATAATCCTAGAAGTTAGCTTTAATAATAAGTCTATATAGCTTATACTAAGATTCGCCGGGACTATTTTTATCCTATAATATTATAAAAAAGAATAAAGAATTTATACTTATATATATAACTATATATACTACTATTATTATTTACGTAAATTACTTCTATTATTAAGAGTTATAAAAGTACTACGCTATTATTAAGTATAGTTTAAGCCCTTTAACGTCGCCGTTTAGAAGCGTTATAAGCGATCCGTTTTTAATAACGTCTAGCTTTTAACGCTTAAATAGTATTTTAAACCTCTTTTCCGTAACTCGCTTCTATCTTTAATAAGCTATTTAAATATATCTCGTTAATATTAGAAATTAAGCCTTTTTAATCCTAAATTATTACTAATATATTAAAAGAGATATTTTATTAATAAGCTAAAAATTCCCTTTTTAATTAGTACACGCGATTAATACTATTATTTTTAATTACTAGCTAAAATAGGCTCTACGGTAATATAATAATAAAATAAATACGCTACTACGCGCCGCATACCTTTTTAATATATTATATATAAGGACGACTTTTAATTACGGTTTAGTAAGAGCTTATCTTCGACTTAACGCTCTTTATATTTTCTTAAATACTTAGGTTAGCGAAGGAAGTACTCGACCATATTATAAATATCTTTTTTAAAAATAATATATAATATAAAATAGCTACTAATCTTAAGGCTAATCCTATTTTCTTTAGATCTAACCTCGAGTAACTTATACTTAGTAAAGACTATTACGAGCTTTATTTTATAGCTATATTTATAAATTAGGTTAGAGATTTTTAATACGAAGCTAAAGTAGCTAAGTTACTAAAACGGCCTCGGTTTATAAGCTCTAAGGACCTTTTGCGCTACTAGGGCCCGAGCTAGCGGTTTATATTAGATATTTAAAAAAATAGCGATAATATAAACTATTATACTATAGTTCGAGCTTATAATAGCCTACTTTATTAAAAAAGTAACGAATTAATAACTTACGTATTATATTATAATAAGGGCTAGGGGTTTTTAAAATATTTTTATATTCCGCACTACTAGCTATTTTAAAAAAAACGATATATAATACTTTTATAGTACTTATTATTAAGATATAACTCGAGGCCCCTTAAATAGGTTATATTTAAAGAATAAATATAAAATAGTATTAAAATATATTATTACTATACTAGCTAATATACGAGTTTTTATTAAAACTAGTAACGGATAATATCTCTCGCTAGCTTTATAATATTTAATTAGGTTTTTATACTAGGTCCTTATATAAAATTATTAAATATAAATAGGTAAAAAGGTCTATAAATTAATAAAGATATGCGTCTTAGAGAATTTAATTATAAAAATTTAACTTTAACTTATATAGCTATACTTTATATTTATTACTAAGTAAGATAAATTAATAACTTAATAATATGTATAAGCTTATTAAGACCGAAGTTAAGGATAGAATATTAGCCGGCTACGTATCTATTTTAAACTATTCGGACGTTCTTATTAGCGTTTTTTATTAACGTAATAAATAATAAGGACCCGATAGTAGTTATTATAAACTAAATACTCTTATACTTTTAGGTAAGTATATAAAAACGCTATTAAAAAGGTCTTTAAGGCTACTTAGCCCGCGCAGAGACTTAAAACTATTCTCTAATTACGTACCTAATTAGTCGTATTATTTTAAATAAAGCTATAGTATATTAATTACTTCTTTTTTGGGATAAAAAGTAATATTTAGGTAATAAAGCCTATTTATTTAATATTATATATTAATTACTTATTATAATAGGGGCTAATAGTACGGGATTATCCTAAATAGCCGGCTTATTTAAAAGTAGTAGTAATATAGTATTACTATTAAAAAGCCCCGTAGCTAGTTACGACTTAGATCGTACTCTAAATATAAATAAGCGTCGTTTTTTACGCACGTATTAACTACTTCTCTAACTCCGACGCTTATTTTTATATTAATAAAGCTTTATACCCTTTTAGTTACTAGTTAAGTATTATTCTTTTTTTTTATTTACGGCGCTTTTATTTTACTAACTCGAACCCTTTTTTAATACGCAGACTCGTATAATCTAATATAAAAACTAATAGCTATTTCTATAGCCATAACGCTATTAATAACTAGTACTTAGTACTATATATATAAGTTTAATATACCTAATTTAATAAAGATTAATAAGTATAAAGTTTAAACTATTAATATATATAGTACGGTAATCTCCTTAGTTACGTACTTTATATCCTCGTACTTTATATCCTACTCTAATATAGCTAAATACTTAGTAATATACTTAGTAAACCCTCTAGTAGTAATGCCTTTTCGAATGTTAATAAAGTATTTTTTAATACTTATTGCGGTTATATTAATACTTTATAACGAGACGGAGGCTATTTAAGAAGATATAGTCCGACTATATACCCCGCCCGCAAATACTATATTATTATTAATAAATTTCTAGTACTAAAAGTAAATATAGATTAGTATTTTAATATTAGAGTCTATGCTACGTTGGCATGTTCGTTATTATCGCTTATAAAGCTAACGTCCTTTAAATAACCGACCCTTACTAATATAGTCTTAATATATATATAATAGTCTTTAAACATAACGTCCTCGAGTATAGACCTCTAAGAATAAATATTTAGTAGTTAATATAATACGGTCTCTACTAGCCTTTTAGCTTAGATATATCCTATTTATTTATATATTACGGTTATAAAGTAGGTCTCTTTAAATACTATAAAGTAGTAAATAGTTACTAATTAACCTAAGTGCTTATTTTTTATAGTTTATATATAGTTAATAATACTTCGAGGTCCCTAGCGTAGTAGTTTACAATTTAGCCTTTTTTTATACGTTTTATAATTATTATTTTAAATAGTATATTAAATACGGAACCTATATATCCGAGCTAATAAAGTATTATATACCGAGCGGCTCTTATATAAATAGTTTATATTTTTAAACTAGGCTCGCTAATAAATACTTATTAAACGTAGCTAACTCTTCTCTTACTATTTATAATAAGCCGCTCTTTTTATTATTTTATAATCTTAATAACTAGCTTATTTCGTAATAGGGCTTTGCTCTTAAGAACGTTAATAGTAGAGGTATTTTTAAAGAGAACGTTAGACCTACTCCTCTTTTAGTATTAGTCTTTTTTAAGTAGGTAATTATATAAAAATATTAAAAGGCCTTATTTTTATTACTTAATCTTTTTTTATATCCGGTCCTGCGTAATATTATATTATAACTAGTAGTATTTTAAATATAGTATAGGATAAATATAGAAAAAGACTTAAGTTATATACGAGCGGGGATATAAAAAGCCTATTTATTTTACGTTAGAGCTACTAATTAAACTATATTAACGTAATCTTTAGGCTATAAGCCCATAGGTCGTAGCGTTTTTTATTTATATATAGTATCTAAATTTAAAATATATTACGAATTAGGAATAGGGTTACTTTTTTACGATCGGCCTATAAAATATATTATTAAGTAGTTCTTACTTTCGTCCTAATTATAGAATTTTCGTCCTTTTTTATATTCTTCTTAATTTAATATAAGCCTCTTATTTTATATTTTATACTTATTAATACTTACTATAACTCGTAATAATATAATAATATAATACTATAATTTATATTAATATTCTTATCCTCTATCCGCGCTCGTAGCCGTACTTTTATTTTTCTTAATAAATTAAAACTTTTTTAATATATTTCTAATTAAAAAACGACCGGCCGCCGTACTATTTAAGTCTATATAATAAATAAATTAAAAAAGTTCTATAACTAGCGTGCTAGCTTTAATAAAGCCTTCCCGTTTTATGATTTCGTCCGCTTTAATTATAATATACGTATTAATATTATAACTAAAACCGTACTACTTAATTTTTACTTTAATAAGTTTTTTAAAACGCCCTATTTAACGTTTTTTATTATAAAATGCGGCGTTTAAAGCTTAGTAAGCTTTTATTATAAATTAATAAGATAATAGTTAGTTATTATTAATAATACGGGGTTAGATTTACTTTATTTATCCTTTTAAAATAAGCGGGGGGTAGAACGTTATTTAAATGCTAGTTTTAAAAAGCGCCGGTTATTTTATATAGGGCGATATAAAAAAAACCTATTTATTTATAACGTCGAATAAACGCAAAGACTTTAGAGATATTTTAGTTAGCTAGTAATGCCTTAGAAATAGAAATGCTTTTTTTAAATAGTATCTTAATAGGACGTTATAATACTATATTTTAGCTTATATATATATAGCTATAAATATTCTTTTAGGACCTCGTAGCAAAGCTATTACTAAATTAGTAAATCTTTATATACCCTAGAAGCCGCTCTTCGATCTAGGGTATATATATTATAATTAAAAAAGAGCTCGTTCTAAATTGAATAACGCACCCCAAGTTATATTAAGGCTAGATTAGCGGCCTTAGAATTACTCTAAAAAGTATATTATATCTAGTTACTCTATATAATAATATAAGTTAATTAATAGCTTAAAATACCAAAAAGTTTACTTACTTATTTAACTTAGTTTATTATTATTAAGTTTATATTTATTAGCTATAAATTAATAAGCGGCGTAACTAAACCCGCTTTTTACTAACTTTATCCGGTCTATTTATTATATTAATAGCTATTCCTAAGGCCTAGTACGTACTAATAAGTCTTATTATACTTAGTTATTAATTAGCTATAACTAAAGAGGTCCTTTTCTATTTCTTATATTAAATAAGTATAGCTATCTTATTTAACGGTATATAGATTAACGCTATTATTAGTTTCGTAATAACTTATAATATACTAAAAACGGCGTACTTAAGTCGCGTTATATAATCGGGGCCGCTCGACGTATTCTTACTATACTTTAACGTACTCTCTGTTTTTAAAAACTTATAAAAGTTAATAATCGGCTAGTTAATCTTACTTAAGGGAGTTACGGATCCTTATAACTATATTATAAAATATATAAATACTATTTATAATAATATAAATAACTTTAACTATTTTAAAATATAAAGACTAGGCTACATAGACGATTAAACCTCGCTATATTATTATTTTAATATAAATATATATTTAAATAAGCTAGGGCTATATACGTATAACGTTTTTTTTAAAGAAGCGAATTTCTTAGAGATTAATAATAAAAAGGCTACGTTAGAGATAGTAGCTATTATTAAATAGCCTAAATTTATATAGTTATATAAATAGATATACGCTCGCCGGTATTATAATACGTAGCCGTATTTATATATAATACGTTTTCGTAATTAAAAATATTTACTCTCTTTACTAGCGAAGGCTTTAATATAGGCCTTTAGTCTAAACTATTAATAAGCTCGTATTTATAGTAGCGGTATTTACTTATAATATTACGATATTATAACTATATGGACTTAGTAAAATTATAATTATACTATCTTATATATTTATATATAAGGTTATATTAAATAATATAATTAGATAAATAGTTTAATATATAATAAAAAAGCTACTTTAACTAGCTTTACTATTATAATATATTTTCCTAATAGCTCGACCCTTATATAAGCCGGTATATCCCTTTTATAATTAATATCTCTTATTAATATCTTAGCTAGTGCTCTCGAGAAGCTCTAAGAGTTCTCTTTATACTTACTTATTTTAAAATAAAATACCTACCCTTAATACTACTTTTTTATTATTATTAAATTCTATTAAAATAATAATAGTCTATTTATTCTTAGTAATCTCTTATATTAGCATAACTATAATAAAAACGGGTACGGTTATATTATATTTATTACCGGCTTTTTACTTAAAGTTACTAAGCTGTCTTTTTATATTTAATATATTCGGTACCGTTTAGTTATTCTCGGATAGGTCGTTAGGCATAGCGGGGTATATATTATCTTTTTCGTATTAGTAAATATTATTAACCATACGTATATTATTATATTATAAAAGAACTTATAAGTATTAACTCGAGCCCTTTTTTTATTATATTTCTATTTTATAACTTTAACGGCCTTTTGTCTTTTCTTAAGCTTATTTTTATTATAAAAAGACTACTTAAAGAGCTATATTATTAAGTAGTCTAAAGGCGAAATGCTTATATTAAGCGCGGAATTTATATCGTATAAAATAATTAGTTAAACTATAAGCGTGCTCTTAAAAATAATAAAAATAGTATATACGTATAGCTTAATAAAAATAGCGGGCTTTATAATTTATACCTCTACGTAGTTAGAGAATACTTAATCCCTAATTATATTAAATACTACCTAGGATAATAAGCTCCTTACTAAATAATATAACTTCTCCTTTTATTAGGGGTATAATATTATATTTATTACTAATAATTATTTACTTTTTTACTAGCTTCGCTTACTAATTACCTCCCTCCCTAATACTATTTTTTTTATATTAGCGTCCTACCTCTCTCTTTATTATTTTACCTTATTATATTAATATTACCTCCGTATAGCGCTCTTTTTTTTTAATTAAAAAACCCCTACGATAACCGGCCCTAGCCTACTCTCTTTTGCGTTTTATAATATATTTAAGATACCTATTTTTGTTAAACTTATACTATCCTTTAGTATTTTTATAATAAGACGTATAATTACGCCTAGCGACTCGTATAAAAACCGTAATACGAGAGCGTTATTACTCCGAGATATTACTTAGAAATAGTATAAATATAATACGTAAAATATCTTTAATAGCTTAGGCTCTTACGTTAATAAGCTAATTATACTCTAATAGTCTTATACGTCCGTAAGACGCGCTAGCTTACTAATAATATTATATAATATAGTATTATCTATTTTAATATTACGTCGTAATAAAATCGACGCTATTATGGGGTTATTATAGTATATAAAAAGTGCTTAGTTAAGAGTTATCGTATTATACGAGTCGCGCTTATTAATATTTATAAAGGCTAAAGAAAGTAATATCTCGGCTTTTTAATAGCGCCGCTCTTAAGTTAGCTTTAATATAAAGGGCCCTATTTAGTTATAATATACTAATATATAAACCCCCTCGTTTAAATTAGTACTTAATTTAAAAAGGATTTCAATAAGCTATTACTTTACTAATACTATCCTATTATCCGTTTTTTTAACCCGGGCTAAGAGCGCTAGCTCGAGTAGCTTTTAATTAAATATACGGAGTACTAAGCCGGCCCCCTTAACTAATCCGTTTAGCTTATTTATAGTATCCGCTCTAGCTTTTAATAATACTAAGGTAGTAAAGAATATATTATCTTTATATACTATACTAAGGGCCGTTATATACTATATATTAATTATTATAAGCTAGTTTATATTAATACCGAACTATATTAACTAATTTATAACCGTTTTTAATAATAGAGATAATAAGGAGTAAATTAGTAATGTATCCTTATTATTATTAGTCTCGTTTATTTTTATCCTTTTCTTATTAATAAAGTATATAATTATTTTAATAAGCCCGGCGGCGGCGGCTTAATAAAAGACGTTAATTTTAAACTTAAAAAACTTAAGCCGTACGCCGTATTAAAAAAGAACTATAAATATCTTAGCGTTTCTATTAAAGAAAAATAAAAAAATAGGAGTACGTAGCCAGTAGTCCGGAGCCCTATTAATATTAGTATCGTAATTAAAAAGAAACGATATAATATTAAAATAGCCCTTTAAAGTAGCTAAATATAGGGTAGTAACTAAGAAAGGGCTATATTAATAAGTCTCCGTTATATATATAGTAACTAGTTTATTATAATTAGCACCGGCTTAAAAAGTATATTAAAGCGTAGCGAGGGCTACTTACGTATTTATATAGTTAATAATAGTATTAAAAACGGCAGAGTTCTTTCCTATTTTTATATTATTTTAGTAAAGCTTAGGGTTAAAGAACGAATACTAAGTACGCGAGCTTTATATAAACCTAGACTAAATATAGGGCTTATTATAATTAAAAATATACTATGCTATATCTAAGGAGATCGGCTCTAAATAAGTAGACTTTATAATAAGTAATATTTATCATACTTTATAAAACGACGTAAACTAAGATAAAAGCACGGTATAATAAGAATACGAGGTAATTACGTAGTTATCGTAAGCTTACCGGTCTTATATTTAATATAAAACTTTAGACTTCGTCTTAAGTAATAGCGCTTTACGCTAGAAGTATTTTATATATATACTATAGAGCCGGAGTTAACCGTTTTACTTAAAAAACGTCTTAAGTTCTACTATTTAGGTACTACGGTACTTTATTTAGTTATGAAAAAGGTATCTTATTTATTTTTTAAGTAAATAGTAATATTCTTCGCGAGCGGTCTCTAGTTTTCTAAATATAAGCTAATAAGGGCTTTAGAATACTAGGCTATTTATATAGGTTCTAATAGCTTCTATCTAGGTAAACGAGGATACTAAGCGTATAAGTAGTATTTATATCGGTTTTAAACGCTTTGCCCTCGTAAGATTAATAGAACCTAAATAGGCCTATATTATATAGTATTATATATATATTACTCCCTCTCTTATAAACATTCTCAATCTTTAAGAAGCCGAGAACTAGTATAATAGACCTTTATAAACCTTTAGTAATAGTTATAACGACTAGTTTATAAGTAAAAGTGTGGGTTAGGATAATAAACAATAGTGCGAGTAGTAGCGCGTAATTAAGAGCTCTTTAAAAATATCTATAATCGGCTTCCACAGTAGCTATACTCCCCTAATATAAATTACGATATTTTATATATAAGAAAGATTATGTTAAGCCCAGAATATGTAGGTTAAGTTTAGATAGGTAAAGTGTGTTATAAAGAGGAATTAATATACTATATAATCGATGCTATAATTACTTTATATATTATTAGTGTTCGGAAATTGTTTTTTTAGGGACTTGCCTAACCTTTTACTACGGGAACCTTTAGTAAGTAATAGTACGCTTATACGTATTATTATATCG
This sequence comes from Colletotrichum lupini, assembly GCF_023278565.1. Classification (NCBI taxonomy): domain Eukaryota; kingdom Fungi; phylum Ascomycota; class Sordariomycetes; order Glomerellales; family Glomerellaceae; genus Colletotrichum; species Colletotrichum lupini. The sequence continues at coordinate 6,450,474 of NC_064672.1, forward strand.
TTTCTATAGAGTTTATACCGGACTCTTATTAATAGCCCGTATTAATGCCTAGGAGCCGGAATTATATATTTTTAGAAACGTAATTAAGGGCCTTTGTACCGAAATGCCTTTCTCTTATATATTTAGTTTCTAACTCCTACCTATATACCTAGAGGTCGAGATCTAGGAATAAAGTTGGAAAGGTGCTACTACTTTCTTATTATAGGTCATCCCTGGCGTTAAAACAAGGATCTATAGTATCCGCTTTTAGCTCTTACTAGACGTCGGTTCTAACTATGCTCCCTAGCCACATACCGCTTTGTTACCGGATACCCTGTCTTTTAAGTTACTTATGACTTAAAATCTTCCCTATATCCTGCGTTAGAACCGGCGTTTTCCCTAGCCACACGACGAGGATCCTACTTCCTTAATACCTTATTTATAAAATCTATATCTAGCTTTTTATAACCCGAACAGGGTTTCTTTATATATATAAACCCTATTTATACGAATCATTAGGTATTACTAAGAAACCCTTTGCGGCTAGTCTACTTAGAAACGCAACCAAGACCTCTTCATTATCTAAGTTAAAAGATAATACTTATTTAACACGCTCGACAGGGTTTTTTTTTTTTTTTTTTTTTTTAAAGTAATAAGATACAGCTCCTATAGCACGTTCTTTTACCTATCGCTTATAATAAATAAAAAGCAGTATATATATACTTATAATATATAAGTCTTAAATATACCGTAGTTAATATTTATTATAAAAGGACCGTCTATACGTATTATAAGTTTAAAACTTTGTTTAGTATTCTCACTTTTAAAAATTGCCTTATTAAGTAAAACGCTTTATAAATAGTAGTTTCTATAAGAATATATATCGACCTTACTCCTCTACGACTCTAATAAAGAGAGCGATAGTATTAAAAGAAAAAAAGGACTTAAATAAAGCGATTCGTAATAAAAAATAAGCTTTTTAACTAGTATAGCGTCTCTTAATATCGTAACTAGTATTAAAACCGTTTACTCTATAGCGGCGCAATATCTAATTAAAAAAAGCAAGGTAATATCTTTATATAAAGTAATATATATTTATAAAAAAGCCTTTATAAAACGCTCGCTCTATTTTAAAATAGCTAGCTACGATAACGCAATTATTATTAATTCTTTTAACTAGAATTTAAATAATCCTTATATAATATTTATTAAGTATAGTATCCCTGGAATAGACTTACTAACTATATAAAAGTATCGTAATTACTATAGTTATATTACTAAATCTCTTTATAATAAATACGTATCGAGGCGCGCTATAAAAAGTAAAATAAAAGTAAGTGGTTAGTAGAAGGCTTATAGTCTAGTCCGCTAGGCTTATAATATATTATATACATATCGATTTAGAACTTATCTTTACGATCCGTAGTAGATATATAAATAATACTATATTAGATTTTCTAGCTAGTCGATTTATATATATACTAGTACGAGCTTATATATTATTTTCTATACCTTTCGCTTATCTTTTTTAGTCTTAGGCTGTCGCTATGCGATATATTATTTAAATATAATTTTAAATTATACGATATAGTACTTACTATATATATACTACCTAAATAAGTTCTTTCTTTTTTAAATAGCCGGTATAAATACCGTAAGTACGGATATATAAGCTTAGTTAGTAATATTAATAGCCGTATAACTTATATTAAATAATAAAAAGTCTAAATTATACCTCTTCTGCTTTCGTTAACGGTTCTAATTAAAGTCCCTCTTATTTCTAAATAATAATAAGCTTCTTCGCGCCGTATAGTTAAAAATAAAAAGCTTATTATTATAATGCTTTAAGTAGACTCTTAATAAATCTTTAGTATGTCTAGTAGTAGCATAATAAAATAGGGATAAGTTTATTAAATAAACGATATTAGTTTAACGCAATACCACTGCGGCCTATTAATTAAAAAGTAATTATTATATTTTATTTAGGGATTTCTTTTTTATCCCGGTCCGAGCGGGGTTCTGTCTTATATTTACTTATTATTACCGGTTTTTATATATTACTTAACGCATTTCTAGTATCCCTTTATCTACCCTCGGTTGTTAATTTAGTAAAGTTTAATTATACTACTTAGAGTGATTTTCTAAGCTTATAGTAGATCTATATAAACGAGTGGTATCTATCCCTTATAGGGCAGTCCTATTAGATTAACGACTATATCTAGATAAAGGGATGCTAGAAATGCGTTAAGTAATATATAAGAACCGGTAATAATAGGTAAATATAAGATAGAACCCCGCTCGGACCGGGATAAGAAGGAAATCCTTAAATAAAACATAACAATCACCTTTAGATAAATAGACCTCGGTAGTATTATATTAAATTAATATCGTTTATTTAATATGTCCTGGCCTAACTATATAAATAACTAAGTAATAACTATATGCGGTAGGTTTTACTTAAGCGAGAGTATCCTAGATTCTGTTACACTAAGTCTCTAAGTAAAGCTATTCCTATCCAACTTTTCAGCCTCCTAATGCTAAATTTGGGGAATTCGTTAGTAAATGATGGCTATTCCGATCTATATAGCAAACTTATTATGTTTTTAAGCAGGTTATATAAGGGGCGGTAGGAGTAATATTATAATCCGTACTTCCTTTCTTAATAAGAATCCTTAGATAAGGAAGGAAGGTTTATTTTTCTTCTAGCTACGTCTATTTCCTTTTTATTTCTTAATATCGTGACTTTATACCGAGCATAGCCTACGAGTATCCCGAGTGACGGGCTCGGCCCGGCATAATAATACTCGTAGGCTAAATAAATATTACCAACCTTTACCCTAAACCCTTATAAGTAAGAGGATTAATAATAACTAAAACCGATTGCTCTTAGCCATTAGTAACCTAGTAGCTAGAATGCGTAGTATAATAAAACTTAAAAGCTTACTAATTAGAAGTATAGTACTAAACTACGTTAAAACCTATTTAAATTTATACTTAAGTATAGTATATTAATAATACCGTCTTATTAATAACTACCCCTAGGATAGTATAATAAGGTATATTTAGAGTTAGAGTTATTAAATCTTAGGTATTACTAAATCAAAGATAGGCTATTATTATAATACGTAGTAAATATACTACTTAAAAAAGTGCTCTAAAGCTCGTATATTAGATTCTCATAGGTAAAAAAGGCTTTTAAGATTAGTTCTTATAAAGGGCAGCAAAGTAGCAAGTTAGTAGACCTTTATTATCCAAGCTATTAGAGAAGTTATTAGGGTAGTGCGGGGCGTAATAGGTACTAATTAGTAATGGCTAGGGTAGGAGTTTTTATATATTCAGAGCTTATTTACTACTATAATTAGTCTGAGTAAAACCCACTTATTGCCTTTTTATATTATTTCTAGTTAATAAGTAGTAGGAGATTTTATTTACCTAGTACGTAGTATTAAACTTTCTTCGGAAATTCCTTTGGAAAGTGAAATAGATTATAATACTTTAAATAGGAAGAAGTGTGAGCCTTTTAACTTGTCTATTTAGTTCGGATATCTTAGGGAGATTATATTATACCTACCGTTACTTTAATATGGGATATTACTAATAGCAATGGCTCCGAAAGTTCATGAACTTAGTCGCTAGTGGTACGATTAATATACGTATACATAGGTCGTCTTGCTTAATATGCCGCCCCGTAGCTTCATCTTTTTCTAAATAATTAGCGCTTTAAAATAGTAGGTAATTATAATACGTTCCAGATGCATTTTCACAAGCGATGTGATTATAGGTAGTTAGTAGCATTTTAGTGAGAGTAATAGCATTGATTCTGTTAACGTGCTAATTCTAACAAATTTTACTAGCTCTCTAATAAGCTGAAATCAAGCGTGAGCAGATTTACCTCTGGGTTTGACGTATTAATTAGGTACGAGTTCATGCGTGATTGAATAGTTTTGAACTAACTGAAGAGTCTGTTCTATTGCTGACCTCTTGATGGAAAACACTCTACTAGACTTGGGAGGCGCCTCTTGGACACGCTGCTAGAGATGCAAAAGCACGAAGACGTAAAAGAAGTCCGATGATACTGGAACCAAGGCTGGGATTAGGATGATCTATATGTGACGGCCAGCTCCAGATTCGCTAGAGCACCGGATCTTGAGGATTCGGCAGCGATCATAGGCACTTCTTTAAGCGAACGACATAGCTAGCGGAGCGTTCGTATAGATATATTATAAAAATAAAAGGACGACTTACGTATTATATTAAATAAGAGTAGCTAAAGGTTTTATAGCCTATATTTCGCAAGTCTCGTATACGATACTTAGAAATAGTCGGGGTACCTAGACTAGTCTTATTCATATTGAATTTATTTATATATTTTATTACTATCTAAGTCCCTACGTCGGAGCGTAGGGGATACTTAAGATATTTAGGTTTTCTCTCTCCCTTTAGGGATTAGCTATTAGACGCGACGCTAGTATACTATATTAAGGTTCTTAGAAAACCTTAGTAATATTATTCTAGTCCCTAAAATAATAGTAAAAGGGACCGGACTAGTTAGACATTAGCTTTACCGCGAGTTTAGTAAGGCAGACTAGGAAAGGTATTACGTAGCTCTAGCTTAGATTCTAGGTTAAAAGAGGCCTTTTAGTAATTAATCTTTATAAAGTACTTAGAAACTTCGTTAGACCTAGTGTCTATTATTAGGCAGGATATATTATATGCGAGCTAGGCGGTATAAGCGATGAGGCTTTTTAATTAAATTAGAAACTATAATTTAACAAAAGACAAACCTCGCAGCGGTGCAGCATTAGCCTATGAAGTTTTAGTGTAATTTATTGAATTTAATTAGGAAAGTTGATTTCCCTATCAATCTTTAGTCGTACCTTACGACGTAAACTTTTCGTTATCACTACAGTCCCTCTCTCCATTGTCTTAAGGAGGTAACCGCTTCGCCTTCATAGCGTTAAAATGATCCCGATCTGGCAAGCCTCTACATAGAGTCTGATATTTCTACATAACATATCAATCGCTTTTCCATCTTCCGACTCGCGTAACTTAGCAAGGAAACCGCGGCATTAGTTCCCAAAAACTCGGGTTTGTATCACAACTTAAAACCATCGACGAATCGCATTGCTCTGTCGTCCCGACTGACTCAGTGAGTGGATCCATGGGCGGGTGGGAATTTGGCACAGGTCAGCAGAGTCAGGTTATCTTGGTAACTACCTGACGGCAATCTAATACACTTTTCCTCTCGTGCCTAGATTAGGGACTTATTACTAATCCTCTAGCCCGTTCAGTCTCAAAAAGCACACTAGCAGGGGTCTCCTAGCTTGGTTGAAGCGAATGGCTCTTTAGTAGCCCTGTGCTAATGCTAACCATAGATAGCGACGCACCGCTGAAGAAAAACCTCCTCCTATAGGCTTAGTTACCCACGAGTTAATTTTATGTTTTCCAACACTATTCTGAATTGTTCGGGAATTCTGGGCGTAAAAGAAGGGGGTTGAGGAAGAATAGGGGCTGAATGTTATTAATAGGTATATAAAAGAACATTGAAGCGCATTATCTTAGGCTTACTAACGCTATATTCGTAGTGAGTAAGCCTCGTGATAGTGCGTCGCTTGTTCGAACTTCTTAAACGTGCCCGGGTCTCGTACTGGGCATTCTAGTAGGCTTTGGCTTGGCCTGTCGGAGGAGGCGGTGGTGGCCCCGGGTCCTTCTCAGTGTCCATGGCTAGAGCGCGTGGCTAGGAGGTGATGCATAAGAGTGCGAGGCAAAAGCTTCGATAATGATGACTCCGGCATCATTGCCCCCTGTTCTGCATTATGTGGGTACGCCGGCCAGCACTCAACTGGTTGGGCCGTAACACCTATTATTAGTATAGTAATAGCTACTTAACTCCGAGCTACTACTAAGGTCATCTCGTAACTAATGAGTTTCTTAAGGGCTTAGATGATATGAATAGTAGCTTTTTTATAATCCGCTTTCTAAACTATTAAAGCTAGTAATAATACTAGTTATTGATAAATTATTTAATAATATAAAGACGTTTTTCTATACTTCGTATTATTTAGCTTTTTCTACAAGAGCTGTGAAGACGGATCTTGCGGCAGATCCTACCTAAGTAGCTACTATAGAGTGTTACGACCCAACATATATAACTAAGACCAGGGCCCGCCCCGCAGGCTTGCGGCGGCTGCGGCATACTATATATATAAGAGAACGGGGACTTAGGGTAACTCCTATAGAACGGAAGAACTATAGACAAGTTACGTGTAGATAAGAAACAGTGATCACGCGATAAGGTAATTATTATAATTACTTTAAGTAAGCGCTTACTAGTATCCACTGAGCGATCACTCGGTAGGAAAGGTAATTATTAATAAAGGATATATTTAGAGACGAGACTTGTATATAGTATAGGCTTAAGCCGGGCTTAAGGATAAACTTCCTATAGCTTCTTTAGTAATTAACTTAGTATTAGATCTTACGATCGCTTTTAGCTATTTTTACTAAGAATACCTTCTGATAAGACTACGATTAATTACCGAAGCCTTACTTACTTTACGACTTATAGACATAGCTTTAGGGAAGCTATCCACGACTACGATACTATTTACTTAGTACTCGCAGCCTCAACTTCTGCTAACATACTCACTACGACTAGCTGGCCGTAACATAGACGTGGGTGGCTGCTCTATTAATAGAGGGACGTTGTTAGTGGCTCTAAGCTGGCTTTCCGTTAGGCTGGGCCGAGTCCCTTGGTGTTGTAGCGTCGCTTAGCTCTTGAGTTTGAGTTCGACACTGGAGGTGTCCCGGAGCCTAGTTTGGAGTTGGCTACGTCGGCCGACATTAGTCCGGTGCTAGGCGGCGGCTGTGAGGTAACCGCGTACGCGAGCTCTGGTAATAAGTAGTGAAAACTCGCCCCTCGGCTGGATTAAATGAGTCACATGCACGTTTGATTAAAGAGAGAATAACGGGCGCACTAGAACTCACGCTTCTATAGTCCTTTCCCCTACAATCCAAGAGAGCTGGCCACTGCCTACAGTACCTCGCGAGGGACAATTACCGGAAAAGTTTTCGTTGATAACGGCGCATGGGTAAGGAAGCAGCATCCGTTGATACTGACTCGCAGAGAGTAATCCTGACCTAATGCAAACCTAAAAAGTCTCGATAACTACACAGAGTTTGAGGTTTATTTACTTCTGATTAATTGCTCTACAAGACCTTTCCTAATCAGATGGTAATGTTCACAGGATCTGCCTGTACATCGCGCCGATGCTTCCGGTGTCCTACTTTTGTGATTACCCGTATATATACGTAGCACAAGGCTCTCACACCCGGATGAGTTTTTTTGCACTCTCTTGCATGTCATAGTACTCAATATGAAGCCTTACTATCCTCTTTTTCTTGCCCAGGCTGTCTGCTGTGCTACCTTGCAAGAACAGACCACCAACCTAAAGGACAATGCTCTGGCAAAGAGAGCTTCCTGCAATGTTTGTGTGTGAGTACGGACAGGCGTAGCAGGTTTGGACAAACAACTGATAGCACCACAGAACTACGGTGAAAGCCTCTTCTACCACGAGCTGGGGCCCTTTCTCGATCCCCTTCGACCAAGGTGGTCAGACGTCAAGAGGAGTATACGTGGGGTGCAATGTCCACATTGACCGCAAACGGACTACAGACTGTCTACAATGGAGAGTTTGGACTTCTGGCTCTTGTGGGCAGGTTATAAAACAGCAAACATGCTGATGGACGACACGGCTGGTTGAAAGGAATTGAATGTTAAATACATCCCTCTGGACAGTGAAAGTCCGTATAGGCATCGTATGTACGCAACCTGCAACGACATAGAATGCGTCATTATACAGCAAGTATTTTATTTCCAGCCTCCTGCAGTGTAGTAGTGCACGAAGGAATTGCAAGTCATGAAGGCCAAAGCGAACGCTTTTACGCATGCAAGTCCTTATAGGAGGAATTGGACCTCAAAGCTTTTCCCTAAGTGCAGAGTATTAGGCATGACCGGCGCTTGCTGTCCGTGCCGAAGAGGACGACAAAGGGCGTTGTACATCCTGCTACGATGCCGCAAATCTAGGTATATTAAGCGCCAGAAACTCGCCGCGTTTCGTACCATGGTACATTGCCGTGCAGGAAACCTAGATATTGCCACCTTAGCAAGAAACATAGGACCCGAAATCTGATACTCTTTGACTGTTTTTTGCCGATAACCTTTGAAGCAAATGGAATTCATGTCACACTGCAAGCGATTTCGCTAGATCCATCGCCGTTTGTAGTGTCTGAGACTTGACCCTTTAGATTATGATAGGAGTCGGTGACTAAACATGCCGGTGGCGTCTACTCAGCAATCGGGCTATTAAATGACGATATTGTTGAGGGTTGCTGCAAGACTGAATACGAAATAGATTTCTTATCAACTCGTTTTACGCTGGGTAAGTTACACTCTCCACTATCCGAAGCAGCAAGATATCAGGGCAATAGCCTCCTCTAATAATGTGGTACAACCCAACATGCTTGATCAAGACCGGGTCCCGCCCCGCAGGCCTACGGCGGCTGCGCCACACTATATATTGATTAATTGATTGATTCCTACTCGGTTTTGGCCGCTTAAGTCAGTAGCTATGCCCGGATAGCGGGGTTTGGCCAATAGCCGACGCGCTCCGGGTATTAGGCAAGTCTAGTTCTGGGGTGCATCCGAGGACCACGGCAGTTCCTACGTACCCAGTTTATACTTCTGCTTAGACTTATTCCACTATTGCTAGGAATAGCTCCGGGCATACGTTCTAACTTTATTTGCTATTCTAGCGTATAAGGCTAGTAGTAGAGGGTTGGGTATCGGGAGGGTAGCCTCTTTCTTTAAAAGTTTATTAGCTAATTTATTTCTAAGAATCTAGGTATATCTGGGCGACTAGTAATATTTAATATTCCTTATTTACTAAGCGTTAATAATCTCTTATATCGCTACTTACGAGCTACTTAGAGAGCTACTAAAGCTTAAGATAAAGTTTAGGGTAGAAGTATATTTAAGGTAGATATATATTAGTATAATAGAGGAGGTAAATAGGTAAAGTACTCGCCGTAGGCCTTATTAGGCTCCTTTAGCTTCGGTATTAAAGACCTCTATAACTATAGCTTTTTATAATAACTTAAGGGACGTAATGTATTATATACCTATAGCTTACTACGCTTTTAATAAGTATTAACTTATTTAAGTAAACTACGAGGTTAAAGGCTAAAAGTCCCCTTATTATTTATTAAAAAGTAAGTAAGGATTAGGACCGGCTATAGTTATAGGGGTAAGAGAGTATAGGTCCGCTAAAGTCGGGTTTCCCTCTTAAAATAATTAAGTACTTACCCCTCTAGCTAAAGGACTAATAAGTATAGGGCGTTACTTTAGTATAGCCTCGTAGTATTACGCTATCTTACCCCTTTTAGATCGGCTATAATAATAAGTAGGCCTTACTCTCTAAATAAAAAGTTAGTTAGGGTAATATATTAGACTTAGAGCACGGCCTAGGTAAGTAAAGTAGCCTTTTTAACTAATATATACGAGCGGTTCGCGAGGGTAGTCCCTATTCGGGGCGCTTATAAGAAGTTAGCCAGCTTAGTATAGCTTAAAAACTATACTTTAAAGCTAAATAGAGTTAATAAGATAATATAAGCCGTTATAATAAGTTATAAAAGCTATAGGACGGGAAATAAGATTGAAAAAAAAATTATATAAAAAAAGAATTATCTTTTTTTAAATATAGGAATCTAGTTTTATTTATTCCGCTCTTATTACTAATCTATCTATATAGTTTATTTAAACCTTATTTACTACTTTACTTATTTTTTTATATTATACTTAAACTAACGACTTTATAGAGTTATTTCTCCCCGCTAAGGTATATTCTATTCTTAGTAATTTAACTCTTTATAAAGATATTTTTTATCCGAATTACGCTAGTAATTTTAGAATACTCTACTATAATTTCGTACCCCGCTTTAATACCCTTACTTATTAAAATAATACGTTACGTACTTATTTATATAAATTGCTAGAATTGCGTATTAGATTAGTAACTATAATTAATAAACCTCGTAAAGTTATTTTACTAACCCTATTAGATTTAATAGGCTCGGCTACCCGTCGAGCTATTTATAACGTTCGTATTTCGCAAATCTCTTATAATAAGGCTTATAAATTCTCTTATTACTGCGCCGTACTTAAATAAATATAGAGCTATTAGGCCGTTATTATATCCGTTAGAGGTCCGGAATACTTATACTAAATAAGGGAACCGGTATCCGAACTTAAATAGTATTAAGAAGTTATAGTATAAGTTAGTTTTAGGGTTTTTATACTATTCCCGCCCATACGATTAATATATATATATATTTAGGACGTAAGCTATAGTATTTATTAGCAGCACTTACTATAAGTTATTAGTACCCTATGCGCTTATATCTATAACTAAGTGTTTAAGCTACTTAAAGCTAAAGTTAGGGTTATACTTAAGGTATATTAACTAGAGTAATACCGGATCCGAACCGTTCTTATAAACTACTTAGTTATATAAGTAATTAAAAAAGCGACGCTACGTATATTTATTAATAATTATAAGTAGATATTATTATATAAAATATAGCGTATTAGTAATAACCTTGATTTATAACTAGAGGTACCGGAGTTATTATATACTATTTAAGTTAAATCTAACTCTATATTTATAGAAGCAATAGAATCCTATACTAAAAAAGATAAGTATTACTTAGCCTCCCGCGTCCTTAATATTTTTATAACCGCGCTAAATAGCTATTTTATTTCGTAACTCTTTTTTAAACTATTTAAAGTCGTTATATATTTTAATAAGCGTCGCTTTATAATATTTAATACGGGATATACTAAGTTTAATAATAATAAATAGCTTAATGTATAAGTTAAAATGCTTAATTTATTATGCTTAAATAATAACCTTAATTAAGTAGTACGCGCGGCTAACTTACGTAATTTTTTAATAAAAAATATTATTATAATTAAAAATCTCTTCGATTTTAATATTAAATAGCGTACTTTATACTAACAACGCCTAGACTTAGTTAAACCCTAGCTACTTAGGAAAGTAAATCTTAATAATATTATTAATACTTTCCGTTTTTACCCTCGCTACTATTACTATAAGCTATTATTATTTAAGTAAATATTAAGAATCTAAGCCTATGTAATTATAAATCCGCTCTTAGATATTAACGACGAATTTATTAATAGAGGACTATTATAGGTTAGAGACGACGTTTAACTAAATATTTATAAGATAAGAGAAACCGTTAGTAAACTATATATACTACTAACTTTCTAAGTGCTCTTTTTTTATATCTATAGTTTTTTTAACTAGTTATAATACTAAGACCCTCTATTTCTAAAATAAGGTATTAGCTCTAGTCTTAGTTAATAATTATAGTAGCCCTTAGGTTAGTATCTTTTACGCTTAGATAGAAGGCTAGCTAATACTATTTATTACTAATTATATACTAAAAGTGGGTAGTATTAGCTACTTAATAATATTTCCTTTTTTTATATAAATTATACTTAGCCTATTATTTTCGCTTTATAAAATTATATTAGATAAGTCTAAGATTTTCTATATATTAATAGTAATAGTTAGTATAAGTCCCTCTCGTACTTTATTAGCTACCCCCTTACTACTTATATAGCATATTTACGGAGGAGCCGTAAAGTAAACTAAATAATAATATTTAATAATAGCTTGTTTACTATTTTATCTATTTAAAATACTTATTCTGTATCGTAGTAGTTATTACTATTATAAATTAGTTATATAGGTAGTATATAAAGGCTAAACGGTTAGTAAATAATTTACGAAACTGGGGGTTCTAGCCCTCGATAATTAAAATAAATACGTAATATATAGAAATTATAGGTATATAAGATGTTTAACGTTATATTACTTACTTACTATCCTAGATAAGAACTTTAAATTAAAGTACCGGTTTTACTAAGTTCTTAAATAAATAATCCCGCAGGATTTCTATAAATAGGTTTAGAATTACGTAGTAAAGATCCTATTATAGAGTCTCTATACGCTACTCCGAGGGTATTATTATTTAACGTTAGTAAGGATTAATCGTTACGAGAGAGTATAAGAGAGTAAGAGAGAAAAAAAGAAAAAAAGAAAAACAAAAAAAAAAGAGAAGCGAATTTATATAAATAATTTAAAAAAGAATATAATAAAGCTTATGTATATTATTTATAAATAGTTATTAAGTATCGTAGTAGGCTTGCGAGCGAGTAACGTTACTTAGTTCTATATTTATAATCTTTTTTATATTAAAGGTCGGTCTAGTTATGCCGATATAAAGTAAGCTAAAGTAATTTAATTTTCCCCTCCCTCTAAGAAATAAGCGCAGACGTAATTAGAATCTAGTCTATAAAACGCTAGTTTAAAATAATATAATACGAATTATTAATATATAAATAGAGCTAAATTACTAAGTAAGTAAAGATTTTAAAATAGAGAAGGGGTAGTAGTAGAGCTAGGTAGAGAGACCCTTATTTTATATTCTTTATTATTTATTTAAGTTTTAGTAGTCCTACTATAGCTATTATTATAAAAGGCCCGAAAAATAAGATTAGCTTAACCCGTTTTTAGTAAATACCGCTGTTAATATTACAAAAGCATGCCTAAAGGATAGGCTAGTTAGTAAAAGAATAAGCGTTATATAATTAAAGTTTACCTAGTACCGGCTAGCTAACGTCACCCTTATTTTAGTAAAATTACTTAGAAATAGCTAGTTTAGGCCTTACTAAATCGGAACGTTAAAATAGTATTATTAACTTACCTAGCTTACTTATTTTAGCTTTTCCTACCCTAATCTAGAATTTCTATAAAGCTTAAGGAACGGGTCGGAAGCTAGCGCCTCTAAATAATTACTAAAGATTAAGTAAGTTAGTTTCTCGTACTTTAGTTAATATACTTAGTAATAGACTTCTAAACTATACTAGCTTATCTTATTATAATATATACTAAATAAATACTTATAAGAGCTAGCGCTACTAATAAAGATCCTTTTAACTATAATAACTATTAGTACTTAAGCGCTATAGACTATGAGAATTATTTATAAAATAAGTAAAAATAGCTATAAATAATCGTAAACGTGCCCTGCCGCTCTAATACGTAAGATCTGACTAATAGAGATACTTACTTAATACTTAGAATTTGCCTATTTTTAGTTACTATTTTTGAAACTTCTTTTGGTAAGCGAGGGCGCTTATTAGTAATTATAATACTCTGCGTATTTAAGGTGAGTAAGTTAATAATTATTAACTAAGAAATTACTAACCGATTTAATATAGGATATTATTCAGGGGTTTTATTATAATAACTAGGACCTCGTTTTTTATAAACCGTTAGAGTATGTTAACTAGGCTTAGTAATTTATATTATTACCCTAAGTATATAGTCTAGGAGTATAAACTAAGCCCTACTAATACCGTCCTAATTTACTATTTAGTATTTTAGCTAAGCGACGCTATTTTAAAAAAGGTTTTAAGTTTCGTTTTTAGTATCGGCTTATTTTATTAGTACGTACCTATACTATTATAATTATAGATACGTAAATACGTAAATGCTCTAGTTTAGCAATTCTTATTTATTAATCTAGACTATAACTAATATTATTTAGCCTCCGCTATTTATCCTTCTAAAGTAATAAATTATTCTTATTTAGCTAGAAAATATATACGAGTTCTTTATAATAATATATAATTCTAAGTTATTACGATAAAAGAGCTAGTTAACTTTCCTACCTAATCTAAGTATAAGTTAGGCCCTTAGTTAATATACTATTTACGTTACGATTTACTTATGCCTTTTAGCTTCTCTATTATTAAACTAAGCTAATTAAGAGAACTTTATCTTCGTCGCTTTCCCTTTTTAAATCATTAGTAACCTTAGTTAATATTATAAAAAACGGTAAGATAAAAAAGTAAAATAGTAACGTTCTAATTACGAGTCTAAAAGAGTTAAATCCGGTCTTATTTCGAGGGAAATTAGTAGGGTTTATTTTAAAAATACCCTGTTTAGTATTATATTATATATAATAACGATTAAATAAGTAAAATAAAATTCCTTAATATATTATATTAAATATAAGTATATAACTAGTATATCTAAGCTTTAAAGCAGTCTTTGTTCGTTTCTAAATAGAAAATATATTTATAAATAAAAATAAACTTAATATTTAAGTATACGTCTTTAGTATTCCCTATAATAATATAGTTATAAAGTAGTAGGTAGCCTACTTTATCGTTATCTTCGCGCGGGAATATATAAGTAAGTAATAATATTATACTAAATAGTAATAAAGCGATAAAAATTATCTGTTATTTAGATAAAAGTAAAATAGTAAGTATAGTATAAATAAAAAGAAGCTATAGCCCGATATATACTAAACGTAGGTTAAATAGTTATTTATAGGGGGGTACTAATTAAATACTATAAGTAGCGAGTATTTCGGACCGGTACTCTAAATTAATTAATTATATAGTACTTAACGGCTGGCTTATTAAATAATACTAAGTAACGATTATTAAGCCGGAGGGACGTATACGTAATTCCTTATTTCTATTTTTTATTAGCTTAATATAATATCCGTTAAGTTAAACGTAGTAAGGTATTTATAAAAAAGATAGGGTTTAGGACGAGTACTAGGGCTATAGACCTAACCTAGAGGGGAGTAAAACGGACGCAAAAGTAAAGTAATTAATAAGAAAGTAAAAAGCGCGATTTATTATTAGTATTAATTACGAAATAAGAAGGAGTATTTACGGGTTCGGAGAGTATAGGATCTCGCTTAATTAGTACGTTAGGACTACTTTGTTAAACTAAATTAACTAAGTAGCGTTATATTTATTTAAAGTATATTAGTACTACTTAGTATGTTTTATAATAATAAAGATTAGCCTACTATAGGTCTATTATATTTATAACGCTCTATTATCCTTATTTAGTTCTTTCTTAAGACCCTACTTTAAAATTACGCTTATTAATACTGCGCTAGCTTAATATCTATTTAGCTAACGGTAATCTCGTTCTTATTACTTATTTACAAAATTATTACTATCTAACTAAGATTTGCTTAACTAGTATTTAAGGTATTTACTACCTCGACGCGCCTTAATACTAGCTATTTATACTTAAGAAATAGAGTAATAGGCCTATAAAGAAGTTATTTACTAAGCACGAGCTATTTAATTCTAATTAAGCCGAATACTCCTTTATATAGCTATAACCCTTTAACAAAGGGCGGACCACGTTTATTTACGTTATATTATATAATAAGTAGCTATAAGATAATAGGCCCGATAAGTAGCTTTAACTACGTTGTTATAGTATTATAAACTACCTCGTACGTTATATATAAGTTAAAGTAAATATTATAACTAAGCTTATTATTATTATACTACTAAGAGCGATCTTAGTTTAGTAGTATAGTATTTAACTTAAAATAGGTATTATTATCTTAGTTAGTAACTTTAGTACTATAACGTTTTATTAAGTACTTATTAAAGCTAGCGGGTCCGTATATAGGAGAGCTATTATCGTTCTTAATATAGCGTAACTCCTTACGAAACGTACGTATTAGCTTACTATATATATAGTTATATTATATATTACTTCCTCTCTTATATATATTCTTAATATTTAAAGCTCTTAAAAATTATTAAAACGACCCCTTCTCTACTTTAAAGCGTAGTAGTCCTAATAAAATTAGATTAAAATAAACTTTATTTTTTATAAATTATATTATAAGACTTAAAGTATAATATAAAGAGGTCTGTTATGTCTATATACTATTTATATCTAATAAGAGCTTATATATTTAGTATTAAATATAGGACTATTATCGTAATATAGCGTTAATCTTCTAATACTAATTATATATTATATAATCCTTTACTAAGTCTCGCTACTAAGTTAGCGTCTAAACTTAGCTAGGCGAACTATATTTATTATTATTACTTAGTAAAACGCTACGAAAGAAGCTAATATTAGCCTTTCTAATAGAGCGTATAGCCTTAGCTAACTAATTAGCCTCGGCTTGCTTTACGTTAACTTCGGCTTATTTGATATATTACTTATTTTTAAATTATACCGTCTTTTTTAAGAGAGCAAGAGCTAATTAAATGCCCTAAGGATATTGTATTATATTTCTAATAATAGAGCCTCGAACTACTTATATAAATAAAATATACCGAATTGTTATATACTACGTTTTTAAATTATAAATTATACTATATTTTAGTTATATTAAAGCTTATCCCTACTTAATATATTATATTAAATGCGCGAGGGAGACCGTTAGCCGGCGTAGGTTTATATTTGATTTCTAAAACTAAATTTATAAGTAGATTTCTAATACTTAGTAAAACGGATACCTAGGCTAATAAGTAGGGCAATTCTAGGGTTCTTTCTAAGCACTAGCTTCTTCGTATTTTAGAACATTAGTAATAAATAATATATTACTATTTTATAGTATATTAAAGACCTATGCTATTACCTAAATACTTATTAAAAAAAAGTTAAAAAAGTAGTAGATTAGGGCTATATATAAAAAGTATATCTTATTAAATTAAACTTTTTAATTCTCTAAGCGCACGGATACCTTTATATAGTACGAACTTTAATAGCCTCGTATATAGTATTAATAAGGGGTCTAAATTAATTACTCTAAAAATAGCTTATACTAAGAACGGATAAATACCGTAGCCTCTCTATTAAGTTATAATAACTATACTTAACTAAAATAATCTTTTAACTTACTATTAATAAATCTAAAAAGGCTAGTAGGCTTAGTATCGGGCTTTATTATTATAGCGCCTTATCTTACTCGTTCTTTATATAATCTTTAAAATATTATTTATAGTAAGTTACTACGTAAAACGACCGCTTATTAATAATAGTATAGCCGATTTAATAAAATATTATCTATAGATAGTACGCCGAATCCGCTCGAAACTACGTATTTAAAAAGGGATAAATAGTCCTAAAAAGCTATATAAAATATTGCTTAAGAGCGTAACTTAGACCTACGAAACGAATATATATACTATATCTCGTAATACCTATCTAAGTAGTTAATATTTATAAACAAATCCGGTATAAATAAGAGTATTAGTATACGCTATTAAAGCTAGGTTTTTTAAGAGAAGCGGCTACGTTAAATTAAGCGATTTTATTACGGTTAAAAGTACTAGATCTTATTAGCATATATTTAAGATGGAGTAATATACTTTTAGGTATATAAAAGATCGACGGATATAAAAGTTTTTAAGAGTTTTATTAAGATACTCTTATTATATTATAGTTACTAGCCCGAGCCTAGGTCTATTTTAATTATAAATAATACCTCTTTTTATTACTTAGACCGTATATAAGAGATATGCGCAGTAGCGGGAGTATTATTACTTTACTTAGCGCCGTATTTACTAAATATCGTTCTTATTAAGTATTACTTTAGTAAGTTAAAAAACTTTATTTAATAGGTCTAAAACGAATATTAAAGATTTATACGGGCTAATTTTTAATTATTCTTAGAGGAATATATAACGATTATTAACTAGTAAAACAAAAGTACTAAGGGCTATTTTTATTACTATTCGATCTTTATTAACGAGCTACTAAACTAAAATAATCAACTAGATATAAATATTATACTACTACGATACTATATTTATATTCGAAATAGACCTAAATATCCCATAACTATCGGCGAGCTATACTTTCTAACACGCCCTAGTTAATAAAAAACTAAGTATCGTAATCCTTATAAACTAGCTCGAGATCTAGCCCCCTCTCGAGCGTTAGGTTATATATAAGCTTAAAGTATCGTTTCTAAGTAAGGCTTCTTATTAAAATAATACTATTTTTAATATACTTCGATAATATCGTCCTTTAGCCTAGTTACGTAAAGGGGGAGTAAACGGGGAGGTAGGCTAACTAGGCTACTAAGATTTAATAATAGTCTATCCGACGCTATTATATAATTTAAAATATAGTTATAAATAATTATAGGGACGTAGTTAGTAGAGTCCGATCCTGAGTCTTATTATTTACGCTTACGACCCTATTATTCCTAAGTATATAGTTATGCCCGGATCTCCTCTAAGATATAGTTATAAGTATCTAAGCTATAGCCTTATTATACTTATTAAATAAGATTTCTTATATAATAATTAAGTAGCTAGTGGTATATTTTTTAAGTACGATCTTATTAGTATTACTATCCGTTATCGCATAGGGTACCTAGGCATTTTATAAGCTAATAGACCTATTTCTACGGGTTAACCTCGCTAGCAGCCTCTTACTTAATATCTATCCGTATATTTTACTTTATAAAGCCTATCGCGTAGTTAAGATTATAATCGACGTATAGAAAAAATCGGAAACGTAAAATAAGAACGTTAAAATAGAGCTTCGCGCGGTTACTATAGAGCTATAAATAGTTAAAAATAAGCTATAAGCCGTTAAAAGAGAGCTATAAGTAATAAAAGAACGTATAGAGAATAAAAGCGCTAAGATAAACGAAAACCTTAAAGTACTTATAATAGTAATAGTAATACGAAATAGCTTAAGTACGTTATATATAGACGTTATATAAAGCGGCTTAAGTAAATAAAGTTACGACTTATAAATAGTTATAATAGGTAACGTAACGCTATTAAGCTATAATAACCCTCTATTTTATATAATCAATATATAAAAAGTTAAAAAAAGTAATAATAAGCTTAACATAAGTTAGGTTTAGGCTATAGTAAAAAAGGAGATGTGTATAATAAACAAATAGGGTAGCTAGCGCTATTAAGTTATTATAATAAACTTAAAGAATACGGATAGGATCCGGATTATTTATTATAATAATACTAAATATAAGCTTATTAAGTAAATCGTAAAAAAGAGCTTCGGTCCCGGTATATAAGTTTTATGAGACGAACTCTACTCTATAAAAGTTAATAATATAAAAAGAACTAAAATACTAAATAAAAAGGGTAATATTAGAGCTAAAGTAGTAGAGGTACTTAGCTAAGAAAACGAGACTATAGTTATTAAAATATCTTAGCTAAATAAAAAAGATATACTGAAGGTATATAGGTCTATAGTTATATTTATAATTAAGGCTAATAATATATATAAACTAATTTTTAAAAGCTTTTTTTATATTAAAAAAGAGTCCGGTACGATAATAGTATTTAAGTAGCGGCTACGTCCGTAATAGTATTATAATTATTAATAAATTATTAAGTATAAGGCGTATTAGTGCGCAAACCCCTAAGTATATAGACGCTATATTAAAGTAGGCTACTATTATTCTAAATTTTATAAAATAATTATAATATACGTACTTTATAATAAACTATACGAGTTATTTAATAAGAACTATCTAGAGCTATATCCGCGTTCTTATAAATAAAAAGGTCTAGATCCTTTAGCTTAATATAAAGAAATAGGCTAAGGTTTATAAGAGTTTAATAAATAATAAGGCATTACGCGACTTTATAATTATAATAATATAAGAGCTATAGGCGTAGAGAATAAAAAATAAGGCTATTATTATTTTAATAAAATATAATAAGTAAATAAAGATAATACTAACGGAGTAGAGGGATAAAGGAAAATAGGGAATTAGGAGTTTATTAGAAATAAATAGAAAAGTAGAGGCGGAGTAAGTATTAATAGCGTCCTCGGATATTACTACGGCCGTTATTTAGCTTTTAAATCGAAGGTTATTAATAATATTAATATATATATTAGTATAAAAGCTAAAGATATTATAATAAGCGTGCGACTTATTAAAATAAGCTATTATAAATATCTAAATAAGAATAAGTAAAAGGGTAGACATAGCCTTAGTAAGAGACTTTAATTACTATAACTACTTATAGGGAGGCGATAATATATTAAAAAGCTAGTAAGGCGAGGTAGACTTAATTATTAATTTAATAAATAAGTACTCGCTCCGTAGCCTCCTTTTATATAATATAAAAACGTAAAAAAAGAATAATATAATAATAATAATTAACTTATCCCTCGCGTTTAAAGAGTTAATAAAAATAGTAATATAATACGCCCTATATAAAATAAACTATAGGTCGGATTACTAAGTAATCGAGATAATTTTTAATATAGCCGCGCTTAAAATAAAAAGCTAACTACGGCTCCTCCTTAAAAACGCTCTATAAAAATAAATTAATAAAAAAGTAAAAATAAACTTAGATTAAATACTAACGAGAGGTATAATATAATAGTAAATAGATTAATTAATATTTATAATATATAAAGTAGTAGAGGTATTAATATTAATAGCTAAGCTATCTCTATATATAAAAAAATAATAAACGGTCGACCTTACTTAGCTCTAATAAATCTATACTTCTTAAAAAAAACCGGGTAAGGGTAGAGAGAAGGGTAAGTAATACTTAAGCTAAGCTAGAAAAACGTACCGGCTTAGTAACTAAGTAATATTATAATACTATTTAATAATAAAAAAAGAGCTATTAAGAAGACTTACTAACTAACGATATAAATATTTAAAAAGCCGCGAAGTACTTTAATATTAATAAAGGGGCTTTTTTTAGTAAAATTCCCTATTTAAAAAAAGCCGATAGTTCCTAAATAGGAGACGTTATAGAATAGGCTAAAGAGCTACTTTTTATATTCTTCTCTCCTCTTTTTAATATAATTAAGGAAGAGGGGGAGCGGCTATAAAGGTCGTTAATACCCTTCCCTAACCTTATATTAAAAAAAGTAAAAAAATAGCTCTTTATAATAAAGTCGTAAAAAGCCCCTAGAGAAAATAGTTTATTAATAATAATATAGAAGTATATATAGCTAATAATAAAAGAGAGGGTATTTATACTCTTTTAAACCTTATTAAATAAAAGGGTATTATTAAGGTAATAATAATATATAAAAATTATTTTATTAAAGAAACTAAATAAAAGCGACTACGGTATAATAAAAGCCTAGTAACCGATCTCGCTTTTATTAATACTTAAAAAAGTACTAGAGTCGGTCTTAATAAAACGTATCTCGTATACGGTTAAAATATTTAACCTCCTCTTTACGAACTACTTTAATACTTATAAGTAGAGGTCGGTAAAGTAAGCGCTATTATTACTATAAAAGTATATTTATAAAGTATAAAAAAAAAGAAAAATAGTTAGTTTAGTGAATTTTAATATTAAAAGAGCTTATAATAAAGTATATAAAAAGAAATTATTTTAATAACTTAGGGCGCGGGGTATCTTTAAAAAGCTAGTAAAATAAGTTAATACCTTTTATTTTTATAAAATAATAAGTATTTTAGTTAATAATTATAAGTCCGGGGCTCGTCCGCTATTATAAGCCGGGCTACTTTAAGGCTTATTATTATTACTTATACTCTTCTTTTTTTTTAATACTAACCTTATATAATATTATATTAATAAGACTAGGGGCGCACTAGCCTTTATTAATAACTATATAACATAGGTTATTAAAAAATTATAAGAAGTAAACTGGGAAGGTATTTAAAATATTATTAATAAAATACTTAAGTAGGAACGACGAAGTGGGGCGACTTTTAAGATAAATAAGACGGTTATTATTTAGTTTATATATAACTAAAGACTATTACCGGACTCAACTAGCTTTATTATTAAAGGGGATACTATTTAACTAAAGGACTATATTAAAATACTAGGGGTAATAATAGATATAAAACTTCGTTTTAAAAAGCATATTATAAACGTAACGATAAAAGGGCTAGAGGCTGTACTAAGACTTAGGCGCTTTGAAAATCTATTTTTAATAACGGCTAAATAGTTTTTTATAGCGGCCGTAGTATTAATAATAAACTATGCGTTAAATATTTAAAAATATAAATATTATGTAGCGTAGATAAAAGTAATTAACTAAGTATAAAGGATTAGTACCTAAGTAGTTATAAGAACTTTTAACCTAGTAACTATAGTAGTTACCGAAGTAGAGGTAAGTATATAATTAGTATAAGAGAGATATAATAAAAAATTAACAATATTTTAAATATAAATACAAAGCTTTCTTAAGACCTATCCGCTTCGGTATTTACGGGCGGTAGCTTTTAAACAATTCTTATTACCCTTTTAACTAATAATAGAGGCCTATTATAATCTACTTTTTAATAAGCTAGAGACTATCGAAGGGTATCTAATTACTTTATAAAAAGCCCGGATTAATATAGTAATTAATAACGACGCAGTTAAAGCTACTAAAGCAATCTAATCTAGGTAAGTAATAAGGATAGTAATAAGAAGCTTAGTAAGAAATGGGATTATAAATTATAAAACGACTATAGCACTATTTATATTACTTAGAGAGGGTAGTAGTATAATAATAGCCTTATGCATACTTAGCTTAAAAATAGAGCTAAACTTATATATAATAAAACTAGCGGCGCTAATGAAAGTAATAAAGTCTCTCTTATAAAGGCTTAATTACTAGGCTATTTACGTATTTACTTATAATAAAGCGGCTATACTAGCTATTTATAACCCGTAATAATAATTAAGCTAATAAGAGATCTGCTAATTATATACCGGCGTATAAGATCTTTAAAAAAAAAGTAATAAAGTTATACTCTTCTAGCTTTTATTAATAATAAAATTAGACCTATTAAAAGCGGCTAAAGTAGTAATAAAAAAAAGTATAAGACTAAATAAGATATTATAAAAATAACCGGCTAGAGCCTACTTAACGGTACTAAGGATCGCTTTATAAAGTATATAATAAAAGTACGGAGCTTTACTTAATAACGTAAGAGTATATTTAAAAAAGATCGATATTACTTTATTAAAAAGGTATATACGTAACTTATATAACGAGCTTTTTTAAAAAAAAGCTAATATCCTAGCGTAACTACGTACTAATATAATAAGACTAAATTAGTACTTATACTAAATTAAAATAACTACCTCAGCGCATTACGCCTATAGGTATATAATAAAATTAGTAAAGTATTTTCTTTTTTATTATATATAATAAATAGTAAAACGAACTTAGATACTTTAATAATAGAAACGCAGAGAGGAAACTTATCGTACTTTTTTTAAAAAAAAAAGCGCGTCCGACCCTAATAACTAGTTACCGAACGTAAATATTATTAAAGAAATAATTAAGTTTATTATAAGTACGAAGAGACTAGATACTTAGATTAGCTAGTAATGAAACGACTATAAGTAATTACTAACCCTACTATAACGACCTATACTAACTTATATATTAACTAATAATACCTCTACGTACCCTCGTACTATTAATAATAAGATTAGCTTCGGCTGCTAATAATAAAAAGCCGAACACTTTAGGAAATACCCTTAAAATAGCCTATTATTAATACTATAAGTAACCGTAGTATTAGTATATAAAACTAAAAATAATATATATAGAGACGGATAAGGCTTATATAGGCTTTTAAGAGGTAAGGATATAAACGAAAGTAGGGAATATATAAATAATTATATAAGCCCTAAATAGCTTAGCTAGGGCGTAATAAACTATATATATATATATATATATTATATATATATCGCTTCCTCTATTGTAAATATTCTTAATATTTAAGAAGCCGAAAGTTGCTATAATAGGCCTTTATAAACCTCTAGTAATAGCTATAGTAGTTAGTTTATAAACTAAAATATAGGGTCGGGATAGTATATAATAATACGAGGGGTAGTGCGTAATTAAGAGCTACTCTAAAGCATTTATAATTAGCTTTTATAGCACTTCTAACTATAGTTATATATATATAGTAAGAACGACTTTAGGCCTAGCTTATAAGGGTCGAATTAAAAAAAAACAAAAGCAGTATATTGCTAAGAGGAAGTAATATTTAATCTATACTATATAGTACTACTACTATACTTAGGCTAACTTACTTAACCTAACTTTCGGAGTAATTAGATAAGCTATATAACTATACGTAGTAGCTTCTATCTCGGGCTCTACTCGCTAGCTTTAGACACTTTAGTCCTAATAGACACGCTCGATAGGGTTATTTTAAAGTAATGAGATATAGCACCTATAGCACGTTCATTCGCCTATTGCTTATAATAAGTAAGAAGTAGGATATATATACTCATAATATATAGGTCTTAAGCATATTATAGTTAATATATAGTATAAAGGGATTATCTATAAGTATTATAAATTTAAAGCTATATTTAGTATTCTTATTTTTAAAAATCGCCTTATTAAGTAAAACGCCTTATAAATAGAGGCTTTTATAAAAATATATATTAACCTTCTTCCTCTACGACTCTAACGAAGAGAGCGATAGTATTAAAAAAGAAAAAGGACTTAAATAAGGCGATTCGTATTAGGGAATAAGCTTTTTAACTAATATAGCGTCTTTTAATATTACGGCTAGTATTAAAACTAACTACTCTATAATAGCTTAATATCTAACTAAGAATAACTAAGTAATATCTTTATATAAAGTAATATACGTCTATAAAAAAACCTTTATAAAACGCTCGCTCTATTTTAAAATAGCTAGCTATAATAGCGCGATTATTACTAATTCTTTTAACTAAAATTTAAATAATCCTTACGCAAGGTTTACTAAGTATAGTATCCCTAGGCTAAACTTACTAATTATATAAGGGTATTATAATTACTATAGTTATATTACTAAATATCCTTATAATAAATATATATCGAGGCGCGCCGTAAATAATAAGATAAAAGCTAGTGGTTAGTAAAAGACTATTTTATAAACCCGTATATAAAAACAAAAATTTCTCGTGAGGATCGTAGACTCGTTAACGTATAAATTTTAATATTATTAACTTTACGTACGACTATAGTAATAAGGGAAGATGTTTATAAATCGTTAAATCCTATTTAGCTTATTAAAGGCTTATAGTCTGGTCCGCTAGGCTTATAATACATTATATACACACTAATTTAGAACTTATTTATATAATCTATAGTAGATATATAAACGATATAATATTAGATTTTCTAGCTAGTCGATTTATATATATACTAGTACGAGCTTATGTATTATTTTCTATACCTTTCGCTTATCTTTTCTAATCTCGGGCTATTATTATATAATGCGTTATTTAATTATATTTTTAATATATATAATATAGTATATATTATATATATATATACTACTTAGATAAGTTTTTCTTTTTTTAAATAACTAGTATAAATATTATAAGTGCGGATATATAAGCTTAGTTAGTAATATTAGTAGCTGTATAACTTATATTAAATAATAAAAAGTCTGACTTATACCTTTTTTATTTTTATTAACGGCTCTAATTAAAGTCCCTCTCGTTTTTAAATAATAATAAGCTTCTTTGCGCCGTATAATTAGAAATAAAAAGCTTATTATTATAGTGCTTTAAGTAGAGTTTTTATTTACGCTCTATTTATTTAATAATAAAGTATATATAATTATTTAGTATATGTAATTAGTCCTAAACTAACGGTTATGGCTTCTTATTCTACTTTTTAGATAGTTATCGGATCTTATTATTTAGGCTACTCGTATTTAAAGCTACGTACTAATATCCGTAAGTAATAACTCTACGTTCTTTTTACTAGTAAATATATTAAAAGCCGATTTTAGCTACTTTTATAAAAAGGCTATAATAAAGTTTAGGAAACTAGTAATTATAAAATAAACTTAGATACGGCTCTACTACTACTTAGTACTTAACGCGTTCGTGCGGTATATTTATTTAAAAAGGGATGTATTAAGTAGAGTAGAACGATAAGATAATAATATATTAGACTTATTTTTTATTTTATAGTTCGTTAATAATATAGTACTATTATATAGTAGTCCGTACTTAATAAATTATAGCTTCTCGTTAGTAGTAGCTAAAGAAAAGGGATAGAACTAATAAGAACTATAATAAAACGGTTAAAAACATTATATAGCATTATAAATAGATATAATAACGGCACGGGGCTAATATATATATCTAAGTCCGCTTTAAAAATAGGTTCTATAAATACTCGTCTTTTAATAAGTATAATTTCCCTAAATCTCGTAATAAATTAGTTAGTTTAATTATATTATAGCCCTTTAAGGCTACCTTTAAGGCTAAGGTTTAATAAAAAACGATTTATCTAGTTCTAATAATAAGATCGCTATTAAACTATATAAAAAGAAGATCTCGAAGCAACGTTAAAGGTTAATCTAGCATAATTAGCGGTTAAGTATAACGATATAGCTATTTAGTAGAGGATCGTAATTATATTAATATCTATTTTTTTTATATATCTATTATACCGCCCGGATTACTATATATACTTAGTATTTCGCTCTCCTTATATCCTTTAATTTATACTATCTCCTTAAAAAAGGTAGTAAGTAGTATATTTATAATATTACTCTTTAAATTAACTTATTTATTACTTTTTATTAATTTTATACCGCATCGCGGTTTATAAAAAGATATAAATTAAGACCCGTTCGCTTATATATTAACTAAAATATAATAATAATTAATCCGTCCGAGTCTTTTAGCTAAATCTATATAAATTATATAACTATAGTAATCGTAAAATCTTTAGGTATAAGGTAGTCTAACCCGAAGAAATCTCTATTTCTATTTAATATTAGAAAGGCACTAACGAATATAAGTTAGCAAAATAATTATAATATAGTTATGTTAGACCGGCGAGGTATATAGCTCGTGCGTTAATAAGCCTTTTTGCGCACGTAGTATAAGTAAAGAGCGTACGTAAGTTATAATATAACGACGCCTCTTTTTAAATAGTTTAGTTTATAAAAAGACGGCTTACTTATTAATAAGGACGCTAGGGATTACTTAGTAATATAATAAGATCCGTTCTGCGCTATAGGCTAGCCTAAATACTTTTTTACTACTTTCTAACCTTTAAAAGACTAAATATATACTTTATTAACTATATTAATTAAGGATATTATAAGCTAAATAAGAGATACTAAGGATTTAGCTAAGTTTTTATAAAAAAACGTATTAATAAAGAATAAGAATATGCCGAGGTAATAGAGTAACGAACTTAGCTTATTTTATTTAATAAACATATCCCTACTTATTATTCCCTAGTTTTTACTAAATTTACTATTAAAATAAACTATAGACTAATTTCTAAGGGCTTTATTATAAATCCGTAAAATAAGTTATATTTTATTAATCTCTATTTATAGCTTAACTTCGCGCTAACTAAGTATTACTTTTAATACCCCTTATTATACTCCCTTATTAACCGACGCTATTTTAAAAATATATTATTTTTATTTAGTTAAAAAACTAGGATCGTAAAGCGTAAGATTATTAATAAAAAGGCTATTAAGGGCCCTATTAAAATAATTATAAATAAGATTAAAAAAGTAAAAGAAGTCTAAAGCGCGTTCGATTTAGTTAACGGACTCGTTTTTAAAAACTACTTATATATACTTAGTAACGTAGCGGCGGATATTGTTAAATATAACTTCTTATTAATACCTCCCTCTATAATATATAATAATAAGTCGATTTCTAATAGTTATAGGCCGTTAGATTTGCGTTTACTATATTAAAAACGATAATAACTCGAGTAGTTCTTTAATACTTTATATTCCTAAATATAAATTATTACGTTAACTTCTTATATAATACTTATATAGCACTTATACTTAATAAATATATATAAAGAAATAGTAAACTAGAAGATAATATTAATATTGATTAACCTAAATGCGCGGTTTTAGTATTATATAGAGAGGCTTACCGCAATTACTATTATATACAGACTTATTATTAATAACTAAAAGCTTATTTAAGCACGGTTTATTAATAATAATTAAGGCAATTATATTTATAAAGCTTAACTAGCGCAAGTCTAAGACGCTTTCTTTTTATTTAGTAAAGCCTTTTCTAAAAATAAAAGCCTACTTTAAATATACTAGCCTCTATACGGTAATTACTTAATACTTAACCTTTAGTTTAATTACTCTCGGTATAATAAAAAAGAAATATAAATACTACTATCCCCTATAATATAAATAACCTAGTATAATTATATAATATAAAACGCCCCCTCTTATAAACTAATAAGGCTCGATATTACTTCTTAAAATATAAATAAATAGCTCTTAATTACTAAAAGTATAAGTAAACTACTATTTTCTAAACCGCTCCCTGTTAACTCTAAAGCTCGCTTTTTAAATTTTTTAAAATAGCCTCTTTTATAATATATAAAAAGTATACTTTAATATTTAATATAAACCTAGTTTTTTTATAAATTATAATATAAAACTTACTTCTATTCTCTTAAATAGCCTTGCGTAGTTATACTAAAACCGTAGCTAACTTACGAAGTTCGAGTTAATACGTTTCTTCTTAACCTGTAAATTAAGCTATTATATTAGTAATTCTTAGCTTTTTAAAAATTCTATTTATATACTATCCGAGGATAAGCTAGGGCGTTTTACTAAACTAAAGCTACGGTATATATACCCCCGGGCTCTTATATTTAGCTACTATTTTAATTTTTATAGTATTTATTTAAGCTATTAGTACTTATTATATTAATTATTAGTTAGTAAAAGCATTTCTTTCTTAGCTATTATCGGTTTATAATTAATTTATTACGTATATTAATAATTATAAAGTACTACCCTCCTTAACCTTTTACTAATAGTATATATTTACTTTAAATCGTACAATATATATAAAATCTCCTAACTAGTATTAAAGAGCCCGGTAATGCGCCGTGCTATTTTTTAACTTAGGTGGGTATTAAGTAAGGGTACGCTCGAAATTCCTACCCTACTTAGAATTCTACGAACTATCGATTAGCTTATTAATAATCTTCTTATAACGCTCAATAATTAGGGTACAGTAAACTAAATATAAATTAATTTAAAAGCTATTTTATTACCGCCCTTAGTAAAAGTTAAGAAGCTTCTTAAGACTATTTCGATTTATTATAATATTAACTTTATTAAAGCGGAATAATAGGTTTATCAATACTATAGCGTAAAATAGCGGCTTAAAAGAATATTTAGGAATACGCACCGTGCTTTTATTTATTAAGTAAGTAGCTTAGTTTTTAAGTACCGTAATTAATAAAAAAACCTCTTATAAGACCGCTATAAAGCCTACTAATAGTTAGTTATATAGTATTATCCCTAGGTACTTAAGGCCTATTAGGTATTTAAATCTTTAGATCCTAGCTAGCTTTTTAATTATAGCTATAAACTAGCTTAGAATCTGCTATGCTAAATACTATAAAGTCTAATAGCTCTATAAAATACTTAATATAGTAAATTACTTAGCTATTTATTATAGTCTCTTATATCTACGCATTATACTAAGGGGAAGTGGGATCTAGGTGGGGTTTCCCTATCTCTCCTTTCCGTAAGTATTCGTTCTTCCCTATTTAATAATAACCCGGATTTATAAATAAAAAAGACTATAATCTACTAAATAAAAACTATATTATACGTAATAACGATATAGCTAGAGTTATAAGCTAAGTATAATAAAGATAAATATTATATATAAAAGATCTAAGGATAGTAGTATAAAACGAATAGTTATCGCCCAGATTTAGGCATTATTATTTTAAATACCTAGAGTTAGTACCCTAAATATTTAGTTCGCTAGCGTTATCTAGTTTTAAAATTAGGGCTATAAGGTTAGGCTTTTATGATATTTTATAATATAATAAGGGGCTAATATATAGTATATTACTAACGTTATTTCTATTAGATTTTTATACTTAGTAAAGTAGGCTTAAAAATATAAAGCGCCTTAGAAGAGCACGTCCCTCTACTCTATTAATATCTAGTCCCTAATTTAGATACTTTTAGGTTCTATTATTATTTAATAAATATATTCTTACTAAAGCCTTATTACGGTACATAATAAAGCATTTGTTATTTTATATTAAATATAATCCGTTACTATAATTATTACGGAATTAATAAAGGGCTTTGTCTAGGACTTACGATAGTTATATTAGTAAGTTAAACTCCTAGCTATATATTTACGGGTAGTGTCCTACTAGCCTAGGTAACTTAACTAGCTAAAGCCTAGCGTATTAAGGTCGGGGTACCTCTACTTAGATAATTAACTAAATGCGCTATAAGTACTTAGTAAGGGTTTTCCCTTTAGCCTAATACTATAGTGATTAACTAGTACGAGGGACGTAAATAGAGCTTAATAAGTTACTAAGATAATATTATAAAGAATAGAGCCTATACTTAGCCGTATCTATCGAAATAAGGATTATAAATATATAATAAACGCCCTAAATAGAGAAACGTCTTTTTAAATAGTTAAAAAGTAAGTAAATAGAAAAGCATAGCTAAGAGTAGTAAAAAGTTAATATTAAGGGGGTAGAATCCGGAATTAAGAAGGTAAATAGATCTAAATAGCTAGTAAAAAAGCGTAATAGAATACTAAAAAAAAATAATAGAAAAAGAGTTTAAAATAATAAAATAAAACCGGGGTAGTAGAATAAATCGAAGTTCGCTAATAGGTATAATAACTTATATAAATAGTAAAATTAAGCTTAGTATAATAAAAACGCTAAACTAAGAATTAGATTTATAAAAATAATAAAAAGATAAGTAGGGTCGAACTGCTTTAGGGGTAATAGAATTAAATTAAAGCGGGGGAAACTAAGTACTTATTAAAAATTATAGAGCCCTTTTCCCGTTTTTAATAATATAAGTTCGGATAATATAAAATAATTATAATAACGGCTTTAATAGATTTTCGAAAGAACTTTTATATATATATTATATATTATATAAGCTTTAGGAATTAAAGGCTATAAGGGTAAACGAGATTAAATAGCCTAGAGATTACTAAGTAGCGATACCCTCCCCTAACTATACTTTATATTTTAGTAAAATAGTATAGGGTACTAGGACGGTATTTATCTCTATAAAATCCGATTCTTACTAATTCCTAGTGCTTTATTAAAGAGTTAATCTTATATAGTACTTATTTTAAGGCCTTAATTACTTAGCTACTATTAGACTTTATATTAAATAGCTAATATACTTTTATTTACGTAGTCCTTTAAAACCCGAAATAGACCCTATATATTTTTAACTACCTCTTTTAACTAGAGCTCGTTATGAATAAGTTATAAAATAAGTCCTTAATAATTTAGCTACTCCTTAACGCAAACTATTATAATCTCTACGAATCCTTCGGACTTATAAGCTAGAAAGGTTACGTAATTAGCTAGTTAAATCTCGTCTTTAAGTTATAAAATATAATTTAAAAATTAGAAACCTTATTAATATCGATACTAAGCGTTAATTACTTAGTGCGGGGAGGGGGGGGAGGGGAGGAAGGGGTTACTTCCGTTTTAATAATTAAATAATAGCCCAATAGAATTTAATCTTATTATTAATTATTTATAATAATAGTATTTTAAAGAGTAACTTTCTAACTATATAATCCGAGTATAAGTAAGTTAACTAAGTTTCGTCTTTATTTAAACGTTAAGGAGTTTTATTAAAAGCTAAATTAGCGACGTTAATAAAGGATTAAGAATTAAATAGCTAGCCTTAGGTAAATTAACGTTAGATCGATAGGAGACTAAATAATTAAAGTATAATTACCCTATTTAGTTAGAATTAATAAGGGATACGACGTACCCCTAAGGCTTATTAAATTAGGCCGCGGGAGGTATTATAGCTAGTATTCTTTTATATTATATAATAAAATTACCGAGGAGGACTATAATTAGAAAGTAGCTAGGCGTTTTAACTAAAATAGCGACATTCTTTATATTTTAAATTACTAGACCTAAGTAGTACTTAACCGGCTAAAAAGCTAAGGAGCCTCTTATATATACTTTACTTACGTAATATAAGCATATAAATTCGTATTTACTAACCTAATATAAGCCTATAGTAATACTATTAGCTAATATCTTAGTTACGGTACTAGTAGAGAGCTTATTTATAATTACTATAGCGTTTATATAATAACGCCGAATATAATAAGATAAAGGCTATTAATTAATTTTATATTAACTAATATATTAATATAAGTATAGCCCCTTAATAGAATAAGGTAGTTACGTTTATATATATATATTTATAGCTAGTAAGAGGGTTACGTTTATAACGGTTTATTAATATTAAACGCTTTGTAAGCTATTTTCTTATTACTATTCCCAGCTTTTATAAATATATAAGTTAATAAGAACCTATTTAGAACGGTTCTTTAGAACCCTTAAGTAAAAAATCTTATACTTTCTTAGCTATATTAACAGCTATTTCTCGCTATTTAGCGTTTATATATCTTAATATATAATATATTATAAAGTCTAGCTCTTTTATAAATCTTTTACTTTCTTAGCTATTTGATATAGTTAATTTCCTTAATATCCCCCGCTTCCTCTTTTTATTCTAACGGTTCGAACTAAGTAGATTAAGAAGTAAGCGGCGGCTAAATTCTGCCCGCTTAAAGTCTATTATTATAATACTTTTACTTATTATACTCTTATTACGTAATATATTATATAATTTTGCGTCGTTATAAAGAATACCTAATTAATATAAATTCTAATATGCTTAAGTAACTACGTTAATATTTACGTTAGTTATTTAATTAGTAGAGTTAAATAGAGGTTTTCCGGCCTAACTAAGAAATAAAATATGCTCGTATATATTACTATTGTAGTATAATAGTAGGGTTAAATTAGTCCGCCCTAAGTAAACGGGAACATATTTTCTTTAAATTAAGCGGAGTTTATTATATATCTTTTTTTTATAATAAAAGAGGGCTAGGTTAAGTATCTTAACGCCTTTAGTAACAAGAGTATAGTTATAGGAGGATATCCTAATCTTAAAAAGTATATTAATAGACCTAGATAGGTAAAATAATACGACGTTAATATCGTAACTACGGTCTTTAGCTAGTTAAACGTAAATAAGTTAGAGGAAATCTAATTAGTTTAAGTATTAATATCCGTAATTTTAAAAATTCGGGTAGCGTTTATCTAGGGGCTAGCTATTTACTAATCTAAGTAGATATTATAATATATAGAACTAACGATCTTTTATATTTATTTACTTCCCTTAGCTATAATATCGGTACTCTTATACTTATTTACTAGTCGAGCCCGTACTTAACTTCGCAAGAGCCTTTTTATTATTAAGGATTAGTCGTATTAGTATTAGTAAGAGAGGAGTTCCTTTTTTATTATTACCGCTACTATCCCGCTACTTTATATTATTATCAAATTATTTATATTAAAACCGTATTCAAATTAATAAGTACTTAAACCCTTATTAGCGTTAAGGCTTATATAGAGAGATATATACCTCCTTACCCTTATATACTATTTTAAATATATTTTTTAGTACGTTATCGTACTCTATAGCCTAGGTATTAAGACCTATAATAGTATTATACTAAGACTATGGGGGTAAGTTAGTACGCAGAGCCTAAAAAATAAAAGCAAAGACCTATATAATAGCTATACTATAAAGCTTATTTTTATCGTCGTTATTATTAAAAATATTTAAGTTAAGTATGTATACGGAATAGTATATAATAATAAGATCGTCTAGAATATATAAAAAAACGAACGCCTTTTTTATATATATATATTTATATTAAATACTTTTATTAATTATATACGAGAAGAGCTAAGTTATAATAATAATAACGAGCGATCTTAATATAAACCTAAACTTCTTATTATTTTTATTTATTATATTACGTTCGGGTTTAATTTCTAATTCTAAACCGGTAACGACTTTATTACGTCGTAATTTATATAGTACTTTATATTTAATTACTAGGGCCGGACTATTTTAGTTATTAAAAGTATAATATATATAGAACTAATTTACTTAATTACCCTTACCCCTAGCTCTTTATTAAGGCTTATAGCTTAGTAGCCTTAAGAGAAGTACCGTAGCGTTAATATTATTTTACTTAATAAATAATTACTTTATAGGCTCGGATAAGGCTTTATTTATTTAACTAAGGTTCGTATAACTTTTAAAGATTATAGTCCTTTATAAGCTAATATTACTTCGGAGTTACGTATTATTATATACTTTATTAATTAGTTTTTAAACCGCGTTTTTAATTATATTGTGCTCGAAGTTCTAGAGGCTAGTCTCGTTATTAATCGGGTTAATTAAAAATATAACGTAATTTAATTAATATAGAAATAGAAATATAGGCTTTAAAGCGAACGTACCGGAATTTAAGAGTTAATCCTATATCTCTTATTACCTCGTTACGAAGTTATCTTATAGAACGATTTATTAAGGGAAAATCTAGCTTATTAAATTAGTTATATTACCTTACGTAATTAAGGTACGATCGGTTACTACTTTAATAGCGAGGCTAAGTAAATAATAAAATATCAGATAATATAAAAAGGTTTATAATCGTACTATTTTTATAAGTTCTTTAGCTTACTCGCGTCGGCGCTATTCTTTATTACGAAGTTACTACGCTTCTAAAAGCTATTATTATAATTTTACGAGTTTATTTTCTATTATAATCCGATATATATATAATATAAACTAAGCGATTAATAAATTTAACCCTTAAGTCTTAATAATTTAAATTATTTAGATATATTTCGTTACGTTTAGTCTATATCGCCCCGATAACTATCGTACCTTAAATTTAGAGTTACGTAAAAGAGTTATAGTAAGCTAATTAAATCTATCCCTTACGTCGGCTCTTAATAGGCTTATTAGTACGTACTTATAAAAATAACTAAGTAAACTAGCGGTACGGATTAATAAATACGTCTTATATTAATTTATACGTTTCTTTATACGTTTTTTTATATTACTATATAGAGCGGATATATTATCTTTAGTTATTATTTAAACTTACGAATAGTTTAGTAAAAACTCTTATAACCTATATAATAGTAATATAATATAGATAAACGAACTAAGATTATTCGAGAAGTATTATTTCCGAAGCGGTATTAGATAACCTTATCATATCCCCTATTATAAATCTTAGGATAATATATTTATTAATAAGGAGGTATTAGCTTTTTAAAAATAGCCGGATAGTATATAAAAGCTCTATTTTATTAAAAATATAAATAAAGTCTCCCTCCTTAGCTACTAGCGTTAGCTAGCCTAGCCTTTTATTCTCTATATTACTAAACCGCTAGTATAGCTTTTTTAATATTATACTCTCGAGGAGATAGCTTAATTTAAGGCCTATACTTATTATTATAATAAATAACTACTTATTATAGTTATTTTTATAGGCTATAGTTTTATAAAGCTATATTTAAGTAATAAACTCTATCTTAACTACTACTAAACCCTAAGGAACTTCTTTATTAATAAAAAAAATACTTAATAATACGTTTTATAAAGCTCCCTCGACGTTAGTTATGCCCGAGGCCTTTATAATAAATAAATATTCTTTAAGCTATTCCTATCTCCGCTTTTATATTACCTAAATATTCTTCCGAAAGGGTTATAAATCCCTATTAAATAACTTTTCAATAATACGAGCGTTACTAAGACTTTTATTATCCGATCTAAAAAAGCGAACCTTATTAATAATATAGCCCCGTCTCCCTAGGATATTACCGCTATTATATAATACCGTTTATAATACTATATCCCTAGATACGTTATAATCTTTATATTATTATATAAAGAACTAAGTAACTAAGGTACCCCCGTCCTTATTACTTACTACGCTTTAAATATTTAGTACTTAAGAACGTATTTAATACTTTAATAAAATAAAATAAATAAGAGACTAAAGTAACTTAAGACTTATATTATTAATAACGTAAATAAATACGAACTATTAATAAGCCTTCTTTATTAGGCTTTTATAATTAATTAAATCGAAGCGGTTAGTATTAAATATAATACTTATTATTATAAAAATATAATTACGGGGATTAATATATTTAAATTCTAGCGTCCTTATAATAAGAAATAATAAAAGTTACTTCTCTATACCCTCTATACGTATAAGAAGTAAAGCTCGTAATAAAAATAATCCTAATACCTTTTTACTAGCCTCGAGAGGATTAGGGTAGGTTTATATAAACTCCTCTATTATTTTTAAATATTATTTAATAAAGCTAATTTAATAAACTAGCGTAGTTTATAAGAAATATAATCTATTAACTATTAACTTTAGCCTTTATAATTTTACTAGCTCTTAAATAACCTATTTCTATATAAATTATTAATAATTAAGTAGAGCTTAAATATATTAAAACGTAGTAGTTCGGTACTTATTAAATGTTATTTATAACGGCCCCTTAGCCCGACTTTTAGTAATTAAGTCTAGGTTAGAATTTAGTATACCCTAAGCTATAGTAAACTTACGTAGCTAACTAAAGGCTATTTTAACGTTACTTAATTCCTTACTAAGCTAAATAACTATAGCAAACGTAGCGGCGTATATATTACTTATTATCCTAACTTATTAGCTATACTCCGAGATATTATATTAATTATATCCTTAGTGCCCCTTTAAAGTAGTTTAGACCTTAGGATTACGAGTTAGTATCTTATTATATTAAAGATATAAGATAGAGATATAAGAGGTAGTTATATATATCTATTTATATATTAATATTAAATACTTTATATAATCTAGACTAGGCCTAGCCTTATATCCCTATAGCTATCCGTTTACGCTTTACTTTTTTTAATCGCTTTTACTTAACTTAGTCTAATATCCTTAGCGAAACGCTATAAAAAGTCTATATATACTATCTAAACGTATTTAGTATTAAAAAACTCGGGTTATCTTAATATTAAAAATAGTTATACTAAATAAGATTATTATATTATATAATACGCTCTCGTTTTACTAAATACTAATTATTAAAATAGTTATTTCTAATTACTAGCTAGTAGTACTTAAACGTCCGTTTTATTAATAAAAGCTTATAATCCTTAATATAATTAGGGTACTAATTTAAATTAAGAAGTAGTAAGAAGGGCTTAGGTTAAGGAGTCTTTTTAATAATTAGCTTAGGTTAAGGATAAGTACGAATACGGTCTTATCTAACTATCTCTTTTTTATTATAAAATATAATTATTAAATTAATA
The DNA here is from genome assembly GCF_023278565.1 of Colletotrichum lupini. Classification (NCBI taxonomy): domain Eukaryota; kingdom Fungi; phylum Ascomycota; class Sordariomycetes; order Glomerellales; family Glomerellaceae; genus Colletotrichum; species Colletotrichum lupini. Next base: position 6,487,587 of record NC_064672.1, read on the forward strand.
GCCTTAATCTAAAGCTCTATAAGTTTATTATAAAAGTAGTTAGTTAATTAATAATAGAGGATATAGGCTAATTTAGTACGCTCAGAGATCTAGAGGTTAATATCCGGTTTAATATACTCCTCGTTTTTTTTATTATTCGCTTACTTCTTAATATCTTATATTAAGTAGTTATAGAAATAATATTCGAGATACTCTTTTATAATACTCTTATTATATTAATCCCGCTTCGTACATATTTCCTTAGTTAGCCTACGGATTTCGGCTTTATTTTCTTTATTTTATACTTAGTATTAACTTCCCCCTAACTCCTATTACTATTACTCTAGCTTTATAATTTCCGAATTAAGAAGTAAGTTCTCCTAAACCTCTTTAAGGACTATATCTTTTATTACTTAAGGATTGCGCATAAGGCTAATATACGTAAATACTTTATATATTTACTCCTTAGTTTTTTTTTTTTAAAAGTTATTTTAGAGGTCGAACTAAACGTTCTTATTAAAATATACGCCTTAAAACGTAATAAACTTAGGATCGTAGCGTATTATTTAGTTACGTATAGTATTAAACGTATTCTTTAAAGTTAAAGCTTTAAGTATTTAAAATCCTTATAAATACTATTTACCTTAACTTATTATTTACTATATTTACTGCCCCTCTTTAAGTAAACCGTAGCGTCTAGGCCTTTTCGAAACCTATATTAAAGCTCTATCGGCCTATATTATTTTATAATTTAAAATAACTTATAGCCTCGTTAATAACTAATATACTATTACTAAACTTTTAAAAAATTAGAACCTTAAGTATTAACTACTTCTATTATAAAGCCGTAAACTAGACTAAACCCCTAACCTCTATTCTTAGTACTTAGGTTATATTTATTAGGCTTATTATATTAAAAGCCTAGTTATAGAGCGCTAGAGTAATAATAATACTAACGGTATAGAAAATGAGCCCTTTTATAGGTATAAAGAAGAAGATAGTCCTATTTATAATTAATATAAAAAGCACTAAAAGTAATTAGAGCCGCGGCGCTACGTATACTCACGGTCTTAGCTTATTATTAGCTCCTTTGTAGTAAATGAACTTATTAAACTGCCCTAGGACATTCGTTACGGTACTTATTTCGCCCCAAGCAATCTAACTCATACTTAACTAAAAATATAAATAAGGCTAATAAGGGTATCTTTATATAAGGGGATTATATACTTATTATATAAATATAAGGTTTCTTCTTATAGTTATTCATTCGTTATACTTATTAATATATATAGAATGACCCCTGCCTATCTAACTGCTGCTCGATAGTTATGAGCCCAGTAGACTCACGCAGCCTCTCTGGACTCTAAATAGCTCCAGAACTGCCACTACACCCCTGAACTATTGTCACAGTAGCCAGGCGGGATTTCAGTTATTCCACGAGTATCAAAACATCAACAGTGCCATTATTGATCATGGCATCCCGTCATTCTTCCATTCGCCTTCAGGGGCAAGGAGATTGGTCAAATTGGTACACCTTCATAAGGATGAACGCCAAGGCTAATGGAGTCTGGGACTTCTGTGATCCAGAAAGATCCACCCAACCCATTGAGCCTATTAGACCTACGCTTGCGGAAGAGCCGAATGTGCAACAGCTCTCTGTCTACGAAGCACAGAGTAGAATATATCCTGAAGAACTCAAGCGTCATGAGAGACGTGTTCACGCTCTCCAGAAGACAATGAGGGATATCACAACAACGATTGAGCCATCAATGCTGTCTTGGCTTGGTGATGCAGATACGCCAAGGGAGATCCTGACGATCCTTAAGAGAAGGTATCAACGGACCCCTGAGGCTGAGAAGATCTTAGCGTATAAGAACTACCGAGATCATCTCATTCGAATCAAGCGGTCCAACACCATGGATTGGATCCAAACGTGTGAGACTTACCTCACAAAGGCCGTCAGACTTGGCTGTGAAGAGATGAGCGTTACTCATCAACAAGTAACCCTTCTCACCACTTTGAAGGCAGTCTACCCTGACTTTGCTGCTCCACTGGCTAGGGAAACTACCAAGGAGGCAGTCGACAACATTACCACAGAGAACAGACTCTCTGGCATCACCATTCTTCATCAATTCAGAGCTTGGCTCGAGGCTGGCTATGGTGAAGACCACAATACAAGAGGAGGAGCTTATGCAACTTGGCAGCAGAAGAACGAGGAGCAATCTTCCCAGGCATCTTCCAAGGCTGCCACTTCCTCCAACCTCACGTCATCGACTGGGAAAGCAAACAGCGAGCCAGGAAAGACAATTCCAACTTGTCCCATTGATGGGAAAAGGCACTGGTATGTTGAGTGCTGGTATCTGAACCGTCAACTTCGCCCAGAAGGACTTCAGCTTAGCGCTGCCAAGGAAGCGCAGGCAACAGCTCTTCTAAGTAAGAAGACTTGGATAGCGGAGAAGATCAAGAGGTACAACGAAACCAACAACTTTTCAGTACCGCAATCAACCCATTCTACCACTTCAACCGGGAAAGCTCACCATATACGAGCAATCACACCTTCAGACTCTGATACGGACTGGTCAGACTCCCTCTCCACCCCGGAAGAACCAAACGGCAGCTGTCAGCATGTGGCGGATGGAGAAGAGGTTAGGAACGCAGTTCTCGTCGATACTGGCGCTTCTGACCCTCTATCATGGGACAGATCACGATTCCGATATCTTCAACCAGTCAAGAAGGCGTTTGACACACCCAACGGACCGATTCAAGCAATCGCCAAGGGCTCTCTCATCGTCAGAGCATTCAACCCTACGGACGTAGAAGTAGAGCTTGCTATTCCCAACGCATACCTGATTCCACAGGCATCAACTACTTTGATCAGTACCATCAAGCTAGAAGAACAAGATCTTTGGTTTTCAGCAAGAAAACGATGCTTTGAGGATGGCGACGGTAACTCTGTGTATAGAGTATGGTCAAGCAATTCACAGTATCACCTTGAACGCCCACACGAGCAGTCTGGGAATTCCTTCTTCACGTCAAGCAAGAAACCAAGATCTCAGAGCAATGCAACGGGTCGTCTTTGGCATCAGAGATTAGGACACCCAAGCAAGGAGGCTCTACAGCATCTGAACAATGCATGCACAGGTGCTGGCGTTGAGAATCCACACACTGACGATTGCGAGGCTTGCCACTTAGCAAGGGCAAAACGAATAGTTTCACGACGTTCTCCAACATACAAGACCACTTATCCTTACGAAAGGGTAAATGTGGACTTCTTTTTGATGGAAGAAGCCTGTAATGGTGCAAGGGTCAACATCATTGCCACCTGTGGTCACACCAAGCACAAGCTCACGAGAGCCTTAGCCCATCGACGTCTCCTAGGTCTCCAATTCATCAAGCAGTTAGTCAAGTTCCTCAACACTCAATATGGGATCATCGTCAGGTTTATCCGTTTGGATGGAGACATGGCTCTTCAAACGAACATAGACACTTTCACTGCGGACGAAGGTATCATACTGGAGCGAACCGCACCATACACATCTGCTCAGAATGGACCAGGGGAAAGGGCTGGAGGAGTCGTGTTCAACGATTCGAGAGCAATGGGGATCGAATCCAACTTCCCGTCCGACTTATGGCCGGAGATTACAGCAGCATCAGTATACGTTGGCAACCTGACTCCGCGCAGGAAGATACATTGGAAGAGACCCCAAGGCGTTCTCAACACGTGGCTCAATGCCAACAGAGGAATGAACAGGCCGGAGAAACCCTCAATTGCACACCTAAAAAGGTATGGATGCAGGGCCTACCCTCTGACGAAAGATTACCTCGCTAGCCGCCAGCGAACAGCCAAAATGGCACCAAGAGCGCATATTGGCTATCTATGTGGCTACGACAGTACCAACATCTATCGAATCTGGATCCCAGCTTTACAACAGGTATTCCGGACAAGAGATGTCACCTTCGACGAAACTATCGTCTACGACCCAGCGGTAGAAAGCTCACCAGATGACTTAGAACTGCTCAGAGCACAGGCTGGTCAGCTAGATCTAGTCGATCTCAACCTTGATATTGACCTCACGATCGAGGCAGTCATGAGTGATTCAGCCCATCTAGGGAGCATTGCAAGCCCACCCGCAGCATTAGCTTCTGAATCCCGACAAGCACGACAAAGCAACTCAACAAAAAGTTGTCCAGATCAACAACCATATAACTACGGATCTGATGGCTCTGATACCAGCCTGGATATCTCTGCAGCTGGGAGGGTGGAAGCCACAGAACCCACCACAGACTCAAGCTCTCTGATAAATCCTTCGTCTTCCCCTGACACTACTGGAGGAGACAAAGAATCAGACCACATTTCAGATAATCAAAATTCCCACGAGGAGATTCTTGATACCATCATTGTCAGAACTGATAGTGACACCTCGCAAGACGAACAAGAAGGTCACCAGGCAAGCCAGAACGATCAAACAGATAGTGATCCAGGTCAGCTACCTAGGGGGGTGCTAGAAACAGCGGAGGACTCCAATGAACCACTCAGTTCAACCCCGGACGTCACTTCATCTAACATGTCCACCAACATTACCAGAAAGCGACAACAACACGATACTGCGCAAGGAGTTGATCTAGCAAACATCATTCAAGCTCCAAGGACTCGAAAACCTAGCAGGAAAGCACAGGATTACAACGATAGCGCCTACCAGAAGGGATACATGGCATACATCACCACTAATGGGTCTGCATACCACTCTGCAAGCCTGAATCACAACAACAAACGACATAAGAGAGATCTTCCTCCGCCACCTAGGAACTGGAGGGAAGCTCAACGACACCCGTTCTTCACTGACTGGAAGAAAGCCTGCGAGGCAGAACTTCAGCACCACTGGAACATCGGTACGTGGAAGAAGATCAAGTCTAGCAAGGTCAACACAGAGCAACACTTCATCATACCGCTATTATGGGTATTCACGTACAAATTCGACAAGCATGGGTACTTGCAAAAGTTCAAAGCAAGAATATGCGTTCAGGGCAATCTTCAACCTCCTAGTGATTTAGATACCTCAGCATCGACGCTTGCAGCTAGGACTTTTAGAACCATGATGGCGCTTGGAGCCAGATTCGGTCTGAGATTCTGGCAGAAAGATGCTGTCAACGCCTTCACAAATGCATGGCTAGATGAATTGGTCTATGTCCACTACCCACCAGGCTTTGAGGAGTATGGGCAAGTTCTACTGCTTCTCCGAGTTCTTTATGGCCTCAGAAGGTCACCCCTTCTCTGGCAACGCCACATCACAAAGACAATGAAGGAAATCGGTTTCACCCAGCTTCAAGAGGATGAATGCGTTTTCATTAGAAATGGAATCCTCATCTTTGTCTTTGTGGACGACATCGTGATTGCTTTCCTACCTAGCAAGGAGGATGAGGCAAGAACACTCACCAACAAACTACAATCTCATTATCAACTGAGAGACATGGGAGACCTTCGATGGTTTCTAGGAATTAGGATCATTCGCGATCTCAACGCCAGAAAGATATGGCTCTGCCTTGACAGCTATATCGATTCACTGGTCACTAAATACAAGATTAATCCTCAAGGAGGATGGCCTCAAACACCTATGAGTCCTGAACAGCTGATTCAATACAACGGCCAAGCTTCCAAAGAGACGATCAACAACTATCAGAGAAAAGTCGGCTCACTTAACTACGCCGCGGTGATTGGGAGACCAGACATCTCGTACACCACATCGCGACTCTCTGAATACCTTCAGAACCCTGGCCCAGACCACATCGTAGCAGCAGACAGATGTATGGCATACCTGGCTCGAACGAAAGGACTTGCAATCGAGTACGACGGATCTGCCGAAGGAAGACTCTACTGCTCCTCAGACGCTGCCTTCGCAGACGACCTCAACACTCGAAGGAGTAGTCAAGGGTATGTGACAATGCTTTTTGGAGGCCCTATCGACTGGAAAGCCACCAAACAGAAGTGTGTCGTCACCTCATCAACCGAAGCAGAGTTGATTGCTCTCACCCAGGCAACTCGAGAGTATATCGCCACGCTCAGGCTGATGAAGGAGTTAGAGATCCAACCCGACGGATTTCCAACCATACTCTGTGACAACCAACAAACTCTTCGTCTCCTCACTGCTGAGAAACCTCATCGGGTCTCGAAGTTGAAACACATCGACATTCAGAACCTATGGGCAAGGCAAGTGTGTCAGAAAGGAGATATCAACTTCCACTGGATGGATACAAACCACACTATTGCCGATGGGCTCACGAAGCCTCTCAACCGTGTTAAACACGCCGATTTCGTTCGTTCACTTCGTCTCGTTGACATCACTCACCTGCTGGGACAGGAAGAGGAGTGAAGGAGCAGACATAGCTTCAGGCAAAGCCTGAACCTAGGGGGGTGTGTCAGACTGCCCCAGGACATTCGTTACGGTACTTGTTTCGCCCCAAGCGATCTGACTCATGCTTAACTAAAAATATAAATAAGGCTAGTAAGAGTATCCTTATATAAGGGGATTATATACTCACTATATAAATATAGGGTTTCTTTTTATAGCTATTTATTTATTATACTTATTAATATATATAGAATGACCCCTGCCTATCTAACCACTGCTCGATAGAACTTAATAGCCATTGCCGGTACGGCTCGTCCCGTCACTAAATAGCAAACAATTATTATAAGTATGTCCTTATAGCACAAGGCTTTTGGACGTCCCCGCCCGGCTGTTTCCTTATTAGCAATCTGTTAAGGAGAAGGGAGTCTTTATCTTATAATAGTTAGTTATTATAATCTACGTTTTTTATATCTTTACTATACTTAAGATTAAGGGACTTAATACCTTAGAGCTTAAAAATCTTATCCGTACTTCCGTTTTTAGGTTTTTTCTTTTTAATATATACGACCTTAGCGGGCCGGGCGCTAGTATAATAGAAGAGCTAGTAGTAATTAGCTAGTTAAGTACGCTACCGTTCTAAGAATAAATATTTAGTAGTTATAATAATAAGGGTCCTGCTAGCTATTTAGCTAAGTTATACCCTATTTATTTATATACTATATTTATAAAATAGGTTAACTTAAATAAGCTAAAGCAGTAGATAACTACTAATATATTTAAGTCCTTATATTTTTAGATTACTATATAGTTAATAATGCTTCGACGCTCCTACCTTAGGCGGCTAAGACCGGGTCTTCTTCTATCTAGCTTATAATTATTATTATAAATAGTATACTAGATATAGTAGTTATTTATTAAAGCTAGTAGAGTATAGGATACCGAGCGGCTATTGTGCGGAGAGTACGTATTTTAAAACCGGATATACGAATAGATACTTAATAAATACTACTAGCTCTACTTATATTATAGTAAACGAGCCGCTTTACCCATAGGTCTACGGCTTTAATAGTTAGCTTATTCCGTAATAAGAATTTAATTTAAAAAACGGCGGCGATTAGGGTATAATTAGGGAGAGTTTTAGGCTATTATTAACTTTTCCTAGGTAAATAACCGCTTTAAATAGTTAAGAGGCTTTATTTTATGCTTTATTTACGTACGGTTTTATATTATATTATATTATATAAGTAGTAGTATTTAAATTTAGAATAAGATTATAATTAATAGCTAGATATTTTAAAGAGCCGCAATTTAGAAATCCCTTCTTTTTTATATTAAAGCGATTTTTTAAATTCGTAAGTAGTTTCTAAACTTATTATCCCGTACGAACTAAGAATAGTATTAACACTTTATAAAACGTCTTCTATATATATCCTCTGGCGAATTTTACTCCGTTTATAAACCTTATTCTTATTTTCGTTTATTTTAACTAGACATAAGCTATTATAATCTACTTTTTATATTTATCCGTGCGCGCCACGCCCTACTATAACGTAACCTTAGTATTTATATTAATACTCTTATTTTCTATCCCGCGCTCGTAGCCGTGTTCTTATTTTTATTATTAACTTAGAACTTCTTTAATATACTTTTAATTAAAGAACGACCGGCCGCCGTGCTATTTAAGTCTACGCGTCGGATAAACTAAAGAGGTTTTATACTAGGCTAACTAGTTTTACTAGAGTCTTCGTATTTTACCCTTTTATTTACGTTAATAATAGAGTATATATTAAGGGTAACTTCTGCTTTAGTAGTTTCTATAAGACGCCGTATTTAGCGTTTCTTATTATAGAATATAGTATATAAAGCCGGGCGAGCCTCTATAGTAAATTAATAAGATAAAGGTCGGTTACTATTAATAACGTAATATTAAAATTACTTTAATAGTGACTTTAAAACCGGCGCATAGCGGAACGTTTTTTAAGGGCCGGATATAAGAGGCGCTAGCCGAGGCCTCTCTATATAGGTCGATATAGAAAAAACCTATTTACTTATGATATTAAAAAAATATAAAGTCTCTAGGGATATTATAATTAGCTAGTAACGCCTTAGAAGTGAAAATGCTATTATTAAATAGTATTTATATAGAGTACTAAAATACTAATATTTAGCTTATATTTATAGCTCTCTTATTAAGAGCTCTCGTCAGAGCCGTTACTAAATTAATAAATCGTTCTATTATTTAAAAGCTACTCTCTTATTAAGTATATATATAAAAAAGAGCTCTTTTAAATTTGCTCGTTCGGCTACTTTTAGCTATATTAGAGCTAGATTAGTAACCTTAAAAATATAAAAAATAATATATTATATTTAGACGCTCTATATAATAGTATAAGTAGATTAATAACTTAAAGCGAGGAAGCCTTGCTCTATTTCCGACCTAGATCTCTATTATTAAGACTATATTAGTTAACTATAAATTAATAAGTAGCGCAACTCGGCCCGCTTTTTAATAACTTCGTTCGTTCTACTCGTTTTATTCGTAGCGACTCTAAAGGCGCGGTGCATAATAATAAGTCTTATTATACTTAGCTATTAACTAGCCGTAATTAAAGAGGTCCTCTTTACTTTTTTATATTAAATATACGTAGCCGTCCTATTTAATAGTATATAAATTAGCGCTATTATTAGTCTCGTAATAGCTTACGATATACTAGAGACGGGATACTTAAGTAGCGTTATTTACTTAGGGTTACTTAACGTATTTTTATTATATATTAATATACTCTCCGTTTTTAAAGACTTATAAAGTTTAATAATTGTCTAGCTAGTCCTATTTAAGGGTATTATGGATACTTATAACTATATTATAGAATATATACGCACTACTCGTAGTAGTATAAATAACTTTAATTACCTTAAGGTATAAAGACTAGGCTATGTAAATTATCGAGCCCCGCTATACTTTTATATTAATATAGATATATTTTAAAATACGCAGTACTTTAAGTATATAGTAGTCTTTTTAGGGGAGTGAATTTATTAGAAGTTAATAATAAGAAGTCGGGTTATAAATAGCGGCCCTTAGTAAGTACCCTCAACTTATATAGGTACGTAGTTAGATATATATTTTTTAGTATTATAAAGCCGTACTCGCATACTTCTACGTCTCGGAGTTAAATATATCTACTCTTTTTGCTAATAAACGCCCTGTTTCGGGCCTTAGACCCGGATTATTAATAATACTATAGCTCTAAGTGGCGGGATTTAAATAAAATACTGCGTCCTTATGGTTTATATAGCTTTGAGTATATAAAAGTTAAAAGAATAGACTCTTTATTATAGGAAAGCTAACTTAGCTAGTTTTTATTAGCGCGATTTCTAACTAATGCGACCTTCGTAACGAGCGGACATACCCCCCCCCCCCCGGTCCTATCCCTACTCTCTCTATAACTATTTTATAAAAAGGTCTTTAGGAGCTCTACTATATCTATCCTAAGACGAATACGCGTCTCTAGTACCGCCTTTACGTTACTATTAATATTTATAGAGTTAGCTATAGGCTATTTAGTCTTTATAATCTCTATATTAGTATAGCTATAGTAGAACCTAATACGGTTATACTACGTTTATCGTCGGCTTCTTATCTAAAGCTATTATACCCTTTACGTATATCTAGCGTATTTAGTATTATATGATTAGTATTTAGGCATATTATAAATATATTATTAGATATTACGGGGTCGGCGCTAGCTTTATTATATTAATAAATACTATTAATAATATATACGCTACGGTCGAACTTATATATATTAATATAAGCTTTTATAAGGCTATGTTTATTTTTTGCGGATTAAATAGCCTCCTCTCTTATATTAAGTTTATATTTATTAAGGAATAAATCCTTAAAGAGCTATACTATTAAGTAATTTAAAAGAAGGACGACTAGATTAAGTATAGATCTTATATTATCTAAGTTAGTTAAGTAGACTATAGTCGTATATTTAAAAACGATAAAACTGATATAGACGTCGGCTTATTAAAGATATAGGACTATAGAACTTATATACTTACGTAGCTATGTCACGGCAGTGGGCACCAGGGCCCTGTGGGCCCTGTGGCTTAGCCTTAGGCTGCGAGGCTGAGCTCCTAGTGGTTACGTAACGAGCTAGACCGCTGGGTCCAAAGGGCCAGCCTGCTAGCTTCTGCCCACTATTCTATTTTTTCTCTTTTTACGTTAAGTCTTTAGTTAATTAGGTTAATATAGTAGCGTTCTAACCTACCTCGAGTTCCCTTTCGTAATACTACTTAACGTTACTTAATTAACTATTCTCTAGAGACAAAACGATAATATTTTAATTAATTAATTACTAGCTACCCCTATTAAAAAAGCGTATAAAAGAGCCGAGCAATAGCTAATTAAATTAATCGCATATAAGTAGCGTAATTAACACCCCTTAAATATACACCCCCTCTACTAAATATAATAATTAGAAAATATAGCTAGAAAGGCTAAGTCTCCCTTCGTACTAACGGCTTTTAATAAAGTCGCCGCCTCTACGAGTCTTAATAGAGCATTATAAGCCTTAATAAAGGCGCTAAGCTCCCGGTTATTAACCTAGAGGTCGCGCTATTTAATTAGCTAATAGAGCGCTTCTTACCCTCTATTACTTAGGCCGATCGCTTAGCATACCTTAGTAACGTAGCTAACTAGCTTACTTTACTTATTTATATCCGTAACAATATCCTTTTTAAAAAAAATACTAAGTAGTATATTAACCTCGACCTTATCTAAGAGCTATACCTTAAAAACGATAGAAAGACCTTATTTAAGTAGATCGAATAGTAGTTAAAGATATATATTGCCTAGTACTAATTAGAATAGGTCCTAGCGTCCGCTATTAGCTAGCTAAGTAATAGTACTAAGCGCCTATATATAATAACTTACGAGAACCTCGACCTTACGCATACTATTACTATAGAGCTCCGTATTATAAAAGAAGCCCTTACCCGAGCCTATATTAGTAATATGGCTATAGCTAAAAGGCTAAAGTAATTAGAGAACGGCTCCTAGGCTAGCTCTATTTAAAATACTACTACCCTTAGCGCGCTAAAGTAGTAGCTAATACGCTTAAAAATATAAAGTAGTTACAAAACCACTCTAGCCTCGTCCTATCCCGTTACCCATAGCTCTTAAAAAATACCTAACGTACCCACTTTTATAAGTAATAACACTAGCCTTAAGTTTAACTACTAGCTCTAGCGTATTATAAAGCGCTTAGAAAACGCTAACTATAGTACGGATAGGTACTACTTAGAGTATATTATTAATAAGATTAGAAATAGCGCTACGGAGTTTATATACCTATTACTAACTTTTAACGAGATTACTATAACTAAGTAGCTACTCTACGAGCTTAAGTCGGCTTATACTAGCCCGACTACTATAAATAACGCTAGCTATAAGCTAGACGTACTTACGATTACGCTTAAAGACGTTTACTAAAAGCGCTCTATATTTACTAAGCTCGCGCGTATTAGTAAGCTTCTAAAGTCCTAGTAAAAGCGCCGTTTTTATAATAAGCTACCTATATATCTTCGTAACTAGGCTATATTAAAGTACTTAGATAATACGACTACCTTTTAAAAGTATACTAAGTACGTTACCTAGCTAGCTAACGTAATATAGCCCCCTTTTATAAAGGACCGCGCGGTTAAAGCTTCTAACTAGACTCGCTAGACCTCGGATAAAAATAATAAAAGTAGCGGAAATAATAAAAGTATTAGAAGTATTAAACAGGACCGAGGTTATACCTCTACCCGCAAAACGATCCCTAAAGCCTTATATTAAAAACTTAAGGATAGTAGCGCTTACTTCGTTTATAATAATACTAAACATATCTCTAAGGACTACCCTAAGAAGCTAAAGACTATTATAGCCGCTATTAACGCTACTACGGGCCCTACTAAGACAGAGTCGGGTTTAGAAAACTAGACCCCCTAGTAAAAGTAAACTCCTAGCTAGGGGATACGTATAAAAAGGACGGAAAATTAATAATTAATTTAGTAAACTTATAAAATCTCGTAGGGGGTTCGCCCCTTAAAATAGAGCTTATATTAATATTTAATAAATATAGAATTTGCCTAAGAGCCTTACTTAATACGGGAGCTAATAAATACGGATTTATAAATAACTGCGTAACCCCTTTATTATAATAGTTCTACGCGGCCCTATTTTATAAATTACTACGCCTAATCCCTACCGCCGGGTTTAATAAAAAGTAATTAGATAATACTAGCGTAGTATAAACTGCTAACCTATATATTAATCGACGGGTCCTTTTAAAAGCACCCCTCCTTTAGCTTAACACGGGCCGCTACGACCTAATCCTAAGGTAAAAGTAATTCGAATACCACGGGATAAACCTTAATATTCGCTACCGATAGCTAATATAGCCTAAGGACCTACCGCTATAAAAAATACCCACTACTATTATTAGGGATATCGAGGACCTATATGCCCCGGAAGTTATCGACGTATAATACTAAATCGACGCCGACTATTAGTAGGACCTATTCGAGATAAATATAGCCCGCTATAACCAAAAGCTTTAGTAATAGCGGGCGAAGGGTACGCTAATTAAGATATTACTACGCTTATTAAAAATAATAGCCCGTTAAATATAGCGGTTAGACGAGGCTAAGGATATAAAAAAAATAGAACGCGCCCTTAAAAGCACTACTATCGCCCCCGCAAAGAGGGTTAGACGATAAAAACCATACTTAGTAACGTTATAAATAAATATTACCTTTATTAGCGCTCCCGCATTCAAAAAGAACCTAAGGCAGAATAATATCGAAATAGGCTCTATATTACTCTATAAGCTAGACCGTATTATAAAAGATAAAAAGGAAGAGGAGGACCCCTTATATAACGACGACTAGGTTACTCGTAACCTCATAGTAACTAACTTACTAAAGTACCTACGGCCCTAAACTAACGTTTTTAGTAAAGCGGCTAGCGATATACTTACGCCTTATAAGCCGTATAATTATAAAATTAAGCTCTTAAATAGTAATAAAGAGAAGCTAACCTACCACTCTCTATATAAATAATTAGTACCGGAGCTAGAAGCCACAAGAGCTTATTTATTAAAGTACTTATAAAAGGGATTTATTAAGCTAGGTAATACTCCTTTTACGTTACCGACGCTATTTATAAAAAAGTACGATAGTAGTTTGCGCTTCTATATTAACTTCTATAAGCTAAATAAGGTTATAAAAAAAGACCACTACTTACTACTGCTTATTAACGAGACCCTCGCATAGCTAAGTAGGGTAAAAGTATTTACTAAACTAAATATTAAATAGGCCTTCTACCGTATTCGCCTTAACCTAGCCTCCGAGGACTTAATAACGTTTAGAACCCGCTACGGGGTATATAAATATAAAATAGTACCCTTCGGGCTCTATAACGGGCCTACTACGTACTAACAATATATAAATAAGATACTAATAGAGTACCTAAACGACTTTTATATAGCGTATATAAATAACATCTTAATCTTCTTAAACGACCCCCTCTAATACTAAGAGCACGTTACTAAAGTACTAAACCGCTTACAAAAAGCAGGCTTATAAACAGACATTAAGAAATATAAATTTAGTATTACCTCTACAAAGTACCTAGGCTTCGTAGTTTCTATAAAAGGTATATAGCCTAATAAGGAAAAAGTCTCTATAGTTAAAAACTAGAAGCCACTTATATTACTTAAGGGCATCTAGTCTTTCCTCGGGTTCTATAACTTCTATAAGAGATTTATAAAAGATTACGGCCGCCTAGCTAGGCCCCTTACGAGACTAATAAGTAAGGGAGTTCTTTTTAACTTTAGTACTAACTACGAGACGGCCTTTAAGGCTATAAAACTAGCGCTAACGTTAGCGCTAATCCTTTACTACTTTAAACTAGAGCTACTAACGCGGCTAAAAACCGACGCCTCTAACTTAGTATATACTAGAGCGCTACTATAATAATAAGAAGATAACGGGTTATAGTACTTAATAACCTTTTACTTAAAAACGATAAGCAGCGCAGAGCTTAACTACGCTATTTATAATAAAAAAATACTAATAATAGTACTATGCCTAAAGGAATAGCGCGCAGAGCTTATAAGCTACGAGCATAAGTTCGATATTATTATAGACTATTAGCTACTACTATTCTTTATAACTAAGCGCCTACTTAACTTATAACAAGCCCGCTAGGCTAGCACGCTAGCGAACTTTAACTTTTAGATCTATTACCGCCCGGGAAAGGAAAACGTACTAACTAACGCCCTATTACGGAAAATAGAGGATATCCGTACTTAGTAAGTACTAAAAAAGGCTAATAAGACCTAAGTCCTCTTACCGCTAGGACTACTATCCCCTAATATCGCGGCAGAGCTACGGGCGTTATTAAGTACCGCAGTTAGTTAACTATAGCTTATAATTAGCTCGCTCTTACTAAAAGACGAGCTCTAGGGGTATTTACTAATAAAGAAAATTCTAAAGCTTAATAGAGACCTTATTATAGCGTCCCTCGCGCTAATATAAGCGCTAGTAGCCAAAGGGCGCGAGCGCTAATTTATCTAGGACGACGGATTACTAATAATAAATAAGAAGCTCGTAATACCCGAAGAAGAGAACCTTCGTATTATAATTATTTACGAGGTCTACGAGCAAAAGCTCCTCGCCTACCTAGGGCATAATAAGGTTATAAAAATAATTAAATAGTAATACTACTAGCCGGGCCTAATAGCGGATACTTATTAATACGTATAGAACTACTATACTTACTACTAATTATAAAAGCCGCGCAATAAGCCCCTAAGAGAGCTAAGGCCACTTCTAGTACCTAACTACCCGTAGTAGCACATTTTTATTAACTTCATAACTATCCCTACTAATTAAAAAGGATTCGATAATATTTAGGTAGTAGTAAACTGCCTAGGTAAGAGGGCAATATTTATTCCTTATTACAAAACTACTATAGCAAAAAATATAAGCTAAATGTTCTACGAACGGGTACTACCTATCTTCGGCCTACTAAAGACTATTATATTAGACCGAGGCCCCTAATTTATCTCTAACTTCTAAGGGGAACTTTATAAAATTTGCGGGGTTAAGCTATAACTATTAACGGCCGACTACCCCTAGATAGATAGCTAAATAGAGGTACTAAACTAGTATATCCTATAGTAATTAAGACTACTAATTAACTAATACTAAGATAACTAGAGCGATATACTACCTACAATCGACTTTACTTATACTACCTAGCCTAGCGAAACTATAGGGCTATTACTATACAAAGTAGAATTCGGTCGTTAGCTACGGCTCTCTTTTAACTAGTCTAAACGAACTTACTAATTTAGCTCTATAAAAAAAAAGCTAAACCGTACCGACGCATAGTATATAGCCTAGGGGATATACGAGGCCTAGGAGACCGCTAAGAATAATATAAAGGTCGCTTAGGCACAATATAAAAAGTATATTAACCGCTACTAGCACCCGGACGACCTAAAGCTAAGAAACCGGGTCTTTATTAATACCTCGTACTAAAAGTCCGCTAATATAAATAAACTATAATAGCCATAGGCTAGGCTATAGCCTATTATTAATACCGGATAGGGGGGTATATAGATTATAGAACTATTAGCGGGTAGCTAGGTATACCCAGTCTTCTACCTAAGTAAGCTAAAAAAGGCCGCCGACAACTTACTACCTAAGCAGAACTAAGACCCGCTACTACTAATTACTAATAACGACGGCAAACCGGAGTACGAGGTCTTAAAAGTTATTAAATTACGCTTATATAAAGAAAAACTATAGTATTAAGTAGACTAAAAGGGGTACGATACGGATCTAACTTAGTACGACGTAAAGAGCTTTAAATATACGCCGGCGGCGCTCTAGGCGTTCTATTACTAATACCTAACTACTAAGGGCCCGCTATAGAACCTAGATATATAAATAGAAGCCGCCGTAGCTAGCGATTTACTATTACTAAGGGAGGACGATAATATAATAATAGTAATTACGGCTATAGATTCGCTAGAATAAGAGGTAATTTAGAGGTTTATTTTTTTAGTACTACGGATAGCGCCCTCTAGTATAAAAAGGGGGGTAATATTACGGTAGTAGGCACTAGGGCCCTATAAGCCCTATAGCTTAGCCTTAAGCTACGAGGCTAAGCTCCTAGTAGTTACGTAACGAGCTAGACCGCTAGGTCCAAAGGGCTAGCCTACTAGCTTCTGCCCACTGTTCTATTTTTTCCCTCTTTACGTTAAGTCTTTAGTTAATTAGGTTAATATAGCAGCGTTCCGACCTACCTCGAGTTCCCTTTCGTAATAGCTATAGAATACTTAATATTTAATTAAGATAAATACTATCCGAAGTAATAAACTCCCTCCTAAGCTATGCGCCGTGTCCCTTTATTAAGGAGTTATTTTACGTTTATTAAATATAGCTATTTACTTAAATACTAGTATCGCTAACTAGGCCTTACTAATAATATATTACGAAGGACTAGTTTATTAAAAATTATTATTATAATTCTATACCTTTTATTCTTAATATTATATTTATTTTACTAATAGCTCTATATTCCTCCCCTAATTATCTCGGCCTATTATATTAATATTATTTCCGCGGGGTGCTCTTTTTTTTTAACTAGAAAACTCTTATAATTACCGGCCCGGGCCGGCTCTCTTTCGTATTCCGTAATATATATAAGACGCCCGTCTTCGTTAAACTAATACTATCTTTTAGTATTTCTATAACGAGTTATATAATTACCCTTAGTAACTCTTATAAAAACTATAATATAGTAGCGTTACTACTCCGGGACGCTACTTAGAAATAGTGTGAATATAGTACGTAGAATATCCTTAATAACTTCGGTTCTCGCGTTAATAAGCCGATTATATTCCGGTAGTTTTATATATCCGTAAGCCGCGCTAGCTTATTAATAATATTACGTAATATTATATTGTCTATCTTAGCGCTATATTATAATAAGACTAATATTATTATAGGGTTATTATAATATATAAAAAGCGTTTAATTAAGACTCGTTGTGCTATACGAGTTATACTTATTAATTTCTAAGAGTTCTAAAGAGAGTAATATCTTAGCTTCTTAGTAATATTACGTTTATATAAGTTTTAGTAAGAGAGGCCCCGTTTAGTTATTATAGGCTAATATATATACTGTTACGTTTAGGTTAGTACCCGACTTAATAAGGAGATTAATAAGGTATTCTTTTATTACAGCCGTCTTATTAGCCGTCTTTTTAACCCCGGCTAAGAGGGCTAGCTCGAGTAGGTCCTATTTAAAGATATAGAGCGCTAGGTCGGCCCCCTCGATTAAAGTATTTAGCTTATTTATAGCGTCCGCTCTAGCCTTTAAGAATACTAAGGCGGCGGTAAATATACTATCTCCGTATACTATACTAAGGGCTATTATATACTATATATCGATCGTTATAAGTTAGTTTATATTTATACTAAACCGTACTAAGTAACTTATAATTATATTTAGTAATAGTAATAATAAGGAGTAAATTAGTAGCGTATCCTTATTATTATTAGTCTCGTTTACTTCTATCCCTTTCTTATTAATAAAGTACGTAATTACTTTAGTAAGCCTAGCGGTAGCGGCTTAATAAAGAGTATTAATACTAAACTTAAAAAACTTAAGCCGTGCGCCGCGCTAAAAGAGAACTATAAACATCCTAACGTCTCTACTTAATAAAAATAAAAAGACGGGAGTACGTAGCCTATAGTCCGGGGCCCCGTTAATATTAGTACCGTAGTTAAAAAGAAACGAGATAATATTAGGATAACTTTTTAAAGCGGCGAGATAGAGGGCTATAATAAAAAAAGGGCTATATTAATACGTCTCGGTTATATATATAATAGCCGGTTTATTATAATTAGCGCTAGCTTAGTAAGTATATTAGAGCGTAGCGAGGCCTATTTGCGTATTTATATAATTAATAATAATAATAAAAATAGTAAAGTTTTGCCCTAATTTAATATCGTTTTTATAAGGCTTAGGATTAAAAAACGAATACTAAGTACGCGAGCATTACGTAAACTTAAACTAAATATAGGGTTCGCTATAATTAAAAATATATTACGCTACGTCTAAAGAGATCGGCTTTATAAAAATAGGTTTTATAACTAAGTAATATTAGTAGTTTTAAGTAAAACGACATAGTTTATAATAAATAGCGCGGCATTATAAAACTATAAAGTAATTACCTAATTAAACTTATTAGCTTTATATTTAATATAAAAATTGATATCCTATTCTAAGGGATAGCTCTTTGCGCTAGAACTATCCTATTTATATACTATAGGCCCCTAATTAATACTCTAATTTAAGTACGTTCTTAACTTTTACTACTTAGGCACTATAATACTTTTTACTTTTGGCTTATCTAGGCGCAAGTTAAAAATAACTTTATAAAACTAAAATATTAAGCTATTTAAAAGAGCTCTTATAGCTACGGTAAGGGTTAGCTTAGAAATCGGACGTTTAGGTAGTTTCTATATTTACTTTAGATACTAAACCTATCTTAGTTTATTAGTAGTAGTTATTAGCTCTAAGGTCGATAAAAGCTATAAGTATTGCCCGTAACCTCGAGTATTTTTAGTATCTAAGAGACGTAACTAACTTTTTAAAAATAAGAATCTATTACTATAGAAATATACTTACGTATACTATTATATTACTTATTAGCGAACTCTACGCTAGGCTTTTCTAAATAGCCGGCGTTAATGCCCGGGAACCGGAGGTAGATATTCTTAATAACGTAATTAGAGGCCTTCTTATGTATATAGGAACGTGTTTTCTTTATAAAGTCTATTTTTTATTTAGTTAAAAAGTTATTACTATTTTATTATAGTAGGTCGTTTTTAGTAATTAGGATAAGAACCCCCTATTATAATAAGGATATTATTTATAAGCTAGGGACCCTCTTTAATATCCGTTTTAGTTATTATAGAGCGCTAATTCTAATTAGAATTTCTAGCTACGCGCTATCTACTTACTTAGACGCTCTTTTTATAGACTAAACTAAAGCTAACCTTTATAAACCGCTACTTAAACAACGTCTATATCTAATTTTAGCCCTTTAATAACCGGGGTATTAATTTTAGAGTGCGGCCGAATTAGTTTCTAACTATATAATAATAATATTTTTTCCTAATTTAGTTTACTTACTAACTCAAGACCCTCCGCGCCCAAAAGATAAATACGCTTAAAAAACATCCTTTTAAGTAATAAAGTATTACGTTATAACAGATTTATTTACTTAGTATACTCGTAATACGTAGGTTAAATATCCCGTAGTAAATATTTAATATAACGGAATTATTTATAACTATTATACGTCTAGAGCTATATTTAGTATTCTTACTTTTAAGAAATACCTCGTTAAGCAAAGCGCCTTTAAAAGGGTACCTTTATAAATTTATATATCTACCTTTCTAAGCTACGACTTTAATAAGGAGAGTAATAATACTAAATAAGAAAAGGGCTTTTTATAAAACGATCTACGTTAGGAAATAAGCTCTACGCTTAGAATAATATCCTTAGATATTATAGTTAAAATTAAAACCGCTTACTCTATAGCGGCTCGGTATTAACTAAGTAAAAAGAACGAGGTAACGTTTTTATATAAAATAGTATACGTTTATAAAAAAGCTTTTAGGGAACGGTCGTTTTATTTTAGGATAGCTAGCTACGATAGCGCAATTATTATTAATTCTTTTAAATAGTATTTAAATAGTCCTAGCGTAACGTTTTTTAAATACGGAATTCCTAAACTAGACTCGCTTATTATATAAGGGTATTATAGCCGTTATATATATAATACCGGATATTATTATAAAATATATATATAAAGGTATCTTATATATTTAATATAATATATGCTTACCGGATAAGAATTTCTATTTATAATTTATAGCGGATTTATTGATAAGATATAATTTTCTAATTATTTAATTTATATCTAGGTATTAATACTAGATTATATACTATCCTATATACTTTCCGCTTATTTATACTAATTTATAGCTATTTTTACGCACTATATTATCGAATTATATTTTTACACTTTACTTTATAGTATATATAGCCCTTAAGTAAGATCGTTTTTTTAAAACGACCGGGGTAAAAAGTATAAGTAGTTAGATATAAATCTAGTTAGTAATATTAGTAGCCGCATATAGTTATAAGTATATATTACTCCTCCTCTATATACACGCTCTTTTATATATACGCTCTTCTATATATACGCTCTTTTATATATACGCTTAATATTTTTAAAACTAAAAGTTATATACCTACCTATTTAATAGCGAAGCGCCGATCCCTATCTAATATATACCTCCCGTCTTAAGCTAACAGTTCTAGCTTTAAAGTTAACCTCTTAAATAGCTATCGGAACTTAGAAGTTAGGCTTACTTATATCTAAATTTCCTATAAGTAGATAGAATAAAGATTAATCTAGCTACTTTTATAAAATAGCTATAATAAAAGCCTAGGATACTAATAACTATAGAATAGGCTTAAAAGTAACTCTATTATTATATATACCTCGTATATTCGTATAATATATTTATTTAAAAAAGGATATATTAAGAAGAGCAAAACGATAACTTACTTATTATTATATAGTATAGTACGGTACTATATTATATAAACTATACTAAAAACCTTAATCTTATTACCGTAATACGATAGAGTTATTACTTTACTTACGTATTTAGAACTTAGCTAGTACCTATTATAATCCGTATTATCTAATAAACTATTATAGCTTCTCGTTAGTAGCTATTAAAAAAAAGGGATAGAACTAACGAGAACTATAATAAAGCGGTTAAAAACATTATATAGCGTTATAAGTAAATATAATAATAATATAAAGCCGACGTATACGTTTAAGTCCGCTTTAAAAGTAAGTACTATAAATATACGTCTTCCTCTAAGTATTATTTTCCTAAATCTAAAGCCGAGTTAGTATATTTAATTAGACTGCGGTCCTCCGAGGCTATCCCCTAGGCTAATATTTAGAAAAAAGAAGTCTACCTAGTTCTAATAAAGAGGTCGCTACTAAACTATATAAAAAAAGAATCTCGTAGCGAAGTTTAAAATAAAAATAAAGTGCGCAGCTATTAAGTATTATAATACAACTATTTGGTAGAGGAATATAATTATAATAATACTATCTTATTTCTAGACCTATCGTTATAATAAACTAATTTCTAGTTTATTACTATTTTCGCGTCTTTTAGTTCTTCTCTTTAAAAGACCGGTGGCTAGAATTACTTATTATATTTTAAAATAACTACTCTACTTATATACTTATTATTATATTATTATAATCCTTAGAGTTAATAGTGCCGCCTCCCCTCTCGCAACCTATTTATTATCTCGCTATATATTATATATCGACCTCCCCTTAATCTCGTCCTTACTAACTAAATTACTAATCGTCTTCCTTAGCTAAATAGTAAAGTACAAGACCTTAATATATATAGACTTAGTACTGGGCCTAACTATAAGTAAAATCCACTTATAAAGAACTCTTACTATATCGTACTACTTATAATAAAGTAGCCCCCTTCTCTTAATTAATAATTAGCCGTAACGTATTAATACTTAATTAGCTTTAATAGCTTTATTTAAAGTTATTAAATTTCTAATCTTATAGTTTTTTAATATTATAAAGTCACGAAGTAATCTCTCTATTTACTTAATATAAGAAAAGCGCTAATGGATATATATAAGCGAAACGGTAGTATTATTATTATATAAGATCGGCGAGATATATAGCTCGTATATTAATAAACCTCTATACGGCCTTATTATAAGGCGCACGTAGCTTATATAAATATCGCTTCTTTTCCTTAGACGCTTTTTACTAAATAGGTTAGTCGCTTAGTAACGTAGCTAGGCCCATCCTATTAGCTAATCTACTTTCCTTCTTATACTATTTAGCATTTAAACACTATCCTTGAGTCGACCGCGTCTATTATAGGGACCCCTTTAAGGTTAATATAATAAGCAGGGTTAAAAAAAATACTACTAGTATTTAGTATTAGTCTAGTCTAGTACTAGTAAGTCTAGTATTAGTCCACCTTTTAGAATACTAGACTAGTATTAGTATAGCTAGTACTAGACTAGACTAGTATTAGTATACTAATAGTATAATAATTAGTATAAAATATACTATTTATAGTAATTTAATTACTATTTTTAGAAATTTAAAAATTAGCTTAGATTTACTCTAAAAGAAATCTAAAAAATATAATAAAAAATATTTCCATAGTAGATATAAGTAAAACTATTTAATTAAAATTTATATATAATTCAATTTTTAAATTCTTAAAAACATCCTTAAAAAACTAATATTTTAAGAATATTCTATTTGAATAAAAGTATTTATGCTTTTAAAGCTATATAAAAAAGGTTTTTAATAGTTTTATTTTAATATATATTAATATTTATAATTAATTATTAATTATAAATAATTTTTTTTAATATGTACTAATTAGTATACTAATACTAGTCTAGTATAGTATTAGTCCAGGCCATACTAGACTAGACTAGTATTAGTCCAGGTCGTACTAGACTAGCCTAGTATTAGTCCAGGCCATACTAGACTAGACTAGACTAATTTCCAACCCTAATAATAAGGGACAGAACTTCCGTCTAGCCGGCGACAGACCATAATACCGGATTAATAATCGCGTTAAAGGGATGCTATAATAAATTACATTATACAATATATAAGAACTAATAACAATAGGTAGATACGAAATAAAACCCAGCTTAAACTTAGCTAGGCGAAAACCCTCTCACCCTTCCTTAATAAATAAGACCTAATGGTTTTCATTTAATAAATATACCTTAGGGGGATAGTACTATATTATACTAACATTATAGGCCTTATATCGTAGCCTAATAACAAATAATAAATATTATAAGTAAATAGATAGTAGGATAGTAAAAACATAGCAAAAACCTAAATGGGCTTTAGGTAGTAGAACTTTATTAGGTGAAATTAAGGGGCGGTAGAAAACTTTAATAAAATTCCTAAATTAGATAAAAGAAAGAAGCTAAGGTAGCTAAGGTAGTAGAACTTATTTAAAACTCCATAATAACTAATAGAATCCCCTAGAGCTAGTAGAATTAAACTAGAGCTAGTAAAATCGCTAAAAGAGGGAAAAGGGCTAATAGTAGAAAAATAAAAAAGCCTACTAGTAATATAGAAATAGTAGAGTTATTAAATCTATAGGGTTATAAATTATAAGTAAGGATTACTAGTGGAGGTAGTAGAACTAATCTTGTGCTAATAACGTACTTCTTATTACTACGATAAGATAATAATCGCTAACTTAGTAACTTACTATAGTACTCTCTTTTATATCCTAGGGGTCGATTTATAATAAATAGTTTATAGCTATAGATTCTATTTACTATAAGAGTACTATAGTATTACTAAGGTTTAGTTTTTATAAATAGCGCGGTTAAGCTTCTAATTAAATAATACGTTTTAGTACTATCTAATTACTCTAGTATATATTTATTATTAAACTAATTCTTAAATAAACCCTTATTTTATTTATTTATAGCGTGCTTTATTCTCGCGTTTTTACGTAACCTAGACTATAATCCTAAGTAAAACCCTATACTTAACCTATATATAATTCCAGAAAGTATCTAGCAATTCTATTTTTTAAAAACGTAGCTCATCCTAATACTAAGGATAGTTATATTAAATAACCCCGCCGTTTATTATAGTGCGCTCTCGTTCCTCAAGGTGCTAGTTATTAAAATAATTATTCTTAATTATTATCCGGTAGTATTTAAAAGTCCGCTCTTTTAGAAAAAGCCGCTCATTATTAACGCAAATAGGATATTATTTCGTATTTAAAATAAGGGGAACTATTATTAATAAGTAAATATTTTTTATAATAAGTAGTTCTGCGCGAGCCTATAGTTAAAAGTGATCCCGTTTAGCTAATTCTCTCTTATTATATAAGACTATTATTAAGTTTATAGCCTCGATCCTTTATTATAATACATCGTCCTACGTTTAATTATCGGATTAATAATATAAAATCTCGGCGAGACGCTTATACTTAAGAATCCGTAGGTCAATTTCCGGCTCTATATACTTTTCTTACTCTTCGCTACGGGCTTATACCTCGATATCCTATATAGGACGGTTATAGAAATAGTAATCGTAATATTCCTTAATAATATATAAATCGCATCGAGCTTTTATTAAATAGATTTAGTTAGTAAGTATGCGGATCTTAGCCTCTTTATCCTTACTTTTTATATAATATTAGCTATTTTTAAGTTCTACCTAGCGTTACTATATTTTAATAATAGCGCGATCGGGTTCTAAGTCGTTTTAAAGTTTTATAAGAACTATATTATTTATAGCACGAGGGTTACGTATTAGGCTAATATGTGTAAATAGTTTATATATTTAGTTTTTAGTATCCTCTTTCAAAAATATATTTTATAAGTCGAAGTTAATATTCTAATTTATATAAGTATTATAGAAGGTTATAAATTTAGGATTATAGCGTATTATTTAATTACGTACGGCGTCGGGAGTATTTCCTAGGATTACCCGTTAATTTAGTTATAATAAATAGATTATAGCTTAACTAACCGTTCGCTATATTCGCTACTCCTCTTTATATAAAGTACGGAGTCTAACGCTTTTTAAAGCTAGCGTTAAGACTTTACTAGCCTATATTATCCCATAACTTAGAGTATAATATAGCCTTATTTACCGCTAGCTATATATTATAAATGCGTTAAAAGACGGGAGTCTTAAGTATAAATACCTTCTAACGTAGCGGGGTATACTAAGTAGGACCTCGTATTTAGGCTCGTAGTATCCGGGATGCGGACGTTAAACTCGCGGCGTCGATAGCGCTTATACCTATTTAAATCAATTAAATAAATAAGTCAAACAAATAGTTAAATATAAGAATTTCAGTAAGTTAAATAATCAAATATTCTAGCCTATATATTTAGTATATTTGATCAAATCTAGAATCTAAGGGTGGGCCCGAATATACTAATAATATACTGAGAAAATACGGTAAAAAAGGGGCCGCCCGGACCCGGATTCGAACACCGGACCTCCGGTATTAAAGTGGGCCCGCTGAAAAATTTCGGCGGCTCCGGCGCAAAATCCACTATACTATTTATATCTCTAAACGGGCTATAGAAAATTCTAGTAAATTAATTAAATATTTATTAAATAAGTTAAATAATTAAATATAGCGCGAGAAATTAGCTAAATAATTAAATATGAGGTTTATATTTGATTTGTTTATATGGGTATAAGCGCTAGGCGTCGAAGGCATAGTTATAAAGAGCTAGAGTAATAATAGTACTAACTATATAGAAGATAAGCTTCTTAGCCGGAGTAAAATAAAAAATAGTCCTATAGCTTATTAGCCCTCGGTATGCGTATAATAAGTTATTAATATACGGCTTTAGTTTATTATCTACTCTTTTATAATAAACGAACTTAATTACTATTACTAATATAGGTATATTTATTATAAAGTACTAAACGATTATAAATAAGATATCTTCGTAGTATAAAGCCTTTAGGTAACCGTAATTAATAGTCTCTTAGAGTAAAAGCCCGTTAAGTAGTAGCGAGCCCTTATCCTTAGCTCCTACTTCGTTATTACCCTCGATACTCTTTAGGTTATTATAATACTTAGCGTTTATTAATTCGAGGCCTTAGGTTTTAAAGAGTTTATTTACGGACTTATCTTAGGGTTTTTTTCTTTTATTTTAAACGAGCTCGCTAGGCCGTGCTCTTATATAGTATAGAATTTAATAATATCCGGCTAGTTAGATGCGCTACCGTTCGAGCTAAAAGATACTTATATCATAAGTAATATTAAAAGTTAAAATAGCTCGGAGGTCTTTTATACTAAGGACTAGCTTTTTATTTATATTTAGTACTCTTAAATTAAAATAGGGGATAATAACGTAGTTATAAAACTAGAGTAAACGTAGTTAGGGTAGGTATTAGAGTAAATAGGCTAGGCGCAGCTACTATATACTTTATATACTTTTTTTATATCGTTACGGTTTATATAATAGCTAGTAGTAGTAGTATATATCTATTAGAATTAATAAATATATACTCTCGAGGACCCCGAAGAGCAAAGGTTTAACTGCTCGCTAATGTATAAAAAAAAACTTATTATTATCTCTTAAGTAAGGCTATTAAGGGCCTCTCTTTACTTACTAAGTTTTTAATTAGCATAATACCTAGTCTTAGTAACTTTAGTTATTAAAAACTAATACCCGCTAAACGACGTACCGCTTCTACTTTTTTAAGATCTTTATAATATTAATTTTAGTCTCTTACGATAGCTTTAGTTAGACAAAGTTAATATCCTTAAGCTTATTACGAAGAGAAGTATATTACTTAGTTAATAAAGGTTCCGGCCGTTTAGTATCTCTATTTTTATTCTCGCGGTCGGTAAGGTACTTTAGGAACGCGACATTCTAATTTATTATAGTAATTACCTATTACGGTATTATATTAGGTTAATAATCGAGCGACTAATCGTTTCCAGAAAGCTACTAAATAGGTCGTATAGTAATTTATTATTTTTAAGTAGTAGTAAGGGAATAAAGTATTGCTACTATTTAAGGTAATTGCGTATTATATTAGTAAGTTAACTAGGAAAGCTAGAATAGTCTACTAGGCTAGAGGTAATAAATAAATAGCTTTTATAAAAAGTATGGATAATTTTAAATAAGGTAGGGGATCTAGGCACGTAGACTATATTAGAATTAGCTATGCGCACCGCCTCGGCAAGGGAGCAGGATTTCGCAGGTCCCTGCCCTAAAGTACTTAATACCTCGCTACTAACTAGCTCTGATAGATACCTCGTACTACTAAGGCTGCGTAAAACAGCGGCACTTTCTACTAAATCCGGCGGCAATAATAGCGCTTTCTCTATTTAGTAAGTAAAATAAGTACTATAAAAGGGTTAAAGAATATATTAAAATTTAGAGTATTTAGGTTAACGTATTTCTAAACCTTAACGCCTTTATTTATAGCACAAAGTATATTAAACTATTTAATCTAACTATTATAGTTAATTAATTTAGCTTAGGCTAAAGTAAGTATAAGTAAGTTAATTATTTTAAAAAAATCGTAAGAATCGTATTAATAAGTACGTTATTATAATATAGGGTCTTAATTAAGAGCTAAGCTTATAATTATTACGAGTTATAATACGTAGTAATAAATATATAGAGTATAATAAAAGTAGCTTAATTATTAAAGTAGAAATAAATAAAAGTAAAAGGTCTATATATATAATATCTAAGATAGATACGTAATTTAGTACGTAACGGGCACTTCGTGAGGTGCGATTACTATCCCTATTACGTAATAGCATATGCCCCAATATACGACTAATCGGAATGCGACGCGACGCTAAACCTTCGATCTCCTTTATATCTAGACTAATAATACTATTAGTATCCCTATTACAGGGTAGTTAGTTCGAACCGTAGTTAACGAAGAGATTAATTAAACTATATAAATATCTGCGTAGGTATAAAAAGGAGGTTCTAACTATAAGTTAGGCTAGCTATAATAATCGTAAATAGGGCCCCTAATTAGCCCCTATATAATTAGCTATATGCCGCGGTCGAATTAAATTTCTAATCTAATACTAACTTTCTCTTTTTTTTATCAATTTAACCGCTATAGTTAGAAATATAATTCGACCTTAGGCCCGTTTACTAAGTCGTCTTTTTTCCCCCCTTTTTTTTACTCTTTTTATATAACCTATCCCTCTATTCGTATAGTAACTTTTTTATTATTTATAAATTGCTCTAATCCCTTATTTAGTACTACTTTTATAAAAGCGTTTGCGAGGTTATTTTTATTATTAATCTAACGGATCTTAAGTATCTCGCGCTTTTTATACGATTACCTAAGGGCTATAATATTAATTATAAGCCTCTTTTCCTTTATCGTTCCTAATTTAATAAGGTATTCGTATAGTAAATAGGAATTAGTATAAATAACTATTAAAATAAGTAGAAAGCTAATTCGATTAATAATCTTCTTTAGTATTATTAAAATCGCGTAGGAGAGGTTAACGCCGTTAATTATATTATATACCTCCGACGCTAATATACTTCCTATTACCCGCTTATTTTTAGTTAACGAGTAGTAGATTATATTACTATATATAATAAATTCGCTCTCGCTTATACTCTCGTTAGCTAGGATAATAATATACCCTAATTATAAAATAAGGTTATTATTATTCGTAAATAACCTATTAATAAAGACGTAGAGCTTACTAATCGTAAGATCGATCGGGTAGTAGACGAGACTTTAATTAAGATTCGTTTATTATTACTTAAGCCGCTTATTAAGTACTTTAATATCTCGTTTAATTAGATTTATAGCCTACGCTACTCTAGTATAGTTAAAAGTGACTTCGGGTTAATAAATACTTATAATATATACCCCTCGCGCGAGCTTAGCTTTATACCGCTTTTTAATATTAGTTACGTTCGGATTAATAAAATTAATTTTCTCGCCCTACCCCTTTTATTAAAAAACGATAGTTTCCCTTTTAATTATAAAAATCCCGCTATTAAATACTAGGGGGATATTTATTATAAAGACCTCTTTTAGCTTCGCTACGAAGCCCGCTTTTTAAAGCTCCTTATCCTCCTTTTTTATAAAGTTAATATTAAATAGGCCTAATATATCGTTAGTCTATATTCTGACGATCCTAAATTAGTCGCTTTTATACTCCGCAACTAGTAGGCACGGGTCGTACGTAAAAGTAATTATTAATAATTAATTAACATAAAAATCGTAGTAGGTAGCCTACTAATAGGTGCCCGATTCTGCGAGCCTATATAGTGGCTTAAGCACTTTAATAATCGTGCCTTCTAGGTACTTACTAGCTATTTCCTTTAGTAAATAGGCCAGGATTTTCCTTATGAGCCCTGTGGCCGATTAGGTATAGGCCTAGGTAATATTACGGCTCTAAATCTCGTATCCCTTCTTCTATAGCGATGCTATTAATATTATTATTAATTATTAGCTATAGCGCTATATAGTAAGCGATTATATAAGTAGCGTCGCCTTTTTAACGTCGCCGTACCCCTAAATTACGTATTTAGACTTCTCGTATAGCTAGGGTATTCCTTTCTTTTTAATCTTACGAACTATTCGTAATTTAAATATACGGAGGTTTATATATTTTTCGGGGTTATATAGGATAAATCGATAGACCCCTCGATTACGAAGAGTATCTATTTCGTTAAGATCTAATCCCTTATACGGTTTTTTAGTAGTTATAATTACGCCTTCTTTACGTAGTTTAATTACTAGCTCGAAATCGGCTTTCTCTTTTATTATATAAAAGGTATTAATTACTTCGTCGCTAGTAATAAATTGCCGCGTTAGGGCTTACTATTATAGTCTTTTGTAACGTCTCGCTAGTAGTATTAGTGCCCTTTTAGTAATTTCCTTTTCCTCGTCGTTTATTAGTACTATTACGACGATTTTGTTAAGGATGATTTCTTATGCCTTTACTGCGGGTTATATAGTTTCCCCTAGCTCTTTTTCTTTTTATGAGTTAGAAATTACTTCGTTAGGATCTATATAATACGGTTTAACTACCGTAATTAATACTTCGAGTAGTTAGTTACGATCTCTTGTGACTATATAAGAGCGCTCGTTAACGGAAATTAACTTATATAGCCTAGCTTATTATTAGGTAATTTTATACTATACTCGTATATTTAAATTTAGTAATATATTTAAATTATCCTCTATATCGGGCCTATTGTGCGTAGTAATTACCTTATTAACTTACTTTTTTATATTTACCTCGCGCAGTGCCTATATTACTTTTTTAATTACTCGGGCTCGTTAGCTTATGCCTAGCGACGGTAGCGAGGCTAAGGTCGTTTTTAAATATGCTCTAAATATTAATAGCGTTAGTATAAGTCCGTTAGGCCCTATAGTATTATTATAGCATTTGAGTGCTATTTAGAAGCATTTGTTATTAGTAGAATCTGGATTTTCTTTTTTAATAATTCTAAACGCCCTTTTTAACTACTAGTATACCCTCTCTATTTTTTTAATACTATAGTGCGCTTTAATAGGTACGACTTTTAGCTATATACCGTAGGCCGTCGTATTATCCTTAAATTTTACTAACTTAAAGCTAGTATTAGCGTCGGTTCTAATACTATCTAGCGGTCCCTAGTATATATTAATTTAGCTTTTTCGTAGGGCTGCTTATATTATCTTTACTTATAGATCCCGGAGGAATTGCCCTACTTAGAAGGATATAGCTACGTCGATTATATATAGTACTAGCTAACTATTTAAGTAGAAGATATTAACGACGATTTCTTAGTTAAACTTAAGCTTATTACGCAATTTAAACTTGAATTTGCGTGGGCTCTGTATATTTATTTAGTATTAGTAATATACTTTCGTTAACTACTCTAGCGCCCCTATTTCGATATTATTATTACCTAATTACTTTAGGAGGTTATATAGCCTCGTAACCAACGAGTACCCGA
The DNA here is from genome assembly GCF_023278565.1 of Colletotrichum lupini. Classification (NCBI taxonomy): domain Eukaryota; kingdom Fungi; phylum Ascomycota; class Sordariomycetes; order Glomerellales; family Glomerellaceae; genus Colletotrichum; species Colletotrichum lupini. The sequence continues at coordinate 6,518,609 of NC_064672.1, forward strand.
ATTTCTAATATAGTTTTCTAAGCTCACTTTTTATTAAGTAATTAATCGACTTTATATTATTAATAAGCTTTATAAACGCATGCCCCTATTATCGTTTAACTATCTCGAAGTACTTACCGCTAGAGATTCTATTCCTCGTATTATTAAATATAATACCTAGTTGATTTATATTTTTTAAATATAGGAGAAATGGGGTATTAACAGGTAAAATATAGAAAGTTATCGTTCCGAAGTACGTCTCTACTTCTACTATACCTAGGGCGACGATTTCCTTACCTAGGCCGAAACTAATCCTCGTAATACCCGCCGTTAATATATTAAGTATTACTAGCGTAATTCTTTATAGCGCTTAGAATTACCTTTTTCTTCTAGTTAATTATTATAATGCCCTAGTATTTAGGATAATCTTATAAAAATCGTTTAGGCCGTACTTTTCGCTTACGTAAAATACTTATATAAGCTTAGTATTCGAGGGATCTAAGTAATATAAAAAGGACCCCTCTAGCTACCCCTAAATATAGTTAGTACTATATTCCTTTTTTTTAAATATTAATAAAGAGAGCGTTTTCTCTTTAATTATTAAGAGAATAGGCTTCGGCCCTATTAAATTCGCCCTTTTAACTACCTCTATATCCGTTATCTAAGGGACCTTCCCTTACTATCTATAAATAAAAGCTTACTTATTAAGAGCTTTTACTACCCTCTATTCGTTTAGCCTCGTATATCCTCCGGAGGCTAATAAGGTAAAAAAAGAGTAGTTAATATCGTCGATTTCGTTATAATCTAATTCATTAGTATAGGGGGTAAGATCTTCTTTATTTTCCGAATTTTTTATAGGGAGTATATACTTTAGGCTACTACTTTAGCTACCGTCGCTAGGTTCTATACCCCTAGATCTACCTTTATATATAATAAGGAATTAGTTAAACTAACGAGGGCTGGTTTTACTATCTATTACCCTCGACTTTTTATACTATTCGTACGATTTAATACGCTCTTCCTCGGAGTAGTTACTTAATTAATATTTATCCTTTTTATAAATATAGTATTACTTTTTTTATTACCCTACCTATAAGTTAAATCTCTACCTATTTAACGAATTTAGGCCTCCTTATTAGCGATTATTATATTTAGCTTCTTTTCTTTTCTTATTATACGTTCGATCGACCTAATGTTATTAATAAGGGCCGTCGTATACCTAGAGATAGGTTTAGCACGGTATTCTTACCTTAATATTAAAGCTAGATCTTAGCTTCGAGTAGAGCGTTTCGTAGTCTTTGAGTACTTAGTATAGGGTGATTTTTATCTCTAGTATACGCTAGATTATAGTATAAAAATATCTAACTTTCCGCTTATTTATCCCCTTATTTAGCTAGGTTTTTACTAGCTTATCGATTCGATTAATAAGCTCTTTAAGGATCTCTACTCGCGATTTACCCTTTATTATCCTAGCTATAAATATAAAAGAAATCGCTCGTAGCTTAAATAGGAGCTCTAGGTTCTTATTATAAGTCTCGAAGCAGCTTCGGATTATATTAATTATACTAAGAAAGTCGTTTTAATTAAAATTACGTACCGCTTCGTAATAGTAATTAGAGGCTTTACCTACGAGTACGATATTAATTACCAAATAGTACTAGTATTCCCTAATTCCGACTTTTTCGTAATAATTATAAAATATTATTAGGGTTTTTTATAAGACCTTATACTTCCCCCTAAAATATAATTTCTTTTTTAGGAAGATCTTTTTAAGGTCTATAAATTACTTTGTATTCGCTACTAGATTTTTAGTATTTATATACGATCCTTGCGTCGCTACGTATTATTAGTGACTTTGGGTCGTTTATTTCTTTTTTTATTAGCTAATCGGCGCCGAATTTCGTATTAATAGCGGTAACGAGTTATAAATCGAAATAGGTAGAATTATTAATTATCGTACTTTTAGTACTATATTTTACCCCGGTATATCCTTTTATAATAATAGATTTTTATTAGTAATTATAAGGAGGAAATTTAGGTCGTTTACCCTTTTTTTAAATTCGTTAAAGCGATTATATACTCTATCGACCTATGCCTAGTTCTATAGTACGAATTCCTTTTTTATAATTATTGCTATTAGTATTTCGTATAGCTCTCGCGATTATAATTATACTAGTAATACCCCTCGCCCGTAGAGGAATTTATTAATTACTTTTATAATTCTTAAGCTTGCGCTCGCGAACTATTCGTTTAGCTAGTAGCTAAGGTTATTTACGATTTTATAGAATAGGGGTTACCCCTATAGCCCCTTTTTTTTATAAACCTTAGTTAAATAGATTAATACTACGTTAATTTGCTCGCTATTAAGCTAATTTGCGATTTTATATATTTACGTCCCCTAATAGTCCGGGTTAATATTTACTTACTTATAAGGGATTAGGATTTTATTTAGGATCGGGTTTTATCCTCTTTTTCTTTACCCTAACTTACTAAGGGTCGTGCTCTAGCTTATGCTCGTATTAGTAATTATTAGTATATTTAATTTTAATGGGGATATGTTTAATCTAAGCGCTAGTTATAATAAATCCGTGCTTTTACTACTTAACGAATTTATTAAGGTCTAGGAGATTCTCGCTTCTTCTTACTATCTTACTATTACTCTCGTTTTTATTATTTCTAGCAATTATTACTACCTTTCTAAATTGCTAGCTATTATACTTATTATAATCCTCCTTTTTATTTAGTATAAAAAGTAGGTTTTAGTAGTTCTTTTTTATAATAATAGCGGTAGACGTTTATATTATTATAGGAAGATATAGTAATTAGTCTCGGGATCTTTATTAGTTACCGATTTTTGTTATTTTATATATTTCTAGCCTCTTAAGCCTCGTACTCTCTATGATTTTTAAATAGCTTCTTTAGTTAATTTTTTAAAATTAGTAATCTCGCGCCGGGAGCTAGTATTATAAAAAAGCCCTTTAGCGGCCCTCTAGAGGATTCTTTTCTTTTTACCTTAAATCCTCGTCTTTTTAGCCTTTTTTTAAGCTAATAGTAACTCTAACGAGAGGTCGTAAGACTACTTTAGGGTAGCCGCTTTTTTTTTAAGTTAATCTCCGAGCTCTATAATACTCTTAGCTCGATATTATTAGGACTTTTAAATCCCCTTCTCTCTCGTTAAACTATCCCTTATATTATATTCTTAAGTAATACCCGGGGGGTAGTTAAGGGAGCTATAAGGAAATTATCTAAATCGTAGGCTTAAGGTTATACCCATAAGATCTTCGTAATAATAGACTTTTCTATATACTATAAATTTTTTAATTTAATAACTTTTATAAAGTTACCTTTATTACTAAGTAAGAATATTTACGTTTAGAAATCCCCTTTTTTAATCGCGCGGTACTCTTTTATATTATACTTTTATTAATTTAACTAGTTAATTTTTAATTACGGGCCGGCTATAAAAAAGTCGTTTAGTAAAAAAGCTGCTCGGGGCGACGGTAAAAAGCTAGTTACTTAAGCGGTTTTATTAATTAACGTAGTTTAACGTAATAAACGTCGACTTCTTATAGGTAATAAAGGGCTACGATTATTTAATTCCGTGCGGTATTTAAGAATTACCTCTTTTTTTATCTACTTCTATAAGGTTAATTAGTATAAATTTCTTATCCCGTATAGTATTAAGAAGTCGTCTCTTTTGCGTAATAAAATACCTTACTAATTTATAATAATAGAATTTAATTACTAATTAGTGTTAGTATTCCTATTATAAAGTAGTTAGTTCGAACCGTAGTTAACGAAGAGATTAATTAAACTATATAAATATTTACGTAGGTGTAAAAAGGAGGTTCTAACCGTAGGTTAGGCTAGCTACGATAATTATAAATAGGGCCCCTAATTGGCCCCTGCGCAGTCGGCTGTATGCCGCGGTCGAATTAGACTTCTAATCCGACAGATGCTATGTACTGCAATTATTCCCTATATAAATACCGGTAGCCGACCTCAGGATACCAGTATCGCGAGCTTTTCGTCCCGTCTCTGGAAACAATGAATCCACAGCGTCTGTTAGGAAGAGCTGCCTTCAAATCGACCAGCAAACTTGGCCAAATCCACAGCAATCCTGCCCCTATGTTGCGCGGCGCTGGCGCTCATATCGGTGTTCTGGTATGCGACGCGATAGATATTGCTATCTTCAGAAGGCGTCTGATTCTGATACGCATTCAGCTGTTGGCTAGGGAGGCTTCTCTGCGACGCTGCTGTTGAATGCGTGTGTGCCGATTTGCGCTCGGAACCGCTGCAGTGAGCCGATCAGTAAAACGTACCTATGTTTAGATATCACAAGCGGTGCAAAAAGCTTGAAACACGACAAGCATGAGAATTGACAGCTTTACCTGTGGCAGGCTGATTTCCCGGCGTTCGGATCCATCTTGATCGCAAGCTGATACTCGCTTTATGGCAGTTGCAATATTGGTAAATTATGTCTGCTAGAAGCTGACTGAGTCGCTGAACACCGAGAGCCTAGTCCTTGCTTCGCAAACATTGCAAGAAGAGCTTTCTTTGGCCACCAAAAGTTTCCCTCATTAAATACTAATTTGAATCTCCGAACAACGACGAATGGGAAACTATCGGTCAGGAAACGCAGTGGTCCTGGTCACATCCCGATTCCCGTCTCGTTAAGACGACCAAATGCTGCGCGGGCTCCAGACGAAAGCCAGATGAATCGACAACCCCTCAAAAAGGTGCAATCCCTCATGCGTTCCAGACTACATTTGCGGGGCAGATGCCTTCGAACTCGGGCGTAGCGGGGTTCGGCCGCCTAAGGGGACTAGTCGAGTGGTTGTGTCTAATCATGAGCCGGAGTCGTTTCGCAACGGTGGATGATGAACGCGTCCCAGCTCCACGCCCCGTCCGGGGAACACCATGCATGCGTGCATGGTAATGATGGTCACTAGCGTGGTGTGTAAAGTGAGAGCTCAAAATATAATCGACCTGATGAAGCCTAGGGCTAGCTTAAGAGCGTAGCCTGCTCGGTGCTGTGATATCAACTATTAGCCCATAGTAAAAACATCCAGCCTTGAGCGCGGGAATATCTGCAGAATCGAAGATGATTCAGTTGAGGTTAGTCTGCACCATGAGTTGCCACCGGGGTCATTCTTTGATGTTGGAAGCTGATTGGTATGTAAGGTAGCCGGCAGCCACCTGGGAGCACCAAAGGGCAGCGCTGAAGGATGGCCTGCCTGCCAGTGTTCCAGTTCTTGAAGATGGATATCCTGGGCAGGCATTCGTACAAAAAGAGAAGGTCACAGTTCAAGCTATGTCCCGGTCAGTGGACATCGTTTTGACACAGACATAGCATATCTTGACTGCGCGTGGAGGAGTGGTCATACAGCCCGGAGCCGAGACAACATGGAGGGTTGACTTCAACCACGCCCCCACCATCCAGAAGGAAAGCGAGAAACCTCCTTCCCGTTCAGTCAATTTCCTTCTAGCGGACTGGAAGAGAACTGGCCTCAGTGATGCGGCAGGCTGGGGCAGCATATTGTTGCGGCAGCGCAGCCGGCTATGAACGATAAGTTCCGCGGCCTCCGATCAACTTTGATCGGGCAGCAAGAAGAAACAGAAGAAGAGACTGCAATGAAAGGGTGGGTAGGATGTGGTCTCAAGCCCCTCGACTGTGGCCCTTGGCAGTGAGGTCTTGTGTTGTCATATCTGCGAGTTGCTTCATGCCGTTGGCATCCCGGATAGCGCCCGCAACCAGACGCATCCGATGGCCTACGTGGCCCAATTATGCCTTGCTCCAACGCCAGTGGAGATGATAGATGCTTCGGCTCGATGCAGAGTGCTGCCCGTTGCATAAAAATCCCCTCACTTTCTTGCTTCGCTCTCCGATTCAGGGCCCGTATCGTGATGCCTTGTGATGTTGTTCGCTTAGGCACCAGTGATCCGACAGAGCCTGACAGAGTGTTCCGGTTGCCTTGATGGTTTGCTCAGGGCAGCAAAATATCAGCTACGGTCGGGTGAATTCAACCGACCTTCGTCTGGGTTTGTGTCGTCCTCGGAAGTGTTGTCCTCGTTCGTTTGTGGTCGACCTTACTCAGCCGATTGACTAAGCTCGCTTGTGTGACCTGCTTTCAAGGGGTTCTGACTTTGTCTTCTCCGAACACATGCTCGGAGGCCTGGTGATTGTGCCTCGTTCTTAGATGGCAGTTCGTTCAACGAATCGACGAAGGAAGGATGCTGCGGATGGAGGATTGGACCAAGTATGGTTTAGTGTAAAAGCAACTGTGAAATGAGGGACTACAAGAAGCTGGGGATTCTCTTGATAAATATCCGTTCGACGGTGGCTTTGAACTGGGCATTGCGCCTTTTTACACCAAGGGATCTTGCTCCCATTAAGTATGCGAAGAAGCCATCGTCGGATGTGGGGTATGTTGTGCCTTTCTGTGTACGGAGTAACTTGGATGTAATTTCCTGACTTTGGTAAGTTTCAGTGACAGTATCCGTACGATTCGAGGCACAGTAGGAAGCCCCGAATGCTATGTCTAATTGGGTCCAGCCACGATCTCGGTATCGATCAGACTGGCAACGCAGAAGATAACACAGTTTGTGCACTGTTTCTTTCCCAATCCATCCTTCGACATGATTCTCCTGCCGAGACAGAAGGACTATCCTCGTCCAATGAAATCCAAGATACGACATATATCGGAAGCGCCATGGACTCACACGTAGACATGTTGATGCAGCGTGGCCTTTTGGTCGAAAAGAGTTGCATGCAAGGCGTCGGATTAGTCGCGCAGTTGAATCCATCTTTTTCCCGTCTAAGGATCTAAATATGTATGTACATCTCAAAACGGAACCATCACAGCTATGACACAATCCACGATGTACTTATTTTGCTATTCGCGCGTGCTCCTGCTCCCTCACCTGGGGATACAACAGGCAGGCGAGGCAACTGAATTGGTTTCTAAGTTCACAGGTCACCTCGACTGGGAGATTATCCAGGCCTCATGATACGCGAACGCACTAACGTCAGCACCCTAAGTCGCATGTCGATGACATGAAGGACCAAGCCAGTCAGCAGCTGGGCAGACTCAGCGACTTCCGAACGAAGGCAGTGTTGCTGCCGGTGCCACAGGATTCGACGAGATTGGGAAATAAACGTCCTTGAAAGAGAGGAGGGTGATCCCTTCATCGAATATCATCATGGAGTCAAAGGTCATCAGAAACATTTGATTTAGTGCCTCATGCCACCTTCACTCAAGACGATCTTGAGACCCGTGATACATCCCATTCTAAGTCCAAGTGATGCCTTGCAGCTCACACATCCAATCCGAATGTCCAGGCTCATACACATCAGTAGGCCCATATTCACCCCCCTCCGCCGCATCCATGTTGCAAACATTGACATTAAAGTTGCACAACTGCACCGGCTCCAAGCCAACACCCTTCTCCGACACGGTCTCCCAAGGGTTCGTAAGCTGCTCATAATCATGCTTATCAAAGCAGTCCCCAGGCCCCTTCAAGATCTCCTCCTTGGTAAGCCCATACGTCTGGATGAGCTTCTCGGCAAGCCGGTGTTCTGGCACATCATCATCGCTATCGCGCCTCTGGAATCGCCACTCAGTCCACTTGCTATTCGCCTCCTGCCTACACAGGATAGCGGCAGACGAGGCATCGCAAGCCGTCTTATTGAAAGTGCGAATGATGTAGACATTCTGCGCCTGCATCAGCAGCGCCATGGCATTGACGCTGACAGTCTTGTACATCCACGTGTCGAAATCATCCTGCGTGATGTTCGTCTGGCGGGAGAGGAAGCCGCCACCGCTCAAGACCTTGTTGATACCCCACGTCGGATCATCAATGGGCGCGTCAATGACCTTTTTCGCGTACGTTCCGATCGCCTGCTTGTACTCGTCGACTTTGCCGCCCATCTGGCTAGACAGGTCGCTCCATCGCAGAAACTGGCCGCCTGCGCTGGGCGCGAGCATCATGCCGCCCGCAATGATGTTGCCTCCCTGGACTGTGCTAGCGATGCTGCCCGCGGTGGCGCCGAGTGCTGCTGTGGTTGGAAAGGCGTTTAGGATTCCGTTGACCCATGCCAGGAACCGCTTCATGGGAGTTACGTTGTCCTTCTTTGCCGGCCATAGGTCGTCGACTACCTTTGAGAGCTTCAGGCTTAGGATGGTGGCGGCGTAGGTTACGGCGAGGTTGAGGTTGTTGACGTAGTTGTTCCAGCCTTGGATACCCATCAAGGCGTACCTTGCGTGACTCGTTAGTACAGAGAAGAGTGATGGGATAGAAGCAGAACACATGGCTTACCACCCAGGTAAAGTGACCGGTGTACACGGTTGACCGGCATTGCACCACAGGTTGACCCCGCAAAAGAAGTTGGGGGCACCTAAGTATGCTCCTAGAGCTTGCACATTGTCGGAAGAGTACTTCGTATAATGTTTCGCGGCGTTGGCGAGGAAGTTGTCTACGCCCTCCTTCTTCCATGTATCGCTCGAGAGTTGGCTAGGCACGCAGTTTGCACGCGGGCTCACGACTGAGAGCAAGTCGGAGCCAGGACTAGACGGCGCCGCGTCCACATAGACACTCGAATACCCAGCGCATAACGCCAGTAAAGATCGAACGTGCATGAGAGGCTATTATATCTCGAGAATGAACTGCCTGCAGTTACTCTTGGTAAGACTGATACAAAGGATAGGGGTGCCTGGACGTCGGCGCAGAGCAGCTGGTCAATATACACTGACAGACAAGAAATATGATGATGGGTAGTGAGGCTCATCGAGGCAAGTTCCCGGTGTTCAAGTGAGACATATAAGCATCTTGAAGTCGAAACAATTAGTCTCCATGTTTGCCGGGCAAGCTGTTTCCTGGACTGTGCTGTCTGTCGTCAAAATTGGCAAGCATCATTGCGTGATAAGGTGCAATCGAGCAAGGACCGCCGTTCATCTAATTAGACTTTGTTACGATACCATTGATGATGATTGAATTGAACACGAATCGGATATCAGGTCAAAAACTGGTAAGATTAAGACACTTTTGCGTGGTTAATGAGAGTCGGTCAATGTTGTGATAGATAAAGTTCCCACTAAGCTTGGATCACTATGTGTCAGGCTCGGCGTTGCCGCTTGGTTCATGTTTCCGAGGATCTTCTGGGCAGTATTAGTGTAGATCCCTCTTTCAAGGTTTGCAGGAAGTCTTCCAGGAATAATATAAAGAAATTGATAGGACTGTAAGCAACTCATTCAACCACTTGGCTCCGCTATGGCGATAGCCACTGAGTACACAATTGGCTCTTTGGTATAGTCGAGCATCTAGTCGTTCTATTACTCGCAGATACCTATATCTCTAAGCGACTGAGATGTGATTATAGAATCAAGACATTATATTTCAACTCGATAACGTTGCCATTTTCTAGACAGCGTATTACAACAACAAGAAGACATTCAACGCATACGCAATCGACATTGAAGCCAACGACTCGACGCAACCAGCGCCTCTCTCTCTTCCCTCTCTTCCCTCCATCTTCACAGAACCCAAACCCATCGCAAACCCACCATGAAGTTCTCCATACCCCTCCTCCTCGCCGCCTTCGCCACACAAGCCCTCGGCGACAGACACCACTTCTGCTGGTGCGGAAGCGACCAAGTCCCCAAATCAGACCCCTGCCTGACACAAGCCGCCTGCGCCAAATACCCGCAAGACAAGTTCTTCGGCGTCGAGGGCGGCGACCCGTCCGCGCCGACGATATCGAAATGGAGCGAGAAGAAGGCAAAGTGCTACAGCACGCGCGCGTGGCCCGTGATCCCGCATCCATTTCTCGGCGGGAACGAGTTTGAGGATGCGTGCTTTGCTGCCGCGGCGGATCAGGCTGTTGTCGATGCGTGTGGCGTTTCGCCTGGGAGCAGGACGGGGGTGAAGTCGTATTGCTCTGAGCCTTTTGACTGAGGGAATGTTTGCTGGGTTTGGTGGGTGAGCTCTGTTCTTGAAGTTTAAGTTGTTCAGGAAGTCTTGGGCGATCTACGTGAGTGGATGTTGACACTTGCTAACTTTTACCAATACCAGTCCTCCGCGAGTCTACCAGCGAGATTTGAATAACGGGGTCGAGCACCTCGATGCTTTGGCGTTAATCGGATTCAAGAGAGAAAAGTATTGATAGAATTGGAAATAAACTATAGATCTCTTGTGCAAAGCATGGTTTGGATTGAGTCCAGACATTTCTATCGTCTTTTAAATATACCTTAGCCTTGACAATCCTACAAAATTGAACAATGGAAATGCGATTATCTGCCCGATTATGAGAAGTCAATCATCGGCAGGGACCAAGGTCTCAACTGTCCGCCAACAAAAAACGCGTACGATAGACGCGTCTATGGAGAGTCAGTTCGACTGGCACCTTGGGGAGAGAGCCTCAATTCAACTATTGCCCTCATGATCAAGTCACAAAGCTGATGCTGCCGCACCGAAAGGTGAAGCTTCGCGGGCCAGCGGGCCCCCAGCTGCGAGCTACACGTCCCCACCCCGCCAATCAAGCCCCGGCCCACACCCTCTACTCCACATTCCTTCATAAGCCCTCAACTTTTTCTCATATTTTGCCTTCGGGCATTTGGTCAATTTGAAACGATACAGAGAAGATGTAAGCACCATCCCTGCACCCCTCGAGTTCGAGTCTGGAAACAGTCACTGACTTTCCTCACAGTAGCATGGCCCCTGCACTAAGGATGACACGCTCAATCAAAGAGAAGCTACCAATTTTTTTCTCGATTCTTTAAAATCGACTTTTCGATTGAGCGTCTTCTCTTTTACGAAGAGAAAGCGCGACGGTTCCCATTGCTCACCTCAACGCAGGTCTATCTGGCCAAATCCTTGGGGTCGTATGAGAGGAGATTCTTTATTTACATCTTAGGTGGGTAGTTGTTCACAGTACGCTACAAGGTTGCGCCGGACATGACGCCTGGACTGGCCAAGTCTTCTTTGGGCGCGCGCTTACACCAGTGGTTCTCATCATTTTGATATATTCGGACAGCATTAGTACCCAAACCGTGTCGCTTTCGATGCAAAACAATCACACATTTGCACTCAACAGGTAACACTGCGCGTCAAGTTTTTCTCGTTGCATTAAATCGAAAGTAAATAACATTACAAATACTGTGAGGGCTGTCCGTTTTTCCGCCGCCCGTACTATGTGGTGGGAAAGAATATGTCTAGATGTGCTCAAGGACAGGATATCTAATGGTCTAGAAGGAGCGTGGGTTGTGTCATTAAGTCGTAAAGCGGAGAGATGTGCAAATGAAATCCTCAAGATCCGTCGTGCGTGGTAAGTACTAAATCATTCTCATGCCTGGGGCGCGGCAGTGCGCTTGGGCATTTCCATGTCTACCCCGCGGAAGCGCATGCCACGCTTCTTCTTGGATGAGGTGGTGCTGGTGCTAGTCGACGAAGTCTTCTTCTTCTTGTCATCGTCATCAGACTTGCTGGTGGTCGTGGGCTTGGAGGTGATGGTCGAGCTGGCAGGAGTGGTGGCGGGAGAAGTGACCACGGGGCTCGTGGTGGTGCTCACGACCAGAGTCGAGGGCGTCGAGCTGGGGGTCGAGCTTGGGGACGGCGCATTGGTCTTGGTGGCCCAGTAAGCGTCCAGACGGCTCTCGACCTCCTGCTCGTTATTGTAGGGCTGGAGCTTGGCCATGTACTCGACCCGGGACTTGATCGCGTCCCAGCTAGATGCAGCAGAGCTCTCATTCTTGGAGCGCCACTCCAACTGCATGGGGTCGGCGAAGGCTTCCTCGTCGTAGCCAAGGTCCTCGAGCTTGGTGACGTTGAAAGCAGCCATCATCTCATGGTCCTCGTGGATGAGGTTGTGGCAGTGGAACATGTACACACCGGGCCAGGGGGCGTAGTGAGCCTCGACGGTCACAGTCTCACCAGGTCCAACCCAGACGACATCCTTGAGACCCTGAGACTCGTACGGGAAAACCGTGTTGCTACGGCCGTTGACGCGCTTGATGACGCGGAAATCGACGAGGTGGATGTGGATTGGGTGGCTCCAGCCGCCGGAGCTGTTCTCGAGCTCCCAAACCTCAACAGTACCCCGTTTAGGCTTGGCAAGGACGCGGTTGTTCACATCAGCAAAGATGACACCGTTGATACGCCAGTCGCTGCCGGTGCGGTGGAACAGGAAGTGCTGATCAACGCCGGTCTTGTCCTTGGGGAACGGCACGGCCCGGAGGGAGGAGGGGACTTCGGACTTGTCATTGACCGATTCGTCGCTGACTACAAAGCGCATAACCTTATCGGTGTGCAGATAGTCCACATCCGCGGCGAAGCCTCTGGTGTTGCGCATGGTGACATTCTCGCCCTTATACTTGGAGAAGTCAATGACAATCTCGTAGCGCTCGGCCATGGAGATGTAGAGATCCTTGACCTTCTGGGGTCCCGTCAAGAGGCCGGCATCGGAGGAGATGACTTCGAATTCGACTCTGTTGGCCTTGAGATCTTCGAGGTAGAGGAAAAATGTACGGGAAATGGCGGCATCGAGAAGACGGAAACGGTACTTGCGGGGTTCGACCTTCAGATACGGCCAAGGCTGTCCGTTGACATGGATAACATCGCCGTATAAGCTAGTCTGTTCGTTGGCAGGCGAGTACAGAGTACCATCGGAATTGTATTGTTTCGCAGAGAGAATCAGAGGAATGTCGTAGACGCCGTAACCGCTGGGGAGGCCAAGAGAGTCTTCAGCAGAATCGTGGAGGATGTATGCGCCAGCCTGGCCAAAGTAGGCATTCTCGGCAGTGTGGTCGATGGCGTGGTCGTGGTACCAGAGAGTGCGGGCGTTCTGATTATTGGGATAGTAGTAGTCTTTGTACTGGCCAGGGTTGAAGACATCTTCAGCCCAACCATCCCAAGGTGTGCGCTGAGCAAAAAAGGTTAGATGATAGTATTTCAAAGGTGGATGGTTCTAAGCCTTACCGAAGGAGAGCCGTGAAGATGAACTGAGCTGGCCATCTTGGCGTGGTTGATGAAGCGAACGACTGCCTCTTCGCCACGCTCTATGAGGAACGTTGGTCCAGGCGCTATGCCATCATATCCGACCAAGTTTGCAGGCTTGAGGTTGGGGTAAACTTGAGCGGTGAACTCCTTGACCTCAACCTCATAGTACCTGATCTTCTTTCCGGTCACTGGATTGATGATCGCCTGGTTGGGGCTGCTGGAAGTTAGCCACGAGAGCTCTTCATCAACGAACGGTATGAGCTGCGGATGTGGCTTACTATCGTTCCTCCTTAGGAGGGGGAATTGGTAGAGGAAACTCGTAGAGCCATGTGTATGCGGGACTGTCCCAGTCCTTGGCGAGGGTATCAGAAGCAAGAGCCAAGACAATGGCCAGAGACTGGCGAAGAGTGAGAGAGACCATGGCGGAGATGGAAGATGATATGCAGGGAAATGAGCCAAGAGAAACAGTGCAAGTGACAAGTGCTGGCCAAGACGGGTGGCGACGCCTTTGTAACTGTCAAATGCTTGGAAGGAGACAAGGGCGATGAGACTGGTGGAGAAGATTTCCGTTCGTAGGGACAGAACTCCAGTATTTATCAACTTTCATAATTCATCTCGATCAAAAATCTGGGTGGTCGAGGCGGCGAAACCATGGACCGAGTTACGGCGATCCAGTCCAATCTGACGAGACCCACGCCGGACCCCAGGTAGAAAGCCACAACGACAGCCTTAGCAATGGCGTGAGCCGGTGAAGGGTTGACCTCGAGCGAAATGTTTCCCGCACAGAGGTTATCGGCTAGCCCTTTGGAGCAAGAGCATCGCTAGTCTGAGCTGCTCTCTAAGGCGAGCAATATCCTTGGGATGAGTGGGCTGACGAGGGCGTACTGTAAAGCTCAATGGCCGACTTACGGTCCTTCAACATGGATCGCATCGTTCGGCGTCAGTGGGGCAAGTCGTTGTCTATGCATACACTCCAAGGGCAGATGTCTGGACGGTGAAGAAAGAAGGCCAGTCTAGAAACACGCGGTAGATGCAACACTCTTGTCCGAGTATGCCGAGGGGGGTCCAGGCCATCGGCAACCCAGGATCTTGGTTCAGCAGAAGCAGCAGCCAGGGGATGGTCGAGCTAGTCTCTAGCACGTACGATCCGTTTGGTTCCTCGAAGGTGACCCCATCTGCAAACTCGTGGATCGAAGATACGAATAAAGAAGTCAACGGGCGGCAGCTACAGCCATCCAGATCCAAGCCCTCAACGTCGGATTGCTTCTTGTGGTTGGGTCAGTGGGTAGGCCGTCAAGACGAGCGCCACTCTCGCGTAGCGCGCAATTTGATGCATGGAAATGTAAGAAGAGCTTTTGCCAGCCGGGCGCGGGAGGTTTACCTGACGCTGGTCAAGACGACATGAGAAGGCTGGGAGTTGACGCCTGGTGTCGAGGCCATAATGTTAGTATCCCTATTATAAGGTAGTTAGTTCGAACCGTAGTTAACGAAGATATTAATTAAACTATATAAATATCTACGTAGTAGGTATAAAAAAGAGGTTCTAACCGTAGGTTACTCTAGTTATAATAATCCTAAATAGGGCTCTTAATTAGCCCCTATATAGTCGGCTATATACCGCAGTTAAATTAAACTTCTAATTTAATACTAACTTTTTCTTTTTTTTATTAATTTACTTATTATAATTAAAAATCTAATTCGACCTCGGGTCCGTTTATTAAGTCGTTTCTTTTTACTCCTTTTTTTTATTCTTTTTATATAACTTATCTTTTTATTTATATATTAACTTTTTTATTATTTATAAATTACTCTAACCCCTTATTAAGAGTTATTTTTATAAAAACATTAGCGAGGTTATTATTATTATTAATCTAATAAATCTCGAGTATTTTACGCTTTTTATATAATTACTTAAGGGCTATAATATCGATTATAAGCCTCTTTTCTTTTTTTTTTAAATTTAACGAGGTATTTATATAATAAGTAGGAATTCGTATAAATAACCGTTAGGATTAATAAAAAGCTAAGTTAATTAGTAATTTTCTTTAGCGTTATTAAAATTATATAAGAGAGGTTAACGCTATTAACTATATTATAAACTTTTAATATTAGTATATTTCTTATTATTTACTTATTTTTAATTAACGAGTAATAGATTATATTATTATATATAATAAATTCGCTCTTACTTATACTCTTATTAACTAGGATAATAATATATTTTAATTATAAAATAAGGTCGTTATTATTTATAAATAACTTATTAATAAAGATATAGAGCTTATTAATTATAAAGTTAATTAAGTAGTAAATAAGGCCTCGATTAAGATTCGTTTATTACTATTTAAATTATTTATTAAGTACTTCGACGTTTTATTTAATTAGATCCGTAGCTTATACTATTTTAATATAATTAAAAATCGCTTTAGGTTAATATATACTTATAATATATACCCCTTGTGCGAGCTTAGTTTTATATTACTTTTTAATATTAATTACGTTTAGATCGACGAGGTTAATTTTCTTATCCTACCCTTTTTATTAAAAAACGACGGTTTCTTTTTTAATAATAAGAATTCTATTATTAAATACTAAGGGGGCGTTCGTTATAAGGACCTTTTTTAGTTTTATTATAAAGCCCGCTTTTTAAAGCTCCTTACCCTCTTCTTTTATAAAATTAATATTAAATAGGCCTAATATATCGTTAGTTTATATTCTAATAATTTTAAATTAGTTACTTTTATACTTAGAAATTAGTAAGTACGGGTCGTATGTAAATATAATTATTAATAATTAATTAATATAGAAATCGTAGTATATAGCTTACTAATAAGTACCCGATTTTATAAGCTTATATAATAGCTTAAGTACTTTAATAATCGTACTTTTTAAGTACTTACTAATTATTTCTTTTAATAAATAGGCTAGGATTTTTTTATAAGCCCTATAGCTAATTAAGTATAGGCCTAGGTAATATTATAGCTCTAAATCTTATATCCCTTTTTTCGTAATAATACTATTAATACTATTATTAACTATTAGTTATAGTACTATATAATAAGTAATTATATAAGTAGCGTCGCTTTTTTAATATTACTATACCCTTATATTATATATTTAAACTTCTTATATAGTTAGAATATTCTTTTTTTTTAATCTTACGAACTATTTGTAATTTAAATATATATAAGTTTATATATTTCTCTAAGTCGTAAAGGATAAATTAATAAACCCCTCGATCGTAAAGAGTATTTATTTTAATAAGATCTAATCCTTTAAACGGCTTTTTAATAATTATAATTACGCCTTTTTTATATAGTTTAATTACTAGCTTAAAATCGGCTTTCTTTTTTATTATATAAAAGGTATTAATTACCTCGTTATTAATAATAAATTATTATATTAGGGCTTATTATTGTATCCTTCCGTAACGTTTCGTTAGTAGTATTAGTACTTTTTTAATAATTTCTTTTTTTTATTTATTTATTAGTATTATTATAATAATCTTATTAAGGATAATTTCTTATACTTTTACTACGGGTTATATAGTTTCCCTTAGCTTTTTTTTTTTATAAGTTAAAAATTACTTCGCTAAGATTTATATAATATAATTTAACTACCGTAATTAATACTTCGAGAGGCTAGTTATAATCCCTCGTAACTATATAAAATCGCTCGTTAACGGAAATTAATTTATATAGCCTAGCTTATTATTAAATAATTTCGTACTATATTCGTATATCCGAATTTAGTAATATATTTAAATTACTCCTTATATCGGGCTTATTACGTATAATAATTACTTTATTAACTTATTTTTTTATACTTATTTTACGTAATACCCGTATTATTTTTTCAATTACTTAGGCTCGTTAGCTTATATTTAGTAATAGTAATAAGGCTAAGGTCGTTTTTAAATATATTTTAAATATTAATAATATTAGTATAAGCCCGTTAGGCCCTATAATATTATTATAGTATTTTAGTACTATTTAGAGGTATTCGTTATTAATAAAATCGGGATTTTCCTTTTTAATAATTCTAAACGCCCTTTTTAGTTATTAATATACCCTTTTTACTTTTTTAATATTATAATACGCTTTAACGGGTATAACTTTTAGTTATATACCGTAAGCCGTCGCATTTTCTCTAAATTCTATTAATTTAAAACTAATATTAGCGTTAGTTTTAATACTATTTAGCGGTCCTTAGTATATATCGATTTATCTTTTTTATAAAGCTACTTATACTATTTTTATTTCTAAATCCTAAAGGAATTGCCCTATTTAAAAAAATATAGCTACGTCGATTATATATAAGACTAGCTAATTATTTAAATAAAAGATATTAATAATGATTTCCTAATTAAAGTTAAGCTTATTACGTAATTTAAATTTAAATTTACGTAGGTTCTATATATTTATTTAGTATTAGTAATATACTTTCGTTAACTATTCTAGCGCCCCTATTTTAATATTACTATTATTTAATTATTTTAAGAGGTTATATAGCTTCGTAACTAATAGGTACCCGAATCTCTAGTATAGTTATTTAAGCTTACTTTTTATTAAGTAATTAATTAACTTCGTATTATTAATAAGCTTTATAAACGCATACTCTTATTATTATTCGACTATTTTAAAATACTTATTAATAAAGATTCTATTCCTTATATTATTAAATATAATACTTAGTCGATTTATATTTTTTAAATATAAGAAAAATAGGGTATTAATAAGTAAAATATAAAAAGTTATCGTTCCGAAGTACGTCTCTATTTTTATTATACTTAGGGTAACGATTTCCTTATTTAAACTAAAACTAATTTTTATAATACTTACTATTAATATATTAAACGTTGTTAGTACGATCTTTTATAGTACTTAGAATTACCCTTTTCCTCTTATTAACTATTATAATACTTTAATATTTAAAATAATTTTATAAAAGTTATTTAGGCCGTACCTTTTACTTATATAAAATACTTATATAAGCTTATTATTTAAAAGATCTAGGTAATATAAAAAAGACCCCTCTAACTACCCCTAGATTTATTTAGTATTATATTCTTTCTTTTTAAATATCAAAAAAATAGGCTTTTACTTTATTAAATTCGCCCTTTTAGCCGCCTCTATATCCGTTATTTAAAGAACTTTTTTTTATTATTTATAAATAAAAACCTACTTATTAAGAGCTTTTATTACCCTCTATTTATTTAGCTTTATATATTTTTTAGAGGCTAACGGGGTAAAAAAAGAGTAGTTAATATCGTTAATTTTATTATAATCTAATTTATTAATATAAGGGGCGAGATTTTTTTTATTTTTTAAATTTCTTATAGGGGGTAGATATTTTAAGCTACTATTTTAATTACTGTTACTAAGTTCTATACCCCTAGATCTACTCTTATATATAATAAGGAATTAATTAAATTAACGAAGGCTAGTTTTATTATTTATTACCCTCGACTTTTTATACTATTCGTACGATTTTATACGCTCTTTTTCGGAGTAGTTACTTAACTAATATTTTTTTATTTATAAATATAATATTACTTTTTTTATTACCTTACTTATAAGTTAAATCTTTACCTATTTAATAAATCTGGGCCTCTTTATTAACGATTACCGTATTTAGCCTCTTTTCCTTTTTTATTATATATTTAATTAACTTAATATTATTAATAAGGGCCGTTATATACTTAGAAATAGGTTTAGTATAGTATTTTAATATTAATATTAAAGCTAGATCTTAGCCTCGAGTAGAGCGTTTTATAGTTTTTAAGTACTTAGTATAAGGTTATTTTTACCTCTAGTACGCGCTAAATTACGGTATAAAAATATTTAATTTTCTACTCGTTAGTTCCCTTATTTAGCTAGGTTTTTATTAGCTTATTAATTCGATTAATAAGCTTTTTAAGGATCTTTATTCGCAATTTACCCTCTATTATTCTAATTATAAATATAAAAAAAATCGCTTATAATTTAGATAGGAGCTCTAAGTTCTTATTATAAGTTTTAAAGTAGCTTTAGATTGCGTTAATAATACTAAAAAAGTCGTTTTAATCGAAATTACATACCGCTTTATAATAATAATTAGAAGCTTTATTTATAAAAACGATATTAATTATTAAATAATACTAATATTCCCTAATCCCGACCTTTTTATAATAATCATAAAATATTATTAGGGTTTTTTATAAGACCTTATACTTCCTCTTATAATATAATTTCTTTTTTAAAAAGATCTTTTTAAAATTTATAAATTATCTCGTATTTATTATTATATTTTTAGTATTTATATATAATCCCTACGTTATTACGTACTATTAATAACTTCGGGTCGTTTACTTATTTCTATATTAGTTAATCGGCGCCGAATTTCGTATTAATAATAATAACGAACTATAGATTAAAATAAATAGAATCGTTAATTATCGTATCTTTAGTACTATATTTTATTTTTATATATCTTTTTATAATAATAAATTATTATTAGTAATTATAAAAAGGAAATTTATATCGTTTATCTTTTTTCTAAATTTATTAAAACGATTATACGCCCTATTAACTTATACTTAGTTTTATAATACGAATTTCTCTTTTATAATTATTATTATTAGTATTTCGTATAGTTCTCGCGATTATAACTAAGCTAATAATACCCCTTATATATAAAGGAATTTATTTACTATTTTCGTAATTCTTAAGCTTATACTTATAAACTATTTATTCAGTTAATAACTAAGGTCGTTTATAATTTTATAAAATAGGGGTTACCCCTATAGCCCCTTTTTTTATAGACCTTAGTTAAATAAATTAATATTACGTTAATTTACTTATTATTAAGTTAATTTATAATTCTATATATTTACGTTCCCTAATAATCCGGGTTAATATTTACTTATTTATAAAGGATTAGAATTCTATTTAAAATCGGGTTTTTTTCTCTTTTCTTTTACCTTAACTTACTAAGGGTCGTACTCTAGCTCATACCCGTATTAGTAATTACTAACGTATTTAATTTTAATAGGAATATATTTAACTTACGCACTAATTATAATAAATCCGTACTTTTACTACTTAATAAATTTATTAAGGTCTAAGAAATTCCCGCTTTTTCTTATTATTTTATTATTACTCTCGTTTTTATCATTTTTAATAATTACTATTACTTTTTTAAATTACTAGTTATTATACTTATTAAGATCCTCTTTTTTATTTAGTTTAAAAAGTCGGTTTTAGTAATTCCTTTTTTTAATAATAGTAATAAACGTTTATATTATTATAAAAAAATATAATAATTAGTCTCGGGATTCTTATTAATAGCTAATTTTTTATTATTTTATATACTTTTAGCTTTTTAAGCCTCGTACTCTCCGTAATTTCTAAATAGCTTCTTTCCTTAACCTAACTTTTTTACAATAATATTTTATAAAAATAATTAAAAATAAACGCCGGGTAGCTCGTAAAAGAGCTATATAAGTTATTAAGTACGGTTAGTAAAGTTAAGCCCTTTTTTTTATAAAATTATAAATATTAAGGACTTATTAAAAATACTTACTTATCGCTCGTACTTAGTAAGACTAAATATTTTAAAGATTTTTTCTCTTATTACTTCTTTATACCCTATTTTATATTTTTTAAATGGTTTTTTCTATAACTTAATTATAGTTAGGTAATTATCGCTTATTAATAATCCCTTTTATTACTTAGTTAATTTTTTAAAATTAATAATCTCGCTCCGGGAGCTAGTATAAAAAGAAGCTTTTTAATAATATTTTAAAGGGTTCTTTTCTTTTCTCTTTAAATCCTCGTCTTTTTAGCTTTTTTTTAAGCTAATAATAACTATAGTAAAAAGTCGTAGGACTATTTTAAAATAGCCGCCTTTTTCTTAAGTTAATCTCCGAGATCCGTAATATTCTTAACTCGATATTATTAGGACTTTTTAACTTAATACTATTAGGACCTCTAAATCCCCTCCTCCCTTATTAAACTATTCTCTATATTATATTCCTAAGTAATACTCGGGGGGTAATTAAAGGGGCTACGAAGAGATTATTTAAATCGTAAGTTTCGAGGTCCTATTTATAAGATCTTTATAATAATAAACTTTTTTATATACTATAAATCTCTTAATTTTATAACTCTTATATATATTCTTATTATATTTACTAAGAATATTTACGTTTAAAAATTCTTTTTTTTAATTATATAATACTTTTTTATATTATATTAATAAGCTCGTCCGTTACGCTAATTAATTAAATAAGTAGTTATTTTATAAGTATTTCTTTTTATTAATTTAACTAATTAATTTTTAATTACGGGCCGGCTATAGAAAAGTTATTTAATAAAAAAGCTACTTAATATAATAATAAAAGGCTAATTACTTAAATAGTTTTATTAATTAACGTAGTTTAATATAATAAACATCGACCTCTTATAAATAATAATAAGCTACGATTACTTAATTCTATATAATATTTAAGGATCGCCCTTTTTTAATTTATTTTTATAAAATTAATTAATATAAATCTCTTATCCCGTACGGTATTAAAAAGTCGTCTCTTTTATATAGCGAGATACTTTACTAATTTATAATAATAGAATTTAATTACTAATTAGTATTAGTATTTTTATTATAAGGTAGTTAGTTCGAACCGTAATTAATAAAGAAATTAATTAAATTATATAAATATTTACGTAATAAGTATAAAAAGGAGGTTCTAACCGTAGGTTAGTCTAGTTATAATAATCCTAAATAGGGCCCCTAATTGGCCCCTACGTAGTCGGCTATATGCCGCGGTCGAATTAGACTTCTAATCCGATATATAAAGAAAGAGCTAGTGCGGCTGTTCAGTCAGTCTAGGTCCCTTGTTCTTGAATCTGGTGTGGCTATTTCAGCCTCAGAACCTTCGACAATGCAAGATATCAATAGCGCGAGCCTCCTAAGTTGAAACGAGCCACTGAGCGAGCACCACAAATGGCCCAGCGAGGCTATTCTGGGATCACGGTACCGGCTCGAGCGCCAGTATCGGTTGGCGCAGGATGCCTAAGAGCTGATGTGTATTCAATGGACAGTAGAGGAAGAAGCGACTCGGAGCTGACATGCAAGAGGTTCCAGGGTACTGGGTCGGTAGTCTGTCGAGTTGGAGGTGGATGGGATCATTGACAAATCGGACTCTGCGTTCCCCAGAGCACGGGAGCAGGGATGCTGCCCCGGACCAATGGCTTCGGAGTTGTGGAAGTGTGCATCGTATCTGGTCCAGCTGCAAGAACATGAGAGCTGAACAGCTCGAAGCAGGCATTCTGTGCGAACGAACGCTGCGGGCCTCCACACACACACACAGGCCTAAAGTCGGTCTTTATCGACGCTTGAGCCGGCTCTGATCGGTTCCCGACTGGGCATCCTTCCCATCCGATGATGAAGGGGTACACCCTGGTTCATGCCAACCTCATGTCATCTATGACAGGCAGAACTTTCTCGTTGGTGTCATTAGGCTGACAATGCTTAGCATACGGTGTCAGCAGCCGACCCTGACAAGAGGTTGTCGAAGGCTGGTTGAGAGAGCCAGACGCAGTCTTGCGGCACGTGATGCGGTGTGGAAGCCGGAGGGTGCGCTGCCACTGGGACTGAAGAGCGTGGCCAGGCCGACAACTTGACAAGACTATCGTACGCCACATTGACGCAGCTGATGGATGCTGCAGAATGCTTATTCCTTCGATGATGCGGCCATGATTCGACGACATGTCTTCTCGGCGAGCTTTTCGTCCGACTTCTGCGCAGAGAAGAAGCTTCTCATCGATATCGGATGGATCGTTGAAGTTCGGACAATGCACATCGTCTGGACTTTGAAGGTCTAGTAGTCTGATCTCAGGGGTAAACTGGAGGATACGTGGAGGCAGTGTCCATGTTTCGGCCGGAAATGGAAAAGATGAGAGGTGGGACAAAGCGTTGAATTCGCCGGAATTGGCGATGAGGTGAGAAAGAAAGGCACTCGGAGGAGGAGGGAAGAAGGCTGGGTGGGTGGGAAAGTCGAAAGAAAGGCAGCAGTCAGTAAACCCGGGCGACACCTTCCCCAAGTTTTCGGTTCCTGGAGCCCCAAAATTTAGTGCCAAGCCGCTACCGTCGCTAAACCTTATTAGCGCTTCAGCCCGGACCAAGATGAAGCTTAATTATCTCGAGTTTGATTGGCCAAGCTCCCGTGACCGGGGCTTCAGGGTCCACCTTAGTCAGGCGCTCGTTGTCCACCTCCGTTTCCCATCGCCGCCGCTAAACGTCGAAAACCTCCGAGTAAACTTAACCACACCACATTCTCTGGCCGTGTCCTTCGGCGCTTTGTGCTCGTATACCCCAGGCTGCCACACCCTATCGACTTGCCAGCGAATCATCCACCCGGCAGTCGTGGGATCAGGACTCCAGCTACCCAGACTGCCGGGTCGTGAACAAAGAGGCCACACGAGCGGTTCCTTGTCCTTGTCCTTGTCCTTGTCCTCTTCGAAGCCGCATCCTCAAGCCCAAGCCGATGACCATGTCTCGAAGCCCCCAACGTTTCTCGTTTCACGCCAGACGTTGCGTACCGTATACGATGAAAAGCCTGTTCGGATGATTGTCAAAGGATACGCACGCGACGTGCTCTCGACTTCTTTACTGCGTCTTTGTCGTTTGGACCTTGCTGTTGAACGGCTGCCCACCAACCTCCCATGCCAAGACCCTTAACTGGCTGAAGGTTGTCACAGTTATTTTTCGCCGTCGAAGGAAAAACTGTCTGGTGGCGGTAGACGGTTTTCTCGTGGCGTTTCCCTGTCGAGTGGCAGCCTCAGCTTCTGCAGACCCTCATCTCCTCATCCTGTGATCTACCAGCTATCCAGCCGTCCGGCCCAGAAATCATGACCATCCAACCGGAATCCTCATCTCCGCACAACTCGGTGTAAGATTTGTGGAGATCTGCATAGGACTACTGACCTGAAGTCGTATCTCTAGTTCCTCGTGCATGGACCGGCATACGGCCAGGCCAGTCTGCAGAATCGTGGCCTCGCCGGCCTCGTCGGTGTTCGCGATCCTAGTCTTTCTTGCATACTGCATATTCATCATAGCTCGTGCAGGTATGTGCATTGCCACATGCACAAGTGGCTTCCGCACCATCCGTCTATTCTGGATTTATCCTCTCGTTTCGGATCAGCTCGTCTAGCCTCATGGGGTTTTCAAAGGAGTCACCACTCGGGTGCTAGTTCGCTACGAAGCCACGTTCTAGACCTTTCGTGTTTTAGCTGCCAAGCCTCACGGTCCCCTCGAATCCATCTCGGGTGTTGAGAGTATAGGAAATACTGCGGGGAGACACGATCTCGGCCGACTCTTCAGAAATAGTTCATAAGTGCTGGGCTTCATCGCGATATCTCGATCAGAATGAAGTTATCCACCACTCTCATCTCTCACAGTCTGATATCTGGCAAACTGGTCTAGCCGACTCAGACATATCTTCATCATGTATTCGGCAAAGTCGATCTTCTACGCGGCCTTGAGTGCTTCGGTCTCTTTCACATCTGTACAAGCACAGGTGGCAGATTATCCCTTCGACATTAACGGAGCGTTCGAAGGGCAAGCATACGTCCCTCCAGTCATATGACAGTATTTGGTGAACTTCAGACTGACATGGAAACTGCAGTGCTTCTGCCAGCACAACAGAATTCAACACCGGTGGCACCTTCAGGTGCAATGGCCACGCCATTACTGTGCCAAAGAATCTTCAAGTCACATTCCCAGCGGCCTTCATTCCTTTCAAGGAATTTGTGGGCAGCAGTGGCGGCTACACTGGTTACAACTGCGAGGTCACAGGCAATGTCGTCAACGGGGTTCCCATTGCTGCTCAGGTCTCAATCGCCCAATCGCTTCTGAATGGTGCCTCTGGTTTCGTTGATAGCGTGAACACTGATGGCCGGATCAAGTTGACGGACGGAAGCACCATCCGCATCAACGACCCTAACGCCATCTACTCCGTCGGATACACTTCCCAGCCTTTCTTCACTGCAGACGACGCCAATCCAAGCATCAGCTCTTTCTCTGGCTTCCCCATGTGCGTTCCGCGTAGCGCCACCGATGCTCTCTGCCCTCAGTCCAACAGACCAGATGTTACCCCTGGCGTCAAACAAGGACTTTTGTAAGTCTCGAAGCTCACTTTTGTCCGAAACTTTCTAACACTTATTTTTCAGCAAAGCCCCTGATGCCCTGGTCATGGCTCCCATTGTAGCTGGCGATTTTGTTGAGTACTCTGGTGTTCAGTCCGGTAGCGAGATCATCGTCTACAACCTTGTCGTGAGCAACGTCCAGATTACCACCTCGGGCGCCCCGACGTACATCCGCATGGAGGATGCCAACATTGGCGTTTGGACCGCCGACACAGTCAACCAGGAAATCGCACAGACCAGAGTCAGTTACCATGCCGCTGTCTCCGCATCATGAAATGCCCGTGTAGCTAACACAACACAGTTCGTCGGCTATACATCTGACTCTGCCGCAAATGTCAACCCCATCAAGATCTACGCCATTGAGTACGACCCGTGCACTGGCGAGGCCGTCGATCGTGAGATCGCGGGTGTGAGCGTGCCCAGCACCGAGGTCCGCAACAAGTTTGAGTACCGCATCAAGGCGACCCAAAACGACAACTACGCCCGCGAGTACCGCGTCGTCGCCGGCACCGGCACCGTGAAGACCAAGAACGGTATTATGGCCGGCCAATATGTCATGCCTGTCTCGGAATGGATCCAGCCCGAAGACTCCGTCCCCGGTCGCCCTCCCAGCCCGCATGACTTCCGCAGCTACGCCTTCTTGGCCAAGGGGCTGGGTCGTGATGCCGAGGGTAACCTCTGGGGCCCGCTGAACCCCTTCCCCCAGACTGGTGCTACCCTGTACGACAACTCCAAGTGCCCTCCCGCTACCACCCCTACCACTGGCACTGGCACTGGAACGGGTACTGGAACCGGCACAAGCACCACCCCTGTCACCGCTGCCAGCAGCTCGGCGGCGGCCGTCAAGTACAAGGATGTCGTGACGATGCCCACCTACAACTGGGTCTCATCCCAGAGCGGCACGCTCACCGTCGGCTGCCAGTCCAACAGCACCGACGATGCCGCGGTCGCGATGAAGCTGAGCTACACCAACAAGGACGGTACCACCACCGGCCTCGCCATGACCTCCGGTGGCAAAGGTCTCTGGAACTTCAATAGTAACAAGATCAAGCAGCCCACAACTGGAACAGTCATTTGCAAGAGCGGTCTTGGCGGCCAGGTAGCGCGCTGAAGTGTTTGACCGGAAAAATTGGCTATTGATCTTATCGATGGATACCTTTGGCGTTTCGTTTGGGATTTCGGTGCGCGATACCTTTTAGATTTAGATAACCTGTTAATGAATGATGAACACTATTGCAATAAATTTCCCATATCACCGTGTTCATACTTTGCCAGATGAGGATAGTCAACGCCGAAAGCTTACGTGCCAAGACAATTCTATAAGTCATGAGTAATCACAACGACTAGAGGAGTGTCTCGGTGATTGACAATGTCAGCATAGGGCCCGGGGCTCGGACGAATCGTCATATTCTAAATTCACCTAGAGTCCCCGCGAGTTTGAGAAGAGGAAAGGATAGCCGACTAAGTCCATCCTTAGCGTTGCGCTCTCGAGTCATTTTTGACGAAAGCTTAGTGTTTTAGTGGAGATGAGGGGGGGAACGTTGGACTTTTTGGACGCTAGAGATAGACGAGCTAACCACATGCTCTTTGGCTGCTCCGAATACGTGCGGCTGAGCGTGAGAGGATTCTTTCGGGGATGTTGGTTACTGCGTACCCTTATTTCGGGACAGAGGTTCAGGTTTTTTGTGGGGGTGCTTCCTCTGCTTCCTCTAAAAGGGAATCTGAGGTTTTGTTATAGATATCTACAATCCCAACATCGCAACAATCCAGTATGGCTTTCTTTGTGATATAAGTCTGTGAACGTCTCCAAGAACGTTTGGCTCTATCATCTAACTACGTCAGTGGAAAAGGGGTAGCAGCAGAAAAGATAACGCTTCACGTCTGAGTCCATTTCCCTTATTCCTGGTCTCAAAATGATCAAAAAAGGTCTGTATGAATAATGAACTAAGCTGGATAACATATCTAGTAACGCCATGTAGGACTTGTTGAAATATTCATCGAGGGAAGGCAAGTAGCTAGGCCGGCATCTACCCGGACGTCAAGGCTATGCCAGACATTGGTGTTTAAGTCTTTTCAAATCAATTCAGCCGACTTCTAAATTTGGCACGATCCTCACAAAGCAAGATTGTTGAGAACAAGTCCTAGTGTTTCTAAATTCTGATGCTGAGCAATAGTTTCCGTTCCCTATTGATCCAGTATCAGCCTCATCTTTATGGGCGGTGTGAAGTGAATGCGTGTTGAACAGCTTATCTGTTGCTAGTATTAAGATGACCAGGGCAAATCGGGAAATCCCTCGCCAAACTCTTGTTGAGGATGAATCTGTGCAAACTCCAGGTGATGAGGAAGCCTTGGATCAGGCCCAGGATGAAGCTTTTCCCGGTGACGGTAACATTTAAGACAAAATTGGAAGTCAGGACATCTCCGACAGGAGTATACCCGGCCGATTACGTGCTACTCATGTAATACATGGCATTAGCAACACATCCATTCAGGAACATGAGTTAGATAGCTTTTTGCGCAAGATGTAGGAACACATACCGATTGACAACAAGAGCAAATCATTTGGTGATGTTCATAGCCCGCTCTTCCTCTTTCGTCTTTGAGCTTCTGAAGCTCCTTTGGGTCACTCGCCTTCGACAAGGCTGCAATGACATCTTTTCCGCTGTTATGGAAATAGGCGATTTCCACTGGATACCATTTTACCTTATCCTCTCTCACACACTTCACTCGGCCATTAGCACCGCTGTTGAGGAGGTGCTCGATCACCTCTACTTGGTGTTGAGAATCCTTCTGAGCAAACTTTACTTTCGAGGTTAGACCTCTAGCGGCCCAGCAGAGTGCCGTCCAGCCATCTTTGTCAGCTTGATTGACATCGACTCTGCCAGATGAGAGAATGGTTTTGACAGTTTGAACTTCTCCGCTTTGAGCTGCCCAGTGTAAAGCAGTGCGACCGGTCTTGTCCGTCAAATTGAGATAGCCATCTCCCTTTTTGGAAAGGAGCTGTGAAAGGCCCAAGTACCTGTCATAGGAGTGAACGGCTGCGAAGTGAATCGGTAAACGACCCATCTGATCGGCAATAGTTAGGTTCGCTTTCAGTTTCTTTGAGAGAACCGTCCAGGTGCTATTTAATGGCAACAGACAAGCCAGGTTGAGCGCAGTGCCGAAGAATCCGCAATTTTGATCGACCTTTGCCCCGGCCTTCAATACAAGATACTCGAGAATCTTATCGGTTTCAGATTGAAGCACCCGCTCCTTGCCAAAGCACGCGGCCTGCAAAGCATTGCCCATAAAGCCTTGGGAGACAAAATTCGCATCCGCACCGCATTCCTTATGGAGGAACTGAACCATTGCCAGATTGCCGTCAAAGCATGCCTTATTCAAGGCGGTACCATATAGGGAGTTGTCCAAATTGACTTGGGCGCCTGCCTTAATCAATTCCTTGATCATTGGCTTCATATCTCCCTTCTCCCAAAGTTTATTGAGTGAATGCGGATCGTCGTCTCCGGATCTGACAAGATTGATCAACGGTGTACAGCACCTTTGAGAACATACAACGTTGAATTCGTCTCCGTGTTTAAGATGATGCGTGATCTTGAGCAGCATGCTTTTAGAATGTCCTTGGGTCGCATGCAGGAGGGCTGTGTTGCCATGATTGTCGACATATTTGTCATCCCACAAGAATCTTTTCGCTTTAACAGCATTGTCCAAAGCGAGTTCGGAAAGACGTAAAGGAAGATTTCCACATCCATCGATATGGAGTCTTGCGCCGCCTTCATGCGATTGCGGGCTTGAGCTTCTTTCGCTCGCATTGGACGTCGATGGAGAAGGCATGATTGGAGCTAGATGCTTTTGAAAACGTCAAAGAGGTCGTTTTGCTTTTGCTTTTTTGAGGGACCGTGGGCGATGTTGTAGAGACTGATGATGGGGTAGCTGTGAGGTTGCTCATGATGAGAGATCGTAGGAAGTTGTCAAGTATTTCATATCCAGTGGTGAAATTGATGCAGATCAAATGAAGCTCTACTGTTCACTAATGAAAGAATCGTGTTTGTGTAGTACAGAAGTAGTACGCGGTAGCAATCTGTCTTTATTCTCCTCCGAACCCAACCAGTCAAGCTGAATACCTCATGAAGTCGTAAAGAAGGCCAAGAAAAGTGTGACGCGAGATGAGAGTTGTACTATCATTTCAATCGAACAGTCGAGGATACTCGCAAGCGACAACGGGGACGATGCGGGTTAGAGACCTCAGCTGAGATATTGTAGATGTCTTAAGTCGATTGATTCCTTTGTGTGGTAATAAGGCGTAATTGCTGGCCGGCAATTACGGTTCCGTTTTTGTACGACACTTTGTCAGTCTAGGTAGCACATGGTAAGGTGGTGTGGGCTGGTAGAGGGTCACTAAAGGATGAACCTCATATTGATCACCAAAATACATAACGTGCCGCCTTGGTCGCCGCCACAACACCACCATCACAAAATTGCCTTTCATCCAGACACATTTATTCGAAAACCATGTTTCCGAGAATGTGGCGGCCAGAACAGCCCGTTCGTCCTACTTGAAGTATTGGCCCTTGAATCCCGGGAGGATCTCCTGTCCTTCCGAGTTCTGATAGCTGACCCCTTTCCTTTGCTGCCAAGTCTGCTTGAGGGTGGTGAACTCTCCCATGGTCGGCACCGGGTGTTCGCCAGCCTCGAACTCGTTCTGAGTAAAGCCCTCGCGCTTGAGCACTGGTGAGTCAATCGTCTTCAGTACGAGGTCGTTTTGAGGACGCGCGAAGTACAACAAACCCAGGCGATCGACATGGCGCTGGTCCTTAGGCGGCACAGATACCTGGTTCCGGATCAGCAAAATGTAGAGGGCAAGTCAAGTTGTATAGATGAAATTTCACTCACCCGGTGAACCGTGGACTTGACGTAACCACCCGTCAGGAAGCTGAGGGCATCGCATGTGTTGACGGTAAGACTGCCATCGAGCGGCTTAGCCCACTTCCAGTCGCCGGTCTCATGATCCCTGATTTGTAGGGCGGCAACGGGTTGACGGAAAAGCAGGGTGATCGTCCCCAGATCTGTGTGGCCGCGGGACCACAGGCCATCATCGAGTTGCTTAATCTCTTCTGGAGTGAACTTGGAATACTTCATGTAGCGCAGATGAGACTCATCGTGAGTCTCCCACTTGTGTACGCGTGTAAAGAAGTCCTCGGGCAGCTCTAAAGCCAGGGCGATGAGGTGGTTCAGGGGGTCTAGCACCTTATCATGGAGGTTCTAAGTTTCGCGTTATTCACGATATCCTACGTACGATTAAAAGGGCTTTCATCGTACCTTTGCGAATCCTTCAATATCTTCCTTGCGATCTTCCAGAAGCTTGGGCAAAGGTTGTGTGATGTGTCCAGCGCGAGCTGGATTGCATCTGTCAGCAACGCTTCCTCGATTCGACAAAGTGAAGAAATACTCACTAGCCATGTTCCATACTTCTGTCTTATCCTTGAGGCCACCGCTCAAAAACCGCCGACCAGCGGGACGGTATCCATTGTAATCTCCAGAATCCAAATCCGGCTCATACTTGAGTTTCTCGTCCAACGGCAGCTCGTAAAATTTCTGGCCAAGAGCAAATTGTGCGTCGACGGCCTCTTGCGAGATGCCATAGTTGATAACATAGAAGAAGCCCTTGGTACGAATGGCCTCGATCAGTGTATCGGCAAGCTCCTTGTTGCCCTCTGGTGTCCCATACTTTGCAAGATCAATGGTGGGAACTTCGGGTGCCTGTCAGCTTGCAAGCCCTGCATAGTCTTGCGTGGAAGCATGGTGAGCCAAGACTTACGGTCAGCCCAATCGAGGTTCTCCTCCGTCTCTGGGACGTGGGTGTATTGGTACAGTTCGGACACAGCAGACGGCATTTTGGGCGGTGAGGCGGGGTACCTTTTCTTCGGAGGCTGGTTGGTCTCTGTCTAGGTTTTCTCCAATACATCTAAAGGCCGGGTTCCAAGCTCGCCATTTTAACTATGAACCTTGACTGCGACTCCGGACGGGTTCGCACCGGATCTCGCTGCCCGTATTAGTCGAGCCAACACGGCACGGCGACGTCTCCGCAGGACTGAACCCCCACCAAATCCTCAACCATCAAGAGACCAATAATAGCAAGTTGATTTGGTTTCATCCTTCTCCATGGTGTCACACTCGCATTTTACCCCGCGGCACTTACCAAGCAACACAATAAATCTACTTGGTCGAGGCACTTGGAGATGCGAGATCGCCGCATGTCATCATCTGATAACGGATGGCGCAATCCCCACCCCCGTCACACGTCGTCGGGCGTTTCCCGCCGCTGAACCGATGTCTGCGCCGCAGGAAACGGGTTCAAGTCAGTCTAGAGATCCCACCCGGTAGTATTTCTCCGGTCTTGGACGTTCGGTAAACCCCCGAGTTCGGCGGAAGTGGTGGGTGAGGGTTTGTCCGGACTCACGATCTCGTTGCCGCATCGGAGATTATTGGTCCTTGTTTAAGGTACTTTACCCGCTATCCCGCATCTTTCCCCGGTAAGCATGGACACTCGTCATTCCTGCCACTATGGCGAATAGTGGGCGAGGCTCTTGTGCGATGCATATAGTCGGGTCTCGGCGGGTGTTATGCTGCATGAGAGACTGGAGTTGAGCTTATCGCGGACAAGACACCGCGGTGGTTGGGTGTCCGTAGGAGAAGCACGTCTTGGGGGTGGCAAGCATTTAGTGAAGGCTTGACATAAGACCATGAAGGCGAAAGGGACATAGACAGGGGGACGAGGAATCCTCCTGGCGCCGGTGACATTATATGTAAACCACTACCGACAGCTCAGTGCCGATTCTGACACTTGCACGTGCATCGCAGACGAGATTTCGGTAGAACCAGCTGAAGATGGGGTCATTCGGTCAAAAGGTGAAGGGGAACAAGATAGGGGCAGTGATATTGTCAGTATTTGACTGGTACCGTAAGTATTCGACCGTGTATCTTACACAAGGAAGTCACTCACGGTCATTGAACAGCCTCCCACTATCCTGCAGAGGAGCGAAAACTTTTGCGAAAACTCGATCTCGCGATTCTGGTCTTTGGAAGTTTGTCTTGTAAGTCAAGGTCTCTTTATTTGTTTGAAGACAAACCAAACTAATTATTACTGTCACTACTCTTAGTCTTTTGCAGAGTAAGGGAATCTTTTACTCGCAACCCCGGAGTTATGAGCTAACCGTCAGTAGTTCCTTGGGCAGCAAAATGTCACCAACGCATATGTATCAGGCATGCGCGAGGATCTTGATTCTCACGGCAACGAGTTGAACTACTATGT
Organism: Colletotrichum lupini; assembly: GCF_023278565.1. NCBI lineage: Eukaryota > Fungi > Ascomycota > Sordariomycetes > Glomerellales > Glomerellaceae > Colletotrichum > Colletotrichum lupini. The sequence goes on from NC_064672.1 coordinate 6,551,078, forward strand.
CGTCGCTTGTAAGCAAAGTTTCAGACACTCATGTCACAAACACCACTGACCATCTTAGACAACACCGCGTACGTCATTGGCCAAATCCCGCTCATGACTCTGCAAACGAAGGCAAAGATGTAAGTCTCACATTTAGATATTTGTTCAGGAGAGGTAGCAAGTTGCTGATCAAGATTATGCAGTGCACCTTTTCTGTTGCCTTCCCTCCAGATCATCTGGGCAGTCATCGCCTTTTCTCAGTCCACAATCAAGCATAGCTGGCATCTGTACATCCTTCGCGCCATTACAGGTTTTCTCGAAGCTTCCTCATTCGGTGGCACTCATCTCATTCGTAAGGATGCTTGTGGAAACTCAATGTCTCCTCGACGAAGTACTAAAAAAAAGTAGTGGGCAGTTGGTTCAAGAACGAAGAGCTCTTCAAGCGAGCCGGAGTATGGTTCATGGGTAACTCCTTAGGCTCCATGTTCTCTGGCTACTTGCAGGCTGCGGCGTATCGAAACCTCAACGGCGTTTTTGGACGTGCAGGGTGGCGATGGCTCTTCATTGTCCAGGGTATCATCACTCTACCCATCTCCTTCCTGGGTTTCGCGTTTTGGCCTGGCCTTCCAACTTCACCCAAGAGGTGGTACTTCTCTGCGGAGGAGCACGCCCTCGCTGTCAAGCGGATGCCAACGGTTGAGCAGGAGGGCATTACGTGGAAGACGTTCAAGTATACGCTCTCCAGACCGATGTGGTGGATTTGCGTTCCTTGTTACATGTTAGTGTCTCGGAACCTCTTCAAAAGCAGATGTTTCTCTAACACATTACAGCTTCTTGTGCCAAGCACACTACTGGACAGGCTACATGGCTTTGTGGCTAAAGGCTGCTGGATACTCTGTTGAATTGGTGAATATTTTGCCGACTTTCATCGACCTTCTGCGGGCATTGTCTTCCTGGCTGGGAACTACATTAGCGGGTTGTTTGAGTTTGAGGGGCCTTTGGTCTTTCCAGGCGGTAGGAATCCCATCTTATCAATGTTGACACAAGGATCAGCGCTGATTACTCATAGTCATTTGTGCTCTTCTCTTGCATAGTCCTGTCGATATGGAACGTCCCCGACATCCTCAAATTCCTCGCATTCTATTTCGGAGGTTTCTCTGGAATGGCATCCCCGATCTTGGTATGTCGCCTTGTACACCATGCTAGATTCACCTATCTAACAAAATCGGCCTAGTATTCCTGGTTGAACTCTACACTCAAAGAGAATTACGGTGAAAGAGGTCTTATCATCTCTTCGATGATGACCCTCGGATTCTGTGGACAGATTTGGATCCCTCTCTTCACCTTCCCAACCGTCGAAGCTCCGCGCTATCCCCACGGGTATCCCGCAGCTACAGTATTCGAAGTCGCAATGTGGGCTTTTCTCATGTTTGGCACATGGTACATGAAGAGATGGAAGCACAAGCATCCTGACCTGGAGATGAGGCTTGCGACCGAAGGAGCTGCCGCGGAAGGCTCCTCAGTCATTGGATCTGATTCCGATAGGCCCGACGGAGATAGCCCGGCTCACCGGTATACAGGCAAAGGGGAAGAAATTGTGGCCACTCAGCCTGTGAGCCAGAAAGTCTGAAATATTTTGGAGGTGATAAATGAGCGCAATAGCTCGTAGATGCATATTCCAGCGGCAAAGGATTCACCGGATGACTTTAGTCTTCGGTGTACTTGTTTTTGCAGACAAGTCTGACATGGACTAGCGAGAAGAAGATCGATCTGCAGGACTGAGCTGCACAGAATGGATCTATTTGATAATTAAAATTCTCGCGAGATTTCAAGAACAGACAAGTGCTTTGAGGTAGATATGTTCAGCCAGCGGAAGGCGGCATTCTGGATATAATAATGGCTGTCACAGCCATCTGTACTATGACGAGAGGAGAAAATGAGCGAATCCGAGGATGTAGCAGACGGAAACCCTGAATGAACAGGCGAGTTGTTCAGTCTTCTTTGTATCAATGACAAGCGGAAGAATTGGCATCTCGTTGCACAAATGCAATTGTGTAACACAAAAAATCGCATCCTTCAGTATGCTTAAATACAGCTATTGAATTGTTTGTTGAGAGTTGGGGCGGTACTTGGGTTAGGTAGCCTAACCTGATTAGGAAGGCTGAAAATGGCGGCGGTCTGACATAAGACGGAGGTGACGCGCTCTCAAATTATTAACAATGTCAATTGCGTTTCATCTCACTTTGCTTACATACACTTAATTACTTCGCAAGCGACTTCGTCACGTCGCCTGTGCCTAAAACACAAGCTCTCAGAAAGGACCGGTCAAACCGGGGGACCTCCGTCTTCTAGGGTAATTGTGTTAAACCATACGAATACAACCGCACATTCTTGCGCCATCAAGATGGCGCCGAACCAGAGGCCGGCAACCGGCGACACCTTCAGTCACGACGCGACGGAGACTACTCCATTGCTCATCGCCGGCGATATCGCTCCGACTGCTGACCCCGATGTCTCCAAGGCCACAACACTTAATGAGCCATCCCAAGAGAACGAGACTCCGGACGACGATGATAAGCCATTGCCGGTATGGCAAGTCTTTTGGCTATGCTACGCGCGACTTGTAGAGCCCATGGCCTTCTTCTGCATCTTTCCGTACATCAGCCAGATGGCCGAAGAGAACGGCCACCTCGCCAAAGCGGACGTCGGTTTCTACAGCGGTCTCATCGAGTCGCTCTTCTCCCTGACCCAGGCCGTCGTCATGATCTTCTGGGGCAGACTCTCTGATCGGATCGGCCGCAAACCCGTCCTCGTCTTCTCCCTCTGCGGTGTTACCATCGCCACATCCATTTTCGGCATGGCACAGACCATTTGGCAGATGATCCTCTTCCGATGCCTGGCAGGCGTGTTTGGCGGATCTCTTGTCACGATGCGCACCATGATTGCCGAGCACGTTACTCAAAAGACGCAAGCCAGGGCCTTTAGTTGGTTTGCTCTGAGCGGTAACCTAGGAATCTTCTTCGGGCCCCTTCTCGGCGGGGCCCTCGCCGATCCGGCGCATCAGTACCCGAGCGTTTTCAAAGCTCAATTCTTTTTCGACTACCCTTACGCACTATCCAGCTTCTGCGTTGGCTTCATTGGTTTGACGGCGACCATCACTAGCATACTGTTTGTCGAGGAAACACTGGTCAAGGAGAAGCACAGCAGCAACGACGATGCAGCAGCACCGCCCAAGAAGGACAAGGGCTCCATCAAACAGATCGTCAAGTCGCCAGGCGCTTCCAATGTCCTCTTCGTGTACGGTTACCTCATGCTCCTCGCATTGTCCTACACGGCCGTCGTCCCCGTCTTTTGGTTCACCCCAGTCGAGCTTGGTGGCTACGGCTTCACCCCTCTGCAAATCTCCGTTATGATGTCCGTCAACGGTATCGCCCAAGTCTCATGGCTTCTCATCATCTTCCCGCCACTGCAACATCGCATAGGCACGAACGGTGTGCTGCGTGCCTGCGCCTATGCGTACCCTTGGTTCTTCCTCATCTGCCCTCTCGGCAACGTCGTCCTTAAGCTCGGTGTACACAATCCGGCCTGGGTCACGTTCTTCTGGGTCTTCATGCCCATTGCTCTCACTATCGGCTGCGGCGTGAGCATGAGCTTCACTGCCATACAATTGTCGTTGAACGATATCTCGCCCAGCCCTCGTGTTCTGGGAACGCTGAACGCTTTGGCTCTTACCGGAGCAAGCGTCATCAGGGCATTTTCTCCGGCCTCATTCACCACCCTATTTGCCATAGGTGCTAACACTCAGGCCCTAGGCGGTTATGCCATCTGGGTTCTGATGGTTGCACTCGCAGCTGGGCTGATTTTCGCCGTGAGGAACCTCTATGGGCCGGAGGATTTGAAGAAGGCCAGGGAACAAGAGCAGGCTGAGTCATCTTAGATAGACTACGTTACGGTACTAACTTCATGTTGATGTATCTTTGCAGCATTCTGCTTATCGTAGAATCATATGCGCAGAGAAGTCAAAACAGAAGCTGCTCTTTGAGGCAACACTTGAAATTTTGTACATCATGAAGAACCCTATTCGTGGCTCACTCACATGCATTTCCACAACCGAATCACTTTGAACATCTCGTCGAGGCCTTGGTCTGAAAGATGTAAAGCTTTTTCTCCATCAGCATAATTATACTAGATACTATTACAGGTTATTTACAGACGATCATTCATATGGGTATTCCGCCAGCATCCGTCTCGTCATATCCCCGACTTCCTTTTCCTGTTAAAATCCGGCAAGACAGACTCCGGTTCTACCGGCTCCGTCGTTATCTCAACCTCGCGATGCTGCCATATCCTGTTATCTGAGTGAGGATACCCAGAGTTGCTTTCTTTAGAGATCTTCTTCCCGTGGTAGTGCTCTCGCGCACTCACACCCGCTTCATGCTCGGGAAAGTTGTCCCTGGCTGGGCTCCGCACGGTTACGCTGACCGTGCTCTGAGGCATCAGCTCGACGTCATTTGAGCTACGAGAGCTACGGTCATCGTCGCCTCCACCCATTGTGCGAAGGCCGATGCCGTACTTGGACTCCTCCCGAAAGTTCGGTTTGGCGTTGGCTTCGGGAAGCTTGGACCAGTCTTTCGAGCCATCCCTTGCATGAGAGGCGTTTCCGGATCGTCCGCCGCCGATGGTCATGCCTGCTGACCTTCCTGTCGACTTCTTGTTGGAGGACGACTGGGCGTACTTATCCAGACCACTTCGTTGAGCGGATTCAAGGAGACCCTTCCAGAGTACACGTACGATTGGACCCTGTGCACTTAATCAGTCATGTTATCATCAACGTTGTCATTGCTAGACTTACAAGAGTCGGCAAGCATGCAGACACGATACCACTGCTGATTTCAATGATGTTCCAGGCCAGGCCTTGGGCCAATGAGTCTATTATTGTTGAGTTAGCACGAAATAGTCAGAGAGTTCATCCGCGTCAAGAGACTTACAAGGAACATCGTTTTTCGTGTATAGCAAGAAAATTCTGAAGCGGTAGACACTACAGAACACGACATAGCTTCCCAGCAGGAAAGTAAAGAGGACCAGGATCCGTTGAGCTCTATTCATCTGGAGTTTCAACACGTGGGGTATCGGAAGATAGAGAATCGCAATGTCGACAATGATGCTCGGCACAGCGATGGCAAGTTGCGTCAAGAAGAGGTTGATGCAAGTACCGGGCTTCCACGGTTCCCATAGCGTATTCAGGGGAAGACACTGTATCGAGGCGGCGACGACGCAAGCAAGCGTCCAGAGCGATGTCAAACTGCCACATATCCATGCTCCCTTGCGGACTTCCCGCATTGGAAAGATGCGCAGGTACAGCAAAAGCAGCGCTATTTTGTATACGTTGACTCCGTTGACGTACAGAATCTCGGCACCGATCATGGTCTACAGAAATAATGTTAGCTTAGTCCTCATGAGCTGGATGGTAAAGCGAAATTGCACAGCGCTAGAGAACGCTGATGCATACCTTGTCGAGAAACTGCAGCTGTTCTAGTGTAAGGCGACCTGAATGCAGTCCGATACCAGCATCAACCACTTGGCGAGAATGTTAGTATGTCTTCGTACTCTCATCTTCCAATGCAACTTACGGATGAGATTCATGATCATGTTTCCAATCAATATCACTAGAGCGAACAACATCGTGTAGTCATCTTTGAGGTATCTCGCACCCTGCAGGTGACGGGCCGTAAACCTTAACCCGACCACAAACGCAGCAAAGACAGTGAAGGCGATCGTAATCGCTCGTACATATGGACGGAGATCCTCGGACAGGTTTTGATCTTCAGCGAAGTCGGCCAGCTTCTTCAGATAGTCCCTCTGGGGTTGGTCGATAGTCGGATCGTTGTACGGGTATGTCACCATAGTGGCTGCCATGGCGGGTGGCTTGATGGCCACGCGGGCTCTCGTTGAACAGCGGTCTATAGAAAACGGGTCGTCGTCGATGGTGAGTGGAGGGGGGTTACCGAGTAAACGGACGCAAGGGGGGTCGACGACACCGGCCACACCACGTGGGGATGGGGAATCATTTTATCCTGAACATTTTTTGGGGAATGCCAGATGCCTTCGTTGCCGCGGGCTTTGCTTACACAAAATCTAGCAGGAGAGAAAAAGCAAAAACACGTGCGACAACCCCGTCGTCGTCTATCACGGCCGTGGGTTTCGGGCTCTTGGACCCGTTCGTTTTTCCCGAACCACTGTTGCATTCCCAAACTGTCAATCACTTCTGTTTTGACTTGTCATGTTTGACATGTCAATCTGCCCCCATTGCAACTGCTACCTCGGGTAGGGGCCCAGAGAGAGACAATAGGTGGAACTGCAACCGAAAGAAGCAACGAAAAGGGGAGCGAGCACCCGGCCAAGTCCCGAGGAGTTGTCGGGTTTGTCAATCTTTGTCAGTTTCGAGGAGGAACCCCATGAGGGTTGTCCAGACATCTGTGGACTATGGACAGGGTGTGATATCGTAAGGAGGCTAGGAGTATAAATTGTTCCAGTCCTAGTCTCGTCTTTCTTCTTTCTCCGTCTTGGGCCTACACAAGCCGGCCCGCAGCACGCTACAGACACTAGGAAACATCGTTGCCAACGTCCGATAGACTCGGATTAGGAAGAATGCTTCCGGCGCACGGCTCTCGTTATGGGGTCTCGCATCCAAACTCGAAAAACCGTTGGAACTGATCCCACGCTAGTCGACTAGTTCGGGGGAGATCCCCTCTTCTAGACCCGCCTCTAGCAACTAGGGCCCGCATGCCATGCCCCTTGACGTCCGGGCGCATCCTTGCATGCACAGGGTTGACATCGACAGATCAACGCCAAAACCACGGCAATTGTGGCCTCTGTACAGCTCCCGGAAGAGAGCTTTTGAAGACGCGGATGGGGGCCACATTGAGTCAACAACCCTGTAACTTGTACTCAACTTCTTGCGGTGGACCACGATTCCTTCCTGTGCGTCATTATCGTCAAATACTAAGTGGAACATTGACATGAGGGATTGCGTTTCTTTGGGTATGAGGGGCAAGTTGAAAACGACAAGAGATATAATACGAAGCTTGCCCCAAGCCCCCGAGTCCTCGACTGCCGAGGTAACATGGAGAAGATGGTTGCAAAAGGCCTCGGAGACTAAAGCAAACTACTTAGCGAGATGCCTGAACCTCAAAAGAAAAAGAAATGCTGAACAATGCAGAACAACGGCGCAGCACATGCTACTCCGTACACAAAAGAAGATCCTGCCATATGCATTCTTCAAGCTGCAAGCCTGTAAGGTACCGAGCCCCTCTCGTCATTTTGTCTCCGCTCGATCGAACCGGGTGTTCACTTGCGCCATAACCTGTTCCGTCATGACCCCCTCAAGTTGCCCCCCCTTCGAACCCCTTTTCACAACTGGAGCAACCCACCGCCAACGTTGGGCCGTTTGTGGATAACTTCGGAGGACCGCGTAAACCTCTCTAGCGGACCTCAAGGACTCAAGACCTCATGGCAATATCCGACAGACTACCCGGCGCTCATCCCGCTGTCACGCGTCGTTCATCGCTTTTGGCCGCTGTCATTTCGGGGATATTGCTTGCTGAGGATGTATATTCATGCCTTGATATCTATAGCAGATACGAAGTAGTACTTTAGAAAGGCCACCTGCCTCTGCTCATCACCTGCTTCTTGTCGTTACTGCCAGGCAGGCTACACATTCCTTTTTAGAGTCCACCTCGATCCAAGTCTGCACGCATCCCTCGCTCATCTCTGCTCTTATCCTCATCTCGTCAATCTCTGAAAGATCCAAGATCGCATCACTCGTGGTTCTCTGGTTGTCACGTCACATTCCCATTACACAATGAAGCCCTCAATTCTTATTGTCCCCGGCGCTTGGCAGCTGCCCTCCGCTTTCCAGCCTTTCGCTACCGAGCTGGCCGGCTCCGACTTCAACACCTCCATTGTAGCTCTCCCCACCGTCGGCGGTACCACCACGCCCCTGGCATCCCTCTCCGACGATGTTGCCGCCGTGCGCACCGAGCTGGACAAACTTGTTTCCGATGGCAAGGAGGTCGTCATCTACTCCCACTCCTACGGTGGTGTCGTGGCCAGCAACGCTGTTGAGGGCTACGACGTTGCCACTCGCTCCGCTGCTGGTGCTTCTGGTGGTGTTGTGAGCATCGTCTACGCCAGTGCTTTCATGCTCCCCAAGGGTTCCAGCTTGCTCGACCTTCTCGGCGGCGAGCCTCTTCCTTGGATGATTGTCGAGGTATGTAACCCAATACCCCAGTTCCCGTCGGTTACGAAACGGTAATCATACTAACATGCATTATAGGGGGACCGTGTTGTTGGCAACGCCACTTTGCTCCCCGAGGTCGGCTTCAACGACCTTCCCGCCTCTGAGCAGGAGAAGTGGGCGTCCGAGATGACCTGGACCGCTCTTGGCGCCTTCACCAACGCCTCGGGCTACGAGCCTTGGAGCAACGGCATCGACTGCGCCTACCTCTATGCCACTCTTGACAACGCACTGCCTCTCAGCTACCAGCAGGGCATGTCCGCCGTCCTGCCTGCCGGCTCCAAGACGGAGACCGAGCCTAGCGGCCACTGTGCTCACCTTAGCAGGCCGGCAAATGTGACCTCTATTCTCAGCAGATGGTATCCGGGCAACTAAGTGCCGCGGCGTGTCGGGGTGTGAAACGAAGAGTTTTGTGGTTTCGTGATAGCGGCGTGGCGGCGTGCGGAAAGCGCAGATCTAAATGAGCCAAGTAATTCGAATAATACCTCCAAAGAATTGATGTAACGCTGTCAAATCCCTTCAGTGGGCCTGTTTTATTTGCGACGCGACTTCGACAGCGGGCACAGTGGTGTGTCTACCCCATGGTTGGACGGAGCAACAGTGTCAAAGAGACTTGGCGAACTGGCGAGTCACTAACCTAGCTGGCCACGTTGAGGCAAGGGGAATGGCAGCTTTTCTACCATCTGAAGACGTTCTCGATCGTAACGGCCCGAAAATTCTATCGTGCCACCATGAACCGTTCGTGTCCCCAGATCGTTCGTCAATGAATCGTGGTCCTCTCTCTGTTGGTGGCCATCTCCACATGACGCCTGTCAAACTGTCAGGAGACAGACATCGGAAATAATGGCTTTCGTCTGGTTTTGGGTGGGAGCCGGGAGAACCAACAAGCCATGCCCATGCTAGGGTGGTGCTGAGAGCAGATTTTCTCGCCTACCAAACACCGAACCCCACAAGGATCCTTGAAGGTTCGACGGTTGACCTGAAAGGCGGAACCTCTTCGATGAGCGATCGGGTAGCGTGCTGTAGGTGAAGACGCTCCTTAGCCGCCAACATCTCCAAATAATACGAGTTTCTCTATCCAGATAATCCAGATAGTTGTCACGGGCGTGGAAACAAGTTACTGGCTAATTCAAACTGCCGTAGCGGAACAAATGCGTCTACTGGCACTATTGCATGTTAGTTTGTGCTGGGAGTTCCCTGTCTCTTCGAAAACTACTGGACTTGAAAACAGTAGATACATCCATATAAATGGAACCGTTTCATCTTTCGAATACCAACGAAGAGCAGTCCCTTTGTCATGAAGCTGCGAAGCGAAAGGTGTGGTACACATAGGCGGGATACGCTTTGGGCGAGGATATCCTGCCAGCAGCTCCCGCTATTCTGCCCCCAGGCTGTGGCTTGACCTCCGCTGCCTCCGAGCCCGGAGCCCAGCTGCCCACCTACCTACTTACCTACCTACTACACTTACCTCTAACTACCACTTCGTCGACCTCGCCGTCGCTACCGCTACCGCTACCGCCGCCGTTAATTAAAGCTATTCCTAACGTTAATATACCGGAAGAAGGGAATAATCGCAAAGTTAACGATCTTTTTATTTATTAGCGCCGTTAATTACGATAAATACGGTTATATAAAGTACGACTACCTACTTTACGACTAGCGCTTCTTTACCCTACCCGAGGCTAGAGTAGTACTTAACGAGGCTATTTACGAAATAGTAGTTATAATTAAAAGTAATAACGCCTCGTAGAGTTAACCTACCTAAATAAGCGTTATAAATCCTCGACCTCGTTTATAAACTACCGCTAGCAGGCCGCTACTAGCTTTTTAAGTAAGTTAATTAAGTAGCTAGGTAATTAGGCTAATTTAATAGAATCGTCGACTTAGGCTAATACGTTAACTTAGGCTAACGCGTCGATTACCGTACTTTTTACTAAAATAATTTAAGTTAATTAACAGCCTCTAATTAGCCTAACCCACTCGAATGCTAACTACGCAAAGCCTAGCTTACGTATATACCCAAGACCGGCGGTCGTGTGGCGGCCGCAGCCACACTTGGGGGCAGAATAGCGGGAGCTGCTGGCAGGATATCCTCGCCCTACGCTTTTCTCCACGCCTGGAGGACTACGCTCCTACCTTGTGGTTTTTTACGTAGCAACCCACCCGCTAACAACATCAGGAAAGGCAATTTCTAGCACTACTGTGTTGATTTTTCTATATGAGAGCCTCAAATTTCTCTGCGTTAGCCTAAAAGTTGCCAAGCAGCAATTTACTCTTTAGGCTGGGCTGTCATGAATATCTTGGGAGAAGATCTGATGTTTCCATATGGATGGTATCTCGGGAAAGAAACCGCGACAGGGGGGATTAAACGAGGTGATATGTAATCATGAATCTGAGGCCGTGGTAACTGATAAGCCAGGTATGTACCGATTGGAGAACACATACTATCTCGATCGACTTTTAAAGCAGCCAATCTAGGATGGACAGATAATACCTTCACTGACCTGGCGGTATCAGAAAGAGACTCACCTAGTTGGTGATATAATTACCCCATGGAGACATCGTAATGTAGTTCTGTGGAATCATCAGATCTATCGCATAATTTAGAGCGGGCCTACTAGATTGAATTGGAACTGGGAAGCACCAAAACTGTAAAGCTGGCATGTTTGTATTGAACACATGATCAGTATAAGACTTGGTCACCTTGAGTCTCCGCCATCAGTGCTTTCAATCTTCTTTTCCACGGGATTTCATCTCCAAGAGCAAAAGCCACCCCGAACCTCGCTGCTATTGTACAAATGTGATGTTCGCATATCGCAACTACGCAAGCCTACCATGTCCACCCCAACACTGTTCATTGCAATTAGAAAGCTTCTTACATCATCCTGAAGAAATTGGGTCGACTAAACCCGACTGGTTTTGATGCATACCTAGCAAGCCTGAACACCGTCGACGAGTTTTACTTCGGTTTAATGTTGCTCAACACGCTCCCGTAGACTGAACAGACAAACCCTCGATTGGGCCATTGGTGACGCTGACTTTACAGTCCCTACCCATGGCGAACTGCACATACGGTCCCTGGGGAATCGAAACACCTCCAGTGTCGCCAGCGCCGACACATCCGCCAGCTTGTCCTCCTCCAGAAGCGGTGAAGGCAAATCCGCAATTGCCTCTAGCCTGGGGATGAGCTTGGACCGTCGCAGCGCAAAGTGCAGCAAGAGCGAAGATGAAGCGAGCCATCTATTGTTCACTAAATTAGCTCTTGACCAGGTGTAGGCGTGACAAGGATGAACTCAAATTGAGGTTATTCGTTCAGAGGTTCAAGGCCTGGGGAGTGTGAAGTGTAAACAACGTTTTGCTTGGTAAAAGTGTAAGATAGTAAGGTCACGAGCCGATGGGATGAACTAATGGCAATCAATGGAGTTGACAACTTGTCTATTATATAGAGTTGACGGGTTCCTATTTCCAAACGCGGGACGGTCTCCAACTACCAGATTCCCGAAATAGCCGTTTAGCTATGGCGAAGTCGTGATCGCTGGCACAGATTGATTACCAGCCCCACTACCTTAGCGAGTTACAAATGGATTTCGCAGCGCAATCGTGAAGTGACATGACTAAGTCATAAACTTACATATATTAATAGCATGACGATCTACATGACCGAGGGAGCTTGAACCAACCACAAAGAACGATTGCTCTCGCTAAAGTTGCATGACTCTCTTGTGAAACTGCTTCTTCAAGTGCAACCGTCTGTTGTTTTCTTACCGCTTCTACAGAGAATAGGTAATTTGCAGCGCAAATCCCTTTCTACGGCAACAAGTCTGCCAAGTAAGTCGACCCACCCACTTTTGGCCACCCCCCCCCTTTTGGCCACCCCATTTCTCCATCCCAGCCACCGTATTAAGACCCTACCCACGATTTTCAAACTACTATAATAATTATAAAAATCGTCTAAATATAATTCTTTTTTATATACTTATTTATTAATATATAATAGTCTTATATACTAAAAATAAAGTTATTCGGGCTCTTGAGGCTATTAAAAGAGGTTTTTTAGTTAATTAGGCCTCGATTAAGTTCGGAGTTCTAAAGTTAACTCTTCGTAATTATAAAAGAGGCTACTAAACGAGGGTAATAGTATTCGTAAATCTCTAGAGGCTTCTTTTATAATAAGAAAACTAACTAGCTTAATAAGTTCGTATTTAATATAATCTAAGCGTTATACTAATTTATAAATAGCTTATAAAATTCGCTAAGCGAGTTTTAAGATCCTAGGGGGATATAAATCCTTTTAAAAAGAGATAAATAGACGCTTTTTTAAGGAGGAACTTATTAATTAAGGTCTAGAGAAGTCGTACTATCGATTCGAGGCGTCTAAATAGGGCTATTACTAATATAATTAAGTTATAGTTTAGATTACTTAATATATTAAAGATTAATAATATTAAATAAGCTAATAAGTATAATATAAATAAGACTAATATCCTAGAGGGTAAGGGATTTAATAGCTTAGTTTTAAGTAAAATAGAGATTATAATAATATAAAAAAAAGAGCTTAGTTCGCGTACTTAGGTATTTATAATCGAGTATATCTTTATTAATAGTCGAGCTATTAAACTATTAATTATATATAAGGGAAAGTCGGTATAGTAGTAGTAGTTTCTATTTAAACTTAACCCTTATACTAGTTAGGAGTTCATAGTAATAAATAATAGCTAAACGACTAATAAAACTGCCCTTAAGTAGTTAAAAATAGTATTCTTATTATAGACTAAGACCCCCCCTCTTAAGGGGCTTAATATATTTAATAAGCCTCGATTATTAGTTCTAAATAGTTATAAGAGTTATATAACGATAGAATTTATATAGGAATACTATAGAAATAACGTTTACTTACTATTTTTATTATTATATACTTCTTATATCCTCTAGCTATTAAATATAACTATTTTTAAACTTATTAAGTCTAAGTATAAGAAGGAGCTTAGTAAGGAGGATATAATAGATAATTCTATTATTATTAAAAAGCGGTACTTCTTAAGCTATTATTAAAAAGCTCGTTTAGTTAGTTTAACGTCGTTAAATATATAAAGTAAGTAAAAAGTAACTAGACTATATTCCCCTAGTATAGCTAGACTACTTACTAATCTAATAGTCCTACTTAACTTAGTTATATTAATTAAAAAGACCGTAAATGCTAAGTAAGTAACTAGTAATACTAAAAAAGCTATTAACTAGGTATTAGCGGCGTTTATTATTAACTAATTAATATTTAAAAAGGCTAACGAGCTCTGCGATTAGTTAAAGTTATTTATAAAGCTTAGTTTAGATTATAATACTTAATAACTATTATTTAAAAAAGTAAAAAAGGTATTTAGTAAGTAAGCTTACTATTTAGTAATATTTTAGTATTATATTCGAGTTCTAAAAGCTAAAATTAACTAATTAAGGCCGTAAAAAAAGAAGAGTATATTAATAAACTTAAATACTAGGTTCGTAAATATCTAGGATATATAGAGAGTTTAGGAGGACTTTAGTAACTATTTAGTTAGTCTTAGTCGACTCGTAGGGGTCGAATTACCTAGGGAGAATAATAACTATATTATTATAGTAGTAGAAGATAGTTAATTAATTAAGTGTAGTTAGTGGCGATGTTTTAATACTATGTTTTGATGGGGTGGCCAAAAGGGGGGGGTGGCCAAAAGGGGGTGGGTCGACTTAAGGAAATGAGAGAAGCCAAGATTAGAAAGTCGCTACGAAGACGGGTATTGAGGAGAATGCAGTGTCATTCATACCATCGTCAACGAATCGATAATCGTACCCGGGAACGAATATGGTACAGGTAAGTCCAGAATAAATGAGTCTTACCTTAATTCTTTTGGGTGGTGATGTTTCGATGACTCCTAATGGCACCTGCTGCATTAGTGGCTCATCTCGATGACGCCCGACAAAACCCTGAGCTGGAGAGGTTCAGCAACAAGTCCGGCAGCCCAACATTTACTTGTCATCTAGAGCTTAGGAACAAGCACCTTGCACCGACGGTAACTCTGGTGTGGCTATGTACCTCATCGATTCAGGAATCAGGGCCATGATCCATGAGCACATCAAGACATCAAGGCTGGACTCGGCCGCCGAAAGGGTCAAAGACCGCTGGGTGCTATAATCATAAGTCAGCTGCGTCAAAGTCTCAATTGGCCAAGTCCTTGGGTTCTTTCAATTGTAGCCGCTGATTGAGAAAGTCTCGATGTGCTCACGACGAATCACTGGGCCATAATCACTAGCTCGTACAGTCATCGGTCACTGTGATGGTCGGCGTCCTCTAATGCGGCTGCGCTGCTCAAGTTGCCGCCGTTGGAGTGGCTATGATCTTGGAAGGGACTATTAACACAATTCCGGCTCAAACGGTCAACATCCTCTGGAGTATCCAATCAATCATGGCCGGTTGGCCCAATGGCAAGGCGTCTGACTACGACTCATCAGTTATCAGGAGATTCTGGGTTCGACCCCCAGGCTGGTCAATATTTTTGATTTCCGATGCGGTATTTCCGTCTTTTTTTTTTTTTTTTTTTTTTTTTTGCGCTTGTGGACGGGGGCGGCGGGCCCGGCAAAATGGGTCCTTTTCGGGGCAGATTGTTGAGGTTCTGGCCGGGATTGGCTGGTAGTTTTTGGAGTAGTCCGTACATCGGCCCGGTGCGGAGGCGGGGGTTACGGGGACACGTTCATACGGTCGGTAGGGAACGTGGGGGTTCCGTTCGACTTGCAAGGGCGACCGGAAACGTCCCGGCCTACCTTGTCTTATACATTCGTGCAAACAGGCCCCGAGCCGAGAGAGTATCTGTCGGATGTAATCTGGCTCCTGTGTAATGCTAATCAATCGATGCTGGAGTTGCCATGGGTTGCCTAAGGTAGAATCCAACCAGATAAGCATCTCCTACATATGATGCCCACTTACGCAATAATTTGACCTTTTCTAAATACTAATCAGATAGTGGGATGTTGCGATAATACCATTGGTTGATACGTGCAATTCGTTCCCAGATACGGCAAGCCTTTCCACGGCCGATGGTTTAGGCCCCTTGGAACTCTAAAAAACAAAGCCGGCAGTCAATTCGGAAGACGTACGTACTGCTTCTTCAACCACCCGAGACGGTGAAACTCACGGAGCACTCTGCGATGTCTGCATCACCTCGGCAGTTGAAGCTTGCCTCGTGTACCAATTACCCCTCCCACCGGCGCGGTCTTCGGATAGCTCTTGTTTACCGTAGGCTGTGGCCTATGCCGCCTAACTATGCCCCGGACCCCCGGTCAAAGTTGCAATCGCACTTCTTATCCCAAAGTTTAATAAACACCGTTTTCTCCGACGAGCCTGACCGTACCGCAGCAAATTCTTCAACTGGTACCGATAGTCGGGTACGTCAAGACCAAGGTGTCGCTTTGGTCGGAAAGTTCCATAATCTTTTCGGTCACCTTTTGTACGAGGTAAGGTATGGTGGCCTTGGGAGGGAAGATACGAGAGGAGGAAGGTGGAAAGCTGCTGCGAGTCATGGAGCTATGCTTGCTGTGATGGCAAGTTTCCACATGTCATCGGAGGGGTCGGAACTGTTCCGGCAGCGCTGCGAACGCTATTATAAAGAAGCTCAGAATGAAGCTCTACAATCACACTGAAGCCGGAGGGTGGTTGCTAGATCCCAAACGCCAATACCAAGAGTAAATAGTCATCATCACAACAAGCCTCCCCAACATGCCTCTCCGCGTCCTCCTTACCGGCGCCAACGGCTTCATAGCCCAACACATCCTCGCCCAGTTTCTCGCAGCAGGCCACTCCGTTCGCGCCGTCGTCCGCTCCCAGTCCTCCGCCGACCAGCTCCACAAGACCTTCGCCTCCTACCCCTCCACGCAGCTCGACTTCGCCCTGGTGCCCGACATCGCCGCCCCGGGCGCCTTTGATACCGTCCTCGTCTCGGACCATGCGCCCTTTGACGTCGTCCTCCACACGGCCTCGCCCTTCAACTTCCGCAAGGGCAACTCTAACGCCGACTTCCTCGACCCAGCCGTCAAGGGCACGACCGAGATCCTACAGGGCGTGGTGCGCAAGGCGCCGACCGTGAAGAGAGTCATCGTCACGAGCTCCATGGCCGCCGTGATCGAGATCACCAAGCCCCCCATCTCCGACCCGCCCAAGATTTACAGCGAGAAGGACTGGCTCGGCGTATCGAGGGAAGACGCAGAGGCATCGACGCACCCCGCGATACCCTACGTCGCCAGCAAGAAATTCGCAGAAAAGGCAGCCTGGGCCTTCCTCTCCTCCGAACCGAAACCCGCCTTCGAGCTCGTCACAATCTGCCCGCCCATCGTCTACGGACCCCTCTACGACGTCTCGGCGACGGCATCCCCGCAGAACCTGAACGAGAGCAACCACATGCTCTACCAGAACTTCTGCGGGCCGTCACTTACCAAGGAATCGCCGGTCCCGCCTGAGATGCTGCACCTGTACGTCGACGTGCGGGACGTCGCGCGCGCGCACCTGCTGGCAGCGACGACGCCCGAGGCGGGCGGGAAGAGGTTTCTGGTGAGTCCCGGGGGCGTGTCGAACCAGCGACTGGCGAATATTTTGAGGGAGAAGCTGCCGCAGTGGGAAGGGCGGATACCAAAGGGGGACCCGGCCAAGACGGCGCTGGCGGAGGGCATGTTTGGGGTTGATGCGTCGTTGGCGGAGAAGGTTCTTGGGATGGAGTATAGGAAGTTGGAGGATACCATTGGGGATACTGCGGTGCAATTCGTCGAGCTTGAGAATCGCGCAAAGACTGCTTGAGCGGTGTGAAAATATTGGGTCCATTTGTATGTACTACGTCTTAGCGAGACTAGACTATTGGTACAAGTCTCTGGCTACAGTAACACGCTTAAAGTAGCATGTAATAAGTCTTCTGGAACGCTTGTTTGCCATCTTGTCGGGTTGATCAACTCTTGCCGAATTGCAGACTCTGCGTGTAACAGTATGAATGAAGGCCGTGTTTGCCCATCTCGCCCCCATGGCCGCTGTCCTTCATGCCGGAGAAGTAACCTCCGTGGTGCGGTATCTCGGGGAGGTTGATAGCGACTGTTCCCGCCTCCACCCTCCGGGCGAGGCTCTCGGCACGGCCTAGATCGCGGCAGTAGACAGACGACCCGAGACCAGCGTTGGCCAGGTTGACTCGCTGGAACAACTCGTCTTCCTCTGTCCAAGATAAGATGGGTACTATCGGGCCTGGTGGCATAGTCGGCATGGTTGGCTTGTGCGTGAGAGCAGAGAGAGGCGGTATCTAGCTCAAGATATTCGGGAAAAGATTAGCCGGCTCACCAAATTGTTCTTCCTTGACCAAGATAGAGTCATCAGGAGGCTTTGTGACAATGGTCGGGGGTATCCAGAAGCCTTTGGAGTCTTCGGGATGGTCCGCAGCAATCATATTGAAGCCATTCTTCTTGTAGTGGTCATAAATATCCTTGACAACATTATACTGCATCTTGTTCGAGACGGGGCCGAACAAACTGGGTGCGTGGGCATCCTTGGTGATGACGTATTTCTCGGCAACTGCGCTCTTGAAGGCATCCAGGAATTTTTCATACACCGAATCGTGGACGTAAACTCGCTTCGTTGCGACGCACATCTGCCCGGCGTTGAAGAAGCATCCTTGCGCGACCTGTCCTGCCACCTTTGCAATGTCAATGTCGTCAGTCACGATCGCCGCGTCGTTGCCCGCTAGCTCCAAGGTCAAGCGCTTGAGCGTCTTTGCGCAGCTCGCCATGACGCTCTTTCCTGTGGCAATTGTCCCGGTGAAGCTGATCTTGGCGATGCCTGGATGCAAGGTCATTGCGATACCCAAGTCGACGCCGCCGTTGACTACCTGTACGACACCGGGAGGAAAGACGTCGATGAGCAGCTCGATGGATTTCATGACAGAATACGGAGTGAAGGGCGAGGGTTTGACGATGATGCAGTTGCCGGTGATGAGCGAGGATGCCACTTTGATGTTTGACAAGATGAGAGGGAAGTTCCAAGGACAGATAGCCCCCACGATACCCAGTGGTTGGTGAGTGGCGACGATCTTGATGTTGTCGTCCTCGAAAGTGACTTCATCTTCGAGGTGAACATTTGCTGTTAATTGTAAGTATGAGCGAGTCAACTCAAGAGAACAGTGCAGGCATACAATAGTACGAGGTTTGATTGCAAGTATTTGTGATTTCGATGTCGGCCATGAGACTCTAAACGCCACGAATCATCAGTATCTTCATCATTGGATTGATTTCATGATAAAGGTTATGGTATTACCGATTTCCCCGTCTCTTTCATGACGATTTCTTTCAGCTCATCCTTGTGGATGGTATAAACCTCCACAATCTTGCGCAAGAGGTTGGATCTCTCTTCGATCGTAGTCTTGGACCAAGTCTTGAGGGCCTTCTGAGCGGCTGCAACGGCTTCCTCGAGATCCTGCGTCGTGGCAAGGGGAGCATCCCAGAGCGGTTCCTCGGTGCGGGGATCTGTGCATTGGTGGTGGTTATCGCTCCCACGGCGCTCGCCGTTGATGACGTTGTAGAACTTCATGTTATCCGCTGTCGAATCAAGCAGGTATCCCATGGCTGCGGAGAGTTCTGAAGAGGCAGATATGCCAGCTTAAGAATCGACGTGTCGGCAAAGCTATATCTACTCTCTACCTCGGTCATTGCACCGTCGAAGAACCAAAAACTTGTCTCAGCCGGTATAGCTGGAACGCAGCCGAAATGCCACGCTGCTCCATGTTCCTGCGGAGAAGGGAGGGGTTCGAGCTATCGGCGATGTCAATCGGCCTTAGGCGTTCCGGATTTGGTGCCGGGCTGCTGACACGGCGGAGGATTTAGGTTTGACGGCAGTTGAGATAGACAAAGATGGAGCCGCGGGGGGCCTGCAATAAGCAACTCTCCCCGTTCCTCAGCCCGCATCCTCTGGGGTAAGCAATATAATCTTGGAAGGATTTGCCGGGGATCGGGGTAAAAGAGTTGTGTGAACGGCTGGGGATAGATGACAGAGGTTGGTGGAGGGGGTTTGTCAGCGCCGGAGTGTTGATGAATCATTCTCGGTGACGGAGGGCTGGGATGCCTGTCTGTCATCTAATCATTTTCGGTGTATATCGGTGAATATCGGTGAGCAGAGGTGAGCGTAGGTGAGCTTTGGGTTGGGAGCATCGCTTCATCCTCACCGAGGTAAGGTAGACTTGGTTGCGGAGCGTGGATTGAGCGTTGTATACCTATGACGAGCCACGTGCCGACCGATCCCCGTTGATGCGTACAGTATAAGCTACAGAGTCGCATAGCATCTCTGAGTGCATTCGACTCGTTGGATAAGGTACAATCGTACATCGTATGCAGAGGTTCAAGATGGGAATCGGTGCCAAATGGAACAAATTGCATGTCTGGACCTTCTGGCGATGCAGGCACGCAGGGTGGAAGATGCCGACCAAGGGGAAACGGAGCCGGCCGACAGAGGGGCCGCTGGTGAACGGCATGAAGCGCAGCGGGGCTGCACGGATCTTTCAGTGCTCATGGCTTCAACTGAAAGACGATGTCTGCCGGGGGCAAAGGTAGGGTCAATATAATATGTCAAGTAGTGGTTGATTCTTCTAGGTAATATAGGCAGAAGCCCTTAATATAGGCAGAAGCCCCTATATATAGTTATAGCTAGTTACTACTAGTTATAATATATAGCCTATAACTATATAATATAATAGCCTGCCCCCTAATTAAAATTTTATAACGTCCTTATTACTTATATTCCCTAATTATTTCCTTTAAATATAACGTTATTATAATATAATACTATTATAATCGTTATAAATATATTACTTAAAATATTCTATAGTAGTTATAATTATTATACTTAATAATATAATACTTTAATAATAAGTTACTAAGTTATCCCCGTAATTTAGTATCGAGATTGCGGAGTACCTTTTTATAAATTATCTTCTACTCGTTATTAGGAATCGTTATATTAGTTATTTTTATTATATAGTTTATTTCTTTTTATTATCCTCTTTTCTATATCTCTTATTAAAAAAGAATTATCCTCGCTTTATTATTTATCGTCGTTTTAATAGTAATCTTTTATATAAACTTATAAAATTCTTTATTATTATCTTAGATTAGGGTTATATTATATTATAAAATTATATCCCTAGGCTTCTCTTTCTTAATTAGCGGTTACTTTAATTATTTTAAAAGTAGGTATTAAGGCCCGGGAGTTGTATTAGTAGTTCGAGGTACTAGCCTTTATTATTTATAAGTAGTAAGAAGCGTATTTAGTATATTATCGTATTTAGGTTCTATAGAATTATAAATAGTAAGGTATTTTAATAGCTTAATTTAGTTAGAATAGTTATACTAATTTTTTAATAGGTTAAGGCTATATAAATATATTATTATTATAATTTCCTTAGCCATTACCTCTTTTTTAGTAGTTTTATATAAAGCTCTATATATAGGATATAATAATAAGTCGCTTTTTTTTTAGCTATTTATAAGCGTTTAGTAAAGAGTTATTATAACTAAAATTTTATTAAACTCTAAGAAGATAATATTATTTAAGTCGTTATTAAAGAATATTATAGCGTAGTATAGGCTATTATAATTCTTTTTATATAGCTAACTTTATTATATTAGCTTAGGAGTTAAGTAGTGCTACTTAGGTATTATTTTATTTAAAATAAATATACTTAGATTAATTCTAATTAGTTATATTAGGGGATCGTTAAGAGTCGGCTTTAAGAGTACGGGTATTTTTTTTAATAAATCGTTTTAAAAAGGATTTTTTTATAGAGTTATTACTTTTAGCTTCTTATTACCCGTATTTTTTATTTTTTTAGTCTTATGTTTTTTTTTTATTAATAGCTTCTTATTAAGTAGAATACCGTCGTTAGATTCTCTTTTATTAAACTCCTCGTTACTAATCCCCTTTTCGATTTTTAAAAAATCGTTATCGTTATTTAATAATAACTTTATATTATTAACTTTTTTATTCTTAACTTTTAACTCTATAAATAATAAGTTATTATTAATCGTAATTAGGGTTTAAGCTATTATCTTCTTTAGCTAGGATAGTAGTTTCTCGTTTATTTAATTTTAGATTTTTTAAGTAGTATTATTTAGCGTTATGGATAGTTAGGTATTAAATATTCTAAGTCTTTTAGGAAGTAGGTTTATAATAAATAGGTTATATATACTAAATAAACTAGCAAATCCCTTACGTCTAGTCTCGAGTCCGGGGTCTTCTTTATTTACTAAGCCGTTATCTTCGTTTCCTACTTTAAGTAGTCCGTCGTTTTTATTTTTAATAGCTAATAAGTATTATAATAATTTAGAAGCGTTCGTACGATCGATATTAAGGGTTATTAAATTATTAGGATTATTAATAAACGTTTAGTTAGTACTTTTTTTATTATATACTTAACTAGCTAAGTTAGTAAGGCTATTATTAGTTTTATTTAGTTATACTATTTTAGTATAAGTATATAGAGGGAAAGAAAAAGATATAGCTAAAGTAAATAGAAATAAGGTTTAAATAGCTAGCTATAAGTAATATAAAGTCGAGATTAAATAATAAGTTCGATTTTTAGCTTTAGGTAGGTACTTAAAATTAGGAATAGTTAATACTATCTTTTATTATAAAAAGGAATTATTATTTAGCTAAATTAAATATTCTTCCTCTTATAGTAATAGATACCTCGTTACGATAATTTTATAGGGAAGTTCTAATTACTATTTATATTATTTACCTAGTCCCTCTAATTATAATAAGAACTATAATCTATTCTTATTTTATTAAATATTAATAATTTTCTTTAGTAAATTAGTAAGTAAAATTACTATCGGTATTAGTAGTACTCGTTTATAAATATTAAGTAGTAGTATTAGTTCTAAGTAGTTAACTAAGATGATATCGTATATTTTTATATATTAAAGTAAGTCGAGCCTATATACGAGTTATCTAACCCGTTCGAGGATCGTAAAAGGCCTAGTATATTATTATAAATATTTCTTTTTTAGCGTAGTTAATTATAGTATATTATAATTATAATATAGTCTTAGTATAATACGTTATTTAACTTTAAAAAATTTAGTAAGGCGCTTCTAGTCGTAGTATAATTTTATCTAGACAGCTATAATAATAATAGCGTCGTATACCTTAAGTCGTATTTCTAGTCTAGTTAGTAGTTTATCTATTACGTTTATAACTATATTAATAATATTATTAGGAGTAAATCCTAAAATAATTTCGTTAGGCAACTTAGTTATTACCGCTAATTTATTATTATTAATCTCGAATTATAGTTAGGGAATACTATTAGGCTATCGGTCTAGGGATTTTAGTAATATAAAGTATATTCGTAGCGCCGACTTAAGTATAAAGTTTATTTATTTACTTTAGCCGTTAGTTTAGGGATAGTAAGTTATTAAGTATAAAAGTTTATTACCGTACTTATCTTATATATATTTCTATATTATAAAAAGGAATTTAGGGTCTCTATTACTTAGGATTACTTTTAGTAGTCCCTAGTTATAATACTATAAGAAGTCTATTAGTAACGTCGCCTATTACTTTATTATTATCGTTTTATATCTAGGTATTAGACTAATCTATTTAAATATCTTATTAGTTATTAATAAGATATAATCGTATCCTTTTCTTAAGGTCGGTAGTCCTAAAATAAGATCGATAGTAATTATATAATAGGGATATAGTAACGGTATAATAAGTTATATATTATTGTATAATCGGTATGTTTTAAGTTTTATTATTAAATACGTTAGGTAACCCTAGATATAGCGCTTTAAATTCTATATAAGTCGTAGTATATAATATTTAGATAGTATTATAACTATTTTATTATAGCTTATATAGTTTCCTCTATAGGCCGTTTTAAAAATATCGGTATAATATATTTAAAGGATATATAATTAGTCGTATATATTATACGTTACTTTTTATAATAGTCCCTTATATAAAAAAAATAGTAATTCGGCGCGGTTCTTTTTAAGTAGTATTATATTATTACGGATTATTTTAATAATAGATTTAAAAACTAGGTCTATGTCGTAGCCCTACTAGATTTTCTTTTTAAAACTTAGTACTATTTCGAGAAGAATTGTGCTAGTACTATTTTACGTTACTAATAATATAATATTATCTTTTAGTTACCGGTTATTATTTATACGTATTAGTAGTAGACTAATTTATATAATATAGGTATTATTAGTTAAGAAAACTAATTATGCCCATATTTATATTACTTAATCGTTTAGTACGTTGTTTAGTAAAACGTTTAAGCCGCTATTTATTAAATTTAGCTCGTTATATTCTAGGTCGGCTAATAGTTTAAATAGCGCGTCCGGCATAATATATTCCTTACTTAGCTTATATATAACCTAAATATTAAATTAGCTAGCGTACTCTATTACCCTAATTAGTTTTTTATTATTAATACTATTCGCTATAGTATTAGTAATATCCGATTATTATTATAGGCCTACGATAATAGAATAATTAGTAATAATT
Organism: Colletotrichum lupini; assembly: GCF_023278565.1. NCBI lineage: Eukaryota > Fungi > Ascomycota > Sordariomycetes > Glomerellales > Glomerellaceae > Colletotrichum > Colletotrichum lupini. The sequence goes on from NC_064672.1 coordinate 6,574,915, forward strand.
ATTATAATAAGTTTTAATATAGAGATCTAGTAATTATATTTCTTTAGGACCTAGACAAAACCTAGTGTTTTTATTTCCGTTAGCTAATATCTTTTTTTAAGCTCGGATAGGGTTCGTAATAAGTATAATACTAGTTAAATAATACCCTTTAGTAGTGGTTTAGTTAGCTTCCCTTCGTTATTTATAATTATTTATAATACTTTTAGCTTAACGTAATAAGCTATAATACTAATACCCGTCGCTACTACGTTAAAATTAATAAATAGCGGTCGTATTAAGTCGTAGTAATATAGCTTAATATTATTTAGTAAGTCGCTACGTACTTTTTTAAACACGTACTATTCCTTATTAATAATTATAATTAGGACTAATTTTGTTTATTATTTGCGCCCGGGATCCTTACTAGTAATTCGTTTACTATTTTTAGTCCTTTATTATAATAAATCCGTTTTAAGTTATTTTAGTAGTTTTATAATAGATATATATCCTAGGACGTTATTATAAAAGTACCCTACGAGGCTAATAAATATCTTAAAGTTACGGAGGGTCGTTAGATATTTAAATCGTTTAAAAGTATTTAACTTTTTTATTATAATAAATAAGCTAAAGGCGTTAACGTATTATTTAAGAACGGTAGTACCTAGAAATCTTATAAAAGTCTTTAATAAGTTAATATTAATGTTTTTTTATTATAATAAACGAAAAACGGCGTTAAGGTTAGTAATATACTCCTTTAACGTATTAGATCTAATAATAATATCGTTATAATATAATCGGGCTAAGACGTTTATAAAAAGGGCGTCTATTTATTATTAAACGTAGGCGTTCGAGTTTTTATAACTTATTATAGCGTAGTTAAAAGTATATTATTCGTTAAGTATAATAATTATAAAAGCGTTACGAGATTCGGGGTATATTTACTATTAATAATAAAACGAACTTACGTTTATAACCGTAATATAGTACTTATTTTTAATAATATTAAAGATATCGTCTTATAATTGTATTAAGTAGCTATCTAAGAGTACGATCTTATTTAGTCCGCGGATATTAATAACTATATAGCCTTTTTATTTTTTATTAATTTTACGCTATATTATAAAAACTAAGAATAAAAACGGTACCGAGTTTATAATATAATATAGTCGTTCTTAGTTAATAAGTATATCTAGTTATTTCCGGACGACTTCCTTTTTATTAACTCCTAAATAGTAAATCTTTTTCGTCTTAAGGACCTCCTTTTCTTAGCTTAGTTTAAAAGTAATTCGTATTTATTAGTTTTTGGGAATATTAATAAAGCCGGTGTTTTTAAAAACGTTTTAAAAATAGTTTAGTAGGGGTATAAAGTAGTTTATTTTATTAGCTCCGTTATATATCGTAATTCTAATTATATATTTCTTTAATCGGTCCGTTAGCTAGACCTTTATTAGTTTAGAAATTATAGCCTCGTTTAGCTTATTATCCGTATTATTAAAATTAGCTACTATGCTTACTTAGTTATTATTAACTTACTAATAATAGGTATTTTTCACGATTAAATTAAGGGAGCCGACTTTAGCTTTTGCGGGGATTATAATAGGTTTATTAGTATTATTAATAGCTATAATATAGTATATATTTTTATTAGTTAATAATGCGTAGGATGCGAACTTATTATATAGTGCTAGCTTAAATAGTAGGTTTTTATTAGTTATTACGGAATATAAAACTAGGAGTAGAGAAGATATATATAGTAATATAGTTATTATCGTAGCCGATCGGATCGTAGCCTTAATAAGTAGTTTGCGTTTAGTATTATAAAACGCTAGGACGTTAATATTATATAATTAAATAGTAATAGTAGAGGTAGCGAAGTCGATTTTAAATTTTTTTAGTTTTATAATATCGGTACTAATTAATATATTTATTTATAGGCTATTAATTAGCAATATTTCTTATATAAAGTATACTAAGGATAATATACTATTATTTATAATAATACCCTTAATATAAAATAAGAAAACTATATAGTCTTATATTTAGTATATATTTATTCTAATACCTCTAATAATTAGAGAAACGGCGCATTATGTAATTTTTAAAAATAAGAAAATAGTTATAATCTATTATTAGTTAGTAATCGATTAATTATAGCTTATATTAATATAAACCTCCTCCTCGGTATCGTTGTTAAGGGAAGTTATAAATCGTAGTTATATAATAATAAATATTCTTATTCCGAATCCTATCTTAATATCTAGTTTAGAATCCGTAGTAAAGGTAATAATAAGTAGTCTAGCTTTATTAATAACTAGAGTATTTATTATTAGCGAGGTAGTTACTATATTATCCTCTATTATTAATATAATATTATCGAGTACGCTTTTCCCTAATCCTCGTTATTTAGTAACTAGGGAATCTTAAAAAAGGCGTTAGCCGTTAGTATTTATAGTTTATATTAAAAGCCTATATCGTATACGTTACGGAGATATTAAAATAGTTTATTACTTAAAGCGAATTACTTATTATATTTTTTATAATTATATATATTTAAAGAGTTAGTAATAAAAAATACTACGTTTCTAATTGCGGGTACTAGATCGTAATTTAGAGGTCCGTAGTCTATATTATTAAAATTATTATTTATATTTAGTTCTTTTAGTTAGTCGTTACCGTAGTATGCCTATTCTAAATTCTAGTCCTCGTCTTATCTTAATAACTCTTCGTCCTATTCCTTTAATACGTAGGCTTATATATATATACGACGTAGTTAGTTATAATTAGAACGGTTTAAATAGTAGTTATCGCGCTACTAATATAGTTTATTAAGGTTATTATTAGGGTTATAGGTATACTTACTAAATTATAATAATATTATAGAACTTCTTATCTAGGGGGGTCGGTATAGCTAAGACTAAGCACTTTATTACGTTTATTACGTAGTATTAATTATCTAGCTATTAACCTACGTCATAAGTTAATTATTTAATTAATTACTTCCCTAGGAATTACTACCTTTATACGAGTTATTATACTAAGTAAGTAGCTTATAGTTATTCGGACGATTAAAGTCGTTATACTAATTATAATTAAATTACTTATTAAATTATTAGTAATTATAGTTCGGTTAGTAATTATTAAACTCCGGTCTTTACGATAAATAGAGAGTATTTTAGTATCCTCTTTTTTATAAAGCTAACTTTAGTTTAGGAACTAGGTCGTTATTATATAAAGAGCTCGTTATTATTTATTATATTTAGTAATTATTTTGTGTGGGATATTTATCCTTAGCTATACAAATCAAAATACTCTTTTTATTATCGAAGCGGTTTAAGAACTAAGCTAGGGTTATTATTACTATTAGTTTTTTTATTTATATTTAAATCTCGCTATCGAGAGCTTTAAAAATAATTTTAAATTATACTTAAACGTCGTTAATGTTTATATTTTATATATTACGAATTATTATTTATATAAATAGTTTAATTATATATTTATTAGCGAGGTCCTTAATTATAAGTTTTTATATATATAACGCGTTAAGGGCTTTAAAAGAATTTTATTTAAACTACTTTTATAAAGTCTTAGTAATAACTTATATTTCGTAATTAGATAGAGCTAGTTATTTTAATTATATAAGCTTAGTAATGTGCTATATTAACGCTATACTTAGTAAATAAGATAACTATACCTCTTTAATAGCTACGTTACCTCTAGTTATTACGAGATACTAGAGCTTATTATAAAAAATATAGACGTTAGTATAAGTAGTAAACTTAGTACTAGAAATAATACTATATTTCGAATTATTATAACTAGTTAGATCGAAGTATCTAATCTCCTCTAATTTTAGAGGTATAAACTAATTACTATTATATCTAGGAGTTAATTATTAACTACCGTCGTTATTATTATTTATATTATTTATAGTTAAGGCTATTGTTATAGTAATTTAGGTAATTATATTAGTAGAGAGACTACTAATTAGGTTATTATTGCCCGTAGGCTAGTTATTACTATTTATATTACCGTCCGTTATTTTAAAAAGCTTTACTAACTTATTATAGTTGCTAAGTAGAGAAGGGTATAGGTAGTAATTACTTAGGTTAGTAATAAGACTTTTTAAATCGAGGTAATTACTTAGGTTAGTAACACGTATTATTATTAATACTAAAGGTACGGTAAGTAACGACTATAGTTAAGTAGGAGTTATTAGATAAGTATTATTAAATAACGTTAGTTAGTAATCGAACTTTATGGTATAGATTTATCGGATTATTATATTAACTCTTCGTACCGATTCTAAAAATTTAATAAGGTAATTTAGCTCGATTTTATTAGCGCGAGTATTAATAATTTAATTAGCTTACTATAATACTTATATTATATAACGTCGGTCGGCGTTTATAACTCTCGCTATATAGGGGTAGTTCGTATTATTAATATAAAAACGTAATAATTATTTAGCTTTTAGCTTAGCTATTATCGGTCGTATTTTTTATAGGGGTAGAGTAAGGATTATTTAGTAAATTAAATCCTAGTTATAATAAGCTAATAAAAAAGAAATTCCTAGTACTAAGTCGTATTATAGGTTGTACTATTAGATTGCCGGGGGTAAAAGTAAGGTTAATATAATATATTAAGTAGTGGTTGATTTTTTTAGGTAATATGGGCAGAAGCCCCTAATGTGGGCAGAAGCCCCTATGTATAGTTGTGGCTGGTCGCCACCAGTTGTGGCACACAGCCTGTGGCTGTGTAGTGTGGCAATGTCTCAGTGGCGGGGAAGCACCGGCCTTAGTGGGGAGGAGGGGAGGGCCGATAACGATAACGCATCCCACCAAAATCGCAGATGCAGATTGGCGGGATCCGCTGATAAGCTCAAACTTGGGCCCTCTGATTCGCCAGACGCCCGTCGCAAACCGCAGCCAACATGTCAGCGACACCCGACAGCTTTTGTTTTGTCTTGCCACAGCAATCACTGAGCACATGGAATCAGAAACCAGAGGGAATACCGCCCGTTAATATTTGCAAACATTTGTTCCCACGGATATAGGCGAGCGGAATGCAGTAAATAGACACACATATACTCCGTACACAAGTATGACTGGCTGGCAAGTGGCCCATTCTGCAGCAAACACTACTCCTAGGTACCTACAGAGGCTTGGCTCAACCTGAATTAGCATCGTCTTCGCCTCTCTTTCTACAATAAAGCTGCGGGGTTGTCTCTCTTCCACCATCCTAAGCGCACCTACACCCCTTTCCTTTTCTCTCCTTTCCCTCTCCTTTCCCTCTCCTTACACTCCCTCCTCATCCTCCTACCCAAAGACCTTCGAAGCGTGCTGAGTGCTTACCTGATATCACATCTCACTGTGAACTGGTTCTCGGCAGCTTCCTGGCAACATGGCGCCTATCGCCATCTCCCCCGAGCGGGATGTCGGGCCTTTGAACTCGCTCACAACCAACTTTGACGATACCATTCGCTTCTACCTCAATGGCACCCGGGTCGTGCTAGACGAGATTGACCCCGAGCTAACTCTTTTGGAGTACTTGCGAGGCATCGGTTTGACGGGAACCAAGCTGTATGTCCAGGCCCTAGCTTTCTGGCCCCCAGGAGATTGAAGCAATCATGACACACACTAACACCCATCAGTGGATGTGGCGAAGGCGGTTGCGGTGCCTGCACCGTCGTCATCTCCCAGTTCAATCCGACGACGAAGCAGATCTACCATGCGAGCGTAAACGCTTGTCTGGCACCCCTAGCCAGTGTCGACGGCAAGCACGTAATCACCATCGAGGGCATCGGAAACACAAAGAGGCCACACCCCACCCAGGAGCGCGTGGCGAAGAGCAACGGCAGTCAGTGTGGTTTCTGCACCCCCGGCATTGTCATGAGCTTGTACGCTCTGCTACGCAACAACGACTCGCCCTCGGAAGAAGACATCGAGGAAGCCTTCGATGGCAACTTGTGCAGGTGTACCGGCTACAAGCCTATTCTCGAGGCCGCGCAGACATTTAGCGTCGAGAGGGGATGTGGAAAGGCGAGGACGAATGGTGGTTCGGGCTGCTGCATGGAGAATGGCAACGGCGAGAAGAAGGAGGGCGGATGCTGCATGGACAAGGCAAAGCTTGATGACCAACCTATCAAGAGATTCACGCCCCCCGGCTTCATCGAGTACAATCCCGATACCGAACTCATCTTCCCACCCGCCCTCAAGAAGCACGAGATGAGGCCGCTTTCGTTCGGCAACAAGAGGAAGAAGTGGTACAGGCCAGTAACCCTTCAGCAGCTGCTGGATATCAAGAGCGTACACCCTGCAGCCAAGATTATCGGTGGCAGCACCGAAACCCAGATTGAAGTAAAGTTCAAGGCGGCACAATACCCCGTCTCCGTTTTCGTCTGTGACATTGCCGAGTTGCGACAGTACGAATTTAAGGATGACCACCTAGAGATTGGAGGAAACGTCGTCCTGACAGACTTGGAGCACATTAGCAAAGTGGCAACACGTCACTATGGAGACGCTCGTGGCCAGGTATTTGAGGGCATTTACAAGCAACTCAAGTACTTTGCTGGCAGACAGATCCGCAATGTTGGTACCCCTGCTGGGAACTTGGTTACTGCATCGCCCATCTCAGACTTGAACCCGGTACTCTGGGCAGCCAATGCCGTCTTGGTGGCCAAGTCTCAGAGCGAAGAGACCGAGATCCCCATGTCACAGTTCTTCACAGGATACCGACGTACAGCACTTCCTCAAGACGCCATCATTGCTTCCATTAGGATACCCGTGACGGCTGCCAAGAATGAGTTCTTCAGAGCATACAAGCAGGCCAAGAGGAAAGACGACGACATTGCCATCGTGACCGGTGCTCTACGGATCAAGATGGACGACGATGGCGTAGTGACCGAGTGCAACCTCATCTACGGTGGAATGGCGGCCATGACAGTAGCCGCGAAGAACACCATGGAGTACTTGGTGGGCAAGCGCATTGCAGAGCTCGAGACCCTCGAAGGAGCAATGAATGCCTTGGGAACCGACTTTGACCTGCAATTCAGCGTTCCGGGAGGCATGGCTTCGTACCGAAAGGCGCTCGCCTTCAGCTTCTTCTACCGTTTCTACCACGACGTCATCGCCAATCTCGGTGGGAAGAGCGAGCATATAGATATCGAGGCGGTCGACGAACTTGAGCGTGGCATCTCTGGCGGAACCGAAGACCACGGCGCGGCTGCTGCGTACGAGCAGGAGACCGTGGGCAAGTCCAAGAGCCATGTTGCCGCTCTGAAGCAAGTCACTGGAGAGGCCCAATACATCGACGACATACCGGTGGCGAAGAACGAGCTGCATGGCTGCTTCGTGCTGTCGACAAAAGCTCACGCAAAGATCAAGTCGATCGACTACTCTCCCGCACTGAATATGGCTGGTGTCGTCGATTATATCGACAAGGGCGACGTCGATTCACCTGAGCAGAACCGCTGGGGCGCTCCCCACTTTGACGAGCTCTTCTTTGCCGAAGGCGAGGTTCATACTGCTGGTCAGCCCATCGCTATGATTTTGGCTACTTCAGCGTCGAGGGCAGCTGAGGCCGCACGTGCAGTCAAGGTCGAGTATGAGGACCTGCCATCAATCCTGACAATCGAAGAAGCGATCGAAAAGGACAGCTTCCACAACTACTACCGAGAGATCAAGAACGGCGACACTGAAGAGGCATTCAAGAACTGCGATCACATCTTCACCGGCACGGCGCGAATGGGTGGCCAGGAGCACTTCTACCTCGAGACGCAGGCTTCATTGGTAGTCCCCAAGCTCGAGGATGGCGAGATGGAGGTGTTTTCCAGCACCCAAAACGCTAACGAGACGTAAGCTCACTCTTCATGAAATTTGTGGTTTTTGTACTAACAGCTTGTAGACAAGTCTTTGTTGCTCGGATGACGGGCGTAGCAGCAAACAAAATCGTCGTTCGCGTCAAGCGACTTGGTGGTGGCTTCGGAGGCAAGGAGACGAGATCAATCCAACTCAGCGCACCGCTCGCGCTCGCAGCGAGGAAAACGAGGCGGCCGTGTCGCTACATGCTGACGAGAGAAGAGGACATGGTCACTTCGGGGCAGCGCCATCCGTTCTTGGGCAGATGGAAGGTCGGCGTGAACAAGGACGGCAAGATACAAGCGCTGGATCTCGACGTCTTCAATAACGCCGGTTGGACATTCGACTTGAGCGCGGCCGTCTGCGAGCGAGCAATGTCCCATTCGGACGGCTGCTACAGGATTCCCAACGTCTTCATCCGCGGCCGGCTGTGCAAGACCAACACCATGTCGAACACGGCCTTTAGAGGATTTGGCGGACCTCAGGGCATGTTCATTGCCGAGACTTACATGGAGGAGGTTGCGGATCGATTGGGCATGCCAGTCGAGAAGTTCCGTGAGATCAACTTCTACAAGCCGTTGGAGCCGACGCATTTCAACCAGCCCCTGACTGACTGGCACGTACCACTGATGTACAAGCAAGTTCAGGACGAGGCAAAGTATGAGCTGCGGAGAGAGCTTATCCGGCGCTTCAACGATGGCAACAAGTGGCGCAAGCGTGGCCTAGCAATCATCCCGACAAAGTTCGGTATCTCCTTTACTGCCCTCTTCCTAAACCAGGCGGGCGCTCTCGTACACATCTACCACGACGGATCCGTCCTGGTGGCCCACGGCGGTACGGAGATGGGTCAGGGACTGCACACGAAGATGACGCAGATCGCCGCACAAGCTCTCGAGGTGCCGTTGGACAACGTCTTCATCTCCGAGACGGCGACCAACACGGTGGCCAACGCCTCAGCGACGGCCGCGTCGGCCTCGTCAGACCTCAACGGTTACGCCATCTACAACGCGTGCGCGCAGCTCAACGAGCGCCTGGCGCCGTACAGGGAGAAGCTGGGACCCGGCGCGACGATGAAGGATCTGGCGCACGCCGCGTACTTTGACCGAGTGAACCTTTCGGCGCAAGGGTTCTACAAGACACCGGAGATCGGGTACACGTGGGGCGAGAACAGGGGCAAGATGTTCTTCTACTTCACGCAGGGCGTCACGGCGGCCGAGGTGGAGATTGACACACTCACCGGCACGTGGACGTGCCTCCGGGCCGACATCAAGATGGACGTCGGGCAGTCCATCAACCCGGCGCTCGACTACGGCCAGATCCAGGGCGCCTTTGTCCAAGGGTTAGGCCTCTTCACGATGGAGGAGTCGCTCTGGCTTCGCAACGGGCCGATGGCGGGTAACCTCTTCACGCGGGGTCCGGGAGCGTACAAGATCCCCGGGTTCCGCGACATTCCGCAAGAGTTCAACGTGACGCTGCTCAAGGACGTGGAGTGGAAGGACCTGCGGACGATTCAACGATCGAGGGGCGTGGGCGAGCCGCCGCTGTTCATGGGCAGCGCGGTGTTCTTTGCGATCCGCGACGCGCTCAAGGCGTCGAGGGCGCAGTACGGGGTGGCGGCGACGGTCGGGGAGGACCGGGAGGGGGATGGCCTGCTCAGGTTGGAGAGCCCGGCTACACCCGAGAGGATCCGGCTAAGCTGCGAGGATCCGATTATGAGGAGGGCCAGGGTGCTGCCGAAGGAGGGGGAGAAGAGCTTTTTCGTAGCCATTTAGCAACGGGCGCCAAGACTCTTTTCGGTTTGCATGGGATTCTTTTCTTGTTTTCTTGGAGGGGTTAGGTGCTCAAGTGTCGATTTTTTGGTGTTCAATTCGTAAAGAGTCTGGCGAACTTGACGAAGATTTTACGATATGTTGTGTCACTTCATTCAATTCTCCCCTTGTAGTATTGCATAACCATTACTGCGAAGTACCCAGGAGAGCAATGCGTCACACGATCTCGAATGCGCCCCCAAATCGCCAAGTCCCGTGAGCACAGAGAGATGGGATGATGAGGGGGACGACTTTGGGGCCGGGGTAGCCGGGGCGATGGATGAAGCAGCACGAACTTGGAAGCGGTAGTGATTATCTCTCAGCTGGAAAGCCGTGGACCAGGGCGGCCGAGGGGAAGCAAGAGAGTGCGAGAGAGCGAAGCAGAAAACCACCTTGGGCCGAATGGCGGGCTGTGGTTTCATGCTTACATTACATTGCATGCTGCAGGCGACTGGAGAATACTAGCTCTCAGCCGTTGGTCCTTTTCCATTCTGCTTCGCTGCCGTTGGAGCGCAAATTGACTAGGTACACTAGTAATACTGGCTGAATCGTTGTAGTCAGAAGAAGATGGGACGAAGGACCACTTGGTTTGCGGGCTTGCCTTGACATTTTCGAGAGCCAAGAATTTACCGTTTGGTTTGATGCGACGGTGGTGATGGAGCTGCTCAGGGGATTTCGGGAACAGCGACTAAAGATAGCTCGTAGGGCAGAAGGGAAGCTGCATTGACGGGTGGGTTCCTCTAGCAATGTCTGTGCCATGCGTGCTGGTGTGATATCATTGCTTTGAATTGGCAGATGATTGACCGAGGTACCTTTTCGTAAAATGTCACCGAGTCGTAAATGTGCGTGATGAGACCTTCACCGAGGTAAAAGGTGACAAGTCGGGATGAAGGAGAAGGCGGGGAAACCAAATCGCATTCTCTCCCCTACCGCTTCTCTCTGCGACTCTCTCGCTCTCATTTTGCTTGTCTCATCGGGCGACGTCCGACCAGCTAGGTGAGGGGGGATACCTCATTACATGACGATTACTGGTTGTAACCCACTTCTGCACAGCTGCGCCCAGCCTTGGATACCGTGCCGTGAGTCGTGATTTACTGATAAGATTGTGGCTGTAGACCTCAGAGTTTAGTGAAGTGGTTTCTCACGATTGAGGTTGATGAGTGAAATCGTACGCAGTATTGAGTGAGTGAGTGAAGATTGAGTGAGATGACGAAGTAGCATCCCCCGCTTGGGTCAGGTACTTTCCACTACCAGGAACACAACAACATCGATCTTGCCTGTCCTGGGCTCGTCCCAAAGGCTAATGTGTCGAAGTGGGTGGGAAGGAATGCCGGGTGCTCAATTAGCTAACCCACTTCCCATGGCAATTGGGTACGGATACGCCGCCTGCCCGTTGTCGTTTTTTTCCCTTTTCCTTTTCTGCGAAGCTTTCAGCCAAGGTACCAGGTTGGTTCCCTCTCGCCTGGCTCGCCTGGTTCAGCTCCCATCCCATTCCCTTGGGACTGATCATCATTTGCTCATTGCGCCAAAAGCCCGCACCCATTTTTTCTTCTTCTCCATGCGACTGTCCAAAGCCACCACGACCAGAACACCAACACCTACACCTACACCACAAATTGCGACCACGCTCGAAAACGCCCACGATTCCGCGATCCCCGGACCCGAAGCGAATGAACGTACCAGGAGGACGAGGACTACCTAGGAACTTGGAAAAGAGGATCGGCAGTTTCCAACGGATCCCTTGCAATCTGTGTCCAACTCGAGAACTGCAAGGCGGGACGAATCCGAAAGCAAGCAAAGCAAAGCAACCATAGCCGAACTCAGCCCGCCGGCTACCCGCACGCGACAACCTCGTTTTCCCTACCACTCTGTCTGCAGAAACCCGCCACGCCCAATCTTTTGCGCAGACACTCGAGAGCACACCACGGTCGATTAGCATTATTCACCCCCGGTGTCAAATGATCTGCGAACCCTCGTCTACTGCGTAACCTTTGAGGTCCAATGGGAGCCGCTGCCCCATTGAACTGATTCCGAGCCCGCCCTCCACCACCACCACTCCTCCCACTACCACCACCACCACCCATAACTGCTGCCGTCACCCGTCCTGGGTCTCTCGCCATGCCAGATAACGGCAAAGACGTAAAGTCTGAAGCGCAAGACGACAAGGAAAAGCGCGACAAGACCGAGAACAATGGTGGCCATGCTCACTCGGCCAAGAGCCCCAAAAAACGCCGCAAGGTCAACCACGGTATGTTGAACCCCACGTACAGCTGCGCGCTGTATCCGCGGGCTCCCTTGAGACTGCGATTGCAGCTGCTGCAGCGACTCTCTCTCTCAGTGCCGCAAGTCGTGCGGAAGCACCAGCTAATGTCATGTGCCCTCCCAGCTTGCGTCTACTGCCGGCGATCTGTAAGTCAGATAGCCCTTACCCAAACAGCATAACTGGCATTGCTTCCCCGGCTCCGCGCATGGTGTTGACACTATCATGTCTCTGCGATTGCTGCCGTGCGATGATTATGCCAACCAACGAAACCCCTGCCTGCATATACGCGCAACTTCGTCTCCCTGCAGAAGGAAACCTACAGGGCCTGAACAAACAATAAGCGGGAAAGAGAAAAGATGGCTGACGGATAGTGTCTTGCCTGCTCTATAGCATATGACATGCGATCTCGTATGTAAGATCTCTTTCTTCACACAACCTTGACACATGACGGGCTGCCTTGCTGCGGCGTCCGTTTATCTCTGTCTCCTCGCGCTGTCCACTCGGCTTCCTGGAAGCCCTGTGCGGGGATGAGCGCGCGCATGCCGTTTCTTTGGCTCGTACCACACCCGCTGACATGTTGTGCCTAGGAACGACCATGTACAAGATGCATCAAGCGCAATATTGGCCACCTCTGCCACGATGAGCCCCGCGATGCCGATTCCAAAAAAGCCAAGAGCTCTCACGCGCCATCCGCTGTCGACGAGTCCGAGACGACGCAATCTGAGCTCACGAGAAGCTCCATCGACCAATCTGCGACCGGGTCCATGGGCCCGCCGCCCCCTTTCGACCGCAAGGCGTCTGCTTTTGGCGCCGCTGTACTGGGCCAGGGGAACCCGCTGCACCTCGTGTCACCGGGGGCAGGCACCGGCATGGCGGGAAACGGCAGCAATGTGAACCAATGTAGGTCTTCACCCGCGGGCTTGTTCTCCCCCTTTTCCACAGTGCCGTGCTGTTCGTACTTGGGGGCTCCTTGCTCTTTTTGCACGCGTCTGCGCTCTCCAGGGAGTACAGAAGGACAACAAGCAGCCTCAACTTGAGAGAGACTCGGAAGCTAACGTGATGCGCCCCGGTCGAACAGTCGCTGGATTCTCCGATGCCTGGTTGACGGCCCAGAACCACTACCACGACATGCAAAGCTATCACCCCAACAACTACTTGATCGCCCCCGAAGTCACGCACGAGTTCAACCTGTTGAATGACTTTCTGCAGACGAGCTTACTGGATGACGGCGGCATTGTCTCCGACGAGTCCCAAAACAGCCCCGCTTTCAGCAGGACCGCGGGCGCCAACGATATGCTGCCGACGTTTGGAAATCATAATGGGAATAACCGGGCCGGTGCTAGCAATGGCAATAATGCGCTTTCGCAGATGCTGCCTCCACAGAACCTGGAGCAGGGCAAGGCGATATCACGGCCAGGCAGCATCGTTCAGGGCGACAAAGACAAGGCGCGTGAATACTACCTCCAGGCGGCCGATCCGTCAGGAAATGACACCCCCGAGGAGCGCATGGACCGTGTATTAAAGGCCAAGTACGAGGCCGGTCTGCTGAAGCCTTTCAACTACGTCAAGGGCTACGCGCGACTAGGCACGTACCTGGATGGCCACATTGCTGCATCATCGAAGCAAAAGATTCTGCGAACGATTGATCGATTCCGACCCAAGTTCCGCGAAAAGGCGCAAGCTCTGACGGATATGGAACTGCTCTACGTGGAAATGTGGTTCGAGAAACAGCTCATGGAGTACGACCGTGTATTTGCCAGTATGGCGGTGCCAGCGTGTTGTTGGCGGAGAACTGGAGAGATCTTCAGAGGCAATAATGAGATGGCGGAACTTCTCCACGTGCCTGTGGAGAACCTACGCGATGTACGTCTTGTGGTCATTTCAAGCAAGTCACGTTGCAACTAACCAGATCATAGGGCAAGATCTCACTCCACGAGATTCTGACGGAAGAGTCTCTCGTGCGATACTGGGAAGAGTTTGGAACCATCGCCTTCGATCCCGCTCACGATACGTTACTTACAGCCTGCACACTAAAGAACCCAGACGACAAGGCGACAGACCCGGTGGTTCATTGCTGCTTCTCTTTTATGATTCAACGAGATAATCACAAAATGTTGGTATCTGCCCACCCACTAGTCTCGCGCCTTTTGAAGCTGACAAGTAGACAGCCCTACACTCATCGTAGGTAACTTCTTGCCCAACGATCCAGCCCGGCCGTAATCGTTTGCATTGCAGGGGGACCTATTGGAAAACTTTGGTTTCGGGGAGGGGGGGTTGGAAACACAAAATCAAAGGGGGCAGGCGTTATTGGATACCAGAGCATTCTCCGGTTCGGTTGCATTTTGAACGTTCTTCTGCATAGGCGGGAGGAACGGTCCACCGCCAGTATATAACAGGCACATCTAGTATAGCCTTATTTTCTTGTTTGAAGCCTCAAGTAATCGCTTCCCATCATGTACTTCAGGTCCTGTTCTTTCCGATCCGGGTCAGAAGCTTGTCTAGGGGGAGTAACCCCGTGTCCGGATACAGGTGCTTTCGAGGAAGGCGCATACGAGATTTATGCCTGTCGCGAATGACTTGGCACTTGCCACTTTCGCATCGTATCACCTCTCGGTCTTTTTCAACCTCTTCGCTATTTCCTGAAGGAAGTGAAATGCTTTTATTGTCATGCACCCGACGCCCAATATTCGCTCTCAACTTGCTCTCCACGAAGTGAACACCTGGTTCACATGATCTCGACCTCCCAGGCCTGCCCTCGCCAAGGACAATGCCCCCTCAACGGTGCGCAAAGTCGCCCAAAAGCAACAGCAGCGTGGACAAAATCAACTCCTTCGCAAGTCCGTAGCATCCCGCAGATGAAGCTTTCGTGGTCTGCAAGCTGACCTGTAGTCTGAAAGCATTCTCTCAGGCCCTCTCGACGCGCCTTCCCTCCGCAAACGATACCCTCTCCATCGACGCCCTGCTCGTGGAGCTTAACCCCCAGCTCGAGACGATTATCCGTTTCTCTGGTAGTCCAAGAGCGAAACCCCAGAGGGCGGAACTTGACAGGAGGGGGACGGAGCTTTGGAATCTGTGTACCCGACAACGTCGTGAAAATGTAGACGGGACGGCGGCAGCACCGGCTGCGAGGAAGAAGCTTTTGTTGCGGAGTAGGACGTTTGCTTTCTTTATGATTAGCATCGCGAGGGGTGTTCCGAGCGGTGCTGAGCCGCAGCTTGCGGATGTGGTGCATGTGATGAAGTTGGCGCTCAAGGCGGGGAAGACGTGTCTTGGTAAGTCGGGAGGTTAGCGGGAATTCTTGGGACGAAGAGGAAGCTACTTACATGGTGTATAGATGAAGCCGGTGCCAGCTCGAGTGCTCTGAAGCTCGCCGAGACTGTATTCGAGAAGGGGGCGGGATACAGCGCGACATTAAGTCAGCTACAGGCCAAAATGTTGGGACCGGATGATTTGAAAGAATGTAAAAAGTTGGACGCTGAATACTTCATACTCCGAGCAGTACTGGCAAGTTCGCTCTTGAGTTTGATGATGCGGCCGCTCCTATAGCTGACCGTGGAAGATAGGCCTGGAAAACGGATAACTTTCCCGTCATGGAGTTCATGTACAGCAAGGGACACCTCCAGCCGAATGCGCTCGATCTTACTTCGGCCGAGAAAATGACAGAGATATTATTCGAGATAGGCAAAGGCCTCTCCAAGAAGGAAGATTTCGGCATGGCGGTAAGGTGGCTCGAACGGGGGTACGACATCATCAACGCCCAGGACCTGTCGCTTCTCTCCCGCGACGCTATCGAGCTGCGCCTCTCCGTCTGCCAAGCCCTGATTCACGCGCTTCTGGGCCTCGGCACGCCAGAGTCCTCGGAAAAGGCACTTGACCTAGTCAGCTACATCGAGTCCGAGATTGGCGAGAAGCCCGTGGTCCTCCTCCTTCGCTTGGAGCTCTTACAGAAGGCGCCGGCCGAGATATTTGACATTGAGGCCTATGCTGATATTTTGAGGC
This sequence comes from Colletotrichum lupini, assembly GCF_023278565.1. Lineage (NCBI taxonomy): Eukaryota > Fungi > Ascomycota > Sordariomycetes > Glomerellales > Glomerellaceae > Colletotrichum > Colletotrichum lupini. The sequence goes on from NC_064672.1 coordinate 6,590,820, forward strand.
GGATGGTGCGTTCTTTTAACTTCTCCGAGGCGCACTTTAAGCTCTTGGTTCATCACGCACGAAAGTTGCACGATAAGAGCCCGACGTTGGCGACGAGCGTCGTGGATGGGATGCTTAGGGGCACTATTGTCTCTTCTGGACGCGGAGAGTGGGTCGAGAGACTGGTATTGTTGAGGATATGGATGGAGACGACGCAGAGAGATGGTATGAGGGCCATAGAAGAGCTGATGGGGGTTCTGGTAGGCGTCCAAGATAACCTGAGTAAGCCTTTCGGGGCTTCTACGGCAGTCGGAGCTTTGACTGTGAGCTTGATTCAAGGGAGATGGAAAAGAAGGAATGCTAATATTGGTGCAGCTTATTTGGAAAAAGATCGAAGTCAACTACAATCAGGGACACTTCGACTTCGCAGATGGCTGGTGCCAAATAGCCCTGCAGCCGCTGTTCCAAAATGGCGGACCTGCGAATATGTCGAGACTTGGCAGGTGTGTATCTTCGCAGGAGTCTCAAGCTACGTACACTGACGACCGTAGAAAGCTCATTCTCTGTGCCCTTGGAAGAAACAACGCCGAGAGGGCGCGACAAGTCTTTCAGGGCATGTCCGAGACTGCGCAAAACGAACCGATGACGAGGTACCTCATGTACAAGGCTGCCCTCCGCTCATCCGACCAAGAATTGGCTGCTCAGTGTCTGGAAAGAGTAGCTCTCTCAGCACAAGAGGACCCTAATTTTCTTTATGCTTGCGTCCTCGAGGCGCAACAGGCTGGGGATAAGGTCTGCGCGATGCAGGCCATGAAGCAGCTGGTGGAGAAGTTCGAGTTCAGCGAGACGTCTCCGATTCATTTGCCAGCGCTGTTGCGGTGTAATATCCGACTCGCTGTCTCGATTGCTGAGAGCGAAAAGGGGACTAGGGAGCGGCAGAGTACAGTGGAGGAAGTGCTTGTGCTTTTTGAAGGAGGTGAGAGTGCATTATTCATCGGAGTCCATCACAGACTTATCATGTCGTCTTTTAGCTGTCGAGGCAATCCAGCGAGGCCTCAGAGACAAGGATGGTAACCGGCTGTTCACCGTCAAGGAACTCGACTGGTTCTGCCAGAACGCGTATAACCTCGGCCTCAAACACTCGGACAGCTGGGACGTAAAGCATCTTATCCGACTTTACAACAGCTGCCTCGCTATCACGAAGCATTATCCAGAGGATCTCCCTGCTGAAGCTGCGAGTGACCTCGCGTTCAGGACAATGTTTTGCGACTTCATCGCGGCCGCTGCTCTCGTATCGCTCGCCCGGACGGAAGACAACGTCGAGCAGCAGCTCCAGCATTATCTCGTCATGCGGAGGCATGTCGTGGCGTACAATGCAGCTCTGGAGAAGCAGATGAGCGATGGTCTGGATACGAGGCTGAAGAGCGATCTAACGGCCAAACTGGCAACTTTAATGGTGTTTGATTTTGAGGCTGCCATGGCATTGAAAAAGACTGATGAGCTGGGATTCATCATCCGTACGGCGGTGACGTGTCGGGACGTGAATACGCTCAAGGCGATGGGTGACATTGCGCTGCGAGGCAAATTGCCTGGACAAGGTAAGCAGCCTAACCCACCACGGATTGTTTTCCATCATAGGTGGCTACGAGGAGACCGTTGCTTACCATGCCGTGTTTCCACTGCTCGCAGCTCTCTATTCCACACTAGGCGTCATCGTCAACGAGATCTAGGAGCTCGAGAAGATGAAGGGCGACAGGCTAGCAAAGTACATCCGGTGCATGTTCCACGCCGTATTACCACTCGATGCGGCGCTGGGGCAGAGGCTGATGAAGCAGGCCGTCGACGTGGCGAGGGATTCTCGCAAGGTGCGTTTGCATTTCCTCCGCTGCTCGACCCCCCTCCCCCTCCCCCCTCCCCCCTCTTCGCTGTTGTTCGGCATGTTTTGTTAGGCAAAAACACTAAGAGCGATTCCACTTGACAGAGCCAGCATCCGTTCCCGGCCGAAGAGCTTGAGTGGCTCGTGACTGTGGGCTTTAACCAGGCAGTGGACGCGTACAATGTCCGACAAGACGACGAGTGCAATACGTGGGCGGATTTGGCGCTGAATTTGGCGCATTATGCTGATGACGGTGGAGAGTTGGAGAAGACGGTGCAGGAGAACCGGATGAAGTTGAAGTTTGACTTACCCTGAGATTAGTAGGTCACAGAGATATGGTCGCTTAGTTGATGACCATCCCAAGTAGATCCAATGACTGGTGTATTCTTTTCTCATCTACAAACCTCTTGTGCAAAATACAAGTGCGAGAAAAAGTAATACCGTTCCTTTCCTCTCGTGTAGTATATATCCCCAACCGCCAGCCTACGTTACCCAAACCTTGTTCGGCCTTGAAGCCGTCGTAGTTGCCCCTGCCGCCACCGCACCAGAGAAGCCATCGTATGCGTCGTGTCAATCGTTTATTTCGTGCCGTAAGTAGTTTGCGTCTTTATGACAACAACCGCGGAAGGGCTTAGCAGATGGCATGCGTTTTGCCAGTCTTACCCTGTAGGGAATGCTTTTCCTTCTGTTCAGACACGGTATGGTTAGTGAAATCTCATCCTGGGTGGGTTCGCGCGGGACCCGGGGGTTTTGGGGACAAACTCTGAACTTTGGATGGTTGTGGGTTGACTTCGAGCTGGTGAGGTGGTGCTTGTTGATGTACTCCTGTTGCCTCTTGACACCGTCCTGGTCCATCTGCTCGAGCAGGCCCATGCAGAGCTTGATATCGGTGATGAGGGCGTCACAGCGCGACTTGGAAAAGTCCTCACGGACGACGACGCGAAGCATCTTGAGGTCGTCGGTCTTGGGCGCCATGGTGTAGGCGGGCACGACCCAGCCACGGACACGTAGCTGGTGGGCGAGCGCAAACTCGTCGTAGTGGCGGACGCCCGGCTCACCCTCGGCGCCGGCGGGGACTTCGGGAAGGCGGAAGGCGACAAGGGGGAGACCCTCGCCGGAGCGCTTGGACATGATACGGAAGCCGAGGACCTCGAGGGACTGGGAGAGGTAGTCTGCGGTGCGGGTGAGGTTTGACATGATGGCGCGGTAGCCCTTCTTGCCTAGACGAATGAGCTGGTAGTATTGACCGATAACTTGTGAGGCGCCCTTTGAGAAGTTGAGGGTGAAGGAGGCCTGGTCTGCGCCGAGGTAGTTGATGTTGAAGACGAGTTCCTGGGGGAGAAACTCGGCAGAGCGCCAGACAACCCAGCCCACACCGGGATAGACGAGGCCGTACTGTAGTTTGTGTGTAAGTGAGTGAACCAAGAAGTTTGATACTCGGTAATTGAAGCACGAGAGAGGGAAATTACCTTGTGACCGGAGACATTTATGGAGACGACATTCTTGAGGCGGAAATCCCACTCAAGATCAGGAACGACAAAGGGAGCGACGAAACCTCCGCTGGCAGCATCAACGTGGATAGGCACATCGAGGTTCTTCTCGATCAGCAAGTCATTGACAGCCTTGACGTCTTCGTACTCGCCCGTGTAGGTGGTACCCAGGATGGCGCAGATACCAATGGTATTCTCGTCAATAAGGTCGACCGTCTCCTTGGGATCAATGACGTAGCGGTCAGGCGCGCAGTAGACGAGCTTCTCCTCGACCTCGAAGTAGCGGGCGGCCTTTTCCCAGCAGACCTGGACGGCGGAGGACATGACAATGTTGGGGTGCTCAGTGGACTTGCCCTCGGCCTGGCGCTTGTTCTTCCAGCGCTTCTTCATGGCGAGGACGGCGAGCATGATGGCCTCAGAGGAGCCGACGCATGAGGTGCCAACGGCGCCTACGCCTTCGCCCGCGCCAACGTCGGCGTGGAAGAGCTTGCCAATCATGGAGACGCAGCGGTTCTGGATGTCTGCTGAGGCGGGGTATTCTTCGTAGTCGATGAAGTTCTTGCTGAAGCTCTCGGCCTGTTCGTGGGAATACCATTGTTAGATTTCGGGATCTGGGTTCGTGTATGCGTTGCATAATGAGGGAGAAGGTGTTGGTGAGTATTTATTTACCATGAGCTTCTCGGCTTCTTCTTCCTGGGGCGGGGTGTTAGCTTGGAGTGTCACTACGGTTATTGGATTCGTCAAGTATTCACTCACCATGTAAGTTGTCACAAAGGAAGCCAGGCTATGAAGACGGGGGTTAACGATGGCCAGAAATGACAAGAGATTCCTGCATATGACGAAAGGAGAGGCCTACTTGAGCATGGGGTTACCGTCGAGACTGAGCTCGTCTTTGATCATGCGGTAGGCGACCTCCTTGGGCATCTCGCTCTCGGGCATCTCGCTCTTGGGAAGATCCTGGTTGGCGAAGCGAGAGCCATAGACGCTCGTGGTGTAGCAGTCATCGTGGTCAGCGAGCTGGAGCTGGACTTTCTTGAGCTGCTGCTGGACCTGGCGGAGGCTGGTGGCGGACGAGTCCTCGGCGCCGGAGGTAGAGCCAGAGTCTGGGGGCGTGTTGACGGTTGTGAGGTGAACCATTTTGAAGTGAAGAAGTAGCGGAGGGTGTTGGAGTGAGAAAACTGTGGTGCGAGGAGAGAAAGGGAGCTTTGAGCGTGGTGGGAAGCGGACGGAGGAGGATGTTTATATGAAGTCGAGACCGTTGACCTTTTACTGGAGCCGAAGCTGGAGCTGGAGCTGGACCTAGAGACTGGGCCGAGGCGAATGGACAGGTTGGAGAGAAGCAGAATGGGAGAATCTGGGAGTGGGAGCGAGGGGGAAGAAGGAGAAGAAAGAGAACAGGAGGAGGAGGGGCATTCACAGGGCCAAGCCATGGAAGCAACAAGCGGAGCTGGGAGGGCGGCCGTGGCACTGCGCTTGCATCTGCAGCTGCACCTCCAAGTCTAAGGCAAGGAGCTGGAACTGGAACTGGAACCGGGACCAAGGAAGCTACCCGAATTTAGCTACCTACCTATCTACCTTTGGTACACTTGGGTGCTAAATGAAGGTAGCTACGCAGCTTGAACTTACATTGAGGTACCTCCTGGAGTACATTCCTGGCGGGGTGGACGGCAGAGCTGGGACCATGTCAAAGAGACTTGACAGCTACAGTCACAGCTCCATCCTCACCAATCCCATGGCCCATTCCGTCTACTTCACCCAGCCCAATGGATCGTTGAGGGAGAAAGGCCGAGAGAACCGGATATGGAGACGTGGAGTGGGAGCTCTGGGAAGAGAGACCGAAAGAGAGAGGGCCAAGGCCAATGGCAGATGCAAGTGGGGTGACACCGTGACGCGCGACTTGGGGTGCCCTGAAGCCGGCACGGATGGCGGGGGGCACAAGACGGTGTGGAACGGTACGTACTGCCTTACATAAGGTGCAGCTACATCATTGACAGAGTCCTTGGCAGGTACTCGAGAGTAAACCCGGTCCATGCCGCCTCCAGTGCCTCACCTCGCATGCGTAGCGTACCTACTCCGTACTTACAGTGTCGACAGAGAGTTGCAAGTCTGCTTAGTCGAGACACGTCTAACCGCTGGCCTCCTCCCTGATCGGTGAAGAATCTGCCTAGTTGTAAGGTACGGATAGGATGGGACGATGTGCCGTCACCTTGTTCCCCCGGAGCCATCCAGGGAAATCCCGAGCAAAGTGAAAAAGACTCGGGCAAAAAGGGGCGCAGGAGAACAATGTCCGCAAATCAGCACCCGCCAAGAAAAGAAGTTGAGGTTCTAATACCTTGTAGTACCAACAGAAACGGGATGACTCTGGGATGTTGCCGCGACATTCTGTTGCCAAAAGCACGCGTTTTCCATATGAAGCTGCGCCCAATGTCTCTAAATCGAGGTAAGGTATGTACGAGGGCGGCCTCCCTTCATCTCCGTTTGCTCCTATTCACTCTATCGCTCTTCCACGTCTCTCATCCTTCCTATTCAACAGTCTACAACACCTTTCCCCATGTCTCGGCTCTCGAGGCGTCACAGCAGACACACACACACACATGCGTGTCCAAGGATCCCCAAGTCCCAAAAACGACGCTACGCCCAAAGCTTGGCACGGGTGACATTTCGGGTGGCCCACACCAGCTGTGAGCCAGCAAGGAACACTCACCAGCGGTCCAGTGGTCCAGCGAACCTCGCGCGCCCCACGTTTCGCCCAATCGTCAGCCGTGCCGTTCTTCCCGCCACAGCGGGCGGTCCCTCCCTGGTCTCCGTCCAGAGTCCAACGAACCTGAACCTTGAAGCACATCCATCCATTGCCCGCTACAATTCTCTCACTCTCCACTGGCATCCGCTTCATCGACGAGATCCCGTCGATGGTCTTTCAGCTCACTCATGCGTTGCTTGTTTCACGGCAGTGATTGGAGATGTTGAAAACCGGGGGATTGGTGGACACTGGGTAAATCGGCTCGGATATCAGTGCCTAGCACCGTAACACAGCCCTGGACCCCGACGGCGTCACGGCAGTCTGGTCCTTTTGCTGAACTTTCAAGTAAAACAAACCAATACAGTACAGGAGCAAAAACGAATAGGAGAATGGAGCAAAGCTCCACGAAAGCACAAAGAAGACCAAGGATCAAACGGGTAAACAAACACCTCAGCATGGAGTGAGCCAGACGGGGGATATCAACAGCGCCTCGCTAACGGAGTAGGTAATTAATTACCCTCCGTTGCCCAATGACATCATGACCGCCTGTTCATCCCCAAATCACCTCAGCCAAATTTCACCCAAGAACAAACAATACCAGCATCGGGGAGAAAGACAACATGCCATTTCATTTCCTCGCCCAAGAAACCCAGTCCCCTAAGACCCCGAACCGCCAAGAAGCCATCACCCAAAAAAAAAAGTTCCAGACCGAACATGACCTGCTGATTGATAGTCCGAATGAAGAAATTCCCCGTATCCACCAAAGAACAACACCCCCACGGACCATGGATCATCATCACCGCCTCACCCTCCCACGTCTCCCGATTTCCCCCTGTGGCTGAGCTTCACCCATCCCGGACACGACAGCCGCCATCCGACAGCGGCACGAGTGGTTTGACTTTTGTTTTTGCCCACATCCGCAACCCGTAATCCCTCAATCTCTCTTCACGATTTACCCAGCTGCTTGCTACCTTACTCCAAAACCTCGCCTCTCGTAATCTCGGTGAAGGACACCCCGAACCCGGTCAGCAAACGTACCCCAATACAGCAACCTGTACAACGCATCGTTCTCGCCTCTCTTTAACTTCTTCGTAATACCCTCATGCCCGGTGAAGCAAGTCCTGAATCTCATGTTGCCCCAAAATTGACCTTTCAGCCCGGGCCCTCCACAGCTTCAATTCCTCCGTTCGCTCATCTCACCCTCGAATTCCCCAGCTTCCTGTTTGCTCACTTTACTGAAAACTGCTTCGTCTTCAACTTCCGGTCACGCCGGGTTGGCCTAAGGTGTCTGGGCTATTCATCTGCAGTTTCGGTCGCATGTTGAACATCACTTTGGGCCTTAGGATTCTGCCTGATTCGAGAGCTGATTTAGTTTCGCTGTCACAAATACCTGATGTCTCGCTGTATCTAAGCCTATGCTATCCGCAGCATCAGACCCTTTCATTCTCAGCGTTCGCTTTCCAGAGACGTGCTTCTGCGTCTATCCCAGGCCTACCATCTGCCTGTGCCTGTTTGTCCCCGTCCTTGGAGAAGACCTGAACGTCTAATCAACGAGAATGCCAATGCCCCTTTGCCTTCCAGTCCTGATCATGGTGCCGTGTCCCGTTCATCAGCCTTCCGTTGTGTCCATCGCATCGCCGCCCGTTGCCCTGGCCTTGGCCGCCGCAATCTTCTCCTCCCTCCACTTCTGAATCTTCTCCTTCAGCTCAGTGTGCGGGATGGCATCATCCACCGTCATCGGCTGTCGCGTAAAGGGATCCTTGGGATCCGACAGCAAGTGCTGCACAATAGTTCCCCGATCAACAATATGCTTCGATGGCAGGATAACGGGATCCTTCATCAAATCTCCCATAATCGGGTCTTCGAATTCGGCCGGGATGTCTCCAAGGTCCAGCTCGGCCTGGTCCGCAATCTGCTTCGACTCGAGGAACTTGGCCATCAACGTGTCGAGCTGCTCGAGTTCAACGGCCTCCTTCATACTGCGCTTTGAGAGGATGAATCTAGCCTTGTCAAAGACCTCGGGCTTATACGAGCGACCATCCGAGGCAACAGCGTCGATGAACGCTTGCGATGAGCCCAAGTTGAGGTAGATGTCGATGAAGTCTGACAGCAGAACCCTTGGCTGGAAGTGATATTTGGTTGGATTGTTTACCTTGAGCTGACCCATCTTGGGTCCCGCAAGAGTCTCCAGGTTGTAGTTAAGCATGCTTGCCAGACGCTGGACAATTTCAGGCATTGTAAATGCTAATGTCAATGCAGATGTAAAGAGCTTCATCATCGCCAGCGTCTCATTGGCCAATTGCATGTATGAGCCCGCCTGGCCCTCCAATGCTGTCAACTCCTCTTGCTTCTTCTCTCTATCTTGCGTGGATAGCGTGTTGCCAAACTCCAACTCCTGTTGTAACGTATGGATCTTGGGGAACTTTGTCAGTGCCTCGTCAAGCACATAGGTCGCGTCATTGAGCAGCAAGTTGACGAATTGAACAAAGAATTGTCTGTTAACCCTGCGAGTTGTTAGTCACCCATACCGCACCCTGGCTAGAAGCTGAAACAGACAAAACTTACTTGCTCTCTCTCGTCAACTGCTGCTTGTACACATCATTGCCCCAAACGCACTTGATAACCTGGAAGATCTCGTATCTGATGTTGAACTTGTCGTAGAACTGGGTGTTAACACCAGTCGACTCCGCTTCGATGTAGAATTTCATGAGGGCATGCAACAGGTTATCGTTTGCAAACTTGGATCCGTAGAGCTGATCTCCCAAGACACCCTTCTTAAAGTGCGAGAATGGCCAGGTGCCGGAGAAGAGCAATGTGACCAAGGACGACTTGAGGTACGGGTTCTTGATGTACTCTGACGAACGCAAGAAGGCGATGCAGAGCGCAATCATCTCGCTGCCAACAGCAGACGGCATGATTTGAGGAAGGTAGCGGTACACAAACTTGAAGTTGTCAACCACGTCCTGGAGCGCATACTCTGGCAGGCACGCAAAAGCCTCAGGGGCCTGAGCAGGAAGGGGAAGTTGAAGATCCTTGTCGGGGGTGTAGCTGGACTGGCTAGCAAGGCGAAGAAGCCACACGGCCACGTATCGCATGAAGCGAAGCGACAGTTCTTGCATCTTCTCGTCAAGGAAGATACCCTCGATCGCGTACTTCATTGCGATTGCCTTCTCCAAGACCGTAGTGTGGCGCTTGAGTGTCAACTCAAACATTGCAAGCTGCTGAGGCTGGTTCTGGACTTTAATCCGCTCAGCTTCCATGGCAGCCAAATGCTTTTCGTACCACTTGATATCCCTTTCGAGACCCTTGAGCTTCGAGTTTGTTGCCTCACTGCCGTAGTGGTGCGCAGCCAAAGTCAAGAAAAAAACCTCTGAAATGAAGTTTGAGCTGCCCTGAGATTGAGTGCCGTAGAATGCATCTGACGTCGATTGGTCGGCATTGAGCTTGGTCTCTTCCTTGATGTCCACACGGGGGTTGCGGCGGAAATACTCCACTTCGATCCTGTCGACCTTTGAGAACGTTGTGTCCATGAAGGGAGAGCAGAATCGGTCCAATACGACAGTGAGGTTCATCATGAAGCCATCTGAGGACACCTCTTTGGGGTCAACCTGGAGAGCTCTACGCTTGTGATTGCCGTTGATAGCGGAGGCGAACCAATCGAGTACCCGACTCCGGGTGTCAGTGTCAGCTCGGATAAAGGCATTAGCGATCGTGAAGAGCTCATCCTGATGGACTCGAAGAATAGCCCGCAGAGCATCTTGGGATGGGGCAGCCTGGGTGCGATTCAGGGCCCGTGGGTTCGGGAAGTATGTCATTGTCACCTCGGTTTGCAAGGGAGAGATGCGGAAGAAGGGTCCCAGGATCGTCTCCTTTTCAACATGGGATCCCAGCTTGTGAGCGGTCATGAAGTTGGGATGTTGTGCCAGTGCATTTAGCAGAGGAGGGAACTTTGTGTAGGACATCAAGGCCTATTCAAGTGTCAGTTCTGTTTGTACCAAAGACTAGGGCAATGGCTGAGAGATAGGCAAACTGGCGTCGCCGAGAAAGACTCACGCTGATATACGGCTTGTAGTCATCTTCCATGGACAAAGTCGACAACTTAATGCTGAGTGTGTGCATGGCTGTGGCAAAAGCAGCTGGGAATTGCTCATCCTCGGGAAAGCGCTTTACTGCCTCCCGCAAGAAGTCCAAGCAGACTCCATCGTCCTGCTCATGTCCTTTGAGCAGGTAGGTGACCAAACTCTCAGGGCGTGATCGTCTAGTACCACCTGTAAGCGATTGGAATGCTCAGAATGGGTCTACTTACCCAAAGAGATCCGGGATTGTGAGCGAAAACAAAGCGTTGCTAACACACAGTCTCTTTGCCTCCTCCAGAGCCTCCCTCTTCTCTGCCGTCTCTTTGAGTATGTTTGTACGGATGATGCGTTTGAATGAGGGAAGTAGGTAGCCGAGAAGGGGCTTGTCGGCGGGAATCGCAGTGACGGCCTCAAGCAAGGCACTATCGAGGATGGAGGTTGTCAATTTAAGCGGCGATCCGTTCTCTTGGAGCTCTTGGCTAGCTTCCGGCAGGAAGGTAAGCTTGTGTCCGTGGGTATCGACAACTCTCTCTGGGTCGACTGTGATCCGGAAAATATGGCTGAGGATTCGATCTGAAAAATCATCCAATGACTCCTCCACATTTGCCTTTTTTGCGGGAGCAGGTGCAGCTGCGCGGTCGGAAGCAATTCGCTTGTGGTTCTCGGTGTTGTTCGATCCAGCTGGCGAAGATGTACCACTACCGGACTTGACACCAAGCTGGTTGAAGGGGTTCGAGGTGGCAGGCTTCGGTGTAAATGAGGGTGTTGGGCTGGCCGGGGCCTTGGGAGCCTTGACTTCGCTCGTTGCGGAGTTTGATGTCTCGGCGTCTGCTGACGATTCTCCTTCCGGCTTGGGGGATCTTGTCGAGGAGCCAAGCTTGGCGAGCCGTCGAAGTCGGATCTAAACAGACTGGTCAGATTGTTTTCTATGAGCTCAAATGATGACCTCAAAATCCCGACAGTCGTTGCCTTCATGTGTTCCGGGTGACATGTTTGTCGATTGCGCTCGCCACAATGGGTTCTCTGCTCAATCATCCGTATTGTCATAGTGTGCATAGGTCGAGTAGAACGGCGGAGAGGCGAGAGCGACCGGCGAAAGCAGTTCGTGCCAGACTGGACGTCTATATAAGGCGTGAGGGCAGAGTGGGAATCGATGAGGTTCGAGAGTAGGAGCACTAGGAGGAGGAAGGTGAGAGGACGAGGGGCAGACAGCTCTTACATCGTTCATCTTCTTGACGTCGGGCGCATCGGGCGCTTGGTTGCCCTCGTTTGGATCCATGGCGGGCGGTATGGATGCTTTTAAGCGATGGTCGTAGTGAAGCAATCCGTTTCTATCGAGGCTGGCAAAGGTGCAAGGTTGAAGTCCCCGGATTGAAGGTGGGTTGGCTGGACGTTAACGTACAGGACCTCGCGAGTTGAGGTCAGGAAGGTACTGTACCTAAGTGCGTCGGTGGGCAAGCGCAAGGTACGAACGGCCAGGTTGGTGGGGGAGCAAGCCAGGCAGGCGGTCACTGTGGGGCGACAGCGGACCTGTGAGGTGCCACGGATGAGTCCCTGAGGCTGTTAAGTCCGACTCCGATAAGCGGAAAGACCCACCAAGAATCTCAAAGTCCGCCGCCGTGGGGATGGGGGCCAATTACTAAGCTTAGGCTTTCCTGCTCACCTCAGGTTTTTGGTTCCAAGAGATTCGACACGATAGGTATAGAGTAAGGTAGGCATCAATGATTCATGAAACGTAGCTTTTTCGTGTCTTGCCGACCGCCTGAATCGCATGCTTTAGCTTATGGATCAAAAGCTTTGGGATATCCTTATGGAGTCACCAATATGGGGACGCCGCCAGAGGAACAGCAACAAAGCACAGGATGGAAGCTAGTACAGACTGCCTTTGCGCTACAGACCGAAGGTCGATCGAGCTCAGAAGACCCCTAAGACCCTTATTTTGATGAAATTCTCCCTCAGTATGAAGCTACTGAGGCTTCAGATGAACGGAGTGAAACCTACGTCATTGGTGTGGCGATGGAACCCTGGGAAACCACCATTCTAAGGTTTGCTCCAAACATGTGGACACGGGGTCTATACATGTGCGTGATTCATTTGAAGGGCTAACCAAAACCTTGAGCTTTGGTCATGATGAACGTTAATGAGCACAAGTTATTTCACACGTGGGACAGTAGAGATAGCATTGCAAAGCTGCCTCCTTGTGTCAATTAGACTAGATACGAGACTACTTTCGTGTAACTGGGTGTCTTGCTGAACTTGCAGACCACCACAAGGGTATTTCCGTGCCTTTCCATTTCGCGTTTCGTTCCTTGGTCCCCGTTTGTCCCCAACGCCAGTCAAATCAACAATTTTAGTGGTACAGTCAGACTAAAGTCTGGAGAAGGTATGGAGCCCATCTAAGTCGGGGTTTAGCTGTGAAGTGAGTAGAACGGAATGCATTGCATCCGTTCTTGCCAACGCATTCCGTTCTTGCTCATATCTTGCATCAGCCAAGATTCACCCCTCGCAACCATCCAAGATTGCTCTCGATCTCACTTGTATATGCAAAGATCCCCAAGCCCCAAGGACTGAGCATTGTTACCAAAGCCCAGTCCAGGGGAGATGTCTCAAAGGCGGGGGATGCCATTTGACCCATCACTCAGCCGCCGAGATGTACTCGGAGTAGTGGCCTCGCCATCGCTGTCAGAGCTGCCCCTCGTTCGGCTGGTGCTACCAACGCTACGGTTGGCCAACCGGCTGCGCTCGACTTCCTCTCGGCTCTTGTTCATGAGCCATGCCATGTGCATCTTGAGAATGCCCAAGTTGCTCCTGATCTCGGTGATCTGATCCTTAATCGGCATGACCTGGTTCAGGACCATCACTGTCTGACGGCCCTCGAGGTCTGTAAACTCTTTCTTGAGCTCCTCCATGCGACGTTCCATATCTTCGTAAATAGTCATGACAGCCTCGGTGGGTTTGAACTTTGGTCCGCCTTGGACGTTGTTGAGATTTAATACGTCGTCCCAGGAGATGCAGTCTCGCCGCTCGTCCTTCATTGCCATGATTTGTCGCTCCTGATCTTCCGTCTGCTTTTGCAGTTTTTCGATTTGTGTCTCTTGTGATTTGACCTTTTCTCCAACGACAGCAACCACCCTGAAAATACACTCGTCTTGATGAGTCGCTAGTGTCTTGCGAAGTGCCTCGTGCTTGCAACCAAAGTCATGATATGTGCAAGGGACCGAGGTTTCTGGGCAATGTTCGTCGCGATGTTGTCCCAACTCGGAGAGCTTGATGGTCTCTCCACATTCGGTACAGTCCGTCGTGTTTTTCAGGCACACTTTGCTGATGTGGTCGGCCATCGACGCCGCTTCCATCTTCTCCTCGCAGTATTCGCACGTCTGCTCAAAGTGCCAGCACTTGCCGGACACAGCCAACCATTGCTCCACCCTCTTATCACATGTTTTCTCGGGGCAGTCGTGCAGCGTGTATGGGCAACTGATTGTGTGCTTGACGACCTCGTCGCGCTTCATCTTTTCGCCACACCCTCGCTCAGTATTGGGGCATTCGACTACCAGGCTATCGAGGATATTCGTCAAAAGCCTCGACGTCTTGCAGTCCCTGGCTCGGAATCTCGTCCTGTCGATGGGACAGGTATCGGATGAGTGAACATGGCGCTTCAGACATTCCAGACAGAAGGTATGGTCGCAGGGCGTAATGATCGGGGTGATGACGGGCAGCTTGCAGATTGGGCAGAGTAGGTTATCGTCGGGTTCTTCGACGTAGTTGAGGGCGGAGAAGTCGAGGAGATCCTTGACGTGACTAGGGCTAATGGAGTATCGCAGGGCCTCCCGGGTCGCAAGTTCTTCAACGGGCCACTGGGTAGGAGTTCGTGCTGTTTGTCTAGATGTTAGCTAATTGGACCCGGAGCTAGATCCGGGTGATTTCCATCAACTCACGCGTCAAAGGGATTGGAACTTCCTCGACAGAGCGCACAGCATTCTCGACAAGGTTGTGTACGAGATGGGTGATGGCCGCATCTTCGTTGGGAAAGCCTTGATGCGACATGGTGCAAAACTCTCCGCTCGTTATCGGTCGGGGCGCGCTCGGTGTAGCAGAGAGGATTACGAGATGTCTAGGAGGACCATGTTTGGGACCAAAGCAGCTGAGGGAGGGGGGCCAAGCTGCGGTGTTTTCCTTGTGAAGTGGTTCGGGTGGTGACGGAGGTACGGAATTTGCTGCGGTTGTGGGTATTGTCTGGTGGCGCAGAGGGCGATACTCCGGGGATCAGGCGCGGGTGAAGAAAGTGGAGGTTTAAGAGATCCAGTTGAGGCCCAATCTCCAATCCAAGTAGACTCTGAGGGAAGCACTGGAGGCTTTCGGCAACAGGTGGGAGGGTGACGTGACTCGAGCCGAGGGTCCACGTCCCCGATAAGCCGATAACGCTCAGGAAACGGCCGCTAAAACGCCGTGTGACTAAGCTTCGCACGGCTGAGGAACACAGTCCCCGCACATGGCATTGTCTGCCAAATTGCATGTGCTCGCTTTGGCCGATTCCTCTCTTTCGTCATGAATAAGATGTGTCGTACATGGAGAAATGCAGATACCCATATTCCCATTCCCGATGATGACGTCGATTGAGGCTATCTCAACTCGAACCAACATCGCAAAGATAAAATCCCATTCATTCTACTGGCGCCGTGAACTGCATGGCTCCACAGTTCGACCTACGCTGCTTGCCGGCACTTACACGGTATCTAGCTCAATGAGTGAAAGCCTAGGTAGGCATTGACAAGGTAGGCCTGGAGAAATTCCTTGTCTGTAAACCAGGACTCGTGTTCAATAGCATTTCTGACTTCAAATGACTAGCCTTACCAATGAACCCATTCATCTACAGGTTTGGAGCCCATGTGTCTCCGCGCTCCCAATCGCTACCAACAGGTGCCTCTGGTGTGCGTCTGTAGGCGTCTGGCAGGATCCCCTCGAGAGCTCCCTTAATCTGCAAAGCAATCACCTTTGAAAACCATCGATGCTGAGCCGTGCCACCAGCAAAGATCCAGAGGTTGTCAACTCCAGGGTGCCTCTTCCAAAGCCCACGAATCTCGCCCTGGGCGTCCACGCCCCAAGTAGGCTCAAGACGCCTTGCAATGTCCTCGGCTCCGATTCCCAGGGTATCTGGGAGGTTCTTTCGGCCATCAACGTTGCCGAAGCCAATGCACCAGACTATGGCATCCGCCTGCAGATTACTACCATCGGATAGCACCAGACCTTTGTCGGTGTAGGACTTGGGCACGACCCCGGACCGAACACCGGCCTTTTTCGTTGTGATGAGCTCCATGCCGCTGCCCATGTCTACAAAGTGTCCTCCGCAACGATCGATGAGGTTCACGAGCAGGTCGCCAGTCAGCCAGTCTTGCACGCGGAACCCTGCTCTCCTAGCTTCTGCATATCGATCCCTGGATAGTGAAGGTCAGCAAGGGGGCAGGATTACGATTCCTGGGGCTGTACATACGGCTCTTCCTGTGCCTGGATCCTATGCACCAAGCCCAGGAGGGCCCCGCCGATGGCCAAAGGGCCTCCATTCACAATCACGTCCGCGTCGTCAGGGGACAGGATGTCGTAGACCCCAAAGCCCATAGGGTGAGCAAAGTACGTCATGGGAACGACGTACGTCTCTGATCGCTGTACCATGGTAGTCTTGAGACCGGCGTCGTGGCAGTCGACCAAGACATCGAATGCAGTGTTTCCAGAGCCGATAATGGCGACGGACTACCCCGAGACAAGAAAGGCATTAGCAAAATGACAGGTAGAGTTGTTTGCCATATTTTAGTGACGCCTTCAGAACTGACCTTCGCCCCCGCTGCAACTAGGTCGCTAGCATTACGATACGATTCCGAGTGTATGTTGGGGCCCTTGAAGGATTCCCTGCTCGGAAGATCTGGAAGGGGCGCGGGTCCCGCGAAGCCCGCGCCGCCCGTGGCGAGAACCATGCATTTGCAGGATAGGGTGCGTCTAAGATCCCCCGTCTGTATCTCAATATTCCATGTCTTGTCCTCTTGATTGTACTGGGTTGCGGCGATTGTCGTACAGTGTAGAACACGACGGTCTAGGTCGAATTCCTTTGCGAAAGCGACCATTTGATCGGCTAGCTGGTCTCGTGTGAGACCGTCATTAGAGGCCTGGGGATACGCTAATCCAAACTATTAGTAATGATTCAAGGGTCCCTTCACTGATTCGGACCACGAGCTTTGAGTAAGGAGATTTCTCGTTGGCGTAAGAAGGCGACGAAGCGCCGAGGATCGCCCTAGGGTTAGGGTTACGGTCTTGCCCCCTTCGTCCCCATCCTTATCCAATACGTCCGCCGGTGTTTGAATGACTATAAGATAGAAGTTTTTTGTCTCTACGAGCTTGATATTACTTACGAATGTACGGTGTCTCGCAGAATGACTTGTAGACGTGGAAACGCATGCAGTCGTATCTCGTCGCCCAATTATCCCCTACCCTTGCATTCCGGTCGATCACGACGTAGTCGATGTCCAGGGCCTTCAATCGAGCGGCCAGGATCAAACCACTGTAGGAGTGTTTGTTAAATGCAGGAAATAGATTAAGTAGGCTCTTGGGGACTCACCCGTTGCCCCCACCGACGACCAGCACACTCGTAGAGATATGGCTTGCGTCCGTCACAGGAGTCGAAGGGACTCTGAGCAGACCCTCATCCTCGGGGAAGTCTTCGTACTCGGAAAGGTATGTACTCATGGACCAAATCTTCCATTCGTTGTCGCCCGAGTCACGGCCGCTAGGAATGAGCATCATCTTTCCTCGACAGGAAGCCTTGGGAGATCCAGTCATGAAGCTGAATTCACAGTCGAGCCATTTCTGGAGGAGGGTAAATCAGCACCGGGCTAAAACACCGAAGGTTGTTTCCCTGTACTGACAAGTTCACTGGTGGCCGACAAAACCTGCGCCTTCTGAAACTGAAAGCCTTGGGCCTCGCGAAGCGCGAAGAGTTCCAGTAAAGCCGATGCAATGGCACCTTTGCCATTGAAAGTTCTGATGTGAGCTGTGAAAGATAGTGTATCTTTCCAATGACAGGATGGTTCGGCGAAGAGGGCTTCGATGGCATGGTGCTGGTGCTGCTGAAGAGCTTTTGAGAGGCACGATACCACGTCGTTTGCGATCTCCTCGGCCTTGATCATGTCCCAGTTGTTTATTAATTCTGCCGTATTAGGGAGCGTCTCGTAAATATCCCTCCTGATGTCGACCTTTGGAGGGTTATCTGGTAGCTCCATCATGGCGTTTACCACCGTTTGCTTTCGCCTGCTGGACCGTGGTTCTCGTTGAGGTTTTCACATTAAGCTTGCAACCCGAGGCATGGCAGCGGGAGGGGTTTTATGATATTTCTCATGTGACATCCTTCCATAGAGGATGAAACCTCGAGTATACATGTGTGCTCTCTGAGTACCACGGACGTTCTCGCAGCAACCTGCAGGTCATGTTGACCGGCATCTTCGAAAGAGTAACCGGGATATGTGGATGCCAACGAGGCTTGGGGAAGGCCGTAAGATGATTCCTCTGTGGTACGAAAGGTTGATGCGTAGGCCATAAGGCAATGCAGGATTTCTTGGAGAAGTGCAGCATTCTGCTATAGTGCCTCCAACCAATTGAGCAGAATTTCAACAATTGCAGTGATGGCGTACACTTGGCTTGCGGTTGCATAGGGCCGGTGTCCGTGATGATACCCTGACACAAGATGTGCCCCAAAGCAGTGCATTGATAGGACGAAAAGGCCGATGTATCTGACGAGTGTCTGCTGTACGCTCAGCCATCCCACCGTTGTATCCCTCGAGGGATTCATTAGTGCTTACCTTACCTATGCTGTGAAACTAGACGATTCGAAGGAGCAATAGCATTTCTTCGGACTGCACCGGCATTGAGGGGAAACATGCAGCCCTGATTCTAGAGGCAGTAACCCTCCTTGCTAGAGGGAAAAACAAACAATCAGTCCTGGAGTACCTTGCTATACCGTGCTATTTACTAGTGTCTTTCTCTTATGTAAAAAATGACTCGATTGAGGGCGAACGCGAAGGAAACCGGTAATAGTCTGTGACTAACTAATCATAGTTACTTAGAGAGAAGAGAAGTAGTTAGTTATACTTGTCCTGTGTCTAATGGAGTTGGCTCTTCTAAGGATAGTCTGTTTTCGAGCGCTTGTGTACCTTGTGGTCTATAAGTTTCGTCACACCTTGATTGACGCCTTACGAAGGGCGATGATATTCTGCCAGCACCTGCCGATATCCCGCCCCTAAGTGTGGCTACGACCGCTCCTACCTCCGACCACGGAGCCCAGCTACCCATACCTACCTACTTACTTACTTACTTACCTACCTACCTACTTACCTACTTATAACTACTATTTCGTTAACCTCGCCGTCGCTACCGTTACCGCTATTACTAATTAAAGCTATTCCTAACGTTAATATATTATAAAAAAAGAATAATTATAAAGTTAACGATCCTTTTATTTATTAATATACTATTAATTATAACGATTATAATTATATAAAATACGACTACCTATTTTATAACTAGCGCTTCCCTAACGTATTTAAAACTAAAATAGTACTTAATAAAGTTATTTATAAAGCTAGCTTTATAGTCCGAATTATTTAATATAAACCCTCTGCTAGGGTACTAACTACCGTTATTTATTATTATACTTATAGCCTGCGTTATAATTAAAAATAGTAACGCTTTATAAAATTAACTTACTTAAATAAGCGTCGTAGATCCTTAACCTTATTTATAAATTATTATTAATAAATTATTATTAGCTTTTTAAGTAGTAATTAGCTCTTTTATCTTATTATTAGCGACTTCTATACTTATTATAATTACTTATTTAGTAATACTAACGCTTTTATATATTACTACTGCGCGCTATTATATAATAAAAAGGGCTAAATTATTAACTAATAAAATAAGGGTATTTAACCTATTTAAATCTTTTTAAACTTTTAATTAAAAAGTAATAATTATAATAGTATTATTACTTACGATATACTTAATATACTAGCTACTTATTATTATAACGAATTAAGTAGTAGATCCCTTATTAAGTAGTTATTTAATTAATTACGCGACTTTATAAAGTACTAATACTATTTTTAACGCGACGACGCGGGTTATATTACGAGCTTATTTATCGTACTTATTATTACGATTTCTCTATTTTAATAATATCCGGATATTTTATTAATAGATTTTATATATAAAACTAATCGATTCAATATACTACTATTTAATATTTATAAAGCTATAAATAATAATTATACTTTTTAAGTTACGAGCTACTTTTTATTTAATAAGAAAAAAGCTAATTATTATTAGGCTATTAACTAGCTATTAATATTACTCCGGGCTTATAAAATTCTCTTTTTATAAATTATATATACGGATTACGAGATTACTTTACTTAACGCTCTTAATAATAATACCTAATTTAAAGTAGTACTATACGTACTTTATTACTAATACGTTGACTTTAACATATTAACTAAGACCTAGTACTATTTTAGCCCGGTTATAAGGGACGAAACTAGTATTATTATATATAACTATTATTTTTAATAATTCCTTATAAATTAGGGTAATCTCTTCTATAGTAAATTAATAATTATATACTATAACTAATTATTTAAATTTAAGATTATTAAGTACTCTATGATAGTAGTCGATTATACTATTAATATTTAACTTAAGCCGTAATATAAAAAAATCGTACTTACTTAAGTTAACCGAATTAAGTACTTTAGTTATTTAACTACGTTAATTATTAAATTCTTATATACGAGTATTAAAGTACGAATGTATTATTATACGGGCGACTTTAAAGCCGTATTTAATAAATTAGTTATTTTTTAAATAGGTTAAGTAGTTATAATTAACGCTTATTAGACCCGTTACTAGGCTAAAGTATTAAGTATTATTATAGGATTATTTTAAAAAAAGGTTTATATATATATATATTATAATACCCTTAAGTACCTTTTATAAAAACTCCGTACGCTAAGTAAATAACTAAATTTAAGTTTATATAAAAAGCTATTAAGAGAATATATACCCTACTTAATTCGAACTATTTATAAGCTATTTTATTATTACGTCCTTTAATAATATACTAAGGATAGTACCCTAATATTACTAAAAAAGATCTATTTATATTAGTTCTAACGACGTTTAGAGCTTATTATTAATAATAATACCTTTATCCCCCTACTTAATTTTTTATAAATCCGAGGTAAGGGTTATTTATAGGGCTTTATAGCGGGTATTATAATAATTATAGCGGGTATTAAGGTACTTAAATTAAAAAAGCTAGCGTTTAATCTAAGTACCTCTTTTAAATAAGAGCCCTCTATATTTAAATATAAAAAAGCTACTAAACGTATAAAAGTAATACTCGTATTAATATTATTATTATTAATAGTACTTCTAACGCTAAGTAAAGCTATTTCTACTTAACGAGGCCTCGAGATTATATACGATTTTAATATATACGAGCTTAGTATAAAAATATAATAAGGGTATTAGCGGGCTATTATTAATAAAATAATTAACGTAATTAATAATAATATAATTAATTTTATAAAAGCTCCTCGGTTATTAATACTTATAAAATTACGATCCTAATTAATTAGTAATCTTATATAGTTAAACGTATTATAAGATTTAGTTAATAAAGATTATACTTACGATATTAATTTTATAATAAAAAGCGAGATAGATAGACTTATTACTAAGTACGAGGCTAAGGTAAAGTACGAGGCTAAAGTAAAAGAAATTACTAAATTATAGGCTATAGGTTATATAAAGTAATTAATAATTAATTAAGTAGTTAATTAAGTAGTTAATTAGGTAGTTAATTAAGTAGTTAATTAGGTAGTTAATTAAGTAGTTAATAAAGCTAATTCGTTAATTACCGTACTTTTTATTAAAATAATTTAATTAACTATAAGTTAATTAACGGCCTCTAATTAGCTTAATCCGTTCGAATACTAACTACGCAGAGCCTAGCTTATATATATACCCGAGACCGGCAGTTATATAGCGGTTATAGCTATACTTAGTAGCAGAATAGCGGCAGCTAGTGGCAGAATATCATCGCCCCTTGCGAATTACACGATCGAGGCTAACTTACCCTTCCTTAGTTCGGTTACTGGTACATGTTACTCTTTCCCACGTCATTTGCCAACACTCGAGTGTTTTGCGCCTCAAGACTAATATCGCCGATGTTGGATTGAATTTAGCAGCAATAGGCTAGGGAGAGTGGTAGATTAGATAGAGCACAACGATGAAGCTCCCCATCGGCCGGTTCCAGGCGCCAAGCTGTTTGTGACACCCCGCGACGCCCGGGATACCCTTGTTGACGAACACGAAGGGTGGCGCAGCAGCTCCCCCTGGCTGTTCGCCCCGGAGGATGAACGAATGGACGAATGGTACAACGTCATCCCACCACAGGGCCGGTGGTACAGCCAGACAACTTCCCCAAACGGCACCCAGCAAGACCAGCTCGCCCGGCCCAGACGTTCCGCCGGTTACGAACACCTCTAGGCAACAAGTTAACGACCTGTGTTTGTCTTCCTCCTTACGCATAGTCTGTATGTACTCGCTGTACAACTCATCAGCTCCAACCTGAGGCGAACAACAAGTGACCACCTCCCCCGCAGCTCCGCAGCTGAGCTTATCTTAGCTCCCTTCAGCTCTCCAACCCCTTCGTCTCACCCCAACTTTCGATCTCCAACAGCTTCCTCGGATCTCCCATCCGTACCTTCGTCACATCCCACAACACACAAACCACCCGTCGCAACTCATCGGACGCCAGACGGCCAAGTGACAAGATGCCTCCATTCCCCATGCCTCCCCACGATATCTGGAGCCAGGATGCCTTCCAGCACCCGTCCTACAACCCGACCACGATCCCCCGTCGGCCCCACCCCCAGCCCCAGCCTGGCGCAAGCAACAGCACCAGCAGCACCCGCGTCAACGTCAACACCCGTTCCTCAGAACCTGGCCCCAGCGACGCCGTCACGAAGGAGTTCTTCAAACACTCAAGCGCCAAACGCGTCAACACCGACGCCCTCATCTCGAAAGCCCTCAAGGAACAGTACCCCCACCTCGAGCTGGTCGTCGTTCCTGAATCCCTCGGCTACGGCAACGGCTGCAACCTTCTCGCCTACGCTCAAGGCGGCCACGCCACGTTCGAGGTTATTGATGACAAGGATGGCAATAACCTGCCCTCATCCCTCGAATGGCTGCTGTACCTGCCGCCCTCCCGGCGCATGGACGGCAACCTCGGCGGTCTGGCTACGGTTACGAATTTCGGCAAGTACCTGTACAAATGGCAGGGCCATGAGTTCATCGTCTACCTCGTTGATGGACGCGACGGCGTGATGCCGTATCCGATCAAGAACTACTATGTCCTCGCGCCGCAGACCTACCACGTTGACCAGCTCGTTCTGGCCGCAGGGAAGTGGAGCAGCGACCTCCACGAAGAGGTGTGGGTGTTCGATCAGGGGTACTGGCAAAAGAGCCACGAGCTGTTCAAGAGCTTCCGCGATGCTTCGTGGGAGAACGTCATCCTGGATGAAGACATGAAGAAGGCGCTCATCGAAGATCACCTATCATTCTACAACTCAAAGGAGACGTACCAAAACCTCAAGGTGCCGTGGAAGCGCGGTCTCATCTACTATGGGCCGCCGGGCAATGGCAAGACCATCTCCATCAAGGCCACGATGAATATGCTTTTCCAGAAGGACATCACGACTCTCTACGTGCGCACGCTAGCGTCCTTCATGGGGCCAGAGTACTCTATCCAGCAGATCTTCGGCAAGGCTAGGGAGTATGCGCCCTGCTACCTCGTGCTGGAGGATCTCGACACCATTGTCACCGATGACGTGAGGAGCTATTTCCTGAACGAGATGGACGGCCTCAAGGCCAATGATGGAATTTTCATCATCGGCAGCACCAACCACCTCGACCGCCTCGACCCAGGCATCTCTGTAAGTTATTCCTATCGCGAATGCGTATACAAGTTCGAGAAGACTGACACGCAACAGAAACGCCCATCCCGCTTTGACAGAAAATACTTTTTCCCCGACCCCAACCTAGAGCAGCGCATCGCCTACTGCCATTTCTGGCAGAACAAGCTCAAGAGCAACAAAGAAATCGACTTCCCCGACCAGCTTTGTGAGGCCATCGCCAAGATCACGGACAAGTTTAGCTTTGCCTACATTCAAGAGGCCTTTGTGGCCGCCCTGCTTGCCATTGCGCGCCGCTCGGACCACCGCGGTAGCAGGAAGCGAGACAGCGTTGAGGCTTTGACGGAGCAGCTTGAAGATGACTGGCTTGGCGTTGTCGATGACGCTGAGGACGACGGCGACTTCAAGAAGCTGACGTTGTGGGTCGAGATCAAGAAGCAGATTGAGATTTTGAGGGATGGTATGGAGGAGAAGAACTAGATTTTGTCTCGATTGGTATCTCAGGGTTGCATATGGATGGACATGGCTTTGCATTGATCAGAGTGTACAATAACAGCATAATTCGCAATGATTTGGAAAAAAGACCAACGAAATCCTAGGGGTTGTCCATGAGTGGTATTGGCGCCGCTCCGGGAGTCGAAATCGTAGTAGTTGTACTGTCGGCAACTGGCCCACCACCTAGTCGATCGGCTGCCTGGGTAAAGAAGGAGTCGATCCGAAGACTGACCGGAAGAAGGAGTAACTCCGAGATCGAGTCGACTTGTCTTTTCAACCGCTGCAAGGTGTCGTGAAAGCTCTCCAGCAACTTAAAGGCTGATGTGATGTCTCCAGGCTCAGTTGCCAGCACAAACAGGTAAATGATGAAGTTGCCGCAGAGTATGAGCTGAGAGCGGGCGTCTAGGGAAGGTTTAGATGTCAATACAAATTCTCCCGACTTTATGAAAAGGTCTGGATGAAGCGGAAAGGAGACGTACGGCAGCCCCAGAAGCCTCGTAGGTCCAGAGGGGTTAGTTCACTCATGAAGTCCGTGAAACAAGCAAAGTCTGAGAGTGCCGTGCCGAACCACAGGCGAAGGCTGGATGATGGTATTGCCTTGGCGGCCTTGGTAGCTGGATTCATGAGGGCACGGTAAAGAAGCGCCAAGTGGGCGTAATACGCTAGATGTAGGGGTGCTGCCCCCGTCAGATCAAGATCTTCGCTGGGACATCTTCGAAAACATACCATTATTGGATATAATACCTATTGCCTTCTCGAGATGAGGCATCGTAAGACATTGCGGCAGTATCGTTGCCCAGTTATGGAGTTCTCCCTGGAGCGAGACTAGACGCCCTCGATTCTCCATTTCCATCTTCTGTGAGTCTGGTGGCGCAAGCCTGGGTATCTGACTGAGCCAGTTATCAGTCCTCCATCTTCGGAGTCAAAAGAGGTTTCAGGAACAGAAGGCACTTACAAACTGCAGTCCACTGCCTCTCGCAAGGTCTGACTTATCTTTACCAACTCCAGAAACCGCGCTCCAGAAGCAATATCGAATCCTACATTACACGAATAGACCAGTGATCGCAAGTCCTCAGGAACGCTCTCATCGGATCGCAGATCGTCCATAGTGACGGGTGACGTGTTAAAAGAAGCAGCATAGATATGTGGCGGGTTTCCGTGGCACACTGCCGACCACACGTCAGTCATATACGTAGCCCACCAAAGCTTTCTCCGCAGCCTCTTTTCCCATGATGGGAGATTCCACTTCTCAGCGTCCTGGTGCAGTCCAATCATCTGGGCAGCGGCTACGGCCTGCGCTGTCGATGTCCAGGTTTTGGGGTGCGCGATACTGTCTGTCCTGTTGGGCGTCATGTGGAGGAGGAGCAGGGATGCTTGAAGCTTGGCTAAATTTGGCGAGTCGAGTTCTCTTTGCAAAGAGCCTGTGGCTAGATCTGCGAGCTCATGCTGTTGGAAATGAAGGAAACCTTGTAGTGACGGCTCAGACTTCCAAAAGACTGAGGCTAGTGCGTATACTGCCCCTCGAAGGGAGGCAGGAAGCTTTATCTTGTCTGCGGAGTATTGGTTAAGAAACCTGACCTTGGATAGAACAGGCAGCACTGGATGAATATGTCTGAAATACAGGCGTACGAGCGTAGGACCGTGAGGCCCAACCATTTCCTCTATCGCACGAGAAGCTTCTTCCCGGGCTTTGTTGTCGTGGGCTGTAAACTCGTCTTGCAAGAGACAGAAGTGAACCGGCGGATCCCACGGATATCCGCTCCCTGCGTGTACCTGAATGAATTCTGCGTCAATCTGATTGGGCCCGCTGAGAACGTCTGAGCGGAAGGAGGCGAGGAAGTGAGTGTCTTGTTCGGCTGCCGGGCCCATGCTGTGTGCTGTCCTATTTTCATTGTCTTCTAGTGTCTGCAGGTAGGGTGCTGGGATCACTTCGATTGAATCACTACGAGCCGAAGGGCGTATGTTGTCTGACGCTATTCTCGGAGACTCCGAGTTACTGGAAGGCCCATCTTGCGCAGCATCTTGAGGGGCGGGTGCGGATGCGAACAGGGATGCAGATAGAGCCGAACTGGAGGCAACGCTATCCGAAGCCGATGACTTGCATTCTATGCCTCGCTCCTTGCAGAAAAGACCTGCATCTCATCAGTCATGCATCCTCAGACACGTCAACCTGGGAACCCACACGACTTACAAGGTGGTGTAGACGTGATAACACACGCCGTCTTTCTCTTACGGCACGCGTCACAAGGGCGGTTCTTTCGGCTTCTTGATTGTCTTGCCTGGCCGAACTCGCTCGGCACTTTGAATCTGCGTCTTTGGGGAGACTTTTTAGTATCTTTAGGCATGGTGTCGATCAAAATTTCAACTCCATCAAGCGTTCGTGATAAGGTTGGCCGACGGTGGTGGTATTGTGTGAGGGAAGTTGGCCGATGCAGTTGGCCGATGCCGATACCGCCTGTGCGCATTTTGGTCATCAATGTTAGTGGCTTACATGCGGGACCTGTCACTGCGACGCTAGGGAGGGGTGGTAACATGCTCCGCCGGTCAACAGTTCACAAGGGTTTAACCCCCTTTCTCATATTATAACTGCGAACCTCATTCTTGCCATCGCTTTAAGCACGATTTATATCATGATAAGTCTCGCAATCTCATCATTATGAAGCTCTAAGTGCGTGTTTCAAAGACTATGCCGGGTTAAGATAGCTTGATAAGAATTACAGCAGTGATGAGAATAGAGGTAGACGTAGGTAGTTAAGAAGATTATGGCAGGTACGGAAATTGTGTATGTGAATTCTAGCATCTATACATCTTCTTTGAAGGGTGTAGCGGAGTTTGCTGTCTTGGCTCCAGGCCCAGAAAGCACTTCAAGAAGTTCAGGAGTCTCGGCCAGCGTCACGTCCCACTTGCTCTGTTGCATTCCTTGAAGTTCACGCGCCGAGGGCGCATCTTTGACAAAAGCATTCAGACTTCTCGCCGGGAAAAGCCAATGCAGGAACGCGTACACCAAGCCGCTCGAAAGAAGCCCATAGATATACGACATGGAGTACAGCTCCGTGGCGCCCTCACTAACAGTTGCGGACGTGTCGACGGCGGCGATGATGCCTGGCATGCAGGGCACAACACCAACAAGCCACTGAAATGCAAGTCAACAGTGATTCTGTTTCAATAAAGATCGAAGGTAACTCACTGCCACTGGGGCTCGCCAGTTGAAACCGTAGGAGAACCAGTAGATGCTCCCCGAATCGCCGCGGTACAAGTGGTCCACGTTCACCTTGCTCTTATTAACAATCAAGTAGCTAGATATCATCAACCCTGTCATTGGAGCCAAGAAGACACTATAACTTGAAAGGACAGTGAGGAAGATTGTTGCAGTGTTGACGAGACGCCACGGGTTGACGACGACGCTGAAAATCGCGGTGATGTAGGCGCCACGACGGATGTTCAGGTACTTGGGAAATGTCGCAGCCAGGTCAAAGCCGCCAGCAAGCGCGTTTCCAGGGACATTGACTCCGATCTGGGATATGACGAGACAGAGACCCGCAAAGAAGCATGCTGCCCTCGTTCCGGCTGTTTCGTCCTGGGCCAGCAGCTGAGCAAAGAGCGTAGGCGGGTTCCAGATGGCCTCGCCACCAAATCGCTCCTGGGTCGCTGCAGTGACGAGGATGCCAATCAGAGAGCTGAAGATACTATAGAAAGGGAACGAGATAGCTTGGCCTACGATGGCATGCTTAGGTTGTGTAGCGAACCGAGAATAGTCGTTCTGGTTCAGAATGCCCGCCGCGATGGAACCGATTGTTGAGACGATGCCGTAGATCATCAGCCAAGCCACACTGTCTGGTCCTCCTGTGTTAGGTAGGGCAGATCCTGAGGTAATGGTATCTCCGAAGCCCGAGGATCCCATAGTTGCGAGAGCCCAGATAAGGAGTACGATGAAAAAGACAAGAGTGATGGAGCAGGCAAAGTGGAAGAATTTCTCGAGACGGTGCGGGCGGATCCAGATTACTGGTAGAGAAATGACGCTGAAGATGATGTACGAGACAAATTGCGCAGTTGTCATACCCGTGTCTGCTGGCATGCCATTGGGAATGTGGGATTCAAGCCTTGGGTCCCAGGAAAGAAGGATCACGTAGATGCACTCTCCTCCCACCCATGCAGTGAAACCATACCTGTGTTATAGTGTGTTAGTACAGGTCAACATGCCGGCAATGTTGATATTAAGGGTCCTACGAACCAGACTAGAGACAGGCAGAATGAGTTTATGGTCCGTTATGTGACGTGGTTGTAATGCGAGTAGGGAAACTTACCAAGGGACAGAAAGATGCGATTCCAGATGACGAATTGTGATCCCCACATACCCCATACCGCTCGACTGAACACAGGAAAGCCAACTAGGTAGACTTAGCAACACAAGGAAGTCTGTCGCAAATTGCACTTTGTGGACGTACTATGATAGTAGCTGCCCGGAAGTGAGTTGATAATCACGACGGCGGTGGCAATAAGATTGCCAAGAATGATACCTTGAAACACGTTAAACAGACCTGAGGAAAAGCGAAAGAGGAATCAGACTCACATATGAAGGCCTGCCACCAAGCTAGACCTAGAGGGATGAGGGCACTGCCAGTCAAGTAGGTGGTGATGTTGCAGTTGACCAAGAGCCCTTGGAATCAGTCAGCACAGAGGACCTAGTACAAACAAGCCTTCACGCACAAAAGTTGTGAAACGTCAAGAAGCCCCAGGTACGTCTTTGAGCCTCAATGGGTCGAATGTCATCGTTCTGTCAATTATTGCGTTAGTGTTGTTTTGACTAGCAATCCACCTCTAACAGCCGGCCACATGAACGATGTGCGGGGGTGGGCCGAGTTTACGTACGATCCAGCGGGAAACATAGGGGAGTTCCACCCGCTGGAAGGCGGCTTGCAACCCCATTGTTTCCTTTGATGTTGGCTATTG
Source organism: Colletotrichum lupini (assembly GCF_023278565.1). Lineage (NCBI taxonomy): Eukaryota > Fungi > Ascomycota > Sordariomycetes > Glomerellales > Glomerellaceae > Colletotrichum > Colletotrichum lupini. The sequence goes on from NC_064672.1 coordinate 6,619,439, forward strand.
TGGAGCAAGCAAATGGAACGATGTTGCAATGAGTTGTGGACGAAAGGGTCCTTGTCTGTTCGAGTCCTTCGCTTCGGGCATGAGTGCGGCACGAGACATGCATGATTTGAAGAGGAGTTCCGTTGAAGATATAAATGTCGGTCTATGGTGGTGTTATCTTGGCACTCTTCAGTCATCCCACGTTGCGCTAACAAGGATACTTATCACTCTCTAAGGCGCTTTCGGAAATTCTAGCGGGTGTTATCTCAAGGTAGGGAGAGGAGCAAAGGGCCCCGGCTGGGGATGACCCCTGTCCAGGCTGAAGTTGGCCGATCGATCGGCCAACTTGGAGGTCGTGAACCCCTCAGGCGGGGCTCCTGACGACTAAGTGCCACAACTTACACGGACGCTAGTAGTTGACCTAGACTCTTCGACCATTGGAAACTTCGTCGGTGCTGTTGTCGGCCAACTTCTTATCAAAGTCTTGGTTGGCTAAGTCTGCCTTAGCTTAGGTAAAATCCTTTGTTAAGCGCTTTGCCATCCGCCATCCACCATAAGAAGAGGTAGACAGAGCAAGTAGTTTATTACCGGACGCAACCACACCGTATGTCGCCCTTCTACTTCACTCCTCACCTTCAACACCATACGTGAGTTCATCAATCATGGGACTTTACCGCATAGGTGTCGACGTAGGTGGAACGAACACCGACGCCGCTATCCTTGACATTACGGCCTCAGACACGCCCGGCCGCGGTGTCCTGGCTTCCCACAAGGCCTCAACTACACCAGACATTACCACAGGCATAGAAGCAGCAATCCACGCTGTAATTCAGAGCTCAGAAATCGATCAGAAGCGAGTCCTGAGTGTGACCATAGGCACAACGCACTTCATCAACGCTCTTGTTGAGGCTGACACGCGACGGCTTAGCAAGGTCGCTGTCGTCCGTCTCTGTGGGCCATTTACAAGACAAATTCCCCCATTTTCGGACTTCCCCTCTGGTCTTCATCGTATTCTAGATGGTGGTGTCTACTATCTCGATGGGGGGCTGGAGATCGATGGTCGGGAGATTGCGCCGCTCGATCATGAGCAGATTCGCCAGGCGGCCAGAGACATCGTCGCGTCTGGGGTGAGATCAGTTGCCCTAGTCGGTATCTTTTCACCTCTGGATCACTCCGGTATGCATGAAGAGACTTGTAAAAGAATCATGCTGGAAGAAGTGCCGGGTCTCGATGTGGTTTGCTCCCATGACATAGGCCCACCTGGCCTATTGGAGCGAGAGAACGCGACAATCCTCAATGCCGCAATTCTCAGAACAGCCCGCAAGGTCACCCGAGGTTTCAGAATCGCAATGACGAAGCTAAAGCTGGCGTGTCCGCTTTATCTGTCCCAGAATGATGGCACACTGATCGATGCTGATACGGCAGCCGAGTTCCCCATGAAGACCTTCGCCAGCGGTCCGACTAATAGCATGACTGGAGCGGCTTTTCTCGCCGGACTGGATCAAGCAAAGATGACAACCAGAGATCCTGCCGATACCTCGGAAAAGAAGGAAGTGGAGCCTCAAGTGCTCGTCGTTGACATCGGCGGCACAACCACAGATGTATGCGCCTTGCTACCGTCTGGCTTTCCTCGACAAGCGCCTGGGTTTGTGGAACTTGGGGGCGTGAGAACAGCATTCTCAATGCCCGAGGTCGTCTCAATTGGGCTCGGTGGCGGCAGCAAAGTGAAGATGAGCTCCGAATTTGGGGGTGTCACGGTTGGCCCAGGGTCAGTTGGACACTTCCTTACTGAGCAGGCAAGGATATTTGGCGGTCCGACACTGACAGCAACGGATGTTGTGGTGGCTTCTGGGAAAGCGAAGATGGGAGACGCGAGCCTCATCAAAGACATCCCAAGCTCAACCATTAACGACGCGCGTCAGAAGATCAAAAAGATGCTGGAAGGTGTTATTGAGCAGATGAAGGTTTCCGCTGCCCCTGTACACGTCCTTCTGGTGGGAGGGGGTGCTCTTCTGGTCACAGACAACCTCGAAGGCGTCGAGAAATGTATTCAGCCCATCCATCAAGGCGCTGCTAATGCGGTTGGCGCTGCTATTGGCAAGGTTTCTGGGGAAGTCGACGTGATTGAGATTCTTGAAGGGAGGGACGAGAAAGCAGTCGTTGCAGCGACGTGCCAAAAGGCTATCGATCTGGCCGTCCAAAAGGGCGCAGCTTCTGCAGACGTCCGCGTCGTCGAGGTCAACAAGATGCCGCTTCAATACGTCGATAATGGCGCGATGAGGATAAAAGTCAGGGCTGTCGGCAAATTGAGTGTTCCCGAGGATCCCAATTTCTCACCTATGAGCATGACGCCAGTCGAAGAAGAGGACAAGGAGGCCGAGGCGCCAAAGGAGAGTGTTCCGGACGCTCTAGAGCCGGCCACCAAGCCCTCACTACGGATAGATCTCGAGACCTACCGGCCTGACGTCCGAGAAGGGGTCTGGTACGTCTCAGAGGTAGATCTGGAATTGATTTCAACAGGCTGTGGTGTGCTAGGAACTGGGGGCGGAGGTCCAACCCACCACGAATTCTTGAAAAGCTTGCATGTCCTACGCAATAGCGAGCCTGGCAAGATGAGAATTATATCACCTTCGTCCCTCGCCGACACTGACATGGTATGCTTCGGCTCCTGGTATGGCACTCCGAGCGTCATCAACGAGAGAATTGCTGGTGGCTCAGAGATCCCCAGCGGCATCGATGCCGTGAGAAAGACCTTGGGTAATGTACCACTTCATGGAGTTTTCATCGACGAGATGTGAGTCGAAAGTCCAAGGTCGCTTAAGCATGTTGACCGACAGAGGGTAGTGGCGGAGGCAATGGGCTCAGTGTTTTCCCAACCGGCGTACACTATGACATACCAGTCATCGATGGCGACGCGATGGGAAGAGCATACCCGACCATGTATCAAGGTAACTAATGGAAGTCGATAGACGAGCCATGGCCAGCTAACAAAGTGTCTTGAACAGCTACACTGAGCGTCTATGGTCACCCGTTGACCCCCTGTGCGCTCTCCGACGCAAGGGGCAACGTTTCCATTGTGATGGTAGGTTCTCGCTTTCGAGTACAGCCATCTTTTCAGGCTGACTCGGTTCAAACATAGAGTTCCGACACGCCAATTCGCCTGGAGCGATTCCTGCGCACAGCAGCAATTGAGCTCGGCCTCGGATGCGCCGTTTGCGCCAGGCCGCTTCCCGGCTCGGCCATAAAGTCCCACGGCGTCCCCAACACTCTATCGCAAGCCTGGTATTTAGGTCGGGCGGTACATATGGCGCGAACGAGGAAGTCTGACTATGTCAATGCTATCGTGAGTACCTACATTGTCATACGCACCGTTTGGCTCTGAGTAGAGACTACCCCTGAAGACCCAGGAGGAGTCTCTCCTGCTACTGTTTCCCATGATGCTGTTCCGAATATTTTTTTCTAATCTGCTCTCAGTTCGAAGTATGTGCCGGGAAGCTTCTTTTTACAGGCAAGATCATCGATGTAAGGCGCTATGTGGGTGGTGGCTACACGATGGGCAGCGTCCTCATTGCCCCCCTTGCAGACGAAGAGAAAGACTCCGACACAAAGAACACATCGCTTCCAGATCGGCATATAATCATCCCGTTTCAGAATGAGTACCTTTACGCTGCTCTCACAGATGAAGAGGGTTCAGAGGGCGGCCAGCAAGAGGTGTTGTGTACCGTGCCGGATCTGATCTCGATTCTAGGCCAAGATGGGGAGGCTATCGGGTCTCAGGATCTCCGCTACGGCTTGCGTGTGAATGTTATCGCGCTACCTGCTCACCCTCTCTGGAAGACAGAGAAAGGTATGCCCGTGGGAGGCCCTCAAGCCTTTGGGCTGAGCATGCCATTCGTTGGGGTTGGAGAGTATACCGAGTCCAGGAGTGTCATTGAGGAGTACGAGGTGTAGGAGATTACGACACGTTATCCGTGGAAGGTTCTCATGGCACGGGTTCACAACCAGTCATTGCGACACAGAAATTAGGATCAAGGTCAATTCCACGAATAGCATGATGAACGTGGTTTATTGCATTGAGAATACCATCCTCTGCCTAACCACAGCGGACATTGGCATCTATGTCGGCTAATACTTATGCCAACCCTTCGCAATATCCTTTCCGTGATTTCCATTTCGTGCTCCACATTCTACACTTCCGTCTCATCCAGGATGTGCTGAAAAGGGAGAGAATGGGGTATCGGATGAGCTTCGAGGTCTCTATTGGCCAAAAGCACGGTAGTGACACTCCGCAGACCGCTTGACTACGCCCTAGAAGGTGAAGAAAGTTAGGCTCAAAGTTCAAACAATGATATGAGATGACCACGAGAACGGGGTGTAAGAACTTACCTCGCCCGTAGTGTTCTTGATGATCTTGCACCAAGGACCGTTGGCGATCTTGTTGCCCCATTGCTTCATGGACCATTCCTGGGTATGACCACCGATCTCCGATTTGAGCTCGTAGGGCTGATCACCATCCTTGAAGGAAATGGTCAACTTAGCCCCCGAGTTGTCAGTGGTGACAAGCTCATGAGGAAGCTTGACAGGACCTCCGCCATTGCTGTCTCTGTTCGTGACAACGTTGACCTCCTTTCCTTCCTCGATCTGGACAATAGTGACTGTCGCAGTGTGATTCGAGGTGCCATCACCCAAAGAAATGTCCTGGGTGATGCGGGCGATGCGCCAGATCTCAGCCGTAGAGGTCGGAGCGGCAGCCGAGGGCGTGACAGTCAGGGTGACATCGATGTCATTGGTGACAGTCACTTCGGCAGTGGTGGTGACCCAGACGACAACCTTGCTCTTGGAAGAAGGGGAGTTGCTGACAGGAGAACCAGACGTCAAGGTTCTGCCGACGGATTGACCGCCAGGGGAGCCAGACGTCGAGGCCCGGTCGGAGGTTTGACCGCTAGGGGAGCTAGACATCGAGGCTTGACTGGAGGACTGACTACCAGGGGAGCCAGCCGTGGCAGACGCGGAAGCGGCAACGGAACCAGAAGCTGAAGCTGAGCCACCGGAAGCCGCGGCGGACGACTTTGCAGGAGCGGCGGGCATTGGGCATGACTCACTTCCATTCTCGTCACGCTTCAGCTCAGTGCCCGGGGGACACCAGGAGAACTCGTAGACTGGCCACGTCTCCCAATAGACCTTGACGGTAGGCTTGCGGATCTGCGTGCCGTCAGGAAGCACCTCCACGACGTGAGCTGGATGATACTGCCACCAGATGAGGCCATAGGGCGGGACATAGTTGTCCATCGGGTGGTTCTCGTCCGCATTGGGCCAGTACCCAGGGCCTTTGTGGTATCCCACATTGGTGAACTTGTCCGCGGGAAAGCCAAGGTGGTTGGAGACCCAGTCTTTCCATTGCTGCAGCCGCTCGGGGTGTCTGGGCGGCAAGTAGTCGGGATAGTTCGGGGGTACAGGGTTGCTCCATTGTCCACCAGTAAGGGGGTAGATGAAGATGACTTGGAGAGTGTCCTCGGGGATATTGTCAAAGATCGGGGTTGTCTCCTTGAGTTGCTTGATTCCAGGATAGGGTGTCTGGAACTGACCTTTGGTACCGTCTTCAGGATCTGGCATCGGGTTGCCAGGTCTAGGCGGCGGAGGCTTCGTCAGTCTGTTCGGCCTGTTCGGCTGCAAGATGAATTCTCCGTCGCCAGGTCGATCACCTGAGCCGGTCTCAAGGAACTCGAGAACGCCCTCTCGGAACTCCTTGTCAATGTCGTATTCCCCGAACCCTTGGTTCCAAAAGTTGGGAACCTCCCAGACGTGACTGGTGTAGATGCCTCTCTTCGTAATGATGATGATTCCGCTACAACCCCAGAGTGGTCCGGTACCTCCCATCATAGGCTGGTCTCCCCAGACATCGGCATGCATTGTAGAGTAACCGACCAGCTTCTTTGCGCCGTCAACGAAGTCGCCAAGAGGTCTCCAATGATCCAAACCATCGCAATAGTGGGCCAAGTACTTCCAAGCGCGGTCAAACCAGTTTTGTTTACCCGCAGGCCAGGTCGCAAAGTTCGTGAGTCCATCAGGTCCGCCAAGAATCTCAGGATCTGGCTGAGGATCCCACTTGACGAACTGGGAACGTTTCGAGAGACCTGATCTCTTATCCTTGCAGTTTTGGCAGCTCGAGTCAACGCCGCCACAGTAGTTCTCTGTAGGGGTTGCAGACACAGTCGTGATGGTTGTTGTTGTGGTAGTATCGACAGTGGTACTGCAGATAATGGAGGGTCTGCATGTGGCCGTGTTACAGCTGGTGGTGAAGCTCGTAGACGAGTCGGAACCAACGATAGGGCTGGCAGTACAGCCCTGGTTGCAGTCGGGGTAGACGGTGGTGGTCGCTGTGCAAGAAGCTTCAGACGAAGAGGTAGGTGTCTCAGATGGCTCCGATTCGTCATCCTCGGGATCTTCAGGATCGGTAGGGTCGTCTTTCCTGACCTTGCGAGGCTTACCCTTGGGCTTCTTGGGGGGCGGCTAGATGTTTTCATTAGCGGATGCGTCGAGAAGAACAAAGCGTCAACTATGGGGATGGACTAACCTTAGCCCAAGGGAACCCGAGCGAGCCCGGAAGATTGAGGGCTGGGAGATCGCAGAAGAGGAAAGGAATCAGGCACTTTGGATGACATAGAAGCTGTCCTCCGATGCATGACCATGCGGGGAAGATTGTTGGCCAGGCCTGACCATCACGAGTAGTCGTCTTGGTGACCTCGGTAGACGTCCAAGTGAGCCATGTCCAAGGTTGGACACCTTCGGGAGGCTTGATTGTGGCAGTCAAGTAGAAAGCCGTGAGATCTCCATGCCCTGAAGAGGTAGAAGATGTGACCGTGGAATCAGGACCGTTTGATCCACTGCTTCCGGGAGATGCAGTTGAGGTAGAAGTCGCAGAGTGCTGAGTAGAAGAGGCATGGTGTGTAGATACGATGCTCTTTTGAGTGCTGCCCGGAGATGCCTTAGTGGATTTGTTGTCATCATCATCTTTCTTGGTAGACTTCTTGTCATCATTGCCCTTCTTGGTAGAAGTCTTGCCATCATCGTTACCCTTCTTGGTAGATGCCTTGGAATCGTCATCATCGCCCTTCTTGGTTGACTTCCGGTCTTCCTCGGTGGAGACGATGGTAATCTTGGTAGACTGCTGATCGTTCTCTGTCGTAGATGCGGAAGTGGTCATTGCGTGAGAGCTGCCACCACTGGAAGCAGATCCCGTCATGTGTGGGGTCTCAGCATTGCGATCAGTGCCAGAGGAAGACGTCCGAGGCACATTGACGGCAGTTGTACCGGTAGCCACATCTGAGATTGAAGTCTCAATAGAGAAAGAGTCGCTGGAGATGCTGTTGGACGATTGGGATGGTTGGGGAATGGTGGTCGACGCTGGACTATGGTCAGGGCCTGTGGTAGCACCAGGGGTCTGGGCTGTACCACCTTCGGACAAAGATGTGTGCAGCGAAGAGGCGGGGACAATGTCACCGGTGCTACCATTCTGGCTCTCCTGAGAAGTGGATGGTGATTTAGTAGAGGACGCAGACAGGTCGCGATTTCCGGTTTCAGTTGATGTCGCTCCCGAGACAGTTGGCTGGTGGCTCTGGAAAGAGGAATCAGAGGACGACAAAGACTCGACTGGACCGGCAATTGTAGAGTTCCAGCTCAAAACAGTCGACGAGGACCCATGCTTGACTGCAGTTGTATTCCAGTTGGTACGGCTGGAAGAGGAAGCAGAGTGGATGATTGTAGAGTTGGGGGATCGAATCAAGCTGCTTTCAGAACCTGTGGTTGTGTTGAGGTAGCGGGAAGAAGACTGGGTATTGATCAGGTCGGAGCTGAAGGAAGAAGAGCCTTCAGACGCGCCACAGGGAAGCGCGATGAGAATAGAGGTGGTCACAATGCGAGTGACAACGCGGCCTTCCTGAAGTTCAGAGGTGGAGATGGAAAGACTGGTGCCGTCAGTGAGAGCGGTCGAGGCGAGTGATCCGGTGATATCGTCTCGCTTCTTATGGTCTAGAGGGAGGGATAAGGTGGTTAGATGGAGCTGCATTGTCGTGAGATTGATAGCTCTTACCTCTGTCACGAGCCTGGCAGATATTGACCGCAAGAGCGAGGAGCAAGAGCGGGATGAGACTGTGGCACCAAGCCTTCAAAGAAGACTTGTGCTTACCCATCGTGATGGATTCCGCCTCTGTATCGGTCAAGCAAAGGTCTCCTTCGATATCTGACGACGATGGAGCGAGTCGAAAAGATGGATTGGCTGTGAAGGGAAGGGAGTCGTGGGTGAAGACAGCTCAGATTCGAAGGGGTGCGCGGGAAGAAGAAGGGAAAGCACAACAAAGAAAAGAGAAAGTGGAAGGGAGTTAGATTGCTCTTGTGGCAGGTCAATAAATCTGAGATTTGTGAATGGGCTCACAATTTAATCATTATGTGGGCGGGCGGTCAAAAATCCTTTGTTTTCCTGAATCCCCGGCTTGTTAGTGGTTGGATCAAGAAGAAAGCACGTGAGGGTGAGGTGAAGTAAGATGCTATGGAAGTCGAGGGAAGGAACGGTTCGAGGTGAAGAATAAGACGCTGGCTGCTCCTCCGTCCATTATTGAAAGCCTCGCATGTATTCTATGTGATTACCCAGGTCAACAAGTTCTGGAGGCGAGATTGGCGACTCCAGTATTACTGAGGGCTCATCGATACAGCTCTCTGGGCTGATAATTTGACTCTGGCATCTCTGTTATAAAGTAATGTAATGATAATACCATTGCTTCCACCCCGAAATCACAACGCCCAATTGGCCGTGAATACAGTATAAAGCTTAAATCTCTGCCCAACGACACTGCATCTGAATAAAAGGAAAGAGATGAAGTGTCTCTAGGCGTGAGTTAACACCACCTTAAAAAGAATCGCAGGATAAGGTAGTTTGAGGGTATACAAACTTGATATTTGCTGGCCATGTGACAAGGAAGGCCGGTCGAAACGAGTTTCAAATTCCCCTACAAAATTACTTCCCTGCACGTAGGGAAACTCCATAGAAACGCATTACGCACTTTCCTCTAGACCAACAGACTAAATGATCAAACATTCATCTTTGAATCCTGTTTCTTTCTATTGGTAAAAAACTGCTGTTGAGTGTTTCTGACTGAATGTCGAAATCAGAGTAAATAATCCGTGGCAGATCGATGGGATTGATCTCGCGGACTTTGCGACCTTAATCTCACTTCTTCTCGATAACAAATGACTAGCTAGGTTTCCTAATAACATACACCTTCACGTCAAGACATGATGTCATTGTTATTAGCTTATGAAAAGAAGAGAGAAAACCAGAATGCCTGCAGCTCAATGTCTGATTTGTTAGTCATCTCGATCGTCTATAGAGTCTTACGGTGGGATTCTGGATATTGAGATTTGACGAGTTGGATTCATTCATGTATATCGCTAGATCTGGCTAAATTCTCGATCTTGAATGAAAAGTCTTTCAAACTAGAAGTGAACTAACAATTTTCAATACATCTCTTCTTGGGGCAACACTCTTCTGTGAAATTCAACATCGCCAAGACGTCGAGCTACATGAATCCCAGCACCCCTGGCGTTAGTATTTATAGACGCATTCGAAAAAAATAAACACGTCAGCTAGCAGTGACTAGAGAGATCGTTGGGCCTCCAAAGATTGTGTCCCTTGGCTCAGCGTTCTACTCTCCGACTGTAGTCCATCAAAGAACCAATTATTCTAAAGTATTCTCAACAAACAGTCATATCCATATCAAGCCTCATGGTCAAGAGAGAAGGCTTCGCGATGTTCAGAAGTAATCCCTAGCCTGAAAGCCTTGTTGCGGTACGGACACCGCCATCATGTGTAATTAGGAGCACAAGCCCGCTGGCAACACCATAAGGCCTCGATCTGATAACGAGGGCGCGGCTACGGTATTTTACCGTTATAAAATGTGGTGTTGAGGTAAACGAGATGGCAAAATTGAATGTTGATGCCGTTATCTACTCAAGTGGTGTAAAGTGGGCAAGCGAACTCCAATTGTTTTGTTGTGGAGCTGACATCCGTTTGCTTTTTTCTACCTAGTCGATACTCGATGCTGATACCTCGATTATGTCCGATAAATTAGAAATCTGCCTTATGGACTTAGAAACCCACTGAGACTACTGTACGACAACGCTGACGGCCACAGGCGTATACTGTACTTGATGTCTGCTGAGGCGCGGCATGCAGCGACAGTGGATTGTCCATCTTGTCCAGGTATTGACATTCAACTTGGCAAGTAAGTGTACTACACAACGCAATCTTTACACCGTTTCAGCTTAATAAAACACGGAAACACTTCTTAGCCCTTATCGCAAGATTGTAATCAGGGCTGCTGATCTTGTCCCCCAGCCAAAGAGGACAATGAGGGCTGGTGGTAATCACCAAGCAAACATGTATTTAGGCAGGTGCTGTTTTGGATGATTGCTGGGTCTGAGCGCGCGGAACATCCATCACAGGAAGGCAAAGCCAATTGCACGAACCCTTGTTCCAACAATGTTTGCCCTTGCATGAAGATATCTGCTCAAAGCTTGCCAGTCAACGCGGAGACTGTGGCCGTTGCCGATGTGCCGTCTTGGGCGTTATGGATAGCTGTTGGTATCCCTATTACAGGGTAGTTGGTTCGAACCGTAGTTAACGAAGAGATTAATTAAACTATATAAATATCTATGTAATAGGTATAAAAAGGAGGTTCTAACCGTAGGTTAGGCTAGCTACGATAATTATAAATAGGGCCCCTAATTAGCCCCTATATAGTCGGCTATATACTGCGGTTAAATTAAACTTTTAATCCGATACTAACTTTCTCTTTTTTTTATTAATTTAACCGCTATAGTTAGAGGTATAATTCGACCTTAGGCCCGTTTATTAAGTCGTCTCCTTTTCCCCCTTTTCTCTACTTTCTTTATATAACTTATCCCTTTATTTATATAATAACTTTTTTATTACTTACGAATTACTCTAATCCCTTATTTAGTACTACTTTTATAAAGGCGTTTATAAGGTTATTTTTATTATTAATCTAACGGATCTTAAGTATCTCGCGCTTTTTATACGATTACCTAAGGGCTATAATATCGATTATAAGCCTCTTTTCTTTTATCGTTCTTAATTTAACGAGGTATTCGTATAGCGAGTAGGAATCGGTATAAATAACCATTAGAATAGGTAAAAAGCTAATTTAATTAGTAATTTTCTTTAGTATTATTAAAATTGTATAAGAGAGGTTAACGCCGTTAATTATATTATAAACCTCTAACGCTAGTATACTTCTCGTTACTCGCTTATTTTTAATTAATAAGTAATAGATTATATTACTATATATAGTAAATTCGCTCTCGCCTATACTCTCGTTAGCTAGGATAATAATATACTTTAATTACGAAGTAAGGTCGTTATTATTCGTAAATAACCTATTAATAAAGACGTAGAGCTTACTAATCGTAAGGTTAATTAAGTAGTAAACGAGACCTTAATTAAGATTCGTTTATTACTACTTAAGCCGCTTATTAAGTACCTCGACGTCTCGTTTAGTTAGATCTATAGCTTGTGCTACTTTAATATAGTTAAAAGTCGCCTCGGGTTAATAAATACTTATAATATATACCCCTCGCACGAGCTTAGCTTTATACTACTTTTTAATATCGGTTACGTTTAGATCGACGAGGTTAATCTTCTCGCCCTACCCCTTTTATTTAAAAACGACGGTTTCCTTTTTAATTATAAAAATCCCGCTATTAAATACTAAGGGGGTGTTTATTATAAGGACCTTTTTTAGCTTCGCTACGAAGCCCGCTTTTTAGAGCTCTTTATCCTCTTTTTTTATAAAGTTAATATTAAATAGGCCTAATATATCGTTAGTTTATATTCTAACGATCCTAAATTAGTCGCCTTCGTACTCCGTAATTAGTAAGCACGGGTCGTACGTAGAGGTAACTATTAATAGTTAATTAATATAAAAATCGTAGTAAGTAGCCTATTAATAAGTGCCCGATTCTGCGAGCCTATATAGTGGCTTAAGTACTTTAATAATCGTACTTTCTGGGTACTTACTAGCTATTTCCTTTAGTAAATAGGCTAGGATTTTTTTTATAAGCCCTATAGCCGATTAAGTATAGGCCTAGGTAATATTACGGCTCTAAATCTCGTATCCCTTCTTCCGTAGCGATACTATTAATACTATTATTAATCGTTAGCTATAGCGCTATATAATAAGTAATTATATAAGTAGCGTCGCCTTTTTAACGTTACCGTACCCCTAAATTACGTATTTAGACTTCTTATACGGCTAGGGTGTTCTTTTCTCTTTAATCTTACGAACTATTCGTAATTTAAATATGCGGAGGTTTATATATTTTTCTAGGTCGTATAGGATAAATCGATAGACCCCTCGATCGCAAAGAGTGTTTATTTTAATAAGATCTAATCCCTTATACGGCTTTTTAATAGTTATAATTACGCCTTTTTTACGTAGTTTAACCGCTAGCTCGAAATCGGCTTTCTTTTTTACTATATAAAAGGTGTTAATTACCTTATCGCTAGTAATAAATTGCCGCGTTAGGGCTTACTATCGTGGTCTTTTATAACGTCTCGCTAGTAGTATTAGTGCCCTTTTAGCAATTTCCTCTTCCTCGTCGTCTATTAGTACTATTACGACGATTTTATTAAGGATAATTTCTTATACTTCTACCGCGGGTTATATAGTTTCCCTTAGCTCTTCTTCTTTTTATAAGTTAGAAATTACCTCGTTAGGATCTATATAGTACGGTCTAACTATTATAATTAATACTTCGAGTAGCTAGTTACGATCTCTCGTAACTATATAAGAGCGCTTATTAACGGAAATTAACTTATATAGCCCAGCCTATTATTAGGTAATTTCGCACTATACTCGTATATCCGAATTTAGTAATATATTTAAATTATCCCCTATATCGGGCCTATCACGCGTAGTAATTACCTCGTTAACTTACCTTTTTACGTTTACCTCGCATAGTGCCTATATTACTTTTTTAACTACTTAGGCTCGTTAGCTTACGCTTAGTAATAGTAGCGAGGCTAAGGTCGTTTTTAAATATACTTTAAATATTAATAGCGTTAATATAAGTCCGTTAGGCCCTATAGTATCGTTATAGTATTTAAGTACTATCTAGAGGCATTCGTCGTCAGTAAAATCCGGATTTTCCTCTTTAATAATTCTAAACGCCCTTTTTAATTATTAATATACCCTCTCTACTTTTCTAATACTATAGTACGCTTTAATAAGTACGACCTTTAGCTATATACTATAGGCCGTCGCATTATCCTTAAATTCTACTAACTTAAAACTAGTATTAGTATCGGTTCTAATACCGTCTAGCGGTCCTTAGTATATATTAATCTAGCTTTTTCGTAGGGCTACTTATACTATTTTTACTTATAGATCCTAGAGGAATTGCCCTACTTAGAAGGATATAGCTACGTCGATTATATATAGTACTAACCGACTATTTAAGTAGAAGATATCGACGACGATTTCTTAGTTAAAGTTAAGCTTATTACGTAATTTAAACTTAAATTTACGTAAGCTCTGCGCATTTATTTAGTATTAGTAATATATTTTTATTAACCACTCTAGCGCCCCTATTTTAATATTATTATTACTTAATTACTTTAGGAAGTTATATAGCCTCGTAACCGACGGGTACCTAAATCTCTAATATAGTTTTCTAAGCTTACTTTCCGTTAGGTAATTAATCGACTTAGTATCGTTAATAAGCTTTATAAACGTATACCCCTATTATCGTTTGACTATTTCGAAGTACTTATTACTAGAGATTCTGTTCCTCGTGTTATTAAATATAATACCTAGTCGATCTATATTTTTTAGATATAAGGGAAATAGGGTATTAACGGGTAAAATATAGAAAGTTATCGTTCCGAAGTACGTCTCTATTTTTATTATACTTAGGGCGACGATTTCCTTACTTAGGCCGAAACTAATCTTCGTAATACCTACTATTAACGTATTAAGTATTATTAGCGCGATCTTTTATAATACTTAGAATTGCCCTTTTTTTCTAGTTAATTATTACGATACCCTAGTATTTAGGATAATCCTATAGAAATTATCTAGGCCGTACTTTTCGCTTATATAAAATACTTATACGAGCTTAGTATTCGAGGGATCTAGGTAGTATAAAAAGGACCCCTCTAGCTGCCCTTAGATTTACTTAGTACTATATTCCTTTTCTTTAGATATTAAGAGAGATAACGTTTTCTTTTTAATCGTTAAGAGAATAGGCTTTGGCCCTATTAAATTCGCCCTTTTAGCCGCTTCCGTATCCGTTATCTAAGGGACCTTCCCTTACTATTTATAAATAAAAGCCTACTTATTAAGAGCTTCCGTTACCCTCTATTCGTTTAGCCTCGTATATCTTTTAGAAGCTAACGGGGCGAAAAAAGAGTAGTTAATATCGTCGATTTCGTTATAATCTAATTCGTTAGTATAGGGGGTAAGATCTTCCTTATTTTCTAAATCTTTTATAAGGGGTATATATTTTAAGCCGCTATTTTAGCTACTATCGCTAGGTTCCGTGCCCCCGGATCTACCCTTATATATAATAAGGAATTAGTTAAACTAACGAGGGCTAGTTTTACTATTTACTACCCTCGACTTTTTATATTATTTATATAATTTAGTACGCTCTTTCTTAGAATAGTTACTTAATTAATATCTATTCTTTTTATAAATATAGTATTACTTTTTCTATTACCCTACCTATAAGTTAAATCTTTACCTATTTAACGAATCTGGGCCTCTTTACTAGTAATTACCGTATCTAGCCTCTTTTCTTTTCTTATTATACGTTCGATCGACCTAATATTACTGATAAAGGCCGTTATATATTTAGAAATAGGTTTAGCGCGGTATTTTTATTTTAATATTAAAGCTAGATTTTAGCCTCGAGTAGAGCGTCTCGTAGTCTTCGGGTACTTAGTATAGGGCGATTTTTACCTCTAGTATATACTAAACTATAATATAAAAATATCCGACTTTCCGCTCGTTTATCCCCTTATTTAGCTAGGTTTTTACTAGCTTATCGATTCGATTAATAAGCTCTTTAAGGATCTCTACTCGTAATTTACCCTCTATTATCCTAGCTATAAATATAAAAGAAATCGCTCGTAGTTTAAATAGGAGCTCTAGGTTCTTATCGTAAGTCTTAAAGCGGCTTCGGATTGCGTTAATTATACTAAGAAAGTCGTTTTGATTAAAATTACGTACTGCTTTATAATAGTAATTAAAGGCTTTACTTACGAGTACGATATTAATTACCGAATAGTACTAGTGTTCCCTAATTCTGACTTTTTTATAATAATCGTAAAATATCGTTAGGGTTTTTAATAAGACCTTATACTTCCCCCCAGAGTATAATTTCTCTTTTAAGAAGATCTTTTTAAAGTTTATAAATTGCTTTATATTTATTATTAGATTTTTAGTATTTATATACGATCCCTGCGTCGCTGCGTACTATTAGTAACTTTAGGTCGTTTATTTCTTTTTTCATTAGCCGATCGGCGCCGAATTTCGTATTAGTAGCGGTAATAAGTTATAGATCGAAATAGGCAGAATTATTAATTATCGTACTTCTAATACTATATTTTGCCCCGGTATATCTTTTTATAACGATAGATTTCTGTTAGTAATTATAGGGAGGAAATCTAGGTCGTTTACCCTTTTTTTAAATTCGTTAAAGCGATTATATACTCTATTAACCTATACCTAGTTCTATAGTACGAATTCCTCCTCTATAATTATCGCTATTAGTATTTCGTATAGCTCTTATAATTATAATTACGCTAATAATACCCCTCGCCCGTAAAGGAATTTATTAACTACTTTTATAATTCCTAGGCTTATATTTACGAACTATTTATCTAGCTAGTAGCTAAGGTCGTCTGCGATTTTATAAAATAGGGGTTGCCCCTATAGCCCCTTTTTCTCGTAGACCTTAGTTAAATAGATTAATACTGCGTTAATTTACTTATTATTAAGCTAATCCGCGATTCTATATATCCACGTCCCCTAATAGTCCGGGTTAATATTTACTTACTTATAAGGGATTAGGATTCTATTTAGGATCGGGTTTCGTCCTCTTTTTCCTTACCCTAACTTATTAAGGGTCATACTCTAGCTTATACCTATATTAGTGGTTATTAGCGTATTTAATTTTAACGGGGATATATCTAATCCGCGCGCTAGTTATAATAAATCTGTGCTTTTACTACCTAACGAATTTATCGGGGTCTAAGAAATTCCCGCTTCCTCTTACTATCTTATTACTACTCTCGTTTTTACTATTTTTAATAATTACTACTACTTTTCTAAATCGCTAGCTATTATACTTATTAAGATCCTCTTTTTTATTTAGTATAAAAAGGTAGGTTTTAGTAGTTCTTTTTTATAATAGTAGCGGTAGACGTTTATATTATTATAAAAAGATATAATAATTAGTCTTAGGATCTTTACCGGTTTCCGATTTTTATTATCCCGTATACTTCTAGCCTCTTAAGCCTCGTACTCTTTATAATCTCTTAATAGCTTCTTTTTTTAACCTACTTCTTTTAGGATAGTATTTTATAAGAATAGTTAAAAATAGACGCCATATGGCTCGTAAAAGAGCTATATAAGCTATTAAAAACTATATAGGCCGTTAAGTATAGTTAATAAAGTTAAGCTCTCCTTTTTATAAAATCGTAAGTTTTAAGGACTTACCGAAAATACCTATTTATTGCTCGTACGCGGTAGGATTAAATACTTTAAAAATCTTATCTTTTACGGCCTCTTAGTACCCTATTTTATATCTTTTAAATAGTTTTTTTTATAGCTTAATTACGGTTAGGTAATTATCGCTTACTAGCGATCCCTTTTATTACTTAGTTAATTTCTTAAAATTAGTAATCTCGCGCCGGGAGCTAATATAAAAAGAAGCCCTTTAGTAGCCCTCTAAAGAATTCTTTTTCCTCCCCTCAGATCCTCGTCCTTTTAGCCTTTTCTTAAGTTAATAATAACTCTAGCGGGAGGTTATAGGACTACTTTAAAGTAGCCGCTTTTTTTTTAGGTTAATCTCTAAGATCTATAATATTCTTAACTTAATATTATTAGGACCTCTAAATCCCCTCTTTTTTTATTAAACCGTCCCTTATATTATATTCCTAAGTAATACTTAGGGGGTAATTAAAGGAGCTACGAGGAGGTCGTTTAGATCGCGGGCTTAAGGTCGTACTTATAAAATCCTCGTAATAATAGATTTTCCTATATACTATAAATCTCTTAGTTTAATAGCTCTTATAGGGTTACTTTTATTACTAAATAAGAATATTTACGTTTAGAGATCCCTTTTTTTAATCGCGCGGTGCTTTTTTATATTATATTATTAAGCTCGTTCGTCGCGCTAATTAATTAAGTAGGTAGTTATTACGTAGGTATTTCCTTTTTTTAATTTAACTAGTTAATATCTAATTACGGGCCGGCTATAAAAAAGTCGTTTAATAAAAAAGCTACTCGGGGCGATAGTAAAAAGCTTGTTACTTAAATAGTTCTATTAATTAACGTGTTTTAATATAATAAACGTCGACCTCTCGTAAGTAGTAAAGGGCTACGATTACTTAATTCCGTGCGGTATTTAAGAATTGCCTCCTTTTTTATCTACTTTTATAAGGTTAATTAATATAAATCTCTTATCCTATATAGTATTAAGAGGTCGTCTCTTTTACGTAACGAGATACCTTACTAATCTATAATAATAGAATTTAATTACTAATTAGTATTAATATCCCTATTATAGGGTAGTTAGTTCGAACTATAGTTAATAAAGAGATTAATTAAACTATATAAATATCTACGTAGTAGGTGTAAAAAGGAGGTTCTAACTATAGGTTAGGCTGGCTATAATAATCGTAAATAGGGCCCCCAATTGGCCCCTGCGCAGTCGGCTGTATGCCGCGGTCGAATTAGACTTCTAATCCGACAATAGCCCCGGCAAGACCCTAGCGTGGCCAGGTGGCTTGCAGACCATAGGAACTTTGTGTGGATGTGGGCTTTGAAGTGCGATGATGAATTTGGTAAGATCATCATGATGTGTGCAACTGCCTGAAAACGAGAACACAGAGTTCCATTCATGTGGTTAATATTAGGCGGTTACTTCTTGGGACATTAGGTCATTGAGTAGATTGCTCAACAATATAATGACTGCATGTTTGACACACCTTCTATATCCTCTTTTGCGTTCTCTTGCTGCAACAAGTATTGCTGCAAGCTGGCTTGCTTCCCTATTGAAATGTGAAAGACACGCTGCCAGTCAATACATCATATCTGTGATCCCAAAATTAGCATAGACTTGAAGTTCCGAACTCCTGGTTACTATAGGCGAACAATAATGATATTAACAGTGAAAGTGGCTTCGGGGTATTGCCATCCAAGGTGCAGATATGGGATAGCCTAAGTGATGGTAAGAGCGAGCGGCTTCACCTGGGCTGGAGCGGGTCTGGCGGCAAAGCCATTCGCGAAAGGGGTTTATTCGCATGAGTGGCATCTAGATTTCATTTGCGTCGGTTTCCATGGCTTCTGGACATATTAATGGCTCAATTTGCGGGCTTTGTGGCACGAAAATCCTTTATTCTTGTGTGTCCTCTTTCTCCTTGAACGAACCTGAGACCCTTCTTCTTCATCATCTCCTTCTCGGACTGCACCTCGTTCTCGCGTCTTAGAATCCCGCGTCTTGGGCTGCTTTCTAAATCTGACACTTCGCCACAGACCTCGCACACCAAATTTTCAACTGCCCTTGCCCTCACCTCTAGATCATCTTCCTCCGCCTCTTCGCTGGAAAATGATTCTCCCTCTCCTCTGACCCTACCATGACGATCTTGTTGCCGACATAAGAGGAAGCAGACAATTCTTTTCATATAACAAGTACTAATAACTACAATCCCCAGGCGAGGGTGCTGAGAATACATTGAGCACTCTATCAAGGCCCGCGCCCGAGTGTCTACTACATTCAGTTTTCGCCTGCTTACTGCCTCCGTGGTTTCGTGTCGTGCTATCGCTTCATGAGTCGTTTCTTGTAGGCCGGTTCCTGTCCCCTATCGTCATCACGGCCGGACTTCTTATGCGGCTTCCCTCTGCCCCTCGTCTGAGAAACCGACGTGGACCTGGGCCGCTTTCCTGCCGCTCTGCTTTCCTGTTGTTCTTGCTGCTGCCCCTGCTTCTCTTGCTGCCCCTTCACCTTTTGCGGCATGGACGTATTGATCCCGCCCGACTCCTGAAGTCGATCATTGTTCTCCTTTTGCAGATCCTGGATTTGATCGTTCACCGCCTCCGGGTCACACGGCACAAGCTTCCCGTCCTCGGTCAAGAAGATGCCATTCTCAAAGTCGGTACTCTCGGTCTTGACCCGGTCCAGGTTGATCAGACAACACCTCGAAGACGTGTCGTATTCGAGGGGAAAAGGGCCGTAGGTCATCTTATTCAATACGGCTTTTCCCTTCCACGACAGTTTGTTCTTTCGAATTGTCAGCCCCAGCTTGCCGTCACCGAAGTCATGTAGCTGTAAGCAGAATTCCCAGTGGCCTTTGGTAGGCGGCGCTAATTCGAGAATGTCGTAGCAACACGTTGCTGGAACGTGGTCCCATTTGGCAGAGGCTTGAAGCTGAGGGTCACAGACGATCTTGAGCCTCGTCGTCCCGCTGTAGCGCTTTCTAAAGTAATGGGGACCATCCTGCCAGATCGAGCATTTGTCAGTGGGAAAAGCAAAATGGTTGATCGGCATCTAGCAACGCACGTCCATAGACCGGGTTGAGAACGCGAAGACCAAAGTGAACACCTGGAGTTCAGGGGAAATCTTACAGAATCAAGAGCCAGAAAGGCAGTATTATCCCAGCTTATGAAGCTGCCATTAGCGCCCTTCAACGGGCGACCTGTTTGGAAACCGAAAGCAGCGCCTCTGTCAATGAATTCCTTTGCCATAATATTATCGACCGCCGCAAGAGCAGCGCCTTTGCTGATGTTGAAAGAGCTGTCGAGACGCAGGACGTATTAGCAACTTACTCATCTCCGAACCTTGTGGAATTTCGAGTTCCCAAACTACATACTCTTTCTCACCCACCGCCTCGTAAAAGAGGAACGGCTCGTCAATCTTGAGTTGAGCACAAACTTGCTGAAGATTCGCCTGCACTAGAACGTTCTTGCCACTGCCGCCAGACAGAACTATCTTGACGTTCGAGCCCAGGGCGACAGCAGCGTCAATCTTCTTCCTGGCGAGTCTTAGAGGGGTTTCTAGCCCGTCGAGGAAGCATTGCCTGGCATCGGTAGCGCGTAAGTGTACTGATATACTACCGTGGTTGTCTGGATCTTCTGCGTGCAAGACCATGCTCGCGAATAGGCCTGTCTGGAGCCTCTTGATCTTCAAATGAAACATTTCCAAAAGATCTGCTCGTTGGCTTGGGAGTAGAGTCGATTTGAGTGACTTTTCGGCGTAATTTGTTGCAAAATCATCAACTCTTTTCTCCCATAGTTGTGTACCGCCATGAGCGGCTGATCGATCGTGTATCAGACGTGGCTCTGTGGATGAATATATCGAGAACGTGACCGGACTTACTGAAGGGTTCCCCAACTTGAAAATAATTCAACTCATCGCCACTCCGTCGTACTGCGCTGAATATGCAGCCGTTCTGCGCTACCGCGGTCAATATCTCTCTAGGCCAAGATCGTAAACTCGCGAACATCGCTACAGCTGACTCACCATCGTGTGACCTCCAAAATCAAGAAACACCAGATGACAAGGCTCGTCCACTTTAGTGAGGATCTGCTTCATGTGACGCGGGCTCGAGAAGAGAAAGTGAGCCGACGCCAGACTCTCCACATGAAGCTTGATGCGACCGTGTGCTTTTGTAAACGTATTAGACTCCATCATGACGGCGGCAATCAGGTTCTCGTAGTTGGAAAGCTCCTGGGCGGTCCAGTGCGCTGGATGCGACAGGCCAATCTCGTCAATATGAAGCGCGCGATCGGTGCAGAAAGTTGTCACCTCCTGGAATACAGTCCTCACGATGGCTTCAAGGGCCCTGCGTATCCGCTTCTCCATGCCTGTGAACTTTGCCAAGAGGCCATCGAGGAGTGGGTTGCCGGTCTCGCGGTCTTCGCACAGGAACCATTTTGAGGGAATGGGCGTGCAGCTCTGGTTGTACACCTCGCCCGTGTACACTATGCCGCCTCGATCGTCGACGTAGAGAGTTGAGTTGAAAGCGCCGGTCTGATAGCGGATGTCATGTCCAGGAACCGCGCCGTGGTTCCAAATTGGGTGCAATTCCTTGGTCTTGCGGATGCAAATGGTTGCACGTATGGCGGTGCTGCCCCAGTCTATGCCCAGGATGCTGTACGTCGCGAAGACAACGGCCGGTCAGTTTATGAGATATAAATTACGATTCAATGATGGAATGAAAGGTGTTGATATGGTGATGAGTAAGGTTATGGAGGACTTACGCTGCCTCTGACCTAGTGCGAGCATTGGACATGGGAAGCGGGATGTGACCACTCGAGCTGTCACAGTGGCTGTTTTGAGATGACGTCTCTGGCCTGAATGAGGCTTACATAGGTTGGCCTTGTAGGCAGTATTTACACTTAAGACGCGTGCAACACGAGTTGTAAGATTTCTGCGCGCAGGTTGAAAAGCGGCGTTAAACCTGGGAGTGAAGCTTCATGAGCACGTCCGTCGTCGCACTGAAAATGATGAATGAGGTGAGAATACGGATAGGTGAGGGTGGGTCGGCCTATGTTCTGAAGCACGTCCCCTTTTGCGGGAATCGCTGTTGTTGTCAGCGACTTGTGAGGTTACTGGCTGGGACGTGGGATAAGGTAGGATCAAGTATATCAGAACCTTGAGGCGGGTAAGGATATGAGAAACAGCGGTAAGGACAGGAACTTGTACAAAGGCAGAATTACTCCACTGGGCGAAGTGAGGAACGCTGGTATGGCGAGTGGAAGATTTGCTAAGGGACAAACGCAGCAGCAGTGTATCTGAAGTGCAGGCTTTCTGACCAACCTGCACACTGGTCAAAGACGCGACTTTTCGCGACGCGGCTAGCTGCCTATAGTGAATAGGCCAGGGGCCCCATTTGTTTTACGCAAGGTAGGGGTATCGGCCAACATTACATGCTCTGTTCCACATGTATCCGTACCGATGCATTCCAAAAAGGAGGTCGGGCAGCGTTTGACTTTACACTGAGTGCACCTGGGCTTTTGTGACTAAGTAGCTGACCCCGCCAGTATTCTTTTGAAGTGAATGGGATGCCACCTCTTTCGCAAGTTACTTCAAGAGTGTCGCATCTCTAATCGTATTTAATGGAGGTCTTCAAGTCATCTTTTATTTTCTGTCGAGAATGACGTTTCTTAAGTTCATCCTACAACCTTACCTTCTTTTTCCTCGTTCATGCCATTACAAGCTCAGTAAAAACTCCACAAAAGTCCGTCGCCTGCCTTTCAAAATTCACGATAGCGTGACATGCACAACAACGTAGCCAATCACTTGGTAACGGCAGACTTCAAGACTTGGGCAACAGCCCGATTCCCAGCCCTCCCCAGAACTTGGGGGCCGACGGGCGATTTCTACCTTATCCCGGCATCAACTCAATCTTTAACTTCCTTGAATCGCTTCGGAGATGACACCCAAAGCCGAAATGCTACTACCCTCATGGGAATGCTACCCTCGTCAGTCAATGAAAGATACCTCGCGAGAAGACACGCAGTGTAAGTATGCGGGCGCGCTTACCTGGCTTCCATAAAACCCAGTGATGGCCTCTCCAGGACCTGTGGTGACTAGAAACGAAGTATTGCTTGGCAGGTTATCTTGAATGGAGAAGAAGCAGCTCCTTCCTCGATTCGTGGACACCTCAACGTGATTACTTCAGCGCACATCTCTTGCCGGGGAGTCTGGACAACGGACAGGTGAACATGGGCAACTCACCTTGAATGCAGCTATGAATCCTTCTTCCACCATCCATGTGTAAGCATCTTCAGGGTCAACGTTTTCCTGGAGAATTTCGACCGCATTGATGAGTTCGCCTCCTGCTCCATCGATTTCAAAAATGATTTCCTTTGTCAAATCTCCAGGCATTTGGCAACCGAACGTTCTATCGCGTTCTGGAACATTGTATGTGAAGTCGATGCGGTATATGCCGGCGCGGCCCAGGACGACTCTGATATTATTGAGTGTTCGAAGGTGGGCACCACCTGGGCCGCCGAAGGAGGTCCAAAATAGTGGTTTGAATCCGTCCAAGTAATGTTTCCTAGGGGCGAAAGAAGTTTCATTCAAGCAGAGGTCTGGTCCCGGGACCTCAGGGTACCACATCCCCATATTTCTCAATCTGTTGTCATCCTGTGCTAGTCTTGCGATAGATGAAGAATGGGGAAAGATAGCCAAGCTCACAATTTTGCAACCCTGTGAAGTCAGCATACTTGCATGGGACAAAGCTCACAAGGTCCACTTGACTCACATCAAATCCAATATCAAGGTAGTTGATGCGCTCGCCTACATTGAAGCGCAGTGTCTTGAGCGACGTCTCCGGAATGCCGAGCCAGTGGGAGGTGTCGAAATTCTGATTGATGCATTGCAAAGCTTGAATCCCCCTTTCTCCCACAGCTAGCTTGAAGCCGCTTATGTCTGAAATCTCCACGGACTGCTCAGTAGTAGTTCTGTAGCCTATTTGACGAACATCGCCTGCGGCCGTGGTAAACTTCAGTCCAGCGATGTATAGAATCTCTCCTACGGGAATAGACCAGATAGAAACCATCGATAGGTCTTCAGGGATGGTCAGGCGGTACGTTTCGCGGAGAAGGCAACCCTTATCCAAGTGGGAGTGGTGTGGCCCGCTCGGTCTCTCCCACAAGTCTCCCGACACTTTTAAATGCTGGGTCGAGCCTTGCTGCTGGGAAGGTTCTGAACCACTGTCGATCCATTGGAAGTCCAGAGCTGCCACAACTTTCTGGGCCAGATTCCAAACACGAACTCTATTCTGGAGGCCGGGACCTATGTGCGCATTGTTGGTTCGACGATACAGCCATCTCCAGTCCCGAGGCTGAGCCCCGTCCTGGGATTCAAAAAGCCATGAGCGGTCTGACTTATGTTTGAATCTCGAGGCCCAGAACTGTTGACTATTGAAAATCGTCCAGAACGAACGTGAGGACAACCGGAGGTTCAATACATCCAAAGTCGGTAGGCAAATAGCGATCGCTGACCGTAGCTCTTCTGGGAGCGCATAGAAGCTGTCCCGTTCTGGTTCTGGGGCTGCAGCATTGGAAATAGGCCCTTCTGGACTTGGCGGCTCTTCGGGTGCCTCAGTGAGCAAGTGGTGTGCCTCTTCAGCTTCGTACGGATTGGCGCTGAGAACGGGGTCGGGGTCCATGCAGTCCCGGTCGGAAAATCTGTCCTCGAACGGAAAGTGGTGTTCATTATCGACGATACTGGCTCCCCCGTAGTCGTGGCCCCAGCTGATACCTACTGACAATAGCGGAAATGGGAGTGATTCGCAGACGTCGAACAGTCTCAATAAGGGAACTGGACTCGGATGGAAGGCTTTCTCTAAGAGGTCCCAGCAGGCTTCATGGAAAACAAAGCCGTGTCTTCCGTTGACTGGCGGGAAGCCCATAGCACCAAATTGGTCTTCATCTGTACTGTCGTAGGTTGGGTCATCCCAACGACGCTTGAGGTCGACTGGGGCGATGAATGCGCCCCTTGCCGGATCATCGTATAAGCCAACACCGGTGAGAATGACGCCATTTGGACTTGAAGTGACTTCGGATCAAATTAGGATGCTTACTACTACCAAAAACAAACTCAGAGCGCTTACCTCCACGGAACTGATTCAGCCAAGAAACGCTGCCTGGTGCATCGACGACGATCCATCCACAGAGAGTGCACGAGCATATACGGGGACTCATGCTCGTTGTGACGTGGGAAAGGAACTTGGCAAGAATACACGGCAAGTTAGTTTGGAACATTGAGCGGTTGCCTGGGAAGGTTCCATTTTCGCTGCAGGCCCGATCAGGAAAATGTTGGGCCCGTGCCGTCGCCTCGAAACCTGGACCTGAACATGGACGGTACCTTGCTGCTTAGGCTGCGATCGTCTACCATTCCATTAAATTGTCTTGTTCATAATACGCTAGTCTTCGTAAACTTGAAGATGATTCTAGTTACTATTTTATCTAAAGATATACTGATACTTGATTCCATCCCACGGGCATGTTATCTGTGACTGTCGGTGTCTCTATCGATGTTTCTTACTATCGGATTAGAAGTCTAATTCGACCGCGGCATATAGCCGACTGCGCAGGGGCTAATTAGGGGCCCTATTTACGATTATCGTAGCCAGCCTAACCTACGGTTAGAACCTCCTTTTTATACTTACTACGTAGATATTTATATAGTTTAATTAATCTCTTCGTTAACTACGGTTCGAACTAACTACTTTATAATAGGGATACTAATACTAATTAGTAGTTAAATTTTATTATTATAGATCGGTAAGGTATTTCGCTACGTAGAAGAGACGACTTTTTAATACTATATAAGATAGGAGATTCGTACTAATTAACCTTATAGAAATAAATAAAAAAGGAGGCGATTTTTAAATACTATACGAAATTAAGTAATTATAGCTTTTTACTACTTACGAGAGGTCGACGTTTATTACGTTAAAATACGTTAATTAACGGAACTACTTAAGCAACTAGCCTTTTACTATCGCCCCGAGTAGCTTTTTTACTAAACGACTTTTCTATAGCCGGCCTATAATTAGAAATTAACTAATTAAATTAGAAAAAAGAAATACCTACGTAACGACTACTTACCTAATTAATTAGCGCAATGAACGAGCTTAATAATATAATATAAAAGAGTACCGCGCGATTAAAAAAGGGGATCTCTAAACGTAAATATTCTTATTTAGTAATAAAGGTAACTTTATAGGAGTTATTAAGCTAAGAGATTTATAGTATATAAAAAAGTCTATTATTACGAGGATCTTATAAGTACGACTTTAAGCCCGTAATTTAGATAACCTTTTTATAACTCCCTTAACTACCCCCTAAGTATTATTTAAGAATATAATATAAAGGACGGTTTAACGAGAAAAGAGGGGATTTAGAGGTCTTAATAATATCGAGTTAAGAGTATTACGGATCTTAGAGATTAACTTAAAAAGAAAGTAGCTACCCTAAAGTAGTCCTACGACCTTCCGCTAGAGTTATTATTAACTTAAGAAAAGGCTAAAAGGACGAGGATCTAAGGGGAGGAAAAAGAATCCTCTAGAGGGCCGCTAAAGGGCTTTTTTTTATACTAGCTCCCGGCGCGAGATTACTAATTTTAAGAAATTAACTAAGTAATAAAAGGGATTATTAATAAGTAATAATTACCTAACCATAATTAAGTTACGAAAAAGACTACCTAAAAGATATAAAATAGGGTACTAAGAGGCTATAAAAAATAAGATTTCTAAAGTATCTAACCCTACTACGTACGAGCGATAAGTAAGCATTTTCGGTAAGTTCTTAAAATCTACGATTTTATAAAAAGGAGGGCTTAACTTCGTTAACCGTACTTAATAACCTATACGGTTTTTAATAGCTTATATAGCTCTTTTATAAGCCGTACGGCGTTTATTTTTAATTATTTTTATAAAATACTACTCTAAAAGAGGTAGGTTAAAAAAAGAAGCTATTTAGAAATTATAAAAAGCACGAGGCTTAGGAGGCTAGAAGTATATAGGATAGCGGAAATTAAAAACTAATAAAGATCCCGAGACTAATTATTATATCTTTTTATAGTAATATAAACGTTTACCGCTACTATTATAAAAAGGAACTACTAAAACCTACCCTTTTATACTAAACAAAAAGGAGGATCTTAGTAAGTACGATAGCTAGCGATTTAAAAAGGTACTAATAATCGCTAGAAATAGTAAAAATAAGAGTAGTAGCGAGACGGTAAGAGGAAGCGGGAATCTCTTAGACCCCGATAAATTCGTTAGGTAGTAAAAGTACGGATTTATTACGACTAGCGCGCGGATTAAATATATTTTCGTTAAGATTAAATATATTAATAATTATTAATACGGGTATAAGCTAGAGTACGATCCTTAGTAAGTTAGGGTAAAGAAAAAAAAGACGAAACCCGATTTTAAATAGAATCCTAATCCTTTATAAGTAGGTAAATATTAACCCGGACTATTAGGGGACGTAAATATATAGAATTATAGATTAGCCTAATAATAAGTAAATTAATACGGTATTAATCTATTTAACTAAAGTCTATAAGAAAAAGGGGCTATAGGGGTAACCTCTATTTTACGAGATCGTAGACGACCTTAGCTACTAGCTAGACGAATAGTTTACGAGCATAAGCTTAGGAATTACGAAAGTAGTTAATAAATTCTTTTATAAGCGAGGGGTATTACTAGCGCAATTATAATTATAAGAGCTATATAAAATATTAGTAGCGATAATTATAGAGGAGGAATTCGTATTATAGAACTAGGTATAGGTTAATAGAGCGTATAATCGCTTTAACGAATTTAAAAAAAGGGTAAACGACCTAGATTTCCTCCTTATAATTACTAATAGAAATCTGTTATTATAAAAGGATATACCGGGGTAAAATATAGTATTAGAAGTACGATAATCGATAATTCTATCTATTTCGATCTATAACTTGTTATTATTATAAATACGAAATTCGGCGCCGATTAGCTAATAGGAAAGGAAGTAGACGACCTAAAGTTATTAATAGTACGTAGCGACGTAGGGATCGTATATAGATACTAAAGATCTAGCGGCAAATATAAAGTAATTTATAAACTTTAAAAAGATCTTCTTAAAAAAGAAATTATACTCTAGGGGGAAGTATAAGGTCTTATAAGAAACCCTAACGATATTTTACGATTATTATAAAAAAGTCGGAATTAGGGAATATTAATACTATTTAGTAATTAATATCGTACTTATAAATAAAACCTCTAACTATTATTATAAAGCGGTACGTAATCTCGATCGAAACGACTTTTTTAGTATAATTAACGTAATCTAAAGCCGCTTTAAGACTTACGATAAGAACCTAGAGCTCTTATCTAAACTACGAGCGATTTTTTTTATATTTATAGCTAGGATAATAAAGGGTAAATTATAAGTAGAGATCCTCGAAGAGCTTATTAATCGAATTAATAAGCTAGCAAAAACCTAGCTAAATAAGGGGATAAACGAGCGAAAAGTCGGATATTTTTATACTATAGTTTAGCGTATATTAGAAATAAAAATTACTTTATACTAAGTACTTAAAAACTACGAGACGCTCTATTTAAGGCTAAGATCTAGCTTTAATATTAAAACGAGAATGCCGTGCTAAACCTACCTCTAGGCATACGACGGCCCTTATTAATAATATTAGGTCAATTAAACGTATAATAAGAAAGGAAAAGAGGCTAGATATAGTAATCGCTAATAAGGAGGCTTAGATTCGTTAAATAAGTAGAGATTTAACTTATAAGTAGGGTAATAGAAGAAGTAATATTATATTTATAAAAAGGATAGATATTAGTTAAGTAACTACTCTAAAAAAGAGCGTACTAAATTATACGAATAGTATAAAAAGTCGAGGGTAATAGACGGTAAAACTAGCCCTCGTTAGTTTAACTAATTCCTTGTTATATATAAGGGTAGATCCGGGGGTACGGAACTTAGTAACGGTAGCTAAAGTAGCGGCCTAAAGTATATACCCCCTATAGGAGATTTAGAAAATAAAGAAGATCTTACCCCCTATATTAACGAATTAGATTATAACAAAATCGATAATATTAACTACTCTTTTTTTACCCCGTTAGCCTCTAGAAGATATACGAGGCTAAACGAATAGAGGGTAGTAAAAGCTCTTAATAAGTAGGCTTTTATTTATAAATAGTAAGGGAAGGTCCCTTAGATAATAAATACGGAGGTAGCTAAAAGGGTAAATCTAATAGGGCCGAAGCCTATTTTTTTAATAATTAAGGAGAAGACGCTATCTCTCTTAATATTTAAAAAAAAGGAATATAGTACTAAGTAAATCTAGGGGTAGTTAGAGGGGTCCTTTTTATACTACTTAGATCCCTCGAATACTAAGCTTATATAGGTATTCTACGCGAGTAAAAGGTACGGCTTAGACGATTTTTATAAGATTATCCTAGATACTAGGGTATTATAATAGTTAACTAGAGGAAAAGGGCAATTCCAGGCGCTATAAAAGACCGTGCTAGTAATACTTAATACATTAACTGCGGGTATTATAAGGATTAGTTTTAGCCTAGGTAAGGAAATCGTTACCCTAGGTATAGTAAAAGTAGAGACGTACTTCGGAATAATAACTTTTTATATTTTACCCGTTAATACCCTATTTCTCTTATATTTAAAAAATATAAATCGACTAGGTATTATATTTAATAATACGAGGAATAGAATCTTTAGTAATAAGTACTTCGAGATAGTTAAACGACGATAGGGGTATGCGTTTATAAAGCTTATTAACGATATAAAGTCGATTAATTACTTAATAAAAAGTAAGCTTAGAATACTATACCGGAGATTCGGGCACCCGTCGGTTACGAGGCTATATAACCTCCTAAAGTAATTAAGTAATAATGATATCGAAATGGGGGCGCTAGAGTAGTTAATAAAAGTATATTATTAATGCTAAATAAATGCGCAGAGCCTACGCAGATTTAAGTTTAAATTGCGTAATAAGCTTAATTTTAACTAGGAAATCGTCGTTAATATCTTTTATTTAAATAGTCGGCTAGTACTATATATAATTGACGTAGCTATATCCTTTTAAATAAGGCAATTCCTCCGGGATTTATAAGTAAAGATAGTATAGGTAGCCCTATGAGAAAGCTAGATCGATATATACTAGGGACCGCTAGACGGTATTAGAACCGACGCTAGTACTAGCTTTAAGTTAATAGAGTTTAGGGATAATATAACGGCCTATAGTATATAGCTAAAAGTCATACTCGTTAAAGCGTATTATAGTATTAAAAAGGTAAAAAGGGCATATTAGTAGTTAAAAAGGGCGTTTAGAATTATTAAAAAGGAAAATCCGGATTTTACTAACGACGAATGCCTCTAAATAGTACTTAAATACTATAACGATATTATAGGGCCTAACGGACTTATACTAACGCTATTAGT
Organism: Colletotrichum lupini; assembly: GCF_023278565.1. Lineage (NCBI taxonomy): Eukaryota > Fungi > Ascomycota > Sordariomycetes > Glomerellales > Glomerellaceae > Colletotrichum > Colletotrichum lupini. Next base: position 6,649,702 of record NC_064672.1, read on the forward strand.
ATTTAAAGTATATTTAAGAACGACCTTAGTATTAGGCCTCGCCGGTTAGGCCTCGTTAGTTAAGGGATAGCTTAGGGGGGTATAAAGAGGGGGACTAAGTAATAAAGGAGTAGCTTAGGTATATATAGAGCGCTAGTAGTATACCTCGAGGGAAGGGCAGATTTTAGTAATTCCTCTTTTAGACCCTAATAGTAGTTAGCCTCTATAAGCTTCTTCCCTATGTCGTATACTTATTAATAATTTAAAATCTTTATTTACGAAGGGGACTAGGCTAGAAGCTTAAAATATTAATAAGAACGAGACGTAGCGAGAGAGCGTAGTCGGTACTATAATAATAAAAAAAAGACGACTCTTTTCTATCGGACCCCCTAGAGTCGCCTCCTCCTTAGTAAACGATATAAGAACGAAGCGTAGTAGAACTATTAACATAATAGCGACGTAAAAGGACCGTATTGCTAGGAATATTAACGAATTTCGAATAAAATAGCGAACCTCTTACCCTTATTTACTAATACCTAAACCGAACGATAAGTAATAAGCTAGTAAAACTATAAGAATAAGAACGATAATTAGAGAAAGAAATTCTTATTATAACGTACGAAAAGCGCCTACGTAAAAGACGAGTAGATTTAAAATACTTACGGAGCTCCTTAAATAGCCCGGCCCCCGCGCTAAGGGCTACGGTTTTAGCTATAATAGCCTCGGACGTTAGCTTTAATATAAATAAAAACGTAAACCCCTAGACTAAGGATAGTTTAATAAGTAAAGCCGTACCTAAAGCGCCGCTCGAGCGATAATAAAGCGACGAGTTCGTACTACCTAAGCCCCTATTTACTAGCTCCTTCCCGACTTAAATAAGCGCCGTAAGCGGAACGTTTACGTTTAAACCGCTATCCCTCCCTAACTTATTATATACTAGTAAATCGGTACGGGATCTATAGAGCTTCCTCTTTAACTATTACTATTACTTTAACCTATAGGCTTAATAAATAAGAACAGACTATAATAAAATAGTATATACGGTTAGCTACCTAAGTAGCGGTATAAAAACCTCTTAAATATACTATATCTTCGACTACTAAAAGACCCCCGGTTTTATAATAGACTAGGTTATATAGGAGGAACTAGAGACCTTCTTATAAGATAACCTATCTAATCCCGCTAGCTAAGGAATAGTAACGAGTATATAACTAAATAGCGCCTCGCAAGGCTAAAAAAAGAAAGTTAACGAGTTTATTAGCCGCATTAATAAGCTCGAAATAGAAATAGAATATATCCCGATAGAGAAATAGAGGATCTCTACGCTAATAAGTAAGCTACGGCCCGAACTACGCCTTATAATAATATCGTAAATAGAACTTCTGCGGACTTACCTATAGCTAGTATCGCTAATAAGACGTATCGAATAATCCTCGCTATTAGTAAGGAGCTTATAAACGTCCCCTAGGTAATATTCTAACTTAAACTCGAACGAGCTAGTAAGAAGATACCGGGGCGCTAATAAGTCGAATATATAAGGAATACGCCGTAACTTACTTAGTAAGGATACTATATATTATAATTATAAAGAGACTAGTTATATCGCAAGGGATTACCCGCGACCGCGGGAGTAGTATTAGTAATACTATAATTACGGTAAAACCGGGTACCTCGTTAATAACTACCCGAGCGTTATATACTATAAATATAACTAAAAGGGGCATAAGGCCGCTAGCTATTAATTAAACCTCGCCCTAGCTAAGTAGCGCAGACCGGTAACGAGCTCGAATACTATCTTAATAAGAAGAGTAGCTAGTAATTAATAAGGGCAGCGCTTAGATATCCTAACTTATATATACCTAAACTGCGCATAAGAGAAGCTAAGCGCCCTTATTAATTCGGGAGTAGAAGGGAACGTAGTTAGTATCGGGCTACTTAATAACTTTAATGCTAATTTACGAATTTACTTATCGCCGTAGTTAGTAAACGTCGAGGGTAAATAGATAGAGACGCTAAGAAGCTACTACCTATAGCTTCGAATTACTAATAGCAACTACGTAACGGAGATATAGCTATATCGCTTCGTAATAGCCAATATTATAGTACCTATACTTATGTTCGGTTTCCCCTAGCTAGAGGATGTTAACCCGCTAATTAGTTAGAAATAAAAAAAGTAGTAGTATTTAATTTACGAACGATATATCCGCTTAGATGCCCTAAAAAAGGGGCTACTAGATAACTTAGTTTCGGTAATACTCGCGCATATCGTAATTAACCTAGCTATAAATAGCGACGTAGTACTAGCGAGCGTAGCCGAGGACTAGAAGCTACGTTACTAAGACTTTAATAACTTATTCTTAAAAGAGAAGGCTATCTCGCTACTAAATAGAGTATCGTACGACTACCGTATCGAGCTAAACGACGCGGTACCTATCCCCTAAGGACCTATTTACTTACTATTAAACTATAAGCTCGAGATCTTATACAACTATTTAATAAAAATAGAGGTTAGGGGCTAAATACGCCCCTCTATAAGCCCGGTAGGAGTACCTATTCTCTTTATACTTAAAAAAAGAGGAGAGCTACGACTTTGCGTTAATTATAGAGCGATTAATAAGATTATATAGAAAAATAGAACGCCGCTACCGCTAATTAGAGAGATACTAAATAGACTATTTAATACCTCTATTTTTATAAAGCTAGACCTTAAAAACGCGTATTATTATATACGTATAGCCGAGGGTAATAAGTAAAAGACGGCTTTTCGTACTAAATACGGGTAGTTCGAGTACTTAGTTATACCTTTCGGGCTAACTAACGCGCCCACGACTTTTTAAGCGCATATTAATAACGTTCTAAGCGGCCTAGTTAATACTATCTATATCGTATACCTAGATAATATCCTAATATATAGTAACGACTACGTAGCATATAAAAAGCACGTACGTAGCGTATTATAAAAACTACGGTAATAGAACTTATATCTAAACAGTAGTAAATACGAGTTCTATATATTACGTATAGGATTCCTAGGGTATATCGTATCTAACGAAAGTATAGAAATAGAACCCGCGCGTACCGAAGCTATAGCAAATTAGCTATTTCTAAAGAGCGTTAAAAATATATAGACGTTCCTTAGATTTACGGGGTTCTACCGCAGATTTATTAGTAACTATACTAAGATAACGGCACCTCTAATAGACTTACTAAAGAAGGCAAAACCGGGATAATTAGAGCTACTAATACTAGCCGTAGAGTTATTTAAAAAGCTATTAGTAATATTTACTAACGCGCTAATATTATAATATTTCGACCCTACCCTACCCACACGGTTATAAATAGACGCTTCGGCTCGAGCTATTAGCTTAGTAATTACGTAATTATTTAAGGGTAATTAGTACCTAATTACTTATAGGTCGAGGAAATTAATAAATACGGAGAGCTACTACGGTATAAGAGACGCGGAGCTACTAACTATCGTAGACGTACTAAGGAACTAGTAATACTACCTCGCTTATAACTAAGATTAGGTTATAGTATTTATAAATTATTTTAACCTATAGTTCTTAAATATAAAAAAGAGACTAAATAGGAGATAGCTACGCTAGCTAGATAAACTCGTAACGTTTAATATCGAGATTAGGTTTAAGCTAGGTATAAAGAACTTAGCGGATAGACTATTACGAAGACTTAACTACGGTAAAAGTAGTAATAATAGCGGAGCGGAGGAGCTATTATTAAAAATAAGGGAAGACCTTTATAACGTTAGAAATATATAGGAGCCCCTTAGAGTCGTAGTAATAAAGTATACGAGGACGAGCTACGGGAGCGGCTCTTAAATAAAAGAAATAGTAAGTATTCTAAAAGCGGAACTAGTAGTAGTACGGAGAAGTAAGCGAAGGAGGTTAAGAGCTCTAGCTTAAGGGAACTCCGAGGAGTACCTCGAGAGGCGTAACGGGGCTATAAGCCTAGGGCGTTAGAGTTATAGTATAATACTTAAAAAGCTACTTAAGCTTATTATTAAAACTATAGATCGCGAACTACTCGTTTTACGGGACTCCGACGCAATAGGAGTACTTAAAATAGTATTTAATAAGGAGGGGTTATTAATAATAAGTTAACTACGGGCTGCTTAATAAGAGGACGCTTTTATAAGGGATAGGTAGTAAACTAAGAAGAACCGATAGCCTCGCTTAGCTAAGAAGAAGTAACGATAGAGCTAGGTATACGACTCTAAAGGGCTACTATATTACGGCGGCCGTACTTACGTACCGCTATATAAGGGGCTAAAGAGGGAGGTTATCGAAGTATATTATAATATGCTTACGGCAGGATATTATAGCGTAAAGCGGACAATAGCGCTACTAAAACGCTACTATTACTAAGATAGAGTAAGTAGGGATATAAAAAGTTATATTAATACTTATATAATATACTAGCGGACGAAGCCTCGTTATTATAAGCCGTATAGCTTATTACGCCCCCTGCCCACCCCGGTTAGGCTATAGTAGGAAATATCGCTAGACTTTATTACGGGCTTACTTATATTAATTACGCTAATCGAGAGGCGCCCCTACGACGCGGTACTTATCGTAATAGACCGATTTACGAAGTATAGCGTCTATATTACTACGAGGACGACCCTTATAGCCCAGGGATTCGTAGACCTCTTATTCGTAAAGATCTTTACTAAGTTTAGAATACCTAAAGGGATCGTCTCTAATAGGGGGTCGTTATTTATAAATAAGTTTTAGACTTATTTCTATTACTTTTTAGTAATAAAGAGGCGTTTTAGTACCGCGTTCTACTTATAAACGGACGGTTAAATAGAACGGTAGAACTAATACTTAGAGTAGTACTTTTGCTATTTCTATACCTAGGACTAATCGGATTAGGTATAGCGTCTTTACTTAGCCGAGTTTATATATAATAACGCCTAGTACTTAGTAATCTATAAAGCGCTTACTAAGGCCCTACTCGGGTTCCTACTTACGTACCCTATGTCGATCTTAACGGGGACTCGAGATAGTATATAGAATATCTCGGCCGAGGAGCGTATAGCCCGACTACGAGCTAATTAAAAAGCTCTACGACCCTTTATATAAAAAGCACGCGAGACGTATAAGCAATAAGCTAATAAAGCTAGGATAAATATATTATATAAAGTGGGCGACTAGGTACTATTATTAAGAAAGAATATTAAGAGGTAGCGTCCTAGCCGGAAGTTAGCTAATAAGTATCTAGGCCTATTCGAAGTTAAATTAATAGTTAGAACGGCGGGGGTTGCTTACTAATTAGAGATACTAACGTAGTATAGAATATACGATATGTTCTATATATCCTTACTCAAGCCGTATCGATATTACGAAGAAGCCCCTCGGAAGCCCTTACCTATCGGGGATATAGATAGGGAGCCACTTTACGAAGTAGAAGATATTATATAATATAGAGGGCCGAAGAGGAGGTAATAATACCTAATCCGGTAGAAGGGATATAGTAGCGACGAAGATACGTAGGAGCTAGCTAGGTATATTAAAGACGTAGCGTTAATTAGTATATATAAAGAACGAGTTTTAATTAAGTAGCGCGCCCTAGCTCTTAAGGAGCCTAATAACGTAACGAACTAGCTACTAACGACGAAAAAAAGGGGCTACGTAACTATAACTAAGTAGCGTAAACGCGCTAATTACTAACCGTTTTTCTAATCCTTACGATGCGCAAAAGGACCGCCCTTATTTATAAAAGGACCGCCCTTATACGCAAAAGGGCCGCCCTAGTTATTATTTTAGGGGTCGTTACGAAAGAAATAATCTCCCTATTATTAGCGAATCTATAAATAATTAGCTACGAACATAGAGCGTAGGCGGAGCGACTATATACTAACTAAAATATTATTAAAGCGGCGCACTTCGTTATAAATAGTACGAAATAGCGTAATTATAGCGTCGTTACGGGATAAAAACGTAGCGCGGGAGGAGCTCGTAGCTACCTTATCGTCGTCGTTATTAATAATAGGGGTCGAGCGGGCCTCTTTATTAGCGCGCTTAAGCGCCCTCTGCGCATTATTAATAGCGATTTAATAAGTTTATTAAAACTATAGAGTAATATTAGCGACCTGAGTAATAGTAATAATAAAGTAATAACGGAGTAATAAACCTCCGAATTATAAACGTCGTTATTAAAAGCGAGTATAGTACTCTAAAAAGTTCGTATTATAAATTCCGCGGACTTAGGGACCTAAGACGTTATTAATATAATACTTAAGAGAAGCGACGGAGTAGTAATAGTACTAAGCGCTTACCGTATTTTTATAAAAATAGTTCTGCGCGGTATATTTAATATAACGCACGCTAAATCCTAGAGAAGTATTAGATAAAGGAGCGAACTAGGGGCTATAAATTACTAACCTAGCTAATTATAATACTCGGCTTTTGGATCGAGCGCCTTATGCATAACGTAGGCGGGGTAGGGGAGCGGGCGCACCTAGCTAACCCCGATCTTCTTAGTATTCGCCTTTTTCTTCTTCTTAATAAGAGTCTATAATAGTTAATATAAGTAGCGCATAAGTAATAATATACGTACGAGGTTAGGGTAAGTAAAGGGGATATTAGGCTTTTTAAGTAAACCGCTACTACGGCTATTACTAAGCGTACTTATAGTACTAACGACCGTTCCGCTACTAATAATAATAACGCCGCGATTAGGGGCTATAGTTATACTAAAACGAGTTAGTAGCGACTATAAAACGACTCTAGAAAAGACTTACTTAGGCACGGGGAGTATACGAAAATAGGGATCTAAAAAATATTCGTTAGCTATAATATCTACGTAATAAGGGAGCAGCGCAGACGCTAATAAAAACAAGAAACTATATATAAAAAGGATAACTACGGATAAAAAAAAAGAGAAAAGGAATTCGGAATTATAGTAGCTTAGAAGGGGGTTAATATTAGTAAATAAAAGTAGGGCGACGACCGCCTAGGTACCGGTAGTTATAAAGACGGCCTATAAGTAGGAGCGACCCGGGTATAGAATTATAAGGCTATTATTTAGAATAAGGGGTCTATACTCGGGCCGACGGGCGCCGCTTATACCTACCCTCGTACTATATATCTAAGGACTTCTTAAGTAAGGGATTAACGTAGCGTATACGAACTATAAGTAGGCTTCGGGACGAAGCCTAGGAGAGGGAGTATTTTATTAAGCCTCGCTAGTTAGGCCTCGTTAGTTAAGGGATAGCTTAGGGGGGTATAAAGAGGGGGACTAAGTAATAAAAAAGTAGCTTAGGTATATATAGAGCGCTAATAGTATACCTCGAGAGAAGGGTAGATTTTAGTAATTCCTTTTTTAGACCCTAATAGTAGTTAGCCTCTATAAGCTTCTTCCCTATATCGTATACCTATTAACACTTAGCCTCGCTACTATTACTAAGTATAAGCTAACGAGCCTAAGTAGTTAAAAAAGTAATACGGGTACTACGTAAGGTAAGTATAAAAAGGTAAGTTAATAAAGTAATTACTATACGTAATAGGCCTAATATAGGGGATAATTTAAATATATTACTAAATTCGGATATATAAGTATAGCGCGAAATTACTTAATAGTAGGCTAGGCTATATAAGTTAATTTCTATTAACGAGCGCTCTTATATAGTTACGAGAGATCGCGACTAGTTACTTAAAGTGTTAATTATAGTAGTTAGACCGTACTATATAGATCCTAACGAGGTAATTTTTAACTTATAAAAAGAAGAAGAGCTAGGGGAAATTGTATAACCCGTAGTAGAGGTATAAGAAATTATCTTTAACAAAATCGTTATAGTAATACTAATAGACGACGAGGAAGAGGAAATTGCTAAAAGGGCACTAATACTATTAGTAAGACGTTATAAAAAATTACGATAGTAAGCCCTAACGCGGTAATTTATTATTGGCGACGAGGTAATTAATACTTTTTATATAGTAAAAGAGAAAGCCGATTTCGAGCTAATAGTTAAATTACGTAAAAAAGGTATAATTATAATTACTAAAAAGCCGTATAAGGGATTAGATTTTATTAAAGTAGATACTCTTTATAATCGAGGGGTCTATCGATTTATCTTATATAACTTAGAAAAATATACAAACCTCTGCATATTTAAATTACGAATAGTTCGTAAGATTAAAAGAAAAGGAATACCCTAGCTATATAAGAAGTTTAGATACGTAATTTAGGGGTACGGCGATATTAAAAAGGCGACGCTATTTATATAATCGCTTATTATATAGCGCTATAGCTAACGATTAATAATAGTATTAATAGTATTATTACGGAAAAAGGGATACGAGATTTAGAGCCGTGATATTACCGAGGCCTATACCTAATCGGCTATAGGGCTTATAAGGAAAATCCTAGCCTATTTACTAAAGGAAATAGCTAGTAAGTACTTAGAAAGCACGATTATTAAAGTACTTAAGCTACTATATAGGCTCGTAGAATCGGGTACCTATTAGTAGGCTACTTATTACGATTTTTATATTAATTAACTATTAATAGTTACTTTTACGTACGACCCGTGCTTATTAGTCGTAGAGTACAAAAGCGACTAATTTAGGATTATTAAAATACAGACCGACGATATATTAGGCTTATTCGATATTAACTTTATAAAAAAAGAGGATAAAGAGCTTTAAAAAGCGGGCTTTATAGCGAAGCTAAAAGAGGTCCTTATAATAAATACTCCCTTAGTATTTAATAGCGGGATTTTTATAATCGAAGGGGAAACTATCGTTTTTTAGTAAAAGGGGTAGGGCGAGAAGATTAACCTCGTTAATATAAACGTAACTAATATTAAAATATAGTATAAGGCTAAGCTTGCGCGAGGGGTATATATTATAAGTATTTATTAGCTTAAGGCGACTTTTAACTACGCTAGGGTAGTATAAGCTATAGATTTAACTAAATAAGACGTCGAAGTACTTAATAAGCGGCTTAAGTAGTAGTAAACGAATCTCGATCGAGGTCTCGTTTATTACTTAATTAACCTTACGACTAATAAGCTCTACGTTTTTATTAATAGGTTATTTACGAATAATAACGACCTTATTTCGTAATTAGGGTATATTATTATCCTAGTTAACGAGAGTATAAGCGAGAGCGAATTTATTATATATAGTAATATAATTTATTACTTATTAATTAAAAGTAAGTAAGTAATAAGAAGTATACTAGCGTTAGAGGTTTACGGTATAGTTAATAGCGTTAACCTTTTTTATACGATTTTAATAATACTAAAGAAGATTACTAATCGAATTAGCCTTTTACTTATTCTAACGGTTATTTATACCGATTCCTATTCGCTATACGAATGCCTCGTTAAATTAGGAACGACGAAGGAAAAGAGGTTTATAATCAATATTATAACCCTTAGGTAATCGTACGAAAGGCGTAAGATACTCGAGATCCGTTAGATTAATAATAAAAATAACCTCGTAGACGCTTTTATAAAAGTAGTACTAAATAAGGGATTAAAGTAATTCGTAAGTAATAGAAAAGTTATTATATAAATAGAGGGATAGGTTATATAAAAAAAGTAGAGAAAAGGGGGAAAAGGAGACGACCTAGTAGACGGGCCCGAGGTCGAATTATACCTCTAACCATAGTAGTTAAATTAATAAAAAAAAGAGAAAGTTAGTATTAGATTAGAAGTCTAATTCGACCGCGGTATATAGCCGACTGTATAGGGGCTAATTAGGGGCCTTATTTATAATTATTATAGCTAGCCTAACTTATAGTTAGAACCTCTTTTTTATACTTACTACGCAGATATTTATATAGTTTAATTAATCTCTTCGTTAACTACGGTTCGAACTAACTACCCTGTAATAGGGATACTAACACTTACCCCGAAGTCCTTTCTATCAATTTGGCGCATGATTCTATGCTTCCGTGTTATCGCTTGCATTCACTCCAACAGCAGGGATTTCAGTGACCATCGCAAACTATGAGTAGATTTCCTCGGAGGATGGCTCGTTGCCGTACTGCATGTACATCTTAGCTAAATCCAGATCTCAACGTGAGGTGGGCGATAGGGAAACCTACTGCCATATATGACACCTGCATATTCGACTCGCCATTGTTCTTGTTCAGCCAAATGATCTTGCTAGCGTCGAATTTAACCTTATCGGTTCCCATGGCCTCGTTGATGATGCGTTTCATGTCATCTCGGTACTCAACCTGCTCGTCCGTGGAGTATGCTTGGTTGATGTATCCTACGGTCCTGGTGTAGTACTTCCTACCGTCGTCATCTTCCGAGTCTGATCCGGCCCCATTATTGTTCTTCGCCAATCTCATTTTCCTCTGCGTTGGCTCGGCATCTGTATCTTCATCAGAGAATTCCCCATTGTAAAGCTTGCGCCTTCGAAAGCCTTTCGGGTTTTCGAGAATAGCACACAAGTGTACTTCCAAGCCTAGGCTCTTGAAGGTGTTGTAGATCACCATGTCAAGACCCTTAAGGCAGAACGGAAGGCCGTGCTCCTTCTCGGTGTGAGGATAAGCGTGTGTGCTGTAGACTCCCAGAAGTCTATCCTTGGACTGGAATTTCTTGGAGCCGAGCAAGTCTACAACCTGCTTGTAGAGTGGCAGCGAAGTAGGGCTGAAAGCAGATATTTGACCTCCGAGGTCTCCGTTTCCTGCTGTCGCATACAAGTTGTATGTCAGCGTAACCCTGTGACCGGACTTGACCTCGAACACTTCGTGTTCGCAGTCGCTGTAGAAGGCCGCCCACTGAATGACAGACTTGGTGGAGCTCTTGGCCCAGTCGAAGGAATGAGTCTGTCCAAAATGTCTCACGGCCAGCTCGCCACCCTCATGCTTCATCGGAAGACAGACAACCAAGGAGCCAATTTGGTAGGGCGAACGAGGAGTATCGACGTGCGCCTTGAACTTGCCCGAAGGACCGGAGTAGATCTGTAAAAGGTCATGTCAGAGACATTGAGGTTGTACACCATCATACATCAACCCACTTACATTCATGTTGTACAGCTCCGCACGGATTGCCCGCTTGTCTTCGTTCATGTCATAACTGGGGAGAAGAACCTGGCAAACAGCGTCGATGATGCCTGTTTCATACGGGCAGAAGGTGGTGCAGAAATCACCTGCACCGAGCTTCTGAGCCTTGCGGTAGGTTTCATCGAATTCGTGCCGCCCGTCAAGACCGAATGTAGGTGGGTCAAGCAGGCAGCTGAAACTCAATAGAGTATTCGTCGATTTCAAAAGGTGTTGACCGTTGCAGGGCTGGATTGAGCTTGAAGGCAGGCATCAAAGACAAATCTGCTCGGTCGCCTAATTCCTCCAGGGCGTTTGTAATATACTAGTAGGTACTTAGAGACGTGAAAATGCCTCAACAAGTCTTCCGATCCCAAATGCTGCGACGATGACAGACTCGGGACATTCTGAGATGACCAAACTGTACATCACCACAGGGTGTGAGCTGTCTATGTGCCATCATGTGGAACGGCCAATGATTGAGTACAGCTACGGTTGAGCTTGAACCTGCGAACCGTTTGGAAAGTAAGTCATCGGCATCTCAGACGATACCCAATGTGTTCTTCGTCTACCCGTTCTTTGCCGAGAATCTTTGTGACTGATAGGAGACCTGTGCGTATCTTGGCAAGCCAAGGGAGCTTGGCTTGCATTTCCACCTAAAGCTGTATACACTTAGGCGTAAAGTAGTCGTCGTTTATCGACCAAGTAGGTTGAATGCTCATCTCATATATCCCAGTTTGCTTCTTGAGCTATATCCGCTTGATAACGCTGTACCTGCACACGCCAGCCTCAACTTTGTAGGCTATTGGGGAATTTTACCAAACATTACGTAGCCTCCTTAGTGATTCATACACGTCTCTTCGTCGGCCCAGCCCTACATGCTCAGAGGCCCTTTTCAACCTCCGCGAAGGCCTCTGCGAACCCAGGCTCCTTCTTCGTCTCTGCCCATATCCTTTCTTTAAGGCCATTCCCCTCAGATGTGTACATCACAGCCGGCCATCTGAATTCATATTAGCTCTATAATCGCTCCATCCTCAGCTCGCGAGATTCTTGTAGTTTGACTTACGGCTTGATGAGTCCGTCCGAGGTGAAGCTCCCGTGACTCTCTCTGCCCTTTACTATTGCCGCATCAAGATAGCTCCTAGCGCCAACTTCCACGCTGCGACCAATAGTCTTCTTCATCAGGCCCATGAACCATGACTCGCTTGCTGGCTTGACGATATTGGTACCGCTGGTGAGGCCCGAATTGGCGAGATTGACAATGATCTGATTCGGGTTGACGTAGGTCGCAAGCTTTGCTACGAAAAGCTGGCCCAGGAACTTGGACTGCTGATAATTCTTCCCAGACTCCCACATGGTTTCCTTGTCAGCCGGCTTGAACATGGAACCCGTCACCATGTCCTCCTCTGGCGTATGCCAGTACGTGAAATCCGAGCTGACGATAACTAGCCTCGCCTGGTCTCCCGCCGGCTTCTTCTGCTTCATGACCGGGAGTAGAAGTAGGGCCAGTAATGTGGTAGAGAGGAAATTGACTTGAAGCATGAGTTCGTGGCCTTCCCGGGAGACTATAAAGTTTTGAGCGACCACCGCGGCGTTGAGGATGACGATGTCGATCCGCGTCAGCTCCTTCTTGCACCGAGCAACAAAGTTTCTGACACTCTCATATGACTCCATTTCCAGGTGCCATACTTGGATTTGCGCCATGGGGAATTCCCGTCGTAGGCCTTCGGCGAGGGCCTCCCCCTTTGATGTGTTGCGGACGCCCATAATGAGGCGACCGAGTGAGCGCTCGAGGAACTGACGGCTGGCTTCGAGCCCGAGGCCGCTACTGGCACCCGTCATGATGAGAGTGCAGTCAGACAAGTCGAATTCTTCCGGGATCTCGGCTGGTGTGATGACGGCCTGGCGGTACAGGAAGGATAGCGGATTGGCTTCCCAGCCCGCCTGGCTAGCCAACTCATTGGACATTTTGGGCGATTAGTAGGCAGAAAGTCTAAGCTTGGTGAAGATTTTAGCAATAGCTGCGTCGTCTGTTTCTGGAAACAAGCTTGAAAGAGCTCGAGAGGCGACGTCGACGTTTGATATATCCCGCCGGCCGATCCGACAAATATGGAGCCAAGAAACACCAAACAAGTTGAGAGGGCCCCTGGTTCCAGCTCCTGCTCGCATGTGGTCGGAGAAGGGGTTATCTGGTGTGGTATTTGATGTCATGCGGTCTGCTCTTGTGTCGCAGAACCTTTGACTTTTGACCGGGTTCCCCCACGGGGGGCGCGGTGTGCATCGAGGACCGAGCGGGCGGACGTTGAACGGTCTTGAGACGCGCCAATGTCCCTCCGGGGGACCGGACGCTTATTCGCGCTTGGATTGGGCGCTTAAGGGGTGTCGAGGTTTATCATGCGTGCGACGTCAAGCAACCCTCCAGATTTGTGTCATTTTGGTACAGGTGCTGGACGGGGCCTGTCAAGGTCAGTGATGGACGTTTTGCATGAGGGGCTGTTTCGTCGCACGATCTACCGCAAGGTCGACTCAGCGCAGGGGTCAGGGATATCGGGATGTTAGGGGTCCACGACGCTCGGTGTGCGAGGTCTAAGAAAAGAAGCAGTTGCTTAGTCACCGACTGCAACGCTATTGACTTGAGTGTCGAAGCAGAACGGTGACACTGAGGCATCGTCTGAATACCTGGGCTGTAGGTTGCTGCTCCATCTGATGGATGAGATGTATTTAAGCAAGGCTTTTGTGTGAATGTTTCAACAGCCGCTAAGCTTTCAGCCAGTGTATCGGGGTGGCATGATGAAAATGCAATTCGGTGGGGACAACTCACACCGAGACATACCGAACTGGCCGAGTGCACACGGTTCGGTGTACAAGACACTTCGCTGAGAGGGTAGGATGACTCAGCATTCCAATAGTGGACCGGAGGGACTTCGGGTGAGGCCGGCCATGGCCTGTGCTCGAAGACTGGTCACCATAGTTAGGTACGTAGACAAGTCTGCCCCTCCCCCTCCAGCTTGATTCGCCCTCGGATGGTGGGGTTAAAGGAAAGATGGGCGGGACCTGGAACCAGACGAGTGGGAGAAGAATGCAACCTTGGCCTTTCTGGACGCCGTTTCGTCCTTTGCCAAACGTCGAGTCTCGTCACCGCCAATCCGCTGTCACTTCTTCTCGAACCACTCTCATCCAAGCACCTACACAATCAACGACCACCCCTCCCTCTGCCTCTCCGGCCCCAAACCACCTGCAGGATTCGAGAAGCGAAGAACCTTTGTTCCCTCTCGTCCTATCTAACTTTCTCTTTGTCTCCAACCTTTCCCGCTCGCACCCGGACCCCAGTCTCCACCAAAGGGACCACCTCCTCCTCGTTCCTCCTCCGCCGCCGTTCTCTTAGCACTCCCGATCCCGAACATCCGCCAGCCGCAAAACATGTCCGGTCTCGACGCCCCTGAAATTGCCGCGGCCTACGATGCCGTTCGCTCCGACAAGGACGAGACGAGCTGGCTCCTCATCTCCTACGCCAGCGCCGTCGGCAACAAGATGACCCTCACAAAGACGGGCACTGGCGGCCTGTCCGAGCTGGCCTCGGAGCTGGACGACTCACAGGTCCAGTACGCCTACGTCCGCGTCGAGTACGCCAACGACGTTGAGAGCAAGCGCGTCAAGTTCGCCTTTGTCATTTGGATCGGCCAGAACACAAAGATTATGCGCAAGGCCCGCGTCAGCATCGAGAGCAGCGAGGTCAAGAGGGTGCTGCCGCACCACAGCATAACAGTCAACGCCGACCACAAGGGCGACTTGGACGAGGACGACATTGTCAAGCGGTTGCGCAAGGCTGGCGGTGCTGACTACAACGGTGGACGCGGCTAGATGCCAGGCTGGCTCGCTTAACCAACGAGGATTGGCCTTTTTTCGAGACCAAAGGGGGGGAACAAAAATCTGCACGCATATATATTTCAAGGGGGAGTTCAGAGAGTGGCTGTGGCCGGTGGGATTTGAGCTACGAGTACAACGGTATCTGGCCAGGCGGAGGCGCTTCAGGGAGCGGCATGCATACTCTTTTTAAATACAGCATACACCTTGGATAAATATTTTGGAACCCAACATGGGGACCGGGCGCAAGCCGAGAGAATCAAGGGACTTTTATTTCTTGTCAAGCAAGCCATCTGCTAGTCCCTCGCCCAGGTGCCAGCGATACGCTAATGCCTGAGCATGAAAATACGGCTCAGGAATTGGGACGTCTCCTCCGCCCCTCGACAACAGGCTCTTGGGAGATATCCCATTCGGTCTCCATTGCCGGAGTTCAGATGCTGCCTTGCCTTACCATCCAATCTCCTCCCACCATATATGGCTCTGGACAATCGGACCTCAGTTGAACTCTGTCCTCTTCTCGAGCTAAAACAGCGTCGTCCTCTGGCGGCTGATCAGCATCTGGGACGATTTCTGTATCGTCGGCGCCTCCACATTCGGGGAAATTTGAACATGGAGTAAGCCGGTGACTTAAGCAATTAGGCCGTTGGCATTGAGCTGGAAAATCCACCATGTCATCTGGGACGGCCGACGTTCTACGAGTTCCCCCAGTGGTCTCCCCGGGTGCGCACTCGCCCAAGCCAAGACCCTACCCTTCGACAACCCACTCCGGAGTTGTAGTCGGCTATTGTTTTAAACCCCGGATTCACTGTACGAAGGGTCGCAGAAGGTCCGGACGCGCTTGCTTCTAAGCATGTATGTTGGCTTTCTCGGACTTTTCGGACTCGCTGGGTGGACAAGCGGTTGAATGGCAAATATGGACTAGCTTGGAGCGACGACGAAAGAACTTCGGCGCCTGAAACCGAAGAGCAGAATGAAGAACAATCACACATGCCATCATGATAGCTGCCTGGTGGTTTCGACAATTGCCAGACGAGCGATCCGTATACAAGCCTGCGAGCGGCGCAGCTGCCATTGTTATGCTCAAAGATACGATCCGGGATATACCCTTTCTCGATGAACAATTAACACATAAGTCCACTATGTAGCCGTCCCTAGCCGCTCGGGACAACATTGGACATGTTTCTGACAGAAAGTATTCCCTCAAGAGCCAAGCGGTGGAAAAGGACTTCGGTTCTCAGCTTGGCTTGGCATGAGGGTGCGCTATGCCACGATAATCCCTCTTGGCACTCGGTCAAAATCTGAATAGGCATGGTTACACCTCGCATCGGGTCCTCGGCCAAAATAAGCTTACTTCAAGGAGACTGTTTGGGACTTCGGGATGCTAGTAATAGGCAGGCACTGGAACTCCATGCAATGCCAACGTCCTGCCGTAGGTAGCTAGCCGGGGGATTCCATCGAATTATTAACCGCAAAATTCCCTCATTTTGATTTGCTCGCTTGCTGTTTGCATCGCGAAGCCCGCTACATTTAGTTCCCTTTACTCACTTCATACCAAGGAACTATTAACTCTCTTGTTAGTTAAACTCCTTTGCTACTGCCACCTCGATTGCTGTTCGGCCTTTAGGGGGATACCCAAAGCATAGTCACAACGATCAAGTTGGAAAGGCCTACGACCGTTATCTATGGCCTCTCCCAAACCTTTTGTTAAACCATTCCTTAACAAAAATCAAACCCTTGAGATTCCCGTTGAGCCTGAGCTCAAATGGAGAGTTGAATCAGCCCAAAACTAGGGGGTCATGCTTGGTGCCAAGCCATTATAAGAACTTCCGTCAGTGTGGACCTCTCAGTCACATGTGGCACCAAGACAGAACTTCAGTCACTGTGCCCAGACCTCAACCTTATGAGGCTACTTAGTCTATGGTATTGATACACGAGAAGTCAAAAATTCGTATATTGCTGCCAAGCTTAACCCTGGCGGCCCTGAGCTATGTACTGCAACTTCACTATGACTTGGCAGATCCCGCAGGATTAAAATTGGACTTCGAAAACTTTTACATGCTTTGATTGGGTCGAGTGTAAAATTATCGAGGAAACCAAGTCTCTTATTGAGACTTCGGAGTAGGTAGTGTGTCGAGTCTGATTTATTCTAGTGGGAAGGCAAGCCTCATGACCGAGGCTTGAAAGGTTCAGCCCCTCACTCGCGGAGTATAAAGACTTGATCAAGTCTCACTATTCATGAGGTTCCAATCCACCTGCTCTCATCATCAACCGCAATCTCTCAATTAACATCAGAGAGTCTAATTCAATCTACTCTACTCACCATGAAGACTGTTCTCTCCGCACTCGTGGCGGCCATCATGGCTCGCATCACTTATGTGAGTCGCGGCTCCGACAACCTACCTTTTTTTTATGGGGGTTAGACCCCTTTACTAAATCTTGCTTTATCTAGGCCTCTCCAGTCGATTCTGGCCTCGTTGCTAGGGATGAGAGTGTGATCCCCTACCCCATCGGCCTTCTGGGCTGGGAGGGGCCCCTTACCCCCGGAGGTCCTGATGTGCACTACGAGGGCGCCGACATCGAGGCTATCAACGCCCAGATCCTCATCGACGCCCCCGAGGCCTCCATCTTTGTCAACATCACTGAGTCCGGTGTTGAACAGAGAGATATGCACGACAATAGCCCTCTCGAAGCTCGCCAGGTACCTATTCCTACCATACTTCAACAGCAGTCTTACTAATGAACAACAGGCTTATTCTCAAACCTGCGGAGCTGGCCGCTGGGGCCTCGTGTCCCAGATTGATATCCAAACTGGCATCAACCACTTGTACAACGTCGGTCGTTGCATCGTGCAGGCGCGTCAGTGCATCCGGACCACCTGCAACCAGGATTCGGCCATTGCGTGGTGCAACGACAACACGTACGCCATCAACGTCCCCTGCCGCACCGTCGCCGACTTTGCTTCCCTCGCCATGTGGGAATGCGTCAACTGGCGCGAGATCCCCTTCCCGAACCTTCCCTCTACTCAGCGCTTCCACGAGGCCGAGCGCTGGAATGTTATTCTGTCGGAATGCGGCAACTTCAGCCCCGGTGGCCAGCCGGTTTGATTCTCGCTCGAAGATCCTGGCAAAGTCATTGCTGGCTACAAAAAGAGCGTCGATGCCTCGATGTCTCTTTCTTGACCGCAAATATGCACAGCCAGTAGAGCATACGGCCAAGTCCAGATCAAAGGAGGGAAGACAAGCCGGGTCGATCTCACATGTTGAGCCAAATGCCCTCACAACTCCACTTCTTATTTCATTTATTCTCGTGTATTTAAGTTCTCGGAGGTACCGAGAATTGCTTCTTATACTCGTGCAATTTTACTTATTACTCCCGCGAACCACGTAAACGTTGATACTTATAGTTTGAGAAAATTCAGTGTCTTCCAGCCCATGATGTCTCCGCAAACATAATGTTCTCCACATACGCTTGACGATCCCGGTTTGGTTAGACTACGGGCTAAGTTAAGGGGCTGCCTAAAATCTAGAAGAGGCTTCCGTCCAACATGACCCAGAGATCTTTCATTCATCTCCCCGAGGCCCTGTTGAATTTCTAATTAATATCACTTGCTTGACACCGCATGTTAGAATCCATTCCTCAGCCCTCATCTCATAAGATGGCCTCATCTCCAGATGACATCGCAGTCTCGCTGGCTGCATATCGCTCATTCATCTCAACGCAGAACCGCCGCGCTCTCGATGTTTACGTACCATTCATTGCCACCGCGGTACCTGACGATCCAGAAGACGATGAGGACGTCGAAGAACTCCGCCTGGACGGTCTCAACACGCTTCTTGACACCACCATCAAAGACTTTGGCGTTTCAGAGCCCAGCGAGATTCTTACACGTTTCGATGAGCTGGCGCCGAGGATTGGCCTCGACGGTACCTACGTGATGCAAGAGCACGAAGGCACCTTTGAGGAGCGTGACGCTATTCGTCGCGAGTACCTCTCCGTCATTGAAGAGAGTCTGAAGCGAAAGTCTAGAGAAGACGTGCGAGAAACCATTTCGATTCCCGAGGATTTTCGCGTGCTGGCCAGGCTCGTTGACGGTATTGTGGGCTATGGGCTGCCCGTCTTCCGGAACCGGGCCCACCCGGCCTTCTGGTGGGGTTGCCGAGATGATCTATGCCCGCACGCCGACAGGGTGATGACACCTGAGGACCTGACGCAGCACGCGGGCCTCCCAGAGGGTTGGCAAATCGCGGGAGGGTGGGCGCCTGGCACAGGGCCTGATGCCAACTTCAGCATTGTGTATAGCCGCGAGTCTGACGAAGATCCTTGGAAGTGGAGGTACTGTTGGTATCCCTATTACAGGGTAGTTGGTTCGAACCGTAGTTGACGAAGAGATCAATTGAACTATATGAATATCTGCGTAGTAGGTGTAAAAAGGAGGTTCCAACCGTAGGTTGGGCTGGCTACGATAATCGTAAATAGGGCCCCCAATTGGCCCCTGCGCAGTCGGCTGTATGCCGCGGTCGAATTGGACTTCCAATCCGACAGGTACACTCTTTCCACGCTGGATCACGGCTTACACATCTTTGAGACAATTCCAGGGTTTCTGGCCTGGTACGCGCATTTCAGGCAGTCCGACGAAGTTCCCGGGCCTGACGAGCTGGACGCCAATAGTCTCCTTTTCGGCGAAATCTAGCCATGGTTTGTGGCCTCGAAGTCGGAATGAAGGAAAAGGAAATCATTGCCAAATATTTCCAAAACGAGATATACAGGCGACCTAAGTGAAGCCTACTACGTCCACCAAAAATTCTTGTCATCTCACTCCCCATCATCTAGTCTACAATGCCCACAAGAATGCACTTTTTGAATGAATGATCATTTCAATCAGGTCACTATAGGTTGTATGTAGCCACGTAAGGGAAAATAGGCCGCACTATCGAAACCTTTGGCGAGGAAGGCAGTGGATCGGGTCTTTTAGGGCTCTCAAATACTTACTCAGCAATGCGGGTAAAAGTGACGCATAACTAATCATTGAACAAAAGGTGATTGAGAGGAATTGGCGACATAGCAGCACCAGGTTGCAGAAACCATGAACTCACTCAACAAGACGAAACGGTTTTTTTTTTTTTTTTTTTTTTTAAATCGATAATCAATATTAGGAGTTAGCATCAGCTTCAGAAGATCTCCCCCTGAGGCAACTGTTCCCATACTCAGCTGCCGCTGGATAAGTTAAAGAGCTAGAGAAGACATCCTTTGGCCTTTGGCTACTGTCGTACAAAAACGGAACCGTAATTACCGGCTAGTAATTACGCCTTATTTACTCCATACCCCCCCACCAGATTTATAGCTCAGCTAGATATCTACTAGTCTGCTCGCAAACTAGGGACTTACTTACTATTAGCTACTTAATAAGCGTCTAACGCACTTTTATACTTAAGAAAAGATTTAATTAGATAGGATTCGAACCCGTAACTCTTAGTATAGTAAGTCGACCCACCCCCTTTTAGCCACCCCCCCCTTTTGGCCACCCTATCAAAACATAGTATTAAAACATCGCCACTAACTACACTTAATTAATTAACTATTTTCTATTACTATAATAATATAGTTATTATTCTCCCTAGGTAATTCGACCCCTACGAGTCGACTAGGACTAACTAGACGGTCGCTAGAGTCCTCCTAAGCTCTCTATATATCCTAAATATTTATAAACTTAGTATTTAGGTCTATTAATATACTTTTCTTTTTCTGCGGCCTTAATTAGTTAGCTTTGGCTTTTAGAATTTAAATATAGTACTAAGATATTACTAGATAGTAGGCCTACTTATTAAATACTTTTTTTACCTTTTTAAATAGTAGTCGTTAAGTATTATAGTCTAGACTAAGCTCTATAAATAACTTTAACTAATCGCAGAGCTCGCTAGCTTTTTTAAGTATTAACTAGTTAATAATAAACGCTACTAATGCCTAGTTAATAGCTTTTTTAGTATTATTAGTTACTTACTTAGTATTTACGGTCTTTTTGGTTAGTATAACTAAGTTAGGTAGGACTATTAGATTAGTAAGTAGTCTAGCTATGTTAGGGGGATATAGTCTAGTTACTTTCTACTTACTTCGTATATTTAATAACGTTAGACTAGCTAAACGAGCTTTTTAGTAGTAGCTTAAGAAGTACCGCTTTTTAATAATAATAAAATTGTTTACTATATCCTCCTTACTAAGCTCCTTTTTATACTTAGACTTAATAGGTCTAAAGATAGTTATATCTAACGGCTAGAGGATATAAGAAGTATATAGTAATAAGAATAGTAAGTAAACGTTATTTCTATAGCATTCTTATATAAATTCTATTATTATATAACTCCTATAACTATTTAGAACTAATAATCGAGGCTTATTAAGTATACTAAGCCCCCTAAGGGGGGGGGTCTTAGTTTATAATAAGAATACTATTTTTAACTACTTAAGGGCAGTCTTATTAGTTATTTAGCTATTATTTATTACTATAAACTCCTAACTAGTATAAGGGTTAAGTTTAAGTAGAAACTACTACTATTATACTGACTTTCCCTTATATATAACTAGTAGTTTAATAACTTAACTATTAGTAAAGATATACTCGATTATAAATACTTAAGTACGCGAACTAAGCTCTTTTTTTTATACTACTATAGTCTCTACTTTACCTAAAACTAGGCTATTAAATCCCTTGCCCTCTAGGATATTAGTCTTATTTATATTATACCTATTAGCCTATTTAATATTACTAATCTCTAGTATATTAAGTAATCTAAACTATAACTTAATTATATTAGTAGTAGCCCTATTTAGATACCTCGAATTAATAGTACGACTTCTCTAAACCTTAATTAATAAGTTCCTCCTTAAGAAAGCGTCTATTTATCTCTTCTTAAGAGGATTTATATCCCCCTAGGATCTTAGAACTCGCTTAGCGAATTTTATAAGCTATTTATAAGTTAGTATAACGCTTAAATTATACTAAATACGAACTTACTAAGCTAGCTAGTCTTCTTACTATAGAGGAAGCCTCTAGAGGTCTACGAATACTATTACCCTTATTTAGTAGCCTCTTTTATAGTTATAAAGAGTTAACTTTAGAACTCCGAACTTAATCGAGGCCTAATTAACTAAGAGACCTCTTTTAATAGCCTTAAGAGCCCGAATAACTTTATTTTTAGTATACGAGACTTTTATATATTAATAAATAAATGTATAAAAAAGAATTATATTTGGACGATTTTTATAATTATTATAGTAGTTTGAAAATCGTAAGTAGGGTTTTAATGTGGTGGCTGGGATGGAGAAATGGGGTGGCCAAAAGGGGGGGGTGGCCAAAAGGGGGTGGGTCGACTTACTTATATAAGCTGGACTTTTTTTTTTAGACGCTAATTAGTAGAGGTAAAGGGCTCATAACTGTCGTATAAAAACGGAACCGTAATTGCCGGCCAGCAATTACGCCTTATTTACCACAGCTGCGTTCTACACCTCTTTTGATAATTCGAAAGCGCATGACGTTTTTTGTGTACAGACCATCGTATTTGTTTTCTTCTGGTCGCATGGTAATCATAGCCTTGTTGGAATTCGCTTAGGCATATCTGATCTTACAGCTTATGCGCGTAATATTACCTCAAGGATACGAGGTAGATCGTGGACAATTGATGTAAGTCAGCCTTGGCCAGCGTCCGACTAGCGAAGTTCCTTCCCGAGGCAATATCCTGCGGAGGTCCTCATAGGTAGACCTGCAGTCGAATGGACTCTCGTAAGCCCACCATCTTACGAGCGGTGTGGGAAGATCCGGGCACAAACAGAAGACATACATGTGCGGAATGTCGACAAGGCCCAAAATATCATTACATTACCATATTGAATAACGTCTTGAAGTCATACCGAAGATTGGTGGACATCAATATAAATAGGACGAAGCTTTCCACGGTAACTTGAATCATATCAACCCCAGACCGTAACCAAATGCTTTGTGCGTCCATACGTTTATCAAAGAAACCTAATTGCCAACCTTCCTCATTCTATCCAAAGACAACTTCGAAATGGTCATTCGAGCCATCCTGAAAACAACCGTTCTTGCTGCTGGTGCAATAGCGGCAACCATTTCCGCCAGGAACGATGATGGAACCAACAGTTTCCGTCTATGGGCCAACATGCTTTACCCCGATTCCCCAGGCAATGGGCCTATTATCCAGGGTTATGAGCTCGGCTACGTCTCCGACGCCGCATGCCAAGCCACCGTGATCCTGGTACCCGAGAGTCAAGGAAGCATGTTCTATGCCAATAATAATACCCTTGGCGTTGACTTTGGCGGCGACTCATCCTCCTTTTCCGGCATGGTGGTGCCCTGGCGCGGGCCTGCGATGGTACCTAGCGGTAGACCAGTGGAGCTCAAGTGCGAAGACGGTACACAAGGTCTCACCCTCAACGATAACGGGGTATACTATCCCGGGGAAATGGGTCCAGATTTTAATGGTGCATTCATGGTGTGCGAGAATGGAGCTGAACCGTTTTTAAGCTTCTATGGTTGGGGTCAGAGGCCTCTATGGGGTTGCACTGTAATTCAGCTTCTGCCTATCTTCTAAAGCCTAGGAGCAGATTGCCTTCCCTTTGATGTGCGTCGGAAGGAAATCTGTGTAAATCACTTGCTACGATCGCTAGCGCTATGTACTCGATATGGAATTCCAGGGAACTGCATCCATAAGTACTTGTACAGTTGAGTAACCTCATGTCAATGCATGAACATCGTGTTGGTAACTCGACATTCTAGAGAAAGTCCGTTCAGGGCATGCTTCGGGGGCTATAGGATGTGGCTCGGGGGATCACTGTATTTCTAGCGTCGATGTTAGCGGCCGCCACGCTGAAAGTATACTGCCGGGTTAGTGCAGACCGTCTGCCTATCGAAACCAGCGCACATCACTTTGTCCAAGTCCCTATTCGATTCCACCGTCTCTATTTCCAGCACCCGTACTATTATATCCGGACTCTGCAATGAACTTATATCGATGTATCCTTGATAATTGGATACTCCAGCATATTCACCTTCGATACATCTGCTGTTTGAATTGGTCCCCACAGTCTAAGATTCAAACTACATATGTCATTCCTCTTTACCATACAGTGTACGTAATTGAAATCCCTAATGATCTGGGAAAGGGGAGAGTAAGTTCGCACTCTCCAGCAGATTGAAACCCTACACAGTTCAGATATCCTTGTTGAGATTACTTAGGCTGAGCTTGGAGTTAGCTAGTCAATAGGCATTCATGTAGAGGTACGGAATCTTGGTCAAGATCCTAGATGGAGAGCACAAGGTAGATTTTGCCGTTGGCCATGAAGCACCTAACTAAAATCTAGCGACCTCGCCCCTCCCGGACACAGCCTTTGTAGGTACAGTGTGATAGCACCATGACATCAAGGTAGACCCTAAGCCGGCCCCCCAAATCTCTTCATGCCGAACTTGAATATGAAAGGAGGGAGACCTGCTCCAATGCTACAAAAACGACAAAGGAAATCTTTTTTTTTTTTCTGTTTTTCTGGGGGGTTTTTTTTTTATTTTTTTTTATCTTCTTTCCTTTTTTCCCTTTCTTTCCTTGAAGTTTTCTTTCCAACCTCTCGGGGGGGGGGGTTTCAGTTTTGATCGTTTCTTAGGAAATAGGATAGGTTCTCAAAAAGAAGGACTTGTACCAACGCCATCAACCTCCCCCTCTCTACCACACCGGGGTATGACCGTTCGACCGACAAGTTGAATGAAATTAACAATCGATCTTCCACTTCGTGGAAATTATGAGTTTGCCTAGACCTCGGGCTCGGCCTGTTCGGAAGCTTAGGGTCCGTCCACCCAGTAGTGTTGTTCGGGCTCAAGTGAAAAGACTGTGTGCACATCCTACTTGCGCCAGCGGCTGGAGGGAGCTTCTGTTTCCGAGGAGAGATGGTGGAATTCAAGTTTTATCTTTCAGGTGATAAATCTTAGGCTTCCGCAAATTTGTTTTGGGTATCAAAAATCCGACTGTTTTTGTCGACGCGAATGGTGCCTTTATCCAAGGGCCGGACACAATCGTGAGGTACGGCCCAGGTATCCCTATAGTTGAAATAACAGTCTTTTGGCATATAAGTCCTGTTATTGCTGCCGTCGACAAAATGCAGGTCTGCGCGATCTTGGGTATCTGGGCTACCGGCAAGGAACAGGTGTGTGTCGGTACGACCTTGAGATTTCGTTGACGTGGGAGAAATTATATAAATGCGAGTGTGGCTATCGTAGCCCAAGATGATTCCAGGACGTCCCTTGGAATTGTCATAGGTCCAGAAACCACCATCGCACCAGATGACCTTGCCTATCTCCGCACAAGCACCTGGCTGTCTGAAAAGACAGCCATACAGATCATCTGGCGTCGACAAATTCATGAAAAAGCGGTCGAATCTCTCGCCTCTTGTTCCTTGATTCCCTAAAGATTTATAGCTGGCCGAAGACACATAACCGCTCAAAGATAATAGGGGTATCGGAGTAGTAATTATTAGTATCCCTATTATAGGGTAGTTAGTTCGAACCGTAGTTAACGAAGAGATTAATTAAACTATATAAATATCTACGTAGGTATAAAAAGGAGGTTCTAACTATAAGTTAGGCTAGCTACGATAATCGTAAATAGGGCCCCTAATTAGCCCCTATGTATTCGGCTATATACTACGGTTAAATTAGATTTCTAATCCGATATTAACTTTCTCTTTTTTTTATTAATTTAACCGCTATAGTTAGAGGTATAATTCGACCTTAGGCCCGTTTATTAAGTCGTCTCCTTTTCCCCCTTTTCTCTATTTTCTTTATATAACTTATCCCTTTATTTATATAATAACTTTTTTATTACTTACGAATTACTCTAATCCCTTATTTAGTACTACTTTTATAAAAGCGTTTGCGAGGTTATTTTTATTATTAATCTAACGGATCTTAAGTATTTTGCGCCTTTCGTACGATTACTTAAGGGCTATAATATCGATTATAAACCTCTTTTTTTTATCGTTCCTAATTTAACGAGGTATTTATATAGCGAGTAGGAATTAGTATAAATAATTATTAAAATAGGTAAAAGGCTAATTTAATTAGTAATCTTCCTTAGTGTTATTAAAATCGCGTAGGAGAGGTTAACGCCGTTAATTATACCGTAAACTTCCGACGCTAATATACTTCTCGTTACCCGCTTATTTTTAGTTAATAAATAATAAATTATATTACTATATATAATAAATTCGCTCTTACTTATACTCTCGTTAGCTAAGATAATAATATACCCTAATTACGAAGTAAGGTCGTTATTATTTATAAATAACCTATTAATAAAGACGTAGAGCTTACTAATCGTAAAGTTAATTAGGTAGTAGACGAGACTTCGATCGAGATTTATTTATTATTACTTAAGCTGCTTATTAAGTATTCCGACGTCTCGTTTAGTTAGATTTATAGCTTATATTACCTTAACGTAGTTAAAAGTCGCCTTAGGTTAATAAATACTTATAATATATACCCCTTGCGCGAGCTTAGCTCTATACCGCTTCTTAACGTTAGTTACGTTCGGATTAACGAGGTTAATCTTCTTATTTTACCCTTTTTACTAAAAAACGACGATTTCCCCTTTAATTATAAGAATCCCGCCGTTAAATACTAGGGGGGTATTTATTATAAAGACCTTTTTTAGCTTCGCTACGAAGCCCGCTTTTTAAAGCTCCTTATCCTTTTTTTTTATAAAGTTAATATTAGATAGGCTTAATATATTGTCGGTTTATATTTTAATAATCCTAAATTAGTCGCTTTTATATTCCATAACTAGTAAGTACGGGTCGTACGTAAAGGTAACTATTAAGAATTAATTAATATAAAAATCGTAGTAAGTAGCTTACTAATAGGTGCCCGATTTTACGAGCCTATATAGTAGCTTGAGCATTTTAATAATCGTGCTTTCTAGGTACTTACTAACTATTTTCCTTAGTAAATAGGCTAGGATTTTCTTTATAAGCCCTATGGCCGATTAAGTATAGGCCTAGGTAATATTACGGCTCTAAATCTCGTATCCTTTTTTCTACAATAATATTATTAATCGTTAGCTATAGCGCTATATAGTGGGCGATTATATAAGTAGCGTCGCCTTTTTAACGTTATTATACTTCTAAATTACGTATTTAAACTTCTTATATAGCTAGGGTATTCCTTTTTTTTTAATCTTACGAACTATTCGTAATTTAAATATGCGGAGGTTTATATATTTTTTTAGGTTATATAAGATAAATCGATAGACCCCTCGATTGCGAAGAGTGTTTATTTTGATAAGACTTAATCCCTTATATAGCTTTTTAGTAATTATAATTATACCTTCTTTGCGTAGTTTAACCGCTAGCTCGAAATTAGCTTTTTTCTTTACTATATAAAAGGTGTTAATTACCTCGTCGCTAGTAATAAATTGCTACGTTAGGGCTTATTATTGTAGTCTTTTATAACGTCTTATTAGTAGTATTAGTGCCCTTTTAGTAATTTCCTCTTCTTCATCGTTTGTTAATACTACTATAACGATTTTATTAAGGATAATTTCTTATGCCTCTACTACGGGTTATATAGTTTCCCCTAGCTCTTTTTCTTTTTATAGGTTAGAAATTACTTCATTAAGATCTATATAATACGGTTTAATTATCGTAATTAATACTTCGAGTAGCTAGTTACGATCTCTCGTAACTATATAAGAGCGCTCGTTAATAGAAATTAACTTATATAGCCTAGCTTATTATTAAGTAATTTCGCGCTATATTCGTATATCCGAATTTAGCGGTATATTTAGATTATTCTTTATATCGGGCTTATTGCGCATAGTAATTACTTTATTAACTTACTTTTTTATATTTATTTTACGTAGTGCCCGTATTACTTTTTTAATTACTCGGGCTCGTTAGCTTATGCTTAGCGATAGTAGCGAGGCTAAGGTCGTTCTTAGATATGCTCTAAATACTAATAGCGTTAGTATAAGTCCGTTAGGCCCTATAGTATTGTTATAGTATTTAAGTACTATTTAGAGGTATTCGTCGTTAGTAGAATCTGGATTTTCCTCTTTAATAATTCTAAACGCCCTTTTTAATTATTAGTGTGCCCTTTTTACCTTTTTAATACTATAATACGCTTTAATAAGTACGATTTTTAGCTATATACCGTAAGCCGTCGTATTATTCTTAAATTCTACTAACTTAAAGCTAATACTAGCGTTAGTTTTAATACTATTTAGCGGTCCTTAGTATATATCGATTTAGCTTTTTTATAAGGCTACTTATACTATTTTTATTTATAAATCCCGGAGGAATTGCCCTATTTAGAAAGATATAGCTATGTTAATTATATATAGTACTAGCCGACTATTTAAGTAGAAGATATTAACGACGATTTCTTAGTTAAAGTTAAGCTTATTACGTAATTTAAACTTAAATCTGCGTAGGCTCTGCGTATTTATTTAGTATTAGTAATATACTTTTATTAATTATTTTAGCGCCCCTATTTTAATATTATTATTATCTAATTACTTTAGGAGGTTATATAGCCTCGTAACCGACGGGTACTTAAATCTCTAGTATAGGTTTCTAAGCTCATTTTCCGTTAGGTAATTAATTAACTTTATATTATTAATAAGCTTTATAAACGTATACCCCTATTATTATTTAACTATTTTAAAGTACTTACCGCTAGAGATTCTATTTCTTATATTATCGAATATAATACTTAGTCGATCTATATCTTTTAGATATAGGAGAAATGGGGTATTAATAGGTAAAATATAAAAGGTTATTGTTCTGAAGTGCGTTTTTATTTTTATTATACCTAGGGCGACGATTTCCTTATTTAAGCTAAAACTAATCCTCGTAATACTTACTATTAACGTATTAAGCGTTACTAGTGCGAATTTTTCTAGCGCTTAGAATTGCCCTTTTTTTTTAGTTAATTATTATAATGCCCTAGTGTTTAGGATAATTCTATGGAAATTATCTAGGCTATACCTTTCGCTCGCGTAGAATGCTTATATAAGCTTAGTATTCGAGGGATTTAAGTAGTATAAAAAGGACCCCTCTAGCTACCCCTAGATTTGCTTAGTACTATGTTCCTTTTTTTTAAATGTTAAGAGAGATAGCGTCTTCTCTTTAATCGTTAAGAGAATAGGCTTTAGCCCTATTAAATTCGCCCTTTTAGTTACCTCCGTATCCGTTATTTAAGGGACCTTCTTTTACTATTTATAAATAAAAGCTTACTTATTAAGAGCTTTTACTACCCTCTGTTCGTTTAGTTTTATATATTCTCTAGAGGCTAACGGGGTAAAAAAAGAGTAGTTAATATCGTCGATTTTATCGTAATTTAATTCGTTAGTATAGGGGGTAAGATTGTTTTTAATTTCTGAATTTCTTATAGGGGGTATATATTTTAGGCCGCTACTTTAGTTACTATTATTAGGTTTCGTACCCCCGGATCTGCCCTTATATATAACGAGGAACTAGTTAAACTAACGAGGGCTAGTTTTGTTATTTACTACCCTTAACCTTTTATATTATTTATACGATTTAGTACGCTCTTCCTCGGAGTAGTTACTTAACTAATATCTATTTTTTTTATAAATATAATATTGCCTTTTTTATTACCTTACTTATAAGTTAAATCTTTACTTATTTAACGAATCTAGGCCTCTTTACTAGCGATTACTATATTTAGCCTCTTTTCTTTTCTTATTATACGTTCGATCGACTTAATATTATTAATAAGGGCCGTTATATACTTAGAGGTAGGTTTAGCGTAGTATTCTCGCTTTAATATTAAAGCTAGATCTTAGCCTCGAGTAGAGCGTCTCGTAGTTTTTAGGTACTTAGTATAAGGTTATTTTTATTTTTAATATACGCTAAACTACGGTATAAAAATATCTAACTTTTTACTTATTTATTCCCTTATTTAGCTAGGTTTTTACTAGCTTATTAATTCGATTAATAAGCTTTTTAAGGATCTTTACTTACGATTTACCCTTTATTATCCTAGTTATAAATATAAAAGAAATCGCTCGTAACTTAGATAGGAGCTCTAGGTTCTTATTATAGGTCTTAAAGCGGCTTCGGATTGCGTTAATTATATTAAAAAAGTCGTTTTAATTGAGATTACGTACCGCTTCGTAGTAATAATTAGAGGCTTTACTTATGAGTACGATATTAATTACCGAATAGTACTAGTGTTCCCTAATTCCGACTTTTTTATAATAATCGTAAAATATCGTTAGGGTTTTTTATAAGACCTTATACTTCTCCTTAGAGTATAATTTCTTTTTTAAAAAGATCTTTTTAAGGTTTATAAATTGCCTCGTATTTATTATTAGATTTTTAGTATTTATATACGATCCCTACGTCGCTGCGTATTATTAGTAACTTCGGGTCGTTTACCTCTTTTTTTATTAGCTAATCGGTACCGAGTTTTGCGTTAATAGTAGTAATAAGTTATAGATCGAAATAAGCGGAATTATTAATTATTGTACTTCTAGTACTATATTTTACCCCGGTATATCCTTTTATAATAATAGATTTCTATTAGTAATTATAGAGAGGAAATCTAGGTCGTTTACCCTTTTTCTAAATTCGTTAAAGCGATTATATACTCTATTAACCTATACCTAGTTCTATAGTACGAATTCCTCCTTTATAATTATTACTATTAGTATTTTATATAGCTCTTATAATTATAATTGCGTTAGTAATACCCCTCGCCCGTAAAGGAATTTATTAACTACTTTTATAATTCCTAAGCTTACGCTCGCGAACTATTTATTTAGTTAGTAACTAAGGTCGTTTACGATTTTATAAAATAGGGGTTATTCCTATAGCCCTTTCTTTTTATAAACCTTAGTTAAATAGATTAATACTATATTAATTTACTTACTGTTAAGCTAATCCGCGATTTTATATATTTACGTCCCCTAATAGTCCGGGTTAATATTTACTTATTTATAAGGGATTAGGATTCTATTTAGGATCGGGTTTTATCCTTTTCTTTTTTACCTTAACTTATTAAGGGTCGTATTCTAACTTATACCCGTATTAGCGGTTACTAACGTATTTAATTTTAATAGGGATATATTTAATCCGCGCGCTAGTCGTAGTAAATTCGTACTTTTATTATTTAACGAATTTATTAAGGTCTAAGAGATTCCCGCTTTTTTTTACCGTTTTACTACTACTCTTGTTTTTATTATTTTTAGTGATTATTATTACCTTTTTAAATTGCTAGCTATCGTACTTATTAAGATCCTCTTTTTTATTTAATATAAAAGGGTAGGTTTTAATAGTTTTTTTTAATAATAATAGCGGTAAACGTTTATATTATTATAAAAACATATAGTAATTAGTCTCGGGATTTTTATTAGTTACCGATTTCTATTATCCCGTATACTTTTAGCTTCTTAAGCCTCGTACTCTTTATAATCTCTAAATAGCCTTTTTTTTCGACTTACTTTTTTTAGGGCGGTATTTTATAAGAATAGTTAAAAATAAACGCCGGGCGGCTCGTAAAAGAGCTATATAAGTTATTAAGAACCGTATAGGCCGTTAAGTATAATTAACGAAGTTAAGCCCTTTTTTTTATAAAATCGTAGATTTTAAGGACTTATTAAAAAATACTTATTTATTACTTATACGCAGTAGGGTTAGATAGTTTAGAAATCTTATCTTTTATAGCCTCTTAGTACCCTATTTTATATTTTTTAAATAGTTTTTTTTATAGCTTAATTACGGTTAGGTAATTATTATTTACTAGCGATCCCTTTTATTATTTAGTTAATTTTTCGAAATTAATAATCTCGCGCTAAGAGCTAATATAAAAAAAAGCTTTTTAGCGGCCCTCTAAAGGATTCTTTTTTTTTCCCCTTAGATCCTCGTCTTTTTAGCCTTTTTTTAGGCTAATAATAACTTTAGCGGGAGGTCGTAGGACTATTTTAGGGTAGCTACTTTTTTTTTAAGTTAATCTCCGAGATCTGTGATATTCTTAACTCGATACTATTAGGACTTCTAAATCCCCTTTTCCCTCGTTAGACCGTCCTTTATATTATATTCCTAAATAATACTTAGGGGTAGTTAAGGGAGCTATAAGGAGGTTATTTAGATTATAAGCTTAAGGTCGTATTTATAAAATCCTAGTAGTAATAGACTTTTCTATATATTAAGATCTCTTAGCTTAATAACTCTTATAGGGTTACTTTTATTACTAAATAAGAATATTTATATTTAGAAATCCCTTTTTTCGATCGCGCGGTACTCTTTTATACTATATTATTAAGCTCGTTCGTTATACTAATTAATTAAGCGGGTAGTTATTACGTAAGTATTCTTTTTTACTAATTTAACTAGTTAATTCTTAATTACGGGCCGGCTACGGAAAAGTCGTTTAGTAAAAAAGCTGCTCGGGGCGATAATAAAAAGCTAATTACTTAAGCGGTTCCGTTAATTAACGTATTTTAATATAGTAGACGTCGACCTCTCGTAGGTAATAAAGGGCTACGATTACTTAATTCTATATAGTATTTAAGAATCGCTTCCTTTTTTATTTATTTTTATAAAGTTAATTAGTACGAATTTCTTATCTTATATAATATTAAGAAGTTATCTCTTTTATATAGCAAAATACCTTACTAATTTATAATAGTAAAATTTAATTACTAATTAGTATTAGTATCCTTATTATAAGGTAATTAGTTCGAACCGTAATTAACGAAGAGATTAATTAAACTATATAAATATCTACGTAGGTATAAAAAGGAGGTTCTAACCGTAGGTTAGGCTAGCTATAATAATCGTAAATAGAGCCCCTAATTGGCCCCTGCGCAGTTGGCCGTACGCCGCGGTCAAATTAGACTTCTAATCCGATAGTAATAAACTAGGAGGTATGCGTAATATAATTGTCGTAAATAATCCTAACGTAAAACAAGTTTCTATAGCGAAAGATAAGCCTTCTAATGGAGTATCTATATAAACCCTGAACATTAATTGATTCATAGCAAAATGAAGGCATTACTTGTCCTGTTTTAAAGTCGCAAAAGGAATTCGCGAAATAATATTGTAGAACGGCGCCAGAAGCTACATCTTCTGGCCCTCCCATCGAATCTTGACCTGCTCCGGGAAATGAGTGATTCCGTTGAGGCAGGGTATAATGAGAGGACAGAGTGTGCCACACTATCTAATGTGCTTAAAGGAGTGTTGATTATATTAGAGAGTTGGTGTCAGATTATTGAAGTGGAGCAGGCAGTTCGGGGAGGGCGGATGGTTTAGGAAACCTTCTGGATGTCTTGGCGATGCTACCAAAATGAGGACTGTTTTCGAGGCTGGGTGGAGAGCTAGGTCGGGATGGGTTTATAGGAGAACTACGGCGTTTTTATATTAGCAGCTCGACTCAGATTCATTCCTTCTGAACAAGGCAGACTTAGTGCGTCAGGTGATGCTGCAATGCTCCTGCAACGTCCTTTTCTTGACGACATCCTGCTGGGCTATTGGTTATCAAATGCCGCTCCTTGCAAAATAATTGCTTCGAATGAAAGCCACAAATGCAAGATCTATGTAGTACAACACAAGTGATACTCTTGGATAAGTGTGCAGCAACTTCTAGAAATGCTGATTGGACAAACCAAGACATCATATGATCTTCCCTGGACTAGATGAGTGACAGTCAGTGCGGGCAGACCGGCCGCTCAGAACCCCGACCGAGCGTATCATGAGCGAGCTACGACGCCACTGGTGCACGTGTTCACAGAGCCCAGCACTACATACGACCTGGGTTAAATGTCATAGGCCGTTGCCACTTCCTAGTCGTCTAAAAAACGCACGTAGAAGATGATCGTTTAGAAAACTTGGAAACCCTATATAAGCTTTTGAAGATATGTCTTATTTGTAACAGATACCCGGTAAGCCTAGAACTATGTTGAACGAATGGTTCTCCGTACCCAGGGTTTTGGTCTACTAAAACTTCCTGGAAGCTAAGAGACAAAGAATTGCTGTGTACATATTGATGAAGCGGTCCAGTCGGGTTTCAATCCGTGCCATCATCTGACCCTATAGCCAACTCGTCTCTGTGATTGTCTGATTCAGGCTCGAAGCTAGAGTCTTTGTTACCTTCAGTCCCGCCAGGTTTGCCCTTCGTCTCCTTCCCGCATACGGGGATACCATGACAGGTACTGATCTGGGCAGGGTCTGTATTGTATTTGAGTGAGTCTTGAGCGTGAATCTGAAATGCCAAAGTACTAGACCTACTCTGCGGACTTGATGGTTTTCCGGCTTTCAGTCCGTCGTTGTGTTCCTTCACCCAGCTCTGCTTGACTGGGGCGTTCCTTGGCGATTTGACTACGTAGCATTGATATATGAGATCAAATGAACACATTAAAGAGACCAAGTACCCGTTCACTGACCTCGCCGAGCGTATGTACGAACAATCTCGTCCTCGCTGGTAAAAGCGATGCCGCAATTCTTGAAGTGCGTAGTTGCTAGACCATCTTCAAAGGGATCACTATTGAAGATTGGATCATGGCAGCCTTTGCTCATCTTTGGGCAAGAAAGAATGTAGAAACTTGTGTCGTCATTGAGTGTGTAAGAAAAGACAAAGTTCTTGGGGTAGTATACTGTGATTGACGACGTCAAGGTGCATGCTACATTCTTCTGTCTAGAACGTTGGAAGCGCTTGTTGTTCTGTTTCTTCAATATAAGCTTCTGACGGCCGCTCTTGGGAATCGTTCTTTGGAGCGGCTTCTTGGTCGATGACGCAGGGGATGACCTATGTGTCTGTGTATCTTCCAAGTTCTCAAGGCTATGATTCCGCCTGCGTCCCTTATTCAAGTCTAGACGGTCATGACTAGGCACTTGGGGGGAAGGATTCCGAGATTCCAAGTGAGGCTCTGTGGTCTTTTCAGTCTTTTCTGAAGAAAGCCCGTCTGATGACTATCTTGATTGTGAGTGGTATGAAGGGGAGAACAGGCCAAAGAGTCTGATTAAATACCACTATCGAAGTTTCACTAGGCTGACGAAGTTCAGGCGGTGTAGTGAACATCGGTCGCTTTGAGGGGGCATACTCCAAGGCAGAGAAGAAAAGCCCTTGACTCTGTTCGAGAGAGAAATTGCTGACGTTGCAGAGAAAGGTTCTCTCAATTTGAGCAACGATAGACCCTTTCTCATCAGAGGGAAATCGGCTTGGCGTTTCGGACACGAGTTTATCCCGCATTCTTTCCCTGAAGGTTTCGTATTGATTGACGAGCTTTTTCATTCCCCGATTCAGTTCCCCCTCGAGGTGAGTGTTGTAGTGTTGTGTCAGCTTTTGAACATATTCTGCGGCGTTCCGAGAGATTGAAGGTGTCATCGGCAGGTCAGCATCCATGATGAATAGGCAGGTTTTGTCTTACGACGGGTGGCGAAGAGGATGTACTGATAGGGGCAAGACCTGCGAGGTGTTTGTCTTGCGACACATTTAGGAAGGGTTTGGAAACTCAAAGTGCAGATGATATAAGTACCTTAAGATCAGACAAGCAAGAATTAAGGCTTGCCTTAACTTTTCTTGTGTTTGCACCTCACTACACGCAACCGATATTGATAATGCAGCCCGCCGCGCGCAAACAAATGTCGTCAATGAATTTTCAGGGCATTTGCTTATTTTCGCGAGAAGGCAAGCAAACATGTCGTAAGCAGATAAGACCAAAGAGAAAACAATAGCTGCAAGGACGTTCCTCACTAATGATCTCGAGACTTCGAAAGCGCTTACGCCATGCAATTTTGCGTGCAAACATTTAATCTGTTTGTCTCAAATTAGGACTCCCTTATAGTCTATGCTGCTGATCCCAAGGGAAACAATCAAAAGCTTTGCTGCATTGTCTTGCAAACATGACAAGTTCTCAATGTTTTCTGCTGGTCCCTCTAATTCTCACAATGAATCCTTCATCAGAAACTATCATATATATCCATATTCAATTGCACAATTGCAAGCTTTGACATCGCAGTGCTGATTCGAACTATATTGCTTGATATGCTACACTCTTAACTTTTCTCCACTTTAGAGACCTCAACAGTTAACTCAGATCACATCAACCTCCCTTCGTTTCTGATCCAGCATTTGGATTCACACTTTCTATCGTAAAGTTTCCAAATATCGGACGATTGTATCCTCTATGACGATATGGAATCTCCAGAGATTCATTCAGCGTAGGTGACAAGAGCTCTTGTCCTAAACTACCGAACGAATACGTATGAGATTGTGACTACTTTCCATACCTCTGACAAGATGATCACAGGATATTGGGCTGGGATTGGGGCAGCACCGCAATCAGAGTCAGTCTACTCACTTTCCAAGGTAGAGAGCGGATTCTACAAGATATATTCAACACAGGATCTCATCCTGGGCACGATGAGCGATACCAAAAGGGTGCCTTCAACTCGGCTCTGTATCTAGACGGAAAGGGCGATGTGTACCTTGGTGAAAGAATGGACGATAGTCGAATTCCTACCCCCTCGAAGGAACTTTTCAGCAGCAATTCCGCCGCCATCAATAGTTTCAAGGCTATCAATAAGAATCTGAACAGGGGGGGAATCAGGAGCTCCCAAGAGCTCATTGACGAGGGAATGGACGCCATCGCCAGAGCTGTTCTTCAGCAAGTACAAAGTTACTGTCAAGGAGGGTATTTGCACGGTCGTGTGCTCAGCGAGGTCAAGATCCTTCGGGTTGGGCTGTCCTACCCAGCATTCTGGGGGCACGAGGAGCGAACCTTCTACGAAGACATCATTAGGAGAGTCATGTCTGATTTCCCTGATATTTTTACGACCGACACAGACGTGGACTTCCACGTGGAAAGTCTAGCTTCAGCACATAACTTATTCTGGAACCAACGCCTTCACAATGAGATTCTTCGAATATCCGACAAACCTGCACTTTTAGTCTTCTTGGACTTTGGCGGCTACACTTTGGTAAGAATGTAGACACCTTGCTCCCCACATCCGAAGCCGCGCCCGGTATGAGATGATACTGACAAACATCCATCAGAACGGCTGCATGTTTACTGTTGTACAGGGCAAGAAACAGGTGTTTAGCTACTATAGAGTTGGCGACACATTCTGTAAGTCGGTACTTCGATTGTCTCTGTT
Source organism: Colletotrichum lupini (assembly GCF_023278565.1). Lineage (NCBI taxonomy): Eukaryota > Fungi > Ascomycota > Sordariomycetes > Glomerellales > Glomerellaceae > Colletotrichum > Colletotrichum lupini. Next base: position 6,686,743 of record NC_064672.1, read on the forward strand.
TGTGCTGCTGTGGAACAGCCGTGGCTAAATCTTGTTCGCCCAGGCACAAGGGGCGACACTGAACTGTGGGAGCAAGCCTTCGGGAAATTTGCAATAGAATACTTGGAAAAGAAGCTGAAATCCAAGTTACCTCCAAGAGAGCGGACGCAGCTTCTTCAAAACTTTCATCTGCATATCAAGAAGTTACGCTCGGACAAGATCAAGGAGATGTCGCTGCATGTCACAGATCCGCAGAATGCAAGGAGATCGCTGACGGTGTATCTTTCGGAAGAAGAAGCCGAGGGCTGCTTTTTGGATGGGATGAAACGACCCATCGAGTTGGCAAAGGAGAAAATTGCTGAGGCGGCAACTCTCAGCAACAGGGTACGAGTTGTAGTTTCCGGCGGAAGCGGCAAAAGCTCCATCGTCCAGGCCTACATCTGGGAGGCGTGCAGGAAGGCCAAAATCGATGATCCCTTCTTTTTCCACGAAAATGCGGGAGATAAGGAGTAATGATAGCTGTTCCAGAGCTTCTCTCAAACGTCATATTTGCTGACTTACGCTGTAGTTCATGGAATATCTCCAAAGGAGCGGCAATTGCCACGGCGACTACCATGACGGGCCGTGAGTTCATGAAAAGAGGGGCAGCATTCGGAATCCAAGTTGGGCACTTGAAGAATGATGGTGGCTCGGCATGGAAGAGAAATCAGTCAGCCGTCGCGAAACAGGCAATCTTTTGGCAAGAAGAGATCGAAGCCACCGCTGATGCAGTATGTCCAAATTTACTTTGTCAGATGTCATTGATGCAGAGCTTCGAGTTGTGACTGAAAGTATTTCACTTGTCTCTACTGGGGATTGAAGGCTGATATATTTGCTATACAGACGAAGTCTTATCCTTTCACAATATGGTGTTCTGGGAAGAAATGGCTCAAGATCGTGTGTGATCCGTTCTTACAAGTCTCAGAACGCAGAGAGGAGCTTACGGCATCACTGAGCTACGATGTCCTCGAGCTCCCTCCACCCAAAAGAGGCTACTGGCGTTTCACTCATTCAATTGCCTACGACGGTGATGCCATGATCCTTTCGCTGCAAAGAGACTATTTGGGGACCAGCAAAAAGGCACGTACAGTCATGAGATCTGAGGCTCCTTTCTCCTGTCCCATGTATTTTGAAAATTCTTCAAATTGTTTCTTGCTCGACACGGATGTGGATGATGAAGGTCGTGGTCTTCGACTCAGTGAAGAGGGAACGCTTACATCCTGCACTGTGGACTCCGTGAAGGAACAGCTGAGAGGCCTGAAGAGAATCACACAGAACCATCGTCCGCCTCGCAAACGCCAAATACAGGTATCGGAAACGTCGCCACGGACGAAGAGGCGACAACCCGGATGGAAGCCCACTGGTCATCTCCGTGCTTTTCGACCACCTTCAGCGGCAAGCTGCGATTCATCACAGGGGCAAAACGAAAGAATCTCAGGTGCACAGATTACAGTTATTGGTAACACCCATGATAGCAGTTCTGATTCCGATTACGAGCCTATCAGTCATCCAGGGACGCCTCCAACAAGATCGATGGAGACAAGAAGTAGCTCATTACGAGAACGAGGCGAGCACACCCCGTCGTCACTCGAATTGGGAACCGAGTATTCGCTAGCCCCTTCAGAGGATGACAGTGACGATGTTAATCTTGCCTTTTAATATTTCGGGTTAAGTGACAGCCTTTGAACAACTGCGATATTCAGCGTTTTCCCTACGGCATCTTTTCTGAACGGCGCTTAATCCGCGGATTGGACTGAGAGGAGGGAAAGAAAGTTTGCTAGCTAATACAATCATTTTATTCTTACTCAATATTGCTTCCGCCTATAATCTCCTAAGTATTTAGGCTTCTTGGAGTGTGCCTCCCACAAGGAAAGGAATTGGGGGTGTTGCCGCAAGTAAAGTACTGGGGGCTAAATTGAATTGAGGTCGATGTACAAGGGATGCTGCAGTAGTAAAAGCGGTAAAAGCGAACTTACTGCCATCTAAATTAATATTTTATTCTATGTCCCAGTCGCAGGCTTGAAATTCACTGTTTATGGAACGTGATACAAGCAATAAGGCTTATTCTTCATGTTGTAGAGGCCATTTTCACACGTAGAGGAACCGGTACAAAGCGCAACACAGGGCCCGTCCGCGTTGTGTTACGGCACATACAGACTGACAAATACATTAAACATCCTGAAAAGGCCTCAAATATTTACTATTTTCGCTGTAAATGGAGCTGTGTAGGGGGTGCGCCTGGCAACATCGGTACAAGCTGTGATAATTGGTGGCTTCAATAGGGGCGCACGTGTGAGAGCAATCACTTGCATGATATGCAGCATTGCCACTTGCCTAGCCTATGGATATTTATGCTTATTATTTTACTCTTGGTATTGAGAACAAATACGACGGTTGGTCTTGCAGGTCACTCGCGAAGCCTTCGATAATGGATGGTAGCGAGGAAATTTAAAACGGCAATCTTCTGGATCTGAATTCTAAGTAGGCTGTTGTAGTGTCTATATGTGGAGGATGCGATATCAAATGCGATTTTTGGTTGGGCACTAGCATAACTGTTGGTAGAAGTATTGATGGCCTTTTATGCCGTATCGAGGTACGTAAATGAGGCATGGATATCAAAGCCAAACACTGTCTCTAGTCATCCACGGACTTCAAGTCTCGCCTCATTCTCCACTTTGGCCCGACCCTCATTTCTATATACATGAGGGGTAGGAGTAGAGCACAAACGCCACCAAGTAGAACGTAACTCCAACTGATGCGCAAGGCAGCCGTCATCCTGTCGATGAGACCCACCAAGAGGGCTGCCAGTAAGCAGCGTACGAGGTTCGTCTGTGACAACATTAGCATTTCCAAGTTCTGGCATAGTTCTTCAGAGCAAGTTACTTACACATGCTGTCGCAGCCGAGCTCCTAGTTTGTAGAATATCGATCATCAGAGTCATGGTTGTGTTGAGAATAGCAATCGATGTATACCCCACTAGAAGCGTCAGCTGTGGGATCGCGACTTTATCAAGGACATGCAGCTCATGAGGTTAACTTACAGACAATCTGAAGGACGAGAGGAACAGCGATATGAACCCCTCGGTCGACGCAAAAGCCCCATGCTATGACAGCTCCGGAGAAAAGAACCAGTAACACGGGCATGGTCCTTAAACGTGCATACTCCTTAGGGAACAAGATAGCGCCATCGGATTCCTCAACCTTTTTCTTAATACGAGCATAATCCCAATCGAGGAACTTGCCGGTGAGAGTGCTGCCAACGATCATGCCGAATCCCGTGGGCAGGTAGCACAGACCGAGGGCGGTTTCGGACAACCAAGGATAGACTTTAGCAAAAGAAGAGGCAACCGTCGTGACAACGGTGTTGTTGACTGCGTAAACGACGCCCGTGAATGTGAGGGTTATAGCGACGTCGGGATATACGAGGATGACAAAAGGGTTGATTGATCGTTTGACGCCGGGCTTGTTGCCCTGGATCTTATTCTTCCTTCGAGATCTACCTACTACGGGTAGAAGAGGGGTGTATACTCCACCAAGAGAGACACTTCCGTTGCCGACGAGGTTGCGAAGAGTCTCCGGGAGGAACCTATAGAGATGGGTAGCCGTCAGCGCACGGTCTCGAGGAAGAAAAGAAGGGCGAGGGTTTGTTTCATTAACAAGGCGTGACTTACAAAAGGATGAAGAGAAGGCAGCAAACAGCCATGATGACCTGGAACCAGAAAATGGAGCGCCAGCCAAGTTTATCAGAAAGTGCACCACCAATCGCCGGAGCAATACAGGGTGAAAGCTGATAGTGTTAGTACCATGATAAAGTAAGGTACCTTTCGCAAAGCTCCAATAGCTGGCCAAACGTACCATAGGGCCCAGATTGAACGTGCCGAAGAATCCTCCCCTCTCCTCGGGAGTCGAAATGTCCCCGATGACACCCGCACCTGATAATCAATTGATTAGCGTCGCACATAGGGTGATATGAAGAAAAGGAGGTGTTACCAAGAGCGATTGTGCTAGCGCAACCTGCAGCCTGCAAGCATCGGAGGACGATCAAGAGCCAGAAAGCGTCTGTAGGAATTACGGCTATTCCTATACACGCTCCGATCAAAATGGTCAAGCAGACTAGGAAGACTGGCCTCCTCCCGTAGCGGTCGGAGAGGGGTCCCCATAGCATCGGAGCTATTCAGGTATAAGTGTTAGGTCGTATTCATTCACTGAATAGCTGGTAGGGTGGATATCATGGGGCAATTTTTTGCAGGTCGTCTTTTACTTACACACGCCCTGAGTCGCCAGAAAGGCTGTCACTGTCAAGTTCAGAAGCTCGACAGACTTGCCGAATGCTTCTGATAGCTTCGGGATAGCAGGTAGGTAAATGTTTGCCGGCAGCGGGCTACGCCGAATGTCAGGGTAGGCAGTGTGAGGCACGGAAAACCCATACTTACCTATAGAATCCCGCGACGGCGACCATTGCGACAATGAACCACTTCTCTGTGCGAGAAAAGATGCTATAGGGCTCCGTTGGTGCATTCCCTTCCAGCGGAAGCACGAGGTTCTCCTGTCCGGGTTGGGGGTTCGAAGCAGCCGCAACGCCGGTCTCGGCACCGGGGCCATCAGTTTTAGGTTCACCCATCGTGGGGCGCAAGTCGGAGGCCGCAGATCGGGGAAGTGGAGGCCGTGATTGAACCGTCCGGACGGCTCAATGGACTTGTGGTTCTCTTGGCGGAGGGAAAGATTGAGAATAAAAGGAAGAAATGCCCCTTGCGTTCCCCCTGCTGGCGAAATACTCATACCACCTCGGCCTACGAAAAATCTTGACCGATGACATTTTGGACCCCACGCAGACCCAGAAATCGGCCAAAATATTTCGGCGCCGGTTTCGGAAAAGGCGAACAGCGGCGGGTCTGCCGCGGCACGGTCATCCGAGAAGTCAGAGGGGCCAGTCCCCGTTTCTTAGGCTATGGACGGTTCGCATTAGTTAGCCTGGGCAGTCATTGATGTAATCTATTGCTAGGCCTGCTAGGTAAGCGGACTGGCACATTGGCAGAGAGGCTCTTGAACGGTGGATCTGTGTGGGTTCGGCTCGTGGGGACTTCAGGGCCGGCTTGCGGTGATGTTTCCGGCGCATATCCGGGGTGCCAAGTTTCAAGGTTAGTGATAGGCTACCATGGGCTCGTGGCCGCTAGGAGGTCCGATATATCGGAGGCTAGGACCTTGAGATATTTGACAATGTCTTTTGCGTGTTTTTCATCTTGTCCAGAGATGCGAGGTGCGGCTTCTAAGGACCGAGGCTGATGGCTTCTTAGCGACCGGCTCCCACTTGGAACACTTTGGCGAAGAAAACCTTCACCTCTACATGTAGTTTGTCCAAGTCAATCATATGGCTGTCATTATCAAGCCCCTGCGCGATCGGGTTCAACACCACCTTTATGCAATGATAGACTTGGCCTTCAAGGATGACCAAAAGACCTGTCGGCTTTGACCTCGTCAAAAAGTGACGACCATCTTGCACAACCTCTAATCCACGACCATCACAAGTATGATCGAGCTTTCATAGCAGAATGGGCTCAATGGAATGATTTCTCCAGAGTCATCCTCTCGCCACAACGAAGCGCGATACGGAGAGCGAAGTTTCTATCCTAGATGCGCAGAGAGGAGAGTGAAAGAGCTGCAAAGGCATCCCTTATCGTCGAGTCACATTCGGCCGGAACACTTAAGTGCGAGGCGCCGGCCTGATTCTCGTGGACTAGCTTGTCATTAAGAAGACAGTCAATGTCTTGACCTCGTGGTGGTGATGAACGCGAACATGCTCCTGTGAGTGCCTATCTAACAGGGCGTTATCCTAAACTCGTCTTTCTAGCGACGCGAAGAGTTTATCGGTGACATAGGAGGTAGATTCACCTTCGAGATGCGAGGCGCAACGTCCGGGCTTGCTGTGAGGGACTCGGCTTTAGCTATCACGTTCTTTGCGCTTCTGACGACGACCTAACCAGCCTGCTAAGGAACAAGCGACGGCTGAGTATCTCCTGGTACACCTATGCAGATCACCCTGTTCATGCGATCCTCCTCATAATCCTCAGCGCAGCTATTTAAGGAACAGTACCCAGCGCGCCTCGATTCGAAACTGTCTACGAGAACCAAACAGTCCACAGGGTGATATCAGCTATGGTCGGTCCAGCAGGAGGTCTCAGTAAGTTCGAAAGCATAGTCCTCTCATCCACGCTCTTCGGTAACATCGCAGCAATGGGGTACACCATAACCATCAACTTCCAGCTCCTCCTCTCATACTTTTCCCGAAGGTCCGCAAATATCTCTTACGACGCGTATGCGCCGATGATGACATCGGTGGCAAGTCTCGTTGAAATTCGTGACACCGCAGATTTCATTGAGAGTCTGGAGACCTTCGTCCCTCTCATTAGGTATTGGTCTGTGGCATCCCTCAATGTGAACCGTGGACCGTGGACTGTGGTGCTCGTCGACGACCTCTGGTTCTGTGGCGTCAACTGCGCGAGGTAGGATCCAGACTCCTGGGACAACGCCGCGAGGCTGCCGCGAAGCGTGGCTGCGTTTGGTCGTGCTTCTCTTGCCTCGGCGTCCTCGTTCCCTGCATGGCGCAAATGTGGTGGATCGGGCCGACCGTCGAGACGGCCGGGGATTTTGGAATTGAGCTGGCGTTTGTGATGTTTGGTTTGCTGCATTTGGCGATTGGATCTTTGGAAAGGAGATTTTCAGGGCGACGAAGAATACCTCTGGACAGTCGAGATGAATGGGCCCGTGGCGGTGAGGTCTAACGGGTCTGCTGTGCGAGCTGCGCCGCTTGGCCCGCTGGGAAAGACAGCAGGGGTGGCAATTCTATCAAGGAATCGTCTACTGTGCAGATGGAAAGGTTCATGAGGAATATGTAGCAAATCATTATTGGGCACAATTCGTACTTACTGTTTGCTTGCCATAGGCAGGGAAGCACGGGTGGAAGCATATTAGGCGCAGCAATGGATCTATGCGCGTGGACACCTGCATCGCCTCTCTTCCCACGTTTTATTTGACGCACATGATCTCTTGGGATGAAGCATGAGGGATCCCAGAGTAAAAAGTACAATGGGTGATTCACTCACACGAAGTCCTCAACCTCCTGCAGCGTCCCTGGGCATGCCGCGCGTCGGGTGCCTCTAGCAAACAATTTGATATTCAGGGCGACCTCATCCTTCTCTACGACCCTGAAACAAGGTTGCATCTTTCACCGCTTGCGTTCTTGGTTGGCAAATTCTTATCGAAGAGATGCTTCTTCCGGTCTTCCCATCCCCTTGGTACCCTCCTTGAGGCATTTTCGGGATCATCGTTGCCGGTCGAATAAGAGCACATGTAAACAGGCGGAATATTGACCATACACGGCTCCGTGGTGTTGCAGCAGCATATGCAAGAAGGAAGCAAACAACACGTTTTCGGCCGCAAGCCGTCTCGCACAAGATTGCTCATGTGGGAATAACGCCCGAGATGGGGCTTTGCAGAGAAATCTTGCACCAACCAACTGGGACGAAACTCGTCCGAAGATCTCGTACTGTGTCCGACTTCCCCTTTTTCTTCATTTTCACGGCGGCAGTGGCGGGAGTAAGATCCTGGAGAAAACGTTGGGACGACTGTAAGGAGAAGGAGAAAAGAAAAAAGAGTTATTTGCTTTTCGCCGCATACTGTATGCAGGACAGGACATGTCGCTCCGAGGCCATGGAAATGAAACCGCACCGCCGCTCGGTCTGTGTCACCTACTCGAACACAGAGTTTGGATGGGATGAAATCGAGGTAGATGTAGGGAGAGAGACAGGAGGAGAATATACACATTCTCACACGAAGTAGGTGACAAGCGCAAGATGGTTCGACCGACAATTGGCCAATGCCGCCAGGCTTCACACTCACTGAGTCTCACAGATTCACTCTCAATCTCACTCTCACTCTCGCCCCCAATCTCACCCTTTACCACTCATCTTACTCTCACCCTTACTTTTCCGTATCCGCATTAACGATATCGAATCGCGGATGTCCCTCGGCAGTGGCTGTTTAGCAAATAGCAATCTACGCCGGTTGCGACCGAGACATGTGACGGTTCAAGTCTGACTACCTTGTGACCCTCTTTTTTCAGATGCCAGTTGAACGTTATGAGCGCAAGTTGTCACAGCCTCTTCACTTCCATTCGACCGCGATATTGGGAGTCGTTTGTAGAGGTTGCCCGCCAGGTCGCAAGCCACTAAGGCGGGAACAGCGCTGGAGACGATCTTGTTCGAGAACCAAGTGCAAGGGATCGCGGAACCAGACCGGGACGTTGTGAAACCACGGCATTGTCCTGCCTTGACGGCACTGCTGTTTGTAGTGATTCCCTCGAGTTGAGGCAGTGTTGCCACATCATACCCGGTCAACGGACTACGAATCTTTTAGCTCACCTCTCAAAAGCGGCCGTTCAAATAGGGTTTCGCCTCGTCGAGAATGGTTTGGGACTATGATTGGGCCATTCCGTACCCGGATGGGCGTTCGTCGCGTGGTCTCGCAGATGGCTTATGCGGTTGAGAGATGTGCCATCGGATAACACCCATACTCAGCGAATGTTATTGGGACCGGACTGCCTGTTGCCAAGAGCACCGAGGACGTCGATAATGGGACCTGTTCTCTGGCTTGGCTTGCGGAAGCCTTTGTGGTCCATCCAACATCGCGTATTTCGTCGAAGCCTTTCCTGGAACTTGCACATCGCTGACCACCAATCTCAGGCTCTCCCGGAACAAATTGCGGGTGCTCGGTGGTGCTGTGATTTCAGTCCGGGATGGGCTGATGTTGACCAGGAAATCCGGGGAAGAGGAGCCCTGACACATTGCGATCTAGATTCTTTCTTCCCCGCCAAGTAAGAAGACCAACGAAAAAGCGCGCGTTGTTCCATTTGGGAGCCACCATTAGGCTGCCCAGTGCCAGCTAACCCCAAGTTGCCCCAGGCTGGCGGCGCCGCCAGTTCGAGAGCCACAGTTCGTGTCAAAGTCGGTCTCAATGGCGGCAAAGCTTATCTCGTCTACCGCTTTCCCAGCCGTCTTTCGCGCAGTGCCCTGGACGGCGGCTGTTCCCAGGACATGGGCGGGGAAACGGGCGCATCAGTCGCCAAGATCACGCCGGTCTCCTCCTTTGTTACGAGCTTTCGGTAAGAGAAGAGACTTGTGGCTTGCACAATTCATGAAGGTGGCCTATCTAGCGAAAATCGCTCCCTTCCATTGGTTTCCGTCGGTATGGGGAGCTCGTGTTGCTCGACTCTCATCGACAAGCTCACTGCTCACAAGACCGTCTAGCTAGCTTGGGCGCCCGCCAAGCTCCAACCAACGTCCACGGTGTGCTGCCCGGTCTCGGCTTCACTGGGGAATGAGAATGGCGGGAAGAAGCCCGCTGGCCCGCCATCATCCATGTCGCTGATGAAAATGAATACATACAGGCTGTGCTGGGCACTATCCACCCCAGTGGAACGAGACTTGATCGCACATGACAGCGCGACAGAAGTCAAAAGCACGCGATGCCCCATTGGCCTCTTCTCTAGCACGATCTTGGCAGACCAGGAAGCAGGTCTTCCCCAAGAGCCTGAAGGATCACAGATGTCGGCAAGAATTCCCCTAGTTTGGCAAAGAGCCGTAGCTTGATTAGCTCGCCTCCACTGCCGGGCCCCTCCCAAGACTTTCCAAGACCTCGACTGAAATGGAGTCGTAAAGTAATCGGAGCGCTCTCGTCAAACTCCACGACTCCCTCTCCGTGCGGGGAAAATTGCCTAGAAACAGGATTGCGGGGGATGAAGAGAGAAAGAGGGGCGCGGCATGGGGTGTTCGTGAGAAGGCTGGTTCCCTGTCTCTGGCCAACTATCTCGCTCAATGTCCGAACTTTTTCTGTTTCTTATGCTTATTTCGTCAGGGGGCCTCCACGAATGTCGGTGGTTGAGTGGAGGGACTTGTGAGGGGAAGAGGGGGTCGCGATGATGACAAAAGGATAATGGCGGCACTGAGGAGAGAGATGATGTCGAGGGAAAAGTCCATCGAAAATTGTTCTCACCCCTGTCTTCATGTTGCCCACCATGACCTCCAACAGGTTCCCCATCCCTTTCCCCGTATCCTCCCCCGCGCCGCGATGGCCATCAGGACAAGAAGAAGCTTGTAAGAAACTTGGGGGAGGACGGCTCGAACTTAGTGCAGCACCCGTCCTGAAGGGCTCGCATACTTCGGATACAAGGAAGCTAACGGGAAGAATCGAACATTCTATGCATTCAGCTCGACCTTCTCGTCAATCTAGCGTTTCCGTTTGGTGTTCGTGAGCCGTCCAGCACTCCTTAGCCTGCAGGGAACATCCTCTCCCTGAGTAGTGTAGCACAAACAAATCCCTCGGGTCACATACTGGGACGTGCAGGTAATGTGCTGCCAGCGAGGAGCAATGGTCTCATTCCAATAGGCCAATTTGCAATATCCTTAGGGGCACGCTGTCCGTCGTGTTTGCGTCTGGTGCCAGCATAAGCGCAGGCGTCTCGGGCTGGGCAGAAAAAGAAGTCGAGGGCTGCGCTCGACGAGTCATTGATGTTGCTCAAACGGCCTGGACATCGTCGACTCCAGTTGCCTCTTTCTCTACCACCTCCCATCGTCGTATTGGCTACGGGCCATTCACCTGTCTGGCTTATTCTTGCTCTTCTCCGCCTTTCTCCTTCGTCTTCCTCCCATTGCGAGGACCCCATCATCAATCCTGCCCACAGCCTGCCTTCCAGACTAGCCCCAGACTCGCAAGTCTGCGGGCCAATCGCTAACAGCAAACCGCTCCGGGGTTGGCTCATGAGAAGTGCCAAGAGCTCTGGGCATGCATTGGCGGGGGCAAGGCATCGGTCGTACGGACGAGGAAGTTCTAAGTACCTTATTATCGAAGAAAGTTAATTCTTTCTAAGTTATAAATATAAGAATATAGTTTTAATAAAATAATATAGTACTTACTTAGTACTTAAATTAAAATACTTTTTTAAGCTTATTATAAGAAAAAAATAATTATATTATTAATTATTTATTATTGAGGTTTATAAGTAATACTATAGTTTTAATTATAATAGCTTTACTTATAATAAGTAAAAAGTCTAATTATAAATCCTTTAAAAACCTCTTTTTAAAAGCTATAAGAGCCTTTAAGTTAAGTTAAAATACTTATTAAAATATTAATAAGTAAACTAACTTTATAATAACGACCTTAATAAAAGACTTAGTAAATAATACTTAAACCCTTATTAACGTTAAGTACGATTTACGAAGTATAATAATATAGCCGCAAAATATTATTAATATATTTTATATTAAAAAGGGTATTATTAATATTAATAAAATAGATAGGGCCGTATTAATATAGTACTTTAGTTTCTTTTTATAGCTCGAGGATAATTATTTTAAATAGTATTAAAAGTTTATTAAAAAGCTTTTTTAAGTACTTTAGTATATTTATTACTATTTTTATAATAATAAAACTCTTAATACTTATATATAAAAATAAGTTATTTATTTTTAAATAATAATACTAACTTATTAATAAGTTATTAAAATTATAATTTTAGTAATCTCTTAATAAGAGAGAGGGTAGAATAGAGGAAAGGATAAGTAAGAAAAAGGTTAAGGTTAAATAGTGCGGAATTCGAGGGCAGGGTAGCGTCTATATATACTGCGGTAATCCTCTAGTAATGCAAAACGATGGAGTTAAACAGTGCGGACGAGGAAGTTGGATACCTTTCCCTACCTAGTGTAAATGCGACTCGTAGTGTCGAGACGTCGGAGATACAAGCAGCAAGCAAAGTGCTCAACCTGAGCTCTCTGAGCTAGAGCCGGCCACTCACATCCCTAACTCAAAGCCCCCTGCCATTCTCTTCGTCTCGAAATGCAAGCCAGCTGCGCGGAAGACCACGACCAGCAACCTGCATACTGCATGGCTACGTAGTACGTACCGAAGCCCAAGGCAATAAGCCCTGCAAACCCTGCCCGCAGTTACGGATGAGGCACTCCCTGAGTCTACATTCCCCCTACTTCCAGGCTCCCAGACCTCAATCTAGCCTTAGTCCATGCCGTAGGCGGCGCGGCGGCGAAGCTATAACTAGCAGACAGGGTTCCGGTACCGAATTTGAAGTACTCCCGTTGCCCTCCCGTCGGAAGCCCGCACGGTGAAGGCTGTTTACACAGTACTTCGGAAGAGAGGGGCGGGCCATCCAACGAAACCATTCAGATGGGAAGCCAATTTCGTCCTTCCCATGGGGGTATGCGATGTATACTGCGTAGAGTGTGAGTGTGAGTGTGAGTGTGAGTGTGAGTGGATCGGGGGTAGCACTCGGCGGCCACGGAGGGTCCCGGGCATGGCAGGACTGTCGTTGAATAAGAGAGGGAGAGGAAACGGCCGCCTACATCCCATGTTGTCGTCGAATTTATAAGAAGCAGCGCTCAAGGTTTCAACCCACGTTGGCTTCGGATCTACCCCTCAAGCTCATCCAGGTTGTTTTGGGACACATCTTCTCTCTCTGTGTGTTTCTCTCTCCCACTTAACCTCTCCGTCTCCTTTCAACGCCTCCCATTTGCCGCGTTCCACCACATCTCGAGTCTTGCTCAACCTCTCCCCTCATTCGCTCTCATCCTGAGCTTCGGTTACTGGTGAATACACCTGAGTGACCCGACCATTTAAGCGAGCCACGTACCAGATTTCGTGCGCCTGCCTTTCCGACGGATCCTACCTCTCTTGATTGAGAGGTTTCTTTTTTTCTACCATCGGAAGGCAAGAGGGAAGCAAACTTTTCTGCGGGATCCCACACACAAACCTCGGAAAAGCGACACACCTGGTTCCAACGCGCTCGCGCGCATACGCCAATCTCATTCGCACATCGAACACCTTTCCCACTACCCACAACCGTCGTCCCAATACCGTAGCCATGGATCGCCACGGGAAGAAAGATCACGAGCTCGCCGAGAGCTCGGATGAGAAGCCCATCGACTCTCAGCTCGAGCAGGCGCAGATGCTTGCTGATCTGCCCGATCCCGACGCCGGAAAGTCTGCAGAGGAGCGTGCCGCCATTGTACGTGTGCTCCCTCACCCGGCTTATGAGTGATGAGGTCGTGAAGCCTTCAATCACTCCTCCACGCTTCATTAAGACGACAGAAGAAATAAGTCCACTCATGCTAACTCATCTTTTCCTTTCTAGGACAAGAAGCTCATGTGGAAGGTCGACCTTTGGCTGGTCCCCTGGCTATCCCTCCTTGTAAGACATGATCTTCCCTCTCACTCACTTCTCCTAGAATCTCAGCGCATGAGCTGCTGCGCGCGCATAATACGATTGACGATATACTAATTTCATATTTCTTCGTAGTACCTCCTCTCCTTCCTCGACCGAACCAATATTGGCAATGCGCGTCTCGCCGGCATGGAGGATGACCTCAAGATGAGCGGCACCGACTACAACATGTCGCTCACCATCTTCTTCATCAGCTACGCCGTCTTCGAGCCCGCCACCAATGCACTGCTCAAGCGCCTCACACCCCGCATCTTCTTCACTGGAATCATCATCGTCTGGGGCATGATCATGACGCTCATGGGTCTGTGCACCAACTTTTCCGGTCTCCTTGCGGCCCGCTGGTTCCTCGGTATCGCTGAGGCTGGTCTCTTCCCTGGTAAGCTCGCTATTTCATCATGATCTCACAGGAACCTATGGTTGTGAGATTTCAGAGGCTAATATGAGACACTAGGTGTCAACTACTACCTCTCCTGTTGGTATAAGGGATCCGAAATCGGTGTTCGCTCTGCCGTCTTCTTCTCCGCCGCCGCTCTGGCCGGTTCCTTTGGCGGTCTCCTCGCCGCAGCCATCGCCAAGATGGACGGCATCGGCGGCAAGCCCGGCTGGGCCTGGATCTTCATCATTGAGGGTCTGGCCACCGTCTTTGTCGGAATTTTCTGCTGGTGGATGGTGTTCGACTGGCCCGAGGGCGCCCGATTCCTGACTCCCGACGAGCGTATCCGCGTCCAGCGCCGCCTCATCGCCGACAAGCAGGGCCGCACCGCCGAGGACTTTGACAAGCGCCACATCTACGCTGCCATGACGGATTGGAAGACGTACGGCTACATGGTCATCTACATGGGCTGTCTCGTGCCCCTCTATGCCTTCTCCCTCTTCCTGCCTACTATTCTCCGTGGCATGGGTCACCAAGGCACCAAGGCCCAGCTGCTTTCCGTTCCGCCTTACGCCGTTGCTGCCGCTCTCACCGTCACTGTTGGTATCATTGCCGATAAGACCCGCTGGCGTGGATACTGCAACGTCGCGACTGTCACTATTGGTATTGTCGGATTCGTCATGCTCATCTCCACGACCAACCCCAAGGTCCAGTACGCCGGAACCTTCCTCGGCGCCGCTGGTATCTACCCGACCATCTCAAACACCCTCTCCTGGGTCATCAACAATACCGAGGGTTCTCTCAAGCGCGCTTTCGTCCTGGGCATGGTCGTTGGATGGGGTAACCTCAACGGTGTTGTCTCCTCCAACATTTACATCAAGGCCGAGTCCCCTCGTTACCTCACTGGCCACGGTGTTGTCTTGGGCTACCAGATTCTTTTCCTCCTTGGTGGGTCCATCTTCATGCACTTTGCGCTTAGAGTATCCAACAGTCGCCGCAGAGCCGGCAAGATGGATGCCCAGTGGGCTGGCATGACTGATGAGCAGAGGTGGGTCGCTGGAGACAAGCGACCTGACTTCATGTACACGCTCTAGGTGCTATGTAGTGCTTTGATTTGCTATTACAGCTATAGAAATTGGATCAGGAGGTATGAACTCTACGTTCAAAGATTGAGTTACAAGTGTCTCTAGAGCGCCTTTTTGTAGATTCTTTGTCTTTATGGAGTCAATGATACCATCCTTGCATTAGATACTATCGTTTCACTTCTTCATTTGCACGTGCTTTCAATGACTGTATGTATGTACAGCCTGTGTCTCAAAGTAGTCTGTTACGAAACTACATTATTGCATATTACCTTATGCTGTTAAACAATGAATTCGGACCCTACGCTCTTGCTTGGTACAATGAAACACGTAATTTTGTATTCTACAATCTAGAAGAAGTACGTCACGTTCCGCTTACTTTTCATACCTCTCAAAACCCTAAGCCTCACTGTCCGAGCTGAACTCAACAAGTTTGGCACCTGTTGTCTCGTAATTGGGCGGTTCCCTAGTTTTCTCCGCCCATATGGCATTCGTCCGACGCTGGACCTCGTCGAACCAAGTTTTCTCAGTTTCCGCCGTACAAGCAACAAAAATTCCGTCTGGGGTCAAGCCTAGACCAAGGTGCAAGTTATCGAGTTTCCGATCAGGTCTTACTAAAAATGTCGATGTCGATCGGCTGAAAAATACATTGAGCTTGATCTTGTCGTATGTCGTCCACAACTCACGGCCTCTGTCAACCATAAGTCTCTCAAGGACTAGATGCTCATGCTCAGAACTCTGATTCTCCGTGACAGAAAGCCGGAACTGCCATTGCCCTTGACTTGGCATGAAAAGGTCCAGAAAGTCATAGGTATGCGCGCCACAGTCGAGATAGCGTAGAGATTGTGTATCAGTCTGGGACATTGACTGGTGCAGGCCGAAGGGATCGCAGACTATCCTGAACCTGTTGGTGCCGTCAGTTTGGAATGTGTGGTACCGCGATTCCTTCATTCCTCTTCTCTGAGAGCCTGATGTCAATAAAACAACACGCGGCAAAGTTGTCTATGCTCTTGGACATTTGCCTGACTCACGTTATTTGCCAGGATCATAGCAGCAAAATCGTCCCATTCTTCATCCCCGCCACCACCTCGGCCTCTTTGCACTTGTATTCCAAAAGCAGCGCCATTCTTGATGTAATTTTGGATTGTCTGGTGTGCTTTAGCCGTCGCGAGCCCCGCTCCTTTGGCAGTGTTAAATGATCTGTTTGCGTCTAAGTATTAGTGCATCCGGCCTCCTCTCAATATTGTTCTTGTCAAGATAGATATCGAGATGGAAGCATGCTTACTCATTTGGGGTTTCCGGGTTCTGATCCAAATAGACTATAGGCGGAGATACTGTGTTTTGGAAAACCATTTCGACGAACTTGAACAAATAGTACTTGACTCTTTGATTGTTGGCGCCGCCTCCAGATACTACAATCCGGCCACGGATGTCTTTTTGCGATGATGCAAGTTCAGCTTCAAGATTCCTGATGCCGCGTTCGGCTTCTAGCAATGGTTGAAGAAAGGCTTTCTTGAACATTTTGGTCAGATCATGGATCGGAATATTGACGTGGAAGCGCTTGGAAATTGAAGAATACTTCGCCGGCTTCGCGATAGTAAGATCAATGTCCTCGAACTGCGACTTGAATTCATTCGGCGACTCTTCCTTGAACGGATTGTTGTTCCCAAGAGCTATGAGGCGCGTACGGAATTCTCTGAGGAACTCATTACGAAGCAAATACGAGAATTCTTGGCTGCTGACTTTACCGTTGTCCGATGTGGTGTGGTTGGTGCAAAAGTCACCAACGGATGCCTCCCACATGCCTCCGCCGCCAACTGTTGCTATTGTAAACAGAGAAGTTAGCACACAGATCACCAATTAGTTCATCCTTAAAGCACTCTCAGTTCGCTCGCTAGGCTTACCGATGGGATCACCGACTCTGAAAAGGGCCGTTTTGCCTCCGGCTCGTCTTACGTAGTAAAGGCAGCCATTCTTTGCGCGTCAGAATATGCGGTTAAATGTGCTGGAACAGAATGAAGAGAACGTACCATGCTGTGGCCTCCGAAGTCGAGAAAAAGCACATATTGGCTGGCGTCCGTACCAAGTCTCCTGTCTGCGATGTGTTCGCTGGAAGAAATGAAATGGGCCATTGCCTCCGCTTCTGTATGTAAATGGAGATGGTCGTAGATCTGATCGAGATCGAACGATCGACTAGTAAGCAGTCTTGGGCTGCTTTCTAACTTTTCCCTAATCAGAGCCTTGTACTTTTCGTATTCTGTGACACTCCAGTGAGCAGGAGCTGAGAGGCCAAAATCTACAATCCTAAGAGGTCTTTCCATCTTGCGGCATTCTTCATCTAAGCGAAGGAAGACAGCGTCGAGGATTAACCCCAAACCTTTCTTTCCGATGGTTTCGAAATCAGAGTGTTTGTCCTTGATTCTCAGTGCTTCCACCCGCAGGGAATTCTCGTTGTTGATTGTGTTCCGGCCTGTGTCGAGAAAACCATCACCTAGAAAGAATTTTGCCGAAACCTGTGTGGCTGAAGGGCTTAGTTCATCGCCAGTATAGACTTCTCCAGTCCCTGAAATATTGATGTACCCGTTGAAAGCGCCCTTTTCATATCGAGTACCATCTTGGGTTTGCAAACTCCTTTGGTTAAACAACTCTTCCGGCTTTGGAACAATCGCCTCACCGTCCGAGGGCAAGAAGCAAATGACCAAGCGAACAGAGGTACTCCCCCAGTCCAAGCCAACAACACTACGGTTATTAACCAATCTAGTTTTCTGAGTTGACCGACAGCGAAAGTGTTAGCTTACATGTCTGTACAGCGGCGCATCAGAGCGCCGGACATCGCATGACTCTTGAGAATTGGCCTCGAGCACATAACAGTATGAAGTCTTATCCCGAAGCAGAAGGTAAACAAAATTATAAGCTGAGTGGCTCCCGTGAAAAAATACAGAGCGACTCGAGTCAGCATAAGGGGTATTGGGGTTAAATAGTAAGCACTTTGGATCCCAGGTATATTTCTTGTCTCTAATCCGTTGACCGCAACCAACCTATACACATATTGCCCAGACTCAAACTAGTAAGGGACCAAGCTTTCATGTCGCCAAAAAACCTCTCGAAGAATCTGTTGGCGGGATCCACAGAATCTTGAGCTTTCCTGCCACGCAGATGAATGCGTAGATACGTGGACCCTCGGGGTTGAATGATCCAGAGCATTAAGTGCTGGAAGAGCCCCCACATCCAAGACAAGGCCTCTGGTATATCACTGGGCATGGATCATACACCAGGGTACAGGAAGTACATGTGCCAAATGTCATCAATACTTAATCCCTCATGAGTCTCAGCAGCTAGTTAAGCTTGGTAAATATTGGCCATGGGTAGTACCCATCAATGGGATCTTTGCCAAGAATGAACGCTTGTTTGTTTCTTGACGAAGGCCTCGCTGACATGTCCCGGAGACCTCGAGAAAGTCCGACGTGACCTCAAAAGCGAACTTGGCTATTACGTTCAGGCCACTTACTATCATCAAGGGCAGACCAATGGTAGATCACTCACGACTGACCAGCTGTGCCGCGGGAAGAGGAAGCCGACTGGTTCAGCTGAATCAATACGGCTGTTTCGCAATAGGTGACCTTTTCTGACTTTTGGCACCGCGCGATTTACGGCAATCTCAACAATACACATACAATCGAGACTCTTTCAGAAAAGACCGCCCTCGCAGACGAGCATTCGTCATCAAGTAATGAAACTTCAAAAGCTCCAAGTTCTCAAAACATCCATGTGTTGTCTGCTTTCTTTGCACCAGCTCACCTGTGCTGAAGCTAAAGTAAGAATGTGCCTCCCCCCCCCCCCCCCTTTTCTTCTCCCAGGCCGTGTCCACAGTGCGTTTTAATTCCACCAACCTGGTCATCAAGATATCTGTCGCGACAAAAGCCTTGGAAAGCAAGCCGAACTGGGGCTTCGCTCATGGCTTGGGTATTGGCAGGCGGTGCTGCATTCTTATTTGTCCGAATTCCGCATCTGGCTGTAAATTTGCTTTTTCGGCTGACCCATTCATATGCCGGTCAAGCTGCTCAACGTTGAAGCTATATGGTACTGCCTTTAGGGATGATGCGGAAATTATTTGTGCGTTCGTAAGCCGACCCTTGTGGCCACAGATTCTCGCTCCAATGCCCACAAGCTAAATACAAGGATAGGCTAACACTTGGGGACGTACTCAGGCAGCAGCAAAGTCCGCACGTCAAAGAGTAGTGAGAAGGTATCGACGAAAACTGGGTGCATTTTTTTAATGTAGCCTTAGCCCTGAACCACGTTTCGTATCAAAGCCAGGAGCTTATATCTGTCTATTCATACAAGTGTGCGTTATGATGAAATCATAGGACTGTCAGAAGTAGGTATTAATACACGTAAATCTCTCGATTGGTACTTCTGTGGCTACGAAGCTATCAATAAAGAGCTTTCGCCTCGCTATGCAGCCTTTCTACGCGATACCTACCTCACAAATGGAAGCACGGATGCTACCTGGTCTCGATGATCTGCCCCCTGGAGATAGAGAAATTGAGAGAATGAGCCATATGCAAGGTTCTCTCAAATTCCCAACTTTCAATAGTTCTGATTAAATCGGCCGATCTTATCCTATTTGAGCACTTGATGTACCGCAATCTTGGGTAAATTGAAAGCACATATATCCCAAGTATACATGTAAAAAGCTCATGTTAATATCCTTCCCTGGTCACGTTATTCTTGACAAATTCCTTGTTGTCCAAATTTCGTGCTATCTCGCAAGGGGATTTGCATGTTGATCTAGACGTAGGCCCAACCTAGAACTCTTTCCATTCAGAGGCAGAGTACTTACATGGTCGCATTGGACGAAAAAAGAACAGAAAGGGGGGGTTGGGGGTTCAGGAGTTCATGAACCCTTAGTGCAACTTCAACTTAGGCATGTGATAGGAAAATTTTGTGCCAGGGTTAGCGGAGAGGCGATTCTTGCGTGACCAATCTAAGGAGTAATTCAGGTGCGAGCGATGGCCTCACTCCATAGTTTGTGCACTGCCCGTGTATTACTCCGTATAATCCGAGTCAATTCGCGGGCCCGAAGATAAGTTTGAAGACTCACGATTTTGTTTCACATCTAAATCAAAGAATGTGTCCGGATATGTCCCGACTTATCACTGACCCTACTTCCTACATGCATGTGTACCAGGTACTGTACCTCAGTATATAACGAATGTAAAGTGCGTCGGCCCAACAGCAACGATCTGCCATGTTACATTTGAGAGTTCATGTCGATGATAATAGTGTTCTGCTTCTAGCTTCGCGTGGGGTAAATTAAGGGCGACAAAAAGAAGCGGACAGATAGGCTGAGTTAAAAGAATGCCATGTCTTGAGCTTATGTGCGTATACACGCCACGAAATCACTCCAGGCATCCTGTTTTCAGCACCATGCATGCCGACTAAAATATTTACTGCATTCGGAGTCTCAAAGTAAGCGTAATTTCACATGGGCGTAGTGAATGGGGCGTACATTATCTCTTCTCCAATGACTTCTTGTCCGAAGATCGAATTGACAAGGACATAAAACAGCGCATTTGCGATGTTCATCCTTCAGCGGACGCACCAGAAACCCCTTGATACATATATGGCGCTATCTAACTTAGCTTGGTGACGTAAGGAGCGCTCTCGAGGTTATCCTACAATGTACGCATAATTCAAGATATATAATATGTCAACGGGACATGCAAGTGGTTTGAAGTCACTACTACCGTCTACCTCATGCATTCTGCTTTCATCCCCTTATCATTTTGTCAACATAGTTGCATGCAGTGTAAAAGGTGAGTCTCATTCATCCCTACTTTGTTTCAATACGTTTTATGTGGATCTGGAACTCGGCATGGTAGCGTGGATGCGATAGGGCTTCCCGTTTTGGGGCAAGCCTGGCACACCGGGTAAGATGCAATAAACTTCCGCTGGTTTGAAATGGCTAGAACCTGTTACGGCTTCGACAATCCTCAGGGAAGCCACGGCATTTACGTTCACACTAAGCTCCTTGTCGAATGGAAACGAACCCCATTGGCGCAAAGGCTGTATTAACAAGTGGGTCACATACAGTTCGTCAAATTACAGAGTACTTAGGTATTAGAGAGAAGAAGGAGAAAGGAAACTACCTGTAAAGGGGAAGTATCGATGTTTGTGCATATCGCGATGTCTAGGTAGTACCCTGCCTACATGGGCCACGCTCAGCCCGAAAATTTGGTGTCCAATTCTCAAAATTGGTCAAGTATCCATCACTACCTTAACTTGGAGTTGCCCGGAAGGCGGGAGAGATCAAAAACAAAAGCAACGCAATTTCATTCTAAGGTTCTGTGACTGATTCCTAATGATCAATCGTGCCATGAGGTACGCATTTGTCGGATTAGAAGTCCAATTCGACCGCGGCATATAGCCGACTGCACAGGGGCCAATTAGGGGCCCTATTTACGATTATCGTAGCCAGCCTAACCTACGGTTAGAACCTCCTTTTTATACCTACGTAGATATTTATATAGTTTAATTAATCTCTTCGTTAACTACGGTTCGAACTAACTACTTTATAATAGGGATACTAATACTAATTAGTAGCTAAATTCTATTATTATAAATCGGCAAGGCATCTTACTACGTAGAAGAGACGACCTCTTAATACTATACGGAATAAGAGATTCGTACTAATTAACCTTATAGAAATAGACGAAAAAGGGGGCGATTCTCGAATGCCGCACGGAATTAAGTAATCGTAGCCCTTTACTACTTACGAGAGGTCGACGTCTACTACGTTAAACTACGTTAATTAATAAAACCGCTTAAGTAACTAGTTTTTTACCGTCGCTTTAAGTAACCTTTTTATTAAATAACTTTTCCGCAGCCGGCCCGTAATTAGAAATTAACTAGTTAAATCGGTAGAAGGAAATACTTACGTAGCGACTACCTACCTAGTTAATTAGCGCAACGGGCGAGCTCGATAGTACGGTATAAAAGAGCACTGCGCGATTAAAAAAAGGGATCTCTAAACGTAGATATTTTTAGTTAGCGTAATAAGAAGTATATAGGAGTTATTAAGCTAAGAGATCTACGGTATATAAAAAAAGTCTATTATTACTAAGATCTTACGGGTACGACCTTAAGCCCGCGATCTAAATAACCTCTTTATAACTCCCTTAATTACCCCCCGGGTATTACTTAGGAATATAGTATAGGGGACGGTTTAACGAGGGAGGAAGGGATTTAGAGGTCCTAATAGTATCGAGTTAAGAGTATTACGGATCTCGGAGATTAACCTAGGAAAAAGGCGGCCACCCTAAAGTAGTCCTACGACCTCTTACTAAAGTTATTATTAGCCTAAGAAAAGGCTAAAAAGACGAGGATTTAAAAGAAAAGAAAAGAATCCTCTAGAGGGCTACTAAAGGGCTTCTTTTTATACTAGCTTATAGTATAAGATTAATAATTTCGAGAAATCGGTAACCGGTAAAGATCCTGAGACTAATTACTATATTTTATTATAGTAATATAAACGTCTGCCGCTATTATTATTAAAAGGAACTACTAGAACCTACCCTTTTATACTAGACAAAAAGGAGGATCTTAGTAAGTACGATAGCTAGCGATTTAGAAAGGTAGTAGTAATTATTAGAAATAGTAAAAACGAGAGTAGTAGCGAGACGGTGAGAGGAAGCGGGAATCTCCTAGACCCTAATAAATTCGTTAAATAGCAAAAGTACGGATTTACTACGACCGGCGCGCGGATTAGATATATCCCCGTTAAGATTAAATACGCTAATAACCGCTAATATAGGTATAAGCTAGAGCACGACCCTTAGCAAGTTAGGGTAAAAAAGAAGAGGACGAAACCCGATCCTAGATAGAATCCTAATCCTTTATAAGTAGGTAAATATTAACCCGGACTATTAGGGGACGTAGATATATAAAATCGTAAATTAGCCTAACGGCGAGCAAATTAACGTAATATTAATCTATTTAACTAAGGTTTATAAAAAAAAGGGGCTATAGGGGCAACCCCTATTCTACGAGATCGTAGACGACCTTAGCTATTAGCTAAATAAATAGTTCGTAAGCGCAAGCCTAGGAATTATAAAAGCGGTTAATAAATTCCTTTATAGGCAAGGGGTATTACTAGCGTAATTATAATCATAAGAACCTTACGAAATCCTAGTAGTAACGATTACGGAAGAGGAATTCGTAATATAGACCTAGGTATAAGTCGATAGGGCGTATAATCGCTTTAACGAATTTAGAAAAAGGGTGAACGACCTAGATTTCCTTTTTATAATTACTAACGGCAATTTATCGTCGCAAAAGGATATATAGAGGCAAAATATGGTACTAGAAGTACGATAATTAACAATTCCGCCTATTTCGATCTATAGCTCGTCGCCGCTACTAATGCGAAATTCGGTACTAATCGGCTAGTAAGAAAGGAGGTAGACTACCCAAAGTCACTAATAGTACGTAGTAACGTAGGGATCGCATATAGATACTAAAAATCTAGTAATAAATACGAGGCAGTTTATAGACCTTAAAAAGATCTTCTTAAAAGAGAAATTATACTCTAGGGGGAAGTATAAGGTCTTATAAGAAACCCTAACGATATTTTATAATTACTATAAAAAAGTCGGAATTAGGGAATATTAGTACTATTTAGTAGTTAATATCGTACTCGTAAGCAAAGCCTCTAATTATTATTACGAAGCGGTACGTAATCTCGATCGAAACGACTTTCTTAGTATAATTAACGCAATCCGAAGCCGCTTCGAGACTTATAATAAGAACCTAGAGCTCTTATTTAAGCTATGAGCGATTTCTTTCGTATTTATGGCTAGGATAATAGAGGGCAAATTACGAGTAGAAATCCTTAAAGAGCTTATCGATCGAATTAATAAGCTAGCGAAAACCTAGCTAAATAAGGGGACTAACGAGCGGAAAGTTAGATATCTCTATACTATAGTCTAGCGCGTTCTAAAAATAAAAATAACTCTATACTAAGTACCCGAAGACTACGAGACGCTCTACTCGAGGCTAAGATCTAGTTTTAATATTAAAATAAGAATACCGTACTAAACCTACCTCTAGGCGTACGACGGCCCTTATTAATAATATTAAGTTAACCGAACGTATAATAAAAAAAGAAAGGAAGCTAGGTACGGTAATCGCTAGTAAGGAATCCTAGATTCGTTAAATAGGTAGAGATTTAACTCGCGAGTAGGGTAACGGAAGAAGTAGTATTTTATTTATAAAAAGGATAGATATTAGTTAAGTAACTATTTTAAAAAAGAGCGTACTAAATCGTATAAATAATATAGAAAATCGAGGGTAGTAGATAGCAAAACTAGCCCTTATCGATTTAACTAATTCCTCGTTATATATAAGGGTAGATCCGGGGGTACGGAACCTAGTAAAAGTAGCTAATTTAGCGGCCTAAAGCACCCGCACCCTATAAGAGATTCGGAAGATAAGGAAGATCTTACCCCCTATACTAACGAATTAGATTATAACAAAGTCGACGATATTAACTACTCTTTTTTCGCCCCGTTAGCCTCGGGAGGATATACGAGGCTGAACGAATAAAAAGTAGTAGAAGCCCTTAATAAGTAGGCTTTTATTTACGAATAGTAAGGGAAGGTCCCTTAGACGACGGATATAGAGGTAGGCGAAAGGACGAATTTAATAGCGTAGAATTCTACTCTCTTAATATTTAAAGAAAAGAGATAGGGTGCTAAGTAATTCTAGGGGTAGCTAAAGGGGTCCTTTTTATACTACTTAGATTACTTAAATACTAAGCTTATATAAGTATTCTACGCGAACGAAAGGTACGGCCTAGACAATTTCTATAGGATTATCCTAAATACTAGGGTATCGTAATAGTTAATAAGAGGAAAAGGGTAATTCTAAGCGCTATAGAAAATCGCGCTAGTAACGCTTAATACGTTAATAGCGGGTATTATGAGGATTAGCTTTAGCCTAAGTAAGGAAATCGTCGCCCTAGGTACGGTAGAAATAGAGACGTACTTCGGAACGATAACTTTCTATATCCTACCCGTTAATACCCTATTTCTCTTATATCTAAAAAATATAGATTGACTAGGTATTATATTCGATAATACGAGGAACAGAATCTCTAGCCATAAGTACTTCGAAATAGTTAAACGACGATAGGGGTACGCGTTTATAAGGCTTACTAATAATATAAAGTCGATTAATTACCTAACGGAAAGTGAGCTTAGATAATTATACTAAAGATTTAGTTACCTATCGGTCGCGAGGCTATATAACCTCCTAAAGCATTTAGGTAATAATAATATCGAAATAGGGGCGCTAGAGTAGTTAACGAAAGTATACTATTAATACTAAATAAATACGCAGAGCCTACGCAGATTTAAATTTAAATTACGTAATAAGCTTAACTTTAATTAGGAAATCGTTATCGATATCTTCTACTTAAATAGTCAACCGGTCCTATATATAATCGACGAGGCTATATTATTCTAAGCAGGGCAATTCTTACGGGATCTATAAGTAAAAATAGTATGGGTAGCTTTACGAAAAAGCTAGATTAATATATACTAAGGACCGCTAGACGGTATTAAAACCGACGCTAGTATTAGTTTTAAGTTAGCAAAATTTAAGGAAAATGCGACGGCTTACGGTATATAGTTAAAAGTCGTGCCCGTTAAAGCGTACTATAGTATTAAAAAGGTAAAAAGGGCGCACTAGTAATTAAAAAGAGCGTTTAAAATTATTAAAAAGGAAAATCCCGATTCTAACGACGACGAATACTTCTAGACGGTACTTAAATATTATAACGATACTATAGAGCCTAACGGGCTTATACCGACGCTTCTAGTATTTAGAGTATATTTAAGAACGACCTTAGCCTCGCTACCGTCGCTAGACGTAAACTAGCGAGCTTAAGTAGTTAAAAAAGTAATATAGGCACTGCGCGAGGTAAATATAAAAAAATAAGTTAATAAGATAATTACTACGCGCAATGGGCCCGATATAGGGGTTAATTTAGATATACCCCTAAATTCGGATATACGAGTATAGCGCGAAATTACTTAATAATAGGCTAGGCTATATAAATTAATTTTTATTGACGAGCGTTCTTGCGTAGTTACGAGAGATCGCGACTAGCTACTCGAGGTATTAATTACGGTAGTTAGACTATATTATATAGATCCTATCGAGGTAATTTCTAGTTTATAAGAAGAAAAAGAGCTAGGAGAAGCTATATAACCCGCGGTAGAGGTATAAGAAATTATCTTTAACAAAATCGTTATAGTAGTACTAATAGACGACGAGGAAAAGGAAATTATTAAAAGGGTATTAATATATCGCGGGAGACTACGACGGTAAGTACTAACGCGGTAATTTATTACTAGCAACGAGGTAATTAATACCTTTTATATAGTAAAAGAGAAAGCCGATTTCGAGCTAGTAGTTAAACTACGTAAGGAAGGCGTAATTATAACTATTAAAAAGCTGTATAAGGGATTAGATCTTATCGAAGTAAATACTCTGCGCGATCGAGGGGTCTATTAATTTATCTTCTACGATTTAGAAAAGTATGTAAACCTCTATATATTTAAATTGCGAATGGTTTATAAAATTAAAGGAAAAGGAATACCCTAACCGTACGAGAAGTCTAGATACGTAATTTAGGGGTATAGCGACGTCGAAAAGGCGACGCTACTTATATAATCGCCCACTATATAGCGCTATAGCTAACGATTAATAATAGTACTAATAGCATCGCTACGGAAGAAGGGATACGAGATTTAGAGCCGTAATATTACCTAGGTATATACCCAATCGGCTACAGGGCTTATAAGGAAAATCCTAGCCTATCTACCGAAGGAAATAGCTAGTAAGTACTTAGAAAGCACGATTATTAAAGTACTTAAGCTACTATATAGGCTCGTAAAATCGGGCACTTATTAGTAGGCTACTTACTACGATTTTTATATTAATTAACTATTAATAGTTACTTTTACGTACGACCCGTACTTACTAGTCGCGGAGTACGAAGGTAACTAATTTAGGATCGTTAGAATATAGACCGACGATATATTAGGCCTATCCGATATTAATTTTATAAAAAAAGAGGATAAGGAGCTTTAAAAAGCGGGCTTCGTAGCGAAGCTAAAAGAGGTCCTTATAATAAACACCCCCTTAGTATTTAACGGCGGGATTTTTATAATTAAAAGGGAAGCCGTCGTTTTTTAATAAAAAGGGTAGGGCGAGAAGATTAACCTCGTTAACCCGAACGTAACCGATATTAAAAAGCGGTATAAAGCTAAGCTTATATAAGGGGTATATATTATAAGTATTTATTAGCCTAAAGTAATTTTTAACTATGCTAGGGTAGCGCAGGCTATAGATCTAACTAAACGAGACGTCGAGGTACTTAATAAGCGGCTTAAGTAGTAATAGACAAATCTCGATCGAGGTCTCGTCTATTACCTAATCGACTTTACGATTAATAAGCTCTACGTCTTCGTTAATAGGTTATTTACGAATAATAACGACCTCACTTCGTAATTAGGGTATATTATTATCCTAGCTAACGAGAGTATAAGTAAGAGCGAATTTACTATATACGGTAATATAATCTATTACTTATTAACTAAACGTAAGCGGGTAACGAGAAATGTGCTAGCGTCGGAGGTTTATAGTATAGTTAACGGCATTAACCTCTCTTATACGATTTTAACGACGCTAAAAAAGATTATTAATCGAATTAGCCTTCTACTTATTCTAACGGTTATCTATACCGATTCTTACTTACTATACGAATACCTCGTTAAATTAGGAACGACGAAAGAAAAGAGGCTTATAATCGATATTATAGCCCTTAAGTAATCGTATAAAAGGCGCAAGATACTTAAGATCCGTTAGATTAATAATAAAAATAACCTCGTAAACGCTTTTATAAAAGTAATACTAAACAAGGGATTAGAGCAATTCGTAGGTAGTAAAAAAGTCACTATATAAATAGAGGGATAGGTTATATAAAAAGAATAGAGAAAAGGGGGAAAAGGAGACGACTTAGTAAACGGGCCCGAGGTCGAATTATACCTCTAACCGCAGCGGTTAAATCGATAAAAAAAAGAGAAAGTTAGTATCGGATTAGAAGTCTAATTCGACCGTAGTATATAGCCGACTGTGCAGGGGCTAATTAGGGGCCCTATTTACGATTATCGTAGCTAGCCTAACCTACGGTTAGAACCTCCTTTTTATACCTACGTAGATATTTATATAGTTCAATTAATCTCTTTGTTAACGACGGTTCGAACTAACTACCCTATAATAGGGATACTAATAATAACCTATTAACGAAGACGTAGAGCTTACTAATTATAAAGTCGATTAAGTAGTAAACGAGACTTCGATCGAGATTCGTTTATTATTACTTAAGCCGCTTATTAAGTACTTCGACGTCCCGTTTAGTTAAATTTATAGCCTACGCTATCTTAGTATAGTTAAACATCGCCTTAGGCTAATAAATATTCGTAATATATACCCCTCGCACGAGCTTAGCTTTATACTACTTTTTAATATTAGTTATATTTAAATTAACGAGGTTAATTTTCTTACCCTACCCCTTTTATTAAAAAACGACGGTTTCCCCTTTAATTATAAGAATCCTACTATTAAATACTAGGGGGGTATTTATTATAAAGACCTCTTTTAGCTTTATTACGAAGCCCGCTTTCTAAAGCTCCTTATCCTCCTTTTTTATAAAGTTAATATCAGATAGGCCTAATATATCGTCGGTCTATATTCCGACGATCCTAAATTAGTTACTTTCGTACTCCGTAACTAGTAAGCACGGGTCGTACGTAGAGGTAATTATTAATAATTAATTAATATAAAAATCGTAGTAAGTAGCTTACTAATAGGTACCCGATTCTACGAGCCTATATAGTAGCTTAAGCACTTTAATAATCGTACTTTCTAAGTACTTACTAGCCATTTCCTTTAGTAAATAGGCTAGGATTCTTTTTATAAGCCCTGTGGCCGATTAAGTATAGGCCTAGGTAATATTACGGCTCTAAATCTCGTATCCCTTTTTCCCTAGCGATGCTATTAATACTATTATTAATCGTTAGCTATAGCGCTATATAGTAAGTAATTATATAAGTAGCGTCGCTTTTTTAACGTTACCGTACCCCTAAATTACGTATTTAGACTTTTCGTACGGCTAGGGTATTCCTTTCCCTTTAATTTTACGAACTATTCGTAATTTAAATATATAAAGGTTTATATATTTTTTTAAGTCGTATAGGATAAATCAATAGACCCCTCGATCGCAAAGAGTATCTACTTTAATAAGATCTCATCCCTTATACGGCTTTTTAGTAGTTATAATTACGCCTTCCTTGCGTAGTTTAACCACTAGCTCGAAATCGGCTTTTTTTTTATTATATAAAAAGTATTAATTACTTCGTTACTAATAATAAATTGCCGCGTTAAGGCTTACCGTCGTAGTCTTTTATAACGTCTCGCTAGTAGTATTAGTGCCCTTTTAGTAATTTCCTTTTCCTCGTCGTCTATTAATATTACTATAACGATTTTATTAAGGATAATTTCTTATGCCTCTACCGCGGGTTATATAGTTTCCCCTAGCTCTTCTTTTTCTTATAAGTTAGAAATTACCTCGTTAAGATCTATATAGTACGGTCTAACTACTATAATTAATACTTTAAGTAGCTAGTTACGATCTTTCGTAACTATATAAGAGCGCTCGTTAACGGAAATTAACTTATATAGCCTAGCCTATTATTAAGTAATTTCGCGCTATACTTATATATCCGAATTTAGTAATATATCTAGATTATTTCTTATATTAGGCCTATTGCGCATAGTAATTACTTTATTAATTTACTTTTTTATACTTACCTCGCGCAATGCCCGTATTACTTTTTTAATTACTCGGGCTCGTTAGCTTATGCTTAGTAACGGTAATAAGGCTAAGGTCGTTCTTAAATATACTCTAAATATTAATAACGTTAGTATAAGTCCGTTAGGCCCTATAATATCGTTATAGTATTTAAGTACTATTTAGAGGTATTCGTCGTTAGTAAAATCCGGATTTTTCTTTTTAATAATTCTAAATACCCTTTTTAACCACTAGTATGCCCTCTTTACTTTTTTAATACTATAGTGCGCTTTAACGGGTACGACTTTTAGCTATATACCGTAGGCCGTCGTATTATCCCTAAATTCTGCCGACTTAAAGCTAGTACTAGCGTCGGTTCTAATACTATCTAGCAGTCCTTAATATATATCGATCTAGCTTTTTCGTAAGGCTATTTATACTATTTTTATTTATAAATCCCGGAGGAATTACCCTACTTAAAAAAATATAGCTACGTTGATTATATATAGTACTAGCCGACTATTTAAGTAAAAAATATCGACGACTATTTCCTAGTTAAAGTTAAGCTTATTACGTAATTTAAACTTAAATCTGCATAGGCTCTGCGTATTTATTTAGTATTAGTAATATACTTTCGTTAACTACTTTAGCGCCCCTATCTCGATATTATTATTACTTAATTACTTTAGGAGGTTATATAGCCTCGTAACCGACGGGTACCCAAATCTCTAGTATAGTTTTCTAAGCTTACTTTTTGTTAAGTAATTAATCGACTTCGTGTTATTAATAAGCTTTATAAACGTATACCCCCATCGTCGTTCGACTATCTCGAAATACTTATTACTAGAAATTCTATTCCTCGTATTATCGAATATAATACTTAGTCGATCTATATTTTTTAAATATAAGAGAAATGAGGTATTAACGGGCAAAATATAGAAAGTTATTATTCCGAAGTGCGTCTCTACTTTTATTATACTTAGGGTAATAATTTCCTTATTTAGGCCGAAACTAATCCTTATAATACTTACCGTTAACGTATTAAGCGTTATTAGTACGATCTTTTATAGCGCTTAGAATTGCCCTTCTCTTTTAATTAACTATTATAATACTTTAGTATCTAGGATAATCTTATAAAAATCGTCTAGGCCGTACCTTTTGCTTACGTAGAATGCTTATACGAGCTTAGTATTTAAGGGATCTAAGTAATATAAAAAGGACCCCTCTAGCTACCCCTAGATTTACTTAGTACTATATTCCTTTTCTTTAGATATTAAAAGAAATAGCGTCTTTTTTTTAATTATTAAGAAAATAGGCTTCGGCCCTATTAGATTTACCCTTTTAGCCGCCTCTATATTTATTATCTAAGGGACCTTCCCTTACTATTTATAAATAAAAGCCTACTTATTAAGAGCTTTTATTACCCTCTATTCGTTTAGCCTCGTATATCCTCTAGAGGCTAACGGGGCAAAAAAAGAGTAGTTAATATCGTCGATTTCGTTATAATTTAATTCGTTAGTATAGAGGGTAAGATCTTCCTTATTTTCTAAGTCTCCTATAAGGAGTATATACTTTAAGCTACTACTTTAGCTACCGTTACTAAGTTCCGTGCCCCCGGATCTACCCTTATATATAATAAGGAATTAGTTAAACCGACAAGGGCTAGTTTTACCGTTTACTACCCTCGACTTTCTATACTATTCGTACGATTTAGTACGCTCTTCCTCGGAGTAGTTATTTAACTAATATCTATCCTTTTTATAAATATAGTATTACTTTTTTTATTACCCTGCCCGTAAGTTAAATCTCTACCTATTTAACGAATCTGGGCCTCTTTACTAGCAATTACCGTATTTAGCCTCTTTTCTCTTCTTATTATACGTTCGATCGACTTAATATTACTAATAAGGGCCGTCGTATACTTAAAAATAGGTTTAGTACGGTATTTTTATTTTAATATTAAAGCTAGATCTTAGCCTCGAGTAGAGCGTCTCGTAGTCTTTAGGTACTTAGTATAGGGTAATCTTTATTTCTAATATACGCTAAACTATAGTATAGAAATATCCGACTTTCCGCTCGTTTATCCCCTTATTTAGCTAGGTTTTCGCTAGCTTATTAATTTAATTAATAAGCTCTTTAAGGATCTCTACTCGTAATTTACCTTCTATTATCCTAGCTATAGATATAAAAAAAATCGTTCATAGCTTAGATAGGAGCTCTAAGTTCTTATTGTAAGTCTTGAAGCGGCTTCGGATTACGTTAATTATATTAAAAAAGTCGTTTCGATCGAGATTACGTACCGCTTCGTAATAATAATTAGAGGCTTTACTTATAAGTACGATATTAATTACTAAATAGTACTAGTGTTCTTTAATTTTAACTTTTTTATAGTAATTATAAAACATCGTTAGGGCTTTTTATAAGACCTTATACTTCCTCTTAGAGTATAATTTCTTTTTTAAGAAGATTTTTTTAAGGTCTATAAATTACCTCGTATTCGCTATTAGATTTTCGGTATTTATATACGATCCCTGCGTCGCTACGTACTATTAGTAATTTCGGGTCGTTTACTTCCTTTCTTATTAACCGATCGGCGCCGAATTTCGTATTAATAATAGTAACGAGTTATAAATTAAAATAAACGGAATTATTAATTATCGTACTTCTAGTACTATATTTTACCCCGGTATATCCTTTTATAATAATAAATTTCCGTTAATAATTATAGGGAGGAAATCTAGGTCGTTTACCCTTTTTCTAAATTCGTTAAAGCGATTATACGCTCTATCGACCTATACCTAGTTCTATAACACGAATTCCTCTTTTATAATTATTACTACTAGTATTTCGTATAGCTCTTATAATTATAATTACGCTAATAATACCCCTCGCCCGTAGAGGAATCTATTAATTACTTTTATAATTCCTAGGCTTATGCTTACGAACTATTTATCTAGCTAGTAGCTAAGGTCGTTTACGATTTTATAGAATAGGGGTTACCCCTATAGCCCCTTTTTCTTATAGACCTTAGTTAAATAAATTAATACTACGTTAATTTACTTATTATTAGGCTAATCCGCGATTTTATATATCTATATCCCCTAATAGTCCGAGTTAATATTTATTTACTTATAAAGGATTAGGATTCTATTTAAGATCGGGTTTCGTCCTCTTCTTCTTTACCCTAACTCGCTAAGGGTCGTACTCTAGCTTATACTTATATTAATAATTACTAGCGTATTTAATTTTAATAAGGATATATTTAATCCGCGCACTAGTTATAGCAAATCCGTACTTTCGCTACCTAACGAATTTATTAGGGTCTAGGAGATTCCCGCTTCCTCTCGCTATCTCGCTACTACTCTTATTTCTATTATTTTTAGTAATTACTACTACCTTTTTAAATCGCTAACTATCGTACTTACTAAGATCCTCCTTTTCGTTTAATAAAAAAGGGTAGGTTTTAGTAGTTCTTTTTAATAATAATAGCGGTAGACGTTTATATTACCGTAAAAAGATATAGTAATTAGTCTCGGGATTTTTATTAGTTACTAATTTTTGCTATCCCGTATACTTCTAGCCTCCTAAGCCTTATGCTCTTTATAATCTCTAAATAGCTTCCTTCCTCGACCTACCTCTTTTAGGGTAGTATTCTATAAGAATAGTTAAAAATAAACGCCGGGCGGCTCGTAGAGGAGCTATATAAGCTATTAAGAACCGTATAGGCCGTTAAGTATAGTTAACGAAGTTAAGCCCTCTTTTTTATAAAATCGTATATTTTAAGGAAATTACTAAAAATACTTACTTATTACTCGTACGTAGTAAGGTTAAATACCTTAAAGATCTTATCTTTTACGGCCTCTCGGTACCCTATTTTATATTTTTTAAGTAGTCTTTTTCGTAGCTTAATTACGGTTAGGTAATTATCGCTTATTAATAATCCCTTTTATTACTTAGTTAATTTCTAATTGCGGGCCGGCTATGGAAAAATCGTTTAATAAAAAAGCTATTTAGGGTAATAATAAAAGGCTAGTCGCTTAAGCAGTTCCGTTAATTAACGTAGTTTAACGTAATAAACGTCGACCTCTCGTAGGTAGTAAAGGGCTACGATTACTTAATTCCGTATAGTATTTAAAAATCGCCCCCTTTTTTATTTATTTTTATAAGGTTAATTAGTACGAATCTCCTATCCCGTGCGGTATTAAGAGGTCGTCTTTTTTATATAGCGAGATACCTTACTAATCTACGATAATAAAATTTAATTATTAATTAGTATTAGTATCCCTATTATAAAGTAGTTAGTTCGAACCGTAGTTAACGAAGAGATTAATTAAACTATATAAATATCTATATAGTAGGTATAAAAAGGAGGTTCTAACCGTAGGTTGGGCTGGCTATGATAATCGTAAATAGGGCCCCTAATTGGCCCCTGCGCAGTCGGCTATATGCCGCGGTCGAATTGGACTTCTAATCCGATAAATCTATCAAAATCAAAACCGAAGAATCGCACATTTACTTCCCAGGGGCCATTTTTATTCCCCAGGTTAACTTCTCTGGCATCGACCTTGCGCACTAGTTTATCTAAAATCGTTCATTTGCAAGGACTGTCTATCAGACAACAGAGACTTCGGCAAAGACAGCATCCCATCAAAGTTTTGATCGTTAGATACAGCATTTTGTTTGGTCTCAACATGACTCTACTTTTTTTAAGCCTTTGTAAAATGAAGGGGAAACAGTGGTGGACTTAGACGCCATATGCTTTCCCACCGCACGAACGACATGAATAAGAGTCATCTGGCAGTTGATAGGGTATCTAGTGAGAAATTTCCCAAGAGCCAACAATCCCGTCAGAGTCTACACGGGCTCCTTGAATTTTCCATTTCGGCCTAGACAATTATCAAACAATTCTCGAGTAAAGTTCCACACTTTCACATCCAACCCTCTCTCCCTCATACCCCCCAAAACTTCCTCATTGTCAACCCTCTCCCCTTCCGGACCAACCAAAAATACACCACCCCCGGACCTTTTTACATCCTCAACCCCTCCAGGAACCCTCATAACTCCCTCCCGCCCCCGAGAATCATACAAATCACTCGTCGCCAAAAATAACCCCCTCTGACCCGCCTCCTCAACACCCATCTCCCCCCTAACGTCCACCCCAAACCCCCTCGCCCTCTCCAACCCCGGCGTCGCCACGGGTCCAGGCATAGAATGCACAAAACTCACCCCCGGGTTCTCCCTCGCCAACACCTCAAGCGCGAGCGTACCCATGGTCGTAGCCTGCACGGAAGCAGGCCAGTAACCCCAATTCCCGGGCTTCCGGAGGTCGAGGTCCTCCTCGTCGGGCATGGGACCCTCTAGCCCCGCCGCCAGCACCGATACGACGCGCGGGCGGGCCGCCTTGTGGAGGAGGGGGAGGAGCTTTTGGACGGCGCGGAGGCGGGTGTAGTACCGCGTCGACATGGATGGGTCCAGCCCTTCTACGGTGTTTTGGCGTCCTTCAAAGGCGATGAATCCCGCGGAGAGGAACAGAATGTCGACTTTTGTTTCCCGTTGGAGAATGGTCTCCATGGCGGCGTCAATGTCGGATATCAGGGCATGGTCTGCGGGGAGGAGGGTGTAGCTGGCATCTGGGTTTGCGCTTGCGCGCAGCGAGGCAAGGAAGGTCTCGTGAGATGCGACGGTCTGAGGGCGCGCCACGGTGTAGATGTGTGGAGAGCGCGCGTGTTGGGCAAGGTGCTGGAGGGTGCTTTTGCCGATGCCCGATGTTGCGCCGATGAAGACTGCTACTAAGCCCTTTGGGAGAGATGCGACGAGGGCGTTGGATTGGTTTACTACGTGAAGGGAGACCATGGCTGAGGAGTTTGGAGCGAGTGCTTTCTGGTCAACGTTATCTTTGGGTTACTGTGTCCCGAAGTTGGAAAGTTTCCCCATGCGTTTACAAGACATATATCTTATAAGTTATTCGCTGCTGGACATTATCGCCAATGTCACCCGATATCGATGTCGTTACTCGATGGCAATCCGTAAACTATCGTCAGTAAGCCAGAATTCGATCGAATTTCGGACGAAAGAGATGCATCCTCCTAGTATTAGTTCGTCTCATTGGTCGATTAGAATCCCTCATCAGTGCAGGATACCGATAAGTTGGTCAGCAATAAGCTGTGGCTCGGATGGATAGGGCTGAAGCGGACGATAAAAATAGTCCGAATTGCGAAGGTGCCAGAGAGGCATGTCTGTCTGTCTCGGACCTGCTAGCCTTCTAACATTTGTGATCTGGTGGAGACTCGGGTATCGAAGCCTCATGTCCTTCGTATCCTCACTCTTACCACGATTCCAAACCCGCGCATACTCTCCCATATTCCCATCTCGTTTTCCCGGCGAAAGGTTACTTCCTCCCCGCGCACCGTCATTGAAACGTTTTCCTCGAACGTCGTGGAAGGAGACGTGGGCTTAATAAACTGTCGAGGAGGCGGTGGGCCTGATGAGGAGGACGAAGGTGACGATGAAGGATCTGTGCCGGCTCTGAATAGCCCCCAGCGGCCGGCCTTTTTATCCTCTTTTGCTTGTTCTACGACGGCACGGACGACGATACGGTCGACTTTTGGTTCAGGCTGTAGCCGTTTCGCGAGACGCCGGGCCAGACCTTCATCGCTCCACCACCATTCTCCTTCCCTTGAAGCCGATGCACCTGTGTTGACGTCGTCGTCCCAGCGGCCCCATTCGTCGAATTCATAGGAGGAACCTGCAACTGCATTTCCTGAGGCTGAGCCCGCGCTTTGACCCTTGGTGTCACCCCTTCCCTTGGAATCGGGGTCGGGCTCCGGTTCCACGCGGATGACCTCCGCGACCTGGCCTGCCTTTGGGTCGGCATCTGAAGCGATGATCCATTCTGGACCGACTGCTGCAGCGGGCACGAGATAGAGCTCTGTTGATATCGGTGGGTGAGGAGTCGTCCCTAGACGTGTCAAGAGTGACGTGATGTGGGGCGTTAGGAGCGGCAGTAGGGTTGTTGTCGTGACGGTGTCACGGGCGGTCTGCTGAGCTTGTGTTTCGCGGAGCAAGGAAGAGAGGTTGTTGAGGGTCGCCGAGACCGCTGAGTTGTGGTTGAGTGACGACGATGAATGGTATGATGTCGTTGCTTCGTTGTATGAGGGGGGAAGATCCCCGTCTCCGTCAGTGTTCTTGGACATAGCGACAGTACCGTGAGTAGGTTTGGAATTGAATTGATGCTTTGTGGTCTGGCTTCTGCAACACAGACTGAGACTTGCGTGAAAGTGAGCTCGTCGGGCTGATGCAGTCCTAAGGGAGATGATTGGAAGTCCGTCATTCGTGGGTCACTGAGTGAATGACCTTGATAGACGAACAGTGAGCCTGAGCTCTTTGTGCCAAAAACGCCTCGGGCGACTCGGGCATCAGGTGCGTGCCGCAACGGTGACTGGACCTTGTAGGATCAGAAGAGGCAGGCAACGACTTTCGGTGCCGAGACGGGGATTCCGCAATGACGAAAGAGTGGGAACGCGGCTCGACGTACTCCGTAGTAGCTAGGTAGTTGCAATACTATCGGCCGACGCCGATGGGAGCATCAGTTCGACTTCTGCAGGGCTGACCTCTTGTGACCGGAAGGGCTACACGGACACATGCAGTCAGACTCAGAATCCGGGGATGGTCGCGGAGATTATCGGGTTTGGTGGCCACGGGGTCCTCTGAGCGATCAATGGTATGCAGGGGCGAATGTGTATGATTATGTTGTGTCAAAGGGCAGAGACGGAATGAGGCTGTGAGTTGGTTCGTGGGTGTGGTAGATCCTTGGATAGCCTCTCTTGGGGTCGGTTCAGGCGGCACTGCGGCTGGGCGAAGGAAGACAAGCAGGCGCTGAAAAGGGCTAGTCGACGATTATCGGTTACGCTAATGGCAGTTCCAAGGGTTCTCGCAGGCGTTTTCAAGTGCCTGGCAAAGGTGCCGAAAAGAAGAGTAGGAGGGAAATGCGCCCGACTAAAGTGCTGTGCTGCGCCGCAGCTGGTTCCTATCGGAAGGGCCCAAGGAGGCGTTAGCGCGGCGCCATTGCTCAGCATTCCCGGAACAGGTGACCGAGAATGAGGCCCGCTCGTCGACTGACATGAGGGAAAATCAGGCCCTAAGCTCGGTCATCGCGAAGGGAATACCTAGGAGGTCGAATTGACTCCGAAGTTGATGTGGATATGTGAGCGATTTCTTGATGTTGATGCTGCGTGATTAAGATGCCCGTTTCAGCCGCAAGATACGTTGGCATGCAATAGCAAAGTAAGCGTTCGGTGACGGGAATGACAGGCCTTCATCTTGCCTTGCCCAGAATTGTAGCAGCAGACAATGCCGTTCGAGAGGGCCTGTGTTGTATAGAAGAGAACGTGGATGATCTGACTCGGACCTGTGCACTCGAGTTAGCCCGTCCCTGCATCTTCTGGCGCCTTTTGATGCATGTCTGACCTGGCGAAACCATGAAAGTGAGGGTGTTGTCGATGGTGTCGAGCGAAGAGGTGGAGGGCCTCAGATGGGAAGCGGTGGAGTGGATCGACACCTTAATTTCCCCAGATCAGCCACATTCGGCGATTAAGTGACTCCAGGCATCCATATAAGGCAGGCTTCGAGAAGAAGTCTAGCGCGCACTAGCCACACCACCTGACTTGACCCAGCCACAGGAGTGTTGTGATTGGTCCGAATATCCCGAAAAAGTCACGTGGAGAGGTAGGACTGACTAACCGGGTGCCTGCCGTCTGATGCGGAATTCAAAGGACCAATCCAGCCACTCTCTTTCCGCCATTTCCTCCACCTACAGGTCCAACCGTCCAAGGGTGAAGGAAGGTTTTACCATATGCACTGCCGCCACCAACGGAGCGATGTTCTGACGGTGACCATTCACCAATGACACCACCCAATCGCATTCTCCGCTCTCCAATAATGCTATGCCTTGCCACGAGGCTCATTTCATAGGCTGCCAGAATGGTATGTCGTGTAACGAAAACGCCTGGTCATGAATGGGTCACACGCTAGTCGCAACCGTTTACCGCCGCTAAGTTGCTTGCTTGGCTGGACGTCTGCCCCCAGCCATGAACTACCTTACCCGAGATGCCAAGGTAGGTGACATGATGTGAGTGCATTCTTGAACTTAGAGCTCAGGTAGAGCTTCGATCTGCCTCGCGGGCTCCCAAGGTATATAATAGAATGGTTCCTCCTATTTGCAGTGTTGTGTCACACCAACATAGAGCTACCTCAAGATACCCCGAGTCTTCTTGTCTATCACAGGAGGATCACTCTACAAATCCAACGAGCAATCTACGCCAGTAACGTCTGCTCCAAACATCCATCCATATACTACTCGAACTTCTCATAACAGACTCGTTGAGAAGCGGCCACCTTTAAAGATCTCACCCTCTTCTCCCTCTGCCAACCCTACCTCCATCTTTACCTTACCCTCACTCACTTCCACCCATACAACACCGCCAAAATGTCGTACAGAGTCGCCGCCCCCGATGAATACCTCGCCATCACGGGTATGTCCGTGAAGACGGTCAAGATCACAAAGGCCGCCTGGGTATGGCCCTTTCAACGCTGCATGCGCTTCCGCATCACTCCCCACGACTATGCTATGAGCCTTCAGGCCATGACCAAGGAGAAGCTTCAATTCCTCCTGCCCGTCGTCTTCACTGTAGGCCCCGATGTCAACCAGCGCGGTGCCAACGCCGCTCATCAATCGAGCCACCACTCCGAGACCTCCGACCAGCAGCAACACGATGAGGACGACAACTACATTTCCTCCAACCGCCGCGAGGACCGCGGCGACGCCCTCATGAAGTACGCCATGCTCCTCGCCGAGTCTGCCGACAAGAAGACCAGCTCCCTCGTCCACCTCGAGAATATCGTCAAGGGCATCATCGAGGGTGAGGTCCGTGTCCTGGTCTCCAGCATGACCATGGAGGAGATCTTCACCGAGCGCGAGGTCTTCAAGCGCCGCATCTTCCGCAACATCCAGTCCGAGCTCAGCCAGTTCGGCCTCAAGATCTACAATGCAAACGTAAAGGAGCTCAAGGACGCCCCCAACTCAAACTACTTTGAGTCCCTCTCCCGCAAGGCCCACGAGGGCGCCAGCAACCAGGCCAGGATCGACGTCGCCGAGGCCCAGCTGCGCGGTAACGTCGGCGAGTCCAAGCGCAAGGGCGAGCAGGAGCGCGAGATTGCAAAGATCAACGCCGAGACCGCCGTCCAGAAGACGGACCGCGACATCGAGCGCGCCACCGCCGAGGCCAACCTCGACACCCGCCAGGCCTCCCTCAGCAAGGACGTCGAGATCGCCCGCGTCGAGGCCCGCCGCGCCCTCGAGTCCAAGGACGAGGACCTCAAGCGCGAGGTCGAGGTCAAGCGCGCCGCCGCCGAGATTGAGCGCCTGCGTGCCACCGAGGTCGTAAAGGCCACAATCGAGCGCGAGGCCCGCCAGCAAAAGGCCGACGCTGAGGCATACGCTATTGAGGCCGACGCCAAGGCCAACTTTGAGAAGAGCCAGCGCGAGACCGAGGCAAAGGCCTTCAAGACGCAAAAGGATGCCGACGCGCACACCTCAGCCGAGTTCAACCGCACCACCAAGACGGCCGACGCCAACGCCTACAAGGCCCGCCAGGACGCCGAGGCGCACCAGTACTCTGCCCAGCTCAACGCCGAGGCCGACCTCGCCATCATGCTCAAGAAGGCCGAGGGTATGGCCGCCATGGCGGACGCCTACGGCAAGATGTCGACTGCCTTTGGCGGTCCCGCGGGTCTGCTGCAGTACCTGATGATCGAGAAGGGCACCTACGTCCAGCTCGCAAAGGCCAACGCTGAGGCCATCCGCGGCCTGCAGCCCAAGATTAGTGTCTGGAACACGGGTAGCCAAGGTTCTGGCGAGGGCGGTGGCAACTCTGGCATTGATACCATGCGCAACGTCTACCAGATGCTGCCTCCCCTGATGACGACCATCAACGAGCAGACTGGCATCACTCTGCCTGAGTGGCAGTTTGGCAAGATGAACGCCGGTATGCAGGCCATGCAGAGCGAGAACAACGGCAAGATCAACGGGTCCAAGTAAAGGATAATTGATAATATCACAGACACTCATTTGAACGGTTGGGGTAGATCGGCGTTGGTGGCTTATGCCTGATTCACGAGTTTGATGATGCCATAGCAGGGATGGCCATAGTCGATTTTATAGATCTCCTTTGTCTGTAGTTGTACTTTCAGCTTGGTAGTTACTTAATATCTCCTTGAATCTTGGACACTAGTAAAATTCGATAATTCCGCTACCGCCAAGTGAATAACATGTAGACGAACGGAACCTCACGTGATTGGTATTATAGTGTTCAACGACTCGTACTGCATAGTATCGTTCCAGGTCGTTTGGCGGTTAGCGTCCGAAGTAAAGGGGATATTTACGACATTCAGCAATGATGAGCGGCTACGCATGCAAGTTATACTACAATATACTCATTCCATAATCCCACAGTAGGATTCACCTATAACGTTGTTGAAATAACCATCTCTGCACTACGAGGACTCCTGGGTATAATCCGGCACGGGAATCGCTTTGGGTGACTCGTAAGTCCATTCGTCAACTCCACCAGCGGTATAATCTCCTCCCCCCTCGGCCCTCTCACCCTCTGAATCTTGACCGTCGCGAGCATCGAAGCAATCACAATCCAAATGCTCGCCTCCGCAAGATGCCTTCCAACGCAAACCCTCCTCCCAAACCCAAACTGCCCCACAGGAAACGGCTCCCCGCGGCCGCCCTGTTCAACAGGGACGTACCTCTCCGGGTCAAATGCCTCAGGGTCAGCATACGTCCGCTCATCGTGCGTCATCGCCCGCGCGTTGGCATACACGAACGATCCCTTTGGTATAGACATGCCGTGGTACACATCATCCTCCAGCGAGCGGTGCGGCACACCGAGCGGGGATACGGGGCACCACCGCAGCGTCTCCTGGACGATATAGTCAATGTACGGTAGTCTCGGCCGGTCCTCAAAACAAGGCATCCTCCCATTCCCGACGACCTCATCCAGCACCCTCTGCGCTTTTTCCTGGACCTCGGGGTGCAGAACCATGTTGAGGACGAAGACTACCAGCGTCGACCACGTCGTGTCCTGCCCCGCGGCATAGACCGCCGCCGCGGCGCCCTTGATGTCGTCTACCGACAGCTCTGGCGCAATCCCGGATTTGATCTGCTCTGCCCTCTGCTCCAGCAGCATTTTAGTGAGACTGTGTTCTTGGTCCTGGGTCCTCTTGGCCGTCACGGCGGCGTAGGGAGCATCGTGGATCTGGCGGATCGCCCAGCTCCAGGTCCGCGCGAAGCGGAGTGATCGGTCTCTCACCAGCCAGTCGGGTAGATGCCGCACAAAGGGGAAGAAGTCGACGAGTGTCCCAGCCGGCGCCCCGCCGTGGCCGAGGGCGTATGATGCGTCCGTGGCCATTTGGATATACGGATCGGTATCACTCTCAACACTAACACCGAACCCAATCCTCATCACAACGGCAGTCGCGAACCTCCGCAACGCCGTCTCCCAAGACCCAGGGTCTCGTATAATCCCCCTGACCAAAACCAATGCCTCCCTCTCCTGTAGCTCGCGATACACCTGCACACTCGTTTTTGAAAAGCTACGCTGCAGGATGCTGCGATGCATACGAAACTCCGAGCCCCATCGCATGAACGTCAGCGTCTTGCGCCAGCCCATCTCTTCGAATAGCACGAAGCGCGGGCGGTCGCAGTAGTTTGCGCCCCGCTTATCGAGCAAGTCGACGGCGGCGCGGACAGAGTTGAGGACGATGATGGGCTGGCCTAGGACGTTGAAGTAGAGCACGTCGGAGCGGTATTCTTTTGACCAGGCGGCGTAGGCGTGTTCTGGGTTGTCGGTCGGGACGATGCGGAGGTGGCCGAGGATTGGTTCGCCCGGAGGTCCGGGCGGGAGCGGGAGCAAATGGCCCTGGTGGGTTCCGAGTTTGCGGAGTCGCGTGCGCGTGCGCCGGGTCCGTAGGGTATGGACGGTGACGGCGGCGAGGAGTAGGAGGAGGAGGAGCATGGCGACAAGCCATGTCCTGCGCACGGATAGGACTTGCAATAGGGCCATTGTCGGGTAAGGTGCCGTGATTATTGTTGCAGGTATATAGCGAGCGTATCTAGTCGCAGGATAGTCTTACTAGTACCGCCGAAGGTGGAAGGATGGGTATTGGCGACGGGGATGCCTCGAGGCTCTTATACGGAAGTGTCACCGACGATAGCCAATGCGATA
The DNA here is from genome assembly GCF_023278565.1 of Colletotrichum lupini. Classification (NCBI taxonomy): domain Eukaryota; kingdom Fungi; phylum Ascomycota; class Sordariomycetes; order Glomerellales; family Glomerellaceae; genus Colletotrichum; species Colletotrichum lupini. The sequence continues at coordinate 6,729,709 of NC_064672.1, forward strand.
CCAATTCCAACCTTGTCGTGATGCAGCACGCAGGAAGCCCGAAATGGCCATCTTGGCTGACAAGTGGAGGAGGGGCCGGTTCCCTTCCAGCACGTAATGATGAGGAGATCGATTCTACCAGTGGTTTATCAGCAAGGTGTTAAGAGCAAGAGTCAAGCAACAGAGACTAAAAAGCCGTTTGACTCGGGTTCGTGCATATGAGGATCTTAGAATGAGGGTGACAAGCCGCCCAAACCAATACACAAGAAAACCTGGCCGGAAATTCTGCCCACGACGGTTTGTCGCATCCTGGTCAGAACCGGCAAAAGGGTCCGTAGCCGGCGACAAGCTCCTGAGTTTGCCGGACTTGGGCAAAATTATGGTCTTCTTACACTGCGGTCCGTCGCCCATAAGTGTTTTTCCGCATTTCCCGTTTAGCGAGCTTCATGCCATTCTGGAAGCTGTCATTATGAATGTTTCTCGGACGTGGCTTAGGCCGTATCTCTTGAACCTCATGCCTACTCCGAACGTTACAATATCTGCATACCTTGTCCTCCCACGTGGCCCTCCATCCGCTAGTTCACCTCTAGTCTGACACGATCTCACCTAAGATTCAGATCTAGTCACGAGTAACGATTTCTAGTCAGTGACGTGCAGGCGTAAACTCGCAACCACCGAGTCACACGGAGCCGCGTGGTGCCGTTTGTTCTGCTCTACCCCTCACACACCTGATTCGTAGCCCACATAAGGGGGAGATGGTCGGGGCCGCAGCGGCGGTCGCTTAACCCGCGGCGCTGACTGACTCGGGCCCCCGCCGCTACCAAACGGGGATCCGGAAATCGATTCGTTTCGGAGGTGGTGCCGGGAACGTAACATGGCGGGCTCGCTACACGCGTGTCGGCAGAATCATACGGCCAGCATCCGGGCCACCATGCGAATCATGCCGACATGCTGGGACCGAAGATGTTGGATTTTGCGGATTTCTTTGCCCAATGTAGCGAGCCGCTAGCCGTTGGTTTCGCCAATGATTACTACGGTCCTCCAAAGCCGATGATACCGACTCTTCAAGCAGCCCTTATGGCCATTCTCTAGTGTGTGGCTCTTGTACTGTCAAGGGAAGTTGTGGGTTGAGTGTGATTGCGGGGGATAGAGAAACGGAAAAGGGAGCGGTAGTTTTCAGGCCTCAGACACCTGAACGTTGAGCTAGGATGATTACCCCTCTTACCTCTCATATAGATAATAACACGCAGGGAGCCTCTGGTGCGAGCAAGAGAACGGATAAGAGAACTAGAAAAAAGACAATAAATTCCGAACTGAGAAGTACCTGAAGGCTGGAGAACCTTCACTGCGTCCCACTTTCAGCATTGAGACAACGTTCCGTGAGAGCTTACCACAGGACACTATCGCAGCTAGACGATTTCTCCACATCTATATCTTTCCATGTTATATTTCCTTACGTTGATTTCAATACGTTGGTATAGGATTAAATTGAAAACAACGTATCGCTTGTTAGACCAGATAAGATATCTGGTATAATGACAGGAGAGATCTACCGGCCTGCGCAAGATAACACCCACGCTTTGTCCGTACTCGCTATTGAAGCTTGATACAACGAGGACAAGGAAAGGGACTCGATATGAAAAGAAGTTACAGTGCGCATGACCACTTCGCGCTGCTTAGGTTCACAAGTAACTTGGAGGAGACATACGCCCTTCTGTCAAGTGCTCAAGCCGAGCAAACGGTGGGGAAGGGGTCGGCAAGGCGCACCTTCTAGATGATCCGATGCCAGGAAGACCTTCATGTCCACTTGGAGCATAGCATCCCCCCGCCGTTCCCATTGGATGATCTGACAGTAATTCGCCTTTCCAGGAGAGCGGCTTTACGTTTAAAGTCATCACTAGGCAAATGGCTGCATTGACTGGCACGCTTGCTGCTATCCCGAGCCCATACCTTACGATAGGATGCCCGGATACATACCCTTGTGCGACGCTTTCCCAGGCACATAGCCTTCGAGGGCAAGTCGATCGTCGGTCGGGCATCCAGCGGATGAGATTAGGCCAAGCCATCCGAGGAAAACCAATAGTAGGTACGCTGCATTAGCAGAGGGGCTTAAGATACGTACGGTGGAAGCGGCATTGAGGCATTGGTAGGTTGAGTTAATACTAAACGAAGTTAGTTTAAGCGAACTATAATATGCCCCTACGCGAGACTAAATAGTAATAATAAATATAATCGGGTACCTTCTTTTTTTTATATAAGTAATAGAGGTTAGTATTATTATAATTATATAAGTAGTAATATATAGTATAGTCCTTATAGCTAAACTTAGCTAAAAAGAGCTAATAAAACTAGCGTTATATAAGTAACTTTAACTTAGGGCTCGCCGTATTATTAATAAATAAGGCGAGGGCCCTATAAAGGTCTAATTAATAATCCTCTTATTAGCCCCGGAATATAATTAGCTATTTCTCTTAAGTACGACGCTTAATATAAGTAGTAATTAAGGGGCGTATAAGTAAGTTAAGGGGACTTATAATAGTACTCTTTTTAGCTAACTAGTCTACTATTTTATTCTTTATAATATCCTTATAACTAGGTATTTAATAAGAAGTAACGGGGACCTTAGCGTTCTTAATAAGCTCTTTAAACTCGAGAATAGCTTATTAAAAAAATAAGGGGGGGTACTATTTAAGTACTTAATAGCGGCCTAGTTATTTAAATAGACCGTAATAGTTATAATAGACTTATTTCTAAGCCTTAGCGCTATATAAAGACTTATAGTAGCCCCTTTTATTTTAATATTAAAAACCTCGGCTTAGGGGAGGCAGTAGTACCCAAGATAAATTAGTTACGGTCCTTAATAAATAATATACTTAAAGCCCATAGCCTTTAGAATTATTTATAACTTATTTATATAAGCTATAATATATATAATAAAAAGAGATTCGTATTATTTATAATAGCTTTATATCTCTTTTATCTTAATTACTTCTTAAGTACTACTAAAGTTACTTATAATTAAGAAGTCGTAGGGTAATAAAGCTAGTTACGGGGGACGTTTAACTTAACTAGCTATTTAAATAAGCGTAGTTAAGTAAGAGGGGTTCCCGTAATTATATAGTAGCCTATAATTATAAATCCTCTAGGCTAGGGAATAAGAATAGTCTAATATAAAAAGCTTAACGGCATAGCGGTTTCTAAAAGAGTTTAAAAAAAGCTCTATTAATAATATGCTCGCTTTACGTAGTAGCGCCGTAACTAGTATAATCCGCTATATTAAAAAAGAGCCCTTTAAAGCGATATTAATAAGGGTCTAAAGGGTTTTAATAACTAACTTTAGCCCGTATTAGACTTCCGGTCGGGCGCGTATTTCGGAGTTAACCCTAATTTTAAAAATAGGTCGGGTCGGGCCGGGGTATTATAACTTAGCGCTATATAAGGCCTTAGGAATAATAATAATATAGATCACCTTATATATAGTAGCTAGGGGCGTATTATTAAAGACTTTATTAAAGCCTTTAATATAGCTAGTTATAAACCTAGCCTTATTTTAGTAGTTAGTAATATAGCTATAGAAAAGTAGCTTTTTATTAAAAATAATACCTAGCTATTTTATAATACCCTTCTTATAAGGTCTAATTTCCTTATTATCGTAATAAATAGGGGGGAGGGCAATATCTCTAGCCCTTAGTAAGGTTCGCTTTATAAAATAAAGGACTTCGGTCTTTTTAAAATTAAACCGAATAGTATTATCCCTACCCTAAATAATAATATCGTTTAGAATTTACTATACCCGGGAAGTAGCCTTAGTAAGGTCCCTCTTAATACTTAGTATCGTATAGTTATTAATATAGCTAAATTTAAAAGACTCCGGGCTAATTTAATAAATTTACTTAGTATATAATAAAAAGAGGATAAGTAAGATTAATAACCCCTATAGTAAACTATAAAAAAGAGGGAATATAAGAGTTTAGTATTTTTTATAGCGGACCGAAGCTTAGTATAACTAGTTAAAGTACTATACTTAGGTAATAATATTCTTAAGCTAACCCTATACCCAGAGCCGATTATATAACCGGTTATATAATACTAAGTTAAAGGCTCTTTTAATATTTATTATAATAATAATAATAACTAGCTTCTTATTAAAAGTAGCTTATATATCGTAAGCTATTATTCTAATTATATCCGTAGCTAATTATTTAGGTAGTACCCCGGCTATTTATAAGTTAAGTATACCTTAGGTAATAATAATATAAAACATCCTCTTAGCTATAAGGCGCTCTAGCCCCTTCCCTAGGGTTACTAAGAGTAAAATTAAGTACTAACCCTTATAAGTACGCATATCCTAGTTAGGCTTCGGTATTATTACTACCTTAGTATCTCGCTAGGCCTTAAGGTAATATCTAAGTACGAAATAGGCTTAGTAAAAATAACGGACGTAGTTATTAATATATAGCTAGTAGGCCCGTAGTATTAAAATTATAATATTATTTATACTAGGGGTAGTATTTCCCGCGCTAAGTACTATATCATCTATTTTATATTAGTAAATAGTAAAATCTTAAGGTAATAGTTATTAAGGGCATATTATAAGGTCGAGATATACATTATCTTCTATAGTCGCACGCTCTAAGAGCTTTTTCTAAAAGAGTATTGCCTTTTTAGTAAGTTTAATAACTATATTCTTATTATCTTATAGAGGAGGGGATTAGACCTAAGGCCTAGGCTAGTTCTAACTTATAATTCGGTATATATCTAAATCCTTTTTAATAAAAGAGACTATTCTAGCTTATATAGCGGCCTTAGCCCTCTATATAGTACTATTATATTATTAATTAGCTATAGCTATAGTAGGAAATTAGGGGTTAGCTATATATACTACTTTAAAGCGTTTATTAGCTTTAATATATAATTCGTCCCACTACTTCGTTCCCCTACTCCCTATATAGTACGGGGTAAAAAAAGAAGTATAAGTATACTAAAATACGTCGTTAAGGCTCTCCGCAGCTAAATCGAGGTCTTATATAATATTATATATAGTATATAATACCTAGGTTAGCTCCTTAACCCTCTCTACGAACTATAATATATTCTCTAGTTTAATCCTCTAGTTTTTCTTTTTTAATTAATACGTATTACCTAAACTAATAAAAAGGGGGATAGTTATAATAAGGGTATTATAGTCCGATTTAATATATATATAGCTAGTAATTTAAGTCCGGGCTAGGGGGACGTTAAAAATAGTTAAGTTAAGCACGTTACCTACTTTATAAATAAGGACCCCTACGGGGTTTAGTATAATAAGGTAGTAGCCGTCTATTTAGTTAATAAAGTAGTTCCTAAGGGTATATAAGGGGGTCCCTAGCTATTAGTTAATATAATAAGAGTTTAAATCCCCTATAATAAGTAGTTTTTACGGGGGGGTCTAGTAGTTAAGTACTATTAATATATATTTCTTATTAAGGGCGTAGTAAACGTTAAGGATATAATACCCTAAAATACGTACTCTAAGTAAGTCCTAGTAAGGGAGCTTTATAATATTAAACGCTACTAAGTACGAGAGGGTTTAAGAAACGTATATAAGGACCCGGGGTCTATTAATAGTCATAGCCTAGCTCTAAACTAGCGAGTATAGGGCAAAGCTAGGGTAAGATTTAATAATATTTTATAGTTTACCCGTACTATACTATAGCTCTTATAATAATAAAATATCTACCTATTTAAATTTAGTAATAATAAGGGCGTAGTTATACTTATAGCCGTTTTTTTATACATTAGCTTATAATATTTTAATTTTAATACGTATTAAATACGCTAGTTATAAGTAGTTATAAAGCGCTTATGCAAAGCGCTCTTATATTTACTCTTACTCTTTTTCTTTAGGGTAGGCTCTTCGTATTCTAAGCTATTTTTAGGGGGGAGTTTAGAGCCCTATTTTTTAAAAAGAGGGTAGTTACCGCTTTTTAAAATAGAATTTATGATACTATTTAACTTTATAATAATTAAATAAGTTTATTTTTATTTACTTAAGTAGTTTTTAATATTATATATAGCTATATTAATAACTATAGATTTCTAAATAATATTTTTAATAAGTCTCTCTATTTTAATACTTATAATCTTATCTTAGAGCTAGGTACTTAGGGACTTTATAAGGTCTAACTTAGGGGCAGGGCTTAAGGAGAGGTCGAGCTTCGTAACTTATATATAAAGTTCTCTACTTACTTTATATAAGAGTTTCTTTTATTAAGAGGTTTAATAAATAATAGTACTATTTTTCTTTTAGGGGTATATAAAGTAATTCGTATAATTATTTATATATAACCCCTAGTAGTTTACGTATTAAAGGACGATTATAATATAATTACCGTTATATTTTAGCTTTTTATAATAATAATAGCGTTAAGTTTTAGTATAGTCCTTAGAGCTATACTAATTTAAATAGACCTAGTACTACTTAAAAAGGGGTTAGTAAGTAAATAGCTAGGCTACTACCGATTTAAAAATACTAAAAAGCCTTTTTACTAGTCTTAAGAAGGATATAATATAAGTTATATAAGGGCCGTTCGTTAGGCTAGAGGTTTAATAATAAAAGGGGGTTATCCTTACTACTACTCTAACCTCGTCCTAGACGTATATATTAAAGTTAAGGGGTTACTTATTAAGGCCGGGGATTCGAGTCTTAATATCTTTAATAATATAAATAAACTAAATCTCAGATCTTTTAATAATAATTATATTAAAGAGTTTAAGTAGCTAAGTATAATAACTAAGTATAGCTTATTATATTTTTAAAGTCTTTAGGGTAAATACGTAACTAGTTAGAACCTTAGTTACTAGGCTAATATTTTTATCTTTAAGTAAATAGTTTTTAATAACTTCTTTATAAATAAACCGTACTTCTACTTAATAATAGGGATTCTTAAGGTTAAAGTAAATAAAAATAAAAATATTAGGGGAGGGAAGTATATTTTTAGCTCCTTTTTATAAGTCGCTCGTTATACTTAAAGCTTAAGCTATAAACCCCTAAGGCTAGTAATTAATAAGACGCTAAGTATAATAACTAGAGCTCTAAGAAAGTACTTTAATAAAAAAGAGGCCCGTTATAATTTTATAGTCCGGCTTATATTAAGAGGTTTTAATAAGTAATAGCTAAGGTTTTTTAAAAAGGGCCTTGAGCTTAGTAATATAATAGCTTATAGTAATAGTATATTTAGAGTTTTTTAGTAACTAAAAGGACTCCTAAATAGCTACGAGGGTAATATCCTTTATAAAATAGAGGCTAAAGAGACGGGTCCTAATTTTATTAATAGTTATAGTTTTATTAAAACGCGCTCTATAATTAGGGGGGGGTTAGGTTATTATTATTAATTTAAGCTAAGTTATAGTAATAAACGCGTTTAGCCTAGGTTTTATAATTAGAACCTTTATAATTTTAGGGGTTATAAATATTACTTTAATAGAATCCGGAATGTAGCGTCTTTTAGTTAGGGACCGAAGTAGTGTAGACTAAATAATCGTAATAAAGCCTAAGAGGGTATTAAAAGTATTTAAAAAGGGTAATAGTTATAGTAGCATATAGCGGCCGTTACCTAAGCTAGTCATAGTTAGTATAAGAAAAAGGGGGTTAGAATAGGCCTTATTAAGGAGGTTAATATAGTAGAGTAGCCCGTACTAACAGTGCGTACTAAGAAAAAGTATATAGGAGGGAGGTTTTGTCGTCATCAGGGTTCGGACAGGTGAAGTACATCGGCTCGACCTCGCATCCTTTGAAATTCACAATTTTTCGCTGGAATGATTCGAGAAGTTCTGATCGTAGTCGAGGTGGTAAAGCGCGCTTAGTAGTCTTCTCCACGTACGACTTCATGAACTTATTCACCTCCTGCTCCCACCATTGAGTACCGCCAAAGGTCGCTTCGGAATACGTGTCAGATATGTTGAGAAACAAGCTAGGCAACAGGACATACCAAAGGTTTGACCCATTCGGTGGTAGCTGAGTTTACCGTCGGTGCTCTTCTGTGCACTGAACATGCACCCGTTCTAAAGATGGTCGTTCGCCTTGTGAACTTGTTTCCGGACATTGGCGATGTGATAGATTACTTACCATCGTGTGACCCCCGAATTCCAAAAAGACGACAAGAACTGGGATCTGTGGTGACACAAAGATCTCATCGACGAGCCGTTCAGTCGCGAACAATTTATGGGCCGATGCAAGACTTTCAACGTGAAAGCTGACTTCGAAATTCGGTTTGATCCAAGTCGAATTGGGGAGGATGTTCTTTCTCAAAAGATTCTCATACTCGGTTCGTTCTCCTAGTCTCCAATGAGCAGGGTATGACAGCCCGATCTCTTCGATGTAGAAGTAGGTGCGCGAGTCAGAGTCGTTGTTGCCATTGCAAAAGCTCTCAACTCGCTCAATCACTGTTCTAGTGATATCATTCATGCCCTGTTTGACAAGGTACCAAGTTTCTTCCGCTTGCGAGCCCTGAAACAAGGCATCAGTAGCATCATCTCCGGTCTTTGGAGATGTGGAGAAGAAGGGCTTTGACGGCACCGGTTCCCTATCCTGGTCGATGTCTTCGCCCGTATAGACCCTTCCAATGCCATCGAGATAGATTGCCGAACTGAAAGAGCCTTTTTGATAGCGTTGATCATGCCCAGGCAAAGCATCTTCAGTGAAAATGAGATACTTCTGACGAGTGTCTCGGGTTAGAATACTGCCACGAATGGCGCTGCTTCCCCAGTCCAGTGCCAAGATACTGGGCGCGTAAGCTGAGGTCAGTCCATGTTTAATGATAAAGGTGAGACTTTCCAACTTTTAGCACAGAACACTTACGCAGTCTGTCGTTCGTGCTCAATCATGTCTAAATGTTGGCAAGATGTTAATAAACGCAGAAACAAAAAAAAGTGCAAGGGGCGCCTTCTGCTGTCATGTGAATCAGAATGCCAGGGGGAAAATGAGGACGAATGATCAACGTTTTAATACTCCGTAGTCGTTGCATCTCCCGAAGTTTAACCCTGATATTGATTCGTCTCCGCCCCGGATTGATGTACTTGAAAGATACCGGGTACGATAGGTAACCCCATTGAAGCACAGAGACCGCCCTAGACTAACGCGGTGCCTAATGCATGTAGTTCTCATAACATTACATTATTTTGGGGGGAGACGTTGGATGTCAGTCGAAGGAAATCTAGCCCACTAGCAGCTGCAGTCACATAGAAAAACCAGGAATACACCGGTGTGTAATTATATGTACAATGCCCGTTGTCTGAAAATGATCCATGATGTGGGTCCATGTAGGCAATAACTACAATGGGGGTGGTGTAGACATCAACTTACCGGATTTTGCAACACAATCATGAACTAAGCAGGGAAAGCTTGCGCTGTCACCGCCCGCCCCCTTTTCCCTACATATGAAGCCTCAAGGATTGTCTATCGGTGAGCAATGATACAAGATCTGCAATAGGCTGTGCCCATTCTTGGCACAATCACTGCTGCGGTGCGGGCGCTAGACAATCAAGCTCGAGGAAGCTATTCGAGTATGAGTGAAAGAGGGACCGTACTAAAGTATATCGCTTCTGACATAGTGTGCATTTAGGCGGATGCCTTTGATTTCATGGTATGGATGTAAAGGAATCAGGAACTCTGTCTCAAGCTGGCCGTGTTCCTTCAAATTCAGCAATGGATTGAAAAAGGTCGCTCCTTCCGCCCTGCAGCGCATCGGCTTTGCCCCTTCTTATCTGCAGTCACCAGCTCAGGAGAAGTGCACTATGAGCCTTTCAGAAGATTCGACAAGCAGTCTCTCCGAGGAATCGGCAACAGCAATTCGTCTATACATTAAACAGCTTGAAGATGACCTCCACCAGCAGATCACTACTGAGGTTAAACGTGTTCTAGAGTCATATGAGATTTTTAGGAGCCATTGCCAGCAGAGCCTTCTTGCGGGTCTTCCTCCCAAGTACCGGCCGGAAGAGAGACCAGAAGTTGTTGCCAGGATCAAAGCACAATTCCCGTGTCACATCAACAACTTCTTCTACGACAACATCGCTGGAATGTCCTGCTCTGCCTTCCAATACGCGGGGACGAAGCCGACTCCTTTCACGATGCCACGGGACCTCATTTCCATGCGCCGGCCGCCTCATTCGAATCGCACTGTCATTCGGCGGAAAACGGTTGAGGGTCCTCGATTTGTGACCGTGAATGCGGTAGAAAGAGCTTACTTGGACAGTTTTGTCTTCTCCTATACGCTTGATGGTTCAAAGGCACATTGGATTCTGCTTTGTCCAAAGCAGGATTGCCAGAGTCGCAACTTCTCTCGAGATCCGATCGCTAGCGGAGATGCGATAGCACACTTCAAGCAGTGTGAGATCTCGGCTGTCGAAGAAACTACCATTATCAGGAGACATGGGATGCAAGGTGAGCCAATGTCTGTCCTATTTCTCTTCATTATACAGTGAGTGAGTGGCTGACCTGTTTATTTCTCTCAAAGTTGTGCCGCACAGACTCAAAGCTCGAGACCAGCCTATCAGCGCTCGGTAGGTAGCAAAGCACAACAAGAACATAAAAGCAGGCAATCACCGGTTAACAAAATGTTCTCGGAAAGCTAACAACAGGGCGAGTTCAGACTCCATGGAAGACTTAGACACAGACTCTGACTGAGGGTGTCTTTATGGCTGGCTTTAATGGCTTAGACTGTAATGAACTATGGATGAATGCTGTTGGTATCCCTATTATAGGGTAGTTAGTTCGAACCGTAGTTGACGAAGAGATTAATTAAACTATATGAATATCTGCGTAAGTGTAAAAAGGAGGTTCTAACCGTAGGTTAGGCTAGCTACGATAATCGTAAATAGGGCCCCTAATTAGCCCCTATATAGTCGGCTATATACCGCGGTCGAATTAGATTTCTAATCCGATACTAACTTTCTTTTTCTTTTATTAATTTAACCGCTATAGTTAGAGGTATAATTCGACCTCGGGCCCGTTTATTAAGTCGTCTCCTTTTCCCCCTTTTCTCTATTCTTTTTATATAACCTATCCCTCTATTCGTATAATAACTTTTCTACTACTTATAAATTACTCTAATCCCTTATTTAGTACTACTTTCGTAAAAGCGTTTACGAAGTTATCTTTATTATTAATCTAACGGATCTCGAGTATCTCGCGCCTTTCGTACGATTACCTAAGGGCTATAATATTGATTATAAGCCTCTTTTCTTTCGTCGTTCCTAATTTAACGAGGCATTTGTATAACGAGTAGGAATCGATATAAATAACTATTAAAATAAGTAGAAAGCTAATTCGATCGGTAATCTTCTTTAGCGTTATTAAAATCGTATAAAAAAGGTTAACGCCGTTAACTATACCGTAAACCTCCGACGCTAATACACTTCTTATTACCCACTTACTTTTAGTTAACGAGTAGTAGATTATATTACCGTATATAGTAAATTCGCTCTCGCCCATACTCTCGTTAGCTAGGATAATAATATACCCTAATTACGAAGTAAGGTCGTTATTATTCGTAAATAACCTATTAATAAAAACGTAGAGCTTACTAGTTATAAGGTCGATCGGGTAGTAAACGAGACCTCGATCGAGATTCGTTTATTACTACTTAAGCCGCTTATTAAGTACCTCGACGTCTCGTTTAGTTAAATCTATAGCCTACGCTACCCTAGCGCAGTTAAAAGTTACCTCGGGCTAATAAATACTCGTAATATATACCCCTTACATAAGCTTAGCCTTATATTACTTTTTAATATCGGTTACGTTTAGGTTAACGAGGTTAATCTTCTTACCCTACCCCTTTTATTAAAAAACGACGGCTTCCCCTTCGATTATAAAAATCCCGCTATTAAATACTAAGGGGGTATTTATTATAAGGACCTCTTTTAGCTTCGCTACGAAGCCCGCTTTCTAAAGCTCCTTATCCTCCTTTTTTATAAAATTAATATCGGATAGGCCTAATATATTGTCGGTCTATATTCTAATAATCCCAAATTAGTTACCTTCGTACTCCGCGACTAGTAAGTACGGGTTATATATAGAAGTAACTATTAATAGTTAATTAATATAAAAATCGTAGTAAGTAGCCTACTAATAAGTACCCGATTCTACGAGCCTATATAGTAGCTTAAGTACTTTAATAATAGTGCTTTTTAGGTACTTACTAGCCATTTCCTTCGGTAAATAGGCTAGGATTTTCCTTATAAGCCCTGTAGCCGATTAGGTATATACCTAGGTAATATCACGGCTCTAAATCTCGTATCCCTTCTTCCGTAGCGATACTATTAGTACTATTATTAATCGTTAGCTATAGCGCTATATAGTGGGCGATTATATAAGTAGCGTCGCCTTTTCGACGTCGCTATACCCCTAAATTACGTATCTAGACTTCTCGTACGGTTAGGGTATTCTTTTTCCTTTAATTTTACGAACTATTCGTAATTTAAATATATAGAGGTTTATATACTTTTCTAAATCGTAGAGGATAAATTAATAAACCCCTCGATCGCACAGAGTATCTACTTCGATAAGATCTAATCCCTTATACGGCTTTTTAATAGTTATAATTACGCCTTCTTTGCGTAGTTTAACTACTAGCTCGAAATCGGCTTTCTCTTTTACTATATAAAAGGTATTAATTACCTCGTCGCTAGTAATAAATTACCGCGTTAGTACTTACCGTCGTAGTCTCCCGTAATATATTAGTACCCTTTTAACAATTTCCTTTTCCTCGTCGTTTATTAATACTACTACGACGATTTCGTTAAAAATAATTTCTTATACCTCTACCGCGGGTTATATAGCTTCCCCTAGCTCTTTTTCTTCTTATAAGCTAGAAATTACCTCGATAGGATCTATATAATATAGTCTAACTACCGTAATTAATACGTCGAGTAGCTAGTCGCGATCTCTCGTAACTACGTAAGAACGCTCGTCGATAAAAATCAATTTATATAGCCTAGCCTATTATTAAGTAATTTTGCGCTATACTTATATATCCGAATTTAGGGGTATATTTAAATTAACCCCTATATCGGGCCTATTGCGCGTAGTAATTATCTTATTAACTTACTTTTTGACGCTTACCTCGCGCAGTGCCTATATTACTTTTTTAACTATTTAAGCTCGCTAGTTTATGTCTAATAACGGTAGCGAGGCTAAGGTCGTTCTTAAATATACTCTAAATACTAAAAGCGTTAGTATAAGCCCGTTAGGCTCTATAATATCGTTATAGTATTTAAGTACTGTCTAGAGGTATTCGTCGTTATCGGAATCGGGATTTTCCTTTTTAATAATTTTAAACGCTCTTTTTAATTACTAGTGCGCCCTTTCTACCTTTTTAATATTATAGTACGCTTTAACGGGCACGACTTTTAACTATATACCGTAAGCCGTCGCATTTTCCTTAAATTTTACTAACTTAAAACTAATATTAGCGTCGGTTTTAATACCGTCTAGCGGTCCTTAGTATATATTAATCTAGCTTTTTCATAAAGCTACCTATACTATTTTTACTTATAGATCCCGTAAGAATTGCCCTGCTTAGAATAATATAGCCTCGTCGATTATATATAGGACCGGTCGACTGTTTAAGTAGAAGATATCGATAACGATCTCCTAATTAAAGTTAAGCTTATTACGTAATTTAAATTTAAATCTGCGTAGGCTCTGCGCATTTATTTAGTATTAATAGCATACTTTCGTTAACTACTCTAGCGCCCCTATTTTAATATTATTATTACCTAAATACTTTAGGAGGTTATATAACCTCGCGACCGATAGGTAACTAAATCTCTAGTATAATTATCTAAGCTCACTTTCCGTTAGGTAATTAATCGACTTCGTATTATTAATAAGCCTTATAAACGCGTGCCCCCATCGTCGTTCGACTATTTCGAAGTACTTACGGCTAGAGATTCTGTTCCTCATATTATCGAATATAATACCTAATCGATCTATATCTTTTAAATATAAGAGAAATAGGGTATTAACGGGTAGGATATAAAAAGTTATCGTTCCGAAGTACGTCTCTACTTCTACCGTACCTAGGGCGACGATTTCCTTACTTAGGCCAAAGCTAATCCTCGTAATACCCGCTATTAACGTATTAAGCATTACTAGCGCGATTTTCTATAGCGCTTAGAATTACCCTTTTCCTCTTATTAACTATTATAATACCCTAGTATTTAAGATAATCCTATAGAAATTATCTAGGCCGTACCTTTCGTTCGCGTAGAATACTTATATAAGCTTAGTATTTAAGTAATCTAAGTAGTATAAAAAGGACCCCTTTAGCTACCCTTAGAATTACTTAGCACCCTATCTCTTTTCTTTAAATATTAAGAGAGTAGAATTCTACGCTATTAGATTCGTCCTTTCGCCTACCTCTATATCCGTTATCTAAGGGACCTTTTCTTACTATCCGTAAATAAAAGCCTACTTATTAAGGGCTTCTACTACCTTTTATTCGTTTAGCTTCGTATATCCTCCCGAGGCTAACGGGGCGAAAAAAGAGTAGTTAATATCGTCGACTTTATCGTAATCTAATTCGTTAGTATAGGGGGTAAGATCTTCCTTATCTTCCGAATCTCTTATAGGGTGCGGGTACTTTAGGCCGCTAAATTAGCTACTTTCGCTAGGTTCCGTACCCCCGGATCTACCCTTATATATAACGAGGAATTAGTTAAATCGATAAGGGCTAGTTTTGCTATTTACTACCCTCGATTTTTTATATTATTTATACGATTTAGCACGCTCTTCCTTAAAGTAGTTACTTAACTAATATCTATCCTTTTTATAAATAAAATACTACTTCTTCCGTTACCCTACTCGCGAGTTAAATCTCTACCTATTTAATAAATCTAGGATTCCTTACTAGCGATTGCCGTACCTAGCTTCTTTTCCTTTCCTATTATACGTTCGGTTAACCTAATACTATTAATAAGGGCTATTATATACCTAAAAGTAGGTTTAGCGCGGCATTCTTACCTTAATATTAAAACTAGATCTTAGCCTCGAGTAGAGCGTCTCGTAGTCTTCGGGTACTTAGTATAGAGTTATTTTTATTTTTAGAACGCGCTAGATTGCGGTATAGAGATATCTAACTTTCCGCTCGTTAGTCCCCTTATTTAGCTAGGTTTTCGCTAGCTTATTAATTCGATCGATAAGCTCTTTAAGGATTTTTACTCGTAATTTGCCCTCTATTATCCTAGCTATAAATACGAAAGAAATCGCTCATAGCTTAAATAAGAGCTCTAGGTTCTTATTATAGGTCTCGAAGCGGCTTCGGATTACGTTAATTATACTAAGAAAGTCGTTTCGATCGAGATTACGTACCGCTTCGTAATAATAATTAGAGGCTTTGCTTACGAGTACGATATTAACTACCGAATAGTACTAGTATTCCCTAATTCCGACTTTTTTATAGTAATTATAAAATATCGTTAGGGTTTCTTATAAGACCTTATACTTCCCCCCAGAGTATAATTTCTCTTTTAGGAAGATCTTTTTAAGGTCTATAAACTACCTCGTATTTACTACTAGATTTTTAATATCTATATGCGATCCCTACGTTACTACGTACTATTAGTGACTTTAGGTAGTCTACCTCCTTTCTTACTAGCCGATTAGTACCGAATTTCGTATTAGTAGCGGCGACGAGCTATAGATCGAAATAGGCAGAATTGTTAATTATCGTACTTCTAGTACTATATTTTGCTTCTATATATCCTTTTATAACAATAAATTGCCGTTAGTAATTATAGGAAGGAAATCTAGGTCGTTTACCCTTTTTCTAAATTCGTTAAAGCAATTATACGCCCTATCGACTTATACCTAGGTCTATATTACGAATTCCTCTTCCGTAATCGTTACTACTAGGATTTCGTAAGGTTCTTATAATTATAATTACGCTAGTAATACCCCTTACCTATAAAGGAATTTATTAACCGCTTTTATAATTCCTAGGCTTGCGCTTACGAACTATTCGTTTAGCTAATAGCTAAGGTCGTCTACGATCTCGTAAAATAGGGGTTGCCCCTATAGCCCCTTTTTTTTATAAACCTTAGTTAAATAGATTAATATTACGTTAATTTGCTCGCCGTTAGGCTAATCTACGATTCTATATATCCACGTCCCCTAATAGTCCGGGTTAATATTTACCTACTTATAAAGGATTAGGATTCTATCTAGGATTAGGTTTCGTCCTCTTCTTTTTTACCCTAACTTACTAAGGGTCGTGCTCTAGCTTATACTTATATTAGCGGTTACTAGCGTATTTAATCTTAACGGGGATATATTTAATCCGCGCGCCGGTCGTAGTAAATCCGTACTTTCGCTACCTAACGAATTTATTAAGGTCTAAGAGATTCCCGCTTCCTCTCGCCGTCTCGCTACTACTCTCGTTTTTATTATTTTTAATAATTACTACTACCCTTCTAAATCGCTAGCTATTATACTTACTAAGATCCTCCTTTTTATTTAGTATAAAAAGGTAGGTTTTAGTAGTTCCTTTTAATAATAATAGCGGCAGACGTTTATATTACCGTAATAAGATATAGTAATTAGTCTCGGGATCTTTACCGGTTACCGATTTCTTAAAATTATTAATTTTATACCGTAAGCTAGTATAAAAAGAAGCCCTTTAGCGGCCCTCTAGAGGATTCTTTTCTTTTCCCTTAAATCCTCGTCTTTTTAGCCTTTTCTTAAGCTAATAGTAACTCTAGCGGGAGGTTATAAGACTACTTTAAAGTAGCCGCCTTTTTCCTAGGTTAATCTCCGAGATCCGTAATACTCTTAACTCGATATTATTAAGACCTCTAAATCCCCTCCTCCCTCGTTAAACCGTCCCCTATACTATATTCCTAAGTAATACCCAGGGGGTAGTTAAGGGAGCTATAAGGAGGTCGTCTAGATCGCGGGCTTAAGGGCGTACTTATAAGATCCCCGTAATAATAGACTTTTCCATATACTATAAATCTCTTAGCTTAATAACTCCTATAGGGTTACCTTCGTTACTAAGTAAGAATGTTTACGTTTAGAGATCCCCTTCTTCGATCGCGTAGTGCTCTTTTATACCGTATTATTAAGCCCGTTCGTTGCGCTAGTTAATTAGGTAAGTAGTCGTTATATAGGGAATTCCTTCTACCGATTTAACTAGTTAATTTTTAATCGCGGGCCGGCTATAGAAAAGTTATTTAATAAAAAGGCTACTTAAAGCGACGGCGAAAAACTAGTTACTTAAGCGGTTCCGTTAATTAACATAGTTTAATGTAATAAACGTCGACCTCTCGTAAGTAGTAAAGGGCTACGATTACTCGATTCTATGCGGCATTCGAGAATCGCCCCCTTTTTTATCTACTTCCGTAAGGTTAATTAGTACGAATCTCCTATCCTATACGGTATTAAGAGGTCGTCTCTTCTACGTAGTAAGATACCTTACTAATCTACGATAGTAGAATTTAATTACTAATTAGTGTTAGTATCCCTATTATAGGGTAGTTAGTTCGAACCGTCGTTAACGAAGAGATTAATTAAACTATATAAATATTTACGTAGGTATAAAAAGGAGGTTCTAACCGTAGGTTAGGCTAGCTGCGATAATCGTAAATAGGGCCCCTAATTAGCCCCTGCGCAGTTGGCTATATGCCGCGGTCGAATTGGACTTCCAATCCGATAGTTATTTACGAATAATAACGACCTTACTTCGTAATTAGAGTATATTATTATCCTAGTTAACGAGAGTATAGGCGAGAGCGAATTTACTATATATAGTAATATAATCCACTACTCGTTAATTAAAAGTAAGTCAGTAATAAGAAGTATATTAGTATTAGAGGTTTATAGTATAGTTAATAGCGTTAACCTCTCCTATGCGATTTTAATAACGCTAAAGAAGATTACCGATCGAATTAGCTTTTTACTTATTCTAACGGTTATTTATATAGATTCCTACTCGCTATACGAATACCTTATTAAATTAAGAACGACGAAGGAAAAAAGGCTTATAATCGATATTATAGTCCTTAAGTAATTATATAAAAGGCGCGAGATACTCGAGATCCGTTAGATTAATAATAAAAATAACCTCGTAGACGCTTTTATAAAAATAGTACTAAATAATAGATTAGAGTAATTTATAAGTAGTAAAAAAGTTATTATATAAATAGAGGGATAGGTTATATAAAAAGAGTAGAGAAAAGGGGGAAAAGGAGACGACTTAGTAAACGGGCCCGAGGTCGAATTATACCTCTAACCGTAGTAGTTAAATTAATAAAAAAAAGAGAAAGTTAGTATCGGATTAGAAGTCTAATTTAACCGCGGTATATAGCCGACTATACAGGGGCTAATTAGGGGCCCTATTTATAATTATTATAGCTAGCCTAACCTATAGTTAGAACCTCCTTTTTATACTTATTACGTAGATATTTATATAGTTCAATTAATCTCTTTGTTAACTACGGTTCGAACTAACTACCCTATAATAGGGATACTAACAAGATTTAGTAATAATCGTCGCGGCCCGCATAGAGCTAGTGGACTAATCCTCCTAGGAGACGAGATTAGCCTCGGCCCGATCTCAAGGGGAAAGCGCCAACGAGGTATTGTGATAGAGTTCCGATCACTTGCTTGCTTGATTACATAGCATCAATGGTCATTGCAATCCAGATAATCTCGTCATGGAGCCATGCGATAGATCGAGAAATGATTCGGCTGGACCGCCTATCCGTGCGTTGAATGATCTAGACTGAAACCGGCTTCGATCTGAAGTCGATGCTGGTATTCTTTCAGGAATTGGTGGACTAGAAATAAAGGATTCTTTGTGGCCATTCAACGCCACTACTATCGAGATTGACGCAAATGGCATCGGAATGTCAGCGGTGCGGAGTCGAGCCACCTCAAAACCAATGAAGGCACTGCCGTGGCGGTTGCGAGGCGAACTTGGCCGCTCATCTAAGCGGGCTGAAGGAATCGTACATACGGGGAGTCCCTCTCGCTTGCCTCCTTCTTCCATTGAGGCAAGGTTCCCCATGGGCCATTTGATGCAAAACCGGAATCAAACCACGCTCTACAAATTCCCAAAGAGTTTTGCTATTGGGGCAGTACTATTTGGCTATTGGGGCAGTAATCCACTTTTTAAACTAATTAGAGCCTGCTATCTAAACTCTAAACTTTTTAGCCCCGCTGTACTTGCGCACGGACTACCCGGCGTATGTGTACTATGATTATATAAGGTAGCTATGGGTACGTACGGTTGCAATTGCCCACGGTCGTAATTGCCTACGGTTGTAATTACTTACGGTTGTAATTTTCTATAGTTGTAATTACTTACTTAGTTGCCTACTTAATTATCTTTTTTAATAAGTAATTGTAGCCGTAGGTAATTGCGACCGTGGGTAATTGCGACCGTGGGTAATTGTGACCGTGGGTAATTGCGACCGTGGGTAATTGCGACCGTACGTGCCCGCAGCTGCCTTATGTAATTGCGACCGTGGGTAATTGCGACTGTACGTGCCCGTAGCTGCTTTACGTAATTACGACCGTGAGTAATTACGACCGTAGGTAATTACGCTAGATGGCCCGTGGGTGGGTATGGCGGGTACGGGTGTGGGGTAATGGTCCGAGCTCTGGAGTTGAAAGCCCTCATTGGTCTAAAAAATGGGTTACTGCCCCAATAGCCAAATAGTACTGCCCCAATAGCAAAACTCTTCCCAAAAGGCAAATCGTGGTTGCCACCAATTAGGAAACCAGCGATTAAGGAGCAGATATCGAGGCGACAAACGACTCTGTCCAGGAAGGAAAAGAGCCGCATATCTTCCTCTTATCTATCACTTTTGCAGTCATGCTTTGGGCACGGCTCGCACCGCCGTTGCTCCTACTCTGCCTCAGTACCCTTACGAAAGCATCCAGCCTGGGCGACATTCCACCATGCGCAGTAAGTACTTTCACACAATGCATTTCTTACCATGAAGTCTTGCTCATAAAAGGCAGGTACCTTGCCTACTGGATGCCATTCCAAAGTCGACATGCACTTCCGGTGATCAAGCATGCCTCTGCCATGATACTTCATACATAAACCTAGTCGAGACATGTGTCAGAGCGGATTGTTCAGTTAAAAATGCCCTGGGTCAGTGAATCGATGTTTCGGTCGGGATACCAAGACGGCATATTGCTAACCACATCTCCAGTCACGAAGAATATCACGCAGACGGAGTGCGGCTTTCCGGTTGAGGACGACTTCGCCGCTGTCAAGATCATGCGCCTGGTTCTGTTCTTCACACTTCCCACTTTCGCCATCATCATCCGCTTAGTTGTGAAGATCGCCCGGATATCACCCTGGGGATTTGATGACACTACCATTCTATTGACATATGTGAGTTACGACCCCTGGATTGGGAAAATATGATGAAGAAAAGTCTAACCCGTGAATCGAGATCATAATGTTTGGCTTCATACCGGTAAATTACGTCGGTAAGAAGATCCCTATGCAATATGAAAAAGAAATTTCGATAAATGGTGTGTTAATTACCTCACAGCTGAACTGAACGGCGCCGGGCGAGATATTTGGAGTCTCACTTTCGACCAAATCGACCTTTACTTCTTGGTAATAACTTTCCCTCCAACGAAAACGCGTATTCAGACGAGAATACAACGCTGACTGGCTCCAGACATTTTATATCGGCCAACTGCTCTATGTGTTCACGCTGACGCTGATCAAATCCTCTATACTATTCATGTACCTCCGAATCTTTCCTGGCGAGAAGTTTCGCCGGGTCTTGTGGACAACACAAGCTGTTACCGTGGGGCTCGGGATGGGATCCGTGTTCCTAGTGGCCTTTCAGTGTCAACCCATCGGGAAAGCTTGGAAACAATGGACCGGGGAGGAGAATGGTCACTGTATACCGGTGCCGCCGCTTGGCGTGGTCCATGGGGTGGTCAACATCGTACTAGACGTGTGGATGCTCATTCTACCGGCATCTCAGGTGCTCTTCCTGAACATGAAGCCTCGAAAGAAATGGGCGGTGATGTTCATGTTCAGTCTCGGCCTATTGTAAGCACTGTCCTTTGCACACCAACTTCATCTCTGACATACGACTAACTACTCTACTACGATCAGCCTTACAATCTCCAGCGGTATACGACTGAGGGCGGTGTTGAGGTACACGACTGCGTCGACCAATCCAACTGGTGAGTAGAGCTTCGAATCATCCAAAAACAAACACTGTTTGGCGTGCTACTCTCAGCGGGACTGACCATCTCTAGTCGATGCAATGCCCGTCGCCGTGTGGTCAGACATAGAGCTCGACGTGGGCGTTTTCACGACCTGCATCCCAAACATTTGGCAATTCGTCCGCCGCTTTATTCTCAAAGACCCTAAGCGAGTGGAGAAGTTGAGCTCGAGGAATGCTCAGAACCAAAATCTCGAGGAGTATTCACAGAAGTCGCCGGCACCAGCGTCGACGGAGGTCGGGGAGGAGGAGCTAAGATGATGCCAAGGCACAGCGTAGGAGGCTCAGCGTGATTCGCGGGTAATTCTTTACGCGGACGTGGGCTTTTTGGAAGACGTTCGTTAATTTGTAAAAAGCAATAATAGATAGATACTTCCAACTGAGGTTTATACAAAAGCTTCGTGTTTTGCGCGTTGTCTAGATGCATCTGATTTGCAGCAAGATCTGGTGAACTGGGGCATGGTCGAAGTTATTTAGTACTAATGTAGCTCATGCAGGACGGACAGCCAGAAGAAGCCGGACCAAATCTTCTTTGCAGTAGACTATAGCATACGGTGGAAGAGGGTACAAGATAGTTGGACGGCGCGTGTTTTTTTAATAAGTATTCGGGGAGCACATCCGACGCTACGGTCATTATAGCCGAACCTCAGCTAAGAGTCGCACAAACCTGGAAATCTCCCGCTCTACAGCCAAAGTAGCTAGAGATCGACGTTAGGGCTAAAATAAAAGTCAAATCTCAGGAGAAAACTCGGAAGCTCGGTCTGTGTATATTTGGATGGTATAGGTAGTGATTGATGGTACCTTAGTAGCATCTTGGGATTCAACATATGTCGAGTCCTTGCCTCAATTCTACAACCTAGATTTGACACTGCCAGATACCTCGACCTCGGCCGCCAAAGGCACGTTGCCGAGAGCTGTCGGGCCTTTGCTTCCTTCCATTAAGACATTATACGGCTCCTCCTGCTTCCCAATCTGTCTCCACTTCCAAAGCTTTGGTGGAATCTGGTCTTGGCCCTTATTTTCCACTGCATCTACGACCCAGTTACCAATGTTGGGAAGATACTTGAACGCGTGCCCACTCCCGCCAGTCGCAACCATAAGTGACTCCTCGGTGTCGGGGACATGGTCAATCACAAAATGATTATCGTAGCTGTCCGTATACCAACACACTCTAGTGAAAGAAATATCGATGCCTTCGGCGCCTAGCTCCGGGAGATTCTCTGCCAAGAATAAGCGCAAAACTTTCAGAGCTTGCTGGGGAATCGTCGTCAGGCGGTCATTAGTCGCATCGTTAGGATCGCTAGGCGCCGATGCACTCGACCACCGTGTTACGGGTACGCTGCGTTCCTTGCCGTCAGCTTGCTTGACGGGGTTTATGTATTTGGTTCCGCGATAGCCGATCTTCAGCCAGCCATTCTCATCCCTAGGGAACCCGTACAGTCCACCTTCAGCGCCGTCCCTCACCTTGTAAGTGAAGGTTGGGAAGTTTTCGGGTGCGAAACGAGTAAACAACGGCGATTCACGGGGTATTTTGAGCAGCACCACCGATCCTGCCGTCGTCTCACACAGACCGTCCATGGCTGGGAGTAAAGAAGGTGTCCAGCCACCACACGCCAAAATAGTAAGCTTCGCATAGTGCTCCTTGCTGTCTCGAGTGTTGATCCCGACAACCTTCGTCCCCTCGTAAATCAACGAGACAAGGGCACCAGCTTGCGAATCTAACACAAACTTGACGCCCTGGCTTCCTGCCTTATGCAGCGCAAAACGACAGGCCTTGTCAGCCACGGCCATGCCTCCCGTCGTGTCGAGAACGCCGGCCGCATTGAGACCTCTTTGCAAACGTCGGAACGGGTCCATTCCGAACGACCATCCTTTTTCAGCAGCGATCTTTTGATGTTTCTCATCAATGGTGATCAGTTGAGTATTTCGATGCCCTGCTGCCTCCATGTTGTCAACGGTGTCCTGCTCGAATTGCGGCAGGGTTGCTGAGTCTGAGAGTGACAGGTTGCCGTTATTGACAAATACGCGGTCGTTGGTGGTTAGGCCGGGTGGGACTGTCTTCCCGCTTGCCAGCTCCTCGTTCCAAGCGGTCCAGCCCTCTAGCGCCTCAATGGTCAACCCTTGGTACTCCGTTTGTGCGCCATAAGCAGATCTGATGATTTTGTTCATGTCTCGATCGTCCATTAGTCTTCTGCCAGCAGCATTAGAGGAGTGATAAAGTTTCTTACCTGCAGAGGCTCCATCGGCGCCTTTAAAATACGAGTACAGACTTTCGTGGTAGGGCTGTTTGTCATAGACGGTGACGTTCTTGTATCCCCGGCGAGACAGGTGCAACGCGGTGCTGAGACCAAAGATGCCGGCCCCGACGATGATGACCGCATCGTCCTTGTTAGGTGAGCGTGCCATGATTTCTGGCTGCGATACTGCATGTACCGCTGAGCAGAGTTCAAGAAAAAATGCAGAAGCTATTCTCGGGAGTTTTGGCCCCAAGACGTTCCAGAAGCTCTGGCCAGGTTTCGGAGAGGAGTCCGAAAGGA
The DNA here is from genome assembly GCF_023278565.1 of Colletotrichum lupini. Classification (NCBI taxonomy): domain Eukaryota; kingdom Fungi; phylum Ascomycota; class Sordariomycetes; order Glomerellales; family Glomerellaceae; genus Colletotrichum; species Colletotrichum lupini. The sequence goes on from NC_064672.1 coordinate 6,753,465, forward strand.
TTGTTCGTACTTCAGTAGCGTACTGCTAAACTTTGGGCGACGAGGGGTCGACAGGCGAAAGATGGGAACACCAGCTCCCTGGAACGGCGTTGAACGGCCTTTTTCTCTTGGATCGAGCAAACTAGTCGAGTGCCGACAGGTCGTATGGTATGATTATTCGGTAAACGCCGTGGCAACGCTGCTGGCCGGGTCGGAGCTAGAAGAAAGTGCGGGAGCTAAAGTCCCTGCGGCGCCTGGATTGAGGAGCAATAGTGTTAACTAAACGATTCAACAACACGTCGAACTTTGTGAGAGCCTGGTGACTTGTGACTGTGTGAATAAAACCACATTGGCAATGATTGGCGACTTGACAGGGAGCATTCAAATTGATATCAACAACTGCACAGCCAATCCAATTAGATAAGTTCATCCCCCAGTCGCCGTCACTATCAAAGATACATCCTCCCTTAACGGAGCACTCTCGTCCCGGGTGCCCCACGGGCCCTCCACCCACCGCGCGGTCTTGGGTCCGGTCCCGGCAGCTGATAACGTGCTAGTCTGTGTCGCTCTACGACCCCGCTCTCGTCATTTCGCAGTGTGCCGCAGGCATGGACACCCTTGCCCGGATTGTCCCGGATAACGATCCAGGGCTGTGGTTGGCAAGCTACTGCAAGTCCCATCAGAGCCGGTGACTGTCAACCTACCTCAGCCTCATACGGGTTACGCTAAAGGGGGGTTCGAGGAAGAATCCTATCTCAAAGGGATTCTTGGTCATGCGCCGTAGGGACGAATGGACTGGAAACCCCCGTCAGAAGTATCTACCCCGGATCTTGAGCTTGCACAGACGACGACCCTGCCGATTGGGACTCTTTGGTCAGCAAGCGAGGCATGCTCGAGGCAGGGTAGGGTAGGGGTTGAGCCAGACCGGACGTCTCTCTTTCGCATCTTGGCTCTGATAACGTCCAGCTGATGCATAACGAGCCAACAAATATGCAAACAGGTTGACATATAGATACCGATTGGGCAACTCCCTGTCCGATGATATATCGCAGGACCCATCGACAAGACACACGACTCCTTTGGTTCATCTAATTACTCACTTGTCGCCAAAGGTTTCATCTGCTCACTACCTATACAACGCGGTCGAGTTCTCGTGCCAACCATACAGACGGTGCCGATTTGCCGGATCATTACTCGGACTCAAGAAGGACAACGCGTCGTCCTCTGTAAGATGGGTGTCAAGCAAGTCTTCACGGAGTCGACCTTCGCCAAGTACATCACGGCAATCAGGGAGTCGCCTCGAGAACTCATCTCGAACCGAAAGCTCTTGCTCACCGCTGCCCTCTATGCCACGAGTGGCATCCCCATCAGTAAGAAGACTCCGTTCACCATCATTGGCATTTCCAAGATGCACCGGCTGACCGGTCAACGTAGCATGGGATCAAGGCTCCTCCTCAGTGGTGCCGTCCCTTCCCGGTTTCCAGAAGGACTTTGGAATCACATCGGCCACGAACCCTACTCAAGTCTCCAACTTCATCTCTTTCGTCTACATCGGAGCTGGCATCGGCGCCGGCTTGTCATTCTTCCTCAATGATCGCATCGGGAGAATGTGGTCCTATCGCCTCTACATGATCATTTGGATCATCGGACAAATCATCGCGACCGTGTCGATGGGTAACATCGGTGCACTCTACTTTGCTCGCATCATCTCCGGCATGGGTATTGGTGCCCTCACAGTCACTGGACCTGTCAGTATCGTCGAGATTGCCCCTACAGAGATTCGTGGTCTCCTGGCGGTCTGGTTCAGCGTTGCCATGCTGCTTTCCTTGACTGTGTCGGTCTTCATCGTCTACGCCTGCTTCATCCATGTCGCTGTCGGGAGGCTTCAGTATCAGATCGTCTTCTTCTCTCCAACTATCGTTATGGCCATCCTCATCGCGGCAAGCTTCCTGCTCTATGAAAGTCCACGCTGGTTGTTCATTGCCAGACGGGACGATGAGGCGATCCAAAATCTGACGGCTCTCCGAGGGCTGTCGGTCGATCACCCCCGGGTGGCAACCGAGATCGAAGACATCAAGGACCAGATCTCCAAAGAGGAAGAGAAGTTTGGACGCAACCCCGGCTTCGTCGTGCTGGTGAAGGATGCCTTCTTGGTCCCCTCAAACCTGCGTCGTGTGCAACAGGCCGTTCTGTCGTACGCTCTCGCTCAACTTTCCGGAGCAAACAGCGTCACGTCTTACCTCGTCCCCATCCTGAGCATGCTGGGACTAGGTGGTGGCACTGCCCGTAGTTTGTTCCTCAGCGGCATGTACAGCATGGCCAAATTCTTCTTCACTCTGATTGCCAGTTTTTTCTTCATCGATGCCCTTGGTCGCCGTCGCAGTCTGTTCACGGGTATCACTATCCAGATGATTTCTGATCTGTACATTGGTGTCTTCATCAAGTATCGCCAGGAGGGTAATGTTGCACCGGGATCTAGCGAAGCTGCTATCGCCGCAGTTTTCATTCACGGATTCGGATACGCTGTCGGTGAGTAAACCAAAGAGATGTGACAGGTCGAATAAAGCAACATGCTAATACTTGTGCAGGCCTCCTCGTTCTACCTTATGTCTTCGGTGCAGAGCTGTGGCCCAACCATCTCCGCTCCTTCGGCAGCGCCTTCTCACAGTTTTTCCACTGGCTCTTTTTCTTCGGCGTCAACAAGGGTATGACTTCGCTGCTCAGCCAGACTCATAACTGGGGTGCCTTCATCTTCTTTGCGGGATGGTGTTTTCTGTCGTTAATCTACGTCTACTGCGTTGTTCCTGAAACATCTCTCCAGAGCTTGGAGCAACTAGACGAGCTTTTCAAGGGACCATGGTGGAACGTCAGTCGCAGGGCTAAGCAACTGAAGCAACAAGCTCGGGAGCAAGAAGCAATCATCGACGCTCAAGAGTCAGTGTCAGTACCCTCAAGTCGTAAATCTTGAGCGCAAAGCCAGAGGCTAACATGCATATATGTAGAAGCGATCAAAACAGCGAGCCCGAATCTAGCATTGAGAAGAATGGCGCACGTGCGGTCAGCCAAAAGGTCTAATCAGATGCGTTGATACTGCCACGCTTGGAGGAACAATCATACCAGGCGCGAGGAAGCCATCGTCAAATTGCTTCGTTTAGAGGGGTGAAAGCTTTTCATAGTTACTATATCTTACGTTAGTAGGCTTGAATTGATAACTCAATGTTTGAGCCGTGGTCTGTACTCCTAGAAGAAGCCGGGTAGCATTTATGAATCGAGACTGTGTTCGGTTCAACTCGTGTCTTCAACCCGTCGGAAATGTGTGCATTCTCTAGGGCAGTGCGGTCTGCATGATTGCAGTCAGCTTGCTCGTGTATTATTCCTCTAAGTTAGGACCTTGTGCATGCCAGTGTAGACAGGAAGAAAGATGAATCAGTCTTATTGAGATTGCTGGTCAGGAGACAATGTACTATAGCAAGTGTGTTCTGTTCTATTTGAGCTCACGTTCACGCAGCTTGTCGAGCGAAGATATTGGACTCTTTCTGCTGTCATCTTATGAAGTTGTGATGTAAGTTTGTGACATTAGATCTGTTTGAAGCATTCTTGAGTCGCTGCAGATGTCTGCGGAGCGCTCTCGAAAGTCTACGGCGCTGACGCTCTACGCTATTCATGATTTCCTTCAGATCCTAGCTAACCTCTAACTAGGAATTTTTGTTAGGTTTGTTAGCTCACTTCGCCAAAGCCTTTGCCTTTCTATCATGGATGTCGATAACAGGAGAATTAGGCTTCCCACTCTTGAATAAAGCCCGAATATTCTCAAAACACTCCCTCTCAGCCTTCTGAAAAGCCATGTCTGTGAGGCCACCAAGATGAGGTTGCGCAATCACGTTATCGTGTTGAACCAAGGCCATGTCTGGCTTGGGCTCGTCGCAGAAAACATCGAGGCCAGCGCGCGCCACCTTGCCAGAGTCCAGAGCGTCCTTGAGCGCCGCCTCGTTGATGACGGGCCCGCGAGCAGTATTGACGATGAATACGCCGTCCTTCATTGCGGCAAACTCTGCGGGTCCGATCAGACCAGTCGTCTGGTCGTTGAGCGGGCAGTTGAGTGACACGATATCGGACTTGCCGAGAAGGTCCTCCAGTGTTGGGGAGTATATCGCGTTGTACTTTGCTTCATCTTCCGCGGGAAGCTGGTGGCGGTTGTGGTATCTGATCTTGAGGTTGAAGACGGCTGCTTTCTTTGCGAGGTACTGCGCGATTACTCAGATTAGCTTGGCAATTCTGCAATGCGGTCTTGATGCGATGGGCCAGAACATACTTTGCCAATAGCCCCCATCCCGACAATACCCATAGTCAAGCCGGACGGATCTCTCCCAGGAACAAGCCCTGGGACCGCTCTCCAGGTGCCGGCCTTGGCGCTCTTCTCTGCATTGCTCGTATTGCGCAGAACAGCCAACGTCAAAAACAGAGCCATATCCGCCGTTGCCTCGGCCACGGCGTCGACTGTATTGCAGAACCAGATGCCCTCCGAGGCCATCCACTCCACGTCGAACTCGTTGTACCCGGCACTAGCGGACGTGATAATTTTGCAGTTGGGTGCTAGAGCGCTCAAGAGACCCTTGTCGAACGGCTCGTACGGCGGTGTGCCCATGCGGATGATGAAGGCATCGATGGGGCCGTTCTTCTCGATCTCCTCTGGCAGCATGGCTATCGTTTCCTTGCGGTCTGTTGCTTCGAGAACGGAATAGTCGAACTCGGTCTTGAAGTCGGCGAGGTAGTCGTCGCCGACATATTTTGGAGTGCCGAGTGCCACGACTCGGGGCTTCCTTGAGCCCAAGTCATCTGTCCGAGCTGGTGCCATGATTCTGTGCAAAATATCTTCTTCTCAACGACAGAGCAAGGGTTGTGGTATGATAGCAGGCTGTTGGATATAATTCAATAGTAATCGCGGGGTATATGGATGTCGGGAGAAAGAAATACGCAGGGTGTCAGACAAGCAGCCGACTGAAAAAGACATGTCATTTAGCCGCAACATCGCCGGCTGCTTTTGAAATAACATTGAAAAGGTGCCCGAATCATCCCACAATTACCGGAATTGTTGCCCGTCAGTGACAAACAGAAATACATCAGCTATCACATTCCGCCGACAAATCAACTCAACTCTTACGCCCGGCTTTTTTCCGGTGCGGATCCGAATCACGGAGGGGCTTCTACAGTGGTCGGATTCTCCCGAACCGCAGGGGACCCCACTCGGGAGGACCCGAATCCGGGGAGACCTTGGCTTTTTTGTCTCGACAACTTTCTCTCCTTCAAGTTGATCAGTTTACGTACGAACTGCGGGGTAACCACAAACCACTTCCAATTGGGTGATTGTGCGGCTAATCGTTTGGAGAGCATATCAGAAAACCCCCCATGGGTGAACCAACTGTTATCGATGATGTCCATGTAGTTGCTGATGGTTTCGATAAGCATCGGTAACTCAAGAGCCTTTCTTCGGCAGTCTCAGACGCGGCGTCTGCTTAAAGAAAGACGCTTTTGTCACTAGAACAAGAATATCCGAAGAGCTCGTCAACCACGTGAACTTCCGAGTACTGAGATTATACTTCAACATGGCTCAAGCTACACAAAGTCTGTCACCGCTTGGTTTCATTGCCATAGAGGTGAATATACACCGACCACCGGGTGATCCCTACAACAAGCGCACCTGGCCGTTTCCTCTCATCCGTGAAATGGCAGAAGGGTCAAAAGTTTCGCAGGTCGTCACGTCTTCTAGCTATGACTCTACATTCATAGACCGTTTTGTGGATGCGGGACTGCGTTTAGCGGCTAGAGGTTGCGTGGGCATCATCACTAGTTGCGGGTTCCTTGCACTAGCCCAAGCCGAGTGAGTATAATGCCGAACATCATTTGCCATTAACTCAACTCCAAGGAGAAACCCAAAGTCTGATTTGTGAATATGTTAGACTCACCGCAAGGTTGCCCATCCCGATCGCCACGTCGTCGCTAGCCCAACTGCCCTCAATACTACCTCTGCTTCCGCCTGGCAAGAGTGTGGGAGTTCTCACTTATGATGAGTCAAGACTAGGCTCCCAGCACCTTGCAAGCTTTGTGCCCGAACAGGCACTTTCCAAGGTAGTTATCCGCGGAGTGCCTCCCGACGGTCATTTGAGGGGCACAATTGGAAGGGGCGCCCCTTATGTCCATGCAGACATTGAGGCAGAGCTCGTCGCCGTTGCCAAAAGCTTTGTTGCTAGTCGGCCTGACATCAGGATTCTAGTACTTGAATGCACCAATATGCCCCCTTTCTCGGAGGCAATATTCAGAGCACTAGATGGCAAGATTCCTGTTTATGATGTGTACACCATGGGCCAGTGGTTTTACTCTGGGTTAGTGAGACCAACGCCAGTTTATTGGCATGGTTAGCAACATCTGCAATGATGTCAGAGTCGAAGCCTTTATGATGACTATATGAACGCAATTGGATCACAGTCGAGTCCGTTTCAGCTTGGCATCTCTTTGTTTACCCTAGTTTAAATGATTAGTTCTCCAGTAATCACCACACTATTGTGAGTGCGAATGGATGTTGACTTTTCTTCTCTCCCGTGTTTACTAAACACGTCTATTCCCATGCAGTCTCATAATAAAAAGTCGCCTCCTGACTCCTTCAAAATCAACTGATACTCTGGTACAAACTGCATATACATGACTTCCGGTGTACCCGTGCCATCCTTTGTGTACTGCGCCTCCTCTTCGCCGACAAACGTCTTCTTCAGTCCACCGGCAGCACCGTTGGTTCCAGGAGCAACAGCCTGCTCAACAAGGAACTGAGCCTGGCAACAACGTTCAAGCGCGATAAAGAACGCAGCTGCCTCAGCCACCGTCCCACCGGCGGTGAGTAGTCCGTGGTTTTGGAGGATGATGTTCTTGTTGGTGGGGCCGAGGGCTTCGGCGATATGCTCGCCCTCTTCCTTTGCCAGTACGACGCCACCGAATCCTTCGTAGACAGAGAGGTCGTTGTAGAACATGCATGAGTCTTTTTGATGGCATAATTAGAACTGCATCTCTCCACAGTAGTGCGCGATGAGGTCGGGAGTTGTGGCTTACCTTGGTTAAGCATGTCGATCGGACGTCCGAAAGTGCTCCACGCCCGGCCGTAGGGGCTGTGCATGTGGCAGGCGGCGTTGATATCCGGCCTTCTCTTGTGGAGAACGGAGTGAATGGTGAAGCCGGCGGTATTTACCGGCTTGTCTGCACCGCCAATGCGGTTGCCATCCTCATCGATGTGAACCATGTCCGACACCTTTAGCACGCCAAAATGCACTCCATACGGGTTGATCCAGAACGTGTCCGGTCTAATGGGGTCTTACAGGAATTCTCAGCATAGTCCTCGCCTGTTTGTATTGATAGTAAAGAGGAAAAGGGAAGAAAGCATACCTCGTAGACTGATGTGCCCACTGCTTCCATCAGAAAATCCCAATTTGGCAAAGATGCGAAACGCGGCTGCCATCTGTTCCAGCTGCCATTTTCGGGCGGCTTCTTTGGATTCGGGAACCGGGATCTGGTGTAGGCGCTTGACCTTGCCGCCACCCGCCTTGCCCGAGTCCAGCGCCGAACCGAGCGGCGTCGGCACCGGTGGTGCTTGTGCGGGTGTGGGTGCCGTAACGGTTGTGGTGGTTGACATGGTGGGCGATGTGGTAGGTAACGCTCTCGACTGCAATGTGCCTTCAAAGAAGGGGAGGTGGTTTTCCTCGGCTGTGTCTTCTGATCAAACCCTCGTCCTCTCGCGATGTGACCTTGAAAGAATGAGAAAGTCGAGTAAGTGAGCGCTCAGTGCAATACCAAATGGCGGTTACTCCGCATGAGGTGATGGAGAAGAGCGGATAAGCACAACAGCAATGTCGCCATCACTCGGAAACCTCCGACCCTGGCGGTTGGGGACGGTTCATGCCCGACTAAGGCCGCTCCTTGCTTCCGATCCACCTTTCGGCAAGATGGCGAGCTGCCGGCGCCTCCACCGCCCCATATCCGAAGCCACTAAACGAATCGCAGTGACATCTTAGCAGTAGTCTCCGGCGTAAGCCGGACGACGTAGTCGATGACCTCGGTCATGCTTGCTAGAGTAAGTCATCTGACGGCTGTTAGTAACTTATCTCACAGTAGGAAGGTTTGCTAGTTAGAGTAATTGTTTTCGTAATGCTCTCGGGAAGAACCATGAGGCCTAATGTCACGTAATAGGGATAGTAATCGCACCTTATAAAGTGCCCGTCACGTGCTAAATCACGTATCTATCTTAGATATCGTATATATAGACCTTTTCCTTTTGTTTATTTCTACTTTAATAGTTAAGCTACTTTTATTATACTCTATATACTTATTATTACGTACTATAACTTATAATAATTATAAGCTTAGTTCTTAATTAAGACCTTATACGCGCTATAAGTAAGGGTATTAAAGTTTAAAAGTACGTCGACTTAGATACTCTAAATTTTAATATATTCCTTAACCCCTTTATAGTACTTATTTTACTTTTAAAATTTAGATAATTAGTTATAATTTATAATAAAAAAAAACTACAAGCTTACTAAGCCCGTTATAAAGTATTTAAGAATAACTAAAGAAACTAGGAAATCCTCCGCTAGTAGCTTTTAAATATAACTCTTAATACGAACCTTTTAACTTCTTTAAATATAAATAACTTATAGAACTAAGCTAAGTTTCTTTTTATAAAGCTAGTTATATTATTTACTTTACGTAAATAAATCTATTCTTATACTATATTTATAAAAAAGATTTATATACTCAAGAGTATTTAGAAATAATAAGAGCTTAATACTAAATATAAATAACTTATAGTTTATAAACGTAATATTATTAATATATATATTAAAATCCTTACTTAGTAATTAATAAAATTAATTAACGCTATATTATATAAATACGTATTTTAAAAAGCTATTAAAAACGGTACTAAGTTTAGTATATAGCGAATTATTAAATATTTAAAATAGGAATTTATGCCCCCTAAATTAGTAATAAGGAATACGGTTTAAAAGGAGTATTAATAAGCCCTTAATAAAGCGAGGATTAGAATTAACCCTTAATATTAATATAAGGAGTAATAATCTATTTACCTCCGAGTTAAAATATATAATATTTTAGAAATTAATAAAAAAATCGCCGTATTTAACTTCTTAGTTATAGTTAAGTTTAGACTTAACCCTATATAGGGCTAATATATATATAAAACCTTTAGCGAATTAATAGCCTTCGGAACGTATATAAGGACCCTCGAGGAGATTATATATATATTTAGTTTAGTAACTTAAGACGTATATACTAAACGATCTTTAGGTTAAGGAGGGGCTTATTTTACTTTTATTAAACGCTCTAACTTAATTAACAATATAAATAATAAAAATAATATTATATATTTTTATAATTACGTATATTTATAGCGCCCTATAGCGTATTAAAAATTAAAATAGGTACTTATAAGCTAAAACGCTAATAAGTTATTAATATAAATACTAAGGAGCTATATAAAAGAAGTCCTTATTATTATTAAATTAAATAAGTAGAAATTATTTTATAATAAGCTTAAGAAAGCTAGTTAGCTAAGGAACGATAGAACCCCTAAAAAACCTAGGTTTTTAAAAAGATCCTCTAACTAACTTATAGCGAGCTTATTAATAAACTAGGACGAGGGCTACGTAATTACTATACTTATAAAGAGTTAAGACTTAAAAATAAACGTAATTTTTAGTACTTTTATAAGTAATACTTACCCCCTTTCTTAGAATATAATAATAAATAGCTATAAAGTAATATATTTAATTAATAATAAGAGCCTATTTAAACCCAAGAGTTACGTATTATTAAGTAATAAAGACTATATTAAATTAAGAACTATTATATTACTTATTATTATACGTAGTACTTATATTATAAAGGGCGTCCTAAACGGACTTAAAGGAAAGGGAACTTACGATTTAAAGCTCTAAAACGTTACTTATATTAAGGGATTTTATATTAATATAGTCTTAGAGACTTTACTAAATAAAAGCGTACTTTAATACTACGGTCTAGATTATATTTTATAATAGGGAACGCTTTATAAAAGTACTATTAAAAAATAGCTTATTTAAAAAAATAATTTAGTTTTCTTTGAATATAAGCTTTTTAATCCTATCCTTTTTTTATAAACTTTAAGTATATTTTATAAAGCCTAGTTAGTATTATATTATTAATTAGCTATAGAAAATTCTATTATTTATATTAATATACTTATAAGAGGTTTAATAGCGCGCTCTTTTAGTACTTTAAAATAAGTTATTTCGGACCTAATACTCTTTATTAATTACTATATAAAACTCGAAGTATATATATTAAACCTTTATTATAAGTTAAGTATAAAGTATATATATTATCCAAAGCTAAAATAGTAGTTTTAAAAGGACTACCTTTAAAAAGAGCTTTATAACTATAGTATTATATATACTAAGATCTCTTTTATTTCGAACTATTTTTTAGTAAACGATAATATATATTTATAGCTTTTAATAAATATAATAAGTAGCTTAGGGGGTTCTTTTTAAGGACTAAAATAGAGGAGGAAGTGCTTTTTATATTATAGAGCCTTAAAGTAGCGATTCGTTATTAAAAAAGGACTCTAATTTACTTTTTTAAAAATAATAATAAGACCGCTCTCCTAACTATAAACGTTAAATACGTATATAAGAAGTATTATAAAAATTGCGCGAAACTTATTATTATTTTTAAATATATTAAATATTTATATTTAGAATAAAATTAGTAAACGATTCGACGGCGCAAGCGCGCGCGCGTAGTAAACGGGGGTACTTATAGTAATTATAAGAGATTAAAAGGAGGAAGAAAAATAATAGCTAGGCGACGCTACGAGAATTTAGATATATATAAGGCGGCTAGGTAGCCTCGCCCTTGGTAATTTATATACTAAAAGTAGTAAAATACGCGCTATTCTGAGTTAGGATTCTATTTATTTTAAATAAAGGGATATATTTATAATAAACGTAGTTTAAAAGACGCGTATCCCTTGCGCTTATTTTTCCTTTATTTATATTTAACTAAATTAGGCCTTTATAAGGGTATTTAGAGATTCTATTTTGGGTATAATAGCTCCTTAGTAATAGTAATTAGGGGGTATATTACGTAATAGGGATAGTAATCGCACTTTATAAAGTGCTTATTATGTGCTAAATCACGTATTTATTTTAGATATCGTATATATAGACCTTTTCCTTTTATCTATTTCCATTTTAATAGTTAAGCCACTTTTACTATACTCCGTATGCCCATTGCTGCGTGCCATAACTCGTGACACCTAACTCTATGCTAGCGTTTTCCCCCGAAGTCATCGTGTGACCCAACTCGACTATCCGCACAGATGATTGTTGGTTACTAGATTTCCTCGATGTTTAATAATACATGAATCTATAAGTTTGCCTCTAAATTATAACTCTCTACTACAGGCTAGTTCTATCTAAGCCTTGCTTGTCTTCCTACTATACCCGAATATCAACCTTATCGCATCACTCTTATCTTGATCTCTTCCTACTCAGCCATTCTCATCAAGGGATCTTCTTGGTCTTTGAACAACAACTGATTCACAAACCAACACCATCATGTCTACCAGCCTTCTATCCACGCACCGGTCAGGTCCTCCGGGCCATCCGGGACCCGACGCCAACTACGTCGACGCCGACACCCTCCGAACGACCTTTGCGCTCGCAATGTCCGCCATGTACAAGGCCGAGGTGCCCCTCTACGGCGACCTCATCCAAATCGTCCAAACCATCAACAGAGATGCCCAGTCCAGGCAACGCCACGGCCTCGGACACGGCTCGAGCTCCGCAACAATGGAAGCCAGCATCGAGCGCCTAGCCCTCGAACGGCACGGCGCAATCCGCCTCGGCACCCCGCAAGAACTCCACACCGTCCGCCGCATCTTCGCCCTCCTCGGCATGCACCCCGTCGGCTACTACGACCTCTCCGTGGCCGGCCTGCCCATGCACGCGACCTGCTTCCGCCCGACGTCGCCGCACTCCCTGGAACGCAACCCCTTTCGCGTCTTCACAACGCTCCTCCGGCCCGAGCTGCTCAAGTCTGGCTCGGCGCGAGCCGTTGCCTTAAACCTCCTTGCAAAGCGCGATATCTTTAGTGATGCCCTGTTGGAGCTTCTGAGCATAGCTGAGACTTGTCAGGACGGTCGCCTGACACCAGAGCAAGGGGAGCGGTTCGTGGTGGAGGCGATTCGCACGTTTAGCTGGCAGCCCCTCGCGGCGGCTACGCACGAAGAGTATGCCCTCTTACGGAGCGAGCATCCCATCTTGGCGGATATCGCGTGTTTCCGCTCGTCGCACATTAACCACCTCACGCCGAGAGCCCTGGATATCAATGCCGCGCAAGCGGCCATGCTTGCCGCGGGTATGGCTGTTAAGAGCCGTATCGAGGGCCCGCCGGTGCGCAAGTGCCCAATCTTGTTGCGTCAGACGAGTTTCCTTGCGCTACAGGAGGGTATTCGCTTTGCTATTTCGGGAAGAGACGAGTTTGTGGATGGTTTCCATAAGGCTCGGTTTGGTGAGATTGAGGAGAGGGGAGCTGCTGTTACGCCTGCAGGCAGAAAGCTCTATGACGAACTATTGGAGGAAGCAATGGCAATAGTACAGAAAGAGGGGGAATCTTCTGATGCGAAGTTGGTGGACGAGACATTTGCAAAGGTCTTTGAAAAGTTCCCCGATGACTGGGACGAGCTGCGGCGGCAAGGGCTCGTTTACTCGGACTATCGATGCGCAGAAAACGCCAAAGAGAAGCTGCACAGCTTGGAAGATATCGATACAGCAGACCCGGCTTCTCTCTTGGATCGGCTCGTCTCCGAGGGTGTGCTCGAAGCGGTGCCCATCACGTACGAAGACTTCTTACCCTTTTCGGCTGCCGGCATCTTCCAGTCGAATATCCAGGCCGGGGCTAGCCCAAGCAAACCTACGATAGGAGAGGATGAGTCGACGCGGCCCGATGTAGATGGCTACGAGAAGGCTTTGGCGAGAGGTATCCTCGACGCAAACGACTTGTATGCGCAAGCGCAGATGAAGAGCTTGCAGACCTGCGCGGAAGAGCTTGGTTTGAGTATGGACATGATTCCACGGCTTTACTAATGCCTGGGAGCAGGATTCCAGGTAGACACGTAGAGAATTTGCTCATGCTTTTTTTTCTGCCAGGATGTTTGGCTTGCATTTCATCCCAATGATTGGAAAGATTTTTGATATTTGTTGTAAGCTTATTAGCCGAGGCGCCGGGAGGGAAACCCGTCTACAGCGGACGTACACGCTCCTACCCCCGTGCCCACGGCCAGTCCTCGTCCTCCCGAACCTACCTACGCCGCGCAGAGATACTAAAGATATTACTACGGCCTCCTTTAAATAGATAGTTACGGGGCTTCTACCCTCTAACCTCATAGTCTACTTTAATAAGTTAATATTTAATAAAGGGTTAGTAAGCTACGGGTATATAATATACCGTAGCCCCGTGGTTATTATAAAAGGCTCTAGCCGCCTTAAGGAGCTTATTAAAGTCTTTAATACCGAGGCTAAAAGTACTTAATAGGGCCTATAATAAGCTCTATTTATTACTACCTCTACCCCTACCCCTATTTATATTTATTTTAATAATACTTCTATCCTTAATTTTATTTTAAATTATAATAGCCCTTTAGTTAGCTCGTAAGCGGCTATATTAAAAACTATTAATACTTAATAAATAAGGAATATTAAATACTACTAGTCCCCCGGGTATATTAGGATTCTTAAAAACGAGTTAATAAATAGGCTTACTAAATAGGGCGCGGCTTATATACTACTTAGTTTATTATTACTAACCTTTTATATTAGTTTAGTAAGAATTACTTAAGTACGAGCTTATAAATAATATTAATAATAATAAAAAGAGTCTAAGTAAACGCTTAAGTTTAAGTATATTAAAACTACTATAGCCCTTAAATACCTCTTAAAATTAGACTTATTACGTCCTCTTTTATATTACTTCCTCGCTATATAATCTAGTTATAACTATTTTTATTCTTATCATAAATAGTTTAGTTATAAAAGCGATTTTAAATATAATTATAAAAAAAAGTTATTACTAATTTACGTAATATATTATTTAAAGAATTACTAGACCTAGGCTTAGTAACTAATTACTAATACTAAAGGGGACCTAGGTCCTTTACCCCCTTTAATAAGTTAGGCTAAAGCTTATTAATATATTTTAATACGAGATTTAATAACGTTTAAAAAGTTTAAACGAGTAATATACTATTATAAGGCTTATTCTTTTTAAAAATAACGAGCCCGAGGTAACTTATTTTTATATTTTATTATATACTTATTAATAATTTTTAAACTACGGCTCTACTTTACCCCCTTTTTTTATACCTAGATTTCTTAAATAATTCGAGATAGTATAAGAAAATATAAAAATACTCTCGTAAGTAATTTTTATTTATAAAAGAAGTTTTTAATAATAGTTAAGTACTATTTATAAAGAACCCGGCTATTTTGACTGTATCGTTTGGCTATTTTAACTATACGCTACTGTTAGAAAATTTCTACTAGCCGCTATAGCCCGCCTCGAGTGTTAGTAAGTGGTAGAAATTTTTTATTACTTACCCACTTCTACTTCTACTTCTACTACGTACCGTTAATTAAACTTAGTAGATTTCTACCTACCTACTTACGACTAATTAATCTTAACTAAACTATTACTACTACTACTGCGCCGCTACCGCTACCGCTACTATTACTAACGTTATAATACCTCTCGAATTACTAATTAAAAATCCTAATAGCTACGATACGTACGAAGATCTTCTCGCAAATATTACTTCCTCTATAAAAACTTAAGGATTTATAATTATTAAGCGCCGCGCTTCTAACTACTATAATAGAGTTCTTTCCTAATTCGATCTCTATTACGATATAAGTAGCTATAATTTACTAAGCTCTGCGCACCTCCGAGAGATATTTATAAAAAAGAAGGACTATAAGTAGGTAGCTAAGGCCGTTAAGTTAAAGACTAGAGGGGACCGTTAGTACTTCGAAGTGCGAGTTAACCGTTATAATTACGAGCCCTCTATCGATCCTATTACCTATCCTTTTTACTATAAGCGCTTAACTTAATAAAATAAAGAGATTAGTTAGGCCTTCTAAACTATAACTATAGGTAGTCGTAGGGTTACTACTATAATATCTAAAAGGTATTTAGACTACCTATTTAAGTATAAAAATATTAAGAACGATATATAAAAGATACGGCTATAGAGCTTTAGTAAGTATACTCCTACCTAGGCCCTTATTATATTATTCTAAGAGCGTAGTATTAAGTACTTCGTATAATAGCTCGACGGCTATATTACTAACCTCCTCTAGACCTACCCTTACTACGAGGTTATATAGAAGCTCTTTTTAGATATTATTTTGCTAGATAATACTTATAAGACTAACCGCTTTAAAATGCCGCTTATAAACGTAACTAGGGTGGCTAATATAGGCACGACTTTTAATATAGTATTCTGCCTTATTAACTTAGAAGACTACTAAGCCTACGAGTGGGCTCTAGGTTAATTAGAAGACCTCCGTACTTAAATTAACGCCCGCAAGCCCATCGTCGCTATTACCGACTTCGAGAAGGTGCTAAAAAAAGCCCTTACTACCGTCTGGCCCAATACGTAGTAGCAGATCTATATATAGTATATTAATAAGAATATCGCTTACGAGGTTACAAAGCGGTGGATTTACGCCGACGGCTCTTAGGTAATTAATAATAACGAAGCAATTAGTAGTAACTATATCGACCCCGTCTTTACTAAATTATTAGTAGGAGCTTTGTTAGAAGAACTAATTACCGTCGGCCGGCCCCGTAAGATTCCGGATACTTATATTAGCTTTCTTTTAGTCTAGAAGTCTATAATTTATGCTAATTTAGAAGGGGACTTTGCCGAGGCCTAGAAGTTAATACTTAAGAAGTTCGAACGGCAAGAGCCCTTAATTACTTATATTCTTAAGACTTACCTTAGCTAGTATAAGGAGTTTATAAACTACTAAATTAAGTAGTACTATAACCTTAGTATTAGGGTAACTTCTTAGATAGAAAATAGTTATAAAGAGATTAAGAGCTACCTCTTTAACTTAACTATAGATCTAAAGTTCTTTGCGGATCGTATATAATAAATAATTAGTAACTAGAAAGTAGCTTACGAGGTCGATCTCGCTAAGTAGAGCTCTCGTTAGCTCGTCGAGTTTAGTATTAATAACTACTAAAAAGCTTAGATAGGTAATATACGTACCTACTACTCGAGGAAAGCGTTAAGACTTATTACTACGTAGTACCGCCTAGTTTATAGAAGGCTAAAAAAGACCGAACCCGACCTACCTTATATAAAGTAATTTATTACTTAGTACGGCCTCCCTTATTTATATACTATTCGTTAGTATCTCGAGCGGAATAAGCCTCTCTCGTACTTTAACTATAACTACTATTAGTACCTTAGCTATAACCTTATTACTAATAATACCCTACGTTAGATCTTAGATCCCCTCGTCGTTATACTACGAGGTCGGCCTCGTAATAATAAAGTCGATATCCCTATAGCTATGCTACCGTTATAATAGTCTCCCGTCGGTACTAATCGTTAATAGGGCTCCTAGGCTACTCGAGTAAGGAATCTTTTATATTAAGAACGACTAGATAAGGGTTAATTTACTAACTAGTTAGAACTAGGCTTTTAGTAAATTATAATAAATCTCTAACGTTAACTTAATTAAGATCTATACGTAGCGGCTACTACCGAGCCTAAATAAGGCCGAGGTCGAGGCCGAGGTCGAGGCCGAGGTTACTTACGAAGTAGAGGTTGCCCGCGAGGTAGAGGAAGTTAAAGAAGTAGAACTATAAGTAATATTACTAATAAGGAGTAACGAGGGATCTACGCTACGGTTATTACTAAGTAAGTCTAGTAATCCCTCGATCTAAATAGTTAATATAGATTATAACCGGGGGATCTTAGTACGGCCGTTAATTACTTATAGTTAATTACCGTAGTTTTAACGATCGGAATTATCGACTTAAGTAAGCTAATAGGAGGCTAGCTTTTAGATTAGTTATTCTACTTAGTTAGATAATTATATAATTAAATTATTTTAATAAAAAGTACGGTAATCGTCGAATTGGCTCGAATCGTAGATTTCTAT
Source organism: Colletotrichum lupini (assembly GCF_023278565.1). Lineage (NCBI taxonomy): Eukaryota > Fungi > Ascomycota > Sordariomycetes > Glomerellales > Glomerellaceae > Colletotrichum > Colletotrichum lupini. The sequence continues at coordinate 6,770,720 of NC_064672.1, forward strand.
TAAATTAGCCTAATTAACTTGGGCTAATTCGTAAGTTGGGCTAATTAGTTAGAAAAGTGGGGACTATTAACTATGGCATATAGTCAAAATAGCCAAACGATACAGTCAAAATAGCCGGGTTCTTTATAAATAGTATAGGGCTATTATAAAACCGCTATTTTTACTAACTATAGGGACCCCTATTAACGTACTTTTTAAAACTAAAAGGGCTAGATTAGTAATAGCCCGGCCCGGGTACGAGAAAAAAAGTATATATTAATAAATTACTTAACTTATTATATACTTATTAGGGGCAGTATAGTATATTATATACTTTAAAAAGGCGCTCTAGTTAATCGGAGTTTATACTCCTGTCCCTGATAATGTTAAATACTACTACTACTACTACTACTACTACTGCTTATTAGCCTCATTTCGCTCAGCCGGTGTATCTCGGCGCCCCTAATTATAATACCATCCTCGTTCATCGTAATTCATGGCATCTGTTCCGACGTGTCGGCAACAACTGCTAATAATCTCGAACACCTTGAAGCAACTCTTGCACCAACCACTCCGACTCTTGCGGAATCGACAAGTCGTCCAATCCCATAATCCAATCCTGCATCGACGGCGCCGCACCAACGCCAAAAGCGGCATGCATATCTCCCGCTACCGGGCCCGACTCAATCGCAGGCAAGGAAGTGTTACCACTCGCCGCCGCCGCCGCCGCCGGTTTCTGCCCATCGTTACAAACCATACTAATCGTCCTCTGCGACAGCGCCTCAAACATATCCCGGTACGACGTCGCCAGGTTCCACCGCTCGGCAATGATAATAAGAACGGTGGTGCACGCCATACACGTCGTCACCACATCAGCCTGCCTCGTCGAGTCCCGGACGCGCTTGGAGCGCCATAAGCAGTAGAGATACGTCAGCCCGCCGAGGAAGAGGATGTGCAGGCTGCCCCAGGTGAACTGGACCGAGGAGGACTGGTAAACGCGGCGGTAGAGCATGCACATCTCCCGCGCGCGCACCGCGCACTCTTCCAGCACCCGCTCCGTGGCTTCGTTGTCGTTGAGGTTTCCTCCGTGACCGGTGTTGTCCGGCGTAGACTGGTTTGCTGCGGGTGATCCTCCCATCATGTAGTGGCGGTAGAGCAATAGGATCGAGTGGTCGTAAGCGAGTTGGAACCAGGAGCGAGAGGTGAAGACTGACAGTGGGTGCGCCCTTGAGTAGTCTAGCTGATCGGGAGTTTTTGCACGCCACTCCTCTAGTTCATGGCGGAGACTCTCTATTGTAGCTGTATCTCCGCAGCCGCAACGTCGGGTCGTGGGGGGATATAGGTTGTCGCTGATCTTCGTCCACAGACGCCTTAGTTTGATAGCGTGGATGAAGCCGGTCATGAGTGTCGGCGGGTCCGTATTGGATGTTCGTGAGGCTGACAAGAGTCCTCCCGAAGTCACATTCTCATCATCGATATCCAGTGGTAACTGCGCTCCTCGTTAGTATTTTATAACCAGAGGCTATCGCGAGAGATACGAAGAGAGGAAAAGCCTCACCTCGACATCGATAGAATCGTCCGGAATACCAACTGGGCGGCCTAGTGTAAACGCAACGACTCTGTCAATGTCATACGCGACCCAGAAACATCTCTTGGACATTTCCTTAGTCAAAGCATCTGTATTTCTGTGATATCTCTCGGCACTTCGGTGGTAGCCGAGCTCGATACAATGGCGTATAGCCATACCAGAGACTTTCCTAAGAGACAGTCAAACCGGCACCATGATTTCAAGTAGACGCTTGACTTACCACAGACTTACACCAACAGGTGATCTGATAGAATACACAGCACAGGCTAGTATTGCCTAGATGGACTCTAGGCTGTCAAGGTCCAAGACTGCCGAGATGTGATCCAAGGCCATTGAATAGTAAGCCTGCCGATTCCTGCGTCAATATTCTTCGTCGCACAATACGCCAGCTCCACGAAAGAGTAGAGCATACCTCAGCAGCATCATAGTGGTTTTGACCAAGGACTAAAGACCCTATTGAATATACCTGAAAGTCGTATTAGAGCACTGCCAATCAACCCACAGCCATGTCACGAGCTCTCCAAAGGTCCGGCTTACCATTAAGACGAAGAAAAGTGTTGATCCGTTGACACTGCTCAGATCTCCGTCGAGACTCGCCTTTAGGCATGTCTCTTCCCAAATCCGGAACGTCGGCTTGTGCAGAAATGGGTACTGGGGATGTATGTTGTTAAAGTACGCTTCTGACAAGTTTGCCCTCAGTATCGGCGACGGTAACCTCAACGGGACCTCTCGGACGACTTCCGGATTGATATCCTTCCCCCGGCCTGCATGGCTATGCTGCGAGCTCCCGCCAGTGCTGGCAAGGCCCATGGTCGCGCTGACGATGCGCGAAAAGGAAACAGCGGAAGAAGGACCAAAGTAATGCGGCTCTCGGCCGGCCGCGCTCAGACAGAGCAACGCAACCTCTGACGACAAGGTATCGACATGATGGTCGTCAACATCTGGGGAAGGCGCACGTAATGCCCGCGAGAAGTCCACGTCTTCGAATGATGAAGGGTGAGCCTGGAGGTTCGGGGCGAGGGCAGATGGCATGTGCATGATGGGCATTGCTTGCGTGGGACCGCCGTTGTGCGAAGCGGCGGCGGCGTTTTGGTTTGCTTCACGACCACGACTGCCACCACCCTCGTGATTGGCACCAAAGTGATCGAGGGCGACCTCGGGCCGGGCCTGCTGTAAGAGACCTTCGAGATAGGCAACGCGGGCCTCCAGCGACTTCATGTAGTCGCGCGGGCGATGTAAGCCGGTGCCGGGGTCTTCTACCAGGCAGTCTGGTTTTCCCCACATTAGATGAAGTTCATCATGCCGTCTCATGTTGCTATTGGACCTTACCTCGTCCAGTCTTCACGCAGTTCTGGCACTTGGGGCTTTGTCCGTCGCACTATGAACGAGTCAGTCAGCTCGGTTGTGTCTTTCGCAGATCTACTAGAAGACATTTGAATGTTACCTTGAGCTTCTTTTGCTTGCAGCCGATGCAGGCCAACATGGTGCGCTCGCCGAGTCGCGGGCGTTTGGCCTGATGGGTGCTGCCGGTTCTTTGGCCACTCATTGTGAAGGGAGGAGGGGAAAAGAAAACCAGCGTGTCCTAGACGAAATGGAAAACGAGAGGAAATGCCCAACGGCGCGGGACCGCCGATCTGCACAGTGGAGACTTTGAGAGTCAGATATCGCAACGGTTTGAAAGCATGTAAACGAGCATGGAGACCTGTCGTCCGGGAAAGTCTGGGGTACGTTTGCCGTATGTGTCAGCACTCGATTTCCGCACAGTTGTTGGTTCGGACAATAATAGGGGGGCACGGAGGCGGGGTGTCCCGGAGGGCCGCGCTACCGTTATCTCGTGCGGAGACTGGTGGGAACGAGTTATCACTGGTCGTCTGTTCGGAAAGTTCCTGGTCCCCCCTGAAGTGCGATGTTCTGCGTTGTAAGTACACCTGTTAGTGCACGGAGATGAACATCGAGTTCGGCCGGGGTTGTCTGCTTTCCGGCATCGGAGGAGTTCAGCTAGCCAAGCTGGTTTGTTATGAGTGGAAGCATATGACCGGTGTTTGAAAGTTCAGCCAACAATAGGCGAACCTTATTGTTGTTCCTCCCGTGTTTGCCTTGCGTGCATGTACTCTATATCGTTGAGGCCATCCACACAATGACAGAAGGTGGAATCAATTGTGCTTGCAACGAAGGCTTGGCCCACAGGATCCACCGCTACGGGTCTTAGTCAACTCACGCTTTCAGGATTTCAACTTCCTCAGTCTCTATGGCTCAGTCGGTAGAGCATTGGTCTCATATCCATCCATATGACTCTAAATCATCTAGAGATATCCAAAGGTCGCAAGTTCGAGCCTTGCTAGGGACATTTCTTTTTGGTTTTGCCACTATTTACTACCCGACACATCATTTATCGCCAGAACTCAAATACCTAAGCATCAATCGATGGTCAGGTACTGGCTCACTCGCTTGTTCCTTCTTTTCTCCATCCAGCACGCATAGGAGGACTAGCTGTTTATGTCGACAACACAAAGACAGAACCAAGTTTACAGAGGAAAGACATATATTTCTACTTGACTTTCTATCTTGGTTGATTCAATGGCATGCATGGTACCGAGAAGGAAACTAAGAAACAGTCCGAGAAACAATCCAATGTGTCTTTCCTTTCTTTCTTCTTTGGTTTTCCGACCAGCCTGTATGTAATACCTACATTCCGATCGGTTGCGCCGAGCCATGTTCCCTAGCCCGAGTTGAGCAGCGATAAAAATAGTAACCACTACTTTATCCAAACAGATACAGCCGCTGCCTTCAAGGTTAGCACTTAAAACCACGACTCAGAACCTGCAACCCGCTAAACAACACCTGCGCAACGCACTGTAAGTAAGTACTTGATAACCTGCAGCATAACATCGCAGCGGCATGTTTTAGTTGCACAACACCATCGTCCAACGTCGAAAGAAAGACCACCGATAACTTCATCCAAGTGCAGCCGAACCCCCAAGATCAATCGTCCGGATAACTCGGGATGCTGCTAAGCCCTCGGCTACGCAGTAATGGGGCAGCAAAATGGCAGCTATCGTTCGCCAAGTCTGAAAGCTTTCGCCATCCCACCACACGTGTCATTTAACTGGAGCTTCTGTATCCGTAGATGCAGCGGGCGCACGCGTCACTCCTGAAAGTGAGTGAGTTTGGCGTGGGGGCTCAACTCACTCTCCCCAAAACACCAAAACCGCAACACATACATGCACTAAACAAATCATGAGGAAATTCTTCAGAGAAGCAAAGCAAAAGATCGAGGCCGAAATCGCCTCCATCACCGGCGACGATGAGCCCCAACAGCAGCAGCCGCCGCCGCAACATCAACAGCAGTACTATCCCCCTCAACCGCCGCATCAGGGGTTCGAGAGAGCGGTATTCGCTCATTTCATGGTTCGTCAGGTCCTCACGGAGGCCTCCTCAACACCGCACTTCATATGAGATGCAAACATGAAACTGACACACATCAACAGCTGAGCAATACCTGCGAGTACACCGTGGACGAGTACAAAGTCGACATTGGCCTAGCCCAGCAAGCGCACATTGACGCCTTTGTCCTAAACTTTGGCATCCACGAAGAAGCCATCGTGAGGCTCCCCGACGTCTTCGCCGCCGCCGAGCAGACGGGCTTCAAGCTCCTCTTATCCTTCGATTACGAAGGAGCAGGAGCATGGCCCAAGGAGCGCGTCATCGAAATCGTCAGCAGAGTAAGTCTCAATCTCCCCGAACCTTCAATCAAAAGTCCGAGATACTAATCCCCCCTCCCCCCCAAAAGTTCGGCCCCTCACCAGCCTACTTCAAACGCGGCCATCAGCCCGTCGTCTCAACTTTCGAAGGCGTCGGCAACGCAGCCGACTGGCACGAGATCAAGGCCGCGACGAACTGCTTCTTCATCCCCTCCTTCTCCTCCATCGGCGCCAACAACGCCCTCAAGACGGGCGTCACCGACGGCCTCTTCAGCTGGGCCGCCTGGCCCCACGGCAACGCGCGCAAGATGGACGAGGGGCTCGACGCATCGTACCGCCACGCCCTCGGCCCGCACCGCCCCTACATGGTCGCCGTCTCCCCTTGGTTCTACACCAACCTGCCCACCTGGAACAAGAACTGGGCGTGGAAGGGTGATGACCTGTGGAACGATCGATGGAATGAGATTCTGGCCATGAGGCCCGAGTATGTGCAGATTGTGAGTTCACACACACACACACGAAACCCACTTTTGGGGAGCATGACATTGACCACAGACAACACAACAGCTCACCTGGAACGACTTTGGAGAATCGCACTACATAGGCCCCCTCCACGAGAAGCAATTCGGCGCCTTCGAATACGGCCAAGCCCCCTTCAACTACGTCCGCGACATGCCCCACGACGGCTGGCGCCTCCTCCTCCCCTTCCTCATCGACCTCTACAAATACGGCACCGCCACCGTCCGCCGCGAGGGCCTCGTAACCTGGTACCGCCTCCACCCGGCCCACGCAGGCGACGCCGGCGGCACGACGGGCAACACCTCCTCCCACGGCCAGGAGCTCTTCCACCCGTCCGAGATCATGGAGGATAAAATCGTCTTCTCGGCGCTGCTGACGGGTCCCGCGCAGGTTACCGTGAGCGTGGGCGGCGTCGCCGAGGAGGCCCGCTGGGACGAGGATGATGGCACTCCTGCGCGTGGTGGCGTGGGCGTGTATCACGGTAGTGCGCCGTTTAATGGTCGGACTGGCGAGGTTGTCGTGACTGTGCACCGCGGCGGGGACGTTGCGGCTCAGGTGCAGGGGCGGCCTATAACAACGGAGTGCCATCATGGAGGAATGAATAATTGGAACGCTTGGGTTGGCGCCGCCGAATCTCATGTGGAAACACATGCTGTTGCGTATTTGGGTTAGTCGCGATGATATAGACCATGGATAACCAGGATAAACGCTCGAGACGAGAATCTGTGGTGTTTGACACAGCACAGTAAGACGCACGCATATTTGTTGTTCAGAGTAGTTTGGGTTTTTATTCACACTTAGTGTGAGACCAGGTATTATTCACAACCAGAACCTGAAAAAAATGAGCTGCATCTGCGGCGCTGTGTCGCCTTGCAGATGAGGGGGGATCCTACAGATACATATCCAGAACACCATCCCGCCAACCGCTCCCCGTCTGTACAAATCGCAAAAGGCCAGTGAAAAAAGTATAGACATCTTGAATGTGATCACGGAGAAGCACCCCGTGACGGCCTTGAACCTGCCCCTGGGAACCAAGCAGACGCTCCCCTACACTTGTGGCATCATCATGAGACCGGGTATTGCCATTCACCCGTCGTCTTGTTCATGTAACCGAGCTGCTCGGCTGCTGCCGTGAAGTCCTACTCCTCGTGCACGCTGACCATGGTACCGTTCCCCTTAGCAGACTTCTTACCAAGTTTCAGCATGCTGAGCCTCTTTCTGACGCTTCCACGCTTGACGATGCCAAGTGCGTCCACAGGCCGTTCGTCCTTGTACTCCCGCTCCTTCTCTGTCAAGTTCGTTCCCGCGTCTGAACTGCGCCGTCCGCCCGAGTCCGTGACCCATTCGCTGGTGGCATCGTTACTGCCGAGAACCCGCGGTATGTCGCTGGACGGAGCTCGGAAGAAGCTGCTGCGACGGTTGGCGTTGCTTGTAATGGTCACGTTGTCTTGTGTCTTGCTGAAGCTTCGGCTGCGGTGGCTGACGGTGTCCTCAGCTTCCGGTGTTGTTTGAGGGTCGCTGGGGGTCTGTTGCAATACTGGAGATTCCTTCTTACGGCCTCCCAAGAAGCTCAGACGCGTGCCACGCCCTTGGCGGATGGCAACTGGCTGGACCGTCGAGACTTCTTCGACAGCGACTCCGTTCGTCATGGCACCAGCAATACTCTGCGGTTGGGGCGATACTTGTTCGGTAGATGGTGATGACCGCCTGTATGTCGGCGAAGCATTGGCGGACTCCCGTGATGGCTGCTGAGGAGCGAAGAGGGCAATCTCAGGCGCAAATGTGCTTTCAAAGTCTGTAACGTGTTAGTATGGAGCGCCTAGGCAAGAGGTCATGAGCATGAGCAAGAAGGACTTACATCGTTGAAGTTCCTCGTGCCTTTCGTTGAGGATTTCGTTGGTACTTCTAGAAAAGGTTGCGAGGCACCGCTTGATCATGATCGCATGGTCTACGAGCGCCATCTTAATCGCGTTGTCTTCAGGGTCAAGCTCAGGCTCAATCTCTTCTTCTTGAAGCACATCGTCCTCGTCATCCTCGGGTTCTGCACGGGACGGCAGTAATTGACGATAACATGCAACGCTATTTTCCGAATCTGGGTTGACCGACACACTTACTGCGTCGACGAGCAGCTGTGCATTCTCTTCGTCGCCCTCGGTAATCCGCTTCTCGATCACTGTCATTTCCTGCGTCTTCCTTACAATCCGCTCTAAGCCGGTCTGGCGTGCACTGAGTTTGATCTCCTCGGTATGCACGATTTCGCTGCGGCGAAGAATTGTCGGGAATGGGTCGGCAGTGGTGAATACCATCTTCTCCGCAAAGTGTTCCTGAACAGGACCAGATGTGCTGCGCTTAGAAGACACCGAGAAGCTCTGAGGGTGGGCGGACACCAGGTAATCGCGGATTACTTGGGCAACGCGAGCACGCTGGAATACTTGGTGTGACAGATCGCGGTGCGGTGTGATGGCAGAAACGACCAGGAACTGGCCTTCGACATCGTCGACATCGCCACCGGTGACGATCTGAGCGGATGGGTACTGCTCCTGCATGCGATCGGTGAAGGCAGAGGTGCGCTCGGTCGGCGAGCCTTCGTACACAAACTCCTTGTCACGGAGGCTAGAGGGGAAGCCCAGTCCTTTGTATACCACTTTGAAATACTTGGGCACCAGCTTATCGCTCTTGGAAATAGTTTCGTAAATCGTGGCAATGGCTCGCTCGGTTCTGGCCAGTTTGGCAAAGTCGAAGACGTTGCTCTCGTACTGAATCCGGAGTTCCTGGTAGGCAGCTAAAGCGCTAGTCCAGGCCTCACCCTCTTCGAAGTGCTTGATCATGTCGAAGTAGATGCGTTCCTTGCGCTCGAATGAGGTTTGGATGGGGAATTCCGGGTCATCCAAAGCAGTCACTTGCTTCGTAGGGTCCCAGTCATAGAGGTCAGCGTGCAAACGAAGGGCCAAGCCAGCTTCGCAGTGGTTCCTCGCCTCGCCCTGAAGAATGGCCAACTGGTGGACGTATCTGATGAAGATTTCCTCCTTCTGCATGTCGCGGAGGAACTCCATCAGGCGTAATCGGTTGATCAGGTGGGATGCTTCGCTCGTGTTATCGCTGCTGTATACGGCAACGAGAAGATCCAGGAACTCGTCGACAGTTGCCATCAGGTCACGAATACCGGCGTAGAGAGGCTCGTCGGGAACGCTCGACAGCGGCGCAAATCTCTCCAGGACCTCGTTGACGAACAGCTTCTGCAGTATGCTTTCCGTCAGGGGCTTGGACTTGAAGTAGTGGTCGAGGCAGTCAATCATCTCGGTCTGGATGACGGACAAGTCTTCGCTCAGGGTCCATTCGCTGACAATCATTGTCTGCAACACCTCCACGGCCATGCGTCGCAAACCTTCGTGGACACTAAGACAAAGCTCGACGATGGGGCCAACAAGGGTAGGGACGTATTGAACCTGGTAGCCACCCATCTTGGATAGGCCATATCGTGCACGCTCGTCGCTACTCGTCTCCCAACCAATGGCCTCCCAAGTTCGTCTGAGCAGTTCAGCGCCATGTTCTCGCACGTCGCCAGCAATCTTCCAGACTGCTCTCCGCTTCTGCTCAGGGAAGGTCTCCAGAGCCAGAGATGGGCTCCCAACAAGCTTCAGCATTGTCGTGAAGAACATCTTCCAAAGTTCCGTATTGAAGTTTTCGGCTTCGTCGGGGTGGGGGAGGAAGGACTCGAGCAGTATGCTGGACAAATACTGCAAGGTTCTCATCGTGGATTTGTGGTGATATATGTAGACACTCAGCCATTCGTGTGGGAATGCCTCGCCCATCAAGATGCTCATATGCACGCGAAGGGTGTTCTCGAGGAGGGCAGTCAGGTCTCCTTCTGTTAGTTCCAGCTGCATGCCGCTCGGGGAATTCGAAACTGCCGACAAAATTGCAGAAAGCTCAACCAACGCTTCGTCAAAAGTAGACTCCTCCGCAATAGGCTTGGAGGGAAAGGGGTATGAAGTAGGGAAAAGAAGTGAAAGACGGCTGCGAGGCTTGCTCGAAGTGGCCACGATAGAGAGGTACGAATCAATGATCTTTGGTAGGTAGTCGGGGATCTCAGGGCCGAGGTTGTCGATCTGACCGGCAAGGATTGAGCAACAAAGACGAACTTGCTCCTTCCAGGAATCAGTGACGTCCTCATTATGACCCCAGTGCGGCGCGATCCATCGGACGGTATTGGCCGTGAGAGCTGACTTTTGTTCAGGGTGAGAAACTATATCCAGCTTGGAGTAGTTGATGATGAGCACAAGCTTGTACAGGACCAGCTTGCCCTTAACAAGCGAACACGAGTCGAGAAAATCGATAGCAATGTGCAAAATCTCCTCGGTCGTCAGGAGTCCAGTCAACTCTGGCAACCAAGTGTGAAAGTGTTGAACAGCTAACGTCTGGCTGCCAACAAGGACAGGTGCGTTGCTACGCATCATGGAATCAAGAGCTTTGAAGATGTTCCTCAATTCCCGAGTGAAACCAGGGGTGGAGTGCGAAGTCGTGATGCCTATCCCGGCTTCCTTGGCCTTTTGCTGGCCTCGCGCGTGGGTGATGAACTTGAGAATGTGTCGCACGACCTTGAAAGTGGAGCGGAGCTTCCTCGAAGTCTGGGCCTCGGTAGGCTTCTCCAGCAGGCGAGTGAACGATCTCACGAGACAGGCCGTGGCGAACGGGTAGTTGAAGCGGTTCTCCGCATAGTGGTCGACAAGTGGGCCGAGATTGAATCGTCTGTCATGCACAATGCCCAGGACTCTAACCAGTGCAGTGAATACAAGGTCTTCGTATTCGTCGTTGCCCGAGTGTTCCACCAGGACGCCGAAGAGACCATCAAGAACGTCGCTAAGGAGCTTGACAACCTCGATTTCGGGAACGAAGATCAGATGCTTTAGTAACATCGGGATATCCTCCTTGGGAGCCTCTTTCCATTTGAGCAGGCCCAAGACGATGCGATCCTGGGAAAATCGTGTGCTGCATAGGTATGTGTCGACTCGAAGGAGCGCAAGAGGACCGGTTACCTCGGAAGAGTGTTCATCGTTTCCTCTAGCACTCCATTGCAGTGATAGATAACCCCCTTTGCCGGTCGGGCCAGCTTGAGCCGTCGAGGTAAATTCATCCGTCTTATATAACAGCAGGGCATGTGCTCCGTCTCGGACAAAAGCTTCTTGGTTCCACAGTGGCATGTGGGCAACCGCGAACGGCGCATTCGGCATGTCGGATAGAAACATGACTATGTGCGAAGTGAAGACATCTTCTGGTGGAACAGCAAGTCGGACAGTCTGACTCCAGTGCTCCCCCCTCTCAACAGCCACAGACTTCCACGTGGTGATTCCTTCGGTGTTGGACGAAGAAAAGATGCAGTTCGGAATCTTCTCCCCGCCTGTTCTCCGTACCTCAAGTGTAACCTGTAGGTTATTCCCATGAACACTCCCAGAGAGTATGGCGGGGTTGCCTGCATATCTGGACAACAGATTTTGCTTGGAGAGCGCAGCAGTATCGAGAGTAACATAAATGTCCGATCTAGCTTTTGTAGGCGCGCCAGAGAAGCCCATCTTGTTTGTTTTGCGAATGCCAGCCAACAAGGTTGGCGTCATCTTGACCAGCGCATCCACATCCGGGTGATTGAAGGACTTGAGATGCACCTGTACGCGCTCGGTTCGGCGCGACTTTTCGTAATGCCCACTCTTGCTGTCCATGAGGTCTCGGATAAGGGTATCCCACTCCTCGTGGAGACCCTGCTTATCTGTCGGTAATGTTGGTGATGGCGACCAAATGCTCACGACCTGTTCCACATCTTCGTCCTGCTTCATGACCGCATTGAGTTTCAGAACACCAATTCCCACCGTCCGTTCGGCCATGTGGAAACCTGAGCCGCCATCGAATGAGCCGCGCTGTCTGGAACCGGCAGTGCTGGGAGGTGCGGCGCTGTCTTGGCTCTCGTCCTGTGTCGGGGGGCGACCCTCGGGCTGTTCTGTTAATGAATCAAGCTTCGGTGTGGCATTTCCTCTGGAGAAGGCTGAGCGCCCACTCTTGGACCCCCACATCAGACTTCTTCTAGAAGGTTTATTGCCACTCGCAGAAGGTGGCTTTGTGGGATCTTTGGAATATCCTCCACCCTGAGACTTGATGCCAGAACGAGAGTCCGGCTTCCCGCTGGGAATAACTTGCTGGCTCGAACGCACCTTGACGACGAGGTATAGCTCGGTCTCCGCCGATGCAACGTCGCCAATGTCTTGTGCTGAAAGATCGGCGAATATTGTTCTAGTTTGACCCGATTTCGCCAGACTTCCTATCGTTCCCCCGGGTGGTATGTCAATGATGAAGCATTCGGTGAGAGCGGCGGGCTGCCCTCCCACCGGCTTTGCTACAAGATAAACTACCAGTGATGTCTCCTCGGCTGATGCGCCGGCAAATCCCTTCACGTCAACAAGCAGGTGGTGCAGGGCCGTCGGTTCTACGGTGGGCACTGGTGGCTCATCCAGAACGCTCATAACGGACTGCAGCTTCGTAACGTCGACTACCGAATCATCGCCCGTCAATACTCGTCCCCGGTCTGCGGGGTCTCGAACAATGACCTCCCCTCCACATAGCTTATTCACCCGCACCAGGTCCCAGACTGTCTTTTCGCGCAACTTGTCATATTCATGTCGTGTGAGGACGTTGTGGAGGAACTGTTGTCGGCTAAGATTCAGCGTTTGGATCAATTGCGAAAGCTTCTCCAGGCGAGGGTATTGGCGAGATAAGAGTAGGCCATGTAGATTGGTGGAATGCCACTCTCGGAGACAGCTGGCAATTTCGTCAATAAGCGGTTCAGCTGCTGATGTTGGGGTTTCGTCGCCAATCTTGAGCATCGGTACGGGTGCGGCCGGCCGTGGGGCGTCAGGATCGCGCTTGACGGGGATGGAAAGTCGACCCTGAGTGCCGTTGGGTAGTTCCCCAAGCGGTTTGCGTCCCTTGATCTCGATTCTGGAGCCTTTGGACCCTCGTGAGCTTCCTAGAGATTTATGACCGTCTTTCAATTTGGGTTTCTCGGTAGCTGTTGGCGTCAATCCGCTCTTTCCCGAGTCGCTACCGAGTTGAACATCGCCAGCGGCAGCAGCATCATCGCTTGTAGCATCGTTCAGGTCTTCCGTGTCGTCAGATTCACCCAAAACCTCGCGAACCTCGACGCAACTTCGGGGGAAGATGCCACTAAAAACGCGGGCTTCGAGTGTTTGGCCCTTTACGGAAGTCAGTCCGGCCAGCAGACTGGGTGGAGCTACCAAGTAGCCACGCAACCAGTTGCCATCTGGGGTTTCTTCAATGATGTAGAGCTCATCGCCTAGTTCGAGGGGGAGATCGGCCGGGCCCGAGGCGGCGAAAGGAAATGTCGCAACGGCGAAGGCAATGCGAGGAAGAGGCTGCCAGGGCATTGAAGGCTCGGTTCGTCGACGACGTGCGCAAAGATGTGGTCGGTATGTGGAAGAACGAAGGACGATGGGGACGAAAACCGATGAACCTGTAACAAATACAGCTTAGCACAGAGCCCAGATCGCACGGCAAAGGATACGGGAGTTGGGTGATCGATCGCGAACCTGTGGGACCCTGGCAGGGCTGTTTCTGGTGTTGAGGTGGCCTCGTGGAGACGATCGGCTATCGCTTCATCAGGAACAATCGACACGGGCCGGGTTCGTGTAGTTTTGGTTCAGCGATCCGAAGAAGTGGTTGCGAGGGGGCAAGCAACGTGGGCGAGGAAGAGGGTGAGAGAGAGAGCGATATGGCGCAGGTTCGATCGAAGGGCTTAGCGTTTGGCGTTGCTTGAATTGGGACGACAAGGGCGGCGTTGATGTGTTGCTTGCAGTCTTGCAGTACGGTGCAACGGCGACTACAGCATGTGGCTTCTATCTCGAGTCTGGCGTTCGTGTGAAGGCGAATGGAGCAATTGGGTATCCGTAATTTTTCTCGCAGGGAAATTCGGCCGGCCTAGGAGAGCAGAAGAGGGTCGGCAGAGGAGGAGGGGGTCGGTGGGTTGGGTGGTTGGACTGGGGGATAAGGGACGGGGTATCAACAATGAATATGATTGCAGGCAAAAGGCGAAAAGAAAGCGACAAAGTTGTTCAAGGGTCGTATCGTGGTTCGGGGGACCCAAGCGGTATGTTCCTGGTTATTCCCTCTGTGATGGTCGTGTATCAGATCAGGGCGACGGATGGCGGGTTCAACGGCTGACTACTGCTGCTTTGGGCAGACGGACAGACAGATGAATCAAGGGAGGAATTGGCAGATGGCGGGAAAGGGGAGGAGGTGAGAAAAAAAAAAGTCATGAGAGACACCAAACGGTCCTTGACTACCTGCGTTGGGCTACGTTTAGATGTGAAGAATTTCCTGGCATGAGCGACAACGAACAATGAACATTGAGCATTGGGACGCGCAGCCGTGTGGTGCATTGAGCAGTAAGGTACATACCACAAGCCCAGACCAACGGAAAGCAAGAGCCCCTGAAGCACACAGCAGGGACAGCCAGGAAAGGGAAGGCACCTCCCAATTGTTGTGTGTGCCTCCACGGAGTATGTGCCTGAGCCTTGCTGTGAGTGGCTGGTGGAGAGCATTGGGGAGAATTGACTTGGGCTGGGCTAAAGCTGGACTGCAGTCTGATTGGTCAGATGAGGCTCAAAGAGCACGAGGTGTGGTGGGTCTGTCAGGGTCTGCACGGATCACTCATCAATCAAGAGGGGACCTGGAACGGGGGAGGAACGACTGTGGAATCAGGAAGGAATGCAATGAAATAATCCGAGGCTGTATATACACCGCAGTACCTTACACTCGCATGAATAGATTCAATTACCTTAGTAGTGTATGTATGTATGTATATACATTACTTAGGTATTCGCACGGCTACTAGTCACTGCAAAGTGGCATTACTCGATGCAGATACCAATTCATCTTCGAGACAAGCACGGAAAATCCAATGTCTTCTCATTGTCGCGACCCAAACTAGAGGCACAAAACATGTTTCATTTCATTCAATGACATGACGTCCCCATGTAACCCCATCGGGACCATCCCGCAAGAGCACCTCGTGTGGTTTGCCTTCAGTAAAGCCAAGACCAAAGATCATTAGACAAAGACCAGACCGGGAGGAGAGTATTGCGATCGCGGCGACTGGGGTACCCATCGAGTCAAGAGCGGAGGCTCAGCGACTCGATTGGAATCTCTTTTTGGAAGCAACTGTCATTTAAATTCTACGCAAAGCATTCCCATCACAAGCAGGGTATGTCCCATCTCGTCTCAAACCGGTTCGAGCAACAGCGACACCCGAACGCCTGAGAAACTCCCGTCGTTCAATTAACTCAATCTGCCCAACCTTTATGCCACAATGGACGCAGCCTCCATGTCTTGGACCCTGGACCCTATTTAAACCTCAGCTGAGGTCGGAAAAGAAAACAACAACATGGGCACGGACAAAGACTGAGAGACATATGATCGCATGGCCTCATTCTGCCACTTTGTTCTGCTGCCTGCGTCCCTTATCGAGTAGCTATGCCATGATGGAAGTACCAGTAGCAGTCGCAGTAGTGAAATAGTCAGTGCATGTCCGTACATGTACCTTTACATGTGACCGCTGCAGCCCTCAACGCCCGTCCGTTGTCCTGGGCAGCAGCTACCACTTCATCTCATCACGCTTGGCCGCTAACCAGCGCCGAGAGAATGAGGCCGTTGCCTCTCTTTCTCTTCCTCTTTCGATTTCTTTCAGCATCTTAGCTGACGGTTTTTACAGGGACCAGCCGAGCGATTGTTGTGCCCGCCCGTCGACTCGGTCGTGGCTTGCGATGCAATGCATTTCATTGTCTCTTGCCCCGTTTGGGAAGATGCTAGTCCGCGACTCGAGGTTAGTGGCGCAGGAACGTTCTTACGGCAGACTACAAGAGGCACTCCGCCAAAACCGTTCTTTCCAATAGACCTACGGCTACCGTAAATTTTAGGCATCAATAGCGCGACTTTCTCGTACGTATAAATAAATATTATAATAAATCCCGTATATTATTATAAAGAATTACTTATGACTATAAGTAGTAGTAGTTACGTAAGGGCGGTTATACTACTTAGTAAAAGTAGGGTAGCTAGGGGGTATATCCTCCTTACTAATTTCCATTACTAATTAATTTCCTTTTCCTCTTAACTAACCTAATATTCCTTAAGTAAGGTAAGTAATCCGCCTACGCCCCTATAGTTACTTATTAGCGATTATATTTCGCCTTATTATACTTTATACCCTTTTCTATTTTACTTTTATTACTATTACCTAATTATATACGTAATTATAAGTATAATATTCGCGATTTGCTAATTAGAAATATTAATTAGGTATAATTAGGTAATTTTATGCGCAATTACTAATGCAATTTTGACTAATTAGTAATTATGCTTTTTCTTAGGCTAATATACGCGCAATTATAAGTATAATTACGCATATATACCTATTTATAATTCAATTCTTTTTATTTACTTTTTTCTTTAGTATTAACTATTTACGTATATATACTAATAATTTTATATAAGAAACTCCCTTTTTTAATAATCGCGTACGCTGTATAATACTTATAATAAGCGCTTAATATAGTGTTCTAGCCCGTATTAAAAGTATATAGCTCCTAACGGTCCCCGTATACTAACCTACGTAGTACCCTAACGACCTTATATCCTATAAAATAACCTCTTACCTCCTTATTAATACGTATACTTCTATATAATAGCTTCCTTATTATATAGATTCTTACGTTATTTATAAGCTCTTTATTTTCCCTTTTAAAGACTTTTTATTAAATCTATAACCTTAGTATTATATAAGTTAATATATACTACCCTATACTATTTAATATTATTATACTAACCTATATAATCTAGCCCTAGCGTTAGATTAAGCTTAACCCTAAGATTACTAAAAATGGCCGTTATATACCCCTAGATATCGCTATAACTCGTACTTAGGTTACTAATACTATCTAAACGACCGTATACGGTAATACTAAGATTAGTACTAAGTCGTGCGCTTATTATAAAACTAATAAAGGCATTTTCGTTAATTACGTTATTTTTATAAGTAAGGGCTACTCTAGTTATAATTATATATTTATTATATACGAATATACGCTCGTTACGCTTCTTATTATTACTTATACGTTACCCTATACTACTTTATATCTACTTATAGTTTACTAACGGTTCGTATTAGCTTATAATACGCTTATTAAGGTCGTTAAGCGTAGTTATAATTATAAGGGCCGTAGTAAAGTCTATATCGGCGCTCTATTTAAGTCTCTAAGTACTATCCCCGCTATATACCTCTATACGATAATAGAAGCCCTTAAATAAGTAGCTAAGTAGGCTAAAAATAATAAAAAGGGTATATATAATAATATATAAGATTATAAGGAGCGTTATTAACTTATATAAACTCTAAGTAAGGAGTAATTAATTCGATATTCTTATATAGTATAGTATAGGAGTTTATATAAGTATATATTAAAATATAGTACGGTTAGGCTTAATACCCGGGTAATAAGGCCCCTATAAAGTTATAGGGCACCTACTAGCTATAAGTTAAAGTATACGCGCTTAGTTTAGCCCGTAAAAGGCTATAATTAACCGTATAAAGGCTCTCCCTAAAGTTCAACGTTTCTAATAAAATTATAGAACTTTTATTTATTATATATTATCGTTATATACTTTTCTATCCTTTTTAGCATTATAGATCCCTATAAGCGTCTATATTTCTATATATATACTTATAAAACTTTATAAGCAAAAGGATACCCCTATATATCGCTATAATTATATATAAATATTTACCCCTTACTTAAAATTTCTTTCTTAGTTTCTTATTTTATATATTACTACTTTCTTAGAATAGCACGACTACGTATTAATCTTTTGCTATATCGAACGATAATTATTATAAAGTTAGAGAGTAATTAGACTTATAATATAATTATTATACATATCTTTATAGTTTCTAGTACTAGAATTATAAAGCGAACTTTCGAACGTTAACTTACGAAATAGGACTTATAATAAGAAGAGCGTACGGTCTTTTCTAAGGATCTATTAATTCGTATCTAAGAATTATTCTTTTAATAATGTTTAAATAATAAAGATATCCTTTTTTAACTTTAGTCTAAAGGATTTATAATTACGGCTATAGGATTATTAATACTTCGTTAACAGAATTAGCTTTAGTAACGATAAATACTAAAATAGCTCGTAATTATATAATAATAATTAAAAGAGTTCTTTTTTAGTATACTAGAGGTTACTTACTATACTAAAGGGTACGGTAGAGAGTATTTTTATATATAGGTTCGCTAATAAGCTTATATTATTAGCCAAGATAAACTATACCTTATATATTATAAAACCTTTTTATAATAAGTTTAAGATCGGTTAAGTAAGATAAGGTACTATTATAAAAGGTTTACGACTCCTAGACTAAATTATATTTAGTCTTTAGATACGTACAATAAGCTTTCACTATTTAAATTTAAGATCTATACTAGTATTAATACTTATTCGCGGTTTATTATATAGTTCTATATAAGGGTTTCTATCTATACGTCCCGGAATATACTTATATAATATCTTACTATTATTTAATAACGGGGATTTATACTATTACGAGTTCGTTTAGACCGAGGGAAAGAAACCGTTCTTATATTTAGTATTTATTATTACTTTTTATAATACCGTTTAATAATAAAAAGTCTAATTACATTCTATAATTACTAAATCTTTAGCAAAAGTATCTATAACGTTACGATTAAGAGTTAGTAAAATCGTCTTTATTAAAGTAGATTAGTATATTAGTAGGTAAGTAATATATATCTTAGTATATATAAGTATACTTACGTTTATAAGAATACTTCTAACTAATTAAGTTCTAAGGGCTATTTAATATAGATATACTCTCTAACTAAATTATACTTCTGTTTATATATATATTACTAATTCGTTCTAATTTTATTAACTTCGTATAAATTTAGAACTCTTATTAAATTCGTCGTTAAAAAGGTCGCCCTTATGTTATTTCTAGTTAGCTATAGTAACTATACTATTAACCTACGTTACGAACCGTATAAGACTTTATATAGCTAATTAACTAAGACTAAGTTTAATAACTATTAAACGCTATTTAGAATAATAATAATCTAAATATATATCTTCTTTAAGCTACCTTATAAATTTATACTTTAATTATTAAGGGCTCCCTAACTATATTAGCTAAAAGTACGAAGTTTAGTAAGGCTAATTATCCTTATTTTAAAGCGTATTAATATCTTCGTATTTATCTAAAGTAGTATATACGTAATAAGCTCTAACTAGAAGTTACTTTACTTAGTAAACTATAAGGCGGTATTATATAAGTTAAATAGAGATTAGAAAACTCTAGAATTAATCTTAGAACATTAAATAGCTTCGTAATTACGAGCAATACTAAGGATAAAAAGGAATTATAAATATAATTACAGTTTACTTTAAACTATTTACTAACGAGAATACTCGTTTCTATCTTTATAATATACTAAGTTATTTACTATTGTAAACTTTATCTTCTTATTAAACTACTATAATCTCGTCTTTCCTATCGTTTTTATCCTTTTTAACCTTTTTCTTAGCTTTTACCTCCTTCTTAATAATCTTCTTTTCTTACTTAACTAATAATTCCTCCTTAATCTTTATCGTTAGTTTAATACTAATACCTATTAAAAGCCGTGTTTTTAGAACATTTTTATACGTCGTTTTACCTAAAGTTTTAGTTATAATTAGCTTTATATAACCTTTTCCCTTTTTTACTAGCTAAGGTTTAATAATTAGTAACTTAATTCTAATTTAAAAAATAATAGAAAGTTAGTAATTATCTTTTTTATATAAAATCGTAGCTTTAGAGAGGAATCTCTCTAAACTTATAGCTTCGTACGCTACTTTATAATATTCTAAAATATTATAAGGATTCTTTATATTAATTAGAAATACTATCTACTCTATTAAAAGAATTTATTAGTTTATTATAAAATATAAAATAATAGATCGTATTATATTTTAATATAAAATAAACGTCGAGAAGCGATTAAACTAAACTTTCTTAATAAACTTCTTAATAACTTAGATATTAGTATAAGTCGTTACTTAGAAACCGTTAAGTTCGTTTTTAAAAAAGGATACGTTATATAATATAATAGAGATATTAATTATTAATAATTACTTTAGCTCCTTTTTTATTTACTAAACACTTCGTTCTTACTCTTTTAAACTTATAAAAAGAGATTTTATTAATATCGAGGTTTATATATTTATACGTTCTTATTATATATAAAAAATAGAGCTTATATAAGTATTATTATCGATCGGTCGTTTTAAAATAGCTTTATAAAGAGGTATCGTAAGGTCGATTAGTTCGGTAACGTCTTATATAGAAATTAGAAGTTATTATAGATCTATATTATAATATTTATAAGCGAGCTATTAGTTTAATAACTTAAGTAAAGAGTGATTTTTACCTATAAGAGGGTAAAAAGTAGTAGTTACTTCTATAATAAAATTATAAAGAGAAGAAAAACCTTTACGTCGGGGTACGATATTACGTAATTTTATATACCGCCGTACGGTTTAATATATTACGAAATTAAAGTATTTCTTAAGCTATAAATCTCTATAACCCCTATTTATAAGTTATTATACTAGTTTAGACCCTATCCTGGGTAGTGGGGTGACTATAAAATACGATTTCTGCTTTAATATATGAAAAAAGTGTTTTGGCGGAGTGCCTCTTGCAGTCTGCCGTAGTTCTTATGTATCTGTCCTAGGTAAGAGACGCATACCGGTACAGGATTGCGGAAGTATCTCTCCTCTGCTTGCTCAAACTATCAAACAGGTGGATCCATTCAATTATCAAAAAAAGCTTGTGGTTGGTCGCGGCCGTGCCATTCTATAGTCCGGGCGTCGACTTGCGTCTGCACTAGACTCGAAGAAGTCTGGCTCTCAGCTTCTTGTGCGTGTCTTTGTGTACGTACCGCATCTGAAGTCCCCGGGGCCCCTCCTTCCCGCGACCAACTCATCGTCTTTCCTCTCGGGCATTGTGGCCTCGACCATGTCCCTCCTGCCTTCGACCGCAGGTTGGTTCCTGCATTTCATGCCGTCCGCGAACTGCAGGCGCCTGCCCTGGCCGCACCCGCGCCTCACTTTGTCATCAGATGAACACCACGCAACGCACCTCTCAAGGTTCCTCGCCTTATGTAATTAATCAACTGCCTCATGCATCGTGAATGGGATTTCCCTCTTGCATCAGAAGCTCCAACTTCAGCCTCTTCTCCTTGTCAGGCTTGATTTTCATGGCGGCGTTGCCCCGTTTGGCTCATGCCCCCACGCCTTGGCCCCCAAGTGTCATCTCGCACGCGCCAGCGCAAAGTGTTTGCGTCTCCATTGACCACTCATTTTGAGACACCGACATCTTCGAGAGTTCCATCCACAAATCCTACCCAACGACTGACCATGGTGTCACGCTCGGGCCCTCTGAGATACACCATTTGCGTCTGATTGTGTGCTAAGGAGTAGAGGCATGCAAGCACTTTGTGCGTTGTCAAGAGTTGTTGCTTTTACCATCAGGAGGAAGCATCTTACCCGTTCCATTCTTCAGCAGTACTGATGCCCAAACAGGTGCTATCTTTCTTTCTCTCTCTCCGGGCCCCATGCTCCTCGGCGGTGCCAAATTCGCTCCAAATCTACATCAACTCTTTACTAACGAACATGCCCTGGGAGTCCACGTGCAACGTAGCAATCGATGCTAGAATTCACTTCGACACCCGTGCAAGATCCAGAGTCGTTCAAAGCGCAGACATCCTAGGGACTTACAACACCGTCGCGCTATTGATGACACGGACGAAAGCCACGACGTCTGCCGCCGATAGCCCCGGATGTGGCTGAAAAGCTGGAGCGTTCAGGCCTTCCGCCCGGAGCGCCGAAATGAGACAGATTCCGGACCCACCCTACCATCACCGATCGGGATCAAGACTAGAGCCTCTACTGCCTTCTGGACCAGGCTATCCAACATCTCTGGCGGCTCTCGGACACTTCCCGCCCAACTAAGATGTACATTCATCGCATATACCGAGGCTATACCAATAGTCATCATCGTTCTCGGAGTAGACCGTTTTCCATCAACATGAGAGCAAGGGGACGGCATTTCCGATCGCCCAGCGAACCCAAGTGCGGTTTGATATCAGTCGATGCCTCTCAAGCCACTCTCGGCTCGAGCCGAACACGTGGCGCTGATGATACCGGACGTTTGTGTCTTGACGAGATATCCCCGTGGCAGTCTTCTTCAACGGATCGACGCGGGGATTTTACACTATCGATTACTCCATCAGTTCTAACTCGCCCAGGAGCCGCACGACATCGCTGCCTGCTAATATACGAGTGATCAGAGTTCTCATGGAGTTTCCTAGGAGTGCCATATCGAGCCACATAGTGGCGGGGCCGCGGGCTCAGGTGATCATTAGTTCGCTCGGCTCTCATCCTCGATATCATCGAAGTCCGGGGATGCATTTCCTTACACTTTGCGAAGTTATTGACTACCTGACCTGACTGCGAGAGCGAAGAGTTGGCGAGCGGAACTCATGTTCGCACTTAACACTCTAGTCACTAGATGATCCAATCGAAGACCATTCTAAGTATCTACCTGCGTAACGATTTCGACCGTCTCACAGCCTGTGTCGGTCATCTTGGGCTCAGATATGTATCTGTTCGCCACTTGACAAAAGCAGAGCCTTCCGGTCAGGCATTTCAAGCAAGAGAACGTTCAGACAATCTGCGCCGCTGTATGATGTATCACTTCCACCCCGATATCGACAATTCCTGGACAGTATGAGATGGCATCGATCATCTTCTCCGGAGTCCAGTCGATGGTCTCGTGATGGTCTCATTACCATGTATACATGATATCATATTTTCAGCCTTGTGGTGGTTCTTTCCGGCTTTTCGGGTGCAACAGATCGATCTTGACGGGGTCTGGCTTCAAGCAGATCACACGACAACGCGATACTCGGGCTATGCACCAAGCTCGCGCTCATTTCAGTGTGGTGATTTTGAGCCAAACAACACGATCCAATACGAGATTGTAAGCAAATTGCCTATCGAGATGGCGGCACCGGCCGGCAAGGACAACCGCAGAGGTTCTGAATTCTGAGACTTGCAGTTACAAGATCTGCTCTGATGAGGATCATTGAAGTGCGAATTCCCGAACGTCTTTACTCTTCCTCCAAGTCAATGAGATCTGCATAGACTCGGTCACGGCCTACGCGTTTACCCTCATGAGGTTGCGACGATGTTGAAAACATTTCAGCCAGCCAAAGGCTACTCCCGGTGATCCCAAAAGCTCTTCCACTGTCGTTTGAGGTTCGTTGATCCCTGCTCCAGTGACAATCATATTACTGGACGGTTGTCTTTGGCACTAAACATGGTAGTCACCAAACATGGACTACGCAGTCGTAGTGCCCGGAATCAAAGTTCATTGTTTCAGCCGACGAGCTGACAATGAAGACTCCCTTCACCAAGGATAAATAGACTATCGTGCGGGACAGACGCTCTGTCGTTGATTGATTCTTCCCCCGCGGTCTGATGATACCTGCGACGTGAGGGACTGCTGGACCAACCAGGCGGAAGCCTCAAGGTTACTCCAACAGAATGCCCAAGATAGACATAAAGAAGAGACGGCCTGATTATCAACGAATGTCCGCAATATATCTATACTTGCGCCATTCGTCACTTTCTCTGACGGCAATGAAAAACTACTTCATCAGCATGTGCTGGGTCGTCAGACTCTCCGTTGCCATCGATCTCACACCTGCCAGGGGATGTTCAAACTGCTCCGCCGTGACCACCAAGCGTCACATGTCAGATGCTGAAGGTCTGGTCAGTTCGCACTTCCGTCGCCAGCAGTGCTGTTCGTTGGTGTCATGCGGCGCCGAAGCACTTACAGAATGTTCCGTCCCAATTGCTTCATCACAAATCCAGCAGTGAAGCGCCCTGAAGTGGTTCGGATGGTGCTGTGCTGCTCTGCACAAGTGACACATATCCTGAGTCCTCGGCCGGACGGAGTCGGCATGGAAATCTTTTTACGCATGTCGGCGCCGAGGAACGGAGGTTTTAGTTACCGATGCCGGGTCAATGTTTCGAGGGCTCAATAGTCCGGAGGGGGCGGAACGGAGCGGGCAAGCTCTCCGACCTGCCAGGATTCCTGAACAGGTATAGCTGGATGGCAAGTGCCCGCAAGAGCCGGCCGGGATTGGGCATTTCGCCGACGGTCCAACAGTCGAAATTTCAAACACCATGCTGGCTTACTGGTGGTTCGGTACCCGCCCAGCAGACGTCGCGAACTATGGCCTTCGGTAGCATCCGGTGACGATCTGCAGGGCTGAACGAGTATCCGTACGGGATAGAAGGAATACGCGGGATGGCCGGGTTCGTCGCATAAACGCGGAAATGACAAACCAGCGTGAACGTGCCCAATCCGGACTAGGCGAAGTCGCCGAACGACGTTGGCTGATGTTTTGCACCGAGACTTGGGGTATGTTGAACAACGTTTTGCTCGGTGAGGTTGATAAACACCATCATTGGCGTCAACTGCTCAGATGTCACGAAAAGCCCCGGCTAGAGATATCTGCCTTAATGCAAAGAAGCTTTGCTAGGCGACCAAGGTCAG
The DNA here is from genome assembly GCF_023278565.1 of Colletotrichum lupini. Lineage (NCBI taxonomy): Eukaryota > Fungi > Ascomycota > Sordariomycetes > Glomerellales > Glomerellaceae > Colletotrichum > Colletotrichum lupini. The sequence continues at coordinate 6,795,252 of NC_064672.1, forward strand.
CGAGGCAGTACGACCTTATCAACCATCACAAAGCTTTTTTCCCTTCCCTTGTCAGTCTCGCTAGGAAATCGCCGAGCAAAGGATGGCCCGACCACCACGGGGTCGGCGATGGCGGATTTTGATGATGTATGCCAAGACAAAATGTCGAGCTCGCATTGAAGGGCGGGTGCGCCGGCCCCTCCCATCATCAATGAAGCCACCCTCCCGCAGAAGCATGCCACCGACCATTGAAATTAAAGTCAGGTTGTCGAGAATTTTCATCACTGATCTAAAGCAGACTGAGCATGGCGGCGGCCTCTCCTTGGACGCCGACACCCCGTTGGAAGCGTGGGAAGCGTGGGGGAGGACGATTGGGATTCGGCCAACAGGCCTGTTACCACCTGTGTCACCCATCCACCGCTTTTGTGTCCATCTGTAATCTGCCTGCCAGTCTCTCCAGCGTTGGTCGACAGTGCTGGCGACTTGGTGACATGCAAGACGTTCCTTATCTAAGGTGCGGAGACGTACGAAAAGGCATACGCAACCTGCAAATTCAGCATGGTGGAGGTCGCGTGTTTGTCAAACGAGTCCGGTAATGAACGTTTCCCAAGAATACATTGGAAATGGAAACCCCAACACGCAATCCCCTGAGGGGGGGGGGGGGGGTCATCCTCCATGGGAGCGGAGCGGAATTCTAGCGGCGGCACGCAGCAGAAGAGCCAATTTCATGACAAGGGGGATCTCTACGGCGTATGGATACACAGTACCGGTAATCGACAAAATTTGCGACCTCTGTGCTGGGTTTTTTGTCTTTCTTTTCCCGCCGTTGAACACAAGGGAGGAAAATGCCTGCAAGCGGTGGGCTGTGAACGGACCCGTCTCCACGAACTCAAGAAGGACAAGACGGCTCTGTCGGATGTCGCGGACGCAGACCACTCCACCATGTTGCCCGATCCCCTGTCTGATTGGCCGGCTGTCAGCTTACGGTGTCGTGTGCCTCGTCGCATGCCCTCCGTCATCTTCGATCCCTCCCCGACGCCCACCTTCCCCCTTAGCGGACGCGCGCCTGATTGATAACAGAGCCGCGTTTCCTAAGCGGACGTCGGAGCACATGTTCCCCCTGAAGGGAGTACAAAGTACGCAGTCGAGGCAAAGCCGCAAAAGCATGAAACCACAGCGAACCTCCAGAGAAGCTCGAGAGCACGGAGGGGGAACACAAGGGAGAGTAGTAGGGAACGGACCTGGGCTTCGAAGCATGACGGAACGGTTGAAGCGCAGGAAGAAAGAGACTTTGTTTCGCGGTTGGACGTGCTTGACAGAACAAACTACCTACGTCAGGTAGCCAAGCTCGGAACATGCAGAGCTAAGAGCATAACCGCACCGCAACGGTGAGCTGCCCACGACTTGGAGGGAGCACGCGACATTTCGTCTGTTGTCTTCTCTCTCTTACTCTGCTGCTCCCTCCCGAGTCCACAGCCCTCGCTCTTGTCTCATCCCAAGCCGTTGGCGACCGACAGCACACCCAAGCTAGAGTCTGAAAGGACATTCTCTGGGTGCGAATTGAATTGCCGGGTGCGCCCACACACCAAACAAGCCAAGCAGAAGCTCTCATCTCACACAGGGCGAAAGAAAGACGCAGCACACAAAAAGGAAGATGTAACCCTTGGCGCTCGCGGCACTTGGCGGGCGATTCGTCCACGTCAGGGATCCCAGCCCGTCCGCCCCAACAGCCCACAATCCGCTATTGGCTACAGATCGGATTTCCGTGTCATGGACAGGGTTGGTCACGGGCAGCAGAGCCTTTCCCACCATCCACAATCCACTTTGGGGCCATTGCGAGAGGGCGAGGATATCCTGCCAGCAGCTCCCGCTATTCTGCCCCCAAGTGTGGCTGCGGCAGCCCCTGCCTCCGAGCCCGGAGCCCAGCTGCCCATACCCACCCACCTACCTACCTACCTACCTACCTACCCACCTACAACCACCACTTCGTCGACCTCGCAGTCGCTGCCGCTGCCGCTGCCGCTAATTGAAGCTATTCCCAACGTTAATATGCCGCAAGAAGAGAATAATCGCGAAGTTAACGATCCCTTCGTCTACTAATACGACTACGTAGAGTACGACTACCCACTTTACGGCCAGCGCTACCCTGCCCGAGGCCAGAACACTTGCTGCCTACGAGACGGCAGTCGCGATCAAAAGCAGCAACGCCTCGCAGAGTTAACCTACCCGAATAAGCGTTGCAAATCCTCGACCTCGTTTATAGACTGCCGCTGGCAGGCCGCTGCCAGCTTTTCGAGCGAGTCAATTGGGCAGCTGGGCAGCTGGGCAGCTGGGTAATTAGGCCAATTAGGCCAATTCGACGGAATCGTCGACTTGGGCTAATACGTCGACTTGGGCTAACGCGTCGATTGCCGTACTTTTTACTAAAATAATTCAAGTCAATTGACGGCCTCTGATTGGCCTAACCCACTCGAATGCTGACTACGCAGAGCCCAGCTTACGTGTGTGCCCGAGACCGGCGGTCGTGTGGCGGCCGTAGCCACACTTGGGGGCAGAATAGCGGGAGCTGCTGGCAGGATATCCTCGCCCTTGCGAGAGGGACCAGGGTGGGTTCGAATTCGACATGCGGTGCGCGGCTTGAGCTTGAGTTCCTCACTTTCCTCCCCAGCACCTCGGAGCCATGCGGAGCCCGCTGATGTGGACTGTGGCGGGTGGTGGGAGTGCGAACTTTGCGAACAAGGACGAGGAGGGCGAAGACAGCCTAGGAGGATGACCTTTACGCAAAGTGCAAAGGCCACCAACCCGGTAACTCTGTATACGGTCGGTCAAGGTCCAGCTTGGTGGGTTGTGCCGAGCCTGGGCTTTCTGCTCAAAAGTGTGCCGAAAGTCCATGTTCTATCTATTACGGTATTATTAACAGATCCATCTGATCCATGCTGCGTGATGAACGTCGCTACCTCGAGCTCCCCCGTTTGTTGTTGATTACCTTTCGACCTTCCCGCTCGACAGGTCTACCTTCTTCTTAATCTTGACTACTCCTCCTCTGCTCACTTATCCGTACTCCGTACACTACTCGATTTAGATCTTCATCAGGAAATCCCCGGTAGTTCAGGAGACATCCAAACTTGGCCCCCTTTGACACGGACAATCTTAAACTCACATCCCCGACCTTCCGGTCGCCTCTCTCATTGGGCCTTGGCCCAGCACACACCGGTGGACTGAGTCTGTCAGATCCATCCCACCCGCACGCATCCAGCCTTCGGGACCTGTGGCCCTTGCCGAACCTCCCGCGCCCTCAAATACCACACGGCAGCAGTCACAACTGGAGTAGCCAAGTTTCTCCAGTCTCCTCATACCTCTTCCACTAATCGCCGTCTCCATCGTCGGCTGTTTATTCCGTCATCAGTCAGTCAGTCACTCAGTCACACGAGGCAAGAAAGAAAAGATACAAGAAGGAAACATGGGTATCGGTGCCGTGGCAGAGCCCTTGGTGGTCATCACCCTTTTGTTTGGAGGAACGTGGTTCAACCGCAACATTGGCGACACCAACGCCTACGATAACCTGGGATGGAAGGGAGCCGGCCTCGATGATGCCGAGCACAAGCGATCTGACGAGCGCCGTTCCGGCAACTCGACCCCAGACTCTGAAGAGTCCCTTCTCTCCCTCGGCGCCTGGAGCTCATCATCAACGTTGACACCGCAAGAAGAGCCGCCGCGACGCTCTCGCAGGATCAAGTTCTTTGGATACCAGCGCATCGTCACGACACCAAACACCAGAGTATACAAGGACAGACTTCTCAGCCGCGTCCTCCGCAAGTTCCCCTTCTTGGTCGAGGCATGGTACTGGGCCCTGATTTACTGGGTAAGCAGGAAATTCCTGATGCCACCCTTTCAGCAATTATGTTTGGACCGTTCTAACACCATCAAATTATAGGTCTACCAAGTCGGCCGCGCCTTCACCGCGCTCACCCTCAACGAGGGAACCGTCGACGTGGCGCGCAAGCACGCACTCCAGCTCATCCACCTCGAGCAGCGCCTCCACGTCTTCATTGAGGTGCCCGTCCAGCAGTACTTTTTGCAGATGCCCACCGTGATGCACTGGATCAACCGCATCTACTCCTTCATCCACATCCCGGGCACCATCCTCTTCCTCGTCATCCTCTACTTCATCACCACCACCCGCAAGCGCCGCGCCGTCTCCGCCAAGCTCGGCGGCAACGAGAACATTCGCTGGAACTCGGCCGGTCCCGCCCTGTACGAGGCCCGCCGACGCACCATGGCCACCTGCAACCTGCTCGCCTTTGTCGTCTTCACCCTCTGGCCCTGTATGCCCCCTCGTCTCTTGAGCGACCCCAACTACAACGGCCCCGATGCCGGTGAGGCCAAGAGCTTTGGCTTCGTGGATACCGTGCACAGCTCTACCGGCGAGAGCAGCGTCTGGACGACGAACAAGTTTTGCAACCAGTATGGTGAGTTTTGGACCTCCAAATCACGATTGCAGCCCCAACATTGAATTCCTTACTGACAAACGGAACAACAGCCGCCATGCCCTCCCTGCACTTCGGCTACTCCCTCCTCATCGGCCTCACCGTCGCGACCCTGCCCCTCCCCTCGATCCGCTCGCGGCCCTGGAAGCGCTTCGCCATCGTCGCCGTCGGCATGGCCTACCCGGCCCTGATCCTCACCGCCATCGTCGCGACCGCCAACCACTTTGTCCTCGACGCCGTTGCCGGCGCCATCGTCTGCGGTCTCGCCTGGAACTGCAACGGCGTGCTGCTTAACCTGCTCGTTGTCGAGGATTACTTCCTTCGTCTCTTGCGCATCCACAAGCCTGTCAACTGGACCGATCCCGAGGCGACGATTGATACCAATGAGTGGAAGCCCAGCACGGTTGTTGATGAGATCTAAAAGCTACGAAATTTTGATGCTTCTCTCTTTTGGTTGCAAACGGCGCATTAGGCTTTTGATGGGGGAGGGATGGATTAGAAAATTTCTTGTAATGGCTTATGGCTTGGATCGTATTCTTCATGCGTTACCTCCTGCATTGAGAGACAACAGGTCAAGAAAGAGAGGGTTTTGCGGGCATGCGTGTGAAGAGTACAAGTTCTCGCATGATGTGGCGAGCATTTTGGGTTCAAGTGGCGGAGTTCCGAGGGCTCTTTTTATTGTCTTTTTTTAACGCAACAACGTGAAACCATCCCTATGCAGATAAGGTGGATGACTTGCCATAAGTTAAAGTTACGGTCTTGATACGAACACAAGAGCAAAAATATGAGCTCATATAATGGAATTACCTCATGAAAAATCCCACTTCTCTCCTTTCATGTTGTAGATTCGGCAGCAAACATTTTCGTATGAAGACATTCTGGCGGCTGTCTGCTCCGAGGAAAAGTTTACTCTTACATTAGATTGCCGAGGTCTTTGCCCTGCCGAGCCGGCAACGGAATGCATTCAAGACGTTTTCCTTTGCGTTGCTCGGTCTTTTTTTGGTCTTGAATGTTTGTTCGCTTTGACAGGTTGGTTCGCACGGATATGACAGCCGAGCGAACGTTTACGCAGCAAAACGCCTTTGTTTCCGGGGGCGGCAAGAACCTTATTTCGGGGCGTGTCAATGTCATGCCGGTACGCCGGTTGGATTTGAACATGCGGCTGGGCTCGAAGTTTCAGTATTCCATGGTGGTGGTATCTTATTCTTGCCGTTCAGACTTGAGACGATGTTCTCCAAGAAAGCGGGCGTGGAGGCGATTCCCGGCCTGGAAAAGCGAGGTTAAGAGAGGGAATGTTGGTTTGATGTAGGAATAAGCAGGTAGTACTAACAAAGTAACCGAAAAAGCCTAAACCCTACAAAGCTCGGACTGCCATGTAGTGAATTGATCGGCTTCAAGGGGAGGAGAGGAGCCCCAGAGGTCTGGGTGTTGAAATAAGATTCTGGGGGGCATGCAAGGTCAGCATTTTGCAGTTCCCGTGTCCCAGCTGTCCCAGGATTAAGGAAGCGACCATGACAGCGGAAAATGACAGTCTTCTATTGGCGTTCCGTTCCTCCACGCCCCAACCGTGCCAGCCTAGCCCTCGGGGCGTGTCCTTGGGGCGGGAATGATGGCCACATGGCGGTGCCGTTTGATCCGAGTGTTTGCGGCGGGCGGGGCGGACGGGGTATGGAGTACACGGGACTCCACTACCGCCCGGGGCGTTGGGGTGTACGGAGTGGAAGTGGTGCTGGGTTAGACCCACTCTGGATGCCGCGGGCGCCGGGTTCCCGTGGAGGAAGTGCGGTGTTTTGATTACCCCGCCGCGACTCCCTCATCTGATCCTCTACCCGCCTCTCTACGGCTCGGGGGATTAGTTTAGCTTGCGGTCTTTAGCTCCGTTGTTAAGCGTCACCCGGGGGGCCGTGATCGGATTCGCCGCCCGTCATATGGCGCCGGCCCTCCCCTTAATTATGTGGCCCTGGCCGGTTTGGTGACATTCGGGGGCTTGGCGAGCGAGCCGATGCTGGGCGTTCGAGGACAGATGCCCCGAAAATTGTCGCTGACCGGGGCGAGATGCGATCAACCAGAAACGTGACCTAAGCCTTTGCCTCCCCACGCTCCCCGGACCCCGACTAGATGAACTGGGGAGCAGCTTCGATGTGAGATGGGGGACTATCATTGCTGAAAGAAGTCCGTTGCAACGTCGTTATATTTTTCCGCCTTGGCGGTGCATGATGCAGTGCATCATCGAGCTCCCTCCCCTCCTATTTACCCCCTCGCTGATTCCACCAACAGGTCTTGCGATATTCCTCCATTGAGAGAGGGTTTTGAACCCTGACTTCTCGCAGGGTCTTTCTGTGTCCAACTAGAGGGCTCAATTGGACGTTGTCGAGGCGGAGTTGCTTGCATGTGCCATGCAATGCGGATGTTTATCGGCGCACCGGAAATTGGGGGACGACTGAAGTCGTCATGAAGGCCTCCAGAATTTGTCCATGGTGCGGTTGTACACTGCGGACTGCGGTCAAGGATGCGTGATGGGTATGGCGTTACGAAGAGGTATATAGGCAAGCAAGTCCATACCAGTGATTCCAACACATCTGGTCCTCCTACCCAGCGTTCATCTCGTACATTGGAGGTTCACTGCTAGACCCCCTGGGCTTCTTTCAAACTCCTCTCATCCTCCCCAGCACCCAAGATGCGCGCCTCTGCTTCCCTCTTAGCCCTCGCCGGCACCCTCGCCCTAGCCCAAACCCCTTCCCGCCCCTACTCAACTTGGCTCGCCTCGTCCTTCGTCGCCCGCAAAGCCCCCATCGACGCAGGCTACGGCCCGGCCGTTCTCTACGAAGGCATCGCCCGCGCCGCCGCCGCCGCCTCCAACGCGACCCTTCTCCGCGCCGCCGAGACCGCCGTCTCCTCCCTCGTCTCCGATGCCGGTATCCTCGACGGCTGGGACCCGGAGTGGTACTCCCTCGACGACATCCGCATCGGCAACAACCTCCTCTGGTTCTACCAGCGCAACACTACGGCGGGAGCGAAGTACAAAATCGCGGCGGACGGGCTGCGGCAACAGTTGAACCGGTGGCCGCGGACGCCTAGCGGCGGGTTCTGGCACCGCGCGCCGATTTACGAGGATCAGATGTGGCTGGACGGTATCTACATGGCCGATTCGTTTTATGCGACCTATGTCTCGCTGTTTGAGAAGGGGAATACCAAGGCGTGGGGGGAGATTGCGCTGCAATTTGATCTGATTGAGGAGCATACCAGGAACCACACGACAAACTTGCTCGTGCACGGGTACGACGAGGCAAAGGACGCCGTCTGGGCGGATCCCGTGACGGGAGCGAGCCCGTTGGTGTGGAACCGTGCTGTCGGGTGGTACTTCATGGCGCTCATTGACACGCTGCAAGTATATCCCAAGAACCTTCCGGGATACGCGCGGCTACAAAAGTACTTTGTCACCCTGGCGGATGGGTTGGCAAGAAGCCAGGATGCGTCGGGAGGGTGGTGGCTTATTATGAACGAGGGGTACCAGACACGCAAGGGCAACTACCTCGAGTCGAGCGCCGCGGCCATGTTTGCTTACGGACTGCTGCGTGGTGTTCGGGATGGGTTCCTCGAGGCCAAGTACAAGGATGTTGGGCTCAAGGCGTATGAGGCCCTTGTGAGGGACTTTATTCGGGATGATAAGAATGGGCTCATTAGCTTCACGGGCACGGTGCAGGTTGGGAGTCTGAACTCGAACGCGAGTTTTGAGGTAAGTTGCTGTTGTTATTACGCTGAACCCCCATCTCGAGAGTTGCTTTGCTAATTGGAGTTTCTAGTACTACACCAGCATCCCTATCGTCGAGAACGATCACCGTGGTAGCGGGTCTTTCATGTTTGCCGCTATTGAGGCTGAGCTGGCCAAGTAGACACTGGACCGAGGAAAGATCATAGACCCGAGCCCTAGAACAGAAATAAAGCTTCCATATATGGCTTTACAGCTCCAGCCTAGCTTCGTGCCAATTCCTTTATGTAACAGGAAAGACCTGCCTAGGCCACAACAAAGCCTTATGCGGCGAAGTGCCGCCCTGACTATCTATACGGTGTCCAGAGGGTTCCTCTCTCTAAGTCTTTGTCCATATCGATACAACAGAAGAGGGATCGGAACCATGGCCAAACTGACAAAACCAAGCACCGAATTGCCCCAACCTAGGCCAAGGTTCCTGTATAGACTCGGTCCAACTAGGGGAAGAAACCCACCTATAAGACAGCGAGCCGATACAACGCAAGCATACGAAGAGGATGCATAGGGCCCAGAGGCGTCAATCAAGTAAGCCTGAGAAGACGCGTTGATCCCAACTGAGCAAAGCCAAACGGCGCCAAACTGATCAAGGGGACGATCCAATGCGTCCTCGAATACGTTGACCACCCATACCAGAAAAACGTGACGGGGATGAATAGGGCTGGAATGAAGGCGGTGACCAGTCTCATCTCTGGCTGGTACAGGCCGCCATTCTTCTTTGCGAGGCGTGCGGCGATGAGGTCTGAGGTTTTGGCGAAGAGGAGGAGACCGATTAAACTTCCGAAGCCGAGGCCCAGGTAGGCGAGTCCAGCTGTCTCGAGAGGCCAGCCGTAGACTTCCTGGAAGAAGGAGGACGTGGATGTGAGGAGGATGTATAAGAGAGCTGAGATGAAGCCCGTCATGATGCAAAACACCGGGACCAGAGGTGAGCGGAACAGCATCTTCCAGGGGCGGCGGAGTGCTTGACCCAGTGTCTGAGAATTCTTCTTGGACGAGGTCCCGACCTGGTTGTCGTAGAAGCTCAGCAAGTCCGTCCTCCCCGTCTCCTTTCCAATCCGCAATGCCTTCCGACGCAAGATAATGTGCGCATTTGTCTCTGGCGTGAAAAGGTTCATGAGGACCGTCACAATGGCAGATGCGATAAGAAGCGTCCAGAAGATCCAGCGCCAGCCTGCGCGTTGCGTGATGATGCCCCCGAACAAGGGCCCGAGCACGGGTCCGAATAGAGAACCCGTCGTGATGACTGCGTTTGGTACCCCGCGTTGGTGGACATCATAGAGGTCTGCTAGCATTCCGCCTGCGACGGAGAAGCATGCCGAGGCGCCGAAGCCTGAAATTGTGCGGAAGGCGAGGAGGCACCCGATGTTGGGGGACAGGGCGCTGCCGACGTGGGTGAGGGTGAAGAAGATGTTGGCGTAGTAGAATACTGGGCGTCGACCGTAGAATTCGCTGAGAGGTGAAAGAAGAAGAGGTCCGACCTTGAAAAGGGCTGATAAGCACGTGCATTGTAATGTTTAAGTCGTGATTGTCGTTGTTTATACTCACAAGGTAGCCAAAGACGTAGATAGTTGTAACCATTGAAGAAACCGTCGATGAATCATTGTGAAACTCAGAGTCAATGTTTGAAGCAGCTGGTGCGATGACTGAGGACGTCAAGAAACTATTAGGAGAACGGCATCAGGTATTTGTTTTATACGCTTCAGCATCTAGGCGAGACTGCGAACCTGAGCACTATCATGCAGCTAAGCAGAGCCAGGATGGTAGATTTCCTCGTTGACGGGAAGTTTCTGCGTCACATCAGTATCATTTAATATCAGATCCAGACATAGAGTTTCCGACTTATTGTCATATAGTTCTCACCTTGGGTTCTGTGTGTCATGCTGGTCATCCCATGCTACCACCCCCGTGTCAAGATCAGACACAGGATCGGACCCGGCAAGATCGTTGGGCGAATTGACGTCAACAGCACCCATTTTATAGATCAGGGGTAGAATGTACTTGAACAGTTGATAGGAAAGGCTCAAAGGACAAGTTGATTGCTCATCCTCAAAATCTCCTTAAAATACTCTACTTCGTCAACACTTAGACTAGGTTCGCCCGATCGGCCGATCGGCCAAAATGGGGCACGCGGGGAAACCTCGGGAGGCGCACCGAACCGCAAACGCCATCATCATCTTTCCATTTAGCATGACTCTAGCTCATGATTCAATTTACCGAATTCATCTTACCGACTACAAGCTCTCTTCTCACAACTTCCTGGATCTCATCGGACCAGACCTGCGATGAGTGATCAAAGACGTCTGGGACCACGAGACCGTCCTTCTTGCAAGCCCTGTCGTGATCGCAAAGTCCGCTGCAATCGGGGCCTCCCTTGTTCGCAGTGCACTCGCTTACAGCTCTCATGTGTGTTCGAGGCCAGAACGAGAAGAGCACCCGTAAATGCCCGATCAGTCAAGTCCTCTTCGCCATGCGATGCGAACGTACCATCGTTTTGCGAAACTCCTGTAGTTCATCAAGTAACTGAGTCATCGTCACAACCTCCTCCAGAGCAGACGATACAACCGACGAACCAGGAAGTTCTTGACCGACTTTCTCGAGTTGAAGGGCTCTTATCCAATCTTGTCTCCTCTCTTCGTAATGGAGCCCCGGTGCAAGACCCGTGTAGACAGAGCAAGCCTGGGACGGGCCCCGTTCCGGCTCCACCGATCCTGCCATCACAAGAAGTCCTTGTCGGAGACGGGGAGAGAGGAAACTTTGTAGATGATTCAGTATTTGTTGGCTTATTTCTTGGGGTAATGGCTCGAGCAACTTCTAGTCTTGAGAAAACATGTTGATATCTCCTAGGACCCGCCTCGACAGCGACCTATAGCCGGCACGAAGACTAGAGATCCCAGACCCAGCGCAACAACTCAACATATATCTCCCCACTATGGCATAGCTGCCACGGATGTCTTTGGATCTGACCCGGAGACCGTCTCAGTACCTCCTCACGTCCTTACCAGGCTATGGATCGTCTATCTACAAAACGTTGATCCCTTGATCAAAATACTCCACATACCCACGATCCAGCCAGTGATGCTTGGTGTCGCAGCCAAACCTCATGGAGCAGACAACATCACACAAGCTCTTCTTTATACCACTGCCTTTGCGGCAACGACCAGTATGTCTAGCACCGAGGTTGCAACCCAACTAGGTATTGAAAGGCTGGTCCTCTTGCGCCACTTTATGCGGGAAATAGATGGCGCATTCACGAGGGCTCAGTTCTTACTTTATCCAAACGTGCAGGGGTTGAAGGCTCTGGCAATCTACTTGGTACGGCAATTTGGATTCCACTAATACATTACCCATTGCTGATCACGCATACACAGACTGCACTAAGAACCTTCGACACCGGCCGAACCATCTGGACGCTCACCGGCCTCGCTATCAGAATAGCAGAATCCCTCGGCGTACACGAAGACGGCTTCCGTCTCGGCCTGGGTCCCTTTGAGACGGAAATGCGTTGTCGTCTCTGGTGGCATCTCACCGCCCTAGACGCCACGGCGCCCGAAAGCCACGGATTCAACAACACAATGGCCGACCGCGGCAAAATCTTTCGCTTGCCGCTGAATGTGAATGATACCGAGCTATGGCCCCAGATGGACGAGGCCCCTACCGGAAGAGACGAATGGACCGAGACGACCTTTTCCATCATGAACCTCGACCTCTGCCGCAACCTACGCCACGCCGTCTCCGCTGTCGGGGCGGCGGACGAGCAAACGAGGGAGGCCAAGATCCAGCTGACGGAGTCCTCCATGGCCCATCGCTGGCTCCGGTTCGCACCGAAGAATAGTGACTTATATCGTGCCGCGGAGTCTTTGCTTCGGATATCCGTAGCCAAAGCGCGCTTCATCTTGATGCTCCAAGCCTGGCTCTCGGCGCCAATGCAACAAGAACGCAGGTACCGGTACCTGCCCCATTCCTTGTTCATCACTGCCATCGAATTGCTCGAGCAAGGGTACCTGCTTCAATCAGGAAAGCTTTTCCCCGGCTACGCCTGGTTCTATCAGCAGCATCCGCAATTATACGCCCTGTTCCTCACGCTCCGCACGCTCGTCGATTCGCCTGAACGAGGGGAGGCAGAGCGCGCTTGGCTTGCAGTGGATAACTACATCGCCTGTCTCGCTGACTTTGAAGAAGCGAATGAGCGGAGGGGGAAGAAGAGTTGCGTGTGGGCGGCTATGGGGCCGTTGCGAGACCGGGCGAGAGAGTCGACTCGACAGCGCGAAACCGCCGAGACGTCAATACTGGTAGCAGCGTCCCCAAAGATGCCATCTGGGGAGAATATTGGCACTGGACTATCACAACCGTGGAATGCAATCGCGCTTGAGCCGCTGGCGTTTGATAACATTCTTACATGGCATGATTTCTCAGATCTATTTGATGTCATTTGAGATCGAGGGATAGACAATCTGACAATCCGCTTGCCAGCTTTGCTGAGTACATTGAAATAGATTGCTCCTTGGAACTTATGCGGTTGAAAGCAAACGAGTCTAGAAATGAAACAGGAAACGGAAAATCTTCCATCCCAATTTCCTTCACCGATTCGAGTTTGCCAAGAAAGCCTGAAAGCAAATAGGCTGAGTGTCCTCGGTCAGAGAAGCAGATCTAATTACTCAAGAGTAGGTGAGTTAAGGGTTTTCTTCGGAGAAAGGCGTAGATTCGAGTGACGATCAACCCGCGTCCTTGTCTCAGGGTTTAACTTCGTAAACCCTATTTAGGTAGGTAACATAGTAGGAAGCTTCCTGGCTCCAGGCTTCCGCTGAAGATCGGTCATGAATAAACGGGCCCAACGCTTCTCAAGCAGATTGTGCAGCTTGATGGTGTTGACAGATAGGTGTGTGTTTTATTAGTGGTCGGCATGATCTTGTTCATGATTTTGAACATTGGCTATTCACTCCGTGGCCAAGCCCGACTGGCGCTAAGCCTAAGTTTGGGAAAGGATACCGATAGGATGCGGATATCTTTCGCGAAACCTAGAATTCAAGCGTTGCGAGCCTACGATGTGGATTGTTGCCAAGTCATATAGTGCCTTTGACAAGTTTCCAATGATTCATGGCGCTCCACGAGCAATTGCCTTTCGAGCCTTTTGATTTGGTTGATTGATAGCTGCCTGGTCGCCTCCATCGCCCAAAGCTTCCCAATGCGGTTAGGAACTAGCGAAAGCACAGTAATTAAGCTGTGCCTTGGTAGCACCTTGCCATGTCGCCAGCTGAGAGAGAGCTGCATGGGCACCAGGGCAAAATCGCTTGATGCAGGCAAATGATTGGGTGAAAATGGTCCCATTACAATCTGGATTTTTATCGAAGGGGGGAAAGGAAAGCCGCTTAGCCCAACGCAATTAGTTTGAGATGTGGAACGCTGCACATATTCGTTAGTCGTCTTACACACCATCTTTCGTATTTCCAAGTAAAGAGAGCCGTACATCCTACTTGTGGAGAAAAATAAAACGTGGGTGGATCGGTGAAAACATGGTGGAGATCAACAATTTGAGTCCGAGAAGTTGGCGATGATGCCATACAAACATGCTGGGTAATAAGCGAACACACCTGTTGTTCGTTCTCATGGAATTATGAGCTAGGTCCTGCACTTGTTCTGCTTGCTGATGTTGTTGTGAAATAGGGCCTGAACGCTCATTGGTTACCAACATACTGTCCGGTGCATCGGTCTTTCGCCTATATATGGCTCTTATAGCGAAGATGTATGCAAGTACGAGCCTTCAACCGCATAGTATACCGGCCGTAGAATCACTGCCGCTGCATATCCCAGTGGCTTTCACTTGAACATGTGGCCTATCTCTAAGGGATTAACGATACAATGTCTATCATCGACGGGTGTCTCCGCTCTGCTGAAGCGGCGCCAACGACGATCATGGGCCGCATATGCAGGTCGGCGTGGACAGCATGATCGTTACCAAGTCTAATTCATTGAAGTTTTTAACTAATGAATTTGCGATAGGACGAAAAGTACGAAGTGCCACTTGAGCCACTTTGCGCTGTGTTCGAGAATATCCAATCCAGGAATCCCTTTGTAACATGACTCTCATTGCCTGTTGCAAAATTCCTCCACTTCTTGAACTTGCGTCGTTATCAATATTCTTTACAGAAGATCTTCCTTCCCACGCGGAGGTGCTGGGATGACATGCACTCAGGAACCGGTTGGTCTACCAGTCCGAGACCGTCAGGCCGTCAGCAATTGGTAACCCGAAATGGAACATCTCACGACCCAATTTTGTCAGAAATTCCACGTTGGGCGCCACAGCATTCCCCGAAACGCAGGCACAGGGTCTCGCAAAGGTGAAGGGAGAAAACACGTCGTGCCACCCGATCATCCGTTCTGCGCTTCTTTCGCACGTAATTTATTGGCGGTATGGGGGATCCGAAGAAACGCAGTCGTCCGCGTGGTCTGGAACTGCAGACATTCAGGTAGGACAAATGCAACAGTCTGCCCAACGTCTGCGCGTACAAGCAGAAGAACGGTGTATATATCCCCAAGCACAGTCCACCTTTGTACGCATTGCATGCCCTCTTGTTCGATATTACCAACCATCACCGTCAGAGAGGCGACGAATAATGAGAGGCTCATCCAAGCGCTGCTGCTCTCCTTCTGACATGGAACTCGGCGACGGGTCTCAGCTGCTTGGGCTAGCCGAACCCCCGGGTCCACGGTCGATGCAACCCTCCACTATTTGATATCTGGCACCCTAGAAGTAATACTAGTGGAGAAGGTTCTCATTAGGATCAGGATGCATACCAAAGCGCTGGTTGTCCAAAATAAGTTCGGACGATCGGATAATGATGGGATTATATGGCAGGTGCTACCTTCCACTCTTTTCCTCCTTCCTTCTCATTAAGTAAGTAAGGGCCTGCCTAATTTCTATACACAAATTCCTGCCCCAGACACACGCTGTACCTGCAGTATTCACAAACATCTCCGGACAGACAAGCCCTGCCGCACTTATTACTCTTACTACCTACTAAGCCAATTCCTCTTTTCCTCTTGTATTGTAACCACTTACCCAACCCAATCGAGACTGGACTTCACCCCAACACCAACATTCCGATATTGGGATATTGGAGGTGGCCAGCATGGAGAATATTCTCGACAGCCACCCCGAGTATGTATCGACTTCGCGGCTAGATGATCTGCGCGCTACTGAGTATGGCTACCTCGACGAGCAGAACCACGTCTACCTCGACTTCACAGGCGCAGGACTCGCCGCCCGATCCCAGATCCGAGCCCACGAGACTCGACTCCAGCAAACTCTTTGCGGCAACCCGCACTCTATCAATCCGACGAGTCAATCCGCTACTCACCTCGTCGAGCAGGCACGAGCCCGCGTCCTATCCTACCTCAATGCCTCCCCGGAAGAGTACACTGCAATTTTCACTCCAAACGCAACAGGCGCCGCGCGGCTCGTTGCGGAATCATACCCCTTCACGAGACGGACCAGACTGGTTCTCACGTCCGACAACCACAACTCCGTCAACGGCCTCCGAGAATTCGCACGCCGAAAACACACACGAACCACTTACGTTCCAGTCCGCGCCCCGGAGCTGAGGATAGACCCGTCTGACCTCATGTCAGCACTAAACCTTCGCAGAGGTGGCTTATTCGGCTCAGCTGCAGCTGCAGCTGCGAAACTAGCTCTGACCCCACGAACCACTAACGACGACGCGGTCAACACCAAATCCAAAAAGAGAGGTCTATTTGCGTACCCTGCCCAAAGTAATTTCAGCGGCGTCCGTCATCCACTGTCATGGATCAGCGTCGCGCAGAAGCAGGGGTATGACGTGCTCCTCGATGCGGCGGCGTACCTGCCGACCTCCAGACTCGATTTGTCCGCAGGATCCGGCGTCCAACCGGAGTTTGTCATCGCGAGCTGGTACAAGCTATTTGGCTACCCGACCGGCGTTGGCTGTCTGATTGTACGACGCGATGCTCTGGCGAAGCTTGCCACCTCACGACCTTGGTTTTCAGGTGGAACCATCACAGCGGCATCGGTTGGGATTCCCTGGCATGTCATGGCGCCGGATGAGGCTGCCTTTGAGGATGGAACGGTCAACTTCTTGTCAATACCGGATGTTACTGTTGGGCTGGACTGGTTGGAAGGCATTGGCATGCCGTTGATCGACACCAGGGTCAGGTGCCTCACCGGCTGGTGCCTCGATCGTTTACAGAATCTCGAACACAGTGACGGGTCTCCCATGGTCAGGATATACGGCCCGACGTATATGAAGCTGAGAGGTGGAACGATTTGCTTCAACTTTTTGGACATTGGTGGAAGGGTCGTCGATGAGAGACTGGTTGCCAAAGAAGCCTCTGTCGAGAACATATCACTACGAACGGGCTGCTTCTGCAACCCTGGTGCTGGAGAAGCTGCCTTTGGTCTGGACAAGAGGGCTTTATTACCGCTCACCAGCATTCAGAGTGACTCTCTGGACGACTACGTCAGGCTTTTGGCACCTGTGGGTGCCGTACGGATCTCGTTTGGGTTCATGACGACGACAAAGGACGTGGATCGCTTGCTGGACTTTGTAAAAGTGAGATACACCGACAGGCTGACAACAGCTAATGGCCTTCCGCCACACGAACACTGTTGAACATGATTGTTACCTCAATAAACCACCTTTTGTTCAATAACAAACTCCCTTGTTCGCATTAAAATACACTGCCCGAGTGCATCTACCTTATTCTGGGGCTTATTTAGAAGTAGCCGTTACTAGTATAAGCAGCAGCTACGAATTATTGGTCAGAATATACTAAAAACGTAAGAGCTTTATTATTAAAACATAATTCCTTAACTATCATTCGGATATGTTTTATTTACAAATATAATTTCACACAGAGTGAAAATATATATAATCTATTAAGACTTTAGAAAGTATTTAATAATTTATAGAAATAAGCATTTTTATAGGCTGTCGGATTGGAAGTCCAATTCGACCGTAGCATATAGCCAACTGCGCAGGGGCCAATTAGGGGCCCTATTTACGATTATTATAGCTAGCCTAACTTACGGTTAGAACCTCCTTTTTACTACTACGTAGATATTTATATAGTTTAATTAATCTCTTTATTAACTACGGTTCGAACTAACTACCCTATAATAGGGATACTAATACTAATTAATAATTAAATTTTACTATCATAAATTAGTAAGGTATCTTACTACGTAGAAGAAACGACCTCTTAATACCGCACGGGATAAGAGATTTATACTAATTAACCTTATAGAAGTAAATAAAAAAGGAGGCGATTTTTAAATACCGCACGGAATCGAGTAATTATAGCCCTTTATTACTTACGAGAGGTCGACGTTTACTACGTTAAACTACGTTAATTAATAAAACTACTTAAGTAACTAGCCTTTTACTGTTACCCTAAGTAGCTTTTTTACTAAACGACTTTTCTACGGCCGGCCTACGATTAGAAATTAATTAAATAATAAAAAGGATTACTAGTAAATAATAATTACTTAACTATAATTAAGTTATAAAAAAGACTACCTAAAAGATATAAAATATGGTACTAAGAGGCCGTAAAAGATAAGATTTTTAAAGTATCTAACCCTACCGCGTACGAGCGATAAGTAGGTATTTTCGGTAATTTCTTTAAAATATACGATTTTATAAAAAAGAGGGCTTAACTTCGTTAATATCGGATTAGAAGTTTAATTCGACCGCGGTATATAGCCGACTGCGCAGGGGCTAATTAGGGGCCCTATTTATAATTATCGTAGCTAGCCTAACCTACGGTTAGAACCTCCTTTTTATACCTATATAAATATTTATATAGTTTAATTAATCTCTTCGTTAATTACGGTTCGAACTAACTACTTTATAATAAGGATACTAATACTAATTAGTAATTAAACTCTACTATCGTAGATCGGTAAGGTATCTCGCTATATAAAAAAGACGACCTCTTAATACCGCACGGGATAGGAAATTCGTACTAATTAACCTTATGGAAGTAGATAAAAAAGGAGGCGATTTTTAAATACTGCACGGAATCGAGTAATTATAGCCCTTTACTACCCACGAGAGGTCGACGTCTACTATATTAAACTACGTTAATTAATAAAACTGCTTAAGTAATTAGCCTTTTACCGTCGCCCCGAGTAGCTTTTTTACTAAACGACTTTTTTTATAGCTAGCCCGCGATTAGAAATTAACTAAGGAAGCTATTTAAAGATTATAAAAAGCACGAGGCTTAGGAGGCTAGAAATATACGGGATAGTAGAAATTAATAACTAGTAAAGATCCTAAGACTAATTACTATATCTTCTTATAGTAATATAAACGTCTACCGCTACTATTATTAAAAAGAACTACTAAAACCTACCCTTTTTTATTAAATAAAAAGGAGGATCTTAGTAAGTATAATAGCTAGTAATTTAAAAGGGTAGTAATAATCGCTAAAAATAATAAAAATAAGAGTAGTAGCGAGACGGCGAGAGGAAGCGGGAATCTCTTAGACCTTAATAAATTCGTTAAGTAATAAAAGCACGGATTTACTACGACTTGCGCGCGGATTAGATATATCTTTATTAAAATTAAACACGCTAGCGACTATTAATATAGGCATAAGCTAGAGTACGACCTTTAGTAAGTTAGGGTAAAAAAAAAGAGGATAAAACCCGATCCTAAATAGAATCCTAATCCTTTATAAGTAAGTAAATATTAACTTAGACTATTAAGGGACGTAAATATATAGAATCGCGGATTAGCCTAATAGTAAGTAAATTAACGTAATATTAATCTATTTAACTAAGGTTTATAAGAAAAAGGGGCTATAGGGGTAACCCCTATTTTATAAGATCGTAAACGACCTTAGTTACTAACTAAACGAATAGTTCGTAAGCATAAGCCTAGGAATTATAAAAGTAGTTAATAGATTCCTCTATAAGCGAGGGGTATTACTAATGTAATTATAATTACGAGAGCTATACGAAATACTAATAATAATAATTATAAAAGAGGAATTCGTATTATAAAACTAAGTATAGGTTAATAGAGCGTATAATCGCTTTAACGAATTTAGAAAAAAGGTAAACGACCCAGATTTCCTCCCTATAATTACTAATAAAAATCTATCGTTATAAAAGAATATACCGGGGCAAAATATAATACTAGAAGTACGATAATTAATAATTCCGCCTATTTCGATCTATAACTCGTTATTATTATTAATACGAAATTCGGCGCCGATTAGCTAATAAAAAAAGAAGTAAACGACCCGAAATTACTAATAATACGTAGTAACGTAAGGTTCGTATATAAATACTAAAAATCTAGTAGCGAATATGAGGTAATTTATAGACCTTAAAAAGATCTTTTTAAAAAAGAAATTATACTCTAGGGGGAAGTATAAGGTCTTATAAAAAACCCTAACGATATTTTACGATTATTATAAAAAAGTTAGAATTAGGGAACACTAGTACTATTTAGTAATTAATATTATACTTATAAGTAAAGCCTCCGATTATTATTACGAAGCGGTACGTAATCTCGATTAAAACGACTTTTTTAGTATAATTAACGTAATCCGAAGCCGCTTTGAGACTTACGATAAGAACCTAGAGCTCCTATCTAAGCTACGAGCGATTTTTTTTATATTTATAGCTAGGATAATAAAAGGTAAATTGCGAGTAGAGATCCTTAAAAAGCTTATCGATCGAATCGATAAGCTAGTAAAAACCTAGCTAAATAAGGGGATAAACGAGTAGAAAATCGGATATTTTTATACTATAATCTAGCGTATACTAAAAATAAAAATCACCTTATACTAAGTACTTAAAAACTACGAGACGCTCTGCTCGAGGCTAAGATCTAGCTTTAATATTAAAATAAAAATACCGCGCTAAACTTATATCTAAGTATACGACGGCCCTTATTAATAATATTAGGTCGATCGAACGTATAATAAAAAAGGAAAAGAGGCTAAATATAGTAATCGTTAGTAAGGAGGCCTAGATTCGTTAAATAGGTAGAGATTTAATTTATGGGTAAGGTAATAAAAAAAGTAATATTATATTTATAAAAAGGATAGATATTACGTAAGTAACTACTTTAAAAAAGAGCGTACTAAATCGTATAAATAGTATAAAAAGTCGAGGGTAGTAAATAGTAAAACTAGCCCTCGTTAGTTTAATTAATTCCTCGTTATATATAAGGGCAGATCCGGGGGTATAAAACCTAGCGACGGTAGTTAAAGTAGTAGCCTAAAGTATATACCCCCTATAAGAGATTTAGAAAATAAAAAAGATCTTACCCCCTATACTAACGAATTAGATTATAACGAAATCGACGATATTAACTACTCTTTTTTTACCCCGTTAGCTTTTAGAAAATATATAAGGCTAAACGAATAGAGAGTAGTAAAAGCTCTTAATAAGTAGGCTTTTATTTATAAATAGTAAGGGAAGGTCCCTTAAATAACGGATATAAAAGCGGCTAAAAGGGCGAATTTAATAGGGCCGAAGCCTATTTTCTTAACGATTAAGGAGAAGACGCTATCTCTCTCGATATTTAAAGAAAAGGAATATAGTACTAAGTAAATCTAGGGGTAGCTAGAGGGGTCCTTTTTATATTACTTAGATCCTTTAAAAGCTAAGCTCGTATAAGTATTTTATATAAGCGAAAGGTATAGCTTAGATAATCTTTATAAAATTATCCTAGATACTAAAGTATTATAATAATTAACTAAAAAAAAAGGGTAATTTTAGGCGCTATAAAAGATCGCGCTAATAACGCTTAATACGTTAATAGCGGGTATTATGAGGATTAATTTCGGCCTAAGTAAGGAAATCGTCGCCCTAAGTATAATAGAAATAGAGACGCACTTCGGAACGATAACTTTTTATATTTTACTTATTAATACCCCATTTCTCTTATATCTAAAAGATATAGATCGACTAAGTATTATATTCGATAATACGAAGAATAGAATTTTTAGTAATAAGTACTTCGAGGTAGTCGAACGACGATAGGGGTATGCGTTTATAAAGCTTATTAATAATACGAAGTTAATTAATTACCTAACGGAAAATAAGCTTAGAAAACTATACCGGAGATTCGGGTACCCGTCGGTTACGAGGCTATATAACCTCTTAAAATAATTAGGTAATAATAATATTAAAATAGGGGCGCTAGAATAGTTAATAAAAGTATATTACTAATACTAAATAAATGCGCAGAGCCCACGCAAATTTAAATTTAAATTACGTAATAAGCTTAACTTTAACTAGGAAATCGTCGTTAATATCTTTTACTTAAATAGTTAGCTAGTACTATATATAATCGACGTAGCTATATCTTTTTAAGTAGGGCAATTCTTCTGGGATCTATAAGTAAAGATAGTATAAGTAGCTTTACGAAAAAGCTAGATCGATATATACTAAGGACCGCTAGACGGTATTAAAACCGACGCTAGTACTAGCTTTAAGTTAATAGAATTTAGGGATAATACGACGGCCTACGGTATATAGCTAAAAGTCGTACCTATTAAAGCGCACTATAGTATTAGAAAAGTAAAGAGGGCATACTAGTAGTTAAAAAGGGCGTTTAGAATTATTAAAAAGGAAAATCCGGATTTTACTAATAACGAATACCTCTAAATAGTACTTAAATACTATAACGATACTATAGGGCCTAACGGACTTATATTAACGCTATTAGTATTTAGAGTATATTTAAGAACGACCTTAGCCTCGCTACCGTTACTAAGTATAAGCTAACGAGCCTAAGTAATTAAAAAAGTAATACGAGCACTATATAAAATAAGTATAAAAAGGTAAGTTAATAAGGTAATTACTGCGCGCAATAGGCCTAATATAGGGGATAATTTAGATATACTACTAAATTCGGATATACGAGTATAGTACGAAATTACTTAATAGTAAGCTAGGCTATATAAGTTAATTTTCGTTAACGAGCGCTCTTATATAGTCGCGAGAGATCGTAACTAGCTACTTAAAGTATTAATTATAGTAATTAGACCGTATTATATAGATCCTAACGAAGTAATTTCTAACTTATAAAAAGAAAAAGAGCTAAGGGAAACTATATAACCCGCAGCAGAGGCATAGGAAATTATCCTTAATAAAATCGTCGTAGTAGTACTAATAGATAATAAGGAAAAAGAAATTACTAAAAGGGTACTAATACTACTGGCAAGACGTTATAAAAGACCACGACGGCAAGCCCTAACGCGGTAATTTATTATTAATAACGAGGTAATTAATACTTTTTATATAATAAAAAAGAAAGCCGATTTCGAGCTAGCGGTTAAACTACGTAAAGAAGGTATAATTATGACTATTAAAAAGCCGTATAAGGGATCAGATCTTATCGAAGTAAATACTCTTTATAATTGAGGGGTCTATCGATTTATTATATATAACTTAGAAAAATATATAAACCTCTATATATTTAAATTACGAATAGTTCGTAAGATTAAAAGGAAAGGAATACCCTAGCTATACGAGAAGTCTAAATATATAATTTAGGGGTATAGTAACGTTAAAAAGGTAACGCTACTTATATAATTGCCTACTATATAGCGCTATAGCTAATAATTAATAATAGTACTAATAGTATCGCTACGAAAGAAGGGATACGAGATTTAGAGCCGTAATATTACCTAAGCCTATACTTAATCGGCTATAGGGCTCATAAGGAAAATCCTAGCCTATTTACCGAAGGAAATAGCTAGTAAGTACTTAAAAAGCATAATTATTAAAGTGCTTAAGCCACTATATAGGCTCGCAAAATCGGGCACTTATTAATAAGCTACTTACTACGATTTTTATATTAATTAACTATTAATAGTTACCTCTATATATAACCCGTACTTATTAGTTACGGAGCATAAAAGCGACTAATTTAGGATCGTTAGAATATAAACCGACGATATATTAAGCCTATTCGATATTAATTTTATAAAAAAAGAGGATAAGGAGCTTTAAAAAGTAGGCTTTATAGTAAAGCTAAAAGAGGTCCTTATAATAAATACCCCCTTAGTATTTAACGGCGGGATTTTTATAATTAAAAGGGAAACTATTATTTTTTAATAAAAGGGGTAGGGCGAGAAAATTAACCTCGTTAATCCGAACGTAACTAACGTTAAAAAGTAGTATAAGGCTAAGCTCGTACGAGGGGTATATATTATAAGTATTTATTAGCCCGAGGCGACTTTTAATTACGCTAGGGTAGCGTAGGCTATAGATCTAACTAAATAAGACGTCGAGGTACTTAATAAGCGGCTTAAATAGTAATAGACGAATCTCGATCGAGGTCTCGTTTACTACCCGATTAACCTTATAATTAATAAGCTCTACGTCTTCGTTAATAAGTTATTTACGAATAATAACGACCTTACTTCGTAATTAGGGTATATTATTATCCTAGCTAATAAGAGTATAGGCGAGAGCGAATTTACTATATATAGCAATATAATCTATTACTCGTTAACTAAAAGTAAGCGGGTAATAAGAAGTATATTAGCGTTAGAGGTCTATAGTATAGTTAACGGCGTTAACCTCTCCTATGCGATTTTAATAATACTAAAGAAGATTACCGATCGAATTAGCCTTCTACCTATTCTAATAGTTATTTATATAGATTCCTACTCGCTATATAAATGCCTCGTTAAATTAGGAACGATAAAGAAAAAGAGGCTTATAATTAATATTATAGCCCTTAGGTAATTATACAAAAGGTACGAGATACTCGAGATCCGTTAGATTAATAATAAAAATAACCTCGCAAACGCTTTTATAAAAGTAGTACTAAATAAGGGATTAGAGTAATTCGTAAGTAATAAAAAAGTTACTATACGAATAAAGGGATGGGTTATACGAAAAGAGTAGAAAAAAGGGGGAAAAGGAGACGACCTAGTAGACGGGCCCGAGGTCGAATTATACCTCTAACCGCAGTAGTTAAATTAATAAAAAAAAAAGAAAGTTAGTATTAGATTAGAAGTCTAATTCGACCGCGGCATATAGCCGACTATATAGGGGCTAATTAGGGGCCCTATTTACGATCATTATAGCTAGCCTAACTTATAATTAGAACCTCCTTTTTATATTTACGTAGATATTTATATAGTTTAATTAATCTCTTCGTTAACTACGGTTCGAACTAACTACCCTATAATAAGGATACTAATAGTTAACTATACTTAACGGCCTATACGGTTCTTAATAGCCTATATAGCTCCTTTAAGAGCCGCCCGGCATCTATTTTTAACTATTCTTATAGAATACCGCCCTAGAGGAGGTAGGTTAAAGAAGGAAGCTATTTAGAGATTATAAAAAGCACGAGGCTTAGGAGGCTAGAAGTATACGAGATAGCGGAAATTAATAACTAGTAAAGATCCCGAGACTAATTATTATATCTTTTTATAATAATATAAACGTCTATTGCTATTATTATAAAAAAGAATTACTAAAACCTACCTTTTTATACTAAATAAAAAGGAGGATCTTAGTAAGTACGATAGCTAGCGATTTAGAAAGGTAGTAGTAATCGCTAAAAATAGTAAAAACGAGAGTAATAATAAGATAGTAAGAAGAAGCGGGAATCTCTTAGACCCTAATAAATTCGTTAAGTAGTAAAAGTACGGATTTATTATAACTAGCGCGCGGATTAGATATATCTCTATTAAGATTAAATACGTTAGTAATTACTAATATAGGTATAAGCTAGAGCACGCCCCTTAGCGAGTTAAGGTAAAAAAGAAGAGAACAAAACCCGATCTTAAATAGAATCCTAATCCCTTATAAGTAGGTAAATATTAACCCGGACTATTAGGGGACGTAGATATATAGAATTACGAATTAGCCTAACGGCGAGTAAATTAACGCGGTATTAATCTATTTAACTAAGGTTTATAAGAAAAAGGGGCTATAAGGGTAACCCCTATTTTACGAAATCGTAGACGACCTTAGCTACTAACTAGACGAATAGTTTACGAGCGCAAGCCTAGGAATCGTAAAAGTAATTAATAGATTCTTTTACGGGCGAGGGGTATTACTAGCGTAATTATAATTACGAGAGCTATATAAAATACTAATAATAATAATTATAAAGGAGGAATTCGTATTATAGAATTAGGCATAGGTTAATAGAGCGTATAATCGCTTTAACGAATTTAGAAAAAGGGTAAACGACCTAGATTTCCTCCTTATAATTACTAACGGAAATCTATCGTCGCAAAAGGATATACCGGGGTAAAATATAGTACTAGAAATACGATAATCGATAATTCTATCTATTTTAATTTATAACTCGTTACTACTACTAATACGAAATTCGGTACTAATTAGTTAATAAGAAAGGAGGTAAACGACCCGAAGTTACTAATAATACGTAGCGACGCAGGGTTCGTATATAGATACTAAAAATCTAAGAATAAATACGAGGCAATTTATAAACCTTAAAAAGATCTTTTTAAAAGAGAAATTATACTCTAGGGGGAAGTATAAGGTCTTATAAAAAACCCTAACGATATTTTATAATTACTATAAAAAAGTCGGAATTAGGGAATACTAGTACTATTCGGTAATTAATATTATACTTATAAGTAAAGCCTCTAATTATTACTACGAAGCAGTACGTAATTTCGATTAAAACGACTTTTTTAGTATAATTAACGCAATCTAAAGCCGCTTTAAGACCTATAATAAGAACCTAGAGCTCCTATCTAAGCTACGAGCAATTTTTTTTATATTTATAGCTAGGATAATAGAGGGTAAATTACGAATAGAGATCCTCGAAAAGCTTATCGATCGAATCGATAAGCTAGTAAAAACCTAGCTAAATAAGGGGATAAACGAGTAAAGAGTTAGATATCTTTATACTATAGTTTAGTATATACTAAAAATAAGAATTACCCTATACTAGGTACCCGAAGATTACGAGACGCTTTACTCGAGGCTAAGATCTAGCTTTAATATTAAAATAAGAATACTATACTAAACCTATTTCTAAGCGTACGACGGCCCTTATTAATAATATTAGGTCGATCGAACGTATAATAGGAAGGGAAAAGAGGCTAGATATAGTAATTACTAATAAGGAGGCCTAGATTCGTTAAATAAGTAGAGATTTAACTTACGGGCAGGGTAATAAAAGAAGTAATATTATATTTATAAAAAGGATAGATATTAGTTAAGTAATTACTTTAAAAAAGAGCGTACTAAATTATATAAATAGTATAAAAGGTCGAGGGTAGTAAATAATAAAACTAGCCCTCGTTAGTTTAACTAATTCCTTATTATATATAAGGGCAGATCCGGGGGCACGGAACTTAGTAACGGTAGCTAAAGTAGCGGCCTAAAGTATATACCCCCTATAAGAGATTTAGAAAATAAAGAAGATCTTACCCCCTATACTAACAAATTAGATTATAACGAAATCGACGATATTAACTACTCTTTTTTTACCCCGTTAGCTTTTAGAAAATATATAAGGCTAAACGAATAGAGGGTAGTAAAAGCTCTTAATAAGTAGGCTTTTATTTATAAATAGTAAGGGAAGGTCCCTTAAATAACGGATATAGAAGCGGCTAAAAGGGCGAATTTAGTAGGGCCGAAGCCTATTTTCTTAACGATTAAGGAGAAGACGCTATCTCTCTCGATATTTAAAAAAAAGGAATATAGTACTAAGTAAATCTAGGGGTAGCTAGAGGGGTCCTTTTTATATTACTTAGATCCCTCGAATACTAAGCTCGTATAGGTATTTTACGTA
This sequence comes from Colletotrichum lupini, assembly GCF_023278565.1. Taxonomy (NCBI): domain Eukaryota; kingdom Fungi; phylum Ascomycota; class Sordariomycetes; order Glomerellales; family Glomerellaceae; genus Colletotrichum; species Colletotrichum lupini. The sequence continues at coordinate 6,822,278 of NC_064672.1, forward strand.
AGCGAAAGGTATAGCCTAGACGATTTTTATAGGATTATCCTAAACACTAAGGTATCGTAATAGTTAACCAGAGGAAAAGGGTAATTCTAGGTACTATAAAAAATTACGCTAATAACGCTTAATACGTTAATAATAAGTATTATAAGGATTAGTTTCGGCCTAAGTAAGGAAATCGTTACCCTAAGTATAGTAGAAGTAGAGATATACTTCGGAACGATAACTTTTTATATTTTACTTATTAATACCCCATTTCTTTTATATTTAAAAAATATAGATTAACTAGGTATTACATTTAATAA